>NC_052541.1:5461946-6711946 GCF_016699485.2 Gallus gallus | reverse complement strand
CGAAGAACAAATACAGTGATTGAGAAGGTATTCATGTTGTGCCTAGACTGACATTTCTCCAAGACATTCATGTTTGCTCTAAGTTAGTGGAGTTAAGAGAAACATCTGTGGGAATTCCCTCCCCAGAAGTCAGAATATGAAACCTTAGAAATTAAACTCAAATGGTCATATGTTTACACAGCAAATCACTGCTCAGAAATGGAAATGAAGTACTGGAATACACCGACTTATGCAGTGATAGTTCAAACTCCATTTTTATTGCTATTTAGACAAGCAGAAGAATCAAACAGTCTTATTTTAGTTTGAAAGAGACCTCCAGAGGTCATCTAGTCCAAACCCCTGCTCCAAATATGTCTAAATAGATCACGCTACTCAGAAGTGTGTCCAGTCAACTACTGAATGCTTCCAAGGACAGACTCCAGACCCTCCCTGGGGAGCCTGTTCCAGTACCTTAGCTGTTGTCAAGGTAAGAACTTTTCCCTAACATCTGATCAGAATTTCCCAACTTCCATCTTGGGAACAATACTAAAAACTTTCTACAAGAATAAGGCACTCGTCATTCTTCAGCAAAATCAGGCACATAACATAAAGATACTTACAGTGATGTATATCAGATTATGTTACTACTTGCTGCACAGTATGCAGTTTGACTTTAGTAAAGCCTTTTGAAATAACATTCTCAGAAAAAAAAATACCTACAGGGTAAGGCCACGATAAACCCATATTGTAGAATGGGTTAGAAAATGGCAGAAGAGTAATTGTCAGTGGTTCATTGTCCAAATGGTGGGAGTTAGATACATGGTGTGATACCCCAGGAACCCATCTCATCCTTAAATATTTTCATTAATCACCTAGAAGATGAATAAGGAATATTTGTATTAAATTAGAAGATTACGTACATTTGGTAGGGGCTTGGAGAATATTGAGGACGACAGTACAATTAAACATTGTCTTGTAAAAATAAAGGGACTGGCTTGACTTGATATGATGCGTGTTTCCCTACTCCGCTGACTTAGTGTTACTGCTGATGTGACTGAGCAGCGAGCTAGATCATTAACTAGCTAATTAAAGCTTTTACTACACAACAGTTTTCACTTATTTTCCAGTTTGTCCTTCTAAAATTTCTAGTTAGGAGAAAGCAAAGTGCTGAATAGTTGTTTGTACCTCGCGAGCAATAGCAGAATCTCAAGAGATCTCCTGTTCCTTTAGGCTGTTCGATTCACTTGTGCAGACCAAAGAAAAAATGAAAACGTGAAAACTTTTTATGTTTATCTGAACTCAGTCAAAGTTTGCTCATCCTACATTGCCCTGGTTACTTGTATGACTTAGATTTATATATTCAAGAGCTTTTGTCCTTGTTTCATTTTACAGAGTCTAAGTATACAGTTGACTTCAATGACTTTACATCCAGCACTTAGGAAAGCCTCTGCATAAGAATCTGCAGGCTCAGTAGTTGCAATCAAATACCCTGGACCCGCTGGGCAAGACAGTAATGAGAAGTATTTTGAAATTTTAAAGAGAAAATTATGCTGACATTCAGAGAAGCAGAACAGGTTCTGTGAAGAAACAGACTATAAAACAAACATCTCTTCAAAAAAAGAAAAAAAGAAGGAAGAAAAAGAAATTTAAATCTGGAAAGGCAAATAAAACAACAGATCAACAGGCTCATTGAGAAACTGTGCTACAGAAGTTCCTAAGCTGTTTATCAAACCTCAGCAGCCACTTTGTAAACAATGGTTGTGGCAGAAGCTCACAAATCTGCATTATTCTTTTAATTTCAGCATTCATTTGGGTACATTAGAAGTCTTCTCCCAGCATTATTTTCCTCTCACTTGGCAGCTTGGTTCTTATTCCCACCATGCTGGAAGGAGAAAACATTTTCACTTCCATCTTGCGGCCATTTGCCATTCTACTGTGATCTACCCCTTAGAATTTAGAAAACCAGAACGGTGCTGGAATATGATTTTCAATATTTTTATTAGATTAATACCTGCTATAATTGCTGAATGATAACAGAAAACAGAACTTTCTGCTTCCACACAGAATACCAAGAACAGATCTCCCAAGTAACAGCCTAAAATATTCTGATAATGAATGTATTTAAACCAGCAAATAGCACATCTCCAACCCTGCTGTGGTGAGATACTGATCTGCTAAGAGAAATTGCTGCTGTATTTTTGTGGGATTTGTCTATTTTTTTGTGTGCTTCTAAATTCTTTTATTCCACACATTTTGGTGCTGATATTTTCTTCATCATCTTTCTTTTACCTAAACTTCTCAGCCAGTGAGCTTAGTACTTTGTTTTCTAAATGCATCGGTACAGATGCCCCATTAACCCAAAAAGTGAGCAGATACCTACTGATAATGACTTATGATGAAAGTTTGCATTCCTTTGCACACATGGCATTGTTTACATACTCTATAATCTGCTGCTCACTGACAAAGCCTGTTTTACTGTGCATGTAAAGATGGGAATTTGGTTGACTCTTGCTGGATTTAATTGGCATCTGACTGTAGTGTAAAGGCGCAGAGGGGGCAGAGTACGAGTGCTGGACCCATTTGTTTCTGGAAGGCTCCTGGCAGTGCAGTGGGAAGATGCTGTGGGCTGGATGAATTTCTAGATGAAACCCACACCTCAGCAGCACAGCCTCAGCCCTGCTCCTGTAACGTGACCTGTGGGGGTCCCCCAGGTGGCAGAGGAGTGCTGCAGCACGGCTGACGGCAAGGGAAGCCAGGAGCTGCTGCTGGAGCAACCCTTGGGAGCACCTCTGTGCCAGTGAGGAGCTGGAGTCAAGTACCAGTGTGGGTTTAGCATTTTTATTTGCTAGTCCTGGTGGATTATGGCTCTTGAACAATCAAGTATGTGTTATTCTCTTCCATTTCGGTCTGCACAGATACAGTGACTGCTTTTCTCTCAGAAAAGCACACACTATAAAAAGTTTTCCGTAATTTGCAAATCAAATAGCGCTGACAACAGTAGAACAAAGCATTGCCAATGGAAAGCAAGCAAACACTTTTCTATCTATGAACGGTATATTAACGTCGAAACATTTAAATGATAATTACTTCAAATTTAGATGATACAGATTTGAATCTTTACTTTCTCCAGAACCCCTCACCATGTTCGCCTGAATAGACTATGGAGCTATTCAACAGACCCAACTGTTCCCAAGCTAAAGATAACTTAAAAGAAATGGAAGGGGGAGGGGGAAAAAATGGGAATTAGATATCGCAATGGATTGGCAGCCGGCAGCGTGTAAGTGCAAGCACTTATGTAGGAAAATAAACCTTTTAAATTCATTTGGAGTTTTATATACCTGAATATTTATTTTTAATGTGTTAACTAATTTATGTAGCATTTTTAATTTATTCAATATTACAATAGATTATTTTCCAAGAATAACTAGAAGAAGCCTAAATTCAGTTAAATTCAGATTTAACTTTCATTTATGCTTTTATGCATATGGCTGCTCACTGAAACCAGAGTTTGATTTGTAAAAAGGAAGGTTGTTAACGCCATCTTCAACAACAGTGATCTGGGATGAGCTAAGAGCATAAGAATAAAGCGTTTTATTGGCAGCAACAAAAGAACATGAAATCTATCGAGTTCATTCCTCCAAAATCCTCTAGCAGAGATGTGAAGCCACATTCAGAATGGCCTATAAACACATCTCTGTGTTATGTGTATGACTGTTGATAACCATGTGCAAAGTCAGTGGCCCCATGCACGCTTAGTTATATAGCACTGCCACCTGGGACTTGTTCTGGCAAGTTCTTTGTGTTCAGCTGTGAGCACTAAGAGATTTCTGTGGTTGGCAGCCCCACAGTTACCCTTGCTAGCTACACAGTTGTGTCGGTTAAGTATTCAAGAGGAAAGAAGCAGGTTTTTTTTGCACATCACCACCAAAAGTACTAAATGCAAGAATGAAGACAATAAAAATAATGAGCACTGCTGAGTTTGACCAAACTGCTCACTGAGCCCAAGAAATTCAGATAAGTATTTTTATGGATTTTGGCATGCTCGCTCCATCTCCGACTGCATCAGGCAGAAATGCTCTTTTCACAGGAGAGAGTTTGCTCTTTTGTGATGCTGAAAACAGCAGCCTGAAGGACTGTGTAGGTGTTCTGACATTTTGGTCATGATGCTTATTGCATTTGGGAAGAAAGAGACACGCCGTTCATTTTCATCAGCATATTCTTCTCAGTCAACCTTTCTCAGTATCTTTTTTAGTGATATGAATTCTCAGGGAAACTTGAAAAGATCCTGTAAAGGAGGACTATTTCTGTGTGTCTGCATTTCTCTCTTCTTTGGCTAACTACTCTCCCTTTTCATTCTGAATCTGTTGGTAAAGTTCAAGTAACCTTGATAAAGAAGAGGACATGAAGATAATAAGTTCCTACAGACTTCTTGAAAGCACACAGTGGGGTAGAGGATGAAGGGAAATCACTATTTTTTAGTTGCCACAGTGATGTGTCAGTATCCTAGATTGAACAGAGACCCTAAGACATCTAGAGGTAACTAGAATTATGGTTTATGTTACTGTTACAGGAATTTTTTTAGCTACTTCTTGCATAAGTTGCTTACACTTTGAAAGATGGAGATAAGTAAGAATAAAATGTGGATGAATCCTTTGATATAATGCTATCCAGGCATTAGTGTTACATAGAGATGTTACAACCTGACCTTTCAACTTCTATATTTTGCAGCTAACCTCTAGGCAAATAGAACTTCAAAGGCTCCCATCCCCTCATTTTAACTGGGAAGGAGGGCTGTGGGAGCTCTTTTATTCCCTCTAAGCCAAGGGAATGCTCTGCACTTTCCAGAAACCAGCATGAGTTATGAGCTAGAGTGCCTATTTTTGTCAGACAGGCAATGATACCATCTAGAGCCAATATTTAACGCTAATTCAGGGTTTAGTCTTCTCAGTTGCAGTCTGCCATTGAATACAATTGAATCAAGACGTATTTGTAAATAAAGTGACATCGTGCAGTTATTACTTTGCATGCTTGCAATAAATGTAACAGGGTTTTTAGCAAATTTAATATATGTAACAATTAAACTGGGGGAAACCCACAGTGAATCATGGGAATTCTTAAATTGAAACAAATTCAACCTCCCTCTCTTGCTATTAAAAAGATTGGGGTTTTTTGCATATAAGATGTTCTGAAGCGTGTCAGTAGCTGTGCTGTACACTGCTCATTCAATTAGCCTGATCCCTGTCTTCACAAAGATGAATGTGTTCAAATCTAAATACAACCTCTCATTAATAATGATGTACTGAAAAACAAAAATGACTATTACAATTACATCCTCATGGTAACAGAAATGATACATCATGAGGCTGTTAACATAATCTCCACTCCTTTTCTGTGAAACCTAGGTAGACAGAAATCTCAAGCCCTTGTCAGGACAAAACCCTATCACTGGCAATGGCAAGCATGACTGTCAAAACTTTTCTGAGCTTATAAATGTAATGGAAACCAATTCCCACTCTGTATCCCTCAAGACTGTGGAAAGTGCTTGTGTCAGCAGGTTGTGTTGGGAATATGCCAAAGAACTGTCATGCATTCTGCCTGGCCAGAGATTTAGGGCACTTCAATGAACTGTTCTCACTGCGTAACGAATGAAAGAAGGGAGATCAGGAGGGGTCTCCCTATAGCAAAACTCCATCCGTTTCTCATACAGTGGGAATTATTTAAGTTAATCACGGAGTGGCCATTTATTGCAATTCACAGCCCTTATTCATCCTTCTTAAGAACTGAAAAGGGATAGCGGCAGCAACCTGTGCCAGTCTGGGTTATCCTCAGCAAAATCCTCCACTTTCTCCAGTTAGGAGCAATTCTACAGAGCCTTCTGACCTGACGATTCCTAGCAAAGTTATGTCTGCTCCTGGCTTTGGCTACTTTGGTTATCACTCAAAGATGAAGTCTCAGAGGCTCCCAAGGCACCATTTGATATGACTTTAGAAGGTCAGTCTCTGAGACTAGTTTGTATCTGTTATTAGACATAAGCTGATAGTATAGACTGAGGTATTTTATCCAGGGTCATAGACAAGCTTGCTTTATTTTCCAGCTTGCCTCTATCACTGTTTCCTTTAACATGAGAAGCTGGACTACTTTTACATTTTCCATATTCTGAAGGTGATCCTGTTTTTCAAAGCAAAATTGAACTCACTTTGTTTTTAAGTCCCACTAAATCATTTTCTTTGTCCTTTTAGTAAATGTTCTAACAGCTGGGCTAACCTACCTGATATTAAGTGTTTTGAAGTGTGATAGAAAGTGATTAATGTCTTTCTTGCTTGCTAAGTCTTAAATTTCACTACTTACAGCAAGCAGAGCAGCTCCTGGAAGCTCCCTGTGCCTGGGTTGTTCTGGTAGCAGCTGAGAGATATGTTAACAAAAATGTTCAGGTGTAGAGTCGGCTTTGGGTAGTCAAAAGTCCACTGCTACTGCTAGATAGCTGTCATGGCTGACAGGCTCCTTGTTCACTAAGGAGTCCTACAGGTGGGTAGCAGCGTTCTGCCAGTATATTGAATCATTACCTGTGTTGATGGAATATGTTACTGATGGCTGAACTTCGAATTTTCCTGACTTTGTTTTACCTTTAGTTCATGCCCTTGAGTCATTCTGACTTTGATATCCTGCAGCAAAATGCTGCGTGACAAAATTGCCTCTCTTTTTAGCCCTCACATGATGAAATCTTGTAAGACAGAATTATTTGCTCAAGTCAGTGCTCAATTTGCTCAAGATGAACTGAAAACTGATTAGCTTTTCAGTTTCCAAGAAAGTATTCTTTCTTTTCCCAACACAAGAAGCTTTTCCTTTCTCACAAAGGCTCTGGAAGTTTTGATGTGGTTTTGGCATTTTAATGTGTGCAAGTATCTACACAGCTTCTTGTATTCATAGCTTCTTGTATTTCAAGAGGTTGGATCTGTTTAGTTGCCTCCTCTGTCCTGGTCCTGTGCAGCCAGAATACAATGAAGGAAAGCATTTTCTTTCCACTTTTTGTATTCAATAATCATCTTATACCAAGATCCAGCTGGGAGTTCAGTATCAATCCTCCTGGTGCACATGCTAAGGTCCTTGGAAAAATTTCACAAGCTAACAACAGGCTTCTGGAGAGGACTGCTGTGTTCTCCCTTGCTTTCAGGTGAGTGATTAATTCCATACACTGTTTTTAGTACCGCAGAGAAACTGTTGCTGTGTTTAAGCTGCACTACAGAGTGGAGGGGGTAAAGAAAACCTCATGAGCAACCACATAGGTAGTGAGAAGAGTAGAGGAAATTTGTTCCATCAGATAGTCTGTGGAACAACCCAGTGAACAACATGACAGCTCACCTTGCGGCAGCAGGTACTGTCTCTTGTACATATCCAGGGAAAAAAGATATAGCATTTCGGTGTGCAGGTACAACAATTTGTGTTTCTACAAACTGATCACTTGAATTCTAAGGACAAAAATGGCTTACCTTTAAAGCCAGATACACCATTCATTCTATGTAATCAAAATGATAGGCGTTACAAATACTTGGCAGCTCTCTATTTCACAAAGAACTTCAACATGTAGAAGTATGAAGTACAATTCATATGACACCCATCACAAACCTAATAAACTGAAAGTTACTAAGAGCTCAACAGAAAAGAAGCTTTCAAATTTCTCTTTAATTAACTGCTCATATTTCATTTTGCCTTAAGATTTTAATTCTTTGATTAAAAAGTCTAAAATAAATTAAAGATCAAGAAGCACACAAAGTAAGGAAGACATTTTCAGGTTGGATTTCAGAGATTTAACTGCAAAATTCATATTAATGTTGTAGGAGATATTTAGGTAAGCCCTGCGCACTGCTGCAATACCTCATCCCTAAAGGTGTGAAAGAGCCTGAGGTTCTGAGTTGGAAGGTGTGAAAGTCACAGCAACAAGTATCATCCTGCCAGTGAAGGTGCCTCAGGGCTGAATTTGGCTTTGATGTCCTAAATGTCCTCAGCTAATATCATTAGCAGCATAGAGTGGCCGAGTATAAAATAAGGAACACCAGCTTTCAGGAGGCATTCAGTGCAAACAGAATCAAATGAAGAGTTGATGCAAAGGGAGCTGGCCTGAAGAAAGCACAAGCCCAAGGCACACAGCCATGCAGAACTGGCACACCATGCTGACCAGGCTGGGCACTAAAACTCATCTCCTTAAACTCCACTGTTACTATTAGTAAGAGCTACTATCGTTGTTCAGGGAGTGCTCCATCCCAGTGGTAGGCTGCATCATTACTACTGAGTCACTTGCTGTCAGAGCTCAGTTTTCATATGAAAATCTCACTGATATGACAAAACTTCTAACACTACATATAAATGTGTGTTTAACTTTGAAGTGGTTTTGAGAAAAATACAGCAAAACAGTAAAAATTCATCTCTAATTCTGACTATTGAATTATTTTGCACTTTTTGCACCCATTTCCAAGGAATCAGAAACATTCTGTGGCCTGTTTCTGCTCTTGAGTTACATGTGCTCTGTCATAGATATTATTTATGCATTGATAATGGCCTTTATACTGCATTTTTTGCATAATTGGAAGTATGTGCTGTAAGCTGAGCCAAACACATTTTTCAATGATAAAGAGGTATATTACTGACTGCTAGAGAAAGGAGGGGTAAATGCAGTACTCTTTTATGGTGAAAAGGAAATCAAGTGGGAAAGTGGGATCGAGAATTCAAATCTCTTTCATCTGAAAAATCCTGTACCCTACCTTTTTCTCCACTTTTATATTGTCTAAAAACCTGTTTTATATTGCCAGCTCTCCATATGGGTGTTTATTCCTATGCAAAAACAAACAAACAAACAAACAAAAACCAACCCAAACAATCCTTACAAAGATTATCAGAGGGCTGCAGCACCTCCCCTACAAAGACAGGCAGAGGGAGCTGGGCATGCTCAGCCTGGAGAAGGCTGTGTGGTAGCCTCACTGCAGCTTTCCAGTACCTAAAGGGAGCCTATAAACAGGAGGGGAGTCAACTCTTTGCAAGGGTAGATAATGGCAGGACAAGGGGAAATGGTTTTAAGTTGAGGGAGAGAAGATTTCGGTTGGATGTCAGGGGGAAGTTCTTTACCAACAGAGTGGTGAGGTGCTGGAACGGGCTGCTGTGGATGCGCCGTCCCTGGAGGTGTTCAAGGCCAGGCTGGATGGGGCCCTGGGCAGCCTGGTCGAGTATTAGATATGGATGTTGGTGGCCCTGCATGTGGCAGGGGAGTTAGAGCTTGATGGTCCTTGAGGTCCCTTACAACCCAAGCTATTCTATGACTCTATGATGATTCTTAATTCCATCCAGATTTGCATTTTACTTAGTCTTG
Organism: Gallus gallus; assembly: GCF_016699485.2. Lineage (NCBI taxonomy): Eukaryota > Metazoa > Chordata > Aves > Galliformes > Phasianidae > Gallus > Gallus gallus. The sequence goes on along the minus strand of NC_052541.1, from coordinate 6,702,609 downwards.
CCTTTTGGCAGAGGCCAAGGTGTACATAGGTGATGCCATCAGGAATAATGAACATGCCCCCACTATGAGGCAGCCTTTACTATATTCTTCAAGATCAAGTCTTGCTATGAATGCCCAAAGGTAGTCCTTGGCAAGCAGCAGCAGTTTTCATTTCAGTGAAGAATACTGGGGTGGCTTTTCTGCATAACTGATCATTTTTAACCATATCCTTGAGATGGCAAAAGTCAATTCTACAGGCACTTCTAGGAAGCCTTGGGCCAATTTGACTTTAACACAGCTGTTTAACACTGGCATATGAAGACAGGAGAACTGTAGCAGTCCCCCTTCCAAGTTGATTCAGTGTTACAAATAACATGAACTCAGTGTGGTGCTTTCAGAGGGACGCCCTGTGTGTGAAGCTGACAAGTGCTGCTCGGGCCCCCTGGAGGTTGGCCACACAGGGTGCTGATGTACGTCAGCATAATGTGCAGGGAATGGCGAGGTCTTCATCCTGACACTCTGGCTGCATAAAGTATGCCCATGGCTCCAAACAGCAGTATGTGAGCACCTTGCTGTCTTCACAGTTTTTATCTTTACATACAGTACAGAATTGAGAAAGCATGACTGTCCATATTTTTCAAATAGGAAGGTGAAGCGCACCGGTAAGCAGAAAAAGACTATTTCAGAACAAGAAATTCCCAGTTCCCAGGCTTTCCTCCAACTGCTTGAACTTTTCTTCCTTGCCAGTTTACTTACTATGCAGTAGCATACAGCTAGCGAGGCTCATAGCAAATTTCTACACCGTGGCTACATTAGCAGCTCGCTAGGGATCCCATCTAGGATCTGGTGTCTTGCTGGGAGAACACTGCTTGTACAACAGATTATATCTGCTCTATCTTTAGTTCCTGACAGCTTCCATCAATCTTAGCTCAACTTGACAGCAGCTTGATCTGACAGCATCAGAGAAGCACTGAAAGAAGCCAGAAACTAACAGTAGATTTGAGTGTCTTTTGCCAACTGACCATTTCACGAGTGCTTAGCTCACCCGCCAGCCCCTATTCTCAGTAGAATTCAGGCCTTTTCAGTTAGACAGATCTCAGGCATGGCCCTAAAGAGGAAGAAGGAGAAAATCCCAAGCTGTGTTAAGCAAAAATTCCCTCTCTAATTAAACATAGCATGATTTTAAATGAGGTGGGATAAAACTTCATTAGGTGCCAGTAATTTGATAGAAGATGCCGAGAATGTTTAATGAGCAAGTGTGAGACAGTGAGATAAGAGGTAATGAACTAATTAACCTTCTGGTCTTGGTAGGATAACATTCAAGCAAACAAAAGTGAAAATCTATATAGGAAGTGCCTTACCAGTCTCTAAGTGACTGCTAGCTCATTCTTAATTTTAGACTGCAATCATTAACTTCAGTCTCATGATGGGACACCAGTTAGGAACCTAGCATTTCTGCTAATAATGAGAGACGTCTTTTAGAAAGGTTTGGAGTTAAGTGAGGTCAGTTCAAAGAGGTGCTCAAGAAGGCTAGAAGCAAGCTGTGTCTCATCTCTAAAGCCTTATAATGCTGGTCCTTAAGATGTTCAACAGCCTTCTGGTCTGAGGATTCTCGTTCTTGGATGTCAGAAGTGGTACAATTTAAAAGTGATTCTGAAAACTGACACCCCCTTACATATTGAATTCATAAATAATGGTTCTGGGAATTAAAAAATTTCTATGAAAATTCTTATCTAGTAAAACTTTCCCCCAAACAGAATTCAAGACGTTATGAACCTGAGCTTGTTTTTCAGCAAAGCAAGTTGGTTTTTTTTCTATACAGCTGTATGTGATTCTTGACCAAAACACTGAGAACACTGATGCAATCTGAAGATTTAACATGAATCTTTTTGGGAGAAAGAAAAGAGATTGATTGGGTTTAGGAAACCTTTTATTTAAAAGACACATCTAGGAAATTTGACTGTACTCATTCACTCAGTAGTAGAAAATCTTCAGCTAATGTATGCAAGAGAAAATACTGAACTTTCTCAGGGTTTTGCAAAAAAGGGACAAAGGAGATATAAGCACTGCCTGGAGTGGATGGAAGATGGGAAAGACAACACTTTACACAGACAGTCTGACAGTGATTATAAACATTTTCTCTTCTCAAACCCAAGAGGCCTACAAAGGAGCATTTTAATCAATGGAAGCAATGCTGCTTCCTCCCATGCCCAGAAATGCAGTATCTGTCTTGGCCCTGAGAAACTGAAATGCTCAGTGTGTCTGCAGGTTAGAACAGAAGGAGCTGAGTAGACTCCAATACATAAGTAGTGACAAGTAAAGAGTTTTCCGTGATGTATTCATTCTCATGAAAGAAAAAAAATGCATTTCAGTCATCTGGAAGCAGTTTGCAAACTCAGACTGAATGCTGTTCAAAATCTTCAGTTACAAAACCGACAGTTAGCGCTGATGGTCCCACTGTCCCTCAGTTTTCCAACAGCCCTGTGGCCTGCAGCTCAAATACCGCTCTTGTGCTTTTAGTTTCTCCTCCTCATGCTATTCTGTTTAGAAAAACTATTCAAAATCTGTGGGGGAGGAAATAGATTCAGCATTTTTCACTGCCTGTGTTATTACCACGCTGTAAAGCAATTATACTTTTTTGTTGTTGTTCAATAAATATTTAATTTCTTCTCTTCAAGAGGGAAGGCAATGTGATGACAGCTCCCTGGTAGCAGTGTGTTTGTGAAGAGGTGACACAGTAGGTGTGGCTGCTCCCTGATGATGGATCTGAAAACTGCTGCAGTCATCAACCATCTTCACCCAGGAACACAAGGCACAGCTGCACATTGCTGTGGCTAAACTCCCTGCTCACAGTAGCAACGTAGCTGTCTTTTCCTAGGTCTTACTTTTTCAGTGATTTGGGTGACATTCAACAAAGTAAAAATAAATGAGGAATTGGATTTGAAGTGCAGAATTTTGTGCTAATAGATTTTAGTTAGTAATTCTTTTTATGCAAGCCTTTTGCAAAGCATGCATTTCTCTCTGGCTGTTTGTTGCTATCTAGATGCCAATCTATAGCATCAGAGGCTTATTTTGCTTCATTTTTTCCTTGCTTTTTTTCTGCAATGGATGCTACACGTGCTGACATCCCTTTGAAGTTGATCAGATAATGTTCCTCACAAAGTTTATACTGTCCAGATTAATGGCCTTCAGAAAGCACTGTGGAATTTCCATATATCTTCTTTTACATATTTTGTTAGGATTATATTATGTTATATTTATGTTATACAAAAATATATTATACATAAATATATTATGTATATGTTATACATAAACATATTATGTTATGTTTAACATAGGATAAAAGTAAGATAATGTGAGAATCTGACTGTGTTCCCTAAGGTGATCAGTCTGATAGACTATTTAAAGTGAAAAGACAGACAAAAATCAGATGGGAAATGAAAGAATGAAGACAGTGCTAAATCCTGCAAAAAAGCACAGAATGTTTTTGATACCTCTACCTACAAAAAGGAGTGAAGGACCATTCAAATCTTTTTGATGCCAGTGACATCCCCTTCATTAATCACACTACCATTAAATAACGTGATAATCAGTGCAGTAGCAGTTGCCATCTGCCATCGCAGATCATGACTACAGTTATGAATTAAGTAGAGAGAGGCAGCATCCCACTGACATCCCGCAGCACAAAAGGAACCTGACTTGCTTCTCATGAGCTGTGCTGCTTGTCCAGCACTACCCATGAGAAAAAACACACCAATCCAAATGGCATTATACAGTTACTGCCTTCATTCTCTGATAAGTTTTGCCAGCAGTTCAGATTATATTGTGAGAACATATTATGGGGAAGTATTGCACAAGCAAGGAAAAATGATGTTAATGTAGTTTGCTGTAAAGCTTTTAAAGCTGTCCACAAAACTCCCCTAGACATGAGAACCCCACAGAATATCTCCCCCCCCACCCCTCACCAGCTTCCCCCAGGCTTGTAGAAGAGGACAAAGCCTTTCAGACAGAATCTTTCCTCCAGTGATAGGCGAGTCAATCCAGTAATAAGAAGACTTTGGAAGCCATCTGTTCTGGGAAAAAAGAACTCTAAACCAGCTCTCAGCATGCAGCAAAGTTCTTACAGCTGAGGAACAGTGATAGGATTTAGTACAGTGATCCAAATGGGAGCTACTTTGATCATCTATACGCTCTTTCAAGCCCTGAATGTTTAAACTATCAGAAAGACACACCAGGAAAACAGCATAGGCCATCTTGTCTTCTGCACAGAAGTTATCTTTGAGTTTGGACTCCTGAGATAGTCAATTTCAGTTAGGTTTGATTGAAAGCTTACTATTCAGAATAACTCTTGGCTTTTGGTGGATTAGTGTCCCAGAAAACGTCTGTAGAGTCCCCTGCAGGCAAACCTGGGAGGCTGTGCCATGTGCCCAGCTGCCTTGGCAGCACAGCAGGCAGCTGAATCACTCTGCCAGCAGCACAACTGGATTTAAGGTCTGCTGTTCCCTTCAGCTGCGCTGGTTTAACTGCTCGGTGATTGCTCTCCAGCATGGTTCTGTGATGTGTGCTGGTTGATAGTGGAGCTCCTTTCTGTTATTCCAAAAATAGTTCATCTGACTACGCTGTAGACTCAGGGCTTCAAAATAAATCCCCATGGCATATCATTAGCTTAAGCATCAGCAGCTCTCCAGCTTTAGTACAGTCTTTTCCTGCTACTCAAAAGGGAATTTTTAAAACATCACTTATCTAAGGCTAGAGCCATTCATGTGTGGAAAGAGATCACACTGGGAGTAAAATGTGAGTTTAAGTCAGGATTTAACAATGCAGAAATACATGCCATTTAGCTAATTGTCCTGAAACAAATTTCCCACAACATAATGGATTCTGAATTGCTCTGCACCTTTATGTAGCCAGTTAGACCTGTGCAGGGCAACAAACCTCCTGTGTCCTGCAGTGAAGGCACACAGCAGCAGTGCCATCAGCAGAGCTCAGGTGTAACAGATGGGACATCGTGTCAGAGGAACCAGCGTATTTGTCTGGGACAGCACTCAGAGCCTTGAGAAAATGCTACTGAACTTTAAATGATAAGTTAGCATTAGCGGTGTTAACAGTAGAGGGGCAGTCTGACAGAATGGTGTCTGACATGGAAGTGCAGATGAAGCAAAGGGGTGGAACTGAATTTCTCTATGTGAAAAAAATGCACCTGCTGACATTCACTGACATTTGCTGAACGTTTATGGAGACCAAGCAGTGGATGGAGCACAGTGAGGCAATGGGCGGTGTGTTTCTGCAGTGATGGCAGTGACAATGGGGCACCTCCACCAGTACAGATTTTTATGAGCACAGCATGGAGGCTCTTGTTCATGGCTGGTGAAAATGCATAGCTAACAGTGGTCACTGTGTTGAAAAAGGAGGTTTGGAGCTGATAATATGCTTTATGAAATAGTGTTATTGTGTTCTTTTTATCTGTTGTAGTTTCCATGGAAACAATAGGAGGCATTACATTCAAAGCAACAGACCTAAATTAGCTTTGTTGTGATTACAGCATATGCAGGTTACCGAGAGAAGCATCAAATTAATGTTTGTATGGCTAACAAATAACAGATGCTATTACAAATTAGTTACTACTTTGCCTGGCTGACATCTTCAGCAATGCATTCAGAATGTTATTTCATACATCATAATATATTCCTCATACTAAAGGGTTAAAGAGCCCTGTTTCCCCGGGATGCCATTTGAATGGCACTTGAGATAATATTCAGCACAGTACCAAACTCTACCTCAGTATTTTGTTATTTGTCTGTATGTTGTACATTTAGTTGTGATCGCACACGACCTACTAACACTGGTGTGCACTTACTGATGCTGCTTTTCAAAAGGCTCCACTTGTCTGAAACTGTCCCTTGCACTATTTGATTTTACTATTGTGTTCATCTAATACGGCTTCAATTAAATGTCTTTCAGACCATTTATTGGATTAGTTCACTAAACAAGAGGAAGAGCATTTATCTTTAGTAAGGACTATTAAGAAAAAGACAGCTTTATGGTATGAAATGTGATTAAATCCTTTTTAGCCATATAGGGTTGTTTAGGAACAGTATTTAAGTTCAGGAGGGATAGCTGTAAATTCAGAGGTGTAGATGCACAAGCAACTCTGACAGCTCCTGCTGTACAGCTGCCCAACACTTGCTACCGCCCTGCCTTTGCCTGCACATGAAGCTCTGGCTGTTGCTGGGACAGGGACTGTGCATTCAGCTCAGAGTGCCCAATACTGATAGTATTTGCCTCACAAAACCCAGGTGGATACTGATGATGACTGAGGGATGAGTAATTGCTGGTACCTCTAGAGAAATGAGGTCACCAACATTTTCCTGTGTTTGAGAAATGAAGAATTAATCTTCTTAATTAACTGCAGCATTTAAACTGCCCGTTCTGTCCCTTGAGCTTGCATCAGATAGTTATAGGAGGCAAGGGGGAAGGCCATGTGAACACGGTAACTTCCAGGTACAATAACAACATTCTGCCCTGCAAATCCTTTCTTGAAAAGCTGTGATACGGCATTACCTTGTATCATACCACTAAAATCAGTGGTGCTACAGCTGCCTTTTAAGAAGTCACCGGATGTGGCCTCAACACACATCACAGAGCTTAGTCACTGTTGTCCAGTGCAGTTTCTATGATCTGTGTATGTCTGGTGTGTGAGGTTAATTAGGGAGAGTGCTGCTCCTAAGCAAAGGTGGAACAAGCAACCTTTGCTATAATCTGTTTTGCCTTTTGAGATACATTATTAAAGGAGCCCCAGGGAAGAACCTGCCAGAAGGATACCCTCCGGTAACAACTTGACTGGCAGCAGTAATACAAAGTACATTAAAAGTACCTGTGAAAACTTCCTATGCAGTAAGGTAGAGGCAGTAATTCTCTTTGTTTTAAAAGGTACCTAAGCACAACTATTTCAGAACAGCCATATATATTTACTAGCACTAATCATATGATACTAAGCTGGCTTATTTTCTTCTCTCCAGGATGAAAAGAATCAAGTATTAACAACAAACATCTGGCTACAAATGGTGAGTTCTGAGGAACAAAGCATGTTTATTCCTCCTTTGTTCTTTGCATTTAAGCTGGTGCAGGTACAAATTTTAGGAAGCTTCCGAGCTTCTGTTCTGCATCTCCCTATGCAGTGCACAAAACTAAGGCGAATGGCAGTCTGCAGGGCTGAGATTTGGGGCCTGATGCTGTTTCAGGCATTTCTGAAAATTTTTAAAGAAACTGAGTCACCACAGCTGTGTGTGTTACAAACTCACCTTAGCTGATTTAAGCCACTCGAGACTTAATCATCATCAGATACCCAGAGTTCCAGGAAGGTGCAAGTTCCTTATCACCCATTTCAACAAATCTATTACGTTTTGGTAAATCATTTATTTGTTAGAAAGAACTATACATGTATGAAATGCATTTCATCTGTTGTGATCAGAACTCTGAAAATCACCTGGCAGCTCAGGAGGAAATTTATTCCAAAGAGATGGATTATTTCCTGCTATCTGCTGCTGTTGTCCTAACTGAATGCCTCTGCTGTCCTGTTTGCTTTGCTTTCAATCTGTCTCCATAAGAAACCGCAGGAAGATTTTAATTAAAATGGACATGCTGTTCCCACGTTGCTCAAAATACTGTTTTTTAAACATAAATTATCATCTTATTTTTACTGTGAAAATGAGGATTTTTAATGATATTACTCCAAATTCCATTTCTCAGTTGTATGACAAATGTGTATTTGAACATACTTTCAGTTTCCCAACGTTCAGCTGCGGACACTGTATTTTTCATTGTTTCCCAGTTTATTTCGCACACATATGGTGTTTGTTTTTCAAGCAGTGGCTTTGTTTTACCTTTTGTTGCAGTACAGTTGTCAGAGGCTTTTCAGACTTAACATAACTCTATTACTGCCATAGACAGCACAGCAGAGAACTCTGTCTCCCATTAACTCAAGGCTGACATTACTGGGAAGGAATGTTAATCACTTTTTAATAAATGGAACAGTTAGTATCTCTGTAAAAGTATTTGAATTTCTTTAAGATTAATTAGTGAGAGAGTTGCTCCTAAGCAAAGGAGCCTACACAGATTTATTCTGATGGGATCAGTCATAGTTTTGAAATTGGTTTACCACTTAAGATTGAGAATTAAAAAGATGCCTCTTACCACACTGACTACTGGGCTCTAACCACAATTCCTACCATAAATCTGTGTTTCACAAAGATGAGATACAGTATGGTGGTTTTTTCCATACTGCAGAGGCCAGGATGAGAACTGCCATTTCATTCCCATCTTACAGAAACAGAACTGTATGGGCTAAGTAAAGCTTTACAGAAGAGTTTCATTTTTCAAGACAAGCATGCTGCTTCAGCAGAAACTTTACATCTCTCTGTTTCTTTAATCAGATCCTTCAGTCTAAATGTATTATTTTTCCTTTGACTGTAACACTTTTATAGAGGATCTTTCCCGCTCAGTGGTAGGCCTTAAGAAAGAAGTGAAAGACTATTTGGATGACCTAGAAAGAATAGTGTGGCTATTCCATTTGTTCACAAAGAAGAGCTGACTTGGAAGAAGCATTCAGCTCATGCTATTTTAGAGTCTTACTTTACAGTAAGATTAAAACTGTCAAATATAATGTGTTTTTGGCTTTGAGTTGTAACAAAAACAGTTGCTGTAATTACTTACCAGGAAAAAAGGTGACAATTCATACTCAAGGAGCTATCAATTATTTTCCCTCTCTTTTATCTTACAGTCTCTTTCTGAGACTCTTTTTTCCCCCTAAGGAAATTCTCTTTTTTATAAAATGTGTGTTCACTGTATTTCTTTTGATTTATTCATCTTAGTACATACTGTATGAGGAGCATGTAATGGTCACAATGAGCAAATCGTGCGATGTAGCCACTCATCATGGCCTCTGTACACATAGAAAAAAAAACCAACCCAAAAAAACCCAACCAGGTGTTTCTGTATTCACTATATCCTACACAGATTCAAAGCATACTTATGGCAAACATACGACATTTTATTGTGATAAATGGTCTGCTGTGAGAAGTTTTTTCCTGTATATGGATCTTCACTCCCTGTCTTGATATGTAATGCATACAGTCTGAGATGTATATTAAATACGTTTTGTCGAGTCATCACAGAAATGCCAGAGTATGAAAAACTAATCTGGGACAAGGGAGAATAAATCTAGTATATATACAGACTATTTGATCGTTGGCTCTGTCTACATGGCAATACTGGTCAGTATCAAAATCTTAAACATAACCCAGGTTACAGTAGGAGCCTTGCCCAGTCACACAGATTAAAATTAATCTAAACACTCTTAGATGTTTGCTTTTCTAATCTGTATGAAACATGCTTTAGCTACAGTGGAAACAGCAGCTACAAAGTTAAAACAAAACTGGACAGCTCACATCCAGCTTGATGAGAAACTGTAGAAGTTGGCTAAATGGAGCAGTCCCAACCTGTTTAGCATAATTTCTAATCCAGACTTCAAACATAAGCTTGCTGTCACCCTTTGGACTATCTGTACAGCATTCAGTAATGCTGTGTGCTCCACGATGCCAGCTACAATAATTGCTAGAAGTTGTTATAATCAGAAATTACTGGATATATTGGCATTACTGTAACACAGTGCAGATGGCAATCAACATGGGTGGGAGGCCAGTGAGCTGAGCAGCTCTTCCATGGTCCCACAGCCCCAGCCAAGGGCCTACTAGTCAGGAAGTGATTTGTTCTGACAGTTACTGAAGAAGAGTAACCCAAAGCCAACAAGAACCCAAAGATTTAAACAGAACAGTTCAAAACACGCTTCAAATGTTTATGTCACTGGACTTGGTAAAATAAATAAATGAAAGCATTGTGAGGATCTTGATATTTCCAAATTCTATACAAGATGAAGCAGGAAAAAGTTCAGTATAATATAATATACGGTAAAAGTAGAGGTAAAAATCCTGAAAAAATACATGAGAAGCTGTTGATCAGCCCATAGGAGCTGAGTATAGGTGAGTATAAACAAGACTTATAGTTTGCAATTAGTGAAAAGAAAAAGCTAAGAGCAGAGATACTCTGATTGAGGATCTCTGTAAGAAAACAGCGTCTGGAGAGCAAAAGGAAGAAAAGCAATTCACAACGCTGGTCATTTGTCCAGGTAACAAGGAGCTAAAAACCGTTAGTAGAAAATGAGAAATACATGGAAGCACATGCCAAGAAACCCAGATGTAAACCCTGTTGGACTGACCACACCAGAATCTATGCCTATATTGATAACCATACTGCCAGCAGGGCAGCAGCCTGCAGTGCAGGAAGTGCCAGTGGGAAGGGAGCTTCTGCAGCAGCTGCTGGGCACTGCTTCAGAGGTTGGCTAACTTCATGCTACAGGAGCTGCTAATATTAACTATTCAACCATTTCAATTGCTTTTCCCCATCAGCAGCCTGTTGGCTGCTCTACCACACATCTGTAATCAAGTTATTACAATCTAAGAATTTACGAACACAGAAAACAAAGTTGTCTCTGAAGAAAAAATGTAATTGAAGTTAAGTATGAATTATAAAACAAAACCTGTTGTGTCCCAATTTGCTATCTGAGACAGCATGAGCAATAAAATAGAGGCATCTCAAATCTTCTTTTATAGGCTGTTACATATGCATTGCAGCATGAATTGAAAATGAGATTATTATGCTTTTGAGTGAGCTCTTGGTGGCCTATTCACCCTTTCCAAGTTTTTCATCGTCTGAATCTAAACAATAACCCAAACAAGAAAACATGTATTATTTCAGGCTGTATTGTCTGGAGAGCTACAGTGAAGCAATGAATAAGCTGATCTAACTTACTTTCTGTCTGTATGTCTTAGTACTGGACAGATCATTACTTACAGTGGAATGTGTCTGAATACCCTGGAGTGAAGAACGTCCGTTTTCCTGATGGACTGATTTGGAAGCCAGATATTCTTCTCTATAACAGGTGGAAATACTTTTATTTTCCTGTGGGGAAGGAGAGAAGACAAATGACATAGCCATCTCATCAAAATGGCTAGGTTCTGAGCATTTGGAATACTAGAAGATAACCATCCTCTTGTTTATGCAATGGGAGGTCATATTTGCAAGTACTTAGTAAATAACAACACCCTCCCTATCACCAATTCACATTAGAATTTGTGTGATGATTAGAAAACTAGATTTTTCTGGCTATTACTACTTTATAGAAAGAAAAAAACATACGATTCTATAATGAAGTGTTTTCTTTGGTAGTGCATGTAAAAGAGAGTAAATATAAACAGATTGCACTTAGTATCTGCGCAACTGTGGTCAAGGAATAAACAAAAAATTCTGTCATACTGAGCTTTTGTTTTGTGGGAGGCAAGGAAGTATGTGAACATCTTAATATTGGTGTACACATATAAGCAGTACCATGTTTTCAGCTAGGTTTTCTATACATTGGACTTGTAAAGACTTACACTGTTCACTACTTCGTAATACTTAATGGCAATATGAAATATGAAAGACAGAATATCCATATTGATAAGCTGCTGCCTGTTCTATACCTTTTCCTTATTATTTCTTTGCCTACCTCACTGCTGAACAGTAGCTAGACACAAAAGTTCTTGCCAGAGTTCTGACTCTGTATTTTCCAAAAGAAGCAGAGCAAGAATAATACTTAAAATTATCCAAAACTCTGTATCTGTAGGAACTCAGTGTATTTAATTATCTTCAAATAGTATCTTTCTTTGGACATACAACCTACTGAATACAAAAGGAAAACTGGCAAAAGCATTGTGTCCAGTGTTTCCTATAAGATGGAACAGTAATGAATCGGAATCAATTTTCCTTATGTCCCCCACAATTAGACAATGAATTGTTTGCTTGCAATGTAACTTTTCACACTGTGCTGCTAATGAGCAAGACCTGTGGGTGTGCCTATACTTTCTAGGGCAGTCTGAATTTTAAAGAGCAAAAGGTCTTTTATTTGTGCAGCAGGAACATCTACTGCCCAGCTCCAGTGTTGGAAAAAATGAGCACGAGACAGGGACTTATCATTGCTCATTTCCTCACCAATAACATACAGGTTATTTTGGTTGGCTGTATTTTTGTTTGTTTGCCTGCTTCTTGGTTTTAATTATTCTATATTAAGCAATTGCAGGAGGAAGCCCCGAGGAAAAGCACTAAGTTCTTTATCTCCAACAGACCCAGATTAAACAAGACCTGCCTATGCATACATTACATTTCAGAAATTCAGTTGCTGACACCCCAATTTCCTGCTGTCTGTTGTCTCAAGATGGAAGACCACTTCTGCCTCTCTCAGAGGCTTTGGTTAGAGTACACCGTGCACATATAGCAGTGCAGTCCCCTGTTTGAATGCTCAAGTAACCATTATAGGGATCACTTCTTTGTGAGTAAAGGTCTTCTGCTGTCTCTGGCATAACCACATAGATCAAACGCCAGCGCAAAGTCGGGGCAAGCAGCTTGCAGATCAGTGAGCCAGCTCTTATTTCTGTCATCTCTCTTCAGAAGTGTAGCTCCATACTGGGACTGCTGGGGAGTCTCCTTTCCCATCAGGACTGCCCTGTTAAAGCACCAGAAGATGTCTGCTCTTTAACAAGTTGTCCTTTTCTGCTGTTACGATATGCCACGTGCAGGTACTAGAAAGACCATCTGCTTTGCACATGCTGCACTAGTTCTTTTGTGGAAGACAGGGTATTGGTTATGTATTTGCCCATGCAGGTGACAGGAACCTTTTGTCTTCCTCTGTGTCTCTGCCATGTGCCCAGAAGACAGCCTTGTGCTGAGCATCACCCCAATTCCCCCTCTGCACAGCAGGAGCCGCCTTTTGTTGCAGCAACACCCATACAGTAGCAGGACCAGGCCTGTCAGCTGCAGCTGTGCTGTCCCTCTGCCTCTTACTGATCACCTTTGTGATTAATGTCACTGTCACAGCTGTTGTGAATTGCAATGCTGTGACAATAGCACACAATGACAGCGTTTGACAGCATACTTCTCCCCAGGGAATACACGACTGCTTTGCTTACAGCACGCTTCTGTGCCTCTCCCAAAGGTACAATTACCACTAAGTGATTTGAGGGGAGCTCTACTCAAGTTCCCCATACTGCAAGCGCCTGTCAGAATCACTTCTTGTTTCTGGTTCAAGCACTGCAATTAGTGCTTCAGCTGTCCATACACCAGCTGAAAAATGCTCTGTACATAAACAGTACATGTGCTGTGTATACGTGAACAGGTATATTTGCAACACTGATCTTGCTTAATGTATTTTCCACTGAAAATTTGTTATTTTGAGTATCTTTTCCTATCTACCTTGATTTCATAAATGACAGCATTCTTGGGAAAGTCCCACACATCAGCCCTTTTCTCAGTCCTTTTCTCTTTCTCAGTAATGCACTGAGTGTGCCATACAGTTGGTGCTCTACCACAGTAGTCTAGAAGTTTGCAAAGGAAGGCATCACACATACCACCTATCTGAGAGGCTTTCAGTGCATCTGACAATTTATGCTTCAACATTTAAGTACGTCTATCCAAAATCAACATGTGATTTTAGCAACTTTCAACTATATTTCATAATCATGCAACCATGCTAACTGTAGCTGAAGCACTTTACACAATGAGAAGGATAACTTAACACGTGAAAAACCAGCAGCTATATTGCCTTTTATTACCTGCCTATTGTAAAGAGACCAGGCCCAGTTCATCTGTGGGTTTTTTGAGGGAAGTGAATCTTGCCTAAGTGCAAATGATTGCAGGACCGGGTGCATTAGTGTCGTGTCTGGCCCTCTTCCACGTTGCTAGTTTCACTACATTTATTAGAAGTGCTTATTTCTGGTGGTATTATTTCTCAAGTGGCCACACAGTGCTCAGGAGTTCATGGAACAATAAAAATTCTGGTAGCTGTATCTCAGTTTCATTTTTCCTCTTTTATAAACCTGAGATTCTCCAGATAAGTCCCAGTGGAATTATATCTGCTAAGTGTAGCTGTGTCATCTCAATGTCTTGTAGTCTGTAAATTTTTTCAAGTGGTTATACTTGGAAAAGAAATGTACCAGAGATAATTTTCTATCATTATATTAAAGCACAAAATCTCATCAAGTAAAGGCTTTCCTTCTTAGCATAATCCCAACAGAAGCACTGAATTTCAGAAAACAATCAGAAGCTCAGCATAGAAAACCATATGCTCCTTTTCCTGAAGAAAAAATATTTTCAGGATACTTAAATACTGAGTCTAAGTATCTCTTGATGTTCTTTTAAGAATACTTATTAAAACGCAAACATATGGCAATGAAACCTAGGTCCCTTGCTCACTTCTGTGTTCATTTTAAAATGTTACATTTGCAAGTGACCAGGAACAACAAACTGCAAGGTCCTCAAAGCAGCTTCTGGGCTTCCGAGACCTCTGCTTGAGGGAAAGAGACCCAAATCTACCCTAGGAAGCTAAGAATTTTATTTCTGGTTATTGCTTTCCACTTGTAAGCAATTTGTTCAGCATAGATATTTTTGCATCCTGAGTTTGAGTATGTGGCTTGATTTTCATAATGTAGCCCTTATTAAATTCAAATTACTGCAAATACTTGTCTACATCCAATATACAAACCTGTTGCAGAAGTCTGATTTCCTAAGGAAACAAGACTTATGCAACTGGAGTGTATGCATGCATGCACACCTGTTTGTGTATGATCCTTCTTGCTGCCCCTTCTTTTGAAGTCATTTGAAACCATTTCTGCAAAATTTGGCAGTGCAGTGAGGAGACATCTTAGCAGTACCAATCAGTACCAGTTCCTTATAAATGTCAGGAAGATGGGCAGCCAAGTTGAGGAAGGAGAACATTTAGTGCTCCAGCCAGAAGAGAAGCTGCAATATGAGCTCTGTTAAGCATCAGAGAATCCAGCCATGAGCTGTGAAGCTGAAGGTCTGCATTCCTTCCATTGCCTTAGAACTCATTTGCCTCTTTCCCTAGAATCCATTCACACTACATATTCAATGTGTAAACTCTTCATCTCACCTTCATAGTTCAAATTAAACAGTTGCAAAGACACTAACAGATGACTTTCAATACTGCAAACCTTCTACTCGCCACTGGAAAAAGTACAACTCCAGATAGGCAAGCAATTACTTGGATATAGCTTTTCTTGTCTGCATATTTCACGTATCAGTCCAGATATCTTATACATGTAACATGTTTGAAATACAGAAGGTGAAATGTAAAGTGACAAAGACTAAGATGACTAAGATAAAAACTAAGATGGGCTTTTAAGATACACCATTTTGTATCAGAGTAGGTCATTTTTATTTCACTTTTTTGAGAATATTTCAGTAGGAGCTGCTGCGCTACTGGAAGAACATTCCCCTTACTATACTTAATTTTTGCTGGAATCATGAACGTTTCACTTTCTCCCCATCTCAGATTCTCACCATATTTGTCTGACAATGCTTTACAAGTTGATTAGGCAGCGATGAGACAGCAGCCACTGCTAGGTAGGGACCTGACACCTACTATTGTCACACACAGAGCCAGCACAGGCTTTTGGCTCAGCACGAGCTCTGGCTGCAGCAGGGAGCCGGACCCGGGTGTCTCTGTGTATATTCGTGTGCGTGGAGCTGTGGGCTCGGTGCCCTCCTGCTCCCACTGTCCCTGAGAGGTAGATATCTCATCTTGCTTCTCTCTCGCACAAATGAAAGCCCAAGAAGGAGCTGCTGTTAAATATAGACTGCAAGAG
Source organism: Gallus gallus (assembly GCF_016699485.2). Taxonomy (NCBI): domain Eukaryota; kingdom Metazoa; phylum Chordata; class Aves; order Galliformes; family Phasianidae; genus Gallus; species Gallus gallus. Next base: position 6,686,878 of record NC_052541.1, on the reverse strand, counting down.
AACAGATTTCCCTGTACAATTGCTTGAGAAGTTTTTAAGAAGTGCTTACTATCCAAATGGAAATCAATAGAGCCATGGCACTGAGGCAAATCCCACAGGGTAAATGAGCAGAGGGAATGAGGTGATTCACCTCCGCTTAAGTTGTTAATCAGGAACAAGTCCAATAGTATTAGGCACTTACCCTGAGGCCACAGAAAACTGGTGCCAGGAGTAGAGCTGACAAGCCTTATTTTGGGGAAGAAGAATCCTTTTATGAAGAAAAAAATATCTTCTCAGATATTTTGAGCTGAAGACCATATAACCCACTTTGTTTCTTCCCTGTTCTAGTGCTGATGAAAGATTTGATGCTACATTTCACACTAATGTTTTAGTCAATTCTTCGGGACACTGCCAATATCTGCCACCAGGTAGGCTGTTTCCATGTCATAAATTCTGATAACTCAGACTGCTTATATATGGTATGGTTTCAAATTTAACAGAAATTCATTGGTATTTTACTTATCTAGCTAGCCATCATCTGCTAGATTTAAAACTAGATGCATCCTGAATGTGGTTAATGATTTTGTATGAAAACTACCATAGAAGATTTCTTATTGCCATCATTTAAATTATTCTGTCATAATGCGCTATTACAGAAGTGTGGAAGTATAGAAGAAGATAAGAAATAAAAGCCCTTAATGTAAAATGTTATTGTTTATTGAATCAAAGGTAATGTCTCAATAAAAATGTATTTCATTAATGTAGCTGTTTCTCCTATTAGCACATTACCTTCATACTGAGATGCTTAGAAACATGGTATGGGATGCACCAACTATTTGAAATGACTCACTGAATACTCATCAAACCAGTTTTGAATCTGGAAGGAACACAGTCTGTGTTTGGTCCTTTGATATCAGAACTGTATCACTGAGTCTCTGGGTGTGTTTCAGTGCAGTTCTGTTCCCCTTCCCCACCTCAATTACAATCCTCAGAATTAACTCTGCCCAGAATCAGAATTTTAGATACTACAGCAATAGAACCAAGTGCTTTCCAGGCCAATTAAATCTGAGATCTCCAGAGGACATCAGGGTTCACATGTTCTCAAGTAAGGTGTTCCATTTGGTAGGGCTTTTTCAGTTCCATTCTCAAAACAGCTAAATGCCTGATTCAACAGGCAGAAAATAAGACGCTAACCTTCCTGAGTGAATCGAGATCATGTAGATCTAATAAGACAGCAAATAATCTTTCAAGATTTCTTATTTTATCCAGTAACATAAATAAGAGAAACAGTTTGCATACTCTGCCTCATTTCTTTCTTATGCACAATATCTAGAATCTGGAGCTCTTCTCTGAATCTTTTCCTATTACGTGCCTAAATGTAGTTCAAAAATAGTTTATAACATCAACACGTTAATAGTGCAGTTCTTTCCCTTTTCTGTAACTGACTTTTGCTGTCACATCTTGAGACACAGCTGAGATTAAATATGCTCTACAAGTAAATGCCAAAAGATGCAATGTAGAACAAGATCAGGTTACAAAAGAGACATGAAATTTAGTGGAACAAGCATTTCAATTTAGTGTTCTTGTTTAAAATCCAATCTAGGCATATTTAAAAGCTCATGCTACATAGACGTGCGTTGGTTTCCATTTGATGTTCAGAAGTGCAATCTGAAGTTTGGATCTTGGACATATGGAGGCTGGTCCTTAGACTTACAAATGCAAGAAGCAGATATATCCGGCTATATTTCAAATGGAGAGTGGGATTTAGTAGGTAAGCTCTTCATTATTTGTTTACATTCTGAACTTGCAGCCTTGTCAGCAGTTCACTGCTGAAATGGGTAGAATAACAATTAGGAAATGAAGACAGAAATTAAATTAATAAATGACCATGCTCATGGTGTTTAAAGCTGTGAGAACAGACTTAAGATGAGAATCAACATTAAGAAGTGAGCTTCAATTCAGTATTCATTTTTACCTAATTTTCCATTATTACCTGATAAAAATGGCTTAATTTGAAATTAAATTTGAAGAAGCAGCTTTACCCATAACAAGCTTACAAAGCTATATTTATCCATTTCTAAAATTATCACTCCATAATACAGAGCCTATTGAGATTAATGTTGTGTGTTCTTCCTTTTCTCTTTTACACAGGAATTCCTGGGAAGAGAACTGAGAGCTTTTATGAGTGCTGTAAAGAACCATACCCAGATATCACATTCACAGTAACCATGAGACGCAGAACTCTCTACTACGGGCTCAACCTTCTTATTCCCTGTGTACTGATATCAGCACTTGCCTTATTAGTCTTTCTGCTTCCAGCAGACTCAGGAGAAAAGATCTCACTAGGTAAATATTACCAAAGGAAGAAAGCTGTCTTTTTAAAATTTCTTTTTGAACAAACTTAGTTAACAAGGAGGAATAGTTTATGTGCCCTATTCTCGCTTATAAACCATTTTTACTGTGTGACCCTGAAGAACAGGTGTTACTGCTTAACGTTTGCTGCGAGCTTTAGGGGACACCAGAGCTGTGAAAGGTAGAAATCCCCACCGCCCAAGCAGGAGGATGATGATTCCTAACTATCATCCTTCAGAAGAAAGGTTTCATTTTTTGATGTTTAACTGCTGAAGGAAAAACTCCACGTTCACTGATTAAAGCTTAAACTTACAGATCTGCATTTCAGCACCTCAATGCGGTGTTCTTAATGGTTCCTTTTAATAGCAAGTCATGTTACGAGCCGAGGGTTACTTTTTGCCTACTCAGAAAGACTGATTCCATTTAACTGCTACATTCTATTTTTAATAGCAATTTAAAACTAAATTATTGGCTTGTGAAAGAAGTCTGATGAGTTTAGATACTTGATCCTTAAGATGGTGGTTAGATATGTAATGAAACGTTTTGCCTCATTCAACACTGAAAATACACTGGCTTCTACTAAATGAACACAGCTGCTAATGTTGGAACAGAGTTGACATTTCTCTAGAAATCAGTTAAAATGAGTAGTGGCCTCCCTAGCCAAGAACTCCCTCCACATTTTTTAAGATGAATTCTTTGTTCCTAAATCCTTTTCCACCCGACAGTGGTTCCCTGCTGTTTTAGATGGCTCCTGAGAAAAGAACAGGGCCCTGTTCCGAGAGATGGGGACTAATGAAAAATCAGCTGTCACACCTTGCACACAGCCACATGCAGAACTCAGCCACCGGTACTGAAAAAACATTCAAGCCTGTCCAATACAACAGAGCAAATTTATTTTTTAGGAATCTTACGGTGTACACTACCTGTAGCTTCCACACCAATTAACCAAGCCTCATAAGCTCAAACGCCACAAATCACATCATGTTTCTAAAGCAAACGAGGAACAAGAAGTACTTTGATTCACCTCAGCTAATTAGCAAATAGTGATAAAAGCTGAACAGTTACAAGGATCTAAAAATATAGACGCCCACCAAGTTCAGAAAACTGAAAGTACATCAAAACTCTCCTAGTTACAGCGGTGTCCTGGGCCAGCATTGGCACCAGCTTGGTCACCCTGCCATCCTGACCCTGTGGCTGCCAGGGCAGGGTAGGAGCACCAGGGCTGCTGGCCAGGGGCACAGTGGGAGTACAGCTGTCTGGCAGAGCATACTGTCTCATATTCACTCACTGCTGCTTGCTGCCTTGTAATTACAAGCTACTGACCTGCTTTTGTACTTCACATTTATTTTTCAGGTATAACAGTTTTATTGTCTCTCACCGTCTTCATGTTACTCGTGGCTGAAATTATGCCAGCAACATCTGATTCTGTGCCCTTAATTGGTAAGCTAACTGCAGCTTTTATTCACTTTTATTTTTTGTCAAATGAGAAGCAGTGACTTTGCATGAAAGCCAGCAGTAAAGCAAACTACATGCAGAACGGCCTGCTGCAATTGAAAGAGAAAACAGTGCTCAGGATTGACTCTGCGTGAGCATGCAGCAGTGACTTCCTTAGGGACAGAAGGTGCCTGGCCCCTCTGTGTGGGGAGTGAGGCAGAGATGCACTGAGGGAAGGAATACCACCACCAGCAAAAACAGCATAGCCAGAGCATGCAGAGAGCCTCAGAGACTGGAAGAGGGGATGGGATACTGAGAATGGCCGCAGGGCTGCAGCAGGGGATTGGCAACCCTCCATCAGGGCTCCCAAGAGGCCTGCATTTCCTCAGTATAAGCCAGCATGTGTTGCCAGCTGAAGAGTGTCTCATATATGTGATGCTCTGTACAACTTCGGTGCTGTCTGGTTTGAGCAAAGTGAAGAGAAAAGTGACATCTCATTTTTGGAGAGCGTATGGGAGTCAGTTTCCCATAGACATTGCAGCTGAGACACTGCTGGTGAGACATGAGGAATGTGGAGCTGGGCACAGTGAAATCTTCCCAGTGCAACTGCTCAAAGAGAAGCAGAAACTTCTAAAAAGAAATACAACCAATCTCTAAGCTACTGATGAAAAAAAAGAAAGAGGACCACTTTCTCAGGGCTGCTTAGGAAAGGCAGGTGCTTGGTTCCACTGAGACCATTATTGAAGGTTGCCTGTCCTCTCAAAACAACGGAAATCTTTCACCAGTACCTCATGTCACACATAGAGCACTACACTGGAAAAATAACTTCATGTTACATTTATGTGTACATAAACACTGCTTATAATAGATATAAAACAACATCTGCCAAAGTATACCGCTATACTTAACTGTTTATTTTGCAGCTCAGTATTTTGCCAGCACCATGATTATTGTTGGCCTCTCTGTTGTTGTCACTGTTATCGTTCTACAATACCATCATCACGATCCAGATGGGGGAAAAATGCCTAAATGGGTAAGGTTTGATATTAATGCTCTATCCATTGCATAAATGTCCAGATCAGAGATGTGACACAGTAGCTAGTGACTCATTTTTACTACTTGTGGCTAAATAAAAATCTATGCATATATCCTTGCTAAACATTTTGTTTTGAAAGGCAGTTTCACCAGAAATGCTGTGTCCAGATAGCTTTCTTCTGAGAGAGTATGAATTTATCCATCTTGCTTCTATAATCCAAATCTTTACAACAGCTAGAAACACCTCAGCATTTTGCTGGACCCTAAACGCATAAATGAATATGATTTTCAAATAAGCTGCATATGGCAGAAGTGAAACAGGTAGAAGGAAAGAGAAGGATGCTGGTGGAGATTACAGATTCACGGACAGACTAGCATAAAGGCGCAGCCACTGCAAATTAGCTGATGTGCTTACAGAACCATCAGTTGCCTACATCACTCTTGTTAAAGATGGCTGCTGAAGTGAAAGTTGCTCTCAAAATTCTGATCTTCAAATCTCTAGTTGAGAGCACCTGTAAAGCGCAGAGAAAAACTGAAGTGTTCTTCTAAGAGCGACACCCGGATCCACGGGGCGCAGTTGGACTTATTCATCTCAGAGGTCTTTTCCAACCCGAGTGATTCTATGATTCTATTTAGGGACATTGTTCCATAAGCGGTTGTTTTTACAGAGAACATCAGGCTCTATCTCAGAGTTACTAATTATTGATGAATATCAGCTAACCATCCAGTCTTACTGCCCAACAACTCACAGCAGCCTGAAGCCTTAGTGAAGGTGGAAAGACCTTTTTTAATCTCTCTAGAACTTTCAGTTATTATCCCCATAGAGCAGTGCCCTGCAGACAAGAAGTGATGAGATATTCTCTGGTCCATTCTGGGGAAGTGACATTAAAATAACTTTGAATGAAGAGAATGGAAGGTATGCATCTCTAGAGTGATGGCTGAAGAGACAAATCTGTAGCTGCGAATCAAACATCACCAGAAAACAGTACTGGAGGTACTCTGGTATTGAGAAGCTGAAGTCCACTGGAATTTATTTGGATACTGCTGTTCTGCACTGCTGACAGTTAATAGATTACTGTCTTTCCAGGCGAGGCACAACAGCAGAGAAAGAGTAACAAGACAAAAATCTATATTTAATTGGAATGTTTGCCTGGATATAACATCTACTCTAAGTAGTAATCCGCAGTCAGAATAAATGGACCAAATCTAATATTAATTACAGTGCAAGATTCTTGTATTATATAAGACAATAATATTTCATTACTGGTCTGGAAAAGAAACACTGGAATGAGCTCTTAAAATCTGATTGAAATAAATAATAGAAGCTTGCATCTGAATTGGAACAGTCTCTGGCTTGTCTGCAGTTTCTGTATGGCTGGATTAAGGCAATGTGGAAAACAATAAAATGATACACACTAATTAAATTTGCACAATTTTTTTTTTAGATCAGAGTAATTTTTCCACTTTTTCTCCATGTTACATACAGATTTGTTTTCTAAAATCTAGTCAACTGTCATGAAAGTAATATGAGAACAGAGCCAAAACACTGTAAAGGTTAATGGTCTATTCCAGCCCAGCATAGCATCTGTTTTAGCAGCCTCTTTCGAGCAGTAATGCCATATGGATTTAATATTACAGTTCTTTCATTCTTATTTGTTCTTTAATTTGTTGACGACAATCTAAAACAGAGCTACTGAGACTATTCAAAAAAATATCTTATTTGGTGTTACTTATTTATTCACTGTTTATAGTAAAGGTAGAAAAGACTGCCATATTGCTGCTTGAGCATAGAGAAAAATTAACAGCATGGAGACTCCCAGCAGGGAGGCACTCCCTGTAGCGACAGTCAGCCTTAGGCAGCCCACAGCACTGCTGGACTAAGAAAGCAGCCTCAGTGAGTGGCACACTAACCATCTGGAAAAACATTGCACCATTTTCTAAAACTTCAGCTCAGACTAAGCAGAGACTGTGGGCCTGAGAGTCACAAAGGCTATAGAAACACAAAGAGCTACCAAGACAGCAGCCGTGTCAAGAGGTGCTTATTCTCAGTAATTTTCTTCCAGACAAGAGTCATCCTTCTGAATTGGTGTGCTTGGTTTCTGAGGATGAAGAGACCAGGGGAAGATAAAGTGCGTCCCGCCTGTCAACATAAACAGCGTCGATGCAGCCTGTCAAGCATGGAGATGAACACTGTGAGTGGTCAGCAATGCAGTAATGGGAACATGCTGTATATTGGGTTTCGAGGGCTGGATGGGGTTCACTGCACACCCACCACTGATTCAGGGGTGATCTGTGGGAGGATGACCTGTTCACCAACAGAGGAAGAAAATCTTCTGCACAGTGGCCACCCCTCTGAAGGCGACCCAGATTTGGCTAAGATCCTGGAAGAGGTCAGATACATTGCAAACAGGTTCAGAGACCAGGATGAAGAAGAAGCCATTTGCAACGAATGGAAGTTTGCAGCCTCTGTAGTAGATCGGCTCTGCTTGATGGCATTTTCGGTCTTCACCATCATTTGTACAATTGGCATCTTAATGTCAGCACCAAACTTTGTAGAGGCTGTCTCTAAAGATTTTGCTTAACTCCTAACTATGATTTGATTCTCTGAAGTATCATATGTAGCAAATAAGAGTGTATCTTTTTTTGTTTGTTTGCTTGTTTTTAATGAGTACACTGTATCTCATTGTCCTCTGTCTTTTGCCCTCCCCCCTATTCCCCCAGCATTCCTCTGACCCTGGGCTCCTTTCTGAACAGGAGCACCCTTTCAGAAGGGGAGCCAGGGATCCCTCCCTGGGCTGTATGCCCAGCTCCTCTAAGCACTTCGCTTTGGGAGATGCAAAGTGAGTGCAAGACCCTTCAGAATGAAAGGATACTGCTCCAGCATCTTTTATGCATTTCAAACTGGCTAGTACATAAATTAATAGGTAGGTAATGCCAGAAATGTCATTTCTTCCAGAATTTACTTTAAAAGATAGAAGTTAGCCCTATGTTTCGGACAGGATTAAATCTGAATGAAAGGAAACTCAAACAGAAGAGGAAAAAAAGGGTAAGAACACCTTGCTTTTCAGTCTCTGGATGTTAGCGAGTACTGAGCTCACAGCTCACTCACAACCAGTCACATTTTAAATCCCTCAACGCATTTTACAGAGAGCTTATGTGAGTATACAGGATTCTGATTTTGCCTGAGACTCCAGAAAGATGAAAGTCAAGATGAAACAGCACATATCTTGTCCTTCTGTCACTTCCTGGACCTGACCTAGAAGTATGGCCTGGATTCTTAAAAAGGCATCACAGTAATTGCGGTGTTTATTACAACTCCCTTCTCTCCAGAAAAACATTCTTTCAACTAATGACTTCTGTCGGTTTTTACCCTTTACTGTGACATTAAAAAAGTATTTACGATGCCTTTACCCTCATTTGTTAAAAAAAATAATAATAAATTACACACAGTTGTCTCTTTACTTTTCTACATTGAAATCCAGTTAACAGTAACTGTCTTGTACAGGCTCAAACACAATGACAGATCTAAAGCAAAAAAAAAAACATTAAATCATCAGATCCAGCTTTTCATTTCAATGTGAAATGTCTGATCTACTGTTTGCTTAGCCTTTTATAGACTTCTTTTCATTGAGTCATCGTAACATATCCTAACAAGAAAACTGCATCCTTTCTGCTCAGTTTATCGTACAAAGAACACTAATGAATTATAAATACTATATATAAACTATACATACATCCCAGGAAAGATTAAATCTTAAATAGGAATTCCTTTTAATGAATAGTGCTGAGCTGAGAATACCAAGGTCTGAAACTGTGTGTACAGAATAGCTAAGAGCCAGTCTCCTGCTAGTATAGCAATATTCCTGACCATGCTATAAGTGGTAAAAGACATGGGCAAAGATCACTTTAGTACTGACTGCTTGCTTTGTCCTGCAGAACCCTGACTTTTTGGCTGAGGTCAACAGACACACAACTGGCTGCCTGTTGTGGTACCATGTTTTTGCCATGAGATAAACTCAAGGCAACAGTCTATCTCCCAAGATGTATTAAAATAGTGACTGAAATGCTTGCAGTCCCTAGGTGTCACTTTCTTTTCCAAGGCCTACTCCCCTGACAGCAGGAAAATCAAATTGCATGCCAAGCAAGCCCAGAGTCGCTGCAGTCCTTGACCAGAAATAACCCCTTGCTCAAGTCCCTTCATGACACATAAAAAAGGCAGGAAAAGTGAAAAGCAGCAGGACATTTCTCATGGTTTGTGAATTCTGTCTTCATGAAAGTTCATTCAGAATCTCATACTGCAAAGACCCAAGTAAAGCATTTGAGTCCTTCTTGGAATCCTGTCTTGAAATTTTGTCTGAAGAACTTACTTTTTCAGGAACAATTATTAAGTATTAGCCACACAATAATTCCTGCAAGTAATTTCTAGTTTGTAGACTGCCTACAAATAGGAAAATATGAGCCCAGACTCTGAGTTTTGTTCGTTTGGGAATGACACAGTGTGACACACACTGCTCTGCTGAGTGACATTTCTAGAACAAGCTTCCTGATACAAATGTTGGTTAGCATCAGTACTTTTCCTACTGTAAGTAACCCTCAATAGCTATGTAAAATGTTCCATCCAGTCTTTTTTTAAAGGCTCTGGGGTCTCGTTAGATAAGAATGTTTCAAAAAGAAAAGATGTGGGGATGCGTGCAATAGGATGCAATTATTGCGATCACGTACTGTTTGACACACATCACACAGGAGGATAACCCTCTTCCCACTGGAATCTATTTACATCTTCTGGAGACGTGATCTTGCTAAGTACAGGAGTTCTTTAAGGGAGGTGGAAGAAAGTGATTTATGAATTGATACCAAGCTTGTTTACTAAGAGCAGATGCATCTGCACTTAAAAATTGGAGACTGGCGACTGAGCTTTGCTGTAATGCCTGCCTAAGGCCGTATTTCTGGAATCGCACTGTCAGCAAATACCAGGTGTTAGACAAACCACTTGTAAGACACCAGCATCATGCCTACACTACTGCCTTTAACATTGGAAGGCGTAATGAAGATGCAGCAAGGAGAAAAGTGAATTCCAATTTTCCCACCATCAACACAACCCATAAACATTTGGTGAGAACATGGTTATAAACCTTAAATACAACAGTGACAGTCTTGGTTTGCACCTATGAGTTAAATTATCATATGACTGAGCTGAGCAAACTTGGTATGTTTCTTGTCAAATTGTGTGTGTCAAATATTTGTGTGTGCACTAAACAGTACTTTGATCTAAATGCTGGGGAAATATTTACAGCTCTGGACATAGAGATGGGAATAAATGCTGTATACAGTATGTGTATATAATATTATAGACATATATATAAGGATCTGTTATGATCTTAAGAGTCCAGAAAGTAGGATAAGCAAGTGGTTCACCACAGCTAAGCTCTGACTTGTCTGACAAATTGAAAAGCTCACTCCAGAGGTCAGCTGTCATGTACAATACTGTGTGAACAATGTATATTACTTTTTCTGTTTTTATATTGAATTGTACTGAATATTTAAAAAAACTTTTTAATATTTAAAAACAACTATTTAAGCATTAATGCCAAAAATGTTCCAAACAGTTTTAAAAGGTTAGTTTTAAATACAGATAAATTATTTAAACAGTATTTAAAATCATAAATTATTTTATATAAGAATTGATAATACTATATGAGACTCTTTTTAAAGGTTTCCTTAAATTCTCTTTACAATCTCTGTAGCTGCAGGATGTAATCTCAGTTCACCTGTGACAATTCTACTTTTCATTTTCTTTATCAAGAATAGAAGGTAAACCAAAGTCATGGGGTCTTTTGGTTTGTTTTCCCTTTTGTTGTAATCTTCTACATTAAGAAATACTGAGTAGAGGGCATTAGAAAGTGATGTTACATCTGTCAGGTACTGACCGTCATATAAGCTATTCAATACTTTTTCAGTCCAGTACAAATAAAAGATTTAGATCAAGAGAATTTTGGTTCTTTTTCATTTTTCTAAGATGGAAACGAACTCAAGCAGTAAAGACCACAAATAACCATAAAAGAAAGAAAAATGTCTTTGGAAATAGCATTCTGTGATGAGAAAGCTCTTTGATAATTAAAAACACATCATATCCTCCTAGGAAACCAGTCCCACACCAAATACATATTACCTTAGTCATACATGGGCTGTCAAAGTTAACTGAATAGGAATGAAATGCCAAATAAGCTTTGGACTGGTCTCAATTAATTCTCCTCAAACCTTAGCACAGAAAAAATAAAATCAACAAATGAAAAAGCAAATCAATCCAAGCTAAATAAACTGCCAATTTATTGTGCTACAAGGTTCATTTATTGCCCACTGGTGAAAAAATACCTAGTCAGTAAAATACCCCCTGATGGGGAAAAAAATCTGGCAGTGTAAACAGATGTGAGTTGTATTGCCCACAGGCTGAGTGTCTCCTGGCAAAAAAGTTCCTATCTATACAGCATCCAGCTGAGCACACCCCAGTAGTGAGAAGCAAGGGTTGCTGAAACACAAGTAACCCAAGACATCATTCTCTCATTTGTCCCACGGTTGTAAAGAATCACTGATGAAGATCAGTTTGGTTGAGATCACCACACACAGTCATACAGCCCACAGTTGTTATGAAGCCAGTATGCATTTGGCCAGGACCTGCCACTGGTCACATGGTCAGGTGCATACATGAGGCTCACATGGATGGCTGCTCACTTGGCCAAGCCAATGTGCGTGCCGCCTTCTCTCCTGGAGCACTGACAAGCAGGATGGATACACTACCTCCGACTTAATACTTCATCATGGTTGCATGGGTTTAGCACCACACATCCTATAGGCAGCATCTGGCACTCTGTGTAAGCCTATCATCACACATACTCCATCTCCGAAGCACTTGGAAGTTGTCTGCTACCACTCTCAGACATCTGGTTGGTTGTTATGCACACTGAAAGCTGCTGTGGTTTAGGAGCTGACATACAAGCAGCTCCAATTCATTACTGTGTGGGTGGCAACGTCCATCAGAGCATTGGACCTTGTGGCTGCATGGAGTAACAGGACTAACCAGCCCATTTTGATCCTATAACAATCAGAATATATTTTCTCTTCATCAAAACCAGTATCTTAGCCTAACCTCATGATATTTTAACATCAGTACATCCCAAAAGGCTGTGAACAGAACCTACACATACAATTAAAGCAAATCTAACCTGGAAATCAAATGAGAGTTTACCAAGACTATAATCATAAATGCAAGCAGTTCATTGTCACTGTTTCTTACACTGCATTTGCTGCTTACAGGAAAAGCTTAATGTAACATTTATTTCTGCTATTAGACAATTTGTAGATAATGACATATACAACACAAATCAATTTCTCACATGATCTTGTTCTCTTCTGAACCAGAAAAGTCCTTCCATTCCCTTTCCTCCCCATTCATTCCCAATTCAGAATTGCAGTTTACCAACAGATCTTGAGTGTGTTCAAGGCCAAAACTTAGTGCTTTATCTGCATCCTTGCTGTGAAGATATCACTAGGTTTTCAGAGCTGCAGTCACTTAGACCTGTAATTGTGCCACAAAGCAATAGCATTTTAAGGTACAAAGAAGTTTAAATTATCTGTGTATTTTTACCTTTAAAAAAAAATATTGGAATCATGACATGATCTGTTGCTACTTTGGGATGGGTGTATATGAGAATAACATCCACAGATGTTTTCATTCTACCTAACCTATTCAGGATATAATCCAGTGCCAGTCAAAGGCAGAAGAATCTTCATACTAAGCCCAGCAGTCTGGGATCACGACCACGACCAGTCCTATGGATCTCACAGTTATCATTTATGTATCACTTTGTTTCATGGCAAGCATGCAAATGAATTAAGAATGAGCTACCTATTAAATATTTAGATTAGCTTTAAGCTTAGAAACCAAAAATCTAGGATCTGATCCCAGAACAAGATGTATCCACAACATTCCTTGAACAGTACTATCTTACTTCACTGGTTTACATACAGCTGTGAAGCATTTCCACAAATCTGCAACCATACAGGAATTCCAGTTTAGGACTGCTTTTGCTGATGTGACACCTTTGTTGTACCATCCTTCTCCCCAATTTCTAACCAAAAGAAATCTAGTTAGCAGACTATTCTGATCAGACAAAAAACATTACAGGACCACCGTTCTGAAAGAAAACACAAGTTGAGCCCTTTGATTCAAGAGAGGTTGTAGTCACAGAATTTGATGTTATTACACCAGCCCGTGCAGTGGAAGGAATGTGCTCCTACCAAATATTTGTGCCAACACTGCAGTGCACGTATACCTATGGTAGTGGAGAGGGCCTCAGAGACAACATCAACATTCTTGCAGGGTTAAGCCTGCTAGCCAGGTCCGCTGTGGAGCACATAAAGAGAACAAGTGCTTCCCTGGTTCTCTGGTATAATGAGATTATTATAACTACTGGTTAGCGCTTAACTCAGCTTGAAAGACTTTTTTTTCTTTAGGGTAGGTAGCAACATATTTGAAAGTGGTGGGCTGCAGCATATAGCCCAGCACAATAACAATTCAGCTAAGGCAACCGAGGGTTTGTTTTTTCATCTTGTCTTCTCTCCTAGGGGAAAGGGTACATTCTCTCAGCAATTAAAGAAAAGGGAGACTAAAGAGCATTTTAGGTGTTCTTGCTTCTTTCTGGACTCACTCAACCTAATTCTGCTGTTGTAGACTATCCTATTATTCCCACAGATACATTAGGATACTACACTCTGGTTCACTGTTTTAATGCGTTTTAAAAAGGCCTGAAGCTTTAAATACCTTTATTCAGAAAGCACTCACAAATGTTCTCGTAAATATCATCCCTTTCAACCAGACTGGTAAGACTTCTCTCATAATACAGCAATAATTCTTCTGCATTAGAAACAAATCCATACAGAGCAGGTGATAATAATACAACATACATTATCCACATGAACTGTTTTCTGAAAGGACAGGAAAAGCTTTGCTGCTGGCTCTGTTGAGAAATGTGGGCTCTTCACAGAAACACGACACAAACATCCTCTCAGGTCCCTCAAAAGACTCCTTGCGCTGGCTGAGCAAGTCCTGGTTCTCCAGCCTCCTTACAGGACCTAGCCTGCAGCCCTGAACCATCTCTGTGACTCTCTGTTAAACTCACTTTATGTTATTAATGCCTCTCTTATTCTGGAGGGGCCTGAAACTAGGCCTCTCCAGAATCCCCTATTCCCAGATACTGTCTAAGGAGAGCTGACTTGAGAGCACTTCCCTCAGTCTCAAGGCTGCCTGATACAACTCCACATACTGTTGAATGTCTTTGCTGCCAGGGCACTGGACTGGCTCATGCAGCCTGCTGACTACTATGGATCTTGCGGCCTTCTTCAGGGAGCTCTCTCTCAGCCCCAACCTGGATCATTGCAGGGTGTTCTTTCCAGGTTCAGGGCTTTGCATTTTTCCTCACTGAATATCAGCAAGCTCCTGTTGGCCACTTCCTCCAGGCTGTATAGGTCCTTATGGCAGCCCTGCTATTGGTGATGTCCCAAGCTGGGAGTCACTGTAAACTTGAGGGAAGAGCCCTCCATCACCACCTTCTAGATGACTGATAAAGACATCAGACAGGACCAGGATAGATGCCCTGCTGTTATCTACTTACTTTTGGACTTTGAGTATGACCATGAACATCTGAATCAATTACCAAGTGAGCAGATTTTAATTTATTTTTAACCTATCCAGCTGTCATTTACAATTTGACAACTTAATAACAAATTTTCCTTTACCTCTTTTTATTATTCTTCCCTTAAGCAAGTCTTTGACATAGATTGAGAAATTCTTCATAATTTTTAAAAGTAATGCTCTCCTGCCTGTTCCCTAATAGCGGATTAGACATGGTTTCATGAAGTCACACTGCAGAAGAGCTGTAGTTCAGATTACAGTTCAGTCAGCTTCTACAAAGGAGCAAGTAAAGAAAAAGAAAGATGCTCATACTGTCAGAAATGGCCCTACTCTGTACCAAGCTGAAGCCAAGTTAACAATACGTACAGCACTCATAGTTCTTTCCTCACTAAATCAATGTTGTAATCTATTGAATTTAAAAAGCTGCATCTTTTCTCTGCACACTAGGTTAATATTCATTATCCTACATGGAATTAGCAAAGAGCGGCTGTAACATTGATCAACTTTACACACTGTACACCTTGTTTATAATTGAAAATATCTTCCAGATAAGAGACTAGAAATTCCTATAGGACAAGCTGTCAAAATATCATCTCTTTTAAAATAAGCTCTTAAAGGTAAAAGGAGGATTTGAGGAACTGACAGAGAATGGGGGAAGGTACACTTGATGAGAGGAGCAGCACACATCACCAGTACCAGACCATATAGGTCTCACAGCCCATAGGGCAGTTTCTCTGAGCAGCACGTGTTGCTCAGGCCTGGTGGGGCCAAAGGAGAGCAGGGCCAGGCTGACAGGGGACACATCAGCCATGCTTAGCTATATGTCTCTCTGGGTCCTCAGCATACACGTACAGAACCTCATTTGTGCCAGTTTACCTGAACAGCACTTAATGTAGTGACACACATCCAGATCTGGTCTCAGCTTGAAGCACTTGTCCCTTTTATCTGATTCAGAGAACATCTCCATTGACCTCTCCCTGTTTTCATGTTTACACAAAATTTGTCTCTTGAGGAAGACCATGTTAAAACAAAAGACACTGAAAGACGTAAATGCTTATGTAATATTCTGAAATCTGTATATGGATAAGCTAAAATATTATATATATTAGCTTAAAATCAGTATGTTTTTTATTGCTAGAAATATATTAGCATTCATAGCTCTCCCATAGTTTTCCAGTTCCTGTAATAAGCCAGGGCTTTGAGTTAGTAATATGGCAGCTGACAAACAGGACGGAGAAAATGACCTTCTTGCTGAAATTCTGTAGTGATCTGTGGATTGAGCAGTGTGCAAGTGAAAACTCTGAAGGCCAGCACAGCTTTTAGCCCCAGCACACTATCTCCTGTCTTCTAGGAAAGCTCGTTGTTCATTTTCAATCATTTAATGGATTGTTCTGTGTACCTGGTAGAATCCAGCTCATAATGAATTGCACTGCAGAGATCTAAAGCATCCAACCTCAATTCTGAAAGAGTGGACTTTTGCCCACTAACTATAGCAATAAAAGCCCTTTCATTTTCTCATGCACTTTTCCTAATACACCAGAAAATGTCATATCTACATAAAGCAATATAAAACCAGCACTGTACAAATTCAGAGACCTGCACCTCCAGGCATTGGCTTTACCATATTTTAACAGTAACTCTATGTCTGTGTAACTGACAGGAGCCTTAGAGCAATATTATATACAAAACACATCCTCATTCAACAGCTTCTGCAAACTGTTCCATCCTACAAAGTCCCCAAGAATAGCTGTATCATATCATTGCACGGAGTGCAAGAGTAAAAACAACTGAAAGATGTTTTTATCAGAGCTAAATAACGTCAGAATGTTCTGCATAAAAAGTTCTTTGAATTATAGTTTTTGTTACCTTTGTTATAGAAACCTAATTTGGACTACTGAGGCTCAAAATCTACTTATTCTCCAGTTCTTTGAGATATTTTCTCATTTGTATGCAGTATTTGGGCAAAGAGCATTCAATACAATTTCATTAAGGGATCTTGCCCTCCAGAACGGGTGGGGAATGTCTTTTATTTAACAGTGTATTAATGGAAAACTTAGCAGTCCTTCTATTAGGCCATGAACTCATAAGTGATTTGGAAAAATGATCCGTGCTCCAGAGCATCATGAGTACTCCATAATACTTTCCTACAGACAGTAGCAGCAGTGATTTTCCATTCGGTTGGCAAAAATAAGCATCTGGCACTCCATAAAATACTTTAAGACTAGAACCAGCAGACCAAAGCTACGACTTAAAGAAGCTTGTGAAGCAAGATGTGTTTTCTTCACAAGAGTATTTCAAAGGAAGGGATAAGGCAGTCAATTTTCACATCCTGCACTGCAGAGGGCTCAGTCTGCTATTCTTTACCAGAGCAGAGCATCCGCTCTTGCTGAGTCAGAAAGCTGCTGAAGATGTGTGCGTGGAAATACCCGCCTGCAGGCAGGCCCTGAGTCACACTGCCGCTCCGTACCAGCCAAGTATCTGCAAAGAGGAACTACAGCAGCTCCTGGCAGGCAGCACCTCAGTGAGGGCAGACTTCTGAAGGAAAACTCAGCCTTTTCTCCAAGAGTTCCTCCTTGCTTGCCTAGCTAACAAGAATGTCAACACAAAAGTACTCAATCATAGTGTATTTCGAAAGTTTTATGTACATAATTTATTTCCTTTTCAAGTGAAGGGAAATACGCGCATACATCCATGCCAGGAAAATGTTTTTTTTTCTAGTTAGGCTGACAGCACATTTACCTCTAATTCATTGGCTGCAGAGCTCAAGGTAGAGCTGTGGCAAATTTAACCACTTAATGTATGTTACTATATCCTACCTGAACAAAGTCTTTTTTTGGTCAGATTTTGTTTGCAGTATGAAAAGCTTCAAGTCTTCAAACAGCTGAGCTTTAGTAAGGCTTTCAAAGCAGTTTAAGTGCTCTTGGAACCTCAGCCCTGTTTCAGCACAGATTTACACAAGTAGAGCTGAAGGGCTCACATTCTCAGAAGAGGACAAGGGCTTCTACAAGTCTGCGTTGAAAACATTTTTGAAAGCAAGTCTGTTGAACATTCATTTCCACTGAGAAAGTCAGCATCTGAAGCATACAAAAGAATTTAGGTGGAAAGATGACGTGTGTGTTGCTGGTAGTGTTTGTGCAAACATGAGTGTCTCACATTGCACAGAGCTGAGCAACAGTGTGGTACTGATGATCCCTCACTGCAAATGCTGGCAGTTATACCAGATGCATGGTAAGCATTTTCTCTGTACCTGAAGCTTGTCTTCCCAGAATAGCTCAACCACCTCAATTTGAGTGACCCAAGGCTCTGAAATGATGAACTGCATTTGTTATGATTGCAGAGATAGTGACGGTTTTGCTATTTTCTCTTTAAAAGCATTTTTAATCAATTACAAGGAAGTTAATTTGAAAAGATCAAAGAATAAAATAGACAGAAAATGTCACTATTTGAGGTAACATACCAGACCTGCAGCTACCACAATGGACAGGTAATACCAAAACCTGCAAAATGACTGCAGCCATTTCCTCCTGCTTACACCAGAACACCCAAACCAAGCAACAAAAACCCAAAGCTGAACTCTCCCAGTAGCCCTCTCAGTCAGCACTAATACAATGCACCTTTTCGGTTGCAGAACACATTCATGCCAAGCAATATGCATTCAGAAGCACGTTTGCAGCTTTCACAATACATGACAGTGGCATTCAGTATCTATTTGAAACATACAGCTTTCTTTCTGTGTGGGCTTTATTCTGCCCACTTCTATCTTGCTCAATACTCTCATGTGATGTCCCAGGACAGAATAAAGATCAACCCACAAACCATGATACTGATTTTAAACACAAGTTTTAACAAAGGAAGACTAAATGCTATTCACAAGATGTATACACATTGCTCACATTAACCTAAAGGGACTTCATGTTAATGCAGATTAAAACAAAACCAAACCACCACCCCCAACAACAAAAAAAAGCACAACTTTTGCTTTAAAAAGTTGCCCTTGATGAGATTTCTTACTCCTGTGGGCTGTTCAGAAAGGAAGAAAGCCTACAAAGCAGCTGGGCAGGATGAGAATAAAGTGTGTTTTGCTCTAAAAAAAATGGTGAAGAGGGCAACTTGGGGGTCCTCTTTGCGAAAGGTAGGTGACTTCTCGGGGATGCAAAGAATGAATTAGAAATCTTCAGAAACAAAAACTATGAGAAGAACAGACTCTGGTGGGGACAGCCTGACCTCAAAGAGACAGCAGGGCCATTGTCCTATACAGCGTATGGAATTTTTTAAGTACTAAATCCAGCAAGTTATATACGACTTCTATTAAAAGTTCAGAATATTGTGAAGATGACAACCCTAGCAAAACTGACATTCAACGTGGATTAAATACAAGATGGAATTTCTACATCTCAGTGGATTTCTAAGAGCTCATGTTAATGGGAAGGAAAAGGAGACAAAGATAATGAAGAAGCACAGAAGATATCTGAAAAATAGGACGGGTTCTTAGATATGCAATGTCCTGAAAAATGCTATCTGCACAAGTGTTCAGCCAACAACCCAGATGGGCACAAATTGCTGAAGAGTTAGAACTGAGCTGCTGGTAAAAATGACAGCTCTGCCCGATTACAACCATATAACATTTTTGGGAAAAATCCCCTGAAACTATTAAGAAAACATTTTTTAGGGTTTTATTTTCAACATTTGGTTTGCTTATTGGCCATATCACTGTGCCCAGAAATCATTAATTGTTATTTTTCTCTCTAAATGGCTTGTCTAATGTTGAAGGCAAACTGACCTCTGATTCTGCAGAGGCAACAAATTGGTATAAGGAGATAAGTCCTCCTTGAGGATACGCTTGGGGAGTAAAAGCACTGCAACTGTGAGCAACACGCACTAATCAGCTCATAAGAATTATTGCCTATGCTTAAGCTGGTGAGTCCTGGGCAAGAATTATGTCCTGTCTGCCTTACAGCCCTCTTGCAGTGGGCACAAACAAGCTCTTCATGGATGACAGTGATTCATCATCTGACCTGGAGTATCATCTCTCTTCTTCCTCCTCCTCTTTCTGTGGCTTCAGTGATTGACAGCACTATATAGGCTAACACGACTGGTATTTGCACACAGACTGTAAGAAACCCACAAATCGTTCCTTATTGCCTTTATTAGCTTGTATTTCCTGGGAGAGCTCCTGGCATCAAGATTTAAAAGGGCAGCTGCTGGGCTATCAAACCTTCTTCCTATCTACAAAAACACTTTGAATTACTGATGAGAATATCCTAGTGAAATATACTACGTGTACTTACAAAAACAGAGCATGTCTGCCATTACACGAAATCAAGGGATTGAGTTTGACTTCATGTACAGCTCTTGTAACTGGCAGCACAGTTTCCACAAGAAGCCTTCCCAGCATGAGTGAGTGGGAGTACTTCTGCTTTTACAGAAGAGGTAGAGTATAATGTTTTTAGCAGAGACTGATTACTGACTGGCTTCCAAATGCATTATAAACAGCTATATCGCTATTGTAAGACAAACTGACACATGTAAACAAATCTACTATCTTTAAAAAAAATAGGGAAACCAGCTGGCTTCACCAAGAAAAGCTGCAGGTTGAGAGAATTACAAAACACTGAGATAGAAATGTACACTGGGTATTTACAAACCGTGCAGTTGTGCCCTTTCTTCGTGGAATGTCTCACATTGCATACATTGGAAACACCACGAAGGTGGAGCAGGAAGGCACAAATACAGCGTTATCAACTTGAAAATGTCCGTGAATTATGTGAAAAAGCAGCATCACAAATACATTTAAGACACGCAGAAAAGGTTTTTCCTCCCTTCAATGTATGAGTTATCTATAGCTTAGAAAAACTTCTGCTATGCACATATGAATTTTACTTTACTACTATTGTACTTCTCCACTTAAAATTCCATCTATTCCTGGGAAACACATCAGAAACAGGCTTTTCAGCAACAAGCTCACTTCTTTGAAGAATACCACCCAGTAAATACATAGTTCTGAAAAGAGATTCAATTCCCTCGATAGCTTCTATATCAACTACACATACATGTGCATTTTTACACTAAAAGGCAACGTTTTGTCATGTTCTCAGTGTCACAGCATCATCACAACAACTTGCTATACAAAATAACTATCTTCTTACAAGCTTATGGTGGGTATTGCAAGGATTCTAACAGTACTACCTTAAGAGCTCCCCAGAAACCGTTAGGAGGTTTATTTTTTAGCAAGTGTTGCCTAAAATCACTATTTCTGAAGCTCATGCTGCTAACCTCATTCTGTCTTCCAAAAGGGTATTTCCCTGGAAATTTGTATCATCTTAAAAAGCAGATGAAAATCGCAAGCCATGTAAAAATCTTTGGAGGGATTCAGTTCTTATATTATTCTAATTAAAAATTTTCCAAGCAGCTTAAGAAAAACATATAGTGACTCTCAATGGACAGACTCACTCTGAAGAAGAAATTTTGTTCAAAGATGGGGAATAAGACTGATAAAAGGATTAGCGGGCATGAGACAGAACTTAAACTGCAGTAGGGTGGATAAAATTCACTATGGGGTTATAATGAAATTTGCTAAAGCCATTAATGCTCAATATTTCCACTGAGTATAATGGAGTTCAGATTCATCTCCATATAAAAAAGGACTGCTGCTTACTCTGACTTCATTCTGAGTAGATGCAATTTACACTGTGAAGAGGAACAAGCCACTGGGAATCATTAGCAAGAAGGCAGAAGCTGGCTCTTAACATGCTTGTTCCTGCAGCAGCAGCAAACATGATGAAGAAAGTGCACAGTTTGATCAAAATTTTGTGTATGATAGGCAGAAAAAAATAATTCAATTGCATATCTGTGGTGTAAATCCTACAAGTGACACAGCATAGTCTTCGGGGTTGCATACTTTCATTTGCCATCTGAATATTGCATAAGTCAGGTACTGATTTTCCTTTCCTTGTTATTTCTCTTTTAGTCAGACTTCTGAGTGGGGCTGATGATACTGGTAACACATCAAAGAGCAACAAATTTAGACCTGAAAAGGAAAAAAATGAGCAAAGAAAGGAGTAGGAAAGAACACATGAGGGAGGGAAATCCTACTGAAACCCTGGGACTGGAATTCTGTAGATCTACAGAGATCAAGCTGAATATATACAATGAATGAAATGTAAGCAAAGGAGTGGATGCATGTATGAACTTCCCTGAGACATCCACATCTGTCATGCCTACAGGAAAATGATCTCTAAATGTATATATTAAAAGAGAGAAGAAAACAGGATTGAAATAAGAGGAATGGGTTGTACAATGCCTCATCTAAAGCTTCGCAAGTGCCAAGCATGACGTTGTTTGGTTATAGAAATCAATATTTTCCTGCTAGTCCTTGCTTATAACGCTTTCTATGAATCTATGATTCTGTAAGCATAGTACTGCACTGCAATTTCAACTTTTTTTTTTTTTGCTTCCGTCCAACTGAGATAGTATTAAGCCCTTTGTTACCAGGGCAGATGAGACATAACTGATTTTAACCTAGATGTAGGTTAGACATAACCTTCCTCAGAAGAATGCCTAAAGTGATTCCCAAACCACCTTAAAATTTTCTTGCAAATGAACTGGTTGCCCCCCCCAAAGTGGGAAACCAGCAATGCCCAGTGCAGACGTGTGTTCACTTCAGTTTCAGGCATTTATGATTACAAATAAAGGTGAATAAAGGGAAAGATTGGAAGACTGAAAGAACAAACATATTTATAAAGAAAGGTTTGAGGTTTCTTTCCTGTTCAGGCCACGTTAGCACAAAAGCATCCTTGACAAGTAAAACAAAAAAACAACAGCAAGATAACTTGCAGATATGCTACCTGATTCACTTCTAGAGTATTTTTTCTATTTAAAATGTGAAATCAAATTTATGTCTCAGCTGTATTCAAAACTAAAATGTAATTATTCTTATATCAAACCTTCAAATTGGTTACATGATAGAAAACGTTGCTTTCTCCTTTACAGAAGTACTCTGCTTCTCTGACTTCAGGCATCTTAAAGTTTTCCCCTACCTCATCTGCAGGGTTTACAACCATGCAACAGCCTAAGTAGCGCCACCATTCCTTTCTGGTTAATACTCTCAGATATAAATTTGTAGCAATTCAGTAGCAGCTACATAAGCAGTTGATCCTCTCCTACATTAGATCTCATTAGAATGAAACATCCAACATTAAGATCGTGGCAAACGTCTTCTACAAGAAAAATTCACATTTTCTGGGACAGAAAGCCTTTTGAGGTTTGAGAAGTAAGGAGTATGAGAATAACAACGTCTGACAGGATTACTGTATTAAAAAATTAAACTAAAAGGACCTATGAGAAGACACAAGGTCAATTACTGTTGTATGCCTCTAAAGCTCATTTTTCTTCTAATAAAGACAAGACTGCCCACGCTAGCTACCTGAGTCACTTTCTTCACACACACTGTTATAGTACTAAACAATATGATCACATGCTCATCTCAACATAGACCAAACAACAGTACGTAGATGTAATCAACTAAACATCTGCAGATACAGATTTTCATGAGACAATTTAATTATAATGCAGAACTGCCTTCCTTTGATAGTCCTTCCCACGACTGTAGGAAGCTTGTGTAGATTGATTATTTACAGAAGAGCCATATGAAGGTTTATATCCACGTATGGGACCTTTCCTCTTTTTGTCAGATGGCATCAAATGAAGATACATCCTCAGGGATAAATGGATAGGAACCCTACTGTTGTCTGCTGCCTTCCTATTGCTGTATTTACTGGCTTGCTAATCTACACACAGAAATGGAGCACAGGAAACCAGCCAACAGTTGCCACTGGAAAGCTGGCATCACCATGTGTGCTACCAGGTCATATTTGTTTTCTCCTTCCAATACCAGCAACGCTAGCAGCTTGTGAAGAGCCTAGCCACACACAAATGAAAAACTTATCTTCCTGGATACTGAACACAGAACATATTAGGGAGAATCATGATTATTACATTTATACTAAATGCAGTCAAAAGAAATACTAAAAATAAAGTTTTTAATTACAAAATCCCTTTGTCTCAGACAACAAGGCAAAAGCAGGGATAATTAGAAAGACATCACACTAACAAAGACAACTTCATTCTTCATGTAGTAAACTTAAAAACTTCCATAGGAAATAGTCACATGCATTAGCTAGAAAACAGATCCCATACATGTTTTGCATGTAAATATGCATACAGTAAAATATTTACTAGTCTTCTAAATATCAAGCTGAGAGTTTTAGTTCTTTATCGAGAGTAGTTCTTGAGACCATCTGTAAGACTATGACACACAATGCATGATTTGTTTGAGCCAAGAACAGATGACCAACTTGTTGGAAGTGGATTCTTGCTCACAAAATGGCTGCACAAGACTCACCAAACATTTTGCATAGTTAAATACCTCACACTTTAGAAATACAGCTTTTCTAATTAACTTTCCAGCGGGCTTTAGCAAGTGGTATTTCCTTCAAAGAAACAGTATCTACTCACCTACCTCTCAACCTCCCCTTTAATACTGAAGCACTCTGAAAAGGATACCAAGAAGCACTCATTTCCTTTTCATTTCTTACAATACCTTAAGAAATGGAATCTTTTTTTCTTCTCAAAATGAGTGAGATAGCTATGTAGGAGGTTGTTTACATAATATACTGGCAAGCTATTTGAATAAAAGGAAAGCTATCCATCCTCTCTTTGCCTTAGGATTGATGAAGAGCGAAAGTAAAAAATTTACCACGGGGGTTTCACTCCCCATACTTGATTTCCTGTCTACCACAGAACAGACTTTATTACAGACTTATTTCCAGACGGCAGAACTCATCTGTTGTTGTGACAAACAGCCAGTGACTGTGAGACAACGTGTTACAACTTCTTTCATTCCACTGCCACGAGGAAAGGACAGCTCAGCTTTAAACCAGGACACAAACCCAGGCTGTTTGGAATTACTTCACAGCACATTATTTACACCCTTATCACCACCATTACAAATAACAGTTCTAAAACAGACACACTGTTGCTAACTCCGTGCCCATAGCAAATCAAAACCAAACCAGAAAACTCCCCATAAGTTTAGAGCTAGTTTACAGACTTCTAATACTCCTGCCAGTCCTACAGAGAGCAATAAAGTGCTGTGGGTCTGTGGAGGTGACCACTCCTGCATGGATCCTCCATGGAAGACACACGGTCCCCAGTCACCCATTGCTGGCACCTTACATGGGCTGACTGATGACTTCAGCATGGCTTTAAAACATACCATCTGCTAAGCATTTCATTTTTATCAAATTATTTTGTGTTATGTCAATGCAGTGTAAATAAGAACAGAATAATAAGAATGATGTTTAATAGCACAGTCACTGAGGTTACTTCCTACAGATAGAAAGGTATTGCAATCCCATCTCTTTGCACCCCTCTTACCCTGTTCACACAGACAGATAGCAGATGAAGCTAGACAACAAACAGCTCTCAAACAATATAAAACATTATGAGAAAAAGAAAAAGCAACCAATAAATCAGACCTGTCTGCCTCGCAATGAACAAACTGTTTTCAATCAGCAGAGTAAGATTTTGCCTACTGTAGAGATGACCATAAAAAAAAGAAAACATAAAAAAGGAAACATGACAAATTAGATCTCATGGTTCAGAAGGTAAAACTCTGGATCAATAGAAGCATCCCCTACAATGCAACTCCTACTCACAGCACCAAGCTGTCATTTGTTTCTTTTGGGTAATACTGAAATTGATTGGAATTGAGTACAGGATGCTCTCACAATAATACAATATTTGCAAACAAAAGATTTTTATTTCATTATAAAGCTGTTAGACCTGGGGCACTGGACAAATCCCAATCTGTGTAATTACATTCTGTCTACCTAAATTCTCTCTTCAGCCTTAATCAGAAGTGACATTTTCCTTCATTTTCTATCTTACTTTATGGTTTCACCACAGAAGAGCCTCTACTTGTATGAAACAACTATTTATAGCCAGCATAAAGGGCAAGCTGGATGCAAGGGTACAATGAAGGTGTGACATTTGTAGAAGTCACAGAAGACATTGTCTATTGTAAGGAACTTTCAGATTCCTCTCTTTGTTGAAACGTAAGCTTCTATTGGTACAACTGGCATCACTTAGGTTTCTTCACAGGAAAGTAGGGTAGTTGAGGCTGGAAGGGATTCCTGGAGGACTGTCATTCAATCTCCAGCTGGAAACAGGGCCAAATAAAGTCAGACCAAGTTGCCCTGGCCTTATCCATCCTGATGTTGAAAACTTCTAAGGATGGCAATGATTATTCAGCCTCTCTGTTCCCATGGCTGTTCCCCCAACTATTCTCAAAGGGCAAAAGGTTTTCCTATTTGAGAAGTCCTAAGGACTTGGAATTTGTCCTTACTGACTTTCAATCTTTTCCCGCCAGCTGATTCCTGACCCTGTTAGGCAGCTATGAATGCTAATTAATAAAAACAAAATGTGCCTACACACAATAGCATCTGGCCTGCTTCTTAGCAACATTCTGAAAATAAAACACCACCACTCCCCCCCGCCCCCCCAAAAAAAGAAAAAACAAACACACAACAACTACCGGTACCTTAATGCAGCCACATTTAACTCTCAAAACAAAGCTACAAACTTCCCACAGAGGCTGCAGCAGGATTCTATTCATATACACAATTCCTGAGATCCTAGTTGCATTCTAAGCTCAGAAAGAAAATGCTGCTAACTCAGTTGCTGTAAGGTAATGCTTATCTTTGTATGCTTTACAGGATACAATAGCATCAATTATAAGCAATTTAGTCATCTATTAAAAAGCTCGCAACAGTGAAGCCACAGACTGTTTTCCATAAATCATAGAACTGGATGTTTTAACATTTATTTTCTGGATAGAAGTGTGAAGGTGTGTATATTTATAAAAGATATATGAATACCTAAAAAACTGGTCATCATTAAATAGTTATAGAAATTAAAATGTGTAAATCAAAATGTTACGCATAAGCATACAAATTTAAATAGGTCTAGCAATCCTTCATGCTATAAGGCAGTTAAAAAAGCAAAAAGATTTGTCTTCTTCACTTCAACTCAATTCTCCTTATGAAATACTAAGTTATATTTTCTTCCTTTAATTATGCTTAGAAAAAGCCAGACCTTCCTTACAATTCAGTCCATCTTGTGAAAGTACTTGAATCTTAAATAATTCTCACTGAGACTAAACAGACAGCATGAGTACAAGGACTTCTCTGCACAGAGTAAACCAACTTGGGCAGGCTGCAGGCTACTGCTAAATTTGTCTTTCGTTACACTAATCAATGGATGAAGTAAAAGGATCTCTAAAAATTGAATATAGAAGCAAATAGGAAAAATAAAACAGTATGCTTAAGTTGCAAATTGATTTGTTGTTGTTGATTAAAATTTGTTGTTGATTAAAAGCCACAATATTCAAATGGAAGAGGCTCAGCAAGTACTATAGTTCAAGAAGAAATTAATCACATATTAAGCACGACAGAATCCCAATATTTCTCCGACTTGTGGCCACAGGTTTTCCAAAATATCCTAATTTCTTTTTAAACATGCCTGCATAGAAAGACTGAATAATGAAACTATAAATAGCAATGCAGTTTCCAGCACTATAGATGGTAACACTTTGCAAACATTAAATGTGTTCATACTCCCATCACTTTCAGAAATAGTTGAGGCTGGATGGCAGCACTGCAGCCCCTCCGTCCTACTCCTGGCTCAAGCAGTGCCAGCCAGAGCACAGTGCCCAGGGCTGTGCCCGGGTGGCTTTTGATCTCCGAGGAGGAAGACAAGTATGGATGAACATATCCAAAGTGTTCTCACACCTTGCCATCTCATGACTGTGATTATCTTTTGGGACTTGCCTCATATCTTCAAAACATGATTAAAAGGCAGCCAACCTACAAATTTTTCCCTACTCAAGATGCATGCTACCAGGCATTACTACTACAGAGTCAGAAGCAAGCCAGGCAATCACTCTCTGTTGCCAGCATTTATAAAGATGAAGCTAGCCTTAATGAATACTATAAACATATAAACATCTGTCTTTGAAATGGTGGGAAAAGGCAGCAAGCTACCCACAAGGCTTTTTTTGTTGTTGTTGTTCTTTTTGGCTAAGAATGATACAGTTAAGAGACAAGGACTCAGAGAATAACTCGGCAGTAAGTAGACATAGGGGGAAATAAAACCTAAGGCTATTCAGGAGCCAGTGACGAAGGTAGAAAACAGCAGCATCTCATGCCAGTATAACAAGACTGATGAGACAGACAGCTAGAGTAAATAGTGTTAAATTACTGTGAAAACCAAAGAGACAGTGAAAAGTATTGTGCCCACAAAGAGAAAAAGTGACCTTATTGCAGTGAGCAAGTCAGCACTGCAATCCAGCTTTGCTATATTTTCAGTTTCCTTCAAGAACTCAAACTCTTTGGCATTCTTCCTGTACGTGGGGTGGCCTCCTACTTACCATACTAAGCTTAAGAAACTGATGAGGAATACATAACTGAAAGCACCAGCAAATGTATGCTGCATTTTCATATGACAGAGAATAGTATGACATATGTAAAATAGTGAACAAATCCAGATCAGTACTGGCTTCGCCTATACAAGCCTACTGCTATGGTAGTCATCACAGCCACTACCATCACTGTGAGAGCATCCATGTCTGTTGCTGAGGTCATCAGCTCAGAATGGCTCAATTTCACACACACACAAAAAAAAAATACCAATAAAACAAAACAAAACAGAGTATGACTCCATACAGTGGAATTCTGTAACTGATAAAGCGTCAAGTGGCTATTACAGTTTTTAGAGGATGCAGAAACCAGAGTTGTTATGGAGACCTCCAAATCACAGAATAGCTTGGGTGGGAAGGGACCCCAAGGATCACCAAGTTCCAGTCCCCCGCCACTGGGGGCATTTAGTTTGGAAAGAAATTTAATTCAAGCCTACACAGCTTAGAAAGAAATGCAAACAATGGGGCCTTGTTCTGGGTGGTTATCACAGAGACAAGGGCAACAGTGACACCACACTGAAGGGCTGCAAAACACTCCTGTTGCTGCTGGAGCATATGACAAGATCCACATCTCCACCTATTTGTGTTTGCAAAACACTTCTGTCTAGAAACCACACCGCAGATGGCACAGCTATGTTCTGCTCTATTAGCTCAGTCGCAGGAATTCCACTGTGGTTAGAAATTATCCAATGAGTGTGGAATTCACAGAAAAAAGATTTCTAGCAGCAACTGCCTTAACATCAGCAGACCACAGTAACTAGGCCACAGAATCTTCATCTGTCAGGGAGCTCAGGGTCATAGAGCACACACAGATTCCAGAGACAACCAGGGTTTCTCCCTTGGAAAGTGCAGCCACACTGCATTAAGATTTCCAAAAGGGAAAACCCATGCAATGGCTACATCGTAAGTACAGCCAGGGATAAAACAGTGGCTGTCACTCCAGGCCCACCCAGATGAAGTGCTTACGGCTGGTCACCCTAACCCTGCCACCTGTGCTGCTGCAGCTCAACCTGTCTGCAAGGTCAGTCATTGGTTGAATCTCCAAGAAGAAAAGTTCTAGAAAAAAAAATTTCCTTCATCCTACATGATTTACCTCCATGTTTTCTTCTGGTGGCATTCAAGGGAGTTTCACTGAATAAAATAGACTTCCAAACACTCTATAGATATTTGCTATAAAAAGCTCCCAGTCACCAGAATGCATTCCTTATCCCTGTTACTACTCTGGATGCATCAGTAGTAAAGCACATACCTGCAATACACATTCCATTTCAGCCAATGGCTGCACATGCTTATGTAAACTAATTATAATTATCCATTACAAATTGACAGTGCTGCACAGCAGAAAAATGTTTTAAGCTATCACAGGGGATGCCTATTTTCCTATGCTTGAATTACTACTATTTAAGCCATAAAAAAAACATAAGCAAGAGTTGGAAAAAAAATTAAAGCTCAGTGGAAAATATTATAGGGAGGGAAAAAAAAAAGATGGTCACCATGTCGTATTTGAGATCCTATAGTCCAAACAAACAAAAACTTGAAGGAAATACTCCCCTGGTGGGAACATGTTTTAATCTAAGTGCTGTGCTGCGACACGTAAAGAGATGCCTTGCCTGAGCTGGTGACTACAAAAGCAGAAACCTTTCACTGCAGAACTGACGATGATTCAATCACCATCTTTTAAAGCCTCATTTACTATCAAGGAAAGCAATGAGATATTTATTATGACTCTGTCACAAAAGTCACAGTAGCTGTAAATGAAAGCAAGCTTTTTTTTTTTTTTCCCCAAGCTCTTTCGGTAGCTATTTCAAGCTACATCTTTTTTTGAATGAACAGTCCCAAAGGAAGCTGCAGACACTAGCAAAGCTAGACTGGCAAATGAAAAGTATATTTTGTCCCAGTAAACAAACAAGACATCTCCTTCAATTACTACCAAAAAAGGATTGGCGATAAAAATGCGGATTAGTCAGAGTATGGCCACAATAATTATTAATCCAGCAAACAGTAATTAATCACTACTATGAAAAAGCTGATGCTTTTTGATCTTTTTCTGTTGTTGATGATGTACTTTTTTTTCCTAATTGAAACAGGTCAGACCTTCACACAGAGGCGGTGACAGATCTGATGGGCGGTAAGTATCTGGGAGAGACAGAAGTGGTGACAGGCACTGCAGTCAGGAGAGGATTGATGAACAAGTTGTGAATGAAGTGGAGCAGAGAAAATAGGACATTCTTAAAATTTTATTTAACCAAGACAAAACAGACACCATTTTTTCAGCAGCACTTATTGTTGCAGACACTCATGAACAGAATGTTCATTAAAAACAAAAGCTTAAATTTACTGGAATCCAGACACTGGGCAGTGCTCATACGAGGAATCACACCCTACAGCAGGACAGCTGATTTGTCTGGAAAGCAATGGGAGCCTCCATTGTCAGGGTCCTTTCTTTGGCAGCTTCACCTGGATTGCAGGAGGCCACGCAAACCATTGTTATGCTCCAGTGTTTCAGTCCAGCTGGCCCATTGTAACACACGGCCATTCCAGCTCATGCAACACTGCTGTTACCCTAACTATATACAAAACATTAACATTGCTATACCCTACAAAAGACTGCCCTCACAGAACAATTTCCGCTTCTGCAGAAACACTTTCTACAGATCATTTTCAAGTGTCTTACCAATGTTCAGTTTACTTCTGCAGCAAGAGCTCTGGAAATCCCTGGGACATGCCATCAAAGGCATTAGTTTAAGCATACAGGTTGGATTAGATGGAGCAGGAGCTCCACGGTGTCATGGTTTTAAATCTCAAAACCTGTTCAAAATTCCCACCTGAATTTGCGACATTTTCCATCTGGACAGTCCTGCAGCTATTAAATACTTCACTGCAAAGGGGGCTGGCAGTTCTGTCAGTCACCCAGGTGCAAACTACTCCTCATCTCCTCTATGAAGACATTGACTAAGGAGATCCTGCATCCCCTAGATAATCGATTAATGCCTTACATGTAATGAGTGCATATACAATCAGAGTCCTGGTATCCAGTTACAGCACTGTTGTATCAACAGTGGCCTCAAGTTGTGCCAGAGTAAGTTTAGGTTGGATATCAGGAAAAACTTCTGTACAGAAAGGGTTGTTATGCACTGGAATAGGCTCCCCAGGGAGGTGGATGTGTCACCATCCCTGGATGCGTTTAAAAACCATTTGGATGTGGTGCCCAGGGACATGATTTTGCAGAGGGTCGTCAGTTAGGGTAGTATGGTTAGGTTGTGGTTGGACTCGATGATCTTTAAGATATCTTCGAACCTGAGCAATTCTATGATTGATTCTATGACAGAACAAAGTTAACTTTCATACTTACAATGCAAATCCCCGAGCTCATGCCATTACCTACGATCTCCAGTTCCTACAGATTTCATTCAGAGCCCTGGTGAACTTCAGTTGTCTGAAAGCCTCATAAAGAGATAATTCAGCACACTCCCATCCTAAAATTAACTCCTGCAAGAAGTAATTAACCTTTTAAGCCACATGATAAGGTGTACGTGCTTCCTCTAAGGCCTGTTGTATTGCAAATGACCTTGGTTTTCTGCTAGATAACAAAATAAACATTTTTATAGAAATAGTGTTCCATCAGCCAAAGATGAAATGCAAGCAAATGTAATGCAAAGGAACTTGATCTCCTGCTCAGACCAAATCTCCACATTAACCCCAACACTTCGCAGAAAGAGGTTAAATTCAGTGGTGCTGAATGAGAGCCATCTCTCAGAAAGGAAAGTCTCACTGCTAAGAGGAATAATAAAGAAAAAAAACAATGCTCTTAAGAATAAAAGTTACAGATTCTCAGGTGAATGGTCCACATACTATATGCAGAAAATAGTCCTCTGTATAACCCTGTTCACTTTTTTTTCTTCCCCAGGAAATGAAACAGTGGCTGCTTCTCTGAGCTTAATGACATAGCCATGTTCGTCAAAAAGCCACTCAAACTCACCAGAACACTGATGATAAAGCCATGTCACAAAATGACTTTCCTGCCTCCTAAGAAAGGTAACACACAGCCTGGCTGTACTTGAATTCCTGACCACGAAAGCATCAGAACTATTTGTCCTCCCACTTGCTCGTTATCCAGGGTTGCAGACTAACACATACAAGGTTTAATAGAAATGTTTGAACCATACAAAAATAGATTGCTTTAAAAAATGAAAATTACTAAAATAACATCCTTTGTGCAGTCTCTCAGGCATTGTTAGAAGGCAGAATGCTGCTGACTGCAAATGATGGGCCTGATATTGAGCTCCTTTACGAATCAGAGCTATAAGCCCCTTGACACGTAAACAATCAGAATGATTTATTCTAGTACGCAGGACTGAAAACCTCCTAACAAGTTACTGAGAGCACACAGAGTGCCAAGTATATCTAGGATGGATGGATGCAAAGGACATTACCCCCAAGGACTCCTGATAACATTTATATACATTCTAAGCCTTGAATTTACATTTTCTTTTATGCATCAGATGATATTAACAGCTGAATACAACCTAATTGTAGCATACTGCATTTTAATTAACGTTATACAAATGTAAAATTAAATAAATAAAGAATAATTACTATTCATCAGGAACATTTGCTATTCTACTTCACTTGTTATCTAAGAAGTATAAAAAATGAATAGCTACAGAGCCTTGCAGGGTAGAAATACCACAATCACTATTCTAATACTTCCTTCCTGCAAGATTCAGATTACAAACACTGAAGAAAACCTAAAGATGTCTAAACTGAATTAATTCAGACCTCCATCAGTGACAATGAAATCAGAATCCAGCCTATCAGTTAGCAGAAATTAGTTTTCAATAAAAAAGAAAATCCACCACAAAAAGACCATGTAGATGTACAGACCTGCTCTTTCAGGCAAAACAAATATAAACTGGTATATATGTAATATTATTATATACATATATTATGCTCATAATAATATAAACTGGTTTGGAAGAGAAACACAGCCACAAAAGAATGATTTTAATTCTATTAAATCCTTAGTTACCATTGCTCAGAAAGTCTGATAGTCATTTTTACTGCAATGACAAATATAAGTAGTTCAGATTATTACTTATTGCTACACAATTTCTTAAGAGCAGAGCTGTACTCTATGCTTGGATACATAGCGCAGCCAGGCTACTCAGTTACTTAAATATGAGTACATCAAAAACTGTTTGTTGCCTACAGTGGTACACATTGCTCTCCCCATCACTGACAGACATGCACCACTGAAATGATAATACCAGACCTACACCATAAGTCACCTTTCCAGTAGGTAGGTGTGGCGCACAGATACCTAACGTAGGACAGTCATTAAGTGGTACTGATACATACTGAGGCATCACTGCCATGGTTTCTAAGTCAACAACACAGTGATGTGAAATACACCATTGGTTAGACCTAGCTCCTTAGACAACTAAGTACATTAAAAACACTCTTTGACTCACCGGGAACACTAGGAAGTAATTATTTCTCTATTTTTGTTATTAAGAAAATGTGAGATCCTGTATGCACAGGTATATACCAAGGAATGACTCTTCAGAAAAATACAGCACAGGGAAAAGAAGCATAGAGTCTGTAATTACTCCATAGATACCTCTCCAAGTGAGAAAGCACACAACATTTACATTTGAGTATTTTCAAGATGATGTAGCACATTAAGGTGAATAGGAAAAGACAGTGAAAGCTGTCAAAAAAAAAACAAAACAGAAAACTGGTTGTGATGGAAGGTTTCCCTGAATGAGCTTATTATCAGTATGTCAGTGATTCCCAGCACAGGTAAGTCCCTTGGTCATGTACGCATCTTTTCAATGGCACATTCAGTACTGGACTTTTTTTTGAAGTGAAGCCGCTGTCTCATCTCATTTGTATTATTCTCAAATTCCAAAGAGCAGACACTGTGAGTATAGACAAAACATGGCCTTTAGCACATTTAGCCTTCCTGGCAGTCAAGAAATCCCCTGATGATGAGAAGAGATGGCTTTGTTACCTCTCCGGACATTTTCAATGTATTTCAGTGAGCTGAGCTTTAAATGTACTTTTTTGAGTACTCGAGGGCAAAAGTACATGCAAAAGACTGACATGGGAAATGCAAAAGTACGCACAAAAGTCTGACATGGGGAACATGCAGTGTTTGCTTTAAGTGACAGAAAAAAAAAAACAGCATGCAGTTCTGAGCACTGAAACCTGTCCTATAATCCACTTCAAAAATGGAGCATGCCTTTGGCATACGTTATAGTCAGAACAGCAGTGGAGCAGACATAATGACACCTAACTGAAACTGGCTTAACAGAAACAGAAGCCAAACTGGCTTCTGTTGTGGTAGTTACAGCAGTAGCTTTATGATTAGGAAGCACTATTCGCTTTTTAGTTTGCATTAATCCTCTTCTATGCCAGGTTTAGTGCTTCAGCCATGCTTATAATTGGTGACTGCCTTTCTGCTGCTGCAGTTGGAACTGCAGCCCATTTGCAGCTGTGCAGAGCACTGTTAGCGCAGTGGCTGAAGCGGGCCCTTCCTTTGTGCTGCTTCCTTCCCTGTTCCTCAGCACGCTGGGGAAGCCACCTGCATCAGTGCTACTCTGCTCTCTCCTGTTTGAAGCTGCCCACACGTACTCGTCACAGAAAACTCCTTACAAGCTTTTCAAAAGCAATCTAACTGAATATATTCTTACAAGCTTAATTTACATATGATTTGCACTCTATTTCTCTCCCATTCTCAACCTCTGTTACCTCAGATAACTCAAAGATGCCTACATAGTTCTATTAATTGCCAAGTACACAAGATGTTTCAAACTGTTGCTATAAATAGGTTCTTTTGCACTGGGTAAACAAAATGGTTTCCTAAGGCTTTTTGTTTGATCGGCACATTTTTCTTAAACAGGAAACCCTATATTTGAAACAAAGCCTGGACATGCAGATTTAGCACAGAACTGTTCAAAGTTGTCCTCTTTCCCAATTGCAACAGCAGGAAGAACAGGAACATAAGGGCTCCCTGGTTGTGCACTCCTCCAAATGGAACAGGAGGGCTGGCAGATCCACATAGATGATTTGCCCTACAGCAAACCTGCTTCTGGCAGCCCACAATCAAATCAGTTGGATTCAGTGTCACATCAGCAAGACAGATTCCCAAATGTTGGTGATCCTTACCCATCTCAGAAGAAAGGCTGAAAACCCCCCAGTAAATAGCCAACCCACAAGAAAAAGCTGGTATTTACACACAACGTATCTTTCCTAATAATATATTAACTATTATGGCCATAGTTTACATAAGAAGCATATAATGATTCATAAGGGAAATGTGATATACTGCAGATATATATTTTAGAAAGAATAATTCAATGGTGTGAGAAAACATATGAGACAAATATGTAGATTGCTCCAAAAGTACTGCCCCTTATTTATTCCCATGGAAACTAAAACCAATGCAAAGAGCACAAAGGCTCATCTAAAAACACTTTTTTTTTTTTAAACACAGTCACCACCACTAGCTATGCATTTTTATCAGCCATGAACAAGAGCCTGCATGCCACTCTCATATCAATCAGCACCAGCAGAGGTTCCCCATTGTCACCACTGATGAAACACTGCACCCACTGCCTCACTGTGCTCACATCCACTGCTTGGTCTCCATAAACATCCAGCAAGTGGCACCCATTGGCAGTCACTGACATTCCCCCCCCCCCCCCCCCCCCCCCCCATGCAGGAATTTAATTACACCTCTTTGCCTCCTACACACTTCCATGTCAGACACTGTTCTGTCAGACTGCCCCTCTGCTGCCACCTGTCACACAGCAACAACATGGAATGGAGTACTGGTGAGAAGGTCCAACCTCTACTGCCACATCACCAATCTGATCATCTGATGTCATAAGCCAACTTAATAAAATGGGAGGCATTACTATCAGAGCAGCCTTTGTATTACACTCCATAGCATAACTGCAATATACCTTATCAAATAAAGAATTTCTAGTCCTTTTACAATTTATACCAAGAAGGAAATATAATTTGTTCTTATAGAGAGCTCAGTTTCATACAATCCTAAAATTCTCCTGTTGTTTTAGGACTATATTTACACAAGACTGCAGTGCTTCTCATTGGGGCAATAGCTGCTATCTACCACTTCGTTTATAGGCCCTCTGAATGCTAGGAAGAAAAACCTCAAATTCAATGAGTGTAATTCATTGGTACCTCCACAGTCAGTTCTATTTGTTTCCGCTGCTGATGTTTTTACTAAAATTGCATTTGAAGTTATCAAAAAACACAAATTCAAAGGTGTTCTAAAATGACTCAATTAAGATGCTTTTAGAAAGTTATGTCATAACACCCAGTCTTACAAAATTCTATTTCAGAGAGCAAATTCTTAATAGGGTTGTCTGTGCTGGCTATTTAAAACAAATAGCATGAAAACGTACAGAAAAACCTAATCTGTAATCAAGATTTAAATTGGATATTAAAATACATTATTCACCTTAACTCAAAATAATGTATTTATTTAATTTACTTGGGTCTGGCACTACCAACAAATTCTGAATTTGTCTGGGAAATCTCCCACCACCACAGGGTAGCTCTATATTTAATGACTGAGCAGAGCATCAAACAGAGATAATAGCAATAAATACATGAGTAATAAATAAACCCCAGGGCTTAGAGAGCATGCAATGGGTTTCCAAAAGGTCAGCATCCTCCTACCCCTAGAAGTCAGGGATGGCCATGACTACTTTTTTGCTATTTTTCCCAATTCATCTCTCTACACAGTAAAGACACGTTTACCCTTCTCTGGTTCTAACTGCCGAGAACTCTTCAGTGATTTGCATGAAGAGGCAGAGCTCAGCAAAGGGCAAAAACACATATACGGTGTAGCACAATGAAAAGCACAACAGCAGCAGAGCAGCAAGATCTCCAATCACAGCAAGTGAGGATCCACCGAAATGCAACAGCAGTAGACACAGAGATAAAAGAAAGAATCTGCTTACCTGTAGGAAACCTCAGGCACACAGAGATCTCCAGAGAGGTGCCCTCACCTCCACTGCCAACCCTCAAATGAGGTCTGGGCAGTGGTGGATCCTGGCTCCACCCCTTCTGGTCACTCAGGTGCACTGAACTGCATGCACCTGAGCTCCCCCTGCCTTCCCACCAGGTGCTCAATCACTGTTTAAAGCCCTGACTTAACACTTCCACTTCACATGCTTTTTGTAAGTCTCTACAGATTTAACAGGAATCCAGAGAACTTGATAGCTGTTTCTAAGATTGTTATGAGAACTTCTTCCCCAGTATCCATTTAGTATCTCCCCAAAAAGAGAATGGCTTAACGCACTGTTGTTACACCAGTGAAAAAAAGAATCTCGCAGCAACATTTATTTTTAATAGAAATCATGTGCTTGAGAGTATCTGCACTGTCTGCTGGAACACATTAAGGTCACACAAGCATAGCATATCCTGCTTTCCTTTGTTATAGTTATCGCTGCAAAACATGAGATTTACAATAACCTTTTTCCAGATATATTTCTTATGGAAATCTCTAAGTTCTTCTTAAATAAGCAACAGCTTATTGTAAAATAATCTTAAGTGCTGGAACCTAACTAATAAACACCATAAATGAAGCTAAATGTTATTTTTGAACACTTACCAAATGCTATTTTTGAACACTTACCATCCGGCATTGAAAGGCATTGGACTGCTTATAGAAGTTTAATAAAGTTATTACTGGTTTCTGTGAATTGACTATTAGTGAAGCTGTGAATAAGCACAACCATACACGGGCCATTACAGGATATTAAGTATATCTTCATAAATTATCTGCTTCATAAAAACAAAAGGAAAAGCCTTACCTCTCACTGGGCTGCAACACAGATCCTTACGTTCCCTAAGAAGCGGCCCACGCTATGATGTAAGGACACATCCTGAGAAGAGGTTGCATTTTCATGAGCTCAGGTGACCTGAATCAACGTGAAAAAAACAGCTCAAGGTTAGATTTATGCATGCCAAATAGCCAACTGCTGAAGGATTCTGTGTGTAGTGAACACATTTGGGGTTACATGTACTTCAGTTAGAGAATCCTTGAAAATGTCTATTTTAAAAGTAAAGACAGTTTTCATTTATTTATTTTGTCAATCACACACTAAAGCTACATTTTTAATTGGCATAATGTCAGAATAATTATTTTCTTCTGATTTAACTGGTGGTTTCTGGAGCATTCAGACAGTAAAGATCCTTTTCTGCAGCTATGTTAATAATTTCAAAGAAAAAACTTAATACCAAAAGCTGAATGTATTTTCAGTATTAAATATAATCAATTCTCTTTCTAAGGGGAAACGAGAAGCACATTGGTATACAGTTTCAGAAGTGTAAGCTAATAAATATTATAGTTACCATGTGACTTTTGTTATTTATGTACAATAAGTGTTCTCAGAAATTATATTTCAAGACCAAGGATTCATTTAAACACCACCAGAATGAATGATTCATGCCAAATAGAAAGTACCTGCGACACAATGGAAAGAGCTGGTCCTTAGCTGTCACAGTGATGAGGAATATGGAAATTTGAGTTTGCACCCTTGAAATATGATTTAAGCACTGACATTACAAAATTTAAAACAAGTTAGCAGCAGATGACTATCAAAATGTGTATGCAAAGTATACATATGCAACATATTAAAAATAGACATTGTATAATAAATACACTTTCTGAAAGATGGTAGTATTGAGAACATAAATACAGTACAAAGATCATAGCCTTCTGGTGTTTGTTGGGTTCATTCTCAGAAAACAAACTGACATCAGATGATCTAGGAAGCGATCTCAAGGTTTCTCTTTGTAAGATTTGATGAATTAATCCTTGAGAACTGTGATATTACTTTACACCAGTGATTCAACCAGATTTACTTTACGTGCTCAAGGCTGATGACTAATTTTAAATGTTGGTTTTTTTATAGCACATTACACAACATTCAATTGGACAACAGCACACAACTGCACAGATGGATTTGAAATCACACAGCTGTAACCAGAAGAGAGATGTTCCTGTACAAATATTACAACGTCAACACTGAAATTTACAACACTGGAAATACAGTGGGTTTTCTCTGCAAATTATACAGTATCCACTGTACAGACTGTAGTTTTGGGAGATCTTTTTGTATGCAGAAATAGTTCTGAAATTTCTCTTTTTTATTAAATGTTGTAGTGAATTTTTAAATGAAGATACAGTTTAGCTAATTTTACTATTATATGAGAAGGAAAGGGTTTGTAGGTTCAACTCCTCCCAATCCAATTAAATCTATAATTACATATTCTGGGGACTCAAATTAGTAAATTGTATCACAGAAAGTTTATTCCAAGATCTTAGAACTGTGCTTTCCATTTTACATGAACAAGTGCAACAGCATAGTGCTGAGGCCATAACTGTAGGTTGAGTGCAAACCACAACAAACTAGGCATGCGAATAAGCAAGTAGGAGCTCCTTGCAAGGTTTGGCAAGGTTATTCAACTTGGATGAGCTAGAAGACCACTATTCTTGAAATCCCAGCAATTTTTTTTCCACTACAACTAAGACACAAAGAAGTTGATTAAAAATGAAACATATGAAAGCATTAGTATAACTAACAATTAGTATTCCTGTCAAAAGTAGATCTCTTATTGATTTCAGCAGTAGACAGATCACATCTTTTGAGAGGAAACCCACATGAAGTAAAAATGAGGACAAGACTACAGATCCATTTTACAAAATATTAAACAAAGTTAATGCCTTATTTCACCATCCCAGGAATATGAGCAATGTTATGAATGGAGAAATAACTTCAATTTCTACCTATATTTCAAGGTGGATGGTACTTATATAGCCTTCCTGCAAATGTTTTAAATAAACTCCATACCTATGTTAATGAGACTACAAAGGAAACTGTATTGTTAAATACTTTACCCGCACAGTTTATTGCTGCTGTATCAGGCTGCTAATGGTTTGAGTGACCTTGAAGCACATTAACACTCACCAGAACAGCATAAAGCCAGTCTCTGCTGATATAAATATTTTGCCTTTGCTAAACACTGTTCCCTGTTGGTATTCAGAGCTGTTGTTATCAGATCCTAAAGCAGCAGTGCTCCTTATTGAGATAAACATAGCTATTAGCACAACCTAGTATCACTGCATTTACTCTTCTAATTAATGTGTATCACCACCACCTCTCTTCAGAAAAGAATTTCACAATAACCAAAGCAGCTTCCTACAAACTCTCACACTCCAGTTTCATATTCCAGTATTCCTCAATGCAACTACTTCAGATTATAGGAGAGAAGACAAAGATGTTGGCTGGGTACTGGTACCAAACTCTTATTACAATATACAAGTCAATGACAAGACTCTTTAATAATCATAGTTGAAGAAGTTAACAAAGATGAGAACTATCCAGGAAACAAGTAAGAAAAATAAATGATCTTTTTGTTTTATGGCATCTGTACTAAAACATACTTATTCTGTTTGGATTATTTATTTATTTCAAGTCTGTTGAAATGAAATGTCTTAAAATACTGACTGCATGTCAAACATGGTAGTTCACCCTGAGCCAATGTGTCATGTGTCCAAGAAAAGCAATACAATCTTCCAGCATATTTATGACTCACAACATGGACGCTCTTTCACCATCCTTCTGACCTTCTTACCTCCACAAAGTCAGAATGTTCAAGTAGAGCAGAGAAATATTTAAGATCCAAACTTCCCTTATGACTCTCTGAAAGAGCCTACGCCTCCCAAAATACTTTGGAAAGGAAAGTGAGAAGGCATTTTCTACTTTCATAGAATACTTTTTTATTGATATGGAGAGGATAATTCCTGTAGCCCTATATATACCTAGGATGAGCAACAAACAAATACATGCACAGAACTCTAGAGATTTTGCTTGGCTGGAAGAACACCTAGAAATCACCTTGTATAGCCCACTACTTGTAAGCAGGATTATCTTCAACAGAAAATCAAGCCAGACATGGTTTTGCTCAGCTGAACTGTGAAAGCTTCCAAGGACAGACATTCCACAATTTTACTGAAAATATTTTCTATTAAAATATCTAACCTGAATCTCCCAAACTACAGCCTGTGGCCACTGTTCTCGTGACATCATCTGGTACTACTAAGAAGAGCTTGGCCCTGTCACTTTTGTCTTTACTGGAAGCATCTACTATATAGCCTTTTGGTCTTCTCTAAGCTTACTAAACAGAGTCCTCAGTTTCTTCTCAAAAAGTCTATTTCAACTTCTCTCCACCCTTCTTGACCCCTCCCACATCTTTCCAGCTACTTCACATCTCTCAGTTGGAAGAGGCAGGATATGGGGACCTAAGCAGTTACAGTACTCTAGTTGTAACTTCACAAGGATCAAGCAGAAAGGGACAGTATCTTCCCCTGATCCACTGATGATCTCATTCTGTTTTATTCGACCTGGATGACAGGGGTTTTATTTGATTTTTTTTCCTATCTTTTCTGCCACCAAACTGACTGCCAGTCAAAGACTCAAGGAGGTATGAATACTCAGCATTCCATTGAGCACTGTAGATTGAACCTGCAGTGTCAGTGGAACATACTTGTCATCTCCATGAAGTCATCTCCAGATCTCATTGCAGCCTGAAGTGCTAAACTAGACAGATAAGAACTGATGGGTTCTAAGGAGGAAAGAGACCAAGGATGAAGAATGAGCACAGGCTCACATTACGTTATGGGAACTATGCATGCCTGCAGCTCTGACTCAATAGGTCAAACAGTTTCATGAAAAAAAAAAACACAGGTGGTGAATACTTTTGAACTATACTTGTGAGGAATCAGTGTTGTAAAAATAAACCAAATCATTTGAAGCCTAAGGTAGGAGAACACAGAACTTGATGAAGTGCCCAATGTTTGTAACGAGAGCACACCTCCATGCTATAGGCTGAATCAACTTTTAACACTTGAATTCTAAGAGTCTACCCCTGTAAAATGACTACCCAGACTTGTAGTGTGCATATGAAAATAATTAAGAAGTTTAAACAACGTAGTTGGAACAACTCTGAGCAGTAGAGGGTCCAAAGACCATTTTGTGTATTTAGAAATACAACTTCTGCCACTCAGATTCTATTAGCATATTAATGACCATTACACCCTCAGTGCTGTCAGATGCTGAAAAGAGCAGTGCTTAGAGAGTACAGTGGTAGAAAGATTCATCCTTCTTCTTCTGAATTTAAAGTACAGTAAATGGGAAATTGTCACATTACATACTGCCTTTGTGTTAACAGGTACAAGAAATAACTGGAAAATTATTAAGAACCATGTAAGCTATATAAGGAAAAATATCCACACTTTCTAAAATTGAGAAGTAGTTCTGTATTTTCACAGGCAAATGAACAGCTACGTCTAAGAGAGAGTCTGCAAGCCTTCCATACAGTGTGCTTATGCTTGTACTAATAGATCCAAGGCAAGTAGATATGGTAAAGCCTAAGCACGCACACCTTAAGCCTTAAGGAAAATGTGCTAAAATTTATTAAATGATAAAAGGACAAGGCTGTCATTGGCTGATGAATTGGAAGGAGCAAGGAGAAGCAGCAGCAAAGTTTCAGCCTTACTAAGATGAATGAGCAGGGTGTGCCTGTTTCAGCAAAGCCATATTGATGTGACCAAGTAAAATCAATGAAACAGTGAGCACAAACTAGCTGTCCTTGTCAGAAGGAGAAAATTACCTACCAGTTACAATGAAGCAATTTAAACCAAATACATCAAAATCACCTCGTTTAACATACATACCCTTATCAGTCATTAGCGCTCGTCAACAGGAATTTTCAGAAAAATTACTCTTTCCTCCAGTGCTGTCACACAGCATAGTAACCTACACTGCACTTATTAACATATATTAATTTTTTATTTTCTTAACCATAAAGAAATTCAGAAGGGTAGGTATTTTGAAACAGGATATGCTGGAGAAAACGGCCTATTTAGAGCAAGAAAATACTTAAGGAAACTCAGAAGTTCATAACTACAGGAAATATTTTCAAGAAAAAAAATCTATCTAGAAAAGAAATCACCATTTTTTTCCAGTGCATCTCCAGGAAGCACTGTAGAAAATGTATGTTAAAATAGTATTAACTAACTTTTTAATGCAATTGCCTGCCATGCAAGGACAGTAAGTAAGGAAGAGATCTGACACTGGATTTTGATACTGGTTGACAGATCTGCCTGGGGTAGAAGGGTTGGAACTTGATGATCCTTGAGGTCCCTTCCAACACCATTGTTTCCTTCCAAAAGAAAAGGAGGTAAGATCACTTCCATCAGAAATGATGGATATATGATGATTTCATATATAAATAGCAAAAATTTGCAGGCAATTGTTCTGACTTTAATAACCCATGGAAGTAAAAAGCTTTTGAACAATTAAGACTACAACTAAAAGAAGAAGTCTAGTTGAGTCATGTTCCATCCACAGAATTGTGGTACACTCACTTTGGGTACAATAGATTATTTCTTCTGTAGAACAATCAGTTTTAAAACAACAAATTGCACCATTTTTTGCATTGCATTCTTTTTGCACCAGAAAGAGTAAGTTAAGAGCAAAAAAGGTATTGCTATAACAGATTGGTTTTCCATAAACATCTTTCCCTTCTTCTCCTTACCTTAGGTAGGGTCCTTTTGGCAACAAATTTTCTCCTAGTGATGGGAACACATTACTTTCCCATGGAGGAGGGCATTATTTATTTCCTAGAATACCGAATAACAATCTTTTTTATTTCTTTTTTTATTTACTTGAAGCTGCAGTAAATGCTATCGTTAACAAATCTGCCATGGACAGTGAGAATGGTGAGCTACCAATCAAACTACTGATACATTCAGGCTCAAGAATATTTCTGTTAGCTTAGCAGTGAAGATTCCCATGAGATTTGGTATTGGGAAAGAATGTGACAAGAGGACCGGCTACTGATGAATGGAAAGGCTCGTGATTTACTTGTATCTATCCAGACCAGCCTAAATATAAGAATAAAAGGACCACTGCATACCAGAAAAACAAGCATGCCAGGAGATGGTACTCCCTGGCATGAACTTCCTCCACATAATGCAAACTAATCTGTCTTAAATCCTCAAGAATACCTGTTTAGGAACATCACTGTTACTGCTTTATTGTAACAGCTGCTCAGGCTGCAAAACAGATGAATTCTACCAGCAGAAATTCTGCTCTGTGAGATTATCTGTGAAATACACAGACAGTTCACTAACTCTAAATTCTTCATCTATAGTTAGAAGCTTCTCAAGCTGAAAAATATGAGAGAGAGTATATTAAGCAGCATTAGAATTGAATAATGATAAGTATCTAGAAATGAATAATTTCAACCAACACAAAGTAAGCTGACGCTGCTGAACATCCCCTAAACTGAGATGTCTTGTCTAAAGCACCATGTTTTTTGGTTTTGTTGCTTTATTTTGTTTGTTTTTTCCCCTGTAAGTCCTTTAGACTATGGACGAGTAATTTCATATGAAAGACAAGAGGTAAGCAGAAGGCATTTGGTCACTAGTGCTCTCAGTTTTAAACTGTGATACCAACAGCGGCAATATTGTACAATATCCACATGAAGCCTTCTTAGAGAAGACAGAGACAGATGAGCTCATTGAGCTCATGAGGTGCATAGAACACCTGTAATATTATTTCTGAAAAACAGGACATATAATTCTGTCCTTACACAAGGGAAAAATCAATGGGAACTTGTTACACAGAT
Source organism: Gallus gallus (assembly GCF_016699485.2). NCBI lineage: Eukaryota > Metazoa > Chordata > Aves > Galliformes > Phasianidae > Gallus > Gallus gallus. The sequence continues at coordinate 6,642,119 of NC_052541.1, read as the reverse complement.
GTACACATAGAGATCATGTAAAAACACATGGTTTGAATTTGGGCTACACTTTTAATATCCTTGACAAACCTCTGTGTAATATTCTGAAAAGTTTCTACCATTTCCGTGATTGAAAATTCACACATCCACTAAAATTCACTGAACATATCTTAGTACACATACGCACTTGGGAGAAACTGATGTCAATACACTAATAGACAAAAACTTCAAAACAGAGCTCAGGTAGCCCTGTAAATTTTTGTCCATCCTTCTGTCAATGATCACTCAGTACAGTGCTCATCTTGTTCATCAGGTCAGAGATATTTGAGATTTAGGTTCATAAATGAAATAAGCCCTAAGAAACAACAAACCAAATCCCTCTCTGCTAGTCCTTCTGTGGGAAACACCTCTGGTAAGGACAAATAGTTCTCTGGAGCACCACATCAATACCACAAGGTTACAGAGTACTGAGTGGGCGGTGGTGAAAGCCTGCCTCAGGTTGTCCTTAGCTGCTTCAGGAGCTTGGAATGTAGGCACAACTCATCAGAAACTCAGCTGTACTTCAGCTATGAAATTAGCAAACAAAATCAATAACACCAAAACATGTTTTAGCAAAACTGCACTGCCAAACTGGGAAGGACTGTTTAGTCAGATTGTACCCCTGCTTGGTAAGGCATGTTTTAGAGAAATGTGGAAAACGTTTAGAGAAAACCCTCAGAACAGCTCTTACCCTGAAATGCAGTGAGGTGCAATTCTTAAAAGCTTACCCTTGCCACACTGCAGCTTGTTTTTTCTGCAGACTGACTGCCAGCCATTCCTATATATCACATCCATGAACGCCATCTGTCAATAAGTATCCATAGATGCCTCATTTAATTAAAAAATTTTCAATTAAATTTGACTCTTGAATTAAAATGAGAGATTAGAGAACACTAGTGAATAAGCATTTGCCTTTAATATAAGCTGACTGGAAACTAATTAATGCACTTCTCTCTTTTTTTTTTTTTTGCTCCGTAAGTTTTACTTTATTTTCCTGTAGAAAAGCCCCAGACAGATTTTCAGGCTGTAACTATGAAAACACTCTATGCCTATTTTTACTTTTCTTTTACTCTTTGTAAAAAAAAAACTTCCACATTTTTTCCATCTTCCAATCCACAAAGTTTTAAAAGACTTCCTATTTTCATGAGCTTCAGCAAATTACCAGCAGTAAAAATGTCAGCTGCCAATACAGCCAACTCTTCTGTTGTAAAGAAAATCTTCATATAATAGCATATGAACGTTTAGATTTTCTCAACAGCGTTAGTGGGAAAACAGAAGATATAATTGAGAAGACAGAAAGAAGAGATGTGAACTCATAACTGATGGGACATGTATAACAGCACAGTCAAAACATCCAGCTTCAGCATACACAGGCATCAAAAGTGAGTTGCGAGGCTTGCGGTAGGGTTAACTTGCCTAAAGAGAAGAACAGTAAGGATGGATGACGAGTTGACGAGGCTAGCATTTAATCTCCAAGTGAAACAACATAATAATGGGCAGATGTAATGAACCAAACAGAGAGCTGATAAGGGAGATCAAGGGAAGTTGTACTTCTTACAAATTATAAAATCTTTTCACTTTAACCTCCAAAAAGATTAGGCAAAATATTGAACAGAAGGATCATTATGCCTTTTACAATTTAAATTATCGTCATTTGAAATGGGGTAAGATCTCTTCTTCCTCAAGGACCAGAAAAACAACTGGGAGAGATAAAAAAAAAAAAAAAAAAAAAAAAGGAAGAGTATAAGTGACAAAGACATGAAAGCATCATCTGGGTCAAGGAATACATAACCAGAGAGGAGCAAAGGCCTGATGACCAGGACACAGCTTAAGGACAGTTAATACTGAAGGAAGACAAGAAGCGCTCCACAGAAGGAACAATGCAGAGATAAAGCTTAGGAGATATAAACAGCTAATATTTTGATTAGAAATAGCAAGAAACTACTTCAGCATTCAAGTGCAAGCAATATATAGAAGAAATGTTTGGTATTATGGCAGAAGAATGGCAGTTTCCAAATGACTGTGGAAAAACTGACTAATTCTCCATGTTTTATTAATTCTAAAACAAAAAAAGCTTTTAAGCGCTACATCTTGTTGAAGTTCTGTGAACATCTGTATCAGAAACCTATTTCCGTGTCTAAGTTAAATACAAAGGTGATCACGGGTGCTACTAACGGACTACCAGTTTGATCTACTACCAGACAGACCTACCATAGATTCTGTCAGGTTTAAGTTGGCACGGCAACACTGCCTCTAATGTGCTGGAATACTGGTTTCAGTTTTTATTGTTGGAAATCCACATAAAGGAGATATTTGAATTTTGCACAGACAGCAAGGACAGACATTCATTTCCCTAATTCTCAATAAAAACCTCAGGAGTAGAGCAGTTATAAAGACAAAGAAAGCAAATTAAAATTTGGGTTTTATTTCATCAGGGATCTTTTCAGCAGCTTCAGTGCAACACCACTTCTAGACAATGGTGTCACACAGCTGGCCAGCTCCACAGCTACAGAAAGAAGCAGGGCTGGCAGAACCTGCCCAGTGCTTTGCCACAGGACAGTGGCAGTGCACAGGAGAGCTGATCCTGTACGTCAGCAGGAAGTCTGCAACTTTGCTAGTCAGTGTGACACCAATAGAACAGATGTGACAGTGGGCTACTGGGCTACCCATGTGCATCTGTTCTGAGATCTCAAAATATTTAATCATTAACTTGAAATACACATTTTCCTCCTTGAGAACAGTACGTCAACTCTATTCAGTGAGCAGTAATAGCCATTTTTAAATTATTTGATGAATGACTGTCTTCTATGTCTAATAGCTTAATCACCTACCTGTCTACACCCCTAAAAATGGCCAGTAAGTCTGAAGAAATTAGAATAACAAAGAAAATTCAACCTTCTTTGTAATCTGAAAGATTTTGTAGCTCCTGAAGGCTAAGAACCCAAGCTTGGATATTTTTTTTTTTTACAAGTCCTACCACGTGCTCCTGACAGAATACAAAGCAGCTGTACTCTTCCAGCAGGTAGGTTAACCACTCAAAATAACGCATTCCTTCTCATTGAAACTAACAGCCCACCTTCTGACACAGACTGTGAATTGGAATAGTAATCACTGACATGATTACATCGTTGTTTGTTTGCCTGTAATTTCAGTGCTAAATTAAAAGACTGACTGATCTTACTAGAACACATCAAGGGACAAAATGTCATTATCTTAGGGAAGAAGGGTACCTAATTCAAGATAATTGCACTAGTACAGTACTTCAGCAGTTCCCATCCTCTGTTAAAGCTGTCTTCCTTTCATGACACTATAGAACCCCACCTGTTATTGCTGCTCATTTGTATTATTATGAGGAAGGCCTTCCCCAAAACCAGACACCAGGGTTTCACCTGTTACAACAGCAATGGGAGGACTTAATTTCAGAAGGTGTAAATGCCAATGACAGCCTGCTTACCTAAGCTACAGCAAAGTCAGCAAGAGTTGGGCAGCACTGTACATCAAGACTAGAAAGATAAGATGTGAACAGACTTTCAGTTGTTATTAGTGCACAGTGCAACACTGAACCAAGAGCATCACTGGTTAAGTTTGGATGTAACGCTCACCAGTTGATTAAGTAGCAATGAGAAAAAGTAGAATCATTCCTCTTGTGGTCCCCTAGGTACCTATTTTCCATCTGGACTGTAAACCACCACATATGCACAGATGAGAAGTACCAACTGCCAAGGGGTAGCGCAGCCCTGCCGGGGCCGACCCACACATACCTTTCTGATTCAGGCTCCTCCTCTCCTCTCCTTGTTCTACCATCAGAGAGTGGCTATATTCTACCCCTGAGTAACCCCAGAGCTTCTGCCCAGCCAGCAGAATCAGATGCACAAGTGGCCCTGCTTCACCAGAATTCCACACCTGCTCCCACTTTCCTCCCTTCTGCCCTGTCCCCCCAGCACAGCTCTGCACACAGGCAACCAGCAGCAGGCCGCACCCCTGGCAGGCAGCCCGAGGTGGGACAGCATCAGTGCTGTGACAGGAACACTGAGGCTTCAGGTACATATGGCTGGATGGCACAGAGGTACAGTCTGAATAAGACATTCTGATGTCTTATTCTGATTCAGTTAGTGCTGCTTTTAGTATCAAAGTGTGCCTGCTGACACTTCTGTCTCTGTCTCTCAGTGTGATTTTCCTGGGCTTCCCTAAAAGGCAAATAGCCAATACAGTTCCTTTTTTAACCATTGGGCAGTCACAGAATTATGTGATTATGTTTATTATAAAAACATCTCATCATCAAAAGTGGGACTTCACAGGAGAAGGAAAAACACGCATTGTTGTTACTAATGACAAATTTTTGTTAAAATTTACTTTCGTCCTCTAATCCCCTTGAGTAGCACTTGTTGAACGCAGGGAAACTCCCATCTCTAAGCTATCCCCACAGCTGTCATGAAAGCTTCATTCGGTACAAACATTCCAGACACACGAAATAAAGAAGACAGTTAATTCCCACATAACACAGTTGCAGTTCTCCCACAGGGAAGAGCTTTGTTTTACAATACTTGCACATAAAAATGACTGGAAAACAACCTTTTCTGTGCAGTGATAGGCAAAAGACAACATTTCCAGAACTACCTTAGTTGCAAACCCAAGCAATTACCCAAGAAATAAACCAAACAAGAAGCAGGTAAAGAGAGAAGGAATCATACATTTCTTCCCAGCCATCCGGTACTATCGTTTATCCCGTTATGTTAAACACAAAGCAACAAAATAAACTGGTTTTCAAGACTCTTGTCTAACTGCTGGTTGTTGGTTCCCCCCAGCCCATGCTCATCTTTTTGTACTTAGTGACTGTTGCATATACTTAGGAAATAAAATTGTTTTGAGGTCTGTTTGCAGATGATTCAGCGTGTGATGCCAATTTTAATTCTTCCCATTACTTTTTCTCACTTAGTGAAAATGAGGACATACATCACACTTTCAAAATATGAACATTCACACTATTAAGATTGTTTGCTTATTGTTGTGTACATTGCCAACATCTAACAACTCTGTTCTCCTGAAGTATTCTAATCTCAGTACTGTGTTTAGAAGCATACTTAGTGCCCTATTCTCTGTTCATTTGTGATGGCCCCGTGTTCTATTACACAATTTCAAACCATCCAAGGTTTGCTGCCATGCTTAAGTTAAACACAGCAGCAGCTGCCCCTATTTTTATCTGCACTTAACAGTATGAAGCAGGATAATTTTGCGCTTCCTTATCATTCATATGAAACATATGACTTACATTCAGGTTGGCATCTTTGTAATGATTCTATAGCGGGTTTTATACCCAGCTTTTATCAAATATTCTCATCTACTTCCAAATGCCTCCATGCGCTATGTAGTTGGCTACAGATATTGTCAGAATGAGTCCCACTCTCCTCCAAGTCACCTCATGCTGGGGCTCGGAGCAGATTTACCACATCAGCTCAGAACCGCACCGGGACATCCCATGCAAATTCTGTAGCTGAAGCTTCTACAGCATATAGTTTCATATGCTATGTTGGATGTTCCCTACTACTGGATTTCCTTTTTTGACATTTCTCCAGTAAGATGGCCAGCACTGTGTAAGTGTGCCAGCACTGTCTCTCATATATTCTAGGAAACATACATACAATTATGAATACATTCTAGAAAACTGGTACTGGCACACAAGATGCCAAGTAACAGAAGTTTGGCTTGCACGCCTATGACATGAGATTTGAGAAGACACTACCCTTAAGATTCTGAAAAACGTTATCTTTGAATCTTTTCCTCCCTCCTTTTTTAAACTGTTCTCCCAGGTCACAAAATGTAATTTCTTTGAAAATCGCTGTGAAGAACTACTGAATTAGTACAGAAACCAAAGCAGGAGGTACTGCAAAATTCTACAAAACGGTGCAGCTTCTCATCTAGTAATTCACTTCCTTCAAGGCAAAACAAATTCTCTACATTCAGTAAAACCATAGGTCATGTGAAAGACAGAGACACCTGGAAAAACAGAGAAGATTTATGATACTTAGAAAATGCACCTTATTTGCAGAAGGGGAAAAGATCAGAGAAAAACCTACAGTAATGTATTCAGACTCGTGATGTATTTTATGATCGTGACAAAACGTCCACGGACAAAGCCACTGTGTAAGCAAACAGTGACAAAGCCAAATTACATCAGGTGCAAAGAAACCTATCTTCAACTTCTGAAAGAGCCACTGCACTTGAAAATTTGCATTAACATTACCAGGACATATCCCTTTTTATATGACACTTTGCAGTTGTTTAGAATAAAAAAGAAAAATAGTAAGCATTAGCTCCACTAGTTAAGCTATGGACAATCCATGTTTTCAAACCCAGCATTATGCATGCCTGCTGTTGCCTTGTTTGCAGTGGAAACAAAGTTTAATTTCAAACCACAAGTTTATTTGGTATTTAACAGTTTAAGAACACAGATTTCCAATAAGGGAAAAATAAGTTGTTAACGTTTCTGCAGTTCTATTTAAAAAGAAGATAACCCTGTTACATTGAAGTAATTGTTCTTTAGATGTATGTAGATGGTTTAGATGTTGGTTGATGCCCCATCCCTGGAGACTTTCAAGACAAGGCTGATTAAGGCCCTGGGCAGCCTTATCTATCTGTGCTGTCCCTGTTCATTGCAGGGGAGTTGGATTACATGGTCCTCAGAGGTCCCTTCCAATTCTAAGTATTCTAAGATTCTATGATTGATGGTAGCACTTGAAAGTAAACAACTCAAATGTAGTTTACGTGCCATATTTGAGCATACATATTATTAAAGCATTAGTTGTTGTGATTATTCTGCCAATTCTCCCAAAGATCATTAGTCCCATTAACAGATGTATTTTAACCTTCCCCAGACATACTATCTGCCTTCTTGCTGCTCATAATGTAAATTTGTCAAGTGTATTTCAGGGAAGAGTTTGCAAAAATAAGTTATGTGCAAATGTTTGACCCAGATGGATTGCAGGGCTAATGTACAAGTCTCACAACATTTACTTTATGATATTTTGCATTCATCTTTCACAGCTCTGTTCAATGACTTGACAGTGATTAAAATACAGACGGCTCCTTTTTCTGGCAATTCTTTTTGATACCCTATTCATCTTAATAAATTCAATGAAAAGGGGAATAAAATTGGAACATTCTAGTCTCAATTTACTGGAACTATTACCAGTTGTCTGCATACCCTTCCTACAACAGTACAACACAAGCGCAGTTGACCCTCCTGCAATAAGGGATGAGATTAACAGTCAGCAACATCCCCCTCTTCCCATCCCCAGACCACACAAAGTAAACGAAAAGCTTTCAAATTACATCACAAGGAAAAGGAGTTCAGGAACTGGGACTGATAAATCAGTCCAGAAAAACTCGAAAGTCATTTCTAGAATCTGAGAGAAAAAAAAAGGGGAGAGAGAAATTCTTAAAGAACTGTAACTCTATCTAAGCACCAGCAGGGAAGAAAATGTAAATGTGAGAATGTACAGTACTAACATTTATATAGACATGCTGTGGCTGCCCAGCGTTGTCACCTACATGAGTTATCTTTTGTTTGTCTGGTATTGAACAAATGACCTTTCCAATTGCAGCCATGTAAGACATCAAAGTAGAAGGAAGGTCAAACCAATCTTTCTTCTCACATAGAAGCTTACTGCATATGCTAAATTGCTACAACAGCTTCTTTGTATCTGGGAGAAGTGCAGAGAAATAGCAGGAAAGGCTTTGGCAAATGTCAGACTGAATAGAAATCCATACGCTGAAGTTGTTGACTGATAGAAAAAAATGATTTTTTAAATCAACAGTTGAGTCTGGGGGAAAAAAATAATCCTTCTCTGAAAAAGAAACTGAGGTCCCATTTGGCCTTGAGAGATGGTACTAGATTGGCTCCTTCCGCCAAAACTCCATGCAAATATTCAGCGGAGGGCACAGCTGCTTCCTAATGCACGGAAGAAATCCACAAAACAAGGCGCTACTGGCAATAACTGCCTTTAATGCTTAGAGGCAAAGGCATAGTTTTATTTAAAAATTTAAAGCAGTGCCCTGCTTGCCAGTGGACAGAAATTACAAGTTAGAAGCTAGGACAAACATAAAGGTTGGATCTCATTACCAAAACATTACAAAACTACATGTATACCTGCTAACAGTCTGTTTTGAGCTACTGCTTTTTAACATTCATTCTGTCTCCACACAAGCATATATTTGAAGGACACAGAATAATGTGAATTTATAATACCTTATCAAAAGTGGAAGCAACAGATGTCTGCAGGAAAACTCCCTTTTTTCTTGAGATTCTATTCCCAGGTTCAATTATTCTAACATTTTTAGTTACACTCTAAAAAATTACATTATATTAAATCTAGCATGGCATTAAAAAATCCTAATTAAATTACCATATCAATCATTTCTTTCCAAGCCCTCCTAGAAAACCGCTGCTTTGAAGCCAGCTAGACAATGGGGACAAAATAAACTGCTCAGGTTTGGGCAACTCAGTAAAGGAAAATACTGACTGACAGAGTGCAGAGTCCAACAGAGAAGTAGTACGACACAGAGCACACGAATGCGCAATGTGGAAGAGGAGGTTAAGAGGGACTTGCCTCACTTTGAGAAGAAATGCCGGGCCGGATGACACTGGCAGAGAATCTCACATAACCTGCTCACTGTCTTCAGCTACTCAACTGAGGTTATAGAAAAGATTTGGGTCTGTGAAAGGCCAAAGTGACAAACTGCAGCAAGGTAAATTCCAGCAGGACATTAAAAAAAAAAATCAACATTTCAAAGAGAACAGTTCATTACTGGGACAAGGTTACCCACAGAGACTATGCAACAGCAGTCTTGGAGTTACTCAGAGACAACTGGACAAGGCTCTGAGCAGTTTGATTTAACTTTGAAGTTGGTTCTGCTGTGGACATGGAGTTGGGATAGACAACCTCCAAGGATCTCTGCACATGTAAACTCTTCCATAGATACTAAAAATAACTTCTTTCATAATATTGGCTACTCCCTCTTTATTTTGCATTAGAACTTAGAAATGCTACAAGTATAACTGAAAGCAACCATATACAGGAAATTAAGTATATTAGAAATGTGTCCAACCAGAATTGAGTTCCAGAGAGAAAAATACTTCATAGGATAAGTATTTTTATGCAAAAAAAAAAAAAAAAGAAAGAAAGAAAGAAAAAGAAAAGAAAAGAAAAGAAAAAAAAGTAGAAAAAGGTAAAGCTGAGGAAAGCTAAGAAGTACTGGGGCAGTTGACAATGTAGCGTGATAATCAACCAGCACAACTTCGTGCCACCTATCTAGAGGAAACAATGATGCATCTGACATGTATTCTTGCATTCACATCAGAAAGAGCCAGAGGAGGTGCAGTAACAATGTGACTGACAGCTAGAGACCCTCGTACAGAAGCTAAAGGGAAGTAAATTACTAGCACGATTACTGACCAAGAGCACCAAGGTGGGATCATTTCCTTGGCACTGGGGACGTACTGCTGCTGACAGAGTGACAGCAAGGAGAAGTGTGCAAATTTCTCATCCCCGCTATTACATCTATGAATTCACATTAAACACAGAAATTCTTAAAAAGGGAAAGAGATCTTCACTGTGAACACAATGCTAATGACATGATAAATGCACAGTGCAACTATCAGCGTTTGCTGTAATGCGCTTTTCTGATACTTAAATTCTTTTTTATTCTGGCAAGGCAACCATAACAGAAACACGATCAGTGAAGCCACTGATGAACAGATTTGTGTCCTTAGAGAAAATGCAAAATACAGTATTTCAAAAGGTGAGAAACTGTCCTTCCTGCAGCCAATATCCAAGCCAAAATTATTTTCCTTGACTGCACTCTGAGAAAAATCAGTTCCTCGGTTGACTAAAGACACATTAGTATACATCTGAAAGGCTCTTTTATGGGATTTCTTCCCTCTCTCCCTCCAATCTTGTACTTGCAGTATTTGTCTAGAAGGCTAAAGATCTCCATTATTTTTATTGATTTATGCATATATTTACTAAATGATGCCTCCAGGCAATGCATAAAGCATAATGACAAAAGGGTATTTGATGATCCCCATCCAATTGTTAATTGCATTTCCATCAATATTCACCATCAAGACAGGGAAAACAAATTCCTTGCTAAAGTGTTTTCACCAAACATGTCAATTTCAGCAGATGCTAAGATTAATTACAGACCTCTGCCTTTACCCATGTAGATCTCAAAAACAGAAAAGAATCAGAAAAAAAGTAACGCTGCAGTATACCTCTGCTAGCAAAAGAAGGGAGACACTAACTTCAGACTCACATGTTAAATTAGAGCAAAAATCAGTTACTAAGCGTAACTGCTACTTACACCCTCCCATGATGTTAAGGGGTGTCTATCGCAGGTGAACAACACTGGCCCTCCCATGATCACAAGCAAGAAATATCTTTTGAGTAGCTAATTTTTGGAGAACAAATAAATCTTGCATAAGCTGCAACAATTACCCATGAATGCACTGAAATAGCACATAGCAAGACAGGGTTTGGCTGATGTAATTTCTGAAAACAATTTAAGAACATTAAAAACATTACTGTATATGAATTTGATACTACCTCTTCTAATTATTTCAGAGTAACATTTATTCCTAAGCTTTTTACTGAAAAAACATCTATTTCACTGACAAAACTAAGGAACTTTTGACCCATTCTGTAGTAACTGAGGTTATGTTTGAGCGGGAAGTAGACATACAAATACTTTTCATTTGCCCTTTTTCCCAGTTCTTGGCAGCTATCAGTATGTTAAGCTAAATTTTCTTCAAAATTAATCTAGATGGCTACTCATTATTCTAACTCCCTTTGTTAATTTCTATTAATAATAAGGTTGGTTGCTAAAAAGCTCTGGAACGGTATGTCAAAAGGTAAACACAAGGGTATATTAAAATTAGTATCTCCTTATAATCTCCTTAAGAGAAAAATTGCTTTTTTGATCAAAAATTCTATCAAAACATTTCATTAACTTAGGAAGTTCTCTTTCCAACATATAATTCACTCTGATACAGCCCAGATCTTAAAGCAGACAGGAAATCACTGGGGGTTTGGTGGCTGAGTTGTAGCTCCATATGCAGCTGGGCTGATTTCCACTTTCCCACTACATTCTAATAGAAATTAAGAGTCAAAAGGACTCTGGCTTTCCAACCTCCCTCATAATTTATTCTGCTATTTGTGGGTTAGAACAAAGTGAATAACCTTCTGAGTACTTTTCCTCAAAGAAGAAGTGACCCACAATAGTTACGCTTTTCTCAAGTAACCTTGTAAGATACTCTTGAAACAGGAACATTTGTATAGATCACAGCAAAACATCTCCCTTCCTCCTTGTACTGGAGGCAGTCCTGACAGACCATTTGCTTTTGCTATTTATGAATTACTTCTATGAACCAGGGAGGAACAAATGAGATTACATCATTTGTTAACTCGGTTGACTCATCCAGAATGGGAAGGTTATTAGATTAATTTGGATTTACATCCACTAATATCAGTTTACCCGATCCTACTTCTGTCAGGATACTAAATGATAATGACTGGTTTTAAGCAATCAAGCACACAAATACACTCTATTTTCATTTAATTCTATTAATTAAACTAATGACAGTAGTAGTTCTAACTCACGCATTGTGGGTTTTCTACTGTTTGCCAAAATCTGACTTCATTTTGTCAAAGACAAAAGTTACCTGGCATTCAATACAGCCAGGCATTACCATCAACATCTTCCTCTGCACGGCACAGTTTTCTTTACTTTGTCTTCCTGCTCCCAAAATTGTAACAAGTACCAAAATATAACTGCCCTAAGATTTCATTCATAAATAAAGAGAAAAACCTTTTTTAGCAACAGCTCCCTTAACCACTCCTGGCCAAACAGGACTGATCAGTGGCAAAGTCATACACTTTATTGTTAAAGGAGGAAGACATTGTGTCAACACTTTATGGACTGGTTTGGCCCAGTTTGGTGACTAGCGGGGCAGAGGACCCCACAGAAAGTGCTGTCCAGGAGCAAAGTACAGCCCAGCACAATGTGCCTTGCACATTCAGTTTGCAATGCTCATGTAGCTGTAACAGAGCAGGATTGTAAGAACTTACAAGATTTCAGAGTACTTCCCCACTTACCAGGAAGTATATCTTAATATAATTTTAAACAACCTTGTGGAAGCTGGTGACACTCAACCTTTACTATACACGGAAATTAGAAAAGTTGACTTGGAATTTTCTGAGGACCACTTGCAAAGGTTACCTTAATGCAAATGCTACTTCATCTATTCCTAATTATCTTTTATTTAGGCACAATTAAGCACAGTACCTATGTTTGGAAACAAAGTTTTACTTATAATCAACAACTGTTTAGAGGTTAGGAACCGGGACTAATTAAGATGCAACTGCTGAAGCCAACTTATTGAACCCAGTATTACTTGTAGAGGTATTTAATTGACTTCTCTGCAGAAGCTGTTCAAGCTGTTCAGCTGCTTAGAGATGTTAATGGCAACAACTGGCTTTTGAGGAAAAGATCATTTGCAAAGGTCCCAAGAGACAAATTGAGGGTTTCTACATGAAGAAAAACTCAGATTTTTTTAAATGGCTGCGAATAGTTCAAAGGTATAATTACTTTGGTGATATTTAGTCAGAATTTCTCTCATTCTATTCATTTCACTGTATTTGTATTGATATCCCTTGGGCTGTTTTTTTTTTTTTTTTAAGCAGTGAAGAACTAAAAGCAGAATTATTGCATCAGATATCTATAATTACAGGATGTGTGTTTGGCAAACTGTGAGGGAAAAAGAATTTGATCATAATTATTTCTGTATAATTGACACAAAATAAGAAGAAAGTGCACTACCTAGTAAAATAGCAATATTCTCTCAGTATGTTAGAGCTATATCTCATCAAATTTCAGACTTGAATGAGAAAGTAAGGCTTATGGCTTGGTTTCACTTCTTCCCAGTTGATGTTGATCCATTCATACAACCCTGAAAAGAAACTGTTAAAATACTATACCTTACTTTTCAAAATTCAGTTTGTTAGATGAAACGTCAACTTCATCTGTTCTGCAGATAAATGCAGACAACCTTTAGTTACTCGTCCAAGGTACACTAAAGGTTCAAAGTCAAACACTGTACATATACAGATGTGGCTGACATCAGTATGTCCCTCTCTTTCCTGGTAAAGCACAGCTTGCATATTTACAAAAATATTTATAGTAATTTACCCCAGAAATGCAGGGTTCATTCCTTTTAGTGTTAAGGGAGCATTGTATATGATTAGTGATGTCAATTAAGTTTTCTATGTTTAATTCTGTCCTATTTGAACACATACAGCTTACATTGTGTGTCTCATGTGCTATCAGAGCAAAGAAAAATGGACCAGGAAAACACCTTCCTAGGAAACCAGGATCTGAGTAACAGCACCACCTAGGGGCATCCTTGTCTGAAATGACATTTAAAATGAATTTGTTGTATACACCTTCAGACCTGCCACAGTGTGCTATGAAAGACACAAACCCTTAAAAATTGAGCACATTGTTAAGCATCACATGTAATCAGTGGAAATTACTGAATAACTGTACAATTCTGTAAAATTTTGACTGTGATTTGTATAAAGACAACCTGTAGTAACAACAGGAAAAGAAAATAATTATGTTTTTAAAAATAGTAATAATCCTGTACTAAAAGAGTCGCAATATTTAACATCTTTTAAAAATCATACTTCCTCCATTCTGCCTTAATCATAAAAACGTAGAAGTGAATTGGGCATGAATGGTTCACTGCAGCGTTATTGTTACCACAGCAAGGGGACAGGACACAGCCAAACCTCCCCCTGCAGCGTTGGTCTCTGCTGCTGTTCAGAGCTCTCAGCTACTTCAGGAACTTGGTCTGTTTCCTCTGTCCAGGGAAGCCTGCAGCCTTGATTGCTTGTGTTAATGCTCAGTGAATAACAGCTTCCCATTTTCTGACATTCTGTAGTGCTTAAGGAGTCAGCTGCTTGGGAGCTAATTTCCCTTCCTTTCACTTGCTCTGATGTCCTTTAAAAATACTGCCGTAAGATCACAGTCCTGCAGCATCTTTCTACAGTCCTTTACACAATTCTTTTCTTGATGAGGCCAAGACAACTGACAGCAGACCATCAGAGACAAGTCTGTATTCAATTCTCTTCCTTTAGCAGTGGTCCACACCAAATGCCCCAGCTCTCTTCCACTTCATGTAGCATTATGACTTACCTTTGAAAATAGTACTCACTGCATCATCCATCATTTTTCCCATAGCACATAGTAGTAATCATGCTTTTCTCCCCTTTCAGGAACGAACTGTCATAGGCCTCAACAGTTACCCTTTGCATGAAATCCTATTCTCATTAATATCAAACATACCTACCAGTCTGTCTGTAAAAGCTTTCCTTTACTGTCATGTAGAGGAGATCCATTAGAAAACACAACCAGAATTCTTTTATCACTTCATGATGAAAGAGAAACTTAGATTTGACACTAATAATATTTGGTGTGGGACACCAAAGCAAATACTGCTGTGGGAGAATTACCTACTGAGTTCTCCAGTCTTGCTCCGGGAAGCCTCTCACTGTGGCCATCATTGCCACAGTTATTGACTGCTGCCATCTAGTGCATTCCACATCTGGCAGCCACTTATTTAAAAGAACTCTTCCTCATCCAGCATTTCTAGTTATTTTCTTGGCTGTATTACAGTTATGCAATTGTCTCATATAAATTGTCAATAGCTCTCTGTTCCTCAGGATATTACTTTCTCATTTTCTTTCTGGACGAGCATTTCAGCTTCAAGACTATGTATGATGATGAGGAATAATCAATACGGTCCTAAGGGCTCCAACTGTACTAACATGCTCTGACCAGCCTTACCTAGACCCTCTGTCCATATCCTTTGCAGATAGGCCCAGGGGCTACATTGCAGCTCAGCCCTGGGCCTGCACTCCCACAGTCACACCTGCCAGATCTCAGCGACTACTTAGCCTGTGCCTGGCCACAGGCCCCACTGAGCTGGATCCAGACCTGTGGGTTGACTCCTGCATCCATGAGAATGGCCTCTGACTCTGTATCACCACCATAGATCTGTCCTGTAATTGCCAGGCTGTGTCTGCCTCTGATTACCTTCACTGGGCCAGATCCTGGCACAACACCTGACTTTCTGGCTTCACCTTGGAGACCTGCCTCAACACCACAAACTTCCCTGGTGACATGGGCTCTTGGAGGAACCTCGTCACTACCCCCAGCCCTGCCCCATTGCCTTGCTTGGGTTCTGTGGGATGGGGCCCTGGCTGGCAAAGCCCCATGCTGTTAGCCAGGTGCTTGCACTCTGCTCCTGTCTTAGTTTCAGCTGAGATGAAATTGTTTTCTTTAGTAGTATGGTGCTACATTTTGGTTCTAGGCAAAAACAATGTTGATAACACACCAATATTTATAGTTGCTGCTTAGCAGTGTTGTAGGGAGCCAAGGCTGTTCTCAGCAAGGGGCCCGAGGAGCTGGGAGGGAAAAGAATTAGAACAGCTGTCTTAAACTGGCCAAAGGGATATTCCATACCATATGGCATCATGCAGAAGGAGTTCTGAAGGGGGTGCAAGTTCATCTCTCTTGTGCTGCTCAGAGAGGCAGCTGCACATTGGCTGGGGAGTGAAGAGCAACTGTTTGTGCATCACTTGTTATGTACATTCATATGTGTGCACGTGTATAGAGAGAGCACCATAACTATTACCCTTTTCCTTTTCTCTATCTTAGTAAGTAGTTTTATCTCAACCCACAAGTTCTATTTTTTTTTTTTTTCAGATTCTCTCCCTCATCCCACTGGGAGGAGACAGTGAACAACTGTGTGGTGCTCAGCCACCTGCCAGGTTAAAGCACAACAGTCAGTCTGGCGCCCAACGTGGGGGTTGTCACAGGGACTGGAGCAACCACAGCACTGACTTGGAGGTTCGTGGCATGTGCAGGGCGCACCAGAAGGGTTACAGGAATCACAGGGTCTGTCCAAAAGGTCAGAGCAACTGCAGGAGCCATCACAGGGGTTGTAGCAGTGGCAAGGTCCATTCCAACAGTCCCTTGTGAGAGGACTTTGTCTGTTTTACATTATAAAGAAAATGAAACAGAACCCAGGTTAAAATATTTCTCTAAGGCTGTATGTTCTCTGCCACCACTGAAGCAGACTTGCAGCATTGAAATTCCACTGAGTTCCAGGGCTATCATGAGAGTGCAAGAAGCAACTTAAGGAAAAATACAGGCTTTGGCAGCGACAAAAATCAAACCAACAAACAAAAAATCCACCAACTCTAAAACCCGGCAGCATTGTACAAAATTAAGAAACTCACAGATAAAATATTGCTGAGGTCTAGATATGAATGATGAGAACCACAGACTTGCGGCTACTTGTAAATGCTTTGATGGAAGTCAAAATGATTTAATTAATCGCTGTTCTAAAGAACCATGAAGTGAACAAATAGACTTAATAACATGAAGTCATTACTATAAAATTTCACTGATCATCTGATTTCTGTTTCGTTGGATTATTAACCTCCCTAAGTATTCATAAGAATTAATAAGTGCCTTCAACAGACACTAATCAATTTCAAGTCATGTCACTGCTATTCATGTTCTTAATAAGAGAATAATCCTACACAGTGGAGACAAAAATTTTGTGTTCTGATATCCCTTCTTATGTTCATAGTGCATTTAGCAAGTGCTAAAGATTCTTAAGCGGACATTGTGTACTTTTTTAAAGTTTCCAGTATATGTAGATAAACGCTCACATTGCAAACAGACTGCCAAGGGAGAGATTCCGATTCTGTCTGATGCTGAGTTGTTACACTCAGTATCTGCCTTGAGAATTAGAAAAAGACTACACAGAACTTTCCTTCTATGTGGCACTGAAGATACAGAACACTTTGAAAAGATGCATCAGAGACAGATGAATAATGTTCACTGCAGGAAACTCATACTGAAAACAAGATACACATTTTCCACTGCAATTTCTACTTCCTAGCAAGAAGGACACGCATTATTTCTGAATTTCTGAAACACATGAGATATCCATCTTGCATCATTTCTGCTTTCTGGATGTGAGAAGTCTTTCTATTTTAGTCATGTTCTGCAGAGCCTTTAAGTGACATTCATCATTACTTGCTCACCACGGCATTATACAGAGGAGAAAGGAACATCTAAAATGATTTAAACCAAAGTTTGAAAAACCCTTGATGGCTTTTCAGTCTTTAACTTACAACAGACCTTCTACCCATAAAAAAAGAAATAACGGAAGCCACTCTGGCTAAAGTAATCTTGCACACCACTGATTTAGATAACTGTCTTCAAGACAGCAATTTTTAAACCACGGCAGAAAGCTAAAATAGGAAAAAAATCTGCCCTTTTCATTGTAATTGCAGCATTTTACTTTCCTGTTCGGAACAATTCCAACTCATGTCCTGCCTACAAAAGAATTGTTATCACCTGTTAAACTCATCACATTAGCATTCACTCATCTTAAGCCTGCAGAATCCTCACTACAACTGAAATTCTTTTAGAACCGACCTGACTACTGCCACATACCTGACCAAAAGAGCTTTTCAAAATTCAAGTACATGTTTTTGTCCCGAGAAACAAAGATGTGCAAAACATCAACTTACACACAGTTCTCGTGATGATATGGATCCTATGATATGGATCCTTATACCTATGGATAATCATTAAGATTTGACAATAGCAGGAATTTGTGAAATTATTTTAAAATATTTTGACACTTAATAGACTAAATTAATTGGTTTTAAATCCACCATTAAATACTTTCACATGCTTGCAGGTCTTACTGTCCTGCAAAGGTAACTACAGGCACTGCAATGGCACAGATGGAGAAAGTTGCAGTGAACAGAGCAGGCTTCATCTCTGCTAGTAAGCTCTGACAAGTTGAGCGTGTCTTTCAATGAAACCATTCCTGAAGATTTTCCGTGGAACGCAATTTTAAATATATGAAAGCTTGGAAATACTGAAATAACTTCAGAACATTTTCCTACCCATAAAAAGATCTGCACTTTTCAATGTATGTAATTTAATAATTCTTCATTCTCCTTCTTTATCTTAAAGGACAATTATTTTTCACTGGTTGAGGACTTGATCAGTACGTGCTTTCTCAGTTCAAAAAACATAATCAGTTGGATCCTCAGTGGTCCCACTACTGCTCAACACCTGTGCTGACTTTGATACTGTGGTAGCTATGTTCATCAGTTTGCATCCTAAATATTCTGCTGCTTCCTAAATCTGCCCTTTGAGATGAAATTGAGTTGAAGAAAACAAAGAAAGAGGAAAACTCCCACCACAACCATGCTCCCTAAGCACTGTAATGTCAAAGCGGTTTCCAGAGGAAACCAACAAGCCCTGGCTATAATATTACTGACTTCAATAAAACTCACTGGAACCAACAGAACCAGGAAAATTTACACCAGCTGAGGATCCACACCATGATATTTTAACATCTGTCTGACATTTGAAGAGACAGAAAGCAGCGTGTAGGTAAGTCTGTTTTCTCTCTAACCACATGTAGTAAACAATGAATTAATACAGCCCGTAACAAAAAAAGAATCCCATTGTTTGCTCATGTGAATGGATGTCTCAATTTATGTCTGGAACTCAAACTGGGCAGATGCCTCAAACTTCTCTGTGGGAACAGTACCTTCTCACTGTGTTGGCTTTTGCTCTATTGGGCGTCCAAATTCAGAGAGAATAAAGAACAGGTGATAATCCTAGATCACAATAATAATGATCATTAGCCACTGATCTCAAAGCTTAATGAGACAGAAATTAACAGAAATTAACACTACATACAAGCAAACTGAGGAAAAGGTAAATGAGCTAGGTGTTGTCTCAGAGAAAATCCAAAGCAAGAAAATAATACCAATCTGTTAAGCCTCAACTGTATATTCTTATCACATCACATGAACTGTGGAATCTAAGATATTCAACACTCAAAGAAAATTATCAGGGCAAGCATTTTCAACAGATGTTTCAAGCATTTTCAACAACTCAGTAGATTTAAAATTCACAGTGACAGGTGCCCATGGAGCTGACCATTGGCTTTAGATCAGTCATTCTAAACACAATTTCACAGTAAGATCTTTTTTTTTTTTTTTTTTTTTTGAGAAAAAAGCCTCATATTTAACCTAATTTCCAAATTAAAAAATGCTATTTCAAATATCTTCTATTAGACTGGCCTCAGATGAACCCTCTGATTCAAAGCCTAAGATTACACAACAGCTGAATTTGGCCAATATTGTAAAGCAGAAATGGAAACTCTTAGAGAAGTTGCATCTTATTTGTGTCTGATAACACAAATACACTACTTGCCAGCTTCTGATTGTCAAGTAGTTAATGAAATTAGAACTCTAAATTGGATTATGTTCTAGAAATCAGCAACAAAGCTGAACTGATACAACATAATTCAAATATCTCGACATAAATGAAAATAAACAAGCAAGTAATATGGAGAGTGTGACTGCTGCTTAACCTGTCGAACCTATATATTACAGTTGACCGAATATGTGTATGCCATGATTGTTTTCAGTTCAGAAGTTTTCTGATGAAGTCCACAGCCCTGTTCCTTTTTTCAGCTCTCCATTATAATAGATTCTTTCTCACATTTATGGTTGTTTTTATCTGCAACTAGCAAAGTCAAGAAGGTCACTTGGTCCTTAGGAATCAAGTAATACCTCGTTAAGGCTTATTCTTCCACATCTTGCTTCACACAGGACCATTAAGAATCACAGAACAGCTTGGGTTGGAAGAGACCTTAATATCCATCCCATCCCAACCCCCAGCTGTGTGCTGGCTGCCCCCCACCAGCTCAGCTGCCCAGGGCCCCACTCCACCCAGCTGTGGGCACCTCCAACTCCTCTGGGCACCCTGTGCCAGGGCCTCACTGCCCTCTGAAACTGGTTGTTACATTACTCCATATGTAAATTAAAAGAAGCAAGTCTTAAACTTCTTGGAAAAATCAATTCTAACAAAAATACTATCAATAAAGATCTAGGAGAGCAAGCAGAATTGATACAAAGAGGTTAACTCATCGTGACTACATTAGATAGGCAACACCGAGATAGAATAAAACCACAGCAAACACTCATTAATCTCTTTCAGTCTCTAGAACGGTGAATTCATTATCTAGAAGTAAAACAATTTAATATGAAGTGCAACCTCAAGATGCTCGTTTCAGGTATCCTGAGAATTCCAATATAAAATTAAATGATGGAAATTTTCACAAACCAAAGGCACATTTAGCACCGATAACAATAAAGTTCAGAACTCAATAAAACAAAGAAATCTAAGGCTTAATTAGTAAAAACAAAAGGATGGTTTGACACTCTGTGTAAATGCAATGCTGTTTTATAGTCACTAGTTCCTTCCATAGACACTGCATTAAAAAGAGATAAAAAGAAAAACAGAAAAGAAACCAAGAACAATGTTAATAATAACATTAATGTTTAGCATACAAAGCTCCAGAGCAGGAAAAAGGAATAAAAGAAGTTCCCACATTTGAAGGTAAATGTTACTGTCCAATGCTCAAAAACTCCACATGTACAGAACTGATTTTCTTGGCAGCCCCCAAAGTACACTCTGGTAACACGGCTGTAAGATACCAGATACATGCTAACTACTGCAAATATGTAATAGCAAAGCATCTGCAGAACTGCTCATGGTATCAATGTTTACTTAATTAGGAGGACATTACCAGAATTCAGAAGCAGGCACCCCAGCACAAGAAGTCTAATTTAATATCGGACTGCTTTAAAACCTACTATTACATCATCTTTAATTTAAATTGTTTGTAAAAGCAATTGGAACTCCAAATGAAGGCTGCAGACACAAAGTCAAACCTACCCACAGGTCCTCCTAAAAGGAACTCAGAGTATTGCAATATTAGACTTTTGACTCCTTCCCATGAAAAGGTGCTCCTGAAATCCTGAATAATTCAACCAAATTATTTTCCCGTGGAAGAGTATTGAATATTTCATCACTGCAGTTTCTGTTTTTTCTTTCCTAAGACTTTCAGGCTGCTTTACATGTTTTACCTTCCAGCACTGTGAAGCCACAGCAGCACGTTTGGTGTGTGAGATTAGGCAGAATTGCTAACATTTTTATACTCAATTCCAGGAATTACAGAAACAGGACAAAATCTCAGATACAACACATTGCATTAACAAACTCCATGTCTGAGAAGTTTTAACCCATAGGTATTATTTCACATTTCTGTTCAGATCTTCTAGCTTTGCAGCATAGTTCCGCACCTTCCTTTCTCCCATACTTAACCCTTCCGCATACTGAGCCATTATGAGTCTCCTGTGTGTCACCAAAGAAGTCAATAAGCTGAAGATAAAGAAACTAGATACCCGATTTCTTATCCCAAAAGTTGAACTGCTCAATTACAACATTGTTCTCCACCAGAAGCACTTCTACACAAGGCTGTGAGTCACACACATGGACTTTTCTGAGTAAACTTCCTCTTTTTGTTATCTTTCTAATGAACGTTTAGATACTGCCTACCTTCTACACACATTACTTTCATGGATGTCACAAGATGTGTAAACATTGATTTCTAAATCCAGTTCTGTAGTAGAAAACCAGTGTTCAGAATCAAAATCAATGCATTGTAGAAAGGTTTCAGAGGTACTGGTACTGTTAACTCTCTAGTTGGAAAAGAATTAAAAGCGTGCATTTCTCTCAGACTAAAGGACTCGTGTCAGTGTGCACCACTGATCATTTCAAATGAAAGATCTGTCGTCCACCAGGGTTCCTCCTGCCAAAGGAAATTAGCTACAGCATCTCAGAAGAAATCACTCTCCCAGGAGCTTTGAGAAGCTTTGTGTTCTATCTGCACAAACATGTCTTAGAGGCAACTTGTGACCTCAGATTTATGTAAATATTCATTTAATTTAGGATAGAATATTCAATGTAATATTTTCCAATCACCACCTACTTCAGAAGATGCTGCAGAATCATCTCATTTACTCAGCTGTCCCTGGAGACTGAGCTCTTTGTATTCTGGTCTTACATTTCCAAACCCAAAACTGCTACTCACTTCAGTATGCAAATGCTAGGAGTCAGGGGAGGAAAACATCTGCATAAGCCACTTCATTTTTGTTAATTATGTTTCCTACTTACACCAGACAACAGAAAATATCTGTTGTTTTCAACTGTGTTTTTACAACTGATAAATCAAGACATTTCTTCCATAGATAAATCCCTATTTATTCCAATTCAAGTTTACTTGTAAAACTGACCATTGCCTCCATATTTACCTCCAGAGATGCCATTTCAAATCCTGAGCCCTGCTTATACCTTATCACATAAAAGAAAAACATGTCATGTTTAGCAGTCCTCAGCGTAGGTGAGAACACATCAGTGCTGTTCTTTGGATGCTTACTGATATCACAGTGATGGGGGAAACAGGCCAGCCCTTCACACTCAAGCTCTGCATTCTTAAGAATAAGTTTTCATCATTTAATCATCTAAGTTAATAGGCTTGAATTGCTAGACTTCCTGCAATGCTTCTAGGCAATAAAAAGGAACATTTGCTACTGCACTCTGCAGGGATAAAAAGGCCACTAACTTTGGTTAAAAAAAATAAATCTTACTTCAGTAAACACAAAGCAACATGCTCAGATGCAGCCATTTGTGTGTTATGAAGACTGGAGCCAGAGAACTGTATGTAACACTAGCAGAAACCTGCAATAAGGTAAAGAACCCAGTAAGGCCCATGTGAAGAACAGTCAGACAAACAAAACGAACAACAAGACCAAAGACCCCCCAAAGGGCTGTGCCTCCCCACCTGCTGGCTGTGCCTGCCGCCTTATGGCCACCTACACTGTGCCACCAGTTCCATGAGGGCCGGCAGGGCATTTTCTACAACTGAGAATGCTCAGAGTTGTAAGTATGTAAACCTAAATGACAGAAAAGAGACTAGATCGATCAGTTATAATGCTTTTAGCATTTAGACTTCATTTCCCTTAAGAACAGCCCCTCTTGGACCTTTTACTTTCATGCAGGACAGCTGCTGGTTTCCCATAATTTCTACTGAAGAAACCGTAAGGGCATTTATTCTAATACAAATTGCTTTCTGTGTCACAGGGACTTGCAGGTAACTGAGTTTGGACTGTAAGTGCATTTCTCAACCTCTCAAGCTTTTCTTTTTTAAGTCATAACTGACTTTCTTCAACCAAGACTTTGTGACAAAATAAAAGAAGGAACTCGAGGATAACAAATAAGGTAGAGGTGTACCAGCACAGATTTAAAGTACAGCTATATAACAAGAAAAATACATTTAATATTTGAACTTCACAGATATCCTGGCTGAACAGAAAAAAAGGTGAAAACATCCAGGAGAACATACAGAATCTCAGCTTTCTTACAGCCTGGAAAGATGATCCAACACCTTTCCTAAATCTCTGTGGAACCTCATATGAATTTCATCCATGATGTCACTAGCTCCCTTTCGCTGCAGCGTTCAGAGTTAAAAACACAACGTGACACGAGGAGGGTCTCCCTGGGCTGGGCTCCGGGCACAGAAGGAAGACCCTCCCACGAGATATTCTGAGCTGAGAGACCTGACACACATCTGAAAGCTGCTGCCAAACCGGTCTGCATCAAACTTTGATTTCTTTTTATATTTCTAATGTAGCCATCTTCTAACCAAACCAAAATAACAGTAACAATTCACAACAGGATGTTTCTAGCTACAGAAGGAAGCAGCGTATTTCTGTCCTTTAGAGTCCTTGTGCCTTACCCCTGTAAGCTGAAGCTGGGGCAGAACAGACCTCCTCTCATCACAGCCCCATGCCGAATGGTTTGCAGACGGCTGAGCACACCGAGCACCCGCTGACACCCGGCCCTGGCAGCAGCAGGGCTGACCCAGCGCAGAAATCCATTGCTCAGACCACACAGCCATGGAAATAGGAAAGTGGTTCATTTCTCATTACTTTCCTATGGATATTCAAAAGGAAATGCTTTTAAAAAAGAATAAAAAGGAAAAAATCCAGCAGTTGGGATTTTGTTATACGTTCCCCACCCCAGTGCTTCCATGTGGTTGTCAAGTTTTACCCTAATTCCCAATTCCACACAGTAAGAAGAGAAAAGAAAGATGTTAAGTGCTGAGAGGAGTTGGTCTGACTGTAACACTGCTCACCTTCCCAAGGAAGCTGCCACAGCCCTTACTAACCCCACAGGCAGCCCTTACTCACCCCACGGGCAGCCCCACAGGCACCGTTCCACTTTGCTGCCCTGCTTCCGCAGCACTCCAGCAATAACCATGTAATTAGATTTCCTAGCACAAGCATGACAGAGGTAATTGATGCCTTCTCCTGACTCCTCTCCTCAGCTCCCCTGGTGCTGCTGGCAAGTGGGAGCAGGATCTGGCGGTGGATGAGCAATTCCACACAGATCCTCTCAAACAAAACTGACAGTTACTGAAGCTCTTTGTTTACCTTTAAATCCTGCTCTTAATGGAACAGTAAAAACAAACAAAATAATGGAAATATGTTTATTTCAGAGGAGCATTTAAGAGATTTTTTTTTTATTTGGCTTTTTATTAAGCCAGACACCCAGTCCTAGAGTTGCCTAACAAGTAATCCAGAGACACACCGCTCCTTCTGGACTCCAACCCCTCCTCCCTCAGTAACAATACAAAGACCCACACCAACATGTACTCGCAGCCCAGTACCATGCCTGCAGTCTCTGCCTCATGCCCAACCCGCCTGCCCCCTCCACAGAGAAGAACAGAAGGCAATATGGAAAGCAGCACCAGAAGACAAGGGCTGAGATCAAGTGCTGTGTCTTTCTGAGCCAGGCTCCAGCTCCATGCGCATGCAAGTCAGGCTTCAGCAACCGGCCTCTGTATGGTCCCCTCACTAAACTCCCTTTCATGAATTAGCTGTAGGTAGCTTTTCAGCATTTGCAGCATTCTTTGGGAGAATTTAAGGTACATCCATTCAAATGCTGTGTGAAGAACTAAGGGCTATTCCGAATTCACATTCACAAAAGCCCAGATGCTTCCAAAGAGTCTGAAGATCTGCACTCTCGCGCAGTCCTGTCCACACGAGGCAGTGCAGATCAGCAAGCTGCAGCTTATCGTTCACACACCGAGTGACAGCAATGCTCAGGAAGAAAAACACTTTTCCACATTTTAAAATTGCAATTAAAACGTCTAAAATTATTTTTATTTTGTGTGTTCAAAAAAAAAACCCCACACTAAAATGCAGTGACTGCAGCGAGGAAGCAGGTGACTGAAGGGATGGGAAGCACTGCGCCCCTCTGCGCCAGCCCAGCCCAGCCGCTGCTCGGAGTCACAGCTTCACCCTCAGAGCCTAAAGAGGACAGAAAGCAACCTCAGATCTCTGAAAAGAGAAAAGGCAACACGCCTAAGCTGTTGGCTTACGCCATGCATTGTTAGCTTTACATGCAAGAAGGAGAAAGGAATTACAAGCAGATGTGCAAGAAAAATGTATCTGTCTGCTTTCTCTCTCATAGAAGGGTTAAGAGGTCTGATTTTAGCAACAGTTTCTGGTTCTTTAAGCGCCCGCTCTGTGCTGCAGACAGTGACACCTTTTTAGAGGGCAGCAGCAAGATTTGTCCAGCGGCTGCACGGCTCCCAGCAGGACTTCATCTTACTCTGCTGTCTTCTTCCTCTCACGTCACTGATTCGGGCCAGACTTGTAACTGGCATCTCCTTTAGCAGCACTGGCAGAGAAATGCTTATCTGCAGCTGTCAGGCCACGTTTAAGCACGTGCCTGAAGGAAGCACACGGCTGCCACACACTTTCTGTTCTTTCTCACTCCTCACTACCACACAAAAATGGTAAGATGGAAACAACACACTTTCTAATTTCTAATACGCCCATACGTGCCATTTTTACACAACCAGGCTTGCTACTACATAAATACTGTTAATGAACAAATGCTCATGCTGCTCTCTATGTATTTAAAAGTCTCGGTCACGTTCCCAACACACACCAACATCAGAGCTCACTTTTCCCAATTTCTGTGCCCCCAAAGCCCAGACCTTCTCATCCGCTCTGCACTCTGCTTCTCACCTCACCTTTCTCAGAGAGGAGAGCCAAGAACTCACCCTGTAAAAAGCAAGCTGAAATCCTGGAGTGAGCTGTACCCGGAGGGCCTTGCTGGGGCTGTATGGAAGCAATACTCACATACCCAGTGAGGTGTGTGTCCGAGTGGAAACAACGTGCTGGAGCTCCTGGGGCTGAGTGCGCTGAGCCCCGGGCAGCACTCCTCACCTGCAGCCACTCGCCTTAGCAGCACTCATACAAGGGGAAACACTCTTGCTACAATATATCAGACAGGGATTTTACAAATACTACTCAGGATATGATAGAAAATTAGATCACTGGGTTTCCATGCTTACAGAAAAAGGCATAAGCACCAACCTCTTGTTTTATTTTTTTTAGTTGGAAACTTATTAAAGCACTCACTGCTCAAATCATTTCATAGTTTCTCTGCTGGCCTTGAAAAGTCCTCCAAAGACTTCTAGCAAGCAGAACTGAGCACTCCATTCTTGTATACATTGATTTTTATTACTTGCTGTTTCCATTAAGGCAATTTCTGCTTGGAACACAGAGCTCTCTGCTGCTCGACAGGGCCATGTGTTTAGAAGAAGATTATACCGCACAGCTTGGCAAGGAAAGTAACACTGCAGATAGGTCAGTACCAACTGCATTTCAGTGCATATTTCATAGCCTTTTTTTTATACCGCTGGTAAATATCACGATAAAACTCCTGGAGAAATGCAGACTTTTCCACTGAGTTTGCTGCAGCTAATTTAACGCCCGACGCCCTGATAACCTTCCGATGCCACCCAGTGCAGCAGGATCAGAGCCAAGGCTGCTGTAAAAGCACTGCCCACCAGAAAAGCAATCTCCAACTGATGTATTCATGGAACTTCTGAAACAGAACCCGGACCAAAGCAGGCTTTGGGGAGAAAATGCTGATTTGAAGGATTTCTCGTTTTTTCAAATATCTCCTAAGGCAGCACTATTTCTGACAGCCCATCCCTGCTGCTCTAATGAAAGAATCAGAAGGTTAACAGAAACAGAAAACCTGAAGGAGGGCATAAAGAAGAGAGAAAGAATCTACTCACTCTTCTTCCACCCCCAAATACTCAACAGCATGCTTCTATTTTCTCATCCTTCACCCACAGAGTATTTTCCTCTTCCATGCTCTCCCTTCCCACCACTGTATTGTTCCCATAGCCATTACTGTTAAATTTAGCAACTGAAGCAAGCCTATGTCAAATGCCCTCTTGTGCTGTTTTTCTCTGCCTTTGCCAAGCTCAAACATACCCTTTGTTCTCTTGAAGTGAGGGCCACAAATACGATCTGCTTGCTGGCAGCTTCCTGCCCTAGCTCTGGCCAGTTGAACTCCAGTGGAATGTGAGGCTTAAATGACATTTAGGCACTGGCAATTTGCTTCACAAGGTAAAATGAAAACCACCAGTTTCAACTGGGTCCAACTGGTTTAAAGCTGCAAATGAAGCAGTGGGCATTAAATACTTGATTAATCAAGCTTAATTACAACTATCAATCAATCAGTTGCTTAATTGCAACTCTGATTGCTTTCTGCTGCACATACGAGATCGGATATTGTTACAAATGATTTACAGATGCTAAACTGAATGCCTGCTCAAAAGCCTGCAAGTCTTTAAGGGCAAGAGATACTCGGGACAATGGGTATGTTAGGAGTATTTCTTATTTCAGACACTATGGAACACTACCCTTCCACTTGCTGAGAACCACCCCCAGCATTCTCACCTGCTGCACTCTGAACCCACCCTGTGTCGGTTGGTAAGGACCCCATTGGCCCCTTACAGCCAGCTCTCCGAAGGGAAACGTGCCTTACGGCACCACTCAGCAGTGAAGATGCTGATGGGAAGCACCAATGACAGTTCCTGCTCTTCTGCTCTTACTGCACACCTGTTTTCACTTACAGTGGTTCTGCATCATTCACTCATTTTTTAGAAATTCATAAATTTCTATTATAATTGAAGAGTAATAATGAGGAGGGGCTACACTACAGTAGTAGTAGGGGCTACTACTACACTACCCCCCTTTTTCAGAAGTTATATGTGCAAAAAAGAGCACTAAAAAAACAGTTCTGAGAGCAATTTGTTCTTCCAAAAGACCATTAACACCATCTAGACTTAATTTGGCCATAAGTATATGATCACCGGACAGGAAAACATCCTTGCTTTTTAGAACAACTAGAGGCAACAGGCCTGTTTTTCTTCTGCTTGTTAAAATAGAATTCATGGCCCATTAAAATTTCACTTATGTCTTATTTTCCTCAGTAATCTAGTGTATAAATGATGTTATTTAAACATAAAAGCATTATCAATGTTATGTAGAGAAGTACACGTGAGACAAAAGCTCTATTAGAGGTAAGGTCAGCACTCAGGTTTGCAAGAATAACTCCCATCAGCAGCAACTGGCCCCCAATGAGAGATACCCTGCATTTTGCACAAATGCAAAATCTAAGTACAGAAGAATTTTCACACTGGCACAAAATCTAGCAGCACGATTCAAAAGCAGACATCTTGGAAGACATCAGTTACTCAAACACATCCAGCCCACCGCCTGGGGAAAGGACCACTGTACCACAGAATGGTTGGGGTGGAATGGGGCTCAAAGACCCGCCAGTTCCAACCCCTGCCGTGGGCTGGGCTGCCACCCACAAAGCAACAGCTGATACAGCAGGGGAGAACACCCTGGAAAGCAGGACACGGAATGCTCAAAACAAGAGCTGCGCCCACAAACAGAGGGTTTCAAACCCTTTGGGAAAAACCCAAAACTCTTCCAGAAACACTTTAAACTCATTGTTCTGAGAAATTGTATTTTAATATGATAAAAAGTAGCAGCTGATGAGCAGTAATACATTTTACTAAGAGATCCAGGTAGTATAAATAAGGCATCCGTGTGTTTTTACCAAGGCCCTGGGAACTTACAGCTTTCTATTATTGTGCACCCAACTATGCCCAATGAAAGCCCTGACTGCTAGCAAATGGCCGCTTGTGCTGACAAATATGAAATAAGTGGGAGAAATTAAAACAGAAATGAATAGATACCAAACAAGCTGGAAAACCTCAGCATTCGTTCCCAGGCCGCTAAGCACAGGTTTTAGGAACACCTCCTGAGGATTTTCTGTCCTAACTTCGGATCCTTCTCCTCACTTACTGCTGAGGTAGGCACACAACAACAATGTGCTGCTGCCTACGGCCTGATTCCAGCGCGTCGTTATAGAGAAGGTGCTCCGTGCGGCGCCCTGCCCGGCCTAGGACGCAGAGGTGTAATGGAGGTCACGGCGGTCACTGCGGCACCGGGCCGCCGTGGGCGGGAAATGGCGGCGAGCGGCGGGAGCGGGCAGCTCCCAGCGGGGGGCGGGCAGCCGGGCTGCTCAGCACGGGGGGAACACAGCGACCCTGCGTCCGCTGCAGGACTCGTTTTACCTGTACTTTTTACTTCAAATATGAAGAACACGTAGCAGAAACACAACCAATTATTACAGAACTTCGTGTTACATATATATGTGTGTGTGTATGTGCGCATTTAAATCCGAGTTAAGCACTTACAGAAATGAGCCTCAGCACCTGTAGCACCCAGGCAGACGTTCCCAGCGCGGCGAGGGCGGCCGAGCCGGCTCCACGCTCGTTCTGCCGGGCCGGCTCCACGCTCGTTCTGCCGGGCCGGCTCCACGCTCGTTCTGCCGGGCCGGCTCCACGCTCGTTCTGCCGGGCCCGCTCCACGCTCGTTCTGCCGGGCCCGCTCCACGCTCGTTCTGCCGGGCCGCACGTCCGCCTCCACTCCGCACCGCGGCTCGGCTCTCCGCGCACACACGCCCGGACACCGCCGGAGCGCCCAACGGTCGCAGCGCGCGCCCCCAGCTGAGGCGGCTGCCACGCGCCGCTGCGTGGCCGTTTGGGCGCCAAAGCCACGAGGCAGCAGCGGGGCGCGAGGGCAGGAAGCGCGGGGCTGGGCAGCTGCCTCAGAACCAAACGGAAAGAGCACGCGCTTTTCCTCGCGGCAGAAATGCTCCGTTACCGCTGAAGGAGCTGCGAGAACTTCACCTGCAGAAGATTCCAGAAGCAGGAGCCGTTCCGTGCTGCTGGCACGGCGGTAGGAGCGAGGTGTGCGCGCAGCTGTGAGCCGACAGCCCCGCGCCTCACCGCCCGCAGCTGCTGCCGTGGGTCTACTCAATAAACCCCACCACGCCGGTTCGTCTTGAATTAACTTTATTTTTCCAAATAATAAAAAATAAATTAGTCATAAACAAAAATAGTTAACACTTTTTCATCAAAGAGAAAATGTATACAGTATGAAATGGATGCTGTACAGGTCTGGTTCAGGGGCATTGCCACGGATACGTATTCCTGAACGAGTCAGAAAGCGATCTGCCTATCCTCCCCTTCAATTCACTCCAGGAATGGGCTAATCAGAAGGCTTAGAAAATTATATTATCGATTTACAGTATGACATATATACAAAAATACATATGTAATACTTGTGCTATAAAATTCCATAAAAGCTGGGTCAGTATAATGGAAGAGCTGGACAAAAGGTGAATAGTATATGTAAATAAATACATATTAGGTCCCTTTTAATAAACATCTGCATATTCTAAATATTGGAAGCATTTTGGTGCAGCAGCCGGTTCCGTACACACCGCTCAGAATACAAATCTCCCATAGACATCTTGTATTTACAAATAACAACAAAATAAGTTATAATAAAGTATATCCTTCTTCTGCCAAAATCAATTATCAGGGTCGAGCAGAAATAAACTTTTTAATATATAAAAATGTTCTGGTTTTTTTGTCACTCATAGTGTTAGGTTTACTGATCCATGCAGGTAAGGAGGGCTTCACACCCTCCCAATCCTCTGCGTGGAGCCCAAGTGTGGGCCTTACAGGCTTGCACGTACCCAGCGCCGCCACTGCAGGACTACGTCTCACAAGATCCCAACACAGCACAGACGAAACAGCCCAAGCAGTAAGGAAGACTGTCACTGCAAGGTGACTGATTCCTCAAAATTAAGCTCTCCTCTGAATATATTGGTAGGTTGATTTATAACTCATTACAGTGAATTGGGATACAGAAGACTGGAAAGTTGCATTCTTAACTTCTCATTGCTACAAGCTGATAAGCAAAGATCCAAGTTCAGTCTGGTGTGAGTTCTTAAATTAAGTTTTCTTCCTTTCTCCAGGCCCGAATTTCACCCACACTATTAAGATAATGCTGACAACTTTGCTTTAAGATATACTAAATAAACTGAAAATGATTATTGGTTGACTTTTCATTTCAGATAGAGAACATACAATGTAACCACGTTTACTAAACAACATGGTTCACACAAACATGTTCTGTATGCCATGTTAGGGATATAGGAAGTTTATTTCTGTGCTCAGAATTTCATGTTTTGTGTTTCAAACACAAAAGAAAGCCCCGGAGAGCACAATTTACTACTTAATGGATGTACAGGTTAGTAAGAGTGAAGGCAAGATACTCCTTCAAGAAGGCACAACCTCCATAGCTATTTAGAAGTTCTATTAGCCATGAGCTGCTTCCAGCCCCTACCTCCTTCCTCCCTCTGTGATGACCACTGACACTTTCAACCATAACTGCTCCAAAAGTAATGCCTCCTGTGTTTATAATCTTGGCCCATGACATCAGAGGCGAATGTTGGTGGAATGGCAGCAGAGGATGAAGGGTGAAGGTCCCCATCAATGTTCCATTACATTTTGGTGCTGTGCCACAGACTGCAGCAGAGGGGCAGCCTGACAAAGTGTCATCTGACATGGAAGTGCATATGAAGCAAAAGTGTGGAACTGAATTCCTCCATGCAGAAAAAATAGTCACTGACATTCACTGACACTTTCTGAATGTTTATGGAGACAAGCCATATTCTGGATGGCCATGCACAGCTGTCACATCACAAAACAAAGAGCATCTCCATCAGCTCATCCACATGAATTGGCTAATGGTGGTTAGTATGTTGAAAAAGACTGTTTTGTAGCTGATAATATGCTCTATCAATTACTTAATATGTTCTTTGTATCAGTTGTAGTTTCCATGGAAATAAATAGGAGGCATTACTTTCAGAGCAACCCACATGAGACTCAGACATACATAAAGTAAGCAGCACAGTTCTGCCAACATTGCTGCCCCATATGGTCTTCTGTTCTATAAATTTCATGTACTTACCAGAGTCAAGGCTACACTGACCACTTTTATCATGTATAGGTGAACAAACAAGCTAGAATCCCTCTTTGCAATAACAGGTCATTAACTCAGCATGTTCTGCAACACATTCTGCTTTTTCTTTAGAGAAAAAAGCAACTCTGAACTGCACCATATTACCATAAAAGTCAGATCTAACCAACAACATTGATGTTAAGCACTGCTTCATTCATACAGAAAGTTCTCAATTTGCTGATTCACTCAAGCAGTGGGGAAAAGAAGAAAAAAGATTATGTAACAAGGAAGACACTAGTTCCCCATGCAGGGATGCTGGGGTAGTCCTGCATTAAGTCAGAGAGCAAAAACACTTTAAGGGTAGTTGGCTTGCAAAAACACCCACATCTTTCACACTGCACTTCCCAGGACTCTACTGCTAGACACAGGGTCATTCCCACAGGAGCAAACCTCACGCTTCCACACTACACACTGTCTTCAGTTTCTCAGCTAGCGAGAGGGAGAACTCCATAAATTCAACCCTGCTAGCAAGTGTTGTCAAATGTAGCACACAACTGCTATATGCAACCAATTCCACCTGCACATACTTAGACCTGGCACTGAGTAGGAGGTAACAAACCACGATGGACCCCTGATAGCAATAAACAACTGCACAAACAGTCTTCATTGTAGGAAGAGAGTGCTTGAGACACAGAACCTGCTCTACATGGAGCTGATTCTATCCAGCTGCATGTGTGGAAGATATGAAAGCAGTATGCCTTTTTTTCCCCCTACAAGCAGTTATACTGATTAAACTCTATAATAATCAAAAATCTAACGCAGTTTTCTCACACTAACTCTGGTCTTCCTGCATTGTATAAAGTAAAAATCCGGAAGGTAAGGAAGCATTTTTTCAATTTTTTTCCTGAGGGATTTTGATTGATTTTAAAATACCAATAAAAGGAAATATAAACAATCACAAAAGCCTGAATCAATTTTTACTTATATTTGTTTTAAACTAGATCTAACTTTACTGCATCCATGAAGGTCAACTGTCATTTACAGTAAAATCATGAAATCATCAGGCCCCTGTGGGCATCATCCTAAGACAGTACACTGCTCCATTAAAGCAAATGCTATACTCACAATTTTGAAAATGCACTTTGTGTGACAGTGGAATATTAGCACAGCACTTGCTCTGTGTAGGTAATATTAGTTCTACATCAAGCTGATGAAAGAAGAGTTTGATAGTTCATATTTCAGGAACGAGTGTTTTGATTTTACTGAAACATGAGAAGAGATGATAAACGATCAAGTTAAGCAAGATTTTAGCAGTTTCCATATCACCAGATGTTCAATTAAGTGATGCAATCTTTTTTAACTGGTACGTCTGAAATCTGTTCTTTAACTAAAAAACAAAACTCATGTATAATTGGTATAAACATAATTCACTGCATTCAATTCACAAAGCTCTACAGCTTAGGAGTAACACAGGATTATATCACTACATATATATTCTTTGATATTTAGCTCCCATTCATTGTTTACTTTAGTGGCAGCTTAATGATGCCTACATGATGATAATCCTTGTAAAATAACCCAATGGTCATATATTCCAGAGCATAACAACAGATTTTATGAAAGACCAGGATCACCTGTCTGCTTGCTGACTTGCCTTCTGCACCGTATGTGCAAGCAGGTTATTGTCTATGAATCGTTTGCAAACCTGATTACTTCCACGTATTTCATTCTCACTGCAGTTGACAGTAATTCTGTTTATGGAACAAATATTTTCCTCAAGCTGACAGGATATCTTCCTTGACACAAAAGAGATAACAGCAAAAATTATATACTGTATGTCAAGATCTGCTGCAATGAAACACTGAGATGAAAACCTATACTTACAAATACTGGATTCCAGAGCTATTATACTGCACTTTCTCCATATCAGTCTTTGGTCAAGAATTTAAGGAATATACAATATGATCACAAATCTTTAAGTTATCCTCGTGGATAGATTTTCATAATTCAAGGAAACAGAACTGCAAAAGTTTTGTGAGATCATATTAAAGGTTTTCTAATTAGCATGTCTGTTTCTAGAGGCTTTATGTCACCAATTATAGTGAAAAAGTTCAAGACATGGTATACAGAAACATCCAATGATGTTAATGGTTTATAATCACAAACGTTAACTTCAAAGTTCAGGGGAAACACTTCTTAATACTTCATTGTGGCTGAAATACATTCTTCATGAGTGACTGAATCAAAATATCTAAGGTTTGTCTCAGTCCAATGCAGCTTTTAGAGTAGAGGAGTTCTACCTTCCTTCCTGTGCTCATAGTTTCCAGAATACGAACTGGTGTGACTAGTAGCACAGCAGTAACCTTTGCCTCCCAGTGCCCTTTCTTCCACATCATATCTACCCAAGTGGTAAAAAGAAAATAAAAACAGATGCACATTTACAGGTGGATCATCTAGGATGGGCTCTGATACAAATCCTAAATGAGCTTCAAATATGCCTCTTTATGAGTAGCAGGACCTCTTAATCACTGTACTATCGCATCACTGGGAGAGGCTTAACACATTATTAAAACTGCTTTTCAATTCAGGCCACAGGCACCTTAAAATAGATGTGCCGCTGGATATCACTATTTTGAAGGCAATAACTAGTTGAATGAGCAGAGATATTAATTTCTGCCTTCAGCCTTATTTAAACATTTGAATGACTTCAGAGGTAAAAGCTAGAGAATGTGCAGATAACGCAAAAATTTTCAT
Organism: Gallus gallus; assembly: GCF_016699485.2. Taxonomy (NCBI): domain Eukaryota; kingdom Metazoa; phylum Chordata; class Aves; order Galliformes; family Phasianidae; genus Gallus; species Gallus gallus. Next base: position 6,607,071 of record NC_052541.1, on the reverse strand, counting down.
TTGCATTGCACAGCACATTCTACTTACCTTTACCAAATCACAAGGCTGAGTACAGTAATTACAGAAATGAAAAATCATCACATAAATTCACTGAATCATAGTCTTATTGCTTATTCCAACTTCAATGCAAATTAAACTCTACTGACAGACACTCAGCACGCAAGCGGAGCTGTTCTTGAGTAGTATAGAGTGGTATGAACAGACCTAATGAATGAAACATTGCCTAAAAAAGACAAATAACTGATCAAAACCTGAAAAACACCAATAGTTGAGATCATCTTATTACAAACACTCAGCTACCACACTTATAGAGCATAAGGATACAAAGAGCAACAGACTACTATAAAGCACAGACGTGTGCATCTGTTGGTGGTTGCTTCAGAAGGCTCTGATATGCAGACAACATCTAGACGTGGTATTTTTGCATGGTCCTAGTTAAGCAATAGTGCAGAGGCAAGTCATTAGGCAAGGTATCAGTTCACTGAAAAACTGCCCTGCAGGAAAGAGACCTTGCCAATGGAAATACTTTTTTTTTTTTTAAACACCAGCAAAGGCTCCTCGCCCTTCTGGTAAATCTCATTGATGGCTGCAGCTGTTAAAGACTTAATGGGCTAGAGGCACTCTGGTAGGTAACATTTTAAAATCTATACAAAATTAGAAAAGTGTAACTCTAAGGGTTTATGAATTAAATATAAAGGCACTTTTTGGCAGTCAAATGTGTATATATTTGCTGCCTGAGGACAGGAAGTTAGCTAAAAGTATAAGTGAAAGAGTATAACCATTACTATTATGAATGGACTGAAGTAATTAAAAATATACATTTGAGTGCTAAAAAACTGAACATGAATGGGTCTCCAAGGGGTGGGTTCTTGGTAAAATAATTCTTCTCATGTGCATGTTTCACTGATTTCATCTACTACTTTAAGGCAGTTCAAAACACTCAAGTAAGAGTAAGCACTCAGAAAATAACATAGCAGTGGCACCCATACTGGTTAAACATCTGCAGTAATTCCCTAGCTCTGATTCTTTTTTAAACATTAATTTCATAATTGTAAGGCTGGTATGTTCTTTAAATAATTATTCAACGAGGAGGTGCAAAGAATATTATCAATACACATTAATGCTTTAAAAAGATCATGGTTTTACAACAAACATTTTTAGAAAGATACAACTGCACAATAAATGTAACTGAAAGGATGTGGTGTCTTGACGTACTCAGCAGTATAAAAACCATCTCTTTAAGAAGCTAAAACCTGCTCTAGTCAGAACAGTAACACTGTTCAAGCTTCATGTGAAGACTGACATTGCTGCTTTGAGTAGAAGAGCATTTGTTATCTGTGTCCTAGAAGCCCAGATTGTCTATTTGCCACACGCGTACAGGATGCACAACAGGCTGTTTTGTAATAGGTGTAGACACAAAGCCGGGCCTGAACCACCACATTGCAATTGTAGTATTTATCTTTGCAGTTCTCATCTGTGGAAAAAAAAGGAAGAGAGAATAAACTGAAGAAAACAACAGCAGAATAATAAATAACCAACACCCTTTCCTCTATCATGTAACATTCCTTTAACCTATATTTAAATGTTCACTGTCAAATTAAAATAGGCTATCTACAAAAATAACGAGTTAGGTGATTAAAGTTTTTCCACATGTGATCAAGATATATGAAGACTCGGATGAAGTGTAACTATCCTCATATATACTTTAAAAAATTGGCTTAAATGAAAATGATTGGGAAGTTTCTAGTTTTCTCCACTTAGGTAACCTCCCCGCTTCTTTTTTAGATTCCTAGGTACTAAACTCTTGTGGCAGGGCACAGATGGCAACAGAACCTGCAAATATTAATTTTCAAGTAATGCCAAGCTTAAATGAACCACTGCTGAGTAAACCACCACCCTCATTACAAATACCGTGATTGGTTGAAAATAACCAGATTAAAACAAAACCGAAAACAATCAAACAAAACAATTGGTGTTCTTAACATTCCCCATTACTTCTTAAGCTGTTCTGATGTTGTCTGCTCACATTTTCAAGTTTTCCTTCACATACAACAGGTTTAGTTAGAAACAGATTCTAAGTGACAGCTAATATTTTCATACCATTAAGTGAACACTGAAACTAAGGCACTGAAAAAGACAAAATGACAAAATGCTAATATTGTTTATAAAAATGATCCATTCTGTACAAGCCTGTTGTAAATAGAAAAGAACAACAGTAATACAGTTATACAGCTGTACAATACTGGCATACTGGTTTTTAAAGTAATTAATGTTAAAGAATAATTCTCATTATTAAAATAGTTGTTGTAGAATATGAGTTCAAACTATTTCTGAATATTTGCATTTTCCTTTCCCTAGCTTTCTCATCACTGTGAAAGTCAAATCTGTCGGAGAAGAACAACTAATTTTAATGCCTGATAAACTTGATGTATTTACTGTGTAGAAAATAAAATGACTTAATTGTCCTTAAGGTCTTCAAAATCATGAGGAAAAAGTGTTCAAGCCACACTGGAAGTTTATAAAGAAGAAAAACAGTGTTTTCTGTTTATGTTCTTACATTAAACATTAAATTTTATTGTTTATTAGATGTAATGTTATTGTTTATTATAGAACCTATTACCAAACACGCTATATGATACCTGATCTTTTGTTCTTGGTTTTTTTTTTCAAGAATCTACAAAGAGAAACAACTGAGAATGCAAGGAAGTTGTATAAAAACACCAGTTTGTGCCATTTCCACAGAAGCATATTTCTCACATTCGTGGCAACTTTAAACAAAAGCCAGTTTTTTAGGTACTTCAAAGTAAAAAGAATTTTCAATCAGAAATGAAAACAAAAACCTTCTTTCAACCACAAAAAAAGAGCCAAAGTTTGTGTAAAAACAAAACTCTGTACTTGAGAAAGAAAAACTCTACAACCTCTTTCTCCACTAGATGGAGTTCCATGGTTAAAACACAAAGTTCCTCTACTTTACCTATTTCAGGGATACAGTCGTGTGTGTTACATGGCTCTTTTTCTTCAGGTTTAAGTTGTGGATCACAGTGAGTACTGGTTGTCATGTCATCTGATAGACATCGTACCTCTCGAACTCTAAATCCTCCTTCACAGGACTTGGAACACTGCAACAGAAAACAATGTTCAGGAAGGCTGTATGGCATTTTGCTAATACAGAGACAAAAACGGGAACCTGAAAGGCACATCCATTGTAGTCTTTTATCAACTTCTCCACTTCTGTAGGTTTTTTGTTTCTAACTATAAAGTCCTTAACATAGAGGTGCAATTTCCTTTAAAGCTCAAATACATTCTTGTCTATAAGAGGAGCGACTGAACAAATAATGATGCTAGACTGCAACTGAAAGCACGCAAGAATGTTTCCCTTTCTGAATTTATTTGTTAGCTTCCTGTTTCTCTAATTAGACTTATTCTCCTCTACTTATTTATATATAATCTCTCAAATCTACCCTTTCCACAAGGTTCATACTCCTTACTACAACAACTTCCTGTGCTGAACTACTTGACTGCACTGGCCTTCACTGCCTTTTTGCCTCCATTTATATACAGTCAGGAATCATTTTAATTGCTGTTCCTGTAGTGCTTGCTTATTTTCCAATTCTTTCAGCATGATGATTTACTAAGCATTATAGGTTTCTTTTAGTTTCTAAAGAAAATATTTCTGCGTTCCTTCAAAATCTGTTTCAAAGCCAAAGACTTTTGTAATTGCCAGTCCTGGTATTTCCAAAGTCAATTATTACACAAATTATCATTGAAGCAAATCCCCTGTTGACTTTAAGAATTCTGTCTGAGCGAGGTCTTTCAGTTTTGGCTCACTGTCCAGTAAGACCTAAATGCTCACAAGCTTAATTAAACCTGGGTCATTTATAATTATTGAAACTTTAATAGCCCCAAAGTAGTCAGAATCTTTTCTGAGTTTTTTTGCATAGTTTTCTTTTTTTTTCCCCTAACATTGCAAAAACAGCGTATCACTAACATAAAATCAGGTATTGTAGCAAACTGAAATATAACTCAAATATTCCCAATAATAGAGTCTTAAAAGGTTCTCTGATCTTGACGTACAGCTCTTCTGAAATTTGGAAAGAACCAGCCCTTCTGCAACAGTAAAAGAATACATTCAGTATTTTAATTTCTCGTTACATGCCTATATAGAATACTGTAATTATCTTATATCAAATAGCAAAAAAAAAAAAAAAAACCAACCCAACTTTTATTGCAATTTGTAGAGATTTTAAAGTACTTAAAATGAGTTTTCTAATTAAAATTATCTAATCTAACAGTAAAGAATTAAAATAATCTACAGTAACATCAAAGGAGACACTTCAACCTACGTATCTTTATCATGAGAGTAATTTGCATCTTTACTTTGAAATAAACATCTATACACATCTGCAAAATAAGGAAGAAAGATTAGGATTTCCTTCATCAGATTTATTTTGTTAAAATCATTCTAGCTTCTTCTTCTCTGCTTTCCAGAGCTGTCGTTAGGACAGTCCAATATTTGATCACTTACTGAAAGTGGGAAAAAAAAGACAATCTTGTTTCACTTGGATGAGGAATTTTCCCAAGGTTCCTGACAATGGGAACTCAAACTGAAGCATAAGTTCCACTGAATCATGAGTAAGTACGTTTTCTTCTTAGTACAATGCCTATCCAAGGCTTATTTAATGAGTAACAGTTTTAACCCAATGTGGTTCCCCTTCAACATACATAGAAAAAGACATATCAAACAAAACAAGCCATAGAAAAGCACAGCAGACTTACTGTGCTCCATTCTGTATGAAACCATTTAGATCCACAGGGTTTGAGGTAGCAGGATTGCTGGCTGGGAGGTCTTTCCACATATGAGCATTCATAGGGGTTCAAAACATCAAAGTTGCCTTCAGTTTTCCTGACACAAATGACTTCCCTCTGTTGAGTTCCACCACCACATTCAGTAGAGCACTGTATCAGAGAACAAAAAAGTAGTGGGATTTGTTATTTTACTATGTCCTTCAACTCATTTCTGAAGTAATGTATTTGTCCACATCACCTATTCCTTAAATAAAAGAATACACACACACACACACACTTGTATTTAAGATTAATATTCACCACGAAAAGTTATAAACCATTGCTTCTTCCCTATTTTTGATTGCATATTTAGTCACCATCAAACAATACTCATCACCTTCTCTTAATAGGTTCTTTCCTAAGTAAAATTAATTTAACTATATCCTTCCTTCAATTTCTGGTATATGTATGACTTAAGGAGAAAGGAAAAGGGTGAAGTATTTCGTAGGTGCCTACCATAGGGATTTTATCACTGTGACCCAAAACAGCAACCCAGATAATCCTTGTCTTGTTATCATTTGTATATAGCATTGCCATAGTACCCAGCAGTCACAGTTAGGAACTAGTCACAAGAAAATGCTACAGGATATAGTAATGACTTAATTAATCAAATGAAAATGGATTCTAAGTTTTAGGTGCTATATATTTAACTTTAAATCTTAAAAATGGTTACAGGGGCTTAAACTGTACTGTTTGTATTTATTCCATGTGCTACAAAAGACTGAAAATGTATATCTAATTATTGTTGAGAAGAGTAAGAGATATGACTACAAGTGTACATTTGGAGAGGTGTAGAAGTTTCATTTTACCTGTAGCTACAAATAGAAATGGACTTGAATTTTTCTAATAAGAAGAGAAGCATAACTTACTTTCTTCATAAACAGTGTTACTGCTTCTGGCTGAAGCAGGGCTGCATGCACTGAACCTTTCTTTGAGGTTCCAAAGTTAGAGCACTGCTCTGGAGCTTTACACATCCCCACATTTTGTGGCTTAAAGAAAATGCCTTGATCTGCCAGAGTGTGCTTGTCATGTTTGCAAATGTCTATGTGTTGCAGTGTTGGTTCCAGGTCTGAAAAGCAAATTTAACTCACATGGACTCTCACTGCTCATTTAAAGGTTATATACACAATAATAACATTACTGGCACTTTAAAAATGTTTTTAAAGAAGATGACTACAGCAATGTATAGGTTTCTATGTTGCATAAAGGGATATGATTTTCAAAAGCTTATTCGAGACTTAAACAAGTAAATGTTGTTTCTATATATATATATATTGAGTGGAATTTGTGATACTGTCCAAAATGCAAGATAAATGAAAATGAATGCACCTAAACGAATTCTATACAAAGCAATGTAACTATACTTTCTCTTAACACTGAACATGTCCATCACTGCTCTCTTTTAATGTTTCTTCCAGCAGATGGTGTCTTAAAATTCTTGGCTCTCAGTAAGCACAATGCAGAACATCATCCACCAACGCTCCCTGCTCTGGTCTACTGACTGCCTGCTTCCATTACGGCATTTAAAGTCAGGATTTGGCTGGTAGAACAGATACTGTCAGACACTTCTTTCACATACAGAACAGCATATACATTGTTCCACTGCTATGCATCAAACATAACGCCATCTCATACAAACAAAGAAGGTGAATTAGACTTAAGAGAACAGGAAATTGTGAAGGAAAGAAACTTCCCTATTCAGACCAGAATGGAGAGAGCTAGAATGACCATATTGTACACTTCTTTCAGCAATAACAGGAATGGGTACAAAGTTCCTATTCACCTGCATGGAGCAGTGTAAGTAACAAGGCTCAGATTTTAAGCTATTAAAATTACATGTTTTAAATCTGAAGTTATTATTACTGTTCTACAACACAAATAATTATCACTTACACTTGGAAGCATTTGCATGTAAATGTCCATCTCAGCTGTACCAGTTTAATTTCCAACTCCTTACCAACTGGAATCTGAAACGCAGTGAGTTAAGAGCATAGCCAAGAGACTTTTCCCTAAGAACTTGAAGAAATGCAGTTGTGCAGGTGCCAGCCGTCATGTAGCTCAGAGAGCCTATACAAAGGGACATCAATGTCTGGGCACCAGCTGACAGCTTCTGAAATTCCTTTGATTCTGACAGTAGAAATGTTTAGTAAGAATGAGAAAGAATACTGATGTGATCAAGGAAACTGCCTTGAAAAAGGAACATCCCAATACTGGCCACTAACCAGATTTTGTTCTTTTCTTCAGTACAGTAAAAGCCAGCTTCTGGTTTTAGTCACTGCTATTGACTATCTTTTGGCTATTGTCTATACCCATCCCATAGATATACATGATTACAAAGGATCTAACTTAACTGCTTTCTGTCATCTCATTTCATAAATATGCTGGGTCAGTAGAAGAGAAATAAAAATTCAGGTAAGGAGAAAAGAAGACAGTCTTATTTTCATCAAAGTAAAAAAAAAAAAAACAACACAAAAAAAAGCAGGTGAAGAAAAGCAGAGAACATTACTTCAGTAAAACACAGAAAAAAGATATCCAAGCATTCCACAGAGATGTAGAAATATCTCAGGGCACACATCTTCCTTGTATGGGAAAAAAAGAAAACAGATTAAAATGCTCACAGAAAACATACAGATTTGTTAAATGTAAAGCTTACCTGTGACCAGCTCCCAGCAAACCACTCCACTTTACCAGCACAGGGCCCATTATTACAGGGAGTTGTTTCAGAGGGTCTGTTATTGCCACAGCCTTCCAGAGGCAAACTGCTGACATGATTGGTCATACAAACCACTGAGCGTGTGCGGATCCCATCACCGCATTCTGCAGAACACTGAGAGGAGAAGACACAACACGTAGTCAGCAGTCCATCCTCCAGAGCGCACAGTGAAATGAGAAGGAACAACACTCACAGAAAATAAATTAATGGGACATCAATTAGTTTTACTTGTATTTCAATTGCAGCAAATCAACTTACAGTCTTACACCTTTTAGTTCAGTACAACTAGTATGTGTCCCTTACAATCACAAATGAAAGAACTAGAAAAAAATATATATTTCTCATAGCTTTTTAAAAATATTCCTAGTTTTCCTTCCATCTTCCTGTCTGTTAATATTTTGGATTTTAATTTTACACGCTTCCTTCCTATCAATTAATGCATCTGAGAAGTGACAGTTTTAACAAGCAGCTTTTCAGTAAGCAGTGCTGGGAGCTCCTCCTCTGACCATTCAAGCTGTCAGCCAGGAGAGCTCTTACACTGATAAAAAAGGATGAGGTGAGGAAGACTCCGAGTAAGTGCTGTTGGCATTGGGAAAAAAATGACAGCATTGCCCATCCTGGAACTTTTCCACAGTGCTAGTTGATAGAGCACAAGAGCACAGTAAGTAGAAAATATAAACTTCTGTGACAAGTAGTTTCCAAAGACTGCGGTAAGCCTTCTGCAAATTATGGTAGTGGTCACTATTTATTACCCACCATGTTTTAATTGCAGGTTATAAAAGTATAGTTTTAACAGAAGAGGTGAACATAAAGTTTATTTAAATTCAATGTTGCATGGTGGTAATATGACATCCCAATAACTAATATTCACCACTTCCAAATTTTCCCTGCTAAATTTTGTAAGCCTTTATTAAATAGCGATGGTACGCAGATTTGTATGCCACACATTCCAGGACAGCATGTATACAATTCATAAATCATGCATGACAAATTCCATTTACCAGGATTCTCTATGCCCTTATAACCTGGTTATTCACCTACATCAGTCAGAAAGTGTCTGATAATCCACTGTTCTGGGCAGCATCAAACTGTTGGCACTTCAAGAATAGAGTAATGCCCGGGAAAAATGTATTTGATATTTTATCTCTAGACTACAAAAATAAAGACAAAATACATGCAGCTTGCTAACAGGTGTGTACATAATTGGATTTAAATAGTTACAAGCAATTATATGCACAAAGAAAACCACAAGTATGCAGAGTAAAGTATGGGAAAAAAACATACATTTGATTAATGTGTCAGATATTATTCTTAACATACAAAATAAGTAACTAGGAGAAGCAATGCATTACTTTCACAATGAACAGAACGTTCTTTGTGAATCAATGTTGCACTAGATATTCCTTTTAAAGAAAAGTAAGAATGATTCTAAGGATTGGCAATGAAACACAGAACTGAGTTGGCTCCCACTGGCTCCACATCCCATAGTTCAAGTACAGAACAGCAGATGCCGCTACCAATAAGCAGACCAATCAATGCAGATATTCCCCACCTCTCAGAGACACCAGGGACTAAATGTACAATTGGCTGCAAACCAGTCTTTCATCACTCACACCAACTAATACTGGTTGTTTGTCTGAAATATGTAGTTGTGTTATATTTATTCAATAGATACAGTAAAGAAAAATATTTCCTCCTGTCACCAAGTCAGTTTCTTTGAGAAGACATTCAAACACAAGGACAAAGTCCTGCTGAAATGGAATCCCTAGCAAGCTTAAAAAAGTAATTAAACTTTTTACAAGTACTTTTTAAACAGTATACAATTCTGGAATAACTAGAAATTCAGAATTTGAAGATGTTTATGTATTCCACCAGAGTAGGAAAAAACTGCTCACAGTTTGGAATGACTCCTTCCTGCATCTGCAAGATCAAATAACTGAGCATCTCTTAAATGATTCCTATAAGTAACATAATGAACCTCATATTTCTTGGTGGTGCACAACAAAATTTTCCATTTTCATATAGACAGAGTAAAATAGACTCAGCTCCTCAGCAAACCAAATTTGATGACTGAGGAGGTCTTTCCAAGGTAAATTGACAGCGTTTTGGAAACACTGGGATGATGTACATTGTGCTAGCACTGAACATTTTCTCCTTTATGTAAACTAAACCTAAACTAAACCTATTTCAAAATGTTCCACTCCTAGGTAAACTGATTAACTGAGCCTCATAAATGGCTGCCTTTCAAACCCACTGTACTGAAATAAGCTTTCTGCCTGTTCATATTTTATCCCAGGGAAGTTTGTTCAAATACATTATGCACAGAAAAGTATGCATCTACTCTGCAAATACTTTTCTTATTTCTAGAGTAATTTCCATTTGACAATCTAATTTGCTTTTCTGCTTTTCAAACAAAACGGAGCTGAGAATAAGTTTAGTCAATAAATTAATCCAGAAAATCTCCACAGTATTATGTTTTAAATGATTATGTATTAACTGGGCTTACATATCAAAGGAAATACCAAATGGGAAGGCGTTGGATTGCCCCACCCTCGGCCATAAGATTTTACTACAGATTAGCTACCCTCAGAGGATTTATACAGCAAACTTAAACCTGAATGTTTCAGAGTTAAGGTTTCCACACACACACACCCCTTCTTTTTTTTTTTTTTTTTTTTTCCTTCCTTCCAATAAAAATCTTCCCTGTGAAAGCCATAATTTCCAAAGTTCAAGGAATTTAGTAGGGAGTGTTTGGATAGTAAATCCTCTCCCTTTGGTTTTTGCAATTGACACACCCACTACTTTCAATTTTGTGCCCTTGATTTGTCACATTAATACATGGTGACTGCCATAGCCTAACAGTGTACGGCATGTTTTGTTACAAAACCTGAAAAGAGCTTTTGTGATCTGCAACTTCTCTTTTCTGATCCTATTATTAAAGATATTTTGTTTCACTTTCTTGCTTTAATTGGCAGAAATTCCTTCAGAAATGTTAGTCTGTGGAACACCCTCCCTAATTTTAAGGAGTCTGTCATTTCCTGTCTTCCTGGTTGTCCTTCCTTCATCAATGCAGTTTTAGAAGCTTTCCATTCCCATTAAAAAAAGGAAAAAAAAGAATAAAAAAAGGTATCAATGTTCTGACAGCTGCCAGAAAACAATTTTGACATCAGACCAAGAGCACGAGGCTAGCTGCTGCTAACTTGAAAAACTGTAAGTGGAAGCCTGAAATTTTGTCCCACCCACACGGAATGGTCAAGCAAGTCAAAGCCTTGAAACTATGCCAGTTCCCTTTCACTAATGCACCAGTACTACTCATTGCCCTCCACTGGGACAAGCATAACTCATGGGAAAGAAGCAGAAACAAATCTACCATCCAACTCGAGAGTTCCTCTGACCAGTTACAGCCAATTTTGTTCCTGTAAAATGTTCCCCAATTTGGGCAGGATTTGCCTACTATAGTTAAGCCTTCACCTTCATTATAATTTAAAATGCATTATTCTACTGATGTTACACTACTGCAAAAATGAAATTGAAGACCCATTTATGAAACATCTTAATATTGTTTGCCTTCTGAAAAGGCTGGTGTCATGATCCTTTCAGATAACAGATTTTAGAGAGATTTTGTGAGCTCTGGTTTATCAGTAGAAAAATAAGAGCCATGATTTCAGAAGCTCGCTTCCAGCCCCAGTTCCAAGACATGGGACGCAAAGAACATCAACGCTGTTGAGAACAGTCTTGATTTCTAAAAAACAAAACAAAACAAACAAAAAAAAACAAGAAAAGAGGGGCTGTGTCTGAAGTATCCTCATGTACTGCCAAACTTTAAGATACTGTTACTTAAATGATTTCCCTTCAGAGTGCATCAACCTGTATAGTAGACGCTGGATCAGAAGTCAGGCTCATCCTGCGTTTACTCAAGCAGACCATCCTTCCAAGGTAACAAAAGTTTAGAAATAGGCTTAGACACTTCAGTGGGAGCATGACTGCTTCTACATATGCACTGCTACTTTCCTTGTAAGTGGCTGCTAACACTGTTGCTACTTATGTATTACAAATGAAGTCTGAAGTATTCCAGTTCAGAATAAACAGCTCCAGCCTTTGAAGTGGTAAGGATGTCTCAGAGCACCAGTAGGGCTGATTGGCCCTAACAAGGCTTGCCCATGCTCTCCACCTACACCCCCAGGTCATAGGCCCAGGGGCTCCCATTGAGCTCTATTCCTATGTGCCTGTCCTCAGCCACAGCTTTGCCATGGGCCTCACTGATTCTTCACCCTTGGAATTGCTTCCCAGCTTGATCTTAACCCGGTCTCATCACCGCGGACCTGCCTAGCAAGCTCTGGTCTATGTCTGACTCTGGTTACTGTCACTGGACCTAACCTGGATTAATTTCTCAGCTTCAGCTTGTACCTGCCTCATCACCATGTTCTTCTCTCTTTTCGACTCTCCACCTGGCTGCTCTGGCCACTGAACTGGAAATGCTGCAGGCCCTGGCTGGCAAAGCCCCTGCCATGATGACTTCCGTGTCATGTTTCACTTCAGGTTACCAAACTGGACAAAGCAGAAGGCTTTTTATCTATTTATCTAAAATCCTACAGAGTGCACAAAGTTAATGAGTTATAGAAAGCACTCAAAATTCAAAGTCCAGAAACAGGTTACATATGTCACTGCAGAGTTGGGCTTGAATAATTAATCCTGCTGAGAAGGCTTTTGGAGTTGATTTCTACTTCCACAGTGGAGCATCAGTAACGTTAGTGTTGCTGAGTATATGGGCAAACCTAACTTCCAATAGAATATAAGAAGGAGAGAACATTCTTTTCAGATATATTCAAACACATTCAAAGTGGGCTACAGGTAAAAAGTGAAGAAGGCTGTCAGTTTTGGGCTTGGGATGATGACATCGATTTGCCTGAATGAGGCCGTTAGGGCAGCTAGGAAAAAGTAAAAAAGTAAAAGGTTCTCCCTTCCATGTGTTAGATCTCCCAAAACATGATGAAGGCTTATATGAGGCTCTTGGCAGGTGAATAGATAGAGATCCAATGGTAGGCATAATGGAAATAATAGAACAATAGATTTTAAAGTATTTCACCTTGGAAACAGCAGTGCCTCCATACATGATTTTGATTTAGTTTTATTTCTGGGAGACATGAAACAGCAGGTTATACAAATATTAGAAGTTAAATATTTTCAGTATTTTTGTGAACACCGGGTATCTTTGTAATTAATGTCATTGTTCTGTGATGAAATACTAGCCTGCCTTACTGTAATTCTAATCTCTGCATCATTTCCAGTATTAAGTTGCCCATCTTTCCTTTAAAACCAAAGATACGACAGCATTGTGCATTCACCAGAACTCTCTTATCTAGCTTTAAGCAAAGCAGTTTGCTTTTGGCAGTTAGAAGTAGTTCAGAAAGTCTAAAGCAAATGAATTCTGTCAAAGAGAGATCAGCTGAGGAGAAGAAAAAACATTCTCTGTAGGTTTTGGCCACTCTCCTATCCATGTCTCCTTCAAAACTCTCCTGGCTATGCATTTCATTTTGCAAATCATGAAGTTAGTCACAAATTTATGCATAGAGAACTTCTGCTTTCATATGATTTCCACATGAAATCCAGAGAAAGTGATATTTAGTTTTGTTTTTAGTTTAAATTGAAAGCAGCGATAATAAAACATAGCAAAACACTTGCACAAGCTCCAAGGTGGTCTCTTTGCCTTTATCCTTTCAGCAGCTAGGAGATTTTACTTGCGCTATACAGATTTTAATAAAAAGCTGGGAAAGAAGAGTGTGAGCTGCAATGCACTTTGGTGGTTCCACCTTTGACCGGTCAACACACCCACTTTTATCTGTTAGGAAATGTTGTGGGTGTGTGAGGAATAAAGCACTAATTTTTACGAAGCACACTGTAATTCTCTAACGAAAGACACTACAGAAGTGTTCTGCAGTATACTGGAAGCACTGCACTTACTCCTTTTAAAAAAAGTGAAATGCAGAGCACGTGTTTGATCATTCTGGATTTTGATTCCTGATGAGTAACAGTTTTCTTTCTTCTTTATAGTTTATTTTGGCTCAGAATCTCATTAACATGTAAGAATTGTCTGTACTTTGGCTTTTTTCAAAGAATGCTGTAAATCTAAAACGACAAACAAGTAAATAGAGCAGATAGCAATGAGAAATGAATAAAAATGCAAGAGAATGCTGCAGATAGTTGGCAGAAAACACTGATGAATCTCCCACTGCTGTAAATCAGAAGAATGCAGTTCTCTGCTTCTGAGCCATAGGAGAAGTAATCTTTCCAGAAATTAGAGCTGTCAAACAATCAGTCATGTGAAATGTTTGCAACAATCTCATCTACTCCAGTCAATCTAGTTTTGTTGCTGAGTTCAGTAAGGTTCACTGGCATTACTGTGCTGATTAAAGCATGCAGATTGGTGGATCTCTGCAGTTTTAATTCAGTATTCCATCCAAAGAGAATTATGAGACAGGAAGCCAACTTCCACAAATGCGCTTAAGTACATCATGAAGGTTTCCCTAGATTGCCTAAAGGTAAATAGAGTTAAAGATAATGTAGAAGACAAAGCCATGAAGCTACAGCCAATCCTCTTCATTTATACTGAATATACAGAAATAAATGTATACATAAATGTACTACAAATGGGCACATACAAAGTCAGATGAGTCTTGCTAGAGACTTTTAACCTGTAGTCTTTCTTTCCCACTGAAATGAGTAAAAAAAATCTTTCAAATACAGCCTGGGAAATACGAGGATACGGAATTTACAACTACTTCAAGGATAAGCAACAGAACTTGTAATTTATGGAAAATATGTTGGCGGTTCTGAAATTAAAGTATCCTATTTATTTCCATGGAAACTAGAACTGATACAAAAAGCACAAGAACACTACTTGATAGAGAAAATTGTCAGCTACAAAACACTTTTTCAACATAGTCATTACCACTAGCTATGCATTTTTGCCAGCGCTGAACAACAGCCTGCATGCCACGTTCACAAATACTTTTACCAGTGGAGGTGCCCCACTGGCACTGTCACTACTGCTGAAATGCATCACCTACTGCCTCACTGTGCTCACACCCACTGCTTGGTCTCCATCAACATTCAGCAAATGCCAGTGAATGTCAATGGGTGCATTGTTTTCTGCATGGAGGAATTAAATTTCACACCTTCGCATCATTCGCACTTCCATGTCAGACACCATTCTGTCAGGCTGCCCCTCTGCTGCCATCTGTCACAGGGCAAACCGTCACAGAATATCAGTAGGAAGGTTCACCCTCTATTGCCATAACACCAACATCCACATCTGGCATCATAAACCAACATAATAAAATAGGAGGCGCTTTTGGAGCAGCCCTCACGCAACAGTTTGTTTTTTAAGGATAAACAGCTTTCAGTTATCAAATTGTGAAATTTAAAACACCAGCAGTAAAGCACAGCGTCATTTTTATGTTCATATACTGTTTATCTTGATGCTTCAATAATTAACCAAATCTCTTCTGAAATACTCCATTCATCGCATAATTCTGTACCGTGCTGAAAGAGAAAGCATGTACTTAACCTGTCTCTGACAGGTCTCTGGAAATCTCTACTTGCTGCATATGCACCAGTATCCATTAAGTGTTTGCAAAACAGGATCAGAAAAGTATGGATCAGGCCTTCTCTTATGACTGTAATCAAATTTGAGTTCAACCATTTTAAAGTTTGTGTTCTCAAAAGTCAAGGTAGGTTCTTTTACCTCTTATTTCTGTCCACGGCTGTAATGTCAAAAGACAATGGGAAAGACTGTTCTGCGGTATTTACATCTGGGCCTTGGAGTAAGCACGTAATAAATCTCACAAAGAAGGTCTGTTCTTGTGAGATTTCCACCTCAGTTTTGCAGACTCAACAGAGTTGAACAAGCTTTCTTTAACCATCTGAACTTTTGGCTGCTTATCTGAACCATTTGTGGGCTGCCCATCACCGATCTATGCTTACTGCTGAAATGTGGCTTGGCTTAAAGTATATTTTAAAGAATTGTTTGGGGAGATTACACATACAAAGCCCATACAACCGGGAACGCCCATTTCCACTTCACGACAAAGTTCTCCTATTCTGTGTCTTTCAACAGACATATTACTCAACAAAGTGAGAAGTCTGATCCCAGAAAACAGCTGATGAAAGGCACTGTAAGAAAGTTAACAGCCAACACCCTAGCTTTGCAAAACTTTTGACTGCTCCTACATTGCACTGGCTTTCACTGGAATCATGGATATGGATATGAAATGTCCTTGCACATCCTTATTAGGTATGCATGAGCCATAGGAGATTCTGCACATTCCAGTCTTAATCTTTTTTTTTTTTCCCCCTCTTGAAATGAGCTGTTTCTTCCATTCTTCTTTTTGAATCAAACTCCAAACCGATTGCTGGCAGAAGCGATGGTGAATATTGCCAGCTACAGTAGCAAGCATTTGGAAGTAATTAATTTGTTCACTTATAAAAGCTGAGAAGGTAAAGAAATCCATTATTTACTGAGACATTTCCTCTAAGAAAAAACTCTGGTATTTTCTACATTACCTGCCTCACTTCTATGTCTCATTTAATACATACAAATAAGCATAATAACATTCTGCAGTCCCAACCCTCAAGTACAAAAAGTACTTTTAATTCTGCAGCATACAAAATGTATGTGTAGGATAACAAAGAAAAAATGAATTCTAGAAACTTCATTGGAATGTGTGTGCTTTATGTGGTAGAACTGTATTAGCTGATGATGGTAGCTGCAAATATTTTCCCTCCTCTCCCCCATAAGTCATTTACTCAACAGTAAAATCTTTTCCATTTCCACTAATATCTATAATTCAATGGATACCTTTCCACTATTGCTATGCAAGAATGTACACTGAGTGAGTAACAACTGGGGGAAAAAAAGCTCAAATTAAAACTGCAAATACGTACTAGTATATTAGTGGGTTATTTTTTTCTTTATAAAATGTATGCGAGTTGTCTGGAGGTTGAAAGTTTTGCAGGTCTCTAATTTTAGCAAAACTTGATCAGTCTTTCTAACATTATGTGACATACCAGGTACTGCTATGACTTGTGAAGTACCTCACCCTTCTCTACATCTGAAAGCTGATGCAGAACTTTTGAGTGCCCAGATTTGCACCTCATTCTGGTTTTTGGAGATTCTACAAAATGATATTAATAACGATCTGTGAAGTTAAGAAATCTTTATGTTTCTGTAAGTGAAATTATTTGCCTGCCAAAACAATCAGTCAAAGAAGAGGGAGATACAATCAGGGTTTCATAGAGAGTGAAAACTCAGCTTGTGGATAGATGAAATCTGACATGCAGTCATCCATGGAGAGGGACCAAAATACCAATTTTGTCTTAGCTCAAGTTCATCAACCTTTTAATGAAAGCACATGAATACCAACATTGAACAACTTCTTGGAACCTAGACATGAAACAAGGTACATCACCACTCTTCGTATTGTTTTCATGCTCAGAGTCACACTCACTGGAATTAAAAAATATCTATATTCATGAAATACAGAAAGTCCGAATTCAACCTCTCCTGAGTTTGTGAAGTTGCTCTCCTCATTTAAAAGCTATAGGAAAATTGTTTTATGATTTCAACTTAAAGCCAGACATCAGACCTCAAACCTCCACCACTTACAGAAACAGTAGGGAAACTCCTAAGATCTGAAGCTTAAGATGAGGGGCTAAGCAAGGCAGAACAATAAATCTCAGCTCACTCAGTATTTTGGGAAGTCCAGATACAGATCCAATGCTAAATCCAGATGTTCAGCCATGCACCCACAATCTAGGCATTCATGTATCTAACACAAACACACAGTGCCCTTGAGATCCTTGTTTTTTGTATGTTCTTGCCTGTTCTACAGATCAAAGACAAACATGGAAAATACGTTCACTCCTTCTACGGCTAGATATGGCTAGATTAAAAAATTTATATTTTTTTAAATTCTGATGCATCTAAGTTGTTTTAGAAGATTTTGCAGTACATGAAGACAATGAGAAGCCTTACCCTGTCGCTCCATTCTGTAAGAAACCAGCTCTTAGCACAAGGTCCCATGTCACAGTTCTCAATATCATTTGGCCGCAGCTTCATGTTACATTCCTCATCATCAACAACGTCTCCAAGGTTGCTGACACATTTCACATCTCGAGTCCTCTGCCCCACTCCACAAGGTACTGAACACTGTAACAAACAGTAGGTTGCATCAGGACTCTATACAACATCTATCACATCACACATAGCCCATTTACTCCTAATAACATACCCAGAGGACCATCTTAGATTTAGGAATGGGGAATAAAAGCGTGTTAGTAGTTTAAAAATCATATTTTCAGTCTGAGCTTTCTACTGCATACTATGTAGATATATTTGAAAAACATAAAATCAAATTCTATCTCCAATGAGCCATGCTGTATCTAATCAAAATGAACTGCTGGTGTTTGAATAACACATTGATGTATTCTGTAAAATTTTGATCTTGTTCTACAAACAGATATAAAGGTAGAGAAATGAAAAGAAAAATATCTTTTGAATCCCTGCTAAAAGTTAAGGCCTTCTGCTCTCTTTTCTTCAACCAGCTGGAACTTTTCATGGTCTATCTACCCACACATCTCAGCATCTCTGTAAAAGTTTTTTGCTTTGTTTCATGTCTAACTGAAAGAGATTTGTTTATCACTACACCTAACACACCAGAATATTTCCGCTCTCTACACAATGGCCATAGAAGTATTGAGGATGGTTGTCATGTTGGCCACAAAACAAGAAATTAAAGTTCTAACCTGTATTATTCATGTTTATCTGACAACCTCAGCATAGTCTCAAACCAATTACAGTTACAGCCACCACCAACTTAACACATACATAAGGTTAAATCAGTCCTCTAACTAAACTCCATATGCTAAGAAAAACCATCAGTTCTTCATCGCAGGCAAACCTACTAGCCTTCTTCCAACTTCATTTCATACAGTATTTTTAAAAAGTAATCATTATTCAGAAAGCTTAAGTGCTTCTGTACATAGATACCTGTGTGTTTTGTTCCACGCAATCACTCTATTTCACATTTTGAAAACATTAACTGTCACAATCATGCAGGTTATTTCTGAACTAAGATTTCCTTATTTCTGGGGCTATTCACATTCTGCTTCCTTGCTTTAAAGGAAACCAAATTTCACTTATTCTTTTCTGAGGTTTTATGCTCCAAACTAATTAATCATACTTACTGAAGTCCACTCTGTTCTAATCTGCCATTCACTGCAGATCTTCAGCTGGCAAGTGCTGGTGGTCTCTGGTTTCTCCAGGTGATGACAGCGGTATTGCTGCACTGTCAAGGTGCGGTTGGCATATATTTGCCTACATAAGATCTGTCGATGCTGCATACCAAGGCCGCACGTTTTGCTGCACTCAGACCATTCCCCTATGTCCCAGCTAAAGGAAGGGAAAAAACGGAAAAAAAATAAAAATAAAAAAGAGAGCAGCTTTTTCAGTTAAGATTCATAAGATTCACCGAATGCTAATCCCAATAGTAATATTAATATCCCAATTATGGGATAGTATGAGAACATGATTATAATTGAAATGATACTTAAAACTTTGCATGTAAAACAATCACTTATGAAAATAACATTATATACCTACAAACAATCTAGCTGTAATGGATGGTACTAATAAGCACATGTTTAGATTGCACAGTTCACAGTTTCAAAGCATATTACAAACATTAAGCCACTAATGTGATTGCTTTGTTGTACGTTTTTTAGGTTTAAAGAATCTATCTATAATATATATTTCTACTGTAACGATACCTTCTAAAAATTTAAATCATATTGCTTATTTTTTTTCTGAACTCAGTTTGGTAAAGGCTCACAAAAATTACCTGTTTCATATAGGCATTAATTCATCAGTAAAACTGTAATGGTAAATGATCATTGAATACAGAACCACAGAATGGCCCAGGTTGGAAGAGACCTCAATGATCATGAATCTCCAGCCCTCCCCCCCCCAACCACAGGCAGGGCCACCAACCTCCCCATTCAATAGCAGACCAGGCTGCCCAGGGCCCCATCCAACCTGGCCGTGAACACCTCCAGGGAGAGAAGAAAAAATCCCTAGATACATTTTTCTAATTACAACACAGATTTCACTGCATTTCTTTAATCTTTTTGTATAAACATTACATTTTTCCTGTTCAATTTTAGTTTCAGGCATAACACACAAGGAAGGGAAAAATCTGAATAGTTCGAATGTTATTTCGGAACTCCTGTGGAGGATGAGTGAAATCCCTGTGCTCTTTCTAGTATTTAAATTTTGATATTAAAAAATTACAAATAAATATTATTTTAAAATAAATATTTACATATCTCTGTTTATAGTCCTGATATTGATCTCTAAAAAATAATGAAAAAAGAAAAAAAAAAGAATTAATAAAAGAATTAATATGAGTTGTCAGAAAGAAAAAGTTGAGAGAAATGCTTTATGATAGAAAAAATCTCCAAGTAAACTGCTCCAGAAGAGTCACACCTGGGCCTGTGATACTGGGAGCTCTAGAAGCCAGGTTACCACTTTTAAATCCAGTCTTTGAGCTGAGCTGAAGAACTATTGAATTCCAGAAGAGAGGCCATGTTTATGAGGGGGCTGTTGTGAGTTCTATCAGGTAAATCTCATCTTTAAATGCAACACCATGCAATGAACAGGCAGGTACTGCAGCCCACCCATACCGCAAGAGGTGATTTAACCTACAGAGCCTCTTCTTTAGACAGGTATTTGCAGAACAAGGCTGTCACTTGGTATAAAAAAGGATCCCATAAAGAGACCACAGGTATAGTGTGTGTGCCTGAATAACCACACAAAACTGATGAATTACCAGGCTCACTTGGTGACAACTTCCCTTTCAACTTCTCTGAATGCTACTGCTACAAGGAAAATAGATGAAGACAAATTACTAAAGGAAAAAATATACTCTGCACTTCATAATGTTAAGTGCACGGTGCTTAGAAGTTCAAACTGGTTTCCTACTCCAGATATTCTCCTGCAAAACTGCAGTGACACTGGATTATTTCACTTGACTTAAACCACAGTATCTTACAAAGCTGGACATGGGAAGATGTTGCAGGCCTCCTCTTCTGGAATAGGTTTGGTGCTGCTGTCACAGTAATTCTCAGGAACTTCCTCATGTGTGACTCTGTTGACACAGTGGAAAACTGGGTACTGGGACCCTGAAATGAAAATTAGATGATAAATGGCAAAAAAAATCTGCAATTTAAGCTGTTTAAAGCAATCGAATCCAAAACAGATGCAGAAAGGAAAAGCAGAATAAGCAGAGCATAACAAGAGGAAATCCACACTAAGTTTTTATCCAGAACTTCCAAATGTACATGAAAGCTATACTGCTTACATTGGAATATTAAGCAAAGTGCTTAGCACAAAAAAAGTACAGCATGGCATTGTAGGGAAAGCTAAGAAAACACCTCATTTCTGTTCGAGCAACATTCAAGGACGTAAAGATATATGTGATGGAAGCCCTGCAAAACCATCCTGTAAAGATCACAGAACTGTTGACAAAGATACAAAAAGCATGAAGGGTGTATCAGACAAAAGCTGGAGAAGCCAAACTGAAGTATAAGGAATGATGAAGAGCACTGAGGAAAGCTGCTGTGTATCAAGGGCTTAAAAGAGCAGCTTGACAAAAAATCCTGAAATATTTCCCTCCAGAAGCTAATGCTGCATTCCCTTTTAATTTATATTCTTTGTATTTCAGTTTTTTAAATTTTTCTACTTCTGCTGATTTAAATAGAAGTGCACTTCATAATACAGATGCAGTTTTCTGTTTATAACTTAACAGAAAACACCAGACATAGCGATGCTTTGTGCAGCTATGCTGTTGAATTGCTGAATATTCACACTGCTGCTCCCCTCCATGTTCCTCCTCTCCAATACTGGAATTCTGCTGTATCTATTTTCTGTGAATGCTGTATGAAGCACTTACCTTTCCCACATGTAGTGGTACACTCAGTTTTTCCGATCTGTTTCCAGTTGTATTCTCGGTTTTGTCTTGATAGCTGCACAGCAGGCACCTGGTTTTCTGGCTGATGAGAAGGAAATCTTCCTGGCGGAATAACTGGAAACGTTCCAACTGACTGCCCAGTGAGAGTGTCTGTCTCCCTATGCAAATCGTCCTCATTGTGATTTGTACTTTCAGGCATTTCTAACTGACCATTCAAGGGCTCCCCTGATGATGAAAGACATATTGAAAAAAAAAGGAACATCATGAACCTCACGTGCAACTATCAGTCTGTTTTCATCCACTAATAATCAGTACACTGCAGTATCATTAAACATGAAAGCAGCTTTTACGCAGAGACTTCCTAATATTGGTCTATGAAGACTGTGTTGTCTTAAACTAAAACAACCAAGTCTTAGCCAGCAAACACATTAAGAACTGAAGACTCTCCAATCACTCTGTAGAATCAATGCACCCTGTCAACATTTTCCAAAGCATTTTTTTGTAACATACTCTGCATTCTGTGCCTCCTCACATCACAGTACAACTGTCCTTCATTACAAACAGACTGCATAAAAACTTAGAAGCTTGTCAAGGCACGAACAGTAAAAGTAGAAAATTTACAAGTGAGTTCAGTCCTACTGTCCTTCAGAACTTCCTATTGGTACACACAGCACCTCTCCACAGCACAGAATCAGGAGCATATTCTGTCCAAATTCTAGTCTGGGGAGGTACCAGTTTTATGTTTCATCCTCTCTGGCTGGGAGAGGAAAGGGAAAATGAGAAGGATTGTTTTAAATTAGCTCAAACTCTGGAAAGAAAAATCGTGTACGATATTATTTCTGAGACACAGCTACAACAATCCAGCTCAAGTAAAGCCACAATTAACATTTTAAGAACAAAACTATTGCTGAAAATAGAAATACATGATGAGATTCCCAGCTACTCAGGTCAGCAGAAATTTACTGAGGTTAACAAATCTATGCAGACTTCTATTTCAATGAGCAGGGTGAAATTCTGGGCCTTTCCCAAATAGTTTACACTGAACTTAATGGTATAGATTTCTCCATTAGTTTATCAGGTAACAGAACATGCTTAGTAATAGGAAATACTGGCATTTTACCTGGCCTCCTGTGAGCAAGCAACTGAGGACTGATGACATTGTCTCCTGGAATGATATACTCATAATGTATACCTGGGTTAGGCTGCTGATGTATCATCTAAAAAGAAAAACAGCCATATATTCACTTCTTCCAATCGTTATATTACTGATGCTGAAAAATGTACTTCAACTGATCAAATGTGTAACATTATTTATCATTGGTCATTACTGAAATAATGCTTAATGATTGTGTTTAAAAGTGAAAAAACAAGAAAATATAGGTGACTATGTTTGTAAACTGAGATAGGTTGTGATAGCAGATAAACTGTTTCTCTAAACCTTCCTTAAAAACCACAGGTCTGACAGGCTGTAGCTGAGGGCGGCTGCAGTAGGCAGGGTCCACCCTGGCCTCGGCGGTCCTGTGGTCACCAAAACACTGACAGGAGGAGCTTGGCAGATGCCTTAGGAAACATGAGCAAGGAAGAAACAAAGCAGAGAAAAACAAGTGCCACAGACTCTGATCTACAGATTAAGCTGCCTTTTTAAAGGTTTATCACATATACCTGAATGGAACACACGCAATTCAAACAGTTCATTTTATCATCACGCAGCTACCCCTACACCATTCAGTGGTGTCTCAACAACCAGCTAGCTAAGTTACTAATAGTATACTACTTTCATCATATGCATTACTCAACAAAGCTCAAGTGAACAAATTATAAAGGCCCACATACTTGTCAGTGCAACTGGAGAGTGCCCGTGCACCCTTCCTGCATACTTCCATGGTCATCTGCAACTGACTGAAGACGTAATGTACTTGCAGACAGAGTCCCTTCTCACTGCTTTACAGCAAGCCACAACAACTCTTTCAAGTGTTCCTTATGAATACAGGTGGGAACTTTAAACTTTGTTGCTTTAATCCAAAAGCAAACGCAAGTGTTTTCAGAAGGCTGCTGCACAACCCCATGCAAGTTGACATGAGCACACCTCAAAGGCAGTTCTTGTGTGATTACCTAAGCAGACAGGCATAATAAAACCTAAGAAGATATGACTTTAAGAATGCTTTAAAAACTGGTAGCAGAATACTCTAGTTCCCAACTGGCTTTGCTGCTGAGAGCCTCAGAACACCCATACCAGAAACGCACAGATGCCATCAGCTGCTAACTTCACTCATTTAGCTTTGATTACTTCAGAACTGCTTCTACTGCTTTAAAAGTCCTGAATCCTCCGTGGGGTAGGAGGTCCAAAGTACACTTTAACTTAAAATCTGTTTAAAAATAAATAAATAAATAAATAAATAAATGGAACCCCAGAGCTTGCAGTAGTTCTCTGGTCCCAACAAACCACGAGCCAAAAGGCAAAGAATCATGCTATGCCACTGGCTATATGACTTACAATAGATTTATGCTTCAGGCTTACAATAATTTGTCACACCAATTAACACCAACTAAGGATGCAGACCTTTCTTTTTCCTTATCCTAGAAACACTTTTTCCTTGCCAAGTATAATAGCTAAACCATTCTGTAAACTATGTCCCTTATAGATTACCTACTTTAAACCATTTGATGATACGTTATCTGTAGTATCTTCTGTAAGGGCTGGTCCTTCCAACATTACTTTGTTATTTAAAAATACACCCTCTTTGTCTGTAGTGCTGAGAAAACCGAGCACTGAGGAGTTGGCTGCTGAGCACCCCTCACCTTCCTGCATCAGGACCCCCTTCTTAAGATGGTTCCAGGACGAGCTTCCTAATTGTTTCCATGGTTTTTTCCACCACATTTCTCCAACAGCTTACAGGCACATTACAGAGAGCTTAACTGATGAACTCCCTATGAATATTTTGTAATAGCTTTCCCATAAAGAGGATGGAATTATACAACACTGTTGCTTTTGAGATAGTGGACCAAAGTCTTTGTAGCAATGCACGCCTCACGCTTGTAAAGCATTTCTTAGCATCTTGCTAATGAAACCTGCTGTAACTTAGGGAGCTTTTTTCCTTATTTTATTTTATTTTATTGAGAAAGGAAGAAAGACTGCATGATCTCAGCAAATAGGAACAAAAATCCATTTGGAGCTCCCACCTGCAAATCTTTTCATTTTCCTAAACAGAGTAAAGATGTAGACTACAGATGAAAACAATTGCATGCAGGACAAACACTGAAGGAAGACATTGTATCAGTGTGGCTACATATTTCAAACCTGTAAAAGAGGCTGTCATTCTGACCCCTGGCTTTTTTTTTGCTAGCACTCTTCCAATATGGTGTGGAAAGACAAATATGGAAAGACAAGAAGACCAGATGCTGTCAGCTTATAATGAATTCTAATATTCCTCATATCTACAAGAAACATCTCAGATAACAGTCCAGTCAAATTAGATTTGACAATCCACAGTAGCAGCCACTGAGCAAAACTTATAAAGCTGTGTCCATCATGCCAGCTTTATTATACTCACTGTAAAAGGAAAAAAAAATACACTAAGTATAAATTTAAACATTAAGATATGATGTGATACTGAAGTTTTTTATGATACTTATTTGAAAATATCTGCCTAATCCATTTCCTGATCCATTTCTTCCTGGGTCATTATGTATTAGGTATCAGATAGCAATAAAACCTCAAACCTCAGCTCAGAGCATTATATTAATACACAGCAGCACTTCTTACATAAGCATGGAATCTGCACTGCAGAATATAGGAACTCAGTAATTTAATCCTCCAGGCTTTAGCCAGTCTTTGATTGCAATTAGTAGTAAACTATCCAAAAAGAAGTGACATTTGTGTAATTATTATTTGCTTCAATCAGACACCATACTGCAGGCTGGGAATAGCTTTGCCAATGTCTGACTTTTTCCGGCTCAGGAACCAGGGTGGTCACACAGGTCACTCTGAAAGTAATGCCTTCTATTTATTTCCAAGGAAACTACAAAGGACACAAGAAACACAATAACACTATTTGATAGAGCAAATTCTCAGCTACAAAACACTCTTCTTCAACATAGACACCACCATTAGTTATGCATTTTCTCCAGCAATGAACAAGAGCCTGCATGCCGTGCTCATAAAGACCTACACCAGCAGAGGTGACCCACTGTTTTGCAGCTGCTATGATGGTATCATTGCTAGGAAAATGTTGTCCATGCAGTCCATCAGTCTGAATAGATGGAAACCAGAATGCACCAAATAAGGTGAGTGCGGTAGGACAGTCCAAGCAAGACTGGCAACGTACGCGGTCTTCAAACCAGAACAGGGCTTGACACTGGTGTCTTGCAAGTGAAAGTTTGTCCTCTTCTCTACCATGACTCTGGAACTCTGGACTTTGTGGAGTTGAAACTGTGACTCTGGACTCTGTGGACTCTGACATCACTCAGTATTGCAACATAGTGGTTGGAGCTGATGGCGTGTGCAGGCTCCAGGAAATCCAGAATTTTTTTTTTTTAACCCCAGAAGACAGTGCACATCACTTCACATGCTGAGGGCTACGTCTTGAACTTTCTCTTCGATGGGGAATTCACATCTCACCACTCCATGGACTGCCATTTTGACTCCAGCTTGTAGTGGTGATACCACATCTTGCCATTCATAACAGCGTGATCCAGGAAACTGTCACCTTCAGCTTCATATTGGTTCATTACTGACAAACTTGCATACAGTGTTCTTTCTGTTCCTGTGTGAGCATTCATGACAGCCACCTGGTGCAAGCTTCACAATATTCCAGCACTGCCACCATTATTTTCAACACACTGAAGCCAATGTTCAGCTCAGTATACAGTTCCCTGGTCATAATCTGTCAATTCGCACAGATGATCTGACTAAGAAACTCTTCCTTTTTTGCTATGACAGCTGTGCATGGCCATCTGGAACATGGCTTGTCTTTCATGTCACTGTCACTGCTGCTGAAATGCACCACCCACAACCTCACTGTGCTCACATTCACTGCTGGGTCTCCATAAATGTTCAGCAAACATCAGTGAATGTCAATGGGCGCCATTTTTCCTGCATGGAGGAATTCAATTCCCTCTCTTTGCTTCATCTCTACTTCCATGTCAGACACTATTTTGTCAGACTGCCCCTCTGCTGCCGTCTGTCACATAGCAACAAAATGTAATGGAATACTGGTGGGAAGGTTCTACCTCTACTACCATACCACCAACATCTAACTCTGATGTTGTAGGCCAGTGTAATAATATAGGAGGTAATACTTTCAGAGCAGCCCTCGTACTATATTTGTATGAAACAAACTATCCTATTTACTTTTCCACCATTTACTGCACTTAACGGCCAAAAAATCGGTAGCTGGATGAAGCAATCAGTATCACCAATCCATCTAGTTTTTTAATGAATGTATTTTATAACATGAAAATGTATAACCTCAGAACACACCACTGATTTTAAAACAATTTATAATCAATCCCAGTTATATTTTTTTTCAATATGATACAATATAAACCTGTTCCAACTAAAGTAAATAGGTTTTTCTCTATGATTTCCCTCTCCTCGCCATAATTCGTCTTTCCTCTTACTTTATCTGACAGCTATTATTTATAATTTACCATAGGCTCCTGTTAGATCTGTCCCACTTCAAATCACACATTGTAATTTTCTGGACAAATACTTCTTTTAAAGAAAACTGAGATGGCATCACTCTGTGAGAGGTCTTGTCTAGTTTAGATATTTGCTTCAGATCACTGTAAAATTAAACTGTTCCAAATTTGTTTGAATACCAAAGCATACTGGCATCTGTTATGTTTCACTTCTACCTTACTGGATCAGTAAAATCAAAGAGAAGAAATCTTCACTGCTATTTAGATTTCCTGTGATCTGGAGCAAGCTGGGGTTAAGAGTAAGAGACAGTAAAATACCCAAAATTCTGTTGCAAGAATAAAAAACAAAACAGTAAGAAGTATTGGAATTGAATGCAGTTAAAGTTGCATGTAAACACCAAACAATGTTTTTTTCCATCAGAAAGATCAACCTACAAGAAACTTACATAGACATCAAGGACTTCATTTGTTGGACCATCCGCTAAAAAGGACTCTCCTGCAGTGCTGGAGATTTCATTTGGGCGTTTGTAAGTGAACATTGTCCCACCACCTTCATATCTTCCAGGCCGATCAATTGCCCAGTTTCCATTGATGATGGACCGCCCTGATCGACTCCGCAAGGCTGTACAGGACAGGGAGAGAAACAAAGATGCTGATCAGAAGAAATCACCTTCATGTACTGGAATCCTATCAGATTCCCAAATGTATGTTACACTGCTATGTATTCCCTGGTCTTGGAGGACAAACTGTATGATAGTTGAAAAGAACAGAGTTATATTAACAGTTGTGCAAAAACAGGCAAGCTTAGAAAACTTTGCCTGAATGCTCCTATTTTTAATGCTGCAAAAAGAGACAGAAAAATTAGACAGCTTGGAAATGTTTTCCAACAATTTTTCAAAGGATGTCATACAAATCTCTCAGCCAGACAGTGGCATGCATTCAACATGTAGATGCCAAGAAAGTGGTTTTTCTCACCTTCCTTTCCATTGAACCAAATATTTTATGAACAAGATACAACAAAATACAGAAGCAGTTACAGAAAGCCACTAAATTACACAATGCAGAAGCATCAAACAGTCAGTTTATGGACACATGAAAATCCTAGGCTGACAAATATTCCCATTAGTCTTCATGAAGCCATTTGGCTACTCTTCACTTCCTTTTCAGAATATTATCTTTGCCAGAACATCACCAGAGCCCTTATCTCCAGAACCACGTGGAATGATGAGCTACATGAAAATCTTGCAGATGAAAAAGCGACTTGTTAATCAGATAATAGGTACGGAAGTATAAATATGGCTTCAATCATAGAATCACAGCACGGTTTGGGTTGGAAGGGACCTTTAAAGACCATTTTGTACAATCCCCAATCCCGTTGCCAGAAGCAGGGTCATTTCCCACTAGATCATGTTGGCCCCATGCCCCAGGCAACCCAGCTCTGAGCAGTGCTAAGAAGTGCCCTCTTTGAGCAACCACTTCTATCACCTCAACACCTTTGTGGAAAAAATTTCTAATTACTAATCTACATCTAACCGCTTTCAATACAAAACCATTACCCCTTGTCCTACACCACTACAACCTTTCATCACCTTTCCTGTAAGGTCCCATTAACTACTGAAGTGTGAACCAACTGCACAGTGCGTGTCCTTAGTGATCATGGAGAACACACTGATTATTAGGTGCCTCTGCTTCGTCTTATTTATGCTTCCTTTATCTATGTGGCTATAATTTTAATTCTCTACTTAAACTCTTGCCGTGTGCACATGCATAACTTCATGCAACATTAAATTTCTGCAGCTCTTAAAATATAGTGTCTCTAGGCTGAAGCCATATCAGATGCTGTTTAAGTAAGGAGGAAAGATATGATCCTTTCCCCCAAAGGCTCTACTCAGCCGATTTCCAATGTCACTATAAAACAAATTGTTCTCAAATGCACACTTAGAACAGACAATGAATTTTACTAACAATTTCGCTGCACACTGCATTTTTAAATGAAATTCAATGTACTAGCTTCCACTTTATAAAACTTTAGGGTTGAGGATCTGGTTACATCAGAGCAAAGTTTCTTCTCTGTCCTGTCACAATTGTGAGAAATAGATAAAATGCTCTCAGCATTACATACAACTATTCAAGCTGTTACAATAAAAAATAAATAATAATAGTAATAATAATAAAAAAAAACTGAACAAGTCAATTTTCATGGCCTAAATGATGGGGAATTACTTTGATTCTAAAGTATTGCCCATTAGAGAAGAAATCCAAATTATTCTCACACATTCCAGACACTTGAATTAGCTGAATCAATCCGTAAAAGCAGCCTTTCTGCTTTTGCTGCAGGTCTCAGTGAAAAGCATTTGTGTGACAATGCGATGAGAAATGGTCACAAAATGTCAGTGTAAAGTCTCATTATATAAGGAAAAAAAGGTAGAGAAGCACACCACATGATCATCATTCTTTTTTATAAATTAGTGGTATTACTGATTAATTACAGTATTATTCCCACACTTCAGAAGACGTGTTAGTCATTTCATTACTCGAGTGCTCCTCTGTTGAAAGAAAATATTCTGTATGAAGAAAACACCATATCTATAAAGATGCACACATATATACTGATTAAAAGAACAATTATTCCTATTAAAAACATAACAATAAGGGAAAAGTTTAGAAAACGTTTGTAAATTCAAAGATGATACTTTTCACATGATGAGTCTCCAGGACAATTGGTTTCAATGGAACAAGAAGGTATTGCAGCAAGCGCTTTAGTAAGGCTCAAGAAAGAACTGAACTTCCAGATTTTCCTAAAAGTAATCAAAGTAAATAGCTGCAAAGGAACACCCTGATATTCAAGGCTTCAACGTCACAATACTGTATGCATATTAGGTTAAAGCCTATAACTTGAGCAGATTGTTTTTTAATTGCTAATTGCATATTCTTAAAGTATCTCAAGAAACTTACTGTTGGTCACAGAATTCACAGCACGTGACAAATAGTAGCTCACTCCAGAGAACAATTTCTGTAACCGTACTAGAAGACTAGTTGATATGCAGACATCAATTCTTTAAGCCTGCATATCACTAGGCTGATATGCAGGCTAAAAGAAATAACAGCATAGTCGAAATCAGAATGAAATTATTTATAGAAGAAAACTTCATTGTGTTTTTGAAAAATATAGTAAAATGTGTAAAATGATACAATCATGTATCTATGCCTCTTGTAAATCCTTATTGTTATTTGATAATGAAAAAGTAACGATTCATTAGAATAAGTGGGAGATTTAACCAGTCTTCAAGCATCAGCCAATTGGAATCTTCAGTTATGCTTGTAATTTGAAGTCAGCTTGTAGAAGTTCTTCTTATCATGTAGAAAATGAGATATGCAACACTGGTAACATCAATCTACTCCTAATTGAAATTACATGAGCTTTATTAATCCGCCCTGTACTAAATTGACAGTCACATCTCTAGGGATGCTAAGGACTCAGCAACCTACTTTTCAAGGTGAAGAAACAAATTGTGTGAGAAGAACATGTGTGCAATCTGCACACTTAAAATGTAAGTCAATTTGTTATTATCAGTATCCCAGTTTGTACAGGAACAGTAAGTAAGATCAAATTTGCTTTTTGTTAAAAGGGAAGCAAGGTAGTAACTGAACAGAAAAGGATTTGAAAAAATCAATGAATTTAAAGCTTCATATTATTGTATTGCCTTCTAACTATATTTTAAAGAAAGTATTGTTTTATAGCTCTAAGACGTAGAAAGGTTACAGCTAAAAGCAGCTGGCTACAGCCAACAGAACCTATGAGAAGGAAGCCCTTACTGATGTCAGTCAAAATTGTCATATTTACTTTCAGGCAACATATAGGATAGCCGTGGATCACTAGTCCCTGTCAACAGTCTTAAATGGCATGAAGGCACGAGTCATGGTGGAGAACTTCCTGCCTTCTTGATCTCCTAAAGGGAAGGAAAGTAATCCAGTATCATTCCCAAAATGACACTAAAACAAGTGGCATAATCAAGAATTTGCCATATGTGGCTCACAACATAAATATTTGTCATAATTTTACTCAATTCAACAATTTAAATGGTATAAGAAAGAGTGCTGGCTAAGATTAAATTGGTGTTAATAATGAAGCTGCAGAAAGATGGCTGCCTGGGCAACTGAGAATCCACAAAACTTTCATTTCAAATCCATCATCTGACAAGTCTGAATGAGGCCTCCTCATAAAAAAAGAAAATGTGCCCCTTTTATGTTTTGATCATCCAGCAGCTACCCCCTCAACCCTGCCCCCTGAAGAATTTTTATGGTGCTAATATTTTTAGCTGAAGCATGAAAGAGTATTATAAGCTTTGCCCTTAATTCCTCACGAGGAATTTCGTTCCTCATACAATCTGTAGCTGATTTCATCTTTCATCCTGGGCTCAGCTTCTTAACTAAAACTGTGCTGTTTGCAGTGATTTTCAGTAATGCTTTGCATTGGGGTGACAGAGCATTGCAATACTCTATCAGCACGTAGCGGCAGGCTACAAGCTCTGATCAACACTTCTGCCTGGGCTACCATTCTGTGGCAAAAATCTCAATAGGCTATAATTAAGATTGTATTTCAAGTAGCTGAAGAATATTAATTTCCAACAGTCCAGTTTACTGATCTCCTTTTAAAGATGTTCTGCAGTTCATGCCTTCTTGCTTATTATTACTGATTCTACGCAGCTGCCCTGCAACTGGAAAAACTCAACAAGAATTTAAAGCAAAGGCAGCCAATGCAGTGGTGCTTTGTGAAGAATGAACTCACTCTCTCAAGGTCAGTATTTCTGACGCTTTGTAAGTGTAGCATTTGTAATCCCAATTTAAACTGCATCACTGCGACCAGAAAATAATCAATGTATCCAGTACTTCAAAGATAATTCTATTACTACACTTCCTTTTTATTGCATTTTTCAATCTTGCCAATTTTCTCAAGTCTAGGTCACATGCTGAGTCTTTTCAAAGCTCCAGTCCCTGAATCTTCTGACCAGTTCATACTCACAGATGCCCTTAAAATAAAAAAAAACACTACAAAATGCTTTGCATCACTCTGAACTAGAAAAATATATCGTAGACTCACAGAATTGTAGGGGCTGGGAGATCACCTAGTCCTAACCCCCTAGCTAAAGCAGGTTCCCTACAGGAGGTTACATAGGAAAGCATCCAGGTGGATTTTGAGCATCTCCAGAGGAGACTCCACAGCCTTTGTGGGCAGACTGCTCCAGTGCTCTGGCATCCTCACAGCAAAGTTCTTTCTCATTTTGTATGGAACTTCTTGAGCTCCAGTTTGTGCTCATTCCCCCTTGTCCTGTCACTGGGCACTGCTGAGAAGAAGTTGGCCCCATTCACTTGACTCCCACCCATCAGATATTTATAAGTATTGATAAGATCCATTCATCCCTTCATCTAGATCACTGATGAAGTTGAATGAGAACAGACCCCTACAAGAAGATGTAAAATCAGCATATATAAAAAGTAACTTAAATTTCCCCATTATTATTGTTTTTGTGAAAAACATCATCCAGTCTGCAATAGTGAGTTACAAATCCTATACAGAGGAAAATGCAGTGTTCTTTACCACTTGCTAGCCCATTTGCTCTGGGATGAATCAGTAACTTCCCATCTTCTTCACCTAAGGTAAGTTTCAATGTTCCGGTTAATAACAGTTTCACTCAACTTTTCTTCAAGTAGAAAATTTCTTTATCAAAACTACAGCATCACATTTACGGCATTACCACAAAGGAATTTTAAGAAGAGCTGTGGATGAAATTCTACAGTGAAACAGTTTATTTTTCTGGTCAGAACTCCCCTGCCATTTTTGGAAACTGTCTTCAAGAGAAGCAATGGTATGAAATTGTTTTGAATTCCTTTCTATCTAAAGCTTGTATGATTCTAAGCCTTGCAAGTTCTTAAATGAGCATGCATGATGCTCATTTGAAAAAGCAGTTCTCTTCCAGGAAACAAGACTGCATTCTTAACTGTGGTCAGTGGGAAATAAAGTGAAGACTTGCGCTGTTGAAGTTAGTTCCAAATGCCTCTGTGATAATTTATCCCAGAGAACCTTGACAAATTGCAGGGACGCTCACAATTCTGGCCAAGGGCTGATAAAATATGGTAGAAAATTAACCAATGAACATTTTTAGAGGCAGCTATAAAAGGTGAGTGGGAGAAAGGATTGGGCTCTCCAGCCACGTTTGTTTTGCAGCCAAAACCGGTGTCTTAGAGGGCAGGCGTAGCAACTGCCTTATCTTTTGCAATTCAGCACAATGATTTTTACTTGACAAATTACATTTGGAATATATTTTGGTATTTTACTTTAAAAAGCATTTTAAAAAATTCTGTTGTCATTTAAGTTGAATTAATGTTGAAGAATGTTTTGGCTATACTGTCTTGATATAGAAGCAAGGCCCTCCCAACGCTGTCAGAATACATACCCAGAAACAGCTATAGTAAATAATATGGCTACTTCTGAATAAGTACTATGACAAAAGAAGCAAAAGAAACACAGCTTCTATTAATTTTTCCTATAGGAAAATCAGTTACATGGATCAGAATGCCAGTCAGACTTTCAGTACAGAATGCACAATATATTTACATAATTAAATGAACTTACTACATTGACAACAATCTAGAAATACTGCAAGTCATAGCATTTGACACTGGAGTACTTCATACCCTGATGCATACAGAGAATAAGAGAATAACAGCTAAATGCTATCTGAATATTCTAAACATCCTAAGAATAGCCTAATGCTATCTATAATAATATGCAGATTAAAAATAAAGCAATAGGGACTGGTTCAAATGGATTCTCATAATTCCTTTCCAAAAACACAGCACAGCTCCCAGAGGACTCCGAGTTTAACTCAGGAAACATTAGTATGGCTAAGGGATTGTAACCAGAAAGAATCAAGTGATTATGAAAAACCTGACTTGGTTTCTTCGCTGGCAACCGAGACAGGGTAAGGGTAGAGATTTTTCCTGACCAAAAGCAATTAGGATTTGCTTTATGATTCTACTGACCTTCACAAACTTCAGAAGAAACTTGTGACATCATAAGGCCACCAACTAAAGGAAAGCATAAAAGTTGACAGAGACAAGTTTCTGTCTTTCTACTTACAACTTTTCCTACTACAGTGTATCACCTGAAGCATTATGGGGACTGTGTATGTACTCTTCTGATGTATTCATTTTTTAATGTCACCAACAAACCTGTCACTGAGGGGCAAGCAGAAAGATCTTTAAACAATTTCAATAGCATATTTAAAAAGTCCTGCTTTGTACCCTAACAAGTTTCATACGGTGAATTGCATTAGATTAATTCTCCCAACTTTGTCCTGAGATTTTACTTTGGCTTTATCTTTTCAGAGCAAAAAATCAAAAAAAGCCAGCACAAGAGACTTGTACTCTGTCGTCTTTGGTCTCAGGTACTGTTGTTTCAGTTGTGCAGGAACAGACATTCTGGATGTACTTGAAATAATTACAACAACTATATGTTTTAAAATGTGATGAAGTCAATTTTTGTCGATTGGAAGATTGAGCACTACAATCTTCACTGTTACAATGGATGTAGAAAGCCTAACAGTAACTAAGAACAGAAGAGAGTAATTGAGATGATGAAAAAGAATTCTACCAAGAAAACTTATCTTTAACCTTAATGACTGACTACAAACTAGCATTTTCAATCTGCAGGTTTGTACTGCCAATGGAAGTTACATGGAGACATCAGAAAACTATCTTTATTATCAATACCAGATCAATGTGCTGGAATCCAATTTCTTCAAAGTTCATTTACTTTTTGCTATTTGTCTTGCTTGACCACTTTTCTGTAACTCACCTGGTTTCTGGGCAATTTCCTCTGCTGGATTTCATGCCATCACCTAGCGCTGAGGTGTTCAGAATTCTATTACTTCCAAGGACACGCTTAAAATACACACAATGTTTTCAGAATACTTTTGTTCAGATAGTTCTTTAAGATGTCATCTTTCTCCTGTCTTACCTATTTCATTTAACCTTGTTTTCAGCGCCCAATCATCTACCATATATATTTATGATTCTCTGGAACACTGCATAGTTTTAAAACCTTTTTCTGTTGAGTTTGTCTATGTTACAAGTGGACCCAACACTAATAAATTAATAAAGCTGACAAGAGCTTTTTGTGCTCTGTCTCTTGTAGGCTGTGATCAGTCCATGCTTCAGCTCTGCATTATGCACTGAGATGTTTCAGTGACTGCAGCGCTGCATTCACAAAGGACAAATTATTGTTAGTTCTTCCAACCAATTTTTGCCTGGAGGAGATGTGCAGCTCCTTAATATTTCTGTTTACGAACGGTCTAAAACCAAACAACCGATGGCCATTTCTATACTCTCTCTGGACTCACTAGATGTACCAGCTCAGCAAACAAAGCCAGGCAAACCCCAAAACCAAACAGCACACTTTTGGCACAAACGGAAATGGTTTGCTTTGCTTTCAGAGTTGTAGTATCTCTGGTCTGACTGTGAAGAACATAGATTGAATTTGATATTTAATTGCGTCAAAACAGGAATTTGAAATTACTGTTTTGCAAGCACTGTAGATTTCTTAAAAAAGTGGTCACCTCCCAAATCTGACACAGATGCACAAATAATTCTCAGCCGGTCTCAGCCTTTCTGGAACTTGCTAATTTTTGGCAGGGATTTCCCACGTTTTCATTACAATAGCAAGTCAATTTTGGCTCACTCATACAATTTTCCTTCTTTCCTTCTATATAATCAGTTGATCAAATCAGCAGCAATAGTAATGCTGCACCGTAATATGCTGCTGTCAACAGTAATTCTTTCTTTCATTATTGCTCTGAATTTGTCCTCAGAGCATAGTTTAATCTTGCTCTGAGCTCCTCACGTGCTTGCTCTTGCAAATCATCTCAGGCAACAAGTCCCAGAAAAAACTCCTGATCTTTTCTACCTGCCAGGAGAAAATAAGACATACTTGCTTAAACATCAAGGTTTTCAGTTAATTACTGTAATCAGAAATGCTCATTTTCTGCCACCACAGCAACGAGTCATTTTCCTCTTGGAGCATTCATTAAACTGCTACTCTAATTTTCCCCTGCTGATGCAGCTCCCTCCTCATTCAGTTTTGCCTACTTTTCCTTCATTTCTAACTCCAAAAAGAATGTTGACACATCAGTAAGGGAAATGCTGGGACAGCAAAGCAGAGCAGAAAAATAATTACTGATGCAATAAATAACAGTCTGAGAAACAGAACTGGTTTATCATACAGCCATACGATCTACTCAGACTCATGCACTATAACAGAATTCAAAGTCTCAAGAACTTTCAATAAAATCTTCAAACAAATCAATCCACATGTGATAGAATGGCACACATCTTCAGCATCTATCAGAGAATGGAATATTTCTCCACATTGTTTATATGGTCTTTCCTGACACATTTGGTAACAGCCAGCTGAAACAAAACAACAGTCTTCTCTTTTTGAAGTCTTTTTGATGAAAAAAGAAGCAAAATGAAGTGAACGTGTGCACTACAGCATCATCACACCAGTCTCCAACACTGGCATCACTAACTAATACAGACATATGATATGACATGTACAAGATGTAAGATTATGTAGAATTTACCATGCTTCTATTGCTCTCCCACACATCACACTCAATCTCATTGGGGAAAACTGCAATACTGAAAATCTAACCAGGGATCTTTTGAAAACAGTACTGTTAACCAATAAGAGGACTTCAACAAATCCGTATACTTATGCTGCTGCTAAGAAAGGCAGTAAAAATTTACCTCTATATTAGTTGGAACTTCTGAAGTACAGAGTTCGTGAAGTAGATTAGAGAAGGCAAGTAGAAAGGGAAATTAAAGCAGAATTTCAGCATTTTGGCAATTCTTCCATGGGAAGGTGAAAGTTTTTCCAGATACTTACTTATTCATCTTTATTTTCTTTCTTTAAAGAAGGCAGGACATAACTAAGATTAAAGTTTATAAAGTGGCTATCCCAGAACTCCAGCTGCTATTCCTGACAAGAATGATGGTGAAATTACAGTGTAAAGGCATGGTTTGGATTTTTAGAATCATATATATATCTCACTAACAGTAGCTGTGAACCAAATATTAAGAAACAACTGTAATGTGAAATAAACAACATTCAGGATTGGAAACTAACAGTCTCCAGGAGGGATACACTTTCAATGTAGCAAGTGATATCCTAAGTGTGCAACTTCATTGAACCCATGGATTTTAGCATTTGGCTTAGTTGCACCATTTCAGTTAGAATCTAGTTCTTATATTTCAGAAGCTGATGGGACTGGCTCTTAATGTGTCTGAATGCGATAGCTGAGCCTTCTGGCACAGCTCAGCTGCGCATTAGTTAGCCCGCCGGAGAAACACTGCACACATTTGGCCTAAATCCTAGGGGTGGATCGCATTATCTTTTAATCTAGACACCGCTTCAGTCAGAATGGCCAGATTACTAAAAAGCACATGTGCAAATATCCCACTCTTTTCTCCAGCTGGCATACTGAGAAGTATTTTGCAACTCCTTGCACTCTCAACAATTGCCAAGAACTTGAATAGTTATGAGGCAGCTAAGTAAAACAGAGCAGATTGTGGTATCTCTGGAGAAAAACAGCACTGTATCTCACGATAATCAAAAGTTGAAATAGAATTATAACTGTTTCTTTTGTTTGTTAAGTAGTTTTAATTCCCAGCAATGAAAAACTGGAACTGGTGAACGTTTCTAATCTGTTTTACATTTTAACTGGAATTTTTCAAAAAAAATTTGATGCTTATTGTGGTAACGTTTAATACTGTAACTCAAAACACACAGATGAGGGAGCTACAAAGCATTCCTGGGTGCCCTAGTTTAGAAGTATCTTCTTCTGGCACAATGTCAGTCATTCCCACTCTCCGGGGAGCTTCTTCTATACTACCTAGTGTCTGATTTCAGGTAAGTCCAACAAAAGTGCTGAGCCTCCAATACATAACTATTTGAACAAATGCAGGTAACAGGATAGAGCAGAGATCCAAAACAACTTTGCCCTACTGGAAAGCAGGTTACAGCATGAGCCCAGAGGCCATCTGTAATGCCAGGCAGCCAACTGGTCTGTCAGCCTGTGCAAAGCTGAGATCCTGGGCCAGTAGGGCGGACTTGAACATGGAGACTGAAGTTATTTACAACAAGGTGAGTGACCAGAGGGTGTTACGGGTGGGAAAATTTGCTTTGATTCATTTAGCGGCCATTACAGTACAGACACTGGACACAAACCAAACCAGACAGACCTCGTTCCACTGCCCATAGAACTAGCTCAGTGCTGCAGAAATTTACTTTGTCACTTGTTCTTCCTTCCAATACAAGCTGACAACAACGTAGTACATCTTAGTCATCAGCTTAAAACAACACTGATTTATTACAGACTCTCCCTATTATCCGGCTTTCAGCAAAGAACAACAGTACATACATTAGTGAAAGGGTGTCTCCATTTACCTGAGAACATATTGCCAGAAGATGAATTCTTGGCACAAGAAGCTGGGTGGAAAGAGGAAAGCTGGAAATACAGCAAGTCAGTTCAGCATTGGTATCCACTTTCTCATACACAATTTTCTGGCCACAAATGCTAAGGCCAGTCTTCCAGATGTTATTGGTTATGTCATCAAATAGGCAGTCAACACATTTAAACATAAAAAAAAGATGCTCTGAGACTGAACTGATTTGACATTTATTTAACAAAGCTATCAAACCATGTGAAACACAGCTGACACATGGAGGTAAGCCCAGCAACCCATGGACATGGCAAAAGTAGAAATAATTTCACTGTACCAATCATTTTTATAGGTCCAAGAACAAGAAAGAATACGATCGAATTATTTCATTGATATCAGAGGACTATGCCAAATACAAATCACTTCAGTGTACCACTTCTCATTCTATCATTGTTACTCACTCCAAAACTATAAAGCTAGTGAAACAATTTTTTCCCTGGTAACATGGAAAGTATGGCTTTGTACATTCTAAGCCTCCTACTTAATAAGACTGGCTAATTAACTGCAGTACTTTGTCCGTGGCATACATAAAGCAGCAGAGTTCAGATTTTGAATAGATAACAGAAAAAAGTTAAGTATCCTTAGTACAAACTACAATTATTTTGCCAGCGGAACTACACTAAGATGTTTTAAAGCTTATGTTGGAAACATGATACAGAATATATGGTTAAATAACAAGAAAGCCTTTTCCCTTCTTTACCAAGCATTTATTTATTATTTGAAGTTTTATAAGCTATCTTCTTTGAGATCACTTTTTCAGAAGTATACATACGTAGTATAAAAAAGTATAGGATCAGAGAACATCCCAAGTTGGAAGGGGCCCACAAAGACCACTGAGTCCAACTCCTGACTCCACACAGGATCACTCAAAGTTCAATCCCTACATCTGAGAGCACTGTCCAAATGCTTTTTAAACTCTGGAAGCATAGAGCAATGGCCACAGCCCTGGGGAGCTCGTTCCAGTGCCCAACCACTCTCTGGTGAAGTGCCTTTTCCTAGCACCCATCCTGATGCCCCTCCTACTTCCCTTCACATGTACACTAATACAGTACAACTGAAAAGTTGGGGTGTGGGGTTTTTTGAGGTGTCTTATGCTACATTTATCGTGATGGTTATCTATAGTCCTCCAAATAACCAAATACTACAATGGCAACAGGATAAACATACGTAGAAAAATATGTCATACTACCAAATGACATCACAGATCCTTACAAGAGGACAAAGTCTTTAACTTCTGTAAGACTTGTTTCAATCTGATTCAATATAAAAACAGGAGCTTTATCAAGAGGATGGTGAATATATAGGAATTAATCTTCTTAATCCAGGCCATTGTGGGCTAGACCATAACAATTACCATAATTTCTTACTTTCACAGGCCACTGCCAAGGTATAAAACAGACCACTGGTATTTCTATGCACATCTTATACAGCTAAGCCAGCACCTTAAGAAGTCCTCTCCTGTACCCCAGTATGTTAAAAGAGCAAGCTACAACTCTGGTGGACAAAGCTATGTTAACTGTATGTTCTATGATATATTGCAGGGTTATCCTGCAAAGAGGTTTGACTTCAGGTACCCTCTTGGCATTGAGTGGCACCCAATTGGCTCTGAGGCTACTATCTTGCTGGGAACAAAATGAGATCAAAGTTGCTTAAGCTACCTTAGAATATTTTCATGCTCTGTTAGGGAAACACTGCCAGAGCAAAGCCTGACTCCGCTCTCTTCTGTAATACTCAAGTAAATTAAAACACTGTTGGCTTTTTTTTTTTTTTTCCTTGTTAGTGGCTCTTGCTTCCCCAGCTAAGCTCTTTGTATATTGTTTTGGCTATTTAACTGCAACTGTTAAACTGGACGCACATGACACATCTTCCAAATTATATCTGATTACTGACTAATAAAATACAGAAATAGCCCTACTACTGACCGAATAAAATAAAATAAAAATTATGAGACCAGAAAGCCAAAGAGGATCAACTATATAAACTTAGGAGATTCTTTAGGATCCTTTAGAGACTAGGCATATGGTATGCAACTGCTACACATACCTCATAGCAGGACTAGCAGTAATTGCCCAGGTTAGCAGAGCTGTTACTTCTATAATGTTAATGAACTGAATGTGAGATACACTCCTTCAGTAAAGCTACTGAGTTAGCTTTTTTTAACATACATGCTAAAAAAATACAGAAAGTAAGTTCCAATAAATTAAATGTACCAAAAAATAATCTTAGCAAAGATTATTATTAGTCCAAGTAAATAGTAATCCATATATATCTATTTGATTTATTTTGATAAAAATATAAATCCAGATTAAAATTCACCCTAGCTTTGTTAAAAACTCATTGATAGAGAGTTTGTCTTTGAATGAGTTTTGATTTTTTCCATTATTCTTCCTTTCAGTTTGTATGTTCTTTACCTTCTCCGCTCCTTTCTTCTTCTATTCATTTTTAGTTTCTATGACTAACTGCCAAAAATTTAAACTAAAGCACAAACCCTGCCCACCTCATCCAAAGAAACCAAAACCAGCTGATCCAATAACAGTATTTTTCCCACTCAGGCCAACAAAATCATTGCATACATCTGCACTGACAGAATCTTCAGTGTACAGAAGAAAAAAGACCTTCAGTGTACAGAATTGTTGTTTGTAACTTCAATGGTTAGCAGAATCTGTTGCTTAACTTCAGCAAAGACAGCAACAAGTCCCACTCTAAATACTAAAACACAAATTGGCTCCTTTTACAACAACTTACTGTCAGATACAGTTTAGGAGAACAGTCACTCAAGAGCAGAAGGAATGTTTGGTAATTCAGTAAGAAGATAAAAAAATATTTTTCATTTTCATACCACAGTATGCCCACAAATACTGCAGACTGGTTTTATTTTGTTTACCTTTCTTCTACATTCATTTAATGTCTTTCTTCTGACTGTCTCACACAAAATCTGTTCCAGGTGTTTGCAAGTATTTCTTCATTACAGGTATTATTACTATTATTACGAGATTTTAAAGCTCTTTATTCAGATCAGGTGTTACTACATATTGCTTTACTTCCCAAGCAAAAAGCCAGGCCTTTTAGCATGTCCAGGGCAGCCCAGTTATGGTGAAATCAATGGCACCATTGTAATTTACAAGCTGCTGAGGATCTGCCCCTGCTTGTTTGAACAGCAGCTTTTTACATCCACAGCACATAGGCAGAAAAGTCTGCTGAAAGTTCAAAAGCATTTGTAATTTTTGTGCACTTCTTTTCAAACACTTCTAAAGTTATTTGCGCAGTAGAGAAAACACTTTTATCCAGCAAGGCTCCAAAGGTGTTTAATACAGTTCATTGCAGTAGGAGTGCTTAATGGGCATTTTCAGGCTGCTCCTTATCCTGCTCACAGGATCGTGAGGATCCAATTAATTAATGTCAGAAAAACACTTTGAAGATAAGAAGTACTTTCTGAGATGCTTTTCTCAAAGAACCAAGAAGCTTTTGTTTCAGCAGCCAAATTTGGGATGGAGGCATGAAATACAAACCCATACACCAGTGGATTTCAGTAGAAAACACCACAGAGAGAAGGTGAAGGAGGGCAGCAAGAAGTTTTAACCACTGCTCTCTCTACCTCTCTGGAACTTACCATGCTGAATGGATTCTAAGCACCAAACAGCTATACTGCCATCGATGATTAGTTTTAAAAGGCAGTGTCTTAAAATACTTCTGGAACATAAGAATGATCTGCCAAAGCCTGGGAGCCTTCCAAGGAAGGAGAAACGTAGGCAGCTCTGCTTAAACTCATATGCACATATGCTAAACCTTGCACAGGATGTAAGGTTTGCCCTATTAGTGCATTTCCTCAGAAGATTAGTTCTAGGATTTTTCTCATATTGATTTGAATTCCGAGAAAACTGGATGATGATGACAGTCAGGAGATTCAAAATAAATGTATAACCCAACTGGATCCACCCTGTCATTCTGTTGGAGACGCGTCATGTGAAAAAGGGCAAAGAAGTTTGGCAGAAAATAAACCCCCGTATATTTTGTCTTGTCCTCAGATGTCAGAGGAGCTCTGGGTAGCTGAGCTTAGATTCTGAGTGATGCCTAATTTGGCACTGTCTGGTCGCATTCAATACACAAAGTATGGTGATTACAGATTCACAGACAGCAAACTGCTCAATTCATCTAATTGTGTTCAAACGCACTTCCATGACTCCTCCCTTAAGGAATTTGGCCATGCCCAATGAGAACTCTCACAGCTAGATTAGTGAACAGAGCAGCTTATTAAAGCAACAGATGACAGGTTCTTCTGAATTGCTGGTGAGAACACTATTTTCAAAGCGCATGAAGTTAACCAAGAACATGAATGCAAACACAGAGTAGGGGATGAGATATGATTGCCCTGCTCTAATCTGCCCTGGTGCAGCCTCACCTGGAATACTGTGTAAAGTTTTGGGCAACACAGCACAAAAAGGACAAAAACACTATCAGAGAGCCTCCAAAGGAGGGCTAGAAAGACTGTGAAGGGACTAGAGGGGAATTTCAACCCAGGCCATTCTGATTCTATATATGAGGAGTGGCTGAAGTCCTTGTTTTGTTCAGCCTAGAGAAGAAAAACAGCGAATCCTTACAGGTCTCCTCCAACCTGAGATACTCTATGATTCTATGATAAAGTTAGTTTATCAGTTTCAATAGCATCACCAAGGCCACATCCCTACAGAATGATCATGGGGTTTGGCCACGGAACCCGAACCCTGCCCCACACTCCATGTTATTTTTCTTAGAGTCAGAATACCAGGCTCCCCTGGTGTTTGCTAGCAGATAAAGTCAGAGGTTACATTCTTAGGGAACTACAACGGAATGGATTATCCACCACATCCCACCCGGAAGGTTTACCTTCTCTCAAGATGTGGATGTTTCAGTAAGTTACCTCTACTAAATATTCCACATAATCCACTCTGAGACTACAGTTACTCAAGCTTCACAATATTTAGAAGGAACTGGAGATACCGCATGCAGTCCTGTTATCAGGATTAGAGCTCAAGGGGTTCTCAGGCTGCTCACTACTTTCCTTTATACAATAGTAGGGGATATCCCCTGTAACAGTATTCCCTTGCCTTAACTTAACTCTCAGTGTTAGATTATTTTACAGTCTAAAGAGGTAACTTATTAACTCTTACACTAAAGAGAGCTTTATACTAAAGAGAGTACTTCATAGAGCAACCATCAGCACCTGCAGAATTATGGCCAGTTGCCATCTAACTGTAATTGCAGGTCTAGCCCAGTTCTGATATGTTTGATTCTAGGTGGATTTCACAGGAATCCTGACAATATTACCACTGTGTTCTCCTTAAAAGAAGTGATGAAGCCAGCAGAATGAAAGAAGGCTTCCAGAAAAATGTTAAGCATTACTTCATCTGTATTAGGAGGAATGGTAATGAAATAAAACTCAGATGCTCAAATCCCGTTCCACACTCCCTGT
Organism: Gallus gallus; assembly: GCF_016699485.2. NCBI lineage: Eukaryota > Metazoa > Chordata > Aves > Galliformes > Phasianidae > Gallus > Gallus gallus. The sequence goes on along the minus strand of NC_052541.1, from coordinate 6,562,838 downwards.
GTTTCTTCCTCCTGAAGTTTTAAAGAAACTCAAAGGTAGGTACAAAATAGTTCCATCTGATTTCGCCTTTGCTTCAAAAAATATATGCACTGAAGACAGTGACGCTAAAGACACGGTACACATTCTAATCAGAAAAAAATGAATGCTAATATATCCTACGTGCAACATTTATCAGGTTAATTCTCAACTTTAGCAAGAAAAAATTAAATAAATCAAAGGAACACAACTCAAGCAGGACAGGGTATCAAACATCATAGCGTCAGACTTGCCCAGTTCTCAACAAATAGTAATTAATGTTCATGTTCCAAGGTGTATACAGAAAGTCACCCCCTTGCTTTCTTAACTGTTCAAATTGCTGAAATAGCTCTCCGGTTTTATTTTTACAATAACATTTTGTTCTACTTCTTAGTATGCCTTTTTCAAAGTCTGTTAAGTAAAGATAAATACAGGCAAAGAAGAAAGACAAGCTGTACCCGCCTAATTAGCTTGTGAGTTTTCACACTACTTCTATGCTGGATAGTTTTTGTGTATACTTCTCCTGAGGTTTTGGGTATGCGCTTCTCCTGACTAACTAAAGCAGTTTGTTACAAACAGGCACGTTAAAGGACCACCATCACTACCAGACAATTCAAGGTTGATTAAAATACATCAGTAGAATTTCTGTTCTAATCTTTTAAAATCAAACTACTTGCAGTGTACTAAATAACAAATATGTGACAATTTTAGAAATAACAGAATGGAGAAAACATTGAAAGAGAAAAAATGAAAGAAAACTCTCTTTTCCTTGTACATGTGCAGAACCTGCCTTCTGTCCAACAGCACAGAATGGAGTCTGCATTATGAGGTGCGGGGAAACAATGGTCTGTGTCATTCATAAACCAGTGAATCTTTACTTACGAGCAACAGACAAATTTTGCAGTTTCAAAGCATGATACCTCTCCCTCTAATTAAGTTGACTGCTACTGGTTAACAGTAAACTTGGTCTGTTGCTCATTAGGACCATAAGAATATTTTTAAAACAAAGCATGAAGAACTGTTTTTAATCAGAGATTCAAAAGCTTTAGGAACGGACTGCGATGTCTATTAGCAGAGATGAAGGAAATTAAGGAGAACTTAATTTCTCACTGTATCAGTAGATACAATTGGAAGAAACTGGTAAGTTCTTAAGATAATGTGCTTTTGATGACACTTAAAAAGTCTCATAAATCTTAGTTACATTAAACATACAACAAGAAATGGTGGTGATGAAGAGTTACAAACTCTTAACAAACACTGCTTCTTTATATTTTTATTATTTTTTTAATAAGACAGCCAAATAAAAGCATTATTCACTTAGAATACAAATTTAAGCTCAAAGCAATCCCCCTGACTTGACCTTCCCCTGTATTAATTAAGTCTGGGGAGGGAATGAAACAGTTTTTGTAAAGAACATCAAAAAATCAGAGCAAGCTATCACTCTGCATATATAGCATATATAGCCATCACTCGTAGCTCTGCCAGACTCAGGGAAAAATCAATCTCAGCCTTCTGGAATATGAACTGAAAAGAGAATGATGAAGTGTTACGACAGAAATTCAACAGTAAACTTATAATTCCACTTATTGAAGGAATCTTTATTCTGCAGTCTGACTGAACATCTGTAGACACATTACACACTACAACATTGTTGCCTTAGGTACTCACAAGAGATTTAGAAGAAAAGTGACAGGGCCTCTTTCTGCTAATAAAAATGTATCTCTTCCCCAAGACTGCCAAAGCCTTCATATTATTTCTTATAAACATTCTTTGAGTAGGCTAATTCTGCTCAATGAAACGGACACTTACCTGGTGTATTTATTAACCTGGACTGGGGGGAGGGGTTTGCCTAAATTACCCTTGGAAAAATAAGACAGACACCTAATGTAATAACCCAGAGATTCAAATTAAATTGTAATACAATTATTACGAAATAAAGTACTTATTTAGTCAAAGGCAAACAATACAATGCTTATCTATAGATAATTAGAACAAATAATAATAATACCACTTTGATTATTTAACTGAGAGCTTAATTTGCAGAGTTTGGTCTGAAGGCTCGTTCATCGGAAGAGGTCATTGCTTCATTTACTTTTTGCCAGTGTCCCTCTCATCACAGATCCCGTATCTGCTGACAGAGCAACCTGTTTGTCCATAACAAGTACCTGACTTAGCACTAAAATTTGATGACATCGCCCTTGAAAAACATACTGCTACTTTCTTTCTTTAAAAAGTACAAATTAAGCCACATAAGTCTAATAAGTTCCCAGAAAAATCACACTTAAAAGTAAAGTATATTCATCTCTCCCACTCCCAATCTGTCCAATACACTCCAGCTAAAACAACCTTTCTCCACAGTCACTTCAACCAGGACACAATTATCTCCTGAACGTATGCTCTGGCCTCTGCTCCTTACCCTGATTAAACACAGGGATGTCATCTGAGAACACCACAAGCTCTGCACAGGTCTGCTTCTCTATCACTGCTAGTTTTTGATAGGGCCCTACATGCATCAGTATGCATTAACTATCCCAACCAGCTTCACCTGCAGCCTCCACCCACCCTCCACCCCCTAAGCCTTGCTCCTGCACCTTCTCAAGGTTTACCTCCTATACCCAATAACTTCAGTAGAACTGCAGGGCAAAATCCTTATTTCAAGTTATGTTCAGAAGTTCCCAGCTCTGTAACAGCTCCATGTTAAGAGCTTTATAGGTGCAGAGAAAGCAGTTCTAGCCTTGTGCTGTACCAGTCACCCACTTCAATTGGCTGCATGCTGATTAAAAGCTGAGTGTTATTTTATTTAGGAGTGCTGGTGTAGGTTAACGCGGGTGAATGAGATAGCAGACATTAGCCTTTTAATGCAGACTGGTTGCAGCTGGACTATCACACCCTTAATAAATGCCTTCATTTTCATTTTGTTTGACTGATGATCAACAGATATTCAAGCTTTTCAGTCCCAAGGCTCCTAAACCATGTCCTGATTAGGAGTACAAGCTGGTCACCTTCACTAAGTAGCTTACTTAAAAACATCTAATTTCACAGCAGACATCCATCTGACCTGTAACACAGGCATGCTATCAAAATTTTTAGAATTACAGCATTTTAATTATAACGCATACATAAAATAAAATGAGTCTTGACCGTGGTTAACTACCTCTGTCATGGATACAAACACAAAGGAAATAATGAGCCTGCATGACCTCTAAGTACCGATGTTTTTCTGACACAAAGACTTGAAGCAATATTCAATAGAAAACAAAGACACTGGGCAAACTAAGAAGAAAAGGATAAAGTTTAATCTCCCTTGACTAACTTAATCACACAGTCTATAAATCAAATTTTAAATCCTCATGTATACCTTGGATTTCTTTTGGAATTCAATGCTGCAATGTAAAAATATTCTCTGCATATGAAGTCTCTTTATTGGATCCAACCATGAAGCCACTAATAATGTAGCATTTCTTCTGGCTGATTATTTTACTAAAAGATGTAAAAAAGAGTAAGAAGCAAAAACGTTGAAACTTACAAGTTCAAAGGGAAATCAGCACAGCAACAGTAAAAAAAAAAAAAGAGAAAAATGTTTTTTCTATAGAATCAGACAATGATGTAACGACATATTCCAACTAGATCAAGGGATGCTTAAGGAACAAAGAAAGAGGTTTTTCACTATCCAAGAGAGAATTCTGCTCAGAATAAAATAAGATTAGGGAATCAAAGAATGCTTTACAGAAATGTCTAAGACAATTGAAACCAGCTTCCCAGACATTTTTTCTTAAGTTATGTTCTGCAGCATTTGAACAGCTATTTAAATAAGTAACAACCTCTCCTCTTGGCAAGAAAAAAAAAGATATGTGTCTTGATATGATTTGGAAATTTGTCTGTAGATAGTTTAAGAATTTGGACTGGTCTCACTCATTCTTTAGGGGGAGCTGAGTCAGAGTACAACAATCATTTTGAATTAAAATTTTTAAGAAGAGGACAGTACTGTGACTAACACACGATACAGCCATGACTTTGATGAACTCACGAAGCTAATGATTTCCAAAGGATGCATGACATTCTGTAACTGGTCCCTCATTGGCTATCTTAGAGGAAAGAAGAATAGAGCAGGAAGTCAGCTGTATTTACGAGAGGAGAATCATCCATGTTACAGAAGAAAAAACTTACACAAGAGGCAAGGATAAAAGCTGAAGTTTTAGATCTCTTTCGAGGCCTGGCTGTAAGCCAAAGACATCCCAACAGTGGTGGGCACTCTGACACACGGAAATATGTACAGATGTTCTATGTAAATTACTTGCACTGCCTACTCTGAGATGTAACTTTCTATGTAAGTTTCTAGAAGACAATGTGTACTGCACATGGACAGCCATATCTTTAAGGATATAAAAAGCACCTCAAGAAAAGAAGGCAATTAAGTACATTCACGATATGGAAGGAGAATAGAATATATCTATTTCATGCTGTTTTATGAAAGATAGCATGAGACTGTATTACAGCCAAAAGGCAGAAAAGCCAAATCAGGTAAAAAAAAAAAGATGAAGCTTACTAAAATACAGAGGATGCTTTAGAATCATAGAATCATAGAATTGCTCAGGTTGGAAAATACCATAAAGGTCATCAAGTCCAACCACAACCTAACCATACTACCCTAACTAACAACGTTCCGCTACATCACGTCCCTGAGCACCACATCCAAACGGTTTTTAAACTCATCCATGGATGGTGACTCAACCACCTCCCTGGGGAGCCTATTCCAGCGCTTGACAACCCTTTCTGTAAAGTGTTTCCTGATATCCAACCTAAACCTCCCCTGGTGCAACTTGAATCCATTTCCCCTCGTCCTGTCACCTATCACCAGTGAGAAGAGACGAACCCCACTCTTGCTGCAATCACCTTTCACGTATTTGAAATATTCCAAACAGTCCAGTACACAGAACCAAAGAGAGCATCCTGACAGGTACCCATCCAGAACTGTGACACAAGGGACCACCAAACTCTTTTAACAAGCCTCTTCTATCAGAAAGCTTTTATTTTGTAAAACGGTTTTCAAAACTCACTGATCTTTTTATCTAATTAACTTTCATGTGAATAACAGCAGTAAAGTAATACTTTATACACAGCTGGGAAGAGCCTCTAAGTTTCTCCTATGAAGTGAGAAGAGGAGGAATTGAAGTTTCACGCACTATTTGACAGTGGAATTTTTGAGAGTGTGACCATGGAGTATCTCCCTCAGAGGAACACGCATGAACCTACGATGGTAATGTAGATGCATTGTAGATTTCACTGCAGTGAAAACTTAAGATTAAAGACTCACCGATGACAAATAGAGATTAATTATTATTTAGTATGATAAATGTTTGAAATAAAGACTGGAAATGAAGAATATAGTCACAAACATTGGTCAGTGGCAGAACAAGTATGTACCTTAAGATGCTCAACATACATTGTTAAAAAGAGCTTAGTTTTTTAAGTTATCCTTGAAAACTGTGCTGTCAGCCACAACAAACTACTATTTTCATGTAAACTACTTGATGGCTTAGTCACCTAACAGAAAACAAAGACAAATCTAAATATTTGAGATCTATGAAGTTCAGGTTAATTGAGTTCAGTTAAATAAAAACTCACTGTTGTTCAAGTATCTCTTTTTTTTTTTTCATGCATTTTCTTTGAAATTTTGCATTCAAGTTCCTTGGTTTTGTTCATAACTGGAAACAGAAGTATAATCAAAACACTGTGAGAAGGACTGAAATTAAAGATTTTGGGGTCTGATGAGAAGCAGGAAATACCAAAAATCTTGCAGCAGAGTCAGTTCTTCAGAGGCTTCCCGGCCAAGGGGGTTTGGAAAGTTATATAAAGCACCCAGCAGTCTGGTTGCTTACAAGCCAAACTGAGCAGCCAGCCTTTCTGAGTTTCACTATTTTGCATACCTCTCTTTATTCCTTTCCCTTCTGTTCAAAACAACCTTTCCATATTTCAAGGAAAGGAAAAAAAAAAACATTCCTTTAATACAGAACTTATGAAACAAGCACCTCAGTGGGACTCATTGCTGCTGGCTGTTGTTCAGATGATGTATTTTCAGGGAAGATCATCAAAGCAACAGCAGGCTTCAGCTGGTGCACTGCTGTAGTGATAACTGCTTTTCTAAAAACACTGCTTACAAACAAATGGTAATAAAAGAAACCCACCACTTTTGTTAAATGCTGACAGAATCAGGAAACACAGGAAATGAGAACACTATGAGCTCCAAAACTGGTAATAACTGTTGACATCAGTGAGTAGGTATGAGCCAAAAATCATAGCCACTGGGTGCTAGAAAGAGATACTCACATCAGTAACATGGTCTGCTTTCTTTTTAGGATCTGCCACTTAATATACAAAAAAAGAATACACTGGCTTTTGAGAATGCATTTCTTAAGTACATTTTCAAAATGTGCCTGGAACCTAAAGATCACTACACACACTGTCATGTATCAGCTCTCTATTTAATGAAGCCAGATGGGAAAAGGTCACCTTGGAATATACTATAATAAGATAACCTTGCCAGAAACTCTAAAATGTAGTTAGTTAAGCAACACCAGTATTGAAAAAATAAATGGTAAGCAAAGAAAAATGTCCTAGATACATTCTGGTTCAGCTACAGGTCATTATGCTAGGTAAGATTCTTGTGCAACTTGAATTCAGTGGAGTTGAATTCATGAACACCAGGGTTGAATTTCATCCAAAGTCTTAACAACTTCAAGGGTTTTAGTAAGTGATTGCCCTAGCCAAATGCTACACGTTGGCTATAATCTGATGAACATTTTAGTGAAAGAATCTCTCTCTGCAGAAAATTGATTTGAAATTATGTTAAGGAAAGTAATTCAAAGAATATGGAAAACTGTGTACATATGCTAGAAGAATGAAGCAATGTAGAAACGAATTTCAAGTAAGAAGTGTTAGAAAGATAGCTCTCACACTTTTCTGCATCTTAGTTTATTGACTCTTACCAGTTCTTAAACCTCTTGCATTAAAAGCAAACATTTTACTCTCCTTGGTAACTAATCTACATACACGTTATCCTCAAACACATGCCGAACTCTAAAAGTCAAACACCGTCACAACCTGCCTGTGCTTCAAGTAGCACTTTATCACTCCATAAGCAAAATCCCCTTTACAGATTCAGAAGTGTTCACACTACATTTAAGATTGCCTCCCACTCTACAACACTTCTTGTGAAGTAGTCCCAGCTTGAATCATTAGTCCTGGCTTTTTTTGTTGTTTTTCTTTTATATTCAGTGGTAAGATCAATGCACGATGCACAATGCTGTTTTCAAAAACTGTACTTCGTAAAGGCTTTTCCAAGTGGAAGAACCAACGCTCTCCCAGGCCTTGTGTCCTCTACATGCTTCTGTAGCATCACTGTAGAAAAGGCTTTTCAAAAGAGAAATTAAATCAAATTACTATTAATTCAGATGATCAGCATACCTACAACCAAGCATCTGATGTTAACTAAATTAAGTTATGTGGAAAAAAAAACACAGAATCTGCACTGAGCATCAGATCTTTTCAAAAACTCAAACAGGACTGAACCTTTTGACATGCCTCAAAAGTGGCTAAACTTCTATTAAGTATCCATTAAGCAGAATCAGAAAACTTATAAGCAAAATATGAAGAACTATGGGAAAAGACATAAGCCTCAGAGTAGAGAGGAGACTCAGCAGAAGCCAATAAATAGTACTTACTGATTGTTATTACCACATTTTAATAGGAATACTCCATTTAGCAAGTATTTTTTTAAAAAAAAAGCTTTTCTCTTTCTGAACTCTTTGGTTCAATCCTCAGGAAGTAACGACAAAATACATTTGCTAGTATTCCAAATATAGAAAGCATATTTAAGGAACATTATTTGAAATGTCACTCCAACCTTTTAGAGATTAACTGCCTGTTCAGTTATTAATAATTTACTCCAAAATTTCCTTAAGGTTCAAATTTGCTGTGCTTATTGTCAACTTATTTAAGATGCAATTCTTTACATCCTTTCTTCACAGTTTGGAGAAAATCTCTGTCGTCTGTACAAGAAAATGTCTTTGTTGTTCAGCTCCAGTGGAGAACCAAGGACAAAAGGTAAAAAAAACAGTTCTGCTAATCCAGATAACACAATTACATAGCTTACAAGTAATGTGGACAGTAAGCTGTAAATGTGAGAGATACACTCCAACTCTGATGCATACACCAACACATATAGAGGTGCACTCAATGAGTAATGTACACCACAAGAAATACCATGTAGAAGTCCCTGTGGGGATTTCACAAGTCTATCACAATAAACACATGTAAGACTTTGCTTTTTCTTGCTGTACTTGCTAAACTTAAAAGAAAAAATGGCAACGTTCGTTTCTGAATAGAAATGGATGGATTATTAACAGCTCGTTGGCAGCTCTCACTCATTTGGGAAAGTCACTGAAGTACTGTAAAACTGAAGTTTGCTGTACATATGGTAACAGAGAAAATACAAAAACCCCTCTCCTCTGACATACTCTTGCATGTTAATTCCCAGCCTTGAAAATTCAAACAGATATCCTCTCTTCCCTGTATTACTGGGTACTATCTGTTGCAATGGCTTTGCACAGCAACCTTATTCTTGTCTTCCAAAATAAAAAAAGTGTAAGAGTAAAAAAATCCAAATAATAATCAGAAAGAGCAATTCTAAAAAAAATCTATAATTAAGTGTAGTAAGTGATCTAATTAGCACCACATGAAGAAAATCAATGGCTTTTTCATGATCTAATATTTAAATTACAGAATGTCTCATATGATTTCTTGTCACACAGCAGTGTCTCCAACAATGTTTATGTTCTAAATTCTCTGTCAGTGTTCTGATCTACTTCTATACTTGCTGGAAATTTGAATCTTTAAAGTGATTTCAAAATATTATTTTAAACTCAAGAGCTGCTAACAGTATTTCTTCATGAGACATGCTGTTTGAATGCTATCTATTATGCAGGGGATAATGAATCGAAATACTTTTCAGAGCATCTTTTCACTGCCTCTTCAGTGTCAGCCACTGTTATTTTCACATGACTAGTTCCATGCATCTATATTTGTGTTCTCACTAACATTCAGACTTGTCCAACCTCTAATGTATAAACTTTCCCTTCCACATCATCTCATACACGTGTACTGCTAATGACAGCAAGCAGCTGCTGCTTCTTGGTACTGTTTGCAGAATGGAATCTTAGTCGTATGATGACCCCCAATTCAGCCACCTGTTCTAGAAACACACTGCTGCTTGAAATATAGGATATCACCTACTTCTTTCTGATTACAGGTTTGCAATACATGGCTAATGTATTTCAAAACTAATTCATTTTCAATCTCTGTACCTTTCATTCTTTTATTAAGCTAAATTTCCATTTTTACTGTTGAAACTTTCATCATATGCTCTTACTGTTAAGGCTATGGATGAGTAACGATCAGTATCTTTAAGTAAGGTTCTCAACATCCACCAAACAAAAAAAAAAAGACACCTTCCAAATAATGAGATTAATGTCATCTGGCTTTATAATTTTGTCATCCTAAAACTCAAACCCAACAATACGGGAATATTTATACTCAAACCCCACATTTTTTGCAGCACAAGTGCTGAAACAAACTAGTCCCACATAAGGTATTATGGTCCTATTTAATTCAATGGCAAACTTCCTATTTCAGTGTATGAGAATTTGCCAGCTGTTAATTACCACTGGGATAAAAGGTATGTCTTTGTCTCTTTCCTATACAAGATTAGCATGTGAGAGAATTGTCTTCCAATGGAAAAGTCTCTCCAAGGTTAGCAGTTCTGCTGCCCAAAGGTCTAACTGATCAGCCAAGAAGAAAATATTTAGGAAAAATAATTAGAGGAGCAAATGATTCTGTGCATAGCTCAGGACTATACAACCTACAGACTTGTTTAGAGAGTTTGAACATACATTGCAATACATACCTTTTGCTTCAAACTGTAAGGAAACTACTAGAGTAAACCTACAAACCGATTAATATTTATGAATAGTTATTAATAGCCATTTTTTTGGCAGGTTAATACCAAAACCGGGCTGCTTCTTTTCCAAAACTATTTTCCTGGGGAAAAGTAACAGTTCATTGAAAATAGCATGGACCACTGGATGCACAAGAAACCTGTGATGATGTAGATGTGGTAGATTCTGTAAAATGTCAGTTATAAAGGTACATGAAATAGGCTGTTTCAGCAGCTGTTCAAAGATATCTCTATCATATCCAGCATCATCTCTAAAACTGTATTTTCTATGAGGTCACAGGTTTTGCTACAATGAGCAACGGATTATGCCTCAGAAATTTGCAAAAGCAGGGTGGAGACACTTTCAGATGTTTGGAGGACTCAGCTGAATGTGAAACTCTTTCAGTAAGAAGCATCACACTCTTATCTGCATTTTCCAGCACCTCCAGATTACACAGAAATCTCAAACACCACCCGGTGAAAAAACACTTTCCTGGCTGCTGGTTTGCTTAGTACATTTGACAAAGCAGTGAAGATGTACAGAGCTGTGTAAAAATTGTTTAATGAAATCACATGGAACTCAGATGTCTCCTGAAGAGACAAGCAGAATAACTCAGGTTCCCAGAACCACCTGCTGACATCTTTAAAAAAAACATTAAGCGACCTTGAGCTGATTCGTGATTTTGCATTGAAGAAACTATGAAATGTAAAAATTGAAGGGAAAAACAAACCCAACTAAGCTTATATTCCTCACAACCATAAGAATGCTGCTTACAAGCAACTCTGATGGCTGCAGTTGGACTATGCCAGAACAATGACCTGAAACTTCAGTTTTGCATAGTACTCCAGTACATACTCAAAGAAATGGCTGCTGGGTTATTACTGTTCTGTTTTTTTGTTTTTGTTTTTGTTTCTTTGCTACTGAAGCATACAGAAAAGTTTAAAACTATTTACCATTTTTATGATTCAAGACTTATGCCTACTAAGATAAACACTGACAAACCACTAAGTACCAGATGTGAGCATTCAAGCTTCCCAGCTGTACCAGGGTTATGTGCTCTATAAAGCTCTCAATGCCTAAATTTTAAATGCTGTGACATCAGTGAGAAATTTGTGTCCACTAATAGACAAGGAAAAAGAAAACAATTTCCCAATTACCATTTCGCTTGTATGTTGCATTGCTTGGTAAAGCTTTTTCTAGTTTCAGTTTTTTGATCTGCTGGAACATGTTCATTCCTGTCCTGGAGCAACTACACCTGCCTCAATAAGCCAAGTTTATAGTGTTACAGCATAAGCAGAGAGGCTGGAGGCCTTCTAGATGGAACAGCCTCAGGAATTCAGAACAGGGGAGGGAGTTGGTAAATTTAGCAGAGTAGGTCCGTACCAGGAGCTTTAAAATGAAACATATGTAGTGAATAAAAAAGGAGAAAAAAGATGATGGCATAAACAAACTGCTCAGGGGATAAGCATAGCATGGGAAAGAAAAACCTTGCAACTTTCCCATACATGCCAACAGTCTTGATTATTTTTAAGCGAACATTACTATTTCTCTGTCCTGCCAATTCCAAAAATGTACTTGTGGTGGCTCAGAACATTTTAATATAGCTAAGCGAACTTTTCTGTCTGCTGTTTTCTTTTCACATACTGACATGTAAATCTGTCAGATAAATTATACTCAGTTTCATAATTTTATAGATTAGTAGGGTAGTGACTTTCATCAACGTGCTAAGCAAGCCACATTCTCATCCATTTGCTAGTAAACATACAGTATCTACAGAAGCTCTTCAGACAGAATAATTGTTTACCTCCTTCATCAAATGAATTAGTGTTGATGGATACTATACAAACTGTTCATTAGAAAAAACTAACACTGGTGTATACAGGTTTATCTGTATCAAAAATACATTTGAATAAAATCAGGACAAATCAGAACAGATGAAGAGTTCACCCCAGAAATGGTCCTGAACTTTTGATATTTGTGGACTTACAGTTTATATTATTTCTTCACTTTTGAAGAGTCAGATTTTCTGCAAAACTATGGAGATGACATTACAGCACACTGTTCCCCACCGTAAACTCCCATCTACATGCAGATGTTTCTGTAAAACCAGTTAGTGCTCCAACAGAAACTGAAGAGAAGAAGATTCAATAATGAGCACTTTCCTTTCTCGGACTTGAACAAATTATGTGGTACTGAGATGGTTAACCGACAGATGTGAGATAAAGTGGCTGTCAAACAGAGTACAGGGATTTTAAACTTCCAGTACATCTGGATAGCTCTAGTGATAAAAACACTGAGCTAGCAACCAAATTTTTGTTATTTGCTCTGGTAATTCTTTTCTCTCCAAATCTGTCTCAGCAAAATTGGCTCCCAAACAGAAGCACACATGTAGATAAAGACCTCTGTAACCTGGAAATGGGTTTTTAAACAGCAAATGTCACAGTTCACAAAGGCATACAAGACATTATTTCTTATTTGCAGCATGTTATGCACCTCAAAAATATATCTCCAGAAACTACGATGTTGATATAAATAATCCAGGATCCTCTCTAGTTTTGAATTAAGGACCTTCTTCAGAACAAATAACTGTATCAATGATCTGTATTCTGAGAATAACATTGAATACCACTTTATCTTGATGCAATTTTGGTATAATTTTCACATTAAAAGAGCTGACATTCTTAAGCAATCAGAAGATCTTTTTTTTTCTCCTCTAGAAAGCTTGATATACTTTACACAAATAAGCATGCCCCAGTGTGGATTCTTGTAAATACAGGCTAGGTTAACAACGCGGGGAGCGTAAGCGTAACAGTGGATTAACTGATAGGAAATGACAAAATCATGTCACGCAGACAGGGAAACAGACAGTAACAGATCTACAGTGTCTGTCCTGCAAGATCAAGCCAGAATTACACACTGTCAGTTAGTTCTGAGCAAAATGCCTGTTTAATCAACTGTCTTTTCATTTTTTGACATCTATTTCACAGTCCTTAGATGGCACTCCACCCAGTTACAATAGCACAGAAAGAGTATTTTATTCACTGAGATACAACTTACCCAAATAGTTGTTGCTCTTTGACATCTCAGTAATGTTAATTTTAGTAGCTCCTTCAGGAATTTCCACTATCTTGTGATAGCCGAGATTTGTTAGGGTGTGTTTGAAAACTCCAGAAACAACCTTGCAAGCAGTGTTGTCCCCTCCACATATTCCACACTTGTCAATCACCTTGTCTGAACCCAGATAGTCGTCACAGCCAATGCTCTGCAAAATAAAATAAGATTTCTGCTTCCAACATCTTACAACTGCAGACATCAAACATAACAACTGAGGAGAGTATGGCTTTCAAAGAACACTAAGTCCTGAAAGGATTTTTCAAGTTATTATTTCAGCAATTTCTGCCCTTGTTCTTCTGACTTGGGGAATTCAAGTTAGCCTTCAGCATTTTACACTGTGTTACCAATAATACAAGAACACACTAAAGATCACTGATGCATTTGTCTTTGCTGATTACACCATCATACCAAGAATTTCTTAACAATGCAGCTTCTGTAGCTGCTAGTTGGGAAAGAGATCAAACAGAGCAGTGACTCTGTTACGATCTGGTAGGTCTACTTTTTACACAAGTAGACCTGCTTTACATATAACGTTGTCTTAAGTTCCACAAAAAAATTAGTACTGAGACCATATGTGGCAACTTAGGTTCCTAAAAAGACTTTATACTGTGCCAAGACAGTATAGAAACTGCCTTCCCATTAACTGAGGAAAGAGTGGCACAATCTAATGTTCAACAAACTCAGTAACAAATAAAAAAGTCTCATTAAATAATGTAAATTAAAGGCTATAAAAATATATTTTCTCAAACCAGAAAAAAAACAACAAACTTATGCTTTAAAAGTATATATACTGTAGAGATGAGCTCCTCTTCTGTAGAAACATTTCTATTAATTATATTGCTGTTTTGTATTTTAAAACCTTAAATATCATTTATCATGTACACTTATCATCCACCTGTATGATTAAGCATCTATTGGATATGATGGATTGGGCACATGCATGAAGAGCTTTTCCTTTCCATTCAGATAGGAATGAAAGACATGAGCTGGTAGAATATAAGCCAATCACTTCTCTTCCACTTACATGAAATGTAATAACTTCATGGAAAATATTCAATAACTGATAGAGTATTGCTCTATTATTTCAAATTCCCAACAATACTTGCAAATATTTGTTAAAATAAAAACAGGTTCATCATTGTTTTATGGTCTTTCCTGTAAGCAAACAGCCAAGTAAGAAGGGGAAGAAAAAGAGATTTTTGATACCACCAAGATACAACATAGGGAGTTTCTTGAGCCTTGAAATCGCTGTATTTCTTTCCAATTCCCAACACTAACGCTTGGCCCTTGCTGCGAGAAATGTTCTACACTGAAAGCCAGAGTCTGCTTACTTCCAACATAAATACTTAACACCCAACATGTTTTTTATGACTGTCCAAGAAATACAGATAAAGCCATCTAAGTCATCACCGCCAGGATCACATGGAGCTTGACAATTATGCTCGTCATGAAGCAAGAGTTAGAAGATGATTCCCAAGCACTGTGTTTCATGGCAGGATAACCTGATAACCAAGTGTCTAATTTATCCTATTAAATCTACTGTGAGCAATTGCTGCATGATTTCAAAGAGATTTTGAATTTAGAGAGAAACATCTGGTTTAACATCTTGCATTTGCCTAGCACAGCAGAAATAATAAGATCACATATGAGTGTAATTTCTGTGTTTTGCCTTAAAATGCATTCTACTTACTAACAAAGCAATATGTTTAAACACCGGAATCACCACTGTAACAATACCAAATCATGCAATATAATTTCAGACTTGCTAAAATAAGCCAAAAAAAAAAGTGTTTTTTTAAAGATTTAATTGAAGATTGCTGTGCCCAATAACTGGTTAACATCTACATTCATTCTCCTGCTATTTTGTTGAGAATACAAATACTTTCTCCAGTACACAGCCTTTGGATGGAAATGTAATAAAGCATCAACCTATGCTATCCAGTGACTTTCAGGAAACTTCCACTGCCAGCAAGTTGTTTTATGGAGGAAATCCCTTCAAATATGAGGTGCTATTCCATATGAATTGCTAGCATAAATGTTTAATGGTATTCTGCATCACTACTGAGTCCCATAAAGATTAATATAATTTTCTTCCTTTTAGCAAATAAAAGAGAATAGAGAAAGATGTGTGATACTCATTGAAAGCATAATGCAGAACTACCATGGGGCACCATGAACAGAACTATTTTTGACAGAAACAATGCAACCAGTCAGTACAAATGTGATTCCTTCATTGAGAATAAATATCAAACCTAATTCAAACTCACACAGCATTCTAAGTTAAGCATTAATGGATGTACAAAACAGCTGTCATTCTTCAACTGTACAACTTGGAATTGTTGCCATGCAGCACAAAAAGTGCCTATGATTTTTAAATGCTCTTTCAAAGAAAATGACTGATAAAGATACAAAGAATGAATTACTGGAAACAAGAACCCAATAATTTGAAACCAGTAACTGACAATGGGGAAACAAATACCGAATCACAATTAATAAAGATATAAATACACCATATGCAATATGCAGAGTGCACTCAGATACACATTTTACATACGAACAGATAGGGTGCCTAACAGCAAATCATAGTTTTACAATGAAAAACTAAAAAAACTACAGAGATGGTCTACTGAGAGTTTTGTGGAAATTATGTGCTTTAAAGCACTGCACAGATTTCTAAAGAACTGGCCAATAAAAACTAACACATTCTGGAAAACCTAGAGATTCATTCAATACAGTTTGGGCAGGCATATAAAAATGACTGTGTACTGTCTTCTATTCACAGATCTGGCAAGGATACATACAGCAAGCCGTGTTCCACATGTTCTATGGGAATCTCCCACTCTAACTGTAAAGAAGCATAAATTTCTATCAATCACGGGTCAAAAGATACTGGATTAGGCACCCCTCACTGGTCCAGAGTACATCCTGGGCCTTGGTTCACAGTTAATGCTGTTAAGATGAAGAAATACCTTTCTGGATAGCTGATTCTGTTTTCTTTCTGCTTCTAAACAGACTCTTGAAGCTATTCAGAGATTTGGAATGGTAGCAGTCATTCTCTCAAAACAAGGCTGGTAAACAGAATTAAACTAAATAAACTAAAAATGTAGAATCCATGCAACTGTAGTGAACAGATGTTTGCTTGTTTGTTTGTCCTGACCCCAAATTAAAGAAATATCACCTTACTATTTGGCAAGCATACAATCATACGAAAAGACAAACAAACCCAACGCTCTCTCAGGTTGTGGTATTTGTTACATTGGAGCACACATATATGCAACAAACAAAAATCCCCTTATCACACTGCTTAATACTCTGCCATACCTCATCAAGAAAAAACAATGTAAAGAAGTGTATCCACTGAGAGTGATCCTGCCAACATTTGCTGAGGGAATGCAACTTGGTCTTAACCATTTCAAAAGATACAAAGATCAGGAGATCTGCACCATAAGCAGATAGATACGAAATATCAGATGTGTCTCTTTGCACAACTTTGAAAACAAGGTGGGTGCCGAAACACCAGCACCCAACTTAACAACCCCATACACTCCCACAATGGTAAAAGACGACTTTCCTTTACAAAGAATTCATAGATAAGATTTTGATTGAGTAATATATATTTAGGAATCCAAAAGCAAATGTTGCTTTTAGAGACAAATCATATACAACATTCCTACATGAAAAATACCGGGGTTGCGAATAAGAGATCAATGAGAAGACAAAGGTAAATGAAATGCATTTTGCCCACCAGGAGGATTTTGGCTTTCTGTGACAGTCACGCCTACTTTTTGGACAGGACTGCTGGAAGCTGTTCCACAGCTATCAACATGAGGACAACTAGAAGAAATCTTTTCCTAAAAACAATTTTGCTGAGATGTGTTGTTTCTTAGAAGAGTTACTTTCACCTTCTAAATTTAGTTCTGATTTAGATATATCTTTTGTATCATTCAACTGATTTCTGCAATGTGGTTCAAGAAATCCTTTTAAGTTACAGGTTAACATGGAAGACCTTGTTCAAGAATTACAGCCAACAGTATGACATTAACTTAAATAATAACTATTGAGAGAAACAAGAGGCAATCTGGATGAAATATTCAGTGGTGGACTTAACAGGGATTTAAGACTATATATATGTTTAGGACAGTACAATGGGGCTGGTGCCAGGCATTTGGAAACATGAAATGCTGATTCTTGTAATGGAAAACAGATGTTATAATTTCAGTTCCAAATGACTGTACTAAAATTGCAATCTACACGGTAAAGTGGTAAAGCTTTAGCAAAGAAGTTAGGACTTGTAGCAACACCACTGACTTCAAAACTTAGCTATATTGACAATTTATTGGTTGAAAGTAAGTAATTACTTAAGCAGTTTGGAGCTCAGGCATTCATGGGGCTAAAAGGCAGAAGAATAAAATGTTTAACAAAAGTTATATTTAACCATAAGTGAAAAAAAAACCTAAGAAAATGGTCAGGGAGAGTTACAGATTTATCACTGCTTCTCCAGCTGCTAAAGGAAAGTCTGGTAGTATATGGCAATGTGGGAAGAGTAATCAAGCAGGGTGTATGCATAAAAGCTGAAGAAATGGGAAGCAGAAAAGTACAGAGTATTGGTGAGAGACCTGCTTGAACAGTGTACATTATTAATTAATTCCAGTTGTATCAATTAAGGAGGCTACTACTAATAACAGTTTATATGTTACTGTGTTAGGAAACATAGGCTTCATGAGAACCATAATATTTGCCGCTCAGCTTGAGAAATACAGCATCAGCCCCACCGTGGTGACACTGAGCTGTCAAAAATAAATAAATAAATAAATAAATAATTCTTCCAATTGTAATATGAAATAAATAGAAGTACTGAGATTAATTATTACCACTGTGGTGATTTCTGGGAGTTAACTACAAAAATGATTCCCCGTATAGAATTAACTCAGAAAAAAATAGATGACCTTTTAAGGTTAAGATCTTTGCAAGGACTCTCTCAGCATTTTACAATATTTTTATTTAGCTTCACATTCGTATTCATGTAATGAAATTGAGACATAGTCATTATTTTGCTTTTTGTGTTTTTTGTGCTTCTTAGGCCCATGAAAAGAGTTGAATCTTTAAGAAATCTGACATTTCTTTTCAGAAATGATTCATGTGCTGGATTCCACAGCTGCTGCTTATTCAGCAACTATTATTTGTTGCCAGTGAGATTAAGTCTTACAAACAGCACTGAACAGTAATTCCAACACAAGTGTAGTATCTGTGTATGACTCAGTTTTCACACTTCTTTTTCCTTCTTCTAGAAATTATTCCTTTCCCATCAGTCTCCAAGATGGTTTACAGACTTATTTTGGCTAGTACAGAACAAGAAATATGGCGTACCTTTCAGCCCCTGGTCTACTGTTATTTTATTCTATCAAATGAAGCATTTAGAGAATAGACTTATACACTATCATATAACAATTTTTCACATGAAATTAAGCTAGAAATTAATACTGCACTTCTCGAGTTCTGATTGTTGCTTGGCACTATATAGCAATTCAATGCTTTGCTGACTCCCACCGTAATTCAGAAGTTGTCAGAGGAACCCAAGTTCCAGTGAACCACAGCTATGTCAGTAGAAAATTCCTCTTCTGAGTTTTTCACACTTGCTTTTCCTCTCAAGCAAGACCGTCAGGATCCCTGCACCTAATCAATCTATGCCTAATAGAGGTCCATAGAAGAAAACATTTCTACAGCTATCTCATCCCTCCTTCCAAAAGAAATGAAATTAACTATGGACTTCGAGAACGATGAAAAGGAAATGTAAGTGTAAAACAGAAGGAAGCATTACAAATGCTAGTAAAATTAGTTTCATTTGGCTTTTCTCTAAACTCTAAAAATTCTCCCAAACTTGCTCATTCAGATCTATCAAAAATGCTTATTCAATCACAAATAAATTATTCCCAAAAGGTACAATCAAACCAAAGCTAAAAGTCACAATGTTCTAATAGCTAGTAATAGCTAGCAGCAAGTAATAGCTAGTAGCTGCTCCTAAGAATACATGATGATGAATATAAATCTCTAACTTACACAAAAAACTTCTACAAATATTTCCTGGGAAGCTTTCCTTCCAGTATTTTAACTTAGGAATGTCCTATAGAGATTTCAGCTGAAGTTCACTGAAAGCTGTTATAGCTGAAAGAGGCCTTAGGCAGAGCAGCCGTCTAATGCTTAAGCTTCTCTTCCCTGTGCTCACTTCTGGTATTACTGATTTTGCCACTTTTTATACTAAAAGTTAAAGCTTGTTTCTCACCACATCCTGAAAGGGGAAAAAAAACTGATTCAGTCTGAGCCATTCCCTTCCACCATTACCACCCCTCTCCCTGCCACTGGTGCTCAATGACGTACAACCACTTCTTGAGAAAGATGATGATTCATCAGTATTTTTTGCTTTTCCTTTTTTTTTTTTTTCTTTTTTCTTTTATTCTTTTGGCTGCTAACATATGCTTCACTTCAAATGGATACAGAATACAGGCAGATTCAGTCATCCCACCTCGGTAATGTTTTTGAACATGGGCACAGTCATTTGTGATTACAGAAAATACTCAAATTCCACCATTCAAACTGTCTGCAAACAGATGGGGAGAAGAGGAGGAAGACTAAGAAGGAAAAAATAGATAAAAGCCCAGATACGGGCCAATGGAACTGCAGTTTCTTCTTTGCAAAAATATCTCTCACTAATATTTGTTCAAGTATTAGTGAAGCAGACAACAGAATTTTACTCTGACTTCCTATGGTGCAACTACGGTTGTATTTTTAAAACTAGTAAGATTTCGCTACTTTCCATTGTGGGTTTTTTTTTTTAATTCCTAAACTTAAATGTTTCAGCAGATTATTGCAACTTAGAATAAATCAATTTACTTTCCCTATGCACACTATGTCTTTTGTACTTCTCATTGAAGACAGAAAGGCATTTATTGTCTTGTTAAATATTCACTCTAATTCCTAGTTAACAGCATTTCGATATCATTTAGAGATGTTGCAACTTCTTAAATAGACATTATTTGGAAAGCCCAAAATAGAGGAAATTGACCTGAATTCAACAGATCTGTACTTTTCAATGTCTATTCTTCCATGATTCTAAGAACATCTACTGCCAAGCTGTTATTGCATTGCCATAATTGAATTTTATCTATTTGCTTTTGGAGATTTTTATTCTTCTGTTCTCTCACACCTATAAGCCAATTCTGAGAACCAAGGTAAGTTCATTTAAACAGAGAGCTCTACTTTACATATAAGCTCAACACTGAAATGTTGTGTGCACGAAGTATTCAAATCTGAAATCCACAACCGTGACCTAACTGATACAAGACACAGTGTTTTCTGAGATATTCATTTGTGGGCAGTGATACTGTCAACAGGAATTTAAAAGCCTTTGGGCAGAAGCATGACAGAAGAGCTGTTAAAAGAAAAAAAAAAGTGTATACATGTAACACAGTACAAACTGCTCGTAATTAACAATTACAAGTGTTATTCCATGGTATTGCATAAATCACTGCTAACAAGCCATTCCCACACTGGGACACTTGGGATCGCAAAGTAAAGAGCTTGACAAATTATCAGACATCTCGGATCTGACTCCTATGGCATTCCACAGAAGTCTTACGTAGATGATGACAGAAAACATAGAAGTCTCCTCATAATAGATTTAGAAAGTACTCTATCCTTTCCCTTTAGAGGGATTCCTTGCTTTTTCTCCTCAGCCCTTAAATAAACTCCTCTTTCTCCTTTCTATCCAACAAACAAGCAGGGAATATGTCAGCCATAGCATAGAATTTGAGACACAGCTCAAAGCTTTGGTATTTCGTTTTCTCACCAGCATTCAGCTACAGTCAGTTCAAAGATGATGTATTGCCTTCATATAAAATGTCTCAGTTAGTGACTGCTGTCTAGACACATGCAGCTCAGTGACTGTAGTGAGTTGCAGAGCCACTACTAAATAGGCAGGAGCTTTGAAGCTATTAATAAAAATGTTTTATTCTGAATTTCTTTCAGTTTCCCTACCCCCAAATTCATAACCATAAAGCATTCACATCAACAGGCCAGGCTTTATTTTTGGTAGGTGGTCAGATATTTCTAAGTTTATCCAAAAATATCTACTTTATTCAAAAAAGTACTTGTATTCATTAGTTGTTCTTGACCAAAATCCTTCTGAACTCAGTGGAAAGGCTCCCTTTGAAATCAGTGTGAGTTGGACTTAGGAATACATGTCAAAAGGAGCATCAGGTCTCACATCCAGTGAATTGCCATCTACAAAAGATACCAGAATAAATATAATTTACTGTTCCCAATTCACCAGGAATAGCTTGCTGAAATGTCAATTTACCTCAAGGCTCTTGCTAAGTGTGGAGAATTTTCAAATTAAAGTTGTGAGATTTATTATACCACAAACACGCAGTGATTAATGGCCTTTCAGAGCCCTTGCACCTCAGACAGTAACTCAAGAGGCCCCCATGGGGACTACTCTTTGCCGGTATCTCATCTTACAAAGGTCCTAAACTCTGAAGTATTGTAATGTTGTTCATTTTCTCAGCTGGTTTATGATTCTATTCCTTAGTCGTCAAATTCCATCTTAAATTAAGGAAGTCTCAGCTCACCAGGACAACTACAAAATGATAGACCACACAAAGAAAAAGACCACTATGTTAACAGTGAGCACCTTTTTCACTTGGTGATACTTCACAGATACCTCACTCTGTTAAACTTCTGCCGTAGGAATTGATCTCTTTATCAATCCCAACCTACTGAACAGGTGTAGTCATCTCAACATTAAATTCGCACTCACAAAAATTTTTGCTGACTTTTTAGAAAAGTATTTCGTGTGTAAATATTTCTGTCTACCAGCAAGATTTTTTTTCTGTCTTTGATAAGAGTCTCCAAGCTGTAAATGTTAGGATTCCTGGGAGTCCTCTTCCATGCTAGATCCCCCACTAAGAGAATGTCCTCAAAGCTTTTAAGAACCACGCCTGTGTTTCTGTATCACAGGCTAACCATATATTCCCCAGTTTGTCTGAGAAGCTTTCACACACATTTTTAGTAATGATATCTGTTCCCATTCCGTCTTGAATGCAACTGTAGAAGCTAAGAAAAACTGTCAGTACTCTGCCTCTCACCATTACTCAAGTTCACTGCAACCAGAAGCTGGAAAATTGGGAAAATAACTAAGCTGAGTAAAGTGGTAGGAAATAAAAAATAAAGAACAACTCACCAGAGAAGTAGAAAGTGAAACCAAAATGTTTTCAGGCTCATTTCAGCTATCCAGTCTAGGCCTGAAGTAGATCAGGATTAGTTCCAGTTGAAGCCAATATCAGTTAAAGGTAAGTTGGGTAACATGGTTGGGCAAATCAGCTCACATTGCAAAACATGAGAGAAATATAAGGCACACTTGACAAAAGCTGGCTTACAAAAAGGGGCTTTGGCCAGGAAAACAGTTAGATTCTCTTCCCTGCTTCCTAGCCAAAGTGTGAGGACCTCTGACATTTCAGTGTTGTAGCTGCATCTGGTAGTCAGAGCAGGACTGGCTAGAAATTCTGGCACTCCACTCACTATGAAGGTGTTCCAGAAACACTACAGCCAGAGCTTGGCAGCTGCAAGATAGTGCCTCTCTAGCCTTGTTTCTCAGCCTTTGAACTAGGAGAAGGTGGTTCTTAGATGGCAACTCTGGTCTGTTTTATTTCCTGATTCAGATCTTGAACAAAACTCCTGGGGGGGGGGTTAGCTGCCCAGGCTCTAAGCCAGCTTTCTTAATGAAGCTGTACAGCCTCGAACCAGAGTTCAGATGCTTCGTACCACAGGAGGTGCTTCTGAGGTCAAGGATTTCACCTTTAGGCTGTGTCTAAGCTATGTTGCAGGTACTCATCTGCGGGTCCTGTAGCTGCTTCCCAATTCTAAACCTGGTCCTGACTTGCTTTTCTGCCTTGATAATGGATGTCTCATCACTAGGAATTTGCCTGAAGATCTGGATTGTTAGCTGTATTGGGCTTATGGGGCAATGTTTGGGTTGTGAGGGAATGCAGGAGAGGCTTCTATGAGCAGAGCCCATGTCAGATCAGAGCCAGTTCCAGCTGCTCCAAAAGGGATCCACCACTGGCCAGAGATGAGCCATAAACAATGCTGGTTATGCCTCTGAGAGAGGATAGTTCAGAAAAGAAAAAAAAAAACGCAGTGAATTTGCAAAAAATCCTAGATGATACTGAAGCTCCAAGTAAAATGTAATTGCCATGTAAACCAGACCTGTGATACACACAGCCTAGTCTTCAGGACTGGAGAGTGACTAACATAGAAATTGCAGCAAGAAATCCAATGATCTTGAAGGATCAGATCCTGCATTAGGAATAACAGAGTTTGGCTTTATTCACAGCCACTAAAGTCCATGGTTAACTGCTATCTGACTGCAAAGACTCCTTACAGATTACTCAGATTCTAAAGTCTCAGAACATCAGTTAACAAAGTTCTGCAATCCCCAGAAAACCAATCTGAGTTATTTTCGCACACACAATTTGAAACTAAATTTTACTAGGCTACCTCACCAATTTGCATTCTGTAATGAGATACAAGATTAATTATGTTGTCCACAAGGTGGCACTTACAATCCTTGTGAACCCAGTATGTAGAACTTCCACACACATAAACACATAAATAAACACACATAAACACATAAATAAATAACTTCTGCTTGTAACTACATACCAAATTCATATTCCTCTTCATTTCAAATTCGCCTCTACAAAAAAATATAATATATAATAAATATATATTTTGTTGCTATAAAAATAGCAACAGAAACTGCTATTTTGTTATTGGTAACATTTTGTTAAAATTTATGTCAATCCACAGATGTCTTTTTGTTTAGGAGGCATTTAAAGCTAAAGTAAAATGCTACAAAATGTTATAAAAAAATTAAATGAAGAGGAAACACTGGGAACTCATTTTTCTCCCATCATCTGCAATCCTTGTCTGGAAACCAGGAGGACTTCATCTACGAGTCATAAATAAATACTCTAAGCTAAATCCTCCCATCTTCCCTCAAAAGAGAAGCTTCATTGATTTCAAAGTTGACATCAATTGGAAATTTGCCAAGTCACAGTAGCTGGATTCTATGTAGATTTGACAGAGCAGAATTACATTAGTGCCAAAGTCTTCATAATCTTGAAAATTTACTAGGCGATTTCAATGACTATTAATTTTAAGTGTATCAAATTTCTTCATTTTTATTTTTGTTTAAAATTATATCACTGCCACTAAGTCTGTAGGAATGAAGCATTAGCAACAACAGGGGAAGATCAGATTAGAAAGCATCTGAGAAAATGATGTACATGAGTCTTTGGGAACAGATGGGATGCATTAAGAGTTCCAACAGTGGATGACATCAATATGAGGTCACGGTGACTGGTGGCAGTACTCAGTATCTAGAAAAAAGTAAATGTCACATCCATCTACAATGAGGCAAGGAAGAGGATCCAAGCCTCAGTTGAGGGCTAGCAACCCTAATCGCAGCCCTTAGAAAGACAACAGAGCCAATCCTTCTGGAAGGAATTTCTAAGCACAAGAAATATATTAAAAAAAAAAAAAAAAAAAAAACCCTGCTGTTAACAACCAGTTAATTTGAGCAGGATTACCTGAACAAGCCAAGATACTGTCTCCCGTGATTAAATGACTGGTCCAGTGGACAAGTGGAGAGCAGTGTATGTTTCTTACCTAGATTCAAGCAAGGCCTTCAACACACTCTCCCATGGCATTCTTATACCTAAATTTGAGAAATACGGATAGGATAAGTAGATAATGAGCTTGGTGTAAAAACCAGTTGGGTTGCTAAACATGAAGGCCTGTGTCCACTGGAAGCAGGACACTCCTCAGACGGACCATGACAGGCTGCAGAAATAGGTGGACAAGAATCACATGAAGTTTTATGAAGATCATGTAAAATCTTGCCTCTGGCCTCAGGGTAATGCCATACACCAGTACAGGCTGGAGGCTCACTGATAGGAAGCAGCTCTGCAGAAAAGGACCTTGGGTGTCCTCATGGACAAGCTTAACAAGTTTCTTGAACACATCCAGGGACACTTCCTTTTCATATTTTCTATTTAGACCTAGATCAACTGACGAGAGAAATGAAAATCAAAACTTTCAAGTAGGTTCCTTTGTACATATTGTAACTATAAACCACAAGTACTACTGCATTCATTCAGCACTCTAATGTCCAGGAGTTTATACTAATATATACTCAGATGCTTTATTTCCCTTCAGCTTGTACTCTATGAAAGTTTCATATTCATCCCTCCAAACCCATGTGTATTCATATTGACGTGTTCTGTTTCTAATAGCTGAAATTTACAGCAAGTAAAGAATACTGGAAACAAGAAACACACAAATTCAAAAATCTAAGAAGGAAAAACTAACAATGAGCAGTAAGTTTAGTTAAAGAAAAAGTAAATCTAAACATGAGAATACATCTGACACCAAGCTCAAGCTGTTTGAGAAATGTGATTCTTCTAAACTTCGTACTATGATTAAAAACATTTGATGCACAATACTAAGGAAGTAACTTTTAAAACAGTTTTGTCATACAATGAAGAGATTTTTCTCAGATCTGTCACTTTAACCTCAGTAAAAACTGCAGAACAAAAATATTAGTAGGATCAAGTCTTAACAGAATTCTGCACCATAATCAGTAAAGTACTTGGCTACAGCAAAATGGTGCAGCTCCATATATGGGTTTCTACAGCAATTCACATCAGATGAGTATTTGACACAACTTGCAAGATATTCGTTTATTTTCAAATTCATTTATGACATTGGACCAATAGAGCTAAGTAAGTCATTAGATGGATGCTTGCAGCTTAGCTTTAGTTTCGTGCTTACACTGTAGTCTCCTACTTTAGAACCTGTACAGGGAAGCCTTGATTAAGAGGGCAAGAGACCGCACCACAGGACATAAAAACTGAGGAAGCCCCAACTTTACTAACTTCAGCTCACTGACTCACAGAGGTGCAGCTCATTTAATCATTCTCTCAAATCAGGATGCAACTTTGATTGGTAAACAAGAACACACATATTGCTCTGGCGTCAAGAAGCTCTTGTTCCTCACCTGTCAGAATTACAGTCTGTTTTATCGGACCAATATTCCATTTCCATTCTTTCAGTTTTGGACTTTTCCACCCCCGCTCACATTTCTTCAATTGTAACTTCAACATAGCCGCTGTGCTGTTCCAGGTCTGGTAATATAGAATACCCTCAAAGCAGAGTCCTGTTGTGTTTCCAGTTGTAGTTGCCATTTTGCCTCTCTTTTACTGCTATTTTTCTTCTCAGGAAGCACAGGGCTGATGACCTGGTAAAGTCTAGTAAGATGAAAGAAGCACTGCGCCACGCTTCATCCACTTCTTCTAGTGCTTCTGTTTATTTTGCCTTCTTATTCAAGCAGATTGCTTATACAGGGATATCAGAACATCTATGTACTAAACTTCATGCCATATCCCTTAACTACTTGGCTTCAAAGTGTAAAATGATCAGCGTTATTATAATTAATTGCCAAGTCCTTTCAAGTGCAAAAAGGTGAAACGTTCTTGGTCTCAACTGCAGCTTTTCAGTCTTCTGGAAGGTCTGCTGGCACTGTCTGTGATGTGCCTTTGTTTGATCTATGTCCCTCCTCTCCTCTCACGGAGGGTCCTGACTTTTAAACTTCTTTCTCGAAGCCTGAGCATGGTTGCCTACAGATTGCCTGGATGACCTCCCCTCCTTAACATGTGAAGAAAGTGAGTATAACAAACCATTTTTCTTTGGCCACTTTTAAAACCTTTGACCCTCATACATGAACTTGCAGATCGAACTTCTACAGCTAGATGAAGATTACTCCTTTCATTGCTACCTGTGACAGGTATTAAATTAGATGTCAGTGAAGATTTTATGATTGCTAGACAATAATAGTTAGCACATGTCAGTACATAACTCTCCTGCTGGGATTCCTACTACATGTATAGCTCACTCATGTGAGCTATTTGTAAATCAGAAGAATGATACAGATTTCCAGGAACTGCTTTCAGCTTTGCTGATCCCCAAGGGAGACAAAGTGTTCATTCTTCATAACACTGTAAAGAACAGCAAGCAAATTACACTGTACAGCCAGCGTAAGGATTTTATGTATAAGGTTCAGCTGTGCAGATCCTTCAATGGGAAACAGTATTTAATACTGTAGAACCATGCCTTTAGTTGTAAAGTGGGAGATACCTTCAGAAAACTTCCACAGGCAGAACACAACAAAATCAGTATAGTGTGCATATTTTACTGTCTCACATCTCTTGGATGTTCCAGCCTAACCCTCGCTTGCTTTACAAATAAAAGGAGCAATGTTGAGAATTTACATTCAACCACAGGATAACAAACAACATTCTAATGGCTCTCACTTGATTTGTGGTTAGCTATTACCATCATTTTTACCCAAACATTTGATCCTACTTTGGCTTTCAAATATTTCCTGCTGTCTACAGACTTAATACTCACAAATCTTTGATGCTATTTACAGCCCTCTACGAATAGATTGTGGTTATATCCACATGCCGCCCACTTAATTAATTACAGATTTTCTACCTGCACAATAAATGTTTTCATTACCTATCTGTGCTTTATGTTGAAGTTCACATTGTCAGATAAATTTTAGACAAGAAGAAATGAACTATTCAGTTTTGACAATCTTAAGAATACAAATGGCATTTATAGTATCTAGATATTCAGCAGTTTAATGAAAAAACCTACTTATATAAAGACTCTTTCACTAAGACATTCAATGACTTCTTGCTGGCTAGAGAATTACAAAAGAGAAGAAAGGTTTTATTCTTGTTACCGTGGAAAACGTACAGCTATCCAGGAAAAGAAATCGTGAAAAGACTTTCTTAAAGATATCACCTTATAACAGCTAATAAAAAAGGATCAAAAACATAAAGCATGCATCTCACACTGATACCTCTAACAGTCAGCAAAACAATTTCTCTCACGTTGCTTTTGTTCTAAGGGACAATGGGACTGGTAGCTCCCCCATACACAAACATTACATGGTGTATGAAACCAAGCTAACTGCCAAGAGCACTGCAGCAAAAAAGAGCTGCAAGTGAAATAGATGTTTGTTGGCTAGAACCTCATCAAAGTAAGGATAGCTACTCAACTTGGAGACTTCTACTCAAAATAGTTTCTTGAAGATTTTTGTTGCTCAACTCTTTTTGTGGGGCTACACAAGGAGCATTTAAGCGTAAAGGAGATTAAGACGTCTAATCATCTTATATACAATTCTCCGGAAACAGGAAGTTATATACTGAACTGAGAGTGACGCTTGCAGGCCTTTTTCTTCATTTGGTAGTACACAATTCAGTCAGTGTCACTAATTTCTGCCTGGATGAGAAAAAGTCTGTCTTAACCTTTCAGGAGCCTCAAGGCACTGAAGGCAAGCACAAGCACATGACTGTAACACAGGGAGAGCCCAGTTTCACCATGCCTAGACCTTAGGGTCAGTCTGTTCACACACAGCTCTGCTGCTGGAGCATTCAGAAGTACATCTAGGGCCCTGGGGCTTCAGTTTTGTCTTAACACCTGCAAGTAGATCATAGTGCTCACCTATTAAGGACAGGAATAATGATACAGAAAAGAAAAAACAACAACAACAAAACAAAAAGTACCTGAAATTGAAAGTTTGTTCTTTTTTTTTTTTCCCAATTGAGCATGGTGTTTGTAATTTTTCGTTCCAGCTGCAGACAGAAAATGTCTCAAGAATGACTGCTTTTGCATTACTATTTCCTGCCCTTGCAGGATGGAAGTTCTGGCCATCAGCAGATATACAGCAGCATCTTGGAAACATCTAAGGACCGATGTAAAGCAAAGCAAGACCAACAGCACTTTTTTTCCCCCACCATACGTAAATGGATCACAACCAGAACTCAGATGAGCACCTCAGTTAATGATGTATATTCTGAGGGAAAAAAAAAAAAAAACACCCACTCCAAATGGCTTTTAATCACCATAAACTGCAAAACAAACATAAAAGATGGTGAATGCAAATATCCATGTCCCAAAAAGCTCTAGTACTCAACAGGTACAGTAAGTTGCAAAAACTATGCATCACCCCTGGAATGCACCAAATGCTTTATCCCTTAAGAAAATTTTAAACCACAAGGACAGATAGGTTGCCTCAGCCATGAGAACAGACTAAATCTAATTTGAAATAATGTAAATCACATATCATGAAGCACTTGTGTCTGCCTGAATATACTGATCTGTTGCAAATACACCAAATTCCTATTCACCACAAATTCCACTGGAAAAGTGGAAAACCATTTCAATACCTAACTTCAGATGCCAACTTCCACACATTACAGTTCTTAAAGAAGGCCATCTTGTTTCCTAGAACCTCTACACAGCAATGAAATGCATGTTCATGGCATGGGTTGTATGGCTAAGGCCTTCAAAAATGTACACAGTGCTTAGACGTATGGTTGTAATGATTTCAGTGACAGAGCAGTCTAAAAATTCATGAAGAATTTCTTAAAATCTAGCTTCATAGAATCAAAGAGCTTGGAAAATACCTCCTAAGATCATCCAGTCCAAGCATCCACCTACCACCAATATTTCCCACCTGTATGCTCCTCAGTACCACATCTACACACTCCTTTAACACCTCCAAGGATGGTGACTCAACCATCTCCCTGGGCAGCCTGTTCCAGTGCCTGATCACTCTCTCAGAGAAGTTTTTCCTAATATCCAATGCAAACCTCCTCTGGTGTAACTTGAGGCTATTCCCTCTCATCCTATCGCAGTGACAAGAAACAGTTAAATAGTAAAATTCAATTGATGTCATTGATGGTAACTCCATACCTTTTCAAAACACCTCTTAACTAAGCGGCTCAAACAAATACTTTAATCAGCACTGCCCTGATAGTATCTCAGTATTACTGTTGGCAAGTAATACTATGCCCACTCCAGAATGAAATAAAAAGTCTTGATAATTCTCTTCAAAAGAATAATACTTCAGAAAACAAATATGATATATTCAAAGGCATGGCTGTTACCCCAGCATAACATATTCACTCCTTAAAATCCAATCTTTTGGAGTCAACGAGCTTTCTCCTGAAGTTTTACAATACCTGTCTTTATTGCATTGCAGTTCGTGAACACGATAAAGAACAAAAACAAACAATATTTGATGATAACATCAGGAAGAGATCTGAAGAACACAAGCTGTCTCAGTTATTACTTCTGTTTCGATTGGTCTCCTGAGCACTTACGGGCAAACATTCACCTCCGTCATGCGGCAACGAAAGCCCCTGCTTGCCACAGCAAGCATGTAACTGTGTGAAGAAAGGTTCTATCTCATGACAATCTCTGCAATGCTGTTTTCATCATGCTGTGTAGGAAAATGAGACAGAAAAAGGGACTGATTTTTTTTTTTATTTGAATGATGGAGGAATACAGCCCTGTTCCTTCTGGAAAATCAGCAGAGCAGCTGCTTCACAATGCAACAGACATCTACAAGGTCACATTCAGGAGCGAAATCCTCCATTCAGTACAGTTCTCTTTCTTCCATCCTTGGTGCTGAACAGCTATATAATATCATCGTAACTAATACGCCTTTCAACAACAGAATGAATAGGTGATTTTGCACAAGTGCAAGTGCTTTCTTTTTATGCAGACAACTAACAGAAACTGCATCCCACAAGGAGCTGTAACCAAAGTATCTGTAATCTTTCAAATTTACAGATTCAAAACTTAACCACTTTCTAATAATTTAAAAGGAAGAAAAGAAAAAAAAATATGCTTGCAGAATTTGCTGCCCTGAAGTATTACATTCGGCTTGTCTGACACAAAAGATCAGTCCTTGAAAGTATAAAGTGAAGGTGTGGACTAACACAAATTCCAAGCAAGACAAATGAAATCTAAACACTCTGGAGCTTTACATATTCCCACTGACTCAAAATTAGGCAAGGAAGCAGTAGCCACCAGTTTTGTCATGTAAGTACAAAATCCATTTAACTTTCAGCCATCTGGTTTTTTGGCTGTACATCAGTGCAGGAGAAAGAGACGCGTGAATCCAAAAGGGAGGGGACCACAGGAGCAGAGGATGTGATGGTTTCTAACAGCTGCTTCCAGTGTCTCACAAGTAGTAGAGAAAGCAACACCCATCTGCAGTGAACGTGAGCAGTATTTGTGATGTCTTTGTGGAAGATTCTATACAGCTACAGAGAACTTCTCTTTGGGAGTGCACATGGCCCTGAGCATTTATCAGACTTTTCAGATTTACCTTGAAAAACATGATTGTTTTCTTTGCAGCCAGTGAAGACTAGACTAGTGACTGTTTCTTAATAGAGTATGAATGTTATAGTTGGGCCAAAAAGTACTATTCTGAGATTCAGTCATTTTACAATCTTCCACAAAACAAAGTTAAAAAATATCCAATTAGACTCACCTTTGATAAGAGTTGAAAAGAAGAAATTACTATCACATTCAGTTATATTATGCTATTGCTCCTAAGTGTAAGAGAATATGGCCCAAATAACTCCTTATCTATACCATGTACTAAACTTTTTTTTTTTAATATAACAGTTCTGTACTGTAGTGGGATGTTTCCTCTAATTACAATCTCCACCTACTTGTGAGAAATTATCTGCAGATATGAATTTCCTTTTACGGTGTGGTTTTGTGGTAATGGACATGGGATCAAAGAGTAGCAGCGCACCTTCTTTACCTTCAGGGCTCATGTTTGACAATGCACAGGACACATTTCTGGTAAAACAATTAAAATTACCCTTTTTCCTATACCAGCAAATACAATTTTATAAAACTGATGTTAATATAGAATACTGTAATTTTAGGCAACAAACAGCCCTCCCTTTGCCTTGTTTTAAATCAGACTGCTTACAGGATTACTAGTCAGGTTAGGTCATACGAGTTGCTGGTTTAGTGGGTGGGGAAAGCAGCTGGATAAATACAGCTTCCTCCCAGGATGCATGAGGCAGAGTGGAACGATATTGGATGCCTACCTGTGTGACCTGTTATAGTCATATGACCTGCTTTGGCAGGAGGGTTGGACTTGGTCTCTAGAGATCCCTTACCTGGAATTCTGTGACTGTGTGATTACACACACATCTCTCATGCTTTAATTTCAGTATTTCACAGTCTTTATGTTCTGAGTGACACTTCTGAAGCCAGAAACAGGGAACTCATTACTTCACAAATTATTCATTCTCTTCTTTGTTCTCTTCCAGTTTAGGATGATGATATTCTCCAACTCAGTGGTTTAGAGAAAAATCCCTCTTATAGGCCCTTGAGCCTGTTCAGCAAGCCGTGAAGCAATCTCTCACAGAAAATGTAAACATAAGAATGGTCTTTGTAAATAAAACTGCATCCATCCTTTTGGTCTTTTCTTGATTATTTCTTTATGTGATTTCATGGGGTTTGCACACAGGTTAGATTTAGAAGGGTGTATGTATTATAAATTCTTAAAACCTAATGAAATGTTAAAGCTTATACTTAACTAAGCTGTTTCAGTCGTCTTAAAGTAGACACGAAAAGGTAAGGTATACTAGAATTCAACCTGAGGAAACCTCAATATTGCAAAAAATCTAAAAAAAAAAATTACTTGAAAACAACAAAATCCTTATTTGGAGGTAGACAGGCAATACTTGAAGTGTCCTGACAATACAGGCTACAGACAAGTTTTCCACCGTTTTTGAATTCTAAAACAATCTTTCGCCAGAGAGGCAAAGTAGACTGCTGTACTGACATCATCTTCCTTAGTTGGGGCAAGTCAAGGGCGGGGAAACATAAGAAATATTGGATTTATAAGTAATATTTCAACACATGAAGAAAATATCCTCCTGCCAGCTTGTACAGAGCAGTTACAGTAATACATTAAGGACAAGATTTGAACAAAAATATTTCTTACTGTTTTAAGACAATGTAACACACAGCTAAGAAGACTAAATCCACTATTAGCTGAGCTTTGCCTGGTCCCCTTTTTCCCCAGCGCTCTTGAAAACAAAACAAAATAAAAGCTGGCTGATAAATTATATGCAGAGCAGTAAAATACAGCTTGTTAACACATTCTCACATGCTCATCATTCCAGAACACATTTTATTATGTTATGCAAGAATTTAAACTTGCATCCTGAACTATATAAATACACAGTATTTCCAGGTCTATGTGAATGATTCCCACTGCATGGTAAGCGCTGGAACTGTTTATACTAGCAGTCAGCCTTGACACTTTCAACATAAAATTTTGAATTCCCTTCAAAATTTTAAGTATTTTCTTACACTCTAACACAGTTTTTTGATGTTTTCAGGACCGAGACTTGCAGACATAAAAAGATAGATTTTGACACTGAAAACTTTCATGCATGTCTCCTTCAGTACTCCCTCAGGAGTCCTCGGTACAGGAGAGACATGGGCTTGTTAGAGCATGTCAAGAGGAGGGCCACAAAAATGATCCCTTCAAGCTCAAATGGTCCTCTGATTCTATGATTTTGAAACAAAAACACCTAACTAATCATAGTGTTATTACTTTACCTACTGTTCTAAAAATAGGTAAAACACTAAATAAAAAACTGTAGATAACAGAAAATTTTAATGTAAGATTTATTCACATTGCCTTAATGTTACCGCCTTTCGCACATAACCTACCTCAATCAGCACATACACAGGTCACAGTTTGAAGAAACCCATACATTAAAACAGTAGTTTTCACTGTATGTGCAAATAAAAGATCTCTGAATAAATGAGATCCCAAACTGGATCTTTTCTTTCTTCTCTTTCTTTATCAGGTTTTCAGCAGATTTTGCACATGAGATCCTCAATAAATGCTTAAGGAAATTCATGGTCAGGCTCTGCATGAGACTACAAATTTTATCTGCTTAATGATTTTATGATCATGGTAGGTACTGACGTGACTTGATCTTAGAAAACTGTTACTGAAGATGTGCTGGATTCTCTAAGTGATCAGATGGACCAGGCAGGAGAGAGGCTGCTGCATGAATAGATGTGATTTTTTGGTTTAGGTTCATAAATGTGATTTTCTGTTTGTCTATTAAAAACTAATTAGGAAAGGTTTTCTAATCAAAACACAACTGTAGACTGTTCTGTAAACGAACTAGTCACTATATAGGTTCTTCTACTGTCAAAGGACACGTATGCAAATAACTTCTACTCTAATGGCAATACAGTATTATCAGTGCAGTGCTGCTAGGTTGCCACCATGTTGGTATGATATAAGTGCCAATGGCATGAGAAATGCCAAAATGCCACTCACTCATTCTCAAATGCACAAAAGTATTGGAAATGAGCAGACAGAGCAAGAACTTACAAGTGTGTGTATTTCCTAGTCAATGTATCACAGAAAAAAAGCCTCCCTCATTTTTTGCCAATGCATATCCTTTCCATTACCAACTATTTTAGAAAATACAATGTGCATGTTTGTAAATGCCTTTGCCCAAATAACCCTATCAAGATTTGTTTTCAGCTCTATTTCCTGGACTAATCATCAAGGTTAGTTTGTTGTTGGAAATACTCCACTGCATGTACTTGTTCTTTATTTCTGGTTTAATTTACAAGTCTCATATATGAGGCAATGTGTGTGATCCCATGCACCTTCTACTAATATTAAAGATTTCTACAGCTGTGACTCTTAGGACCACACTGAAAATTCTCATCACATTTCGACACGTCAGTCTACAGATGCATGGGCCCAATTTCACACATGGAACTGGTTATACCTCCCAAAGCTGATGGATACCCATTTGAACATGCCAAAAACCACGTATCAGCAACCACACCAATTACTTGAACAGTCAAGTCTCACAGTTTGTATGTGGACTGCAAGAAAAACATGTGCCCAGACCAAATGAATGACATATGCAAAAATTATCATCCAAGTTTCTGTCCTGATCCTGTTGTAAGATTTGTATGTGGGTCTCACCAAGAGCTTCAGTTTCCAGGACTGAGGCAGCAGCAAAGGACCAGCTAACACGCACTTCATTTATCATTAACTCAGTTAAACAACTTCATGTACCATATGCTTCTTAATTTTTTTTAACACCTCTGAAAACTTTGACCCAATTTCCAAAAAAGCAAAGACTGTACAACAGAAAGTCTACAAAGAACTCTGTTTCCAAAGCTGATGCCTTGCTCCTCCCTGAAATCTAAACTGTGCACATTGAAAATGACATTAAAATTCTAAGATCTCCTGCAGTGCCTGTTCATTTTTTAGAAGTCAGAACACACAAAACAAAGAGGTGTCTCAGCATTTTTCATGAATTTTCCTTTAGAGAGCATCAATAGTTAGCAGAATTGAACAAGACTGGGCAGTACCACTGAATTACTAACAATGATCAAAACTTAATCTTCACAAGGCACTAATCAGTGACAATCTAGATACTCAGGTGAAACATATGGGTAAGTATTACAAACCGGAAGCTGAGACAGAAGAAAACCAACATTGTTGAGATTTAGAGGAGATATGTGCCTGAATTTTACTGTGCAAGGTCATAGCTAGCTTTTATTTTATTTAGGTAGTCTGTCTTATACTGCAGTGTCAATTCCTCAGGATTTATTACAACCCCCTCCACTGCTAAGTGGAGATAAATGAAAGCCATAAATGCCAAAAGTCTCTCAAAGCAACAGAACTTGGTTTAATGGTAAAACGCCCAGAGGCGAAGCAAAGCAGTCATAGCAGACCTATTTCAATCTCCTCTCTTTTATTGAAGAATAAAATAAAACGTACACTAATATGATCTGTCCAAACAGTAAATTTTTACTGCTTTAACAGATAGCAATTTTGTTACCTCATCCAAGTTTTCAGTGGGTTTTACAAATCTTAATCCCTTGCGGCAAATATACTGCATACAGACAGGTAAACTGAGGAAAAAGGAGTGAAATAACTAGCTTCAGCCATTGCTGGCATTAGAACTCTTGTGACCTGGTTTGACAGAGGCAATCCAACACTTACAAGCTTTGTCCTTTATGTACAAGAAACTTCTGCAGAATCCACTTCACAGTTACATAACAAAGCATGCCAGCACTGCTCCCCAGAGCACACATACCCCAGATTGCCATGTCACTAACGCTCTCAATTGTCCTCTGTTCTGTAACATTAAGTAGCAGTTCTGCAAGCTTTCCCTGCTTGGTATGTATAAGTAACTGTACCCCACAGGTGTACTGTACTTAATAAACAATTCCATGTTTTGCAATTTCAAAGTTAAAAGAAATAAATACTTAGTATTTTCTGAAAAACAGCACTGACCATAAGCGAAAGGGGTCCAGTGTAATATTCCTGTAAACCTCTGGCTCTTCCATACAGTTTAATAAAATACAGAAGTAAAGGGCAGACTGTATGAGCTACCTTTGAGATGGAGGAAGTTAGATTCACTCTCTTTCTAATAATTCCCAATATGAAGGAGACTGGCGACTGCCAGAAGACTAGTCCCAACTGGCTTTATACTAGGGTTATGTTTATTCAAGTGTTCTCCTTTATGAAGGGAACGCTTGGCTTTATTTCAAGGTAAAGAAAAAACCTTCAAGCAGAGAAATATTTTAAGGACAGATGTCTGATCCTGAAACAGAAGCTAACACTGCCAAAATGTATCTGCGCAATAAACAATTACTCATCAGTTCTCCAGTTCCCCCTTTCAACTGTATGTTTCTTTTAATCCACTCTGTGTTCACACACACACACACAAAAAAAAAAACCAAAAACCAAAAAACAAAACAACAACAAAAAAAAAAAACCCAGAAAATAGTGATCTCTATTATGTCACACAACAGCTTTAATTAATTTCTTTCATTCCAAGGAAAACTGAAAGTCTTCTGTGAGTGTCTTTTTTGTTGTTTTTAACTCCTCTCTAGGGAGCCTTAGTTACATCCGTTACACCAGGAACAGAGAGAACTGAAAGGTGCATGGCCCAAAGGGCAGCAGCACGCAGGGAGCTGGATGCACAGCGGCTCTCCCAGCTGGGAACCCAGCTGCTGCTTGGACCATTTACTCACCCTGCTATGCCATTCAGTGAATGCCTTTACTTTCTCTCCCTCCCCGTGCAACCACTTTTGAGGATACCTGCACTGATGCAATTTCATCCCCAGTAATCCTTCATGTTACAATTTAGGTCAAGAAAAAACACAAAATGTAAAAGGAGAGCCAGTAACTGCAGTGACAGCTAATATTTTCTAATGCTTTCCAATAGTATAGCTCTGTTCTTAGAGGGTTATAGCTCTGCCAAAGCTTAACAACTTACAGTGAACATTTCATTGCTGGTACTTGAAACAAGCTAACCTTTTCAAAGGAGCAAATAAAGTAAAAAATTATTTTCCTTTCCCAAAACTAGGATTAAAAAAAAAAAACACCCAAAAAACAGTGTTTTGTAAATATTTTTAGAATAACTTAAAACTTGTTTTACTCAGAAATTCATTACCTCTCTTGTTTAAGACTGGGAGCTCAAAATAGGCAAGGAGGCTAACACAGTACCATGGATGTGCTCTTCTGAAACAATGTCTGTGCCCAGCCAAGATTTAAAGCCTTTAAAGTGGGAACACAGCAGCTAGTCAGCACGGGCATGTTAACAGTTTGGCAGCACAACACTAGAAAACACCCTGGTCCAAGTCTCGATGAAAGGCAGCACAGCTTACTGCTGTGTCAACCACTCCTTCCAGCGCTGTATCATAAGTAATTTACAGCAGGTTTTCATGGTTGCCCCTGGACTACTCTGAATTTCACACAGCCACGCTCCAGAACAGCGTAAGACCTGTGCTTGGCAGGGGAGGAGGTAGAGGCCTCACCTCAGTCCTCATCAGAAGACACACTCTTTAAATACCAGAAAATCATAAATAGTCCATGGCAGGAAAGAGGATCAATTTCATCACGATTTCACCTTCATTCTGCAACATCTCTGTCCTTTCTGTGGTTTAATTAAGTCACAGCTGTACTACCAATCTGCAAAGATATGACGATGTTCAGTCACTGGACTGAATCCAGCATTCTTCCTGCGTGAGCTAGAAATGCTACATTTGCACAAACAGTACCCTCATCTGTTTTGATGGCATCTCAATATCTGAGGCACTACCTGGCCCTGATGTGCTGCAGGAACAAGAACTGAGCTGTTTATACAAAAAAATTCCTATTCATCACTGGAAGATATTTTCATAGCTCGACTTCCACACTGACAACATGAATCTATTTCATTTATCCTGCTAACAGAAGGGCTCTTTTTCCTAGTATTTTCATTCTTAAAATTTACAATCCACCTGTTATTAAGTTAGCTTGGCCTCAGGAATTACGTTATATTCTCACTCATTTTACAGCATCAATTACACACAAATTCTCAATTTTAGTCATATTTCAGACATCTCAAAATCTCACTGCAAACTAGGGATGAACTCACTGATGCAGTCATTACATGTTTAGCCCAAGACATGAAAGTTGCTTTTACCCACACAGTCCGCTCTTTTTTGATCCCCAGGAAATCAAAAAACCAATACTTGTTGGTGGATGTTACTCTTCAGGCTTAAACCCTCTGCTCTGAGTGCCAGACAAAGTATACTGCAAGTACACAAAGTTATACAACATTTCTATGCAAGGCAGATACCAATTTAGACTTCTTCTGGAAATAAGTTCAAATTTTGCTCTGGCCCTAAACTGTGGGGTCTTCTTTTCCATTTAATTCTGCCCCTTTAAATACGTATTACTCTGCCAACAAGGTTTTTCTAATAGAAAACAGTCAATTTCCGCCACTTAGCTCTACTGTATCTACTATGGCCTGAAGGCAAAAGCATTACTTTGCTAGCTGCTGTGAAGAATTTGAGTTCCATTCCATTCTCACTACTGCATGCTTTTCTCCAATCTTTTCTCTCAACTTTATCACTCAAGTACTCTTTTTTTGCTTTTTTTTTGGTGGGGGAAGGGAGTGTAGGAAACACACGTTGTTCTTAACCTTTAAAATACACTTCCCTAAGTACTAAATTCAGCACTAATTGTACTACTTCATCTATTAAAAAACAGATTTCTCAGTCAGTCAATCTGTGGGAAAAAAGTATCATTTTTCCATGATATTACCCAGGAACAGCCAGCTAATGAGATGTGTGCACCACCAATCAAAATCTCCTACTGTCCTTGGTCTGTGATTTATTGAACTGATCCTGTGCAGGCACGCCGCTTCAAATTCAGGCTGGTACAACAATTCCAACCGTGCAGGGTAAATACAAGTGCCTGTCATAGTATAAAGAGTGCAAATTCTCTGTCACCCAGCCAGATACTGCAGACAACTCTTTTCCTCTCCATCACAGTTCTGCTTGCTCTGTCCTCTCGAAGGCCACAGCTCAAAAACTCTGGAATCACTTTGATGCTATCCATCAAAAGTGGAATCAAAATCCATTTTGAGCACAATTATTAACCCAAGTTTTTATGGAACATACAATTGAAGACAGGCTTTTGTTTCTGCATACAGATCAGATACTAATTTTCCTCTCTAACTTTAAAATAACATTCAATTACTTTCCTTACACATACTATTTAATTGTGATTTTTCTGAACTCATAAACCTGCTCTGGCCAACTGTAGAGACGAAGATTATCAAGAATAAAGCAACAAAGTTTTTGATGTGTAAAACCATCAAAAAAAAGCATAGGAGAAACTTTCTATGAGAAGCATACATACACCACCTCATCCAGCTTAAATATCATTGCACACATATATACAAAAATAAAAAAATAAAGCAAATTACCAAAGTAATGGGCAATGCATAACTACATGATCAAAGTTACCATTCTGCATGGCATAGAATAGATGGCAACTGCTAAAAAAAAAAAGCAGCACTTGTCTGTAAGTCATCTCACAGTATCCTTCATACTGCAGATAAAATGTTATCTGTTCCGTGCAGGGAAACAGATGAACTATTGTTGAATAATCACTGCTAAGCCATATTAATTGCTGTATTCTAATTGCCAAAACACTGCTTAAGTAGTTAAATAAGCTATAACTGGTGGGATAATTATGAAAACTTCTGTAATATGACACAGAAAGAAACCTTTGGCTTGTGTTTATACTGTCTTTAGACAATGTAAGAAACTCACTTGCACACATATCATTTCTGATGAGGAACTTCAGTGGAGTTATATGCCTACCTTACTCTACGCTTCCTAAGAAGCAGATGTTCCCCAGCAATAAAGAACAAGGCTCATAAGAGATATGAAGGTGATAAACCCCATTGCCTTTGAAAGTGTCTGTCACTTATCTGCATCTTTAACTTCTGCTTAAGCATTTATCCAGCTAAAAAGCAAAAGTGATGAAGAATGGACTATTTTTTGCTTTACAGATCATATACTGTTCTTGACATCACATGAATCACAACTTCGCTTATCAAAATATCTGAATACAAAGAGTATCACCTACTGTAATTCTATTTAACTCAATATTTGTTATCTCAGAACTCTAAATTCCATCAAGACTCGATAAGAGTCCTAAAGGGTGTGGATTAACAGATAGTTTTCCAGGACATGTTCTCTCTACTTGGAAAATGACTTCAAATCTCAGTCATTTTGCTTGGCTCTCCAAACATCATGCAATAGTAAACTTTGCTACCTGAACAGTTAATGACCATACTCAAAAATATTTGACTTTCTAATGACTGACTGATGTGCTTGCTTTGATACCTTTATGGATAAACATATTGAAGCATTTATGCTAGATTTTACTATTTTGCAACTCAGCTTTTAGTTGCAGAGTCATTCATAACTTGTATGCTATATATAAAGACCGAGATAACATAAAGAATACCTCTTCCAGAATTTCTTCAAATTTTCCTGCTATTTCACAACAACAGAGCACAGCAGTGCTTGTGGTAAAGCCAGTTACAAGATGATATAATTATTCTTCAGAGTTTCTCCCAGACTACAATCACCACTTGATATGAAGCTGTAAAAACATCACTATATGATGTTCCTTACTATCTATTTATTCAAAAATGTTTATGTACAGATTACAATTCAAAGAAAGCAAGAGATAGGTCTCTTCACCCATATGTGAAGATTAATTTTCAACAGAACAATTTCTATTATTCTGGACACAAAGCACATTCAAACTCATCATTTAGAAAGTCACATTGTAGAGAATTTTAGAAACCCAGTGATGGAGTTACGAAAGAGACTAAATATTACATTCTCTGCCCTAAAGCAAGATTAGCAGCACTTTGAAGTTCTGACACAAAGTTTTCAAAGTCTGTATAACAGGAACAAAGAGTTTGGGTTGAAGCACACTGTTTAAATGGGACAATGCAATGTGTAGGTCTGAATAAACTATTCTGGTTTAGATCCTGCCCTTCTATCCCCTCCTTACAGTCCTACAAGTTTCCAGACCTCCCTGGCAGACTTCCCTTCCTCCTCACTTTGGCCACAGGATACACCGCGGGATTTATATCCAGAGGCAGGTTTTCAGGATGCCAGGGTTCAGCATGAGGTCTCATCAACTTTGCCTCATTCTGTTCCCACATTCTTTTATGCTCTCCGAAGCCAAGCAGAATGCCACATTACAGCTACTGCGGTACCTAATCTAACCACCAAAGAGAGGAGGTAAGCAGTTCTTGCAAAAGCAAACACTCCTGTGCAATTCCTACCAACCACCATCTTGGCCTGCAGTAACCTTTCAACAGGCCACATTTATAATGTGCCCAGTCTTTGTGAGCACAAAAACAAAAAAAACTGATTTCACATGACGAACTCCAGGCCTCACATCCTGTTCAGTATTGAACTCAATGATTCTACCATACAAATGGCTAGGAAAATGCTGCTCCTACATTTTTGCTATATAAGAACTTCACGCTTGCCTTCCCACTCCCCTGCCTTTTGCTTCTACACAGGCACCATGGAAAAGAGGGACTAAAAGACCAGTATTGTGATCCAGTAATATGTAAAGCTTACTTTGCAGTGCTGCATTAAAACTACATGCTTGCTTAAGTACTGACTTGTATACACTGTGATGACGAAAACTATTCTAACTGCATTTTACTGGACAAGCTTTTAATACAAGTTATAAGCAGTAGATTATTTTTAGATGGATGACTTGTATTCATATTGTATTAGGTAAATAATAATAAGTTTCCTGGACTGGGTTCAAGGCTTTTATATTTGTGGGATATGTGCACAAGCAAGTCTTTGTTTTAAACTTAAAGCAAGAGAAAGCAAGTACATGGCTGTATTTCACAGACCATCTATTCTGTTACCACAACAAAAACACTTATCTTAACAATTCTTACTCTAATTCATTAAGGAGTATCTCCTTAAACTTGGCAGTAAAATACAAAGAATTGCAAAATAATTCTTAGCACCCCCAGCTCCAGACACTGGTAGAGTTAAGAAGCCAGGCTTTCTCTAAAGGAATGCTTTTACCTTCAGCACTAACAGGGCTGAAATTATTGTTGAAAGAAGTGTATTTCCTTCTTCTTTCAAACACTGACTGTCCTCAGTGCAATTCAGCCCACAGATATAGAAAATCCTATATTCTAAGTCTAGTGATCCAAATCCTTTAGTCTTTACTTAGGCATAACTCCCACTGAAGTCAGTGAAAGTGAAATCAGTGGGAGTTTTGCCTGGGTAAGAACTGTTGGGTTTGGCTCAGAACATATATGACTCTGTAAGTTATGGAGAATGTGAGTGAAAGTCACTGCTGCATGTAAGTAGCTCATGTTTCCAACCATGAAAATCAAAACCACAGCAAACAATCAAGAATGCATGTGGCCAAAGGAATACAGAAGGCTTGTACAACTATGGTTGAATTAAGTGATCAAGATGACACTAATTCTATGTGCAGCTACAGTTTCAGTACAACTTTTCTTCACAATCATAAACAAAATATCTGGAACATAAAAGAAAAGTTCCTTTCAAAAAGGCAGGCAATGATTACTTGAACGTGCAGCTCTGCTTACAGCTTTGCATCTCACAAATGGGAAGCGCTGCTTAAAGATGTGCACCTCATGTTCTGTGTCCTGT
The DNA here is from genome assembly GCF_016699485.2 of Gallus gallus. NCBI lineage: Eukaryota > Metazoa > Chordata > Aves > Galliformes > Phasianidae > Gallus > Gallus gallus. The sequence goes on along the minus strand of NC_052541.1, from coordinate 6,519,690 downwards.
TGTAACCTGTGAAACACTGGTTTCTTCACCGTGTCTCACAGATTCACTACAAAGCCACGTGAAGTACCTCATGCATAGAAAGATTTAGGTTCAGAGGGACGCTTCATAGAAAACAAAACACTGTTTTTTAATAGGTAAAGCATCACTGCTTTGACATGCCAGATCTGGGTCTTCAAGGTATCCTAGCATGCTTGCACTTGCCTGCATACCATGTACTATTCTCTCTCACAGATACATAGTGCACCCTCTGTGAAATCAGTAAAACTGTTGTTTTCTCACTGAACGTGAAGGGTTTTCCAATTCAGAAAACAGATGTGGGGACAGCATTGGTTTAAGACAGAAAACTGGATCAAACGGAACTGAAGCAGAATGACAAATTTTACAACGTAACATCAATTTGTTTAGGTCAATTTCAGCCAACCCTCAACGTTTCACAGAACTCGATTTTAAGTAGCACGCTTCATTTTCAAATTGCTTATGCGTGGCTTTGTTCCCCTCTCCCATTTTTTTTTCCAGCTTCTTTTAAATTTGGAACAAAGTTCATAAACAGGTTTCCAACCCTCATAAACGTCAATTTTTGACAAACAAAATAACTGCACTTTTTTTTCTTTTGCTAGCTTTGAGCACAAAGCCTTGATAAGGCCACATAAGATACCATTATAAATAAATACTTTAAATTCTGTCTTTTGACATTTAAAGTCCAGTTTTCTGTTCTGCCAGTATGCACATAAAGAGTTGAATCTGCTACCTGGAATTATCAGAGGTGCAGACTTCTCTCATTCTCCTTGAATGGAGATCTGAGTATTCAGTCTTTACCAAGAACAAACCAGTAGGGCAGAAGTTCTTGATCAACTTCAGCAAAACAGAAACTTGCAGAAGATAAGAAAGATCTGCTGGCAGGGGGAGGGGGCCACACGAGCCTGCACTCCAAATATCAAAAGTTACATGAATGGATGACTTGCCTGAACCAAAATCTGCCTCATGATCAGTCAGTGAGTGCTCTCCTCCTCCAAAGACCTGGGGCACAGGGTTGCCACCTGGTCTCCTTCATTTCCCTCAACAGTCCAACTGCAACTCCTTTAAGAATCACAGGAAGGATTAAACTCCAGCTTTCCCATCCAAATAGAATTCCTGTATCAAAATCTAAATAAGTTATGCTTACGGGAGGGGGGAAAATGGTGCCAATTTTTGTAAAAGGATGCAAAATTTTTATTTACAGAAAAGTTCAGATCTCTAATACATGCATAGATTCACATCTTCCTCACACAAACATCAGTTTTCAGTAAAAATAAATCTCCCTGATTTGTACCCTTAATATTTTCAGAAGGAACAGAAAGGATTCCCTCCCTCAAGCTTCTGAAAGAAGCTCACAAACATACAGACTTTCCATCTGGCACAGAACCACATGTGATAGAAAGTTATGATGTCACTGCTATACTTGCCTAAAATGTTCAGTGAAAGCAGCCAAAATCAGAGAATTTGTGAAGTCAGATAGTCCTGCAAATGGACTACCATACACATCTATCGTACACAAAAGTAGTGAGGGTACGTTTAGTCTGGGAGATCAAGATGGCAAGAAGGTATCATCTTGAGCCACTTTACACAGCGGATTTAAACATCTGTGGTACTTTTCTCCTTTTCTGTTTGGTGACAGCTGAACTATGCTGCAAGCAGGTATTCCCACCAGCGATGTTTCCACCTGTTTTAAAAGCAGTAGAGAAACTGCAACTCTACATTTTGTTGACACAGATCAGAATGTATTGGAAGGGACAAAGCTTACAGCAACTGGAAACAAGTCAGAGAACAAGTATTACTACTTCATCCTGCATAAGTGGAAATACTCACACTTAAGATAAAAAAGATGCTTTTCTACCCAGGTTGCCATGATTGATCTCCGAAAGACAGTTTTATGGCCTCGTAAGTGTTCTTCAGTGAAAGGGAAACTTGGAAGTAATAAAGCACTTTCTTACAACTGAAGTCTGACTGCATTTGCTGCCAACTGAACAGTAAATGGGCTGCAAGTATGTGGAGTCAGATGGTTTCAGCTCCACCACTACAGAGAAACCAGCTCTGTAGCCTGGCACAATTGCTATCTGGAGAGCTGCCATGATTGTGCATTGAGTTAAGCTCCAGACAGACTGCAAGGGCTGAACTTTAAACCATTTGTATTTTTAACGTACACAAATAAATTTATAGCTGCATAAAAAATGTCATGCTTCAGGGATTAACCTCTAATAACCTCTCCTGCTATGTTAACAAAGACATTTAAAATCTGCCTCTCCAAGTTACACAGGACTCAGATTAATGAAGGCAATTCAAAAAGAAATTTTAAGGCCTCATTATATCTAACAAGGGATTAGTGACACCAGCAATTTTTAAGACCACTTGTGGACACTTTGATGCTGCCCTTTGGCTTGGGACTCCATTTTATGTCCAGATTCCCAGATGAAGGTAAGTTTGGCAAGACTAAGAGAAAGTTACAGAGGTGAGTGGCAAGCATGATGTGAAAACTGGAATAGTTTTCAGGATGCCACTACATACCGCTATCACTGTAGGTTTTCCAGTATGTAGCAAATGAAATAATTCAATGTTTTTCCTACTAAGCAGGTGAGAAAAAAGTATGGCCAACCAGCTAAAGCCATCTTAGGATTGTAGTTACATTTGTGAAGCAGCATTTACCAATGAAGAATACACACTGACTAGGAAAAAACAAATATTCTTGAATCAATGTCTCACACCTTCTGAAACTTATCAGCTCAGAGAGAGAATACTGAAATCTTACATTGCCTTCTACATCTTTACTATTCACAAAGAATAACAGCCCTCAGATATACATGTGGTTTCTTATCTTATGAAAATTATTTCAGTATTAGAAAGCTACTGGAATTGAGATGGTATAATGTTGGTAGCAAGGCTGGTTAATAAACTTGTGGAACAGATCAGAAAGTCTTCCAGTTCTAACAGGGAGACACTTAGGTACTTTAGCACATAAAGCCTTCTTCATTCAGCAGTTATTGGACGGTCTTCATGATAGCTGACTCTTCCGCAAACAACAAAAATCTCTGCCATGGGTGAAATGTGCAGTGTACAAATCACAGTGAAATTAGACATCAACAGAGAAACCTGACAGCAAGAAAGGTCAGAAATTCAGCCTGTTTCATGTCAATTTTAAAGATATTTTTGGGGTTTGAAGTCTAATTCATTTTTCCTTATTGGAATACTACAAGATCTTCAATTCCAAATGTATAGTAGTAGACACAAATCACAATTTGTGATTTTGCACCATCATCTGCTTCTTTTTTTAGCAGAGGTTAAATCATGATGAGCTGAGCTGTACTACATGACTCTAGGCACGTACAAGATAAGAAATATACAGCACAACAATCATCAACAGAAAGCTTTAAGCTCTGAAAAGTTTTAACACAATGAGAATTTTATTGGCTTACCTACAGATTTGAGACAAGCACCTCAGTTTTTGATAGCAGGTTACATGGAATAAAATGATTCTCCTAGCACTGTCTCTCAGAAAAAAGACAACAGTGTAGGCTTCAGTCTTACCTGTATTAGAGAATCCATACAGAAATGAACTGTTCTGAATCTCACTGTTTCAGAACAGCTTAATTTGAAGCGTCTACCTAACCTAATAGAGTATCCAAATGAGAATGACCCCTTAAAAAGCAGGGTCAGCCTTTAATATCAAAACTGGAGCAGGTAATCACAACTTGCCACATTGACACAGGAGGAAAGCTTGCAATACAATTCTCATGACATTTCAAATCAAAAAACATCAGTGGCTTGCCTTTTTCCCTTACTTGCTATTTTAGTACTATTTCCAAAATTGTTCCCATTTTAAATGCAAAACTCAAATGCCCCTGGACAGCTTTTCATGACCCCGGATGTTTTCTTAGAACTTGTCAACTACTCAGACTATCCAAGTTTTGTAGTTTATTTCCAAACATCAGGCATACTCCTAAATTTAACTACTTATCTCAATACTTTAAAGGACAGAGGGCAGGATAAGCAACTGTGATGGAACTTGACAGCTTTAGAAGAGATCATAAAAGAAGGTGAGCTGCAACAGAAAGTTGTTTACCCACAAGGATAATTCCAATCCTGCATTCCAGTATGACTACTGATACTTCTACTTTCTGTCTAGACAAAAAAAAAAAAAAAAAGCTACATTTTTAGAGCTTTGAGAACATGTAGCTTAATTTGACTGCTGACCATGAATTATAAGCTTTCCACAGTTCATATCTTACATGAAAAAAACCACAACAAATTCTTAAGAGCAGTAACCATTCCACAAGATAGAGGTAAAAGAGAAAAATAAAACCAAGAGAAAAGATCAACAAAAGCAAAACCAAACAAAAACTAAACAAGAAGAAAACCTACTGAACATCTAAAGCAATCAGTTCATCTTCCCGAAGATTCAACAGTTCTTGATGTGACAATCACAGATAGCCTGTAGTTAAGGTTCTATACAACCTACAGATACACAAATACATACCAAGTCTGCAATCCATTAAAAAATTGTGTACACTGGAGAGGTAACATCACATTACATTTTCTATCTAGATAATGATATAAAATACAATCAGGAGTGCACATTCCTCTTCACTGGTGTCATTGGCACAATGCACACCAACAGCACGTCAAGGATACTTCAACGACAAGAACTCAAAACCAGGTGGAAAACAGCTTTTTGTCTGACTCATTACTTTTTTTTTTTTAATGGTATGTTCTGATGATAGCAAAGATACCACAAAGACACCAAATGCTAGCATTTATATGTGCATTACCATACACTGGTAAGCATGTGGATAGATTTTTAAATAGAAAAATAGCTGATACCCAATTTCTAGAATTACTGTATCACAGATAAAGTTACAATAATTCTTCATGGCATAAATGTCTTTAAACTCAGAAGACCACTATTTATACACAAAATCAAAAGCAAACAAAATGGAAAAATAAATAAGGATACTGTATCTATAAGCAAACATCCCCATAGGTAGCCAATGGTTACTCAAACCACTGGGTTTGATGGTTATTCAAACAGAAACACTCCAGAGAAATTTCTTACATAAGATAGTTGAGAAACATATCTAGAGCTAACTAAATACCACTGCATTCATTTATATTTTCAGGATTTATTTGTGTTTATGCTAAAACAAACAAACAAAAAACCCCCCAAAAAGTAGATAAAAGTAGAAACATATCAATAACCTCAATTAAAACACTACAAGTTTTACCAAACATGACACATGTAATAGGTATTATCAACATTCCACTTTCTATAGGATTTCTGTTTTCATCTGAATCATACTTTTAAAAGTGCTTCTGATATTAACCAGAAGACATTCTATTCCAACCATGTACAAAACTTTTTATATTCTCAATATTATCTTAAGCTTTAACATCCACAGAGCATCACTGATGCTACTGGGATCAACAAATTACTTACATTTACTTGAAATAACTGTTTTGAAATAAGTGTCAAGGTATGACATCGTAACAACAGCATGAGAAAATACAAGAAAGCATTATGAACTGTGAGTACATTACTTCACAGAATGCAATGCTTACTGCTAGGTGAGACCTCTTACAGTTTAGCAGTGCAGTGATAATTATCTGTGTGATAAATACATTCTAGAAAGAAAACACATATCTAAGGATAAAAAATACAAAACTTCATTTAATTTTTGCTTACATGCCTATGGATTTCTAATTAAATCTGTGCTATTAGTAAATGAAAAAGCAAAGTTTTGATTCAAGCTTTGAGCAAATTTTACGGGAAGAAAAAAACATCGGTATTTTTTGCAGTGAAGAGAATGTCTGTGCAATCAGCCTGCTTGCTATAAAAGTTCATCTTAACAAAATCTTCATCTCAGCACTGCTATTTGATTGCTAAAAAAGTGCTACTTCCTGATCTCTGCACCAGGAAGAACTCCTGATCTAAATCATCTTCAGTATGTTTCATATGTCTGAAGACGTCATTTACAACAGCGGCATCTCAAGAAACTGCATAAGAAATACACACATAGAAGGAATCCCTCACTGTCATGCTTGTAAGTCCTACCCATTCAATTTCATTCCTAACTTTTCCTTAGTTGCCAACAACGTGGTCTTACCACTGCTAGAAACAAGGCTGCATTACTTTGTGCAGAAAATCCTATCATCCTGACCAAAAAGTAATGCTCATTATGGTCCTGCCTGAGAAAGACACCAATGGATGTGATTTCAGGGGAACTTCTCAGGCACCTGAAGTCACTGATGTGCTCAAGTACTTTGCTGAACTGGGCATGGCTTTGGTAAAAGGGCACCAAAGTGTGTTTCATTCTTAATCCATCACTGCTGGAAAGTTAAAAATGTTCACCTTCACTGGTTACTCTAACTGCCCTGGTTACCTAACAGTGAGTGGTTCAGAACACTGGCACCATCTCCTCCTTTAAACATACACATCTTTTGCTCTTAAGACTAACTAAAACAAACAAACAAACAAACAAAAAAACTTTCTATAAAAGGAAAACTGGAATAATACTGTAGTCTTTGCTGGGATACCATCAGGTGATAGCACAAACACATTTTTTTACTTTTCTTAAACATCCAACTGGCAAATACTGCTTGTGCTCTTTGCCTTGCTCTGGGAACACCAGCTTCACAAGTCCTTTGAAGCCATACACAAAGACTTCACCACATACAGTACAGACGTAAGACTTGAAAATTTACACTAACCACCAATGATAGCACATTCAGCAATTCTATTATATAACATCATTTAACATCTGGAAAAAGAAGAACAATAAGGCTGAAATGGCACTTTCCCCACGTGAAGTATTACTAATCAAATACTCACGCAGTTTCCATCCTAACTACGTGAGAATGGTTTCATGACTGAAACAGGAGTTTGATTCTTCAGCCAGTTGGCAGAAGGTCATTATCCAGGCCGAGCCATATGTGATTAACTGGCCCAAGGCTCATGTCTGGACTCTCCTTGAATTACACACAGTCACTAGCCAGCCTTTACCTTATGACAATGTTTTACAATTAGATGTAAAACAAAAAACTTGTATTACCAAAATATTATCATGAGCAGTGTTTTGGATGAGAAAGAGACATCACTGCCCCTTTACATTGCAGGATACCTCATTTATTTCCAGATCCTCTCAACCAATGCATTTAAAACCTGGCTGTTGTAGGTATTTGTAACCTGGGTATAGGAAGATTTGCATCTGATCAAGGTAGGTACGATCTTTTCTAAAATCTGAGTTACCTAGAATGAAATCCCTTTTATGACAGTTTTAAATCAGTGAAAATTTGGCTTTCACCATCTTCAATTGTGCCAAGTTTTCACCCGGACATTGAAAGCACTGATCCTCCCCTATTTCTTCCTCCTAATGAATTCTACATGGATTCTACAAGGCTGAGAGGCTTTCAGTTCATTTCCTTATTTTCCTAAACATCCATGGCCAAATCCTCTTAATTCAAACGATGTTCTAAGCAACAACCACATTCCACATCTTACTTTCTGAATTTTTGCCAAATTGTTTGTGATAAAGTAGAAATTTCCTTCAAACTTGAAGCAGAAATATTAGTGTTTCCAAGCAGTATTAGCTTGTTATCCAAGAACTAACTTATCCTTTAAAGGAAAATGTTAAAGTTGTACTAATTTTAACTTGCTTGATAGATACACTCAGTTTCTATTTAAGAGGCAAAAGTCAGTTCTGAAACTTGAGCAAGAACAGTGCAATAGTGCTATGAGCGCTGAAATTCGCACTATGAGTTCTGAAGTATTTTGCCTTCACTAAAACACTGCTTCATCAGCTCTCTACTGCTTATTTAGCAGCACAAAACAGCTGCAGATTTAACTTTTGATCTCATCTGCTCTCAATCAATCCTTAAAATGAATGGTCGCATAGAAGGCTGGAGTTACACCAACTGCTATTATTTCCATGGACTAATGGACTTCTCTGCATCACAAAACTAACTTCTGACCAAAAAGGGAAAAAGTATCACACTTTCCCAAGTAACTCCTACTTTTTCAGTATCTTCTCTTGTAAATGTGTTTCCTGATTCTTTAATTAAACTGCCTTGTGCAAATTAGCTTTATTTGAACACTAACTAAACACAGTTTTGTTATTAACCATTTCTACGTGGCTAGAATCTGATTCCTACGATTACCAATAAAGAATCATATTATTAGCTGTCACTCAGTATTTCTGGCTCTCATTTGAGAACTAGGAGTGGTGGTTAATTGGGGAAAAAAAAAAAAAAAAAAAAAGACTGGACTCCACATTGTCCCTGCTAACTTGGTCTTACCAGAGATAATCCCCAGTAGCCACTGAATAATATCTCAAGTACCTGAAAATTTCAAAAGGACGAGGTGCAGCCACATGGTGAGCGGTGTTACAGTCACCTCCTTTGCCATAACCAGGGTCCACATGCTCTATCTGTAACTGTGTGGGGCTACAATGCCCCTTTTATTTCTCTGGAAAACCAAGAAAATCCTTGCCTGAAGTGCTCAATACCCAACCATAGAAGCAAATCTTTAAAACCGCCTTCAGTTCACTAAACTGGTTCAAAACATGTATTTCCAGCATTTCAGTAAAGAATTTTCCATTTAATGAGGAAACAAGAAATGTCATTTATATAGTTCTTCTGTGTCCTTGTGTTTTTCTAAAGGATATTGGCTTATAGCTAACATCAAAACAGTTGGTGCCCCTGGCTAGAATACTTCGCTATCACCTGCTCATTTGAGCACTAAATAAATCTCTGCTTTCAAGTACTTACAAGCATGAGTCCAGCACGTGTTTCAAACGCTCTCTTCATGTACAGATGTTGATATTCCCTCCATACACTGAATGCTTATGAAACGTTTTTGCTGCCTCTGTAGCAATTAATTGCAACTCATTTCAAAAATCACACTGAAACCATTACATTAAAACAGTATAAGCAATGCAAGGTATCCTAACTGCTAACCTGTAGAACACCGAATGTCACAGCTCTAACATTTGACTGTATTTCCTCTTTATTTTGTTCTTTTTTTCCTTTTTTTTTTTCTTTTTTTTTTTTTTTCCAGAGGCAGAGAGTACACACAAAGCATAATGAGAAAAATACAACCTAAATTACAAAAGGGAAACGAGATCTTTCCTTAGAGGGGGTAAATTCTTCTGGTAAATCTATTAACTGTTTGGGATTAAAACGCAGCATTTCCACATGTTTTTACCATTGCTTCTATAATTTCAGCTTCCAAGGAGCAAGGAAGCAATCTTGTATTAAAATACCAAACTTTTTACTGCTATATAATTCTTTACTTGCAGTGAATTACAAATTAGTCAAAATCTTTTCAGAAACATTATAAGTATCTTTTACATTTTCTGTGGAAGAAGTGGATTTTAACTGACACATGTTAGTAACAAAAGGATTTTACCTCTAAGTTGAAAATGTTACAGCTTTCATCTTCCCCACCCCCAATCAATGTCTTGGGAAGAAATTGCATGAAAAAAGAAAGCAAACATTATGCTGCAGTCAAAAAGCAGTTTGGGGTTGAAGGATTAATTTATTGACTCCAAATTCACCTCACTTCTCTGTATCTGCCAAATAAGTGGGAGTGGAAATTTGTCAAAAAAGTTCTGTCTCCTGATAAAACCTTCCTCACAACCCACACACTGGGAAAATAATACTTGTAAACCACAAAGAAACAGAGTGACAGCTTCAGGCAATCACACAGGCAAACCTTTAATTTAATAATCTCTCACGCTCCACTTTCATGTATCTCATTTAGAAGAGGTCTTTAAACAGAAGCATTGAGCTGCTGTCAGTGATATAATTGCTGTGTTGGTGGTGCCTTTGGGTCCTTAAACATACTAGTGGATGATGATTGATCCCTGCTGCTGTGCTTTTGGCACCAATAAATAGTAAGTGATATGCAAGGAACAATCAAGCAAGCTACAGATCCAGTTGGGATAGGGATATATGTCAGATACACCAGCCCTCTTCTGTCCAGTGCATTTCAATTAAAAAGTGAAAATCAGCTTTAGGTTCCTGATTATTGCATAATTCCCTCCAAGCCTCAACTGCAGGCTCCAAGCACTGCTCAACAAACACTGCTAGTAATCCATCTACAGCAGTATACTTGCAGGAAAGCTTGTAGCAAAATTACAGTCTTAGATATTAACACAGGAGCATTTGTTCAGTTACTTAGCACAGCCTTTTCTGTGTGCCAGGTATTGTTTCCAGAAGAGGCCTGGCTGTAAGAGGCTGGGTAAATCTATTAATATACTAGTCTCCTTAAAATCTGTACATCATCCACATGCAAAACATAACACATTGTGTACACAAATTGAAAGATAATCTTGAGAGGCTGGGGAAAAAAAGGTGCTTTAAGAAGTGATATTACTTAAAGGGAACCACTAGGAGTTTACAAGACCTTCCACTCTTTTAATTAAAATTTTTATGAGTCTTGGAACACATTCTTGTGCCCTATTATACATCAGAGCATTTAAAATACTTAGATCCTTATAACATTACCATGAAGAAATAAGAAAACCAAGGAAGATTTTTTTTTAATAAGAAAGAACAATTCATACAATGACTGTTACAATCTAAAATTAGAGAGATTTACTTCACCAGATTTTTTTTAATACCTTTTGATACATCCTAACATAAACTATCTGCCTTCAAAATCCATTGAAGGCCAGAAAATAGCCTACAAACCTTGTGTGAGAAACAAATTAGCTCATCCATCACACATAACCATTTATTTGGTAATGACTTAACGGATTTAGCTCAGCTATGGTAAGACTGAGCACGATGCTGTAATTACTGTGGGAATTACTGTAACCCTCTATCAGTCTTTTAGATGTTTACAGCATGGAACAAGAAACCCAGTATAGCCTGAACCAGAGCCCAAAGACAAAAAAGTTTGGATCTAGGCCCATGATCTGAGTTATTAAAGCAGTCTCCATACAGACCTCTACCAGCACATACAACTGTTACTATTTCGGTCCTGTCTTTCCCACAGGAGTAGGTGAGGATATGCGGTATAGGAAAAAGTAAAAGCCCAGCAGGAATCTTGGAAAGAAAACCTACCTAATCTCAAAGAATGAAAGGGTACACTTCGAGACATTGTTGCTACAACGTAATTAACTTTTAAGTGATCATCCCAATACAGCAAGCTTACATCCAAGTTTTTAAAGCAAAATAGGGCTGTCTTATAACTACTGCAGTTAAGATTGAAATATAAAGCTAGGATGACTGCAGCACATACGCCAGAGGTCAATTAAACTTGTTTTGTAGTACTTAGAGCAACAGCAATACTCAGAGCACATTCTTACAATTTGGCTATGTCTGTGGATATTTACTTGACAGGATTATTTTTCACCTACAAAACATCTCACTTTCAGATGCTTAACTGGTGATGTCAGCAATTACTGCCATATGTAAATTACCATCTGTTTTTTCTAACTCAGAATAGTGTAATTTTAAAGTAGATTCAAATAACCATCCAAATGGCTCAATCCCTCCTCAGTTACCAGCTCACAAAAGCTCTCAAACATTCCCAGCCTTTGAAACAGAAGTGTTGCGGGTGAAGTTTTATGAGAAAATATAGTCAAAGTGACATATCAATTTCTCTGGAGAATCAGTGGAAGCCTTATTAATCTTGGCTTGCAGATTGGAATATTCAGGTACCAAGATGAGAAATGGTTTTTGTCAGCACGAGAGTGGGAGACATTATGTTTGCTTTCTTATGTTCTGGCCCCATGAAACTCAGAGATGGAAAAGCTTGTTTTATTGGGTCATATAATGTGTTCTGTGCCTATACCTGGTAAGGCTGTATCACTGACTGCAGCCCAGTGATGCACAGGTTAACTAGTTCATTTCCAGGCCATACAGAGCTTCTTTAAGGCACTGCTGAGATGCAAAAACATCGCGGAGTTGGAAAGATTCATTTGACAAGCATATCTACGACATGAAAAGTAAGAAAACTGAGATGAGCTGTGCTCCCTGGCCACCTCAGAAACAGATCAGTCAGTTAGGAAAGAATTCTAGACACAACTCCACATACCCTGAAGATGTATTTTCAGTACTCTCTTAAGGTTCTTCTTCCGTAGCTCAGTACAGCACAGAATCTTATGCATGTATATATGCACAGAAATATGGAGTTTTAAAAGAAAAAAGACAATTTCAAGCTAACAATGAGGATCACACAGCTTTAAGACAGTAGAAAAGACAATAATTAAGAAAGAAAGAAATGGTTCAGGTTTAATCAGAATTCTCTTCAGTCTCTCCTTAAACCAAAACAATCTACCTAACTTTAGGCAATAATTAAATCAGTTCACCTTTAAAGATAGCGTAAAAAACCCACTCTTTTTGATGCAACTCATCAGCATATCCTCTTTTGGCCAAAAAAAAAAAACAAAAACAAAAAAAAAAAAACAACTTTGTCTACTTGATGTAGTTTGGACTGTAGTTTGGAATAATGCCTGAACTGAATCTTCTGAAGTTTGTCATTCATCTCATCACCAACTTTTCAGTTAAAAATGTGTTGGACTACCTATCCGTGTCCTGAAGTTTCTTAAAACGAGTTGCATTTCTGCAATGGGACTTGTTTAGAACTGATGGCTCTTTTTAAATGTTGACAAGTTCACTTTGCTCCCCTGGTTATGGACAAATTACATACTGCAGAGAAGACAGCCACATCAAAGTTGAACCGAATGTGAGCTCATGAAAACAGGGCTCTCGGCATTTCTGTGTATTTATTCCTACTCATGCAGCTTGGGACATAGTGTAAAACAACACTGTTTCAAGTATCAACCCCTAAGCTGCTAATCAAAACCAGCAGATTTTAAAGCATATGAAAATTCAGACTCAATTTACTCAGGCTCCCTTATGCATTTTACCAGGTGGAACTTGATGTTTTCACTCTATGCCCAAATTCCAAAGGGAAGTATTCAAAATCTGTGATTAAATAAAATACTGCATTTATAAGAAAAAAATATTAAAATAACCCATAGGGACCTTGTCTTTTATCTTCTATCCATCACAGTGATTGTTTTATGAAGAAAGCATCCAGTGTTCATATATCCTTAAACTCATACTATTCATACAGTCAAACAAAATTTTTGCTTCTATCAACAACTTTATTTACTACATCAGCTGCAGCAAAACATCCTGTTAACTGAACAAATGCTATTCAAGAACTGAAAATCATTAGGTTTAAATTTTACATATTAATTCACTAGTCACTCAAACCTGCTGAAAGCTCTCTGTTCATATACTGTGTTCTTAACATCAGATTATGATTATTTGCGGCATTAAAATAAAATCAATGATGACTTTAAGTGTGAGGCTGGTCCTCTTTCATCAGTTTTATGATCCCCACGCTTTGTCAGCTAGGCTGAATGTTTTAAATGCTACTAGCCATGAATACAGTGACAACTCAGTGTACAATCTGACGTTGGATAAGGGTAATTCAGTAGCTTTTTACACCTTCACTGACACCCATTGAAATAACAGTAATAATTCAAGGCTAATAGGTACAAGCTTAAGGAAACCACTACAGTGGGAGGAGTACTCAGCTGAAATATCTGAAATCTCAAGGAAGTGGAAATTCTCTTCTCAAAATACAAATAACTGAAAAGTATGTTTTGAAAAAAATACTGAAAAGGCTGTCTGCTTGGAAATGAGTGAAGAATGATGATTTAAAGCTACTGTGATGCACTTGTGCATTCACATGTGAGCTAAAAAATCCAGAATGTACTGGATAGGCTACTCCTCAGCACAACTCTCCAGATGCTACAAGATTTATGAAGCTCAGTGCATTTAGTTAAACAACGATCTTCATGCTAAAGATGATTCAAAACCACCAAACAAGAAGTGGAGAAGAGGAAACCTTCATTAAGGTATCGTCTTGCAATTAGGAGTTTGGACCTTATGCATTCTGCAATATATCGTGCTTACAATGCTTTGTCTTTATTTTGTAATTCCTCATCATGTAGGTTTTAAATCTGATGCCCGCTAATTCTTAGCTTTTCCTTGGTAAGAACAGATGTACCAAAAGATAGTCTGTTGATGATTCCTGAACATCCCAGAGAGACGGAAATTGAACTCTGATCCTTTAGGAAAGCTGACCACAGAAGGAGATGCCAGCTAGAGCTTCCAGCTAAGGATGAAGAAAGTCGTGCTCATTTCCTAAGAAGCACAGAATAATTTTGCTCTTGGCCAGTGCAAACATGGATAAGTTGTAAAGCTATACAGCCTTATTTCCCTCCTAAACGGAAAAGTGATGCAATGCAATTCCACTGACTTCACACTAACCCGTTCCTTAACTCAAAATCAAAAGAAAAGAGAATTATACACATATTAGAAACAGTACTAGTTGTTCCTTAATAATCACTACAGTTAACGTTTAAGTGTCATTTTTGTAATTTTCTGTTTCCAGAACAAAGTTCTGCATCATTATAATACAGGGAGAACAAGAGAAAAGCAAAGCAAGAAAAGGAACTTCTCATCAACCTTATAATCCATCCCAAATTAGCAATTTGATGAGAACTTCAAACATAAAAATCTATAAATAAAAATATTCAGAAAATAGAACACTTCAAAGAAGCACAAGAGCGCAATATATATTCCTTTTAAAAATGGTTCTTGCTTACTTTCCCTGCTTCAAATTGTTGTCTCTCCAGGATGGGAGAAATCTTAATTGAGTAATTTCCTAGAGAAATAATATTTATGTAGCCAAGATTCTGTAGCTGAAGGAGGGAAATGTATGAGATTATCGGGCGGTCTCTTACAAAACAGGACAAAGAATTATTGTATTAAAAGCAGACAGTATGTTTTTACTGCATAATTGTCAAAATTATCCACATTAAGATAATACAATAAAATTTATCACCACTTTTAGTAAATTCTAAGATGGAGTAATATGCCATTTTTCACATTCTGTCTTCTGTATTAGCTGAAATTCTAACAAGAACAGTACAGTTCAACCCACTTGGCATATGGAATGGTGCTAAAACATTCCACATTGCACTTTTACTGTAGAAATTCATTTCCAGGTAAGAAACAGCATTGCTTTTATTTTACTTGCTAACGAGGTAATTGGCAGGCAACACTGCTGCTGCTCTAGCCTTTTTCTTTATATGGATCTCTGAAGACCACATGTACAAGTAGTGATGACAAATATTTTCCATGTGAGCCACCACAAAATTTAAGGTCCCTCCGCCTGACAAGGTGACCAGGACCATCTCATCATTTTCAATGCTTTGTATCAACCAGGAAGTTAACAATTCAGTGACAACTAGAAGGCAATGACCAGCCTCCAGTCACTCTGATCATCAACCCATATAAAGTTCCTCAGATTCCGTTGAAAACATTTCTCTGTTTTCTTTTAATTAGATCAAAGACAGTGCAAGATTTTGTTAAAAGATATTTTCTTGAATCGCAACAATTACAACTCCACATTTTAAAAAACCCTGAAGGTAAAATACAGCTTATGTCCAGGCATATGAGCTCAACAGAGCGTCAACCACAAGTGTTGGACAAGATGGCTTTTCCAGTTCAACTCCACTTTCCTTTAACAGGAAAAGTAATTGCTCTGATCTTTATTAGGCTACTGTAAATGTAGGACAGCACTAAAAAAATACAGAACTCTAAAGCAGAATCACTGTTTTCAGATTTATTTGGCACTTTGCTTCTTTGTTATGATTGATATACTTAAAGAAGATACACTATGGAAGCAGAGCTATCAAATTATTCCTTCAAAATTCATAAACACACATAATCCTTCAATTGAAAAAGAGAGAACAAGTATAAAAAGTAACAGAAGTATTTTCTGCCACTGACATCACTATATAGAGTATTTCTTATCCAACAGTTGTACATTTGATAAATTACTTCCTAAATGACAAACAGTTAGCTGAAATTTTCTGTTTTGGTATGAAAGAAAAGCTTGAGAAAAAAGAAAGCCAGCTCTGATCGGAACAGAAATCTGGAAAACTGTTCTTTTAAATCAAGTAGCAACTTTATAGAGTCTAGGAAGGGCTGCTCTATTTCATTACTTAAGATTTCTCTTATTAAGAATGGGTAACGTCTGTCTTTAATGGTATGGCATTCTTTAAAACAAAAACAGAGTTCTTCATGCCCTGCTAAAACAACAATACACATACTGAGTATTACATATATTTGCACAAAAGAGTGTTGTTAAATAATGGAACCTGCATTTTTTACATACTGACATCCCCATGATACATCCTAAGTAAAAACTTCTTCGATCACGCTTTTTTTGGGGAGGGTTGAGGGTGGAGGGGGGGGTGGAGAGAAGAGGGGGATGTGAATTTAACACTACCATCTACTGCTACAAAGAGTATCCTATTTCTGTTAGTAAAGAAAAATTCACACAGTACAGTCATCTCACACAAAACATGTATCAAGTGGAAAGAAGCTTATTTCCAAGATAGTCTCCCTCAGTACCTACAGGCTTTAAAACAAACAAACAAACAAACCCACCACAACAAATGATCAAAAGCTATGCCTTTTTACACATCAAGCAAATAATGCAGTTCTATAAAGTCGACAAACATAAAAATAATTCACTACCCATCTTAAAAGACAGGAATAAAACTGACAAGACAACAATTTTTTACATACTTTGCTTACCTCTCCCCCAGGTCTTGCTAACACTGCTGTTTGAAAGTAGAGCAACGTTAGTATCAGGTAGCTGACAAACATTATTACCCAAAGTTAGAGCTACCCTGGAGGAGAAAACCCTCTGCCAAGTACTAACAGCTAGCAGATGCACTTGTGTCTCGGTAACACAGCCTTTAGTTCTTCTAGGTCCGACTCCTTTCCCTCTCCCCCTTTCTCTTGCACTCACTGTACGACCAGGAGCTGTGCTCTCAGCCACTGCTCTGAAGACAACTGGTAAGTTGATCTCTTCATGTAATGACTTCTCCCTGCTGGGGGAGGGGGCTCAGCCAGCAATGAGCTGGGGGGCTGCAGTTAGCATAAAGCAAAGAAGGGGAGGGACAGAAGTGGTCACTGCCAAGTTATGCATCTGCTCTGATTCATGGAATAAGCTAAAAGGTAACCTTTAATGCATGAGGAGGTTTGGCAATGCGTTATTGACTTAGGCAGGCATGATTGGAGAAACAGGCTAAAGCAGCTTGCAAAAGATGCCTGTTGATGGTTAGACAGCATGTGCTACTTAAAGGTACAGCACCTTCTTTTATTGAAGAAGTTGGTAATAAATAAACCATCAGTTAAAACCTAATCAGGAAGTAGCCTCTGGTTTTACAGTCAGCCCTACACCACCACAGTCCCGCAACCCAACTGGCCCAACCCTGCCAGGGGCTCACTCAGAATCCTTGGTCCTTGCAGCTGGCCCACAGGGAACCCAAGTGGTCCAACTGCTCTCAGGAATGACAGCTTCCTGAAATGAGCCCCTATGCTACAGAATAATTTTGGAGTAGAATACTGAGGCAGCCTTTCTTTTTCGTGTCACAGTTGAATAAAAGAAATTTTGATTTATATCAGTCCCTAATTGAATGATAAACTGCTTTGACTACGCAAACAGAATTGCAAGCCTTTGGAAACAGAGTATTTGATATTACAAGATGAGTGAGTCCTATTTTTAAGTGAAGAATAAAACAGTATTTAAAGCATGATACAAAGCTGAATTCTCAAATCTCTCAAGCAGACCAGTGAATGTTTGTCTCGGAAATGAGTAAAATTGCAAACAGAACTATAAAAGTTGGAGGGATTCCCTTCAGCTAAGTATGTCTGATCGTAATCTCGATGCAACAGACATTTTGTTCTGTTAAACTAAGCAATATAAAAATACATAAGAGCAAAGAAATTTTGAACCCTAACGGTCGAAGTAAAGACAGCCAACAACAGGAGAGAACAACTGTTTTAACAGCATAAGTGGGACCCTCCAGTCTTGTAGTTCCCCTCCTATTTTACTTTTTAATTTCTTCCAACTTTACTGTTGCCAATTTTTTTATCCTGGGAATGTGAGACATTACGGTTTTCTTACAGTTCCAGCTCCTCGAGTCAAGAAGTCACATTAGATTCTCACCTTTCATGTAAATACCATATTTCTTTTCCTTATGGCTGCAGGGGAAATCTCAAAAATATGACCTATGAATAACCTGGTCTCATATGTCAGAGAGTAAGCCACATAAACTCAGAATACAGATACTTTAAATGACTCAAGATTTTAGAAGGTGACAAGTGAAAATTTTGGTGAAATTGAGAACCACAATGTTTCTAAGTGTTAGACTTATTTTGTAAATGTAAGCTCTGTATTGACTAGACATACCTATCACTGCCTTTCCATCTCCCCTCAATCTTTTCCTTCTACAGACTCCTACTCCTGTCTATTAACATTACCTTTTGTCCTGCCTAAGTGGACTCACAATGTTGTGCCTCTCTTCAGCATCTACAGAATCCATCCATCTTTTTCAGCCTTTGATATCAGCAGACCATCTCTCACAAGTCAGTCTCTTCCTTTCCCTGCCATTCCACAGCCTAGCAGCACTGTGGCTCTTGCAGCATTACTGCCAGTACCTGGTAACACTGTGTTCAGTGAGGACACACGAGGCAGGAAGCAATGCTGTAGGACCTCAATGGCAGAGAAGTGCATATATAATCCCCTTAAGTCGACTGCTCTCAAGGGAATAGGACAAACTTAAGAGGAACTAGAAAGGCAGAATGAAAAAGAATGAGCATGGAACTTGCAAATGGCTCCGATGAATGATCTGGAGGACCACAGGAAGCTAGACACAGAGTTGTAAGAATGGCAACTAACAAGTTTGAAAACTTGACTCTATAAACTCCATGGTACTTTCTCACAAAAAGCATCCAGAACTCACTACTGCTACGCTGATCTCATAAATACAACATTTCTGATTAAAATTGAAATGAAGGATGCATTTTTTCCCTCTTCCAAAGAAAGGTTTGAAGGTTTGCAGACTATACCATTGTGCTGACAGCTAAAGGCAGAGCTGCCATTACAGATGGTATGTATGCTGGTTGTCTATGGATAACTCTCTGGACTGAAAATGTCAAGCAAAATAAACTTAAGGAAATTTTCCATCAACACCCCTAGTAGGAAACCTCCCACTCCTTACATACTTTGGGGAAAATATATAGATGTAGTAGAAAAGGAGAAATGATCATGAACAAATGACCAACTAAACCAGAACCGAAAAACTTTCATCATGAAAGTTCCGACTGTAGTACTTTAAACCAGGTTCACTGCTTGAAAAAGTTAAACAAACAAACAAAAATAACAAAACCCACACCTATCACAGCTTTTTCATGTGTATTTTCATAAAAGAAAGTTTTGCCTTTTTCCTCAGTTCATTACAAACTGAACTGAGTAAGCATATGGTATTGGCACAAAACTACTATTCCCTCCCTGCCTCTTTTTTCTTTTTAATGGCAGATAGAAAACCAAAGTTCACAAATAAAAGGTTGCTGTGATTTTAGTCTTCTTTTTGTTGATTCCAGAAAGCAGCACATCCTCTGTAAACAATAAAAAACTTTGAGAAAGTCTAAATAAATATTACTAGAATTATTTTCTGAGGCACAGAAAAATGTACAACATTCCCTTCTAACAATTCATATACTTAATTCTTTCCACATTATTTTAATTCCCTGGAATCCAGAGGCTGGTGCCCTGTTCTCCATATAAAGACAAAAGATCTGTCCATACCTGCTACTACACTTCCAAGATTTAACCAACTGAACTGGAATAGTGTGTGTTCACAACCACAGACTTTCTCTGCAGCAAAAAGTAATTTGAAACTTAACACTGTGCTGGACTTGTACTGCTGCAACCATGATAAGAATTCCTCTACAAATCTCAACCATCACTACACTAGAAACTGCAAAACTACCAGAGGCACAGAAGTCAGATTATGATTGAAGAACCACTTCAGATACAAAATTCTGCAGTAGTAAATAGAGAAAGCAAAATACTTTGCAATAAAGGGAAGAAGTAAAATATCTAGCTACCTTCAACACAGAAGTATCCTTCCTTTAACTTAAAAAAAACAGAACAGCGTTTCAAAATTACCACTGTAATTATTTTATCCATATTATTTAAATTAAAAAATCCCATATAATTTTCCTATTTTTACAGGTTTCAGAATATTTCCAGGAGAGTTCCTAACTCTTAATCTCAAAAATTAAAACACAGAAAAGCAAAATGCACAACAGATCTTTGGACAGTATGCTTTCATTACCAATGGGGATTTGCCTCTGAAAGAAACTGTCCGTCTCAAGGGGTTTGCTGATAACAATCAATTTATGAATTTTGCTTACTGACTACCTGCTGAGTCAATAGCACCTAAATCTCCAAAAAGGACAGGCTAGTTAAACTTCTCCAAACAAAGCAACTTCCATCCATCCCAGGTCTGAGCCTTAATTCCTCTTGAAATCACAAACAGTATGCTCAGGTAAAATCTGTTACTTCCTTCTGCTAAGCATGTATTTGCTTAGATTCCTACTGTCCAAGTAACAGTAAAAGAAAATACAAGTCAATACAATGCTGTTGTTATATCCATGTATTTGGAATTCTTCTCTACTTCCTACAACTTTAACATTTGTAGAAATTAACTCACAAACTCCTAAACCAAGATCTTTATGTCTGTATCTATATGCCTCTATTTCAGGCCAAAATATTCTCTAACAAAATTGAAAATTTCTGTGTATTTCTAAGTATTAACATGTAAGAGTGAAAATAATTTCTCTAATACATATGTTGTCACGAAGGGGGATGCATCACTGCTACCAAATTTGGGAGGATACAGAATGCTGACTACAGTATCCATTTGTACTCAACATGGAAACCAATGAACTACCTAAAAAGGAGACACAGGATGAAAAGAGATGACCTCACAGCATAATCCCCAGGTTAATTTGCTTTTGCTAGACATCACCTTCCTGGAATCACTAACGGGAAAAGGAAATTAAGAAGAAATTGCGAGCTCTATCCCTCTTATTTTTAAGTTTGTTGTTGTTTTTAAAATGTTCAATGTAAGAATTTAACAGAAGAGAAAAAAAGGCTGAACTTAGTTCAAATTACATGAAGCTACTTCAAGCAAAAAAAAAAAAGGAACAAGTTCCACAGAGCCTGTGGCAGGTTTGGATATAAAGATGGCTGCCATGTCATTGTTTCTTGGAAGCACTAACTTCTGAGGTTATTAGTCAGGACAGAAAATAATGACTACTGTCCTTCAGCCTACTGAGCCTACTGAACTACTGAGACATCAGTCATAAAAAGTCACTCAAACCTTCTTGTACAAGGCCCAGGATTTCTTGATAAAGGATGTTTCTCAGGAAATGCTACTACTAAATCACAAAGGGAGCACCCCGTGAAGGCCTGGTACAGCCACTTAATTGGTTTCTGTACTGCACTGACCAGATGGGAAAGAGAGCAAGAGATTCTCATCTGTAGAGAGTGCCGCTCTATCTAATTCACTACTATTTCTCCTTGCAGTCCCTTTGAAAGAGACATGCACAATACTCACACAATCTGAATTTCATCAACAGGTCTACCTGTCCTCAACCAAGAATAGAAGACATAAAAACGAGGAAAGAAATACAAAAAGAGATTATTTGGACTTTTATACATATCATTAAAAAAATCAGCTTGGGAAGGAAGTCTAAGTGTGACCGATGTATTACAGCCTAAAGGTTAAATATCTGGAGCCCTATTGGAATGAACCTCAGACACTAAGAAAGGAAACAAGTCCCAGACATTCTCATGCATTTCAGTGTACCACAGCATCTTTCCTTGGTAGAAACTATAAACCAGTGTAAGTACTTTAGGAATTAATGCCTTTCTAAGAAATTCTCAATGTCTTTAGATATACTCTTCCACTTAAAATTTTTATTTAGAAAGCTGCTGTAATTTCTTGCCTATTTACACTGCTTGGCATAAGAAAACAATTCATCCAGAACACCAGAACTGTGAAAAATTGATTGGCTAACAGCATACATTATAGCATAGAGTATCATGCCTTCCATTGTTATCTGACATAGCAGGGCTAGGGATACTCCTATCTACTTCTACATCTAATCATTTTCTAATCTGACTGTGCAGTTATGCAGAAGACAAAGGGATGCAGTGAGAAAGAGAGAACTTTAAGAGTTCTACATAAATTATTCCACACGGTCCCTTCTTATGCTTTCATTAGTTAATCACACTCTTTAAAAAGTTGCCTTTATCATATTCCTGTTTGTTTCCCATTCTAAACTTAACAATCATCATTTTTCCACTTGTTCCTTGTCTGAAGTTACTACAAGTTCTGGCTTCTCCTGTTTCTCGTCTTTCTGTTTCTTCATATCAGGAAGCAGATCTGATCAGATCACATTACAAAGTACACCATTAAAAAGTTGCTTCTTACATTCTCCAGTAATAGCACTACATAGTTAAGTTTCAAATAGTCCTTTGTATATAATCAGGACATCTCAGGTTAAGTTTCATCACCAGAGGTTTGTCAATTACTCCATCAATGCCAGAATGTTACTCTTCACTGTCATCACCATCTCTTCTGACCACCATGGTTCTGGTAGTTTATTGTGCTTTTAAGTTACACACAAACCCTAAAAAAGAAATCTGAGCATTTCCTTCCTCTTCCCTACTCCTAAGTTCTTAAAGCTGAGACTTCTGGTTATGAAGCCAGACTTTACTGAAAAGGTCCACCTTCAAAGAGCTGAGCATTAACCTCAGCTTGATTTATCACCTTCAATCTTTCCTACTAAATCTAATATCCCTTTCTCTTCTCTGGCATCAGTGTGTTAGAGGGAGAGAAAGGCTCCTGGTTCTCACCTGCCCAGGGTTAGGCTAGAACACATATTTTTCATGGCCATCTTCCAATTTTCTGTATTTTTATGATAAAATTCTAGCTTATGTTTCCAGGTTCTCAAAGCACCTTTCTGCCTCCCCAGACAGTAGTTGCACAGTGCAAGTAGAATAAGAAGACATTTATGAGGCATTCCTTCCTCTGCTCAGCACTACTTTCTGACAAATGGACACAATGCTTTGGATTTCTAATTCAAATGAATAGCATTTATTTTATAACAAAAGCTTTTCATACAATAAGGAAAAATGTGAGGCATCTGGATCAAGTAAGTACACTTACTTTTTATTTACCAAAAAAACTTACAATATAAGTCCTGGTGAAAAAGCACCAAAGAATTGTATGACTTAGTAGGCCATGACCTATGCTTTAAATGCTAGTAAGAAATCTGAATCTTTTGTCACATCCAAAACTAAAATACATTAAAAAATGACACACATTTTCCCAATTGTTCTGTTGGGAAGTGACAGCTGCGTCAGACAGCTAATCAGAATACAATGGGAAAGATCTGTCTCAAGGAAGAAACTAACAAGTTAGGATTGCGAATATAATCATAACTTTCAGTTTTGCTTGGAAATGTTCTTGAAGATGAATCAGAGGAGGAAAGATTTATGGAACACGTTTTCATGCATATACTTTACCTGTTCTGGTATTTTCTACAGTGGTAGAAATCTCAAAGGAATAATGATATTCTCTTAGACTGGAGAAAATAGCTCTGGAAAAAATTCTGAAAAGCACTAAGGCTTCCCAAAGAGTGAATCAACTGTAGCACTTCCTCATTCAGTGTGCAGGTAAGAAAAGGTGCAAAGACCTACAGTGAAATGTATATTTGCACAAAATTAGTACCAACTCCTGCCAAGTAAAGATGAAAAGAAAGCTCTGGAAAAGGTACACAAAACTTGCGATGCTTACTACTTAACTGAAGTAGTAATACCATATCAATAGATCAACCTACAAAAACTTTGTCAGGGAGCACCAACAGCTGGCCCCTAATGGTGGGGTAGCCAGGTGTCGATCATAACAAGGCCAGCAAGGCAGGGGCATCATTGGACAGGGTCCCATCTCACCAGCACACCATGGGGGGGCACAGAGCTGACCCAGGAATGGAAGTCAGGGTCAGACATGAGCCCAGATTACCAAACAAGTTGGTGGTAATAAGGCAGCTCTAAGGTCAAGCCAAGAAGTTTGATCATGGATCAGGACACAGATAGACACAGTTCACAGACAGGCAGAAGCATGGCTGTGGCTAAGCTGGTGACAGGCTTGCTTCCAAGGTCCTCTGAGCAGGGACTGAAACAGTGCTACTTGATCCCACAATCAGAGGTGTGGGAAGAGGTCCACCAAGTGACAGGCTGGTGAACAATAAGAGTCCTGAGAGTCCATGTGTATAACAAAATTCAATTCTGTTACCACGCACATGCAGGAGAGCACGAAGAGTCAAAAATCAGCTTAACAAAATGAAGGAGGTAAGAGACTGTATAAGGCAGGAGGTTAACAGTCTTGAACTAGAGGTAGCCTTGAGGAAGGAGATGGCAATGCATACATTACATGCACTATTTATGGGACAAGACTGTATCAGAACTGCCCCTAAAATAGTTAGAAAGGAAATAAACACCCATCCAAGAGTCATGCAGCTGGAGCACCACAGCTAAGGTGAATTCTCTAGCACAGTCAGTTCTGTTCCTTGATGTCACAGAGGTACTGAACCAGAACTTCTTTCAGAGCCAAAAGAAGGGGAAAAAAAAATCTCAGAACACTTGCATTCACTATCGGATTGCATTTTCAGCAGTTTATGGGAATACAATGTTTCTCCTCTCTTCTTCAGGCAGAAGAAACGAAAATAGCTGTAGTGTTGCCAAAGGAAATGAATATACTTGGCTAAAGACTTCAGATTTAATTGCAATACTGACCAAAACCCACTGGATTAAGCACTCATCCTGAAACAAAATACATGAAGAAAAAGGAGTAATGGATCTAAAGTAATTTTATTACATAATATAAAGGGAGCAGAGAGAACAAACGTCACAGTAATACGACTTCTGCTTTGAGCAGCAACCACATCCCATCTTTTCCCATCTAGTTAAAACCTTCTGAGTCAAAGATGCAATTATTTCTTCCCAAAACCTCTTCTTGTTCTGTTCAATTCCATCTTCCCAATTCACTATCTCTCACAATAAGACTGACTAATCTAAGTATACTGTAACATACATCCCAATCCTAATTACATTACATCGCAAATTACAAGAATTTACACAAATATGGGCTAAAGGCTCATTTGTCATCACTCAGGATCCATTCCGGGTCATGAAAGCAGAGCACTTACACTGTTGGTGTAAATTAGGTACAAATTTGAAGCATAGCTGCAATGCAAGAACAATCCT
Source organism: Gallus gallus (assembly GCF_016699485.2). Lineage (NCBI taxonomy): Eukaryota > Metazoa > Chordata > Aves > Galliformes > Phasianidae > Gallus > Gallus gallus. The sequence goes on along the minus strand of NC_052541.1, from coordinate 6,494,435 downwards.
TGTCTTTCTCTGTAGATGTGTACCAAATTAAAAATACGTATCTCCTTCTAATGGAAGAGAAAATGTGTGCCTTTAGATTTTCAATGAAAACAAAAATGTGGGAAAATATGATTGCTTACATAACAGATGTTTAGATAGTTTATCTTATAAATGTGCTTGTTTTTAAAGCAATCACATTAAACATGTTGCCCATTAGAACCAAATGAAATACCAGTGTATGTAAAGTCTTCTAGCTCTTCCAGACTCTGGAGAGTGGTCCAACATGTTTAGAATTTTCAGAGCACACAGATAAAAACACACCTGCACTCTACTCTGTTCTTGAAAACATACATCATTCCTAAAGGGAAAATGCCTAATTCTTGCATGTTTGATGCTTTCAGTAGGAAAAATTGGAAATACAAATGATATAAATCTATTTACATTACAGGCTGAACTTCATCTGGTTTATATGAGTTCAGAAAACAATTCAGCTCAAACTAGATAATAAGGTTCCCAAAATAATTATGCACTCTTGTCATAATTATACTCAAATATTTCACTTATTGAAGGATTAGCAACTCACAAAATTTGTCCAATTAGCTGATAAGCCTCTGAGTAATCAGAGCATGTCCACTATAATTTAACTTGAAATATGTCTTTCTGAAATAGACAACTGAAAAAAGTTCAGCACTGTCAAATTTTCTCATGGGAGAAATAGCCTGGCTAAATTCAGGAACACTTTTCCACTACAGAAGCAAGAGTCAAGTCCAAAATGACTGCAGGGAATAATTTGATACTCTGAAAACATTTCTTTAAAGTTAGATAGCATGTTATTTTGTTTCTTAACCAGTATGTACAGTTATTAGCTAAGCAGCTAAATGTCCAGTATGCTACATAAAATCTCTACATAATAGCACAAAAAATTTGGAAATACCATCTGTTGAAAGCAAGATGTAAAGAAATAAAATATGAACACTAAGGAAAAAAGAAAGAACTTCTTAAAAGTTGATACAGAACAAAGGAAACGAAGTTACATTCTTTGTGTATATTTTGAAAGACAGAAGTGGTGCTGATTATTTTATCCCCAAACTCAGACTGTCTACATAGGTTAAAGCTAGCAATAACACCAGTTCTAATCTTAAATGCCCATAGAGAGACATAAAACTTGACTGTTTGAGAAATCAGGTTGTAAAAGCACATCTGTGCAGCCAACACCATCACACAGTTAGAAAACAATCAGAATTCCAACAAAATGCAAGTGAACAAAAACACAAAGAATTCCCTGAGTACTGATGCATTAAGAGTATTCTGAGTATTTCCTGCCCAGTTTCAAATCTTTTCAATACAATACCTTCCAACTTACACAAATCATGCTTTAAATCATTTTCAGCCAATGTTTCAGGGAAGACTATTTCACATCAGGCTTTCTCACTGAATATACTATTTAATTTTTGTTTATAGCTCCGCATGCTAGCTCAAGTTCAAGAAAATGATTAAAGATAGCCACCAGTTATTTCAGTTGTCCAACAGCATTATAGCTCTGCTCTTCCATTGACATCATACTTTGTTTAGATGTGATTTCTGTTTTTCAGCCATTTTCCAAATCATTTAAAACTGCTGTTTTAGATGTGTAGCCAATGGATTAGCCCAAGCACCCTAAGTCAGATTTATCTACTAAATAATTTTAAGTCCATATCTAGAAAATATAATGAAACGTAAGACTATTACGAGATTACCCTTAGGTTCCTCAGTAGTCTATCTTACTACCCTAACACGAGTAAACACTGCTTCTAAATTTTCGTGAGAGTAATAGACTCTATTCCCTTCTACTGTGGAGAAAAACACACTATGTACATATAATTCTATGTCTAGCCTTCATGCCATTCATTGCCACAGCAGTTTGGCAAGCAGCAAAGATATGTGAAAAGAAAACATAGGGCCTTACTCAGTCATATTAATTCTCCTCCTTATTCCTCTTGCAATATCATACTGACCATAAAAGTTATTTAATTAAAAGAACATCTTCAGCAAACAGAGCTACCAAAATGAAGATATGTGGAGAAATGAACATCAACATCAGTACTGGATTGCTGGGCTAAGGCCAATGCGATGAGGTTCAACAAGACCAAGTGCTGGGTCCTGCACTTCTGCCACAACAACCCCAAGAAACACTACTGTGATTCTACTTGGTTTTCAACTTCACACAATAGCCATCTTGGTATAAGGACTTGTAGTTACATGAGAACAGAAAGTAATGTATAGGCTTTGAACTGAAATACAATGTAAATTGCCAGGAAGACCCATTCTCAATAAATTCTAAAATGAAGAAAGTCTGCTAATGTCACATTATTATTTCACATTAAAAAAAAAAAAAAGCACAGGCTCAAATATATAAGGAAATATACCACACCAGCACTGCAGTGAGTGCCCCTAGACAACTAGAGACAACTACAGACACTAATGTTATTGCTACTCGTATCAAGTGCACAATGCCTAATCTACATGTTTTCTTAATCCATATGGAAATCCCAAGGATAACTTGAGCAAGTGATCCTACCTACGTAAGGAGATTAAAAACCACTGCAGCAATACAGTAACTGAAACAGTACAGAAACAGTAACTGAATGGAAACATCAGTCTTCTGAAATAGACTATTACTTTTTTCCTCTCTCTTGTATCATATTTTTGCAAACAGCATTTTAAGATTTTCGTATTAGTTCTGTCAATTCCTATCGCAGGCTATATTCTTAAAAATGCACCTGTAATTAATTCCTCTTTCTTCTAAAACTTGGTGTCAAGGACTTCGTTCCAACTTAAAATATTTGCTCCATTTCTTTGGTGAACTCAATACTACTGTTTAATAGGCACACACTGCATAAAACTCTGTTCTTTAATTGACTAAAATATGTGCTAATTGTATGTGTCAGTTATGGGGAAAAAAAAGCTGAAATCATGATGATAAAGAACTTTACCCTTCAAAAGGAAAGCAGAAAAGATGCCTATACTTGAGATGTAGACTGCAATAGACATAGCTGTTGAATCCAAATATCACAGGACTTATTCTGTCAGCAGAGGTTGTATGGTGGCTATTATCTTTACAGAGATTCAGCAGTGATCTTTCTTTTATTGATGCTATTTCCAATTCTGGCTGTCTGGTTTGAAAGAACTGCAAATGCACAGCACCTCTAGACTCCACATCTTTAACTAGAGATTACCACACCAATTAAAAAAAAAAAGTTGGTGTAACTCTGTTCAATTCACTTAGTTGCAATACCAGGCATAGTGTTCTACATCTGGATATCCTGGACAAACACACAAAAGCCTTAAATTCTCCCAGGTCGGCATTTCTAAAAAGAATAAAAGGACCCATTTTAGAGGAAAAGATGAGACCTTAACATATGGTTGCCATAACCAGTGCACTACAAGTTAACAAAGAAAGATTGAAAAAAAGGATAAAGTAGCTCATGCAATTTCTGTTCATGACTACATTTAAGATGTACCCACAGACATCACACAAACAAACCCAAATATCACAGGCGTAACAGGCCTAAAGATAAAAACAAGGCCTTTTGCTAAATTTCTAGCTCACAGCAAGTATAATATCCTCCTTTGGAAAAAGGAGCTGTAGGCCAGCGGCAATAGGAGAACAAATTAGTTTCATTGGCCTGGAAAGTTTATGATTAGCATGGGAGGTCTGAAGCCTGCTGATCACTACAAAAATAACATTTCACTTTGATGCACGTCTATCAACTCTCACTGTATTAAAATGTTTTCCTTTCCAAATGTGGGTTTCAGCTGCTGTGTCTGGCCACCATCTGATCTGAAAGTGAAGATCTTTAAACTATGCAACATTGTTTTTCTAATCAGTGTTGTATATAAGAAAAATTAGCAAACATTGAATATACTGTGTGCTTTCAGTTATTTTAGAAGACTTCAAACTAGTACAAAATGCTTATTCTTGGAAACAGTTATTGGAATATGAAGCACAGGTCTGCCACTAGAAGCAAGATACTTTATGTCAAATTGAGTGGAAAATTCTGATTTTTCTTTTAATGAAACAACAAACCAATAGCTGAAATTTGACTACAGAAAGCATTTCAGTGTCTCACTGACTAAAACTGCACAGTACAAGTACATAAACTACAGTACGTTCATCATATATCCTCAGTCAAGCATCCTGGAAAGAATTAATGCCATAAATGAATTCAGGTTCTTATGTCATTACTGTTCATGTAAGCACTGTAGGCATGCAAAAATGTTAATTTTTTTCCAATATTTTTATGGAACTCTTAAACAGTGGGAAAATTACTGTTGCTGTGAACTGGTCATGAGCTCGGCTAGTAGAAATTTTGAATTTTAATTAGGTGTGATCTAATCACCCTTCACTGCTGCAACAAAAAAGTATACGTGGTCACCTTTCCAAAGGTAGGTAGATTTAGGTATTTTACACATTATTCCCAATCTTCCTTTTAAATGAACAGTGCAGATGTTTACACAGTAAGGATATATTTTTTTAAAACCAACATCAGCACATAAAAATATTATCATGCAGTTATCCACTGCCCACTGTCTGACTCTATGCCCTGTGACAGAAAAGTGAATAAAGAGGACTTTGGATTCTGGAGAAAAGAAGGTAGTGTAGTTGCATTATTAAGTTAGCGGATACAAATATTCCAGCTAACAAATATTCCAGCAGATACAAATATTCCACCTGAATACAACTGTGGATAGAAAAGAAGTATTACAAATGCCAAAAGAAAGGATGATTTTATTTTTTGCACTATGTTTTTGTTTCCTGCACAGCTTTCTTCTATCTGTGTGGTCTTCTGCATAAATGAAAAACACTCCTTTAGGACTCCCATAATCACAATGATGATGAGTAAGGAATAAGGAGAGGCTAGAGAATGACTACTGAAGTAGGTACTAATATTCTGTTAGTAACAAAAAACAAGACTTGGGAAAGGAAGAAGATGATGAGGAAGTTGTGTGTCAAGTTGGTAGGAGAAGTCAGACTCGTGATTAAACTGAGCCAAGAAACAGGAGGACAAGTTCGTTGATTAAGTGAGAAAAGCACAGGAACTAAATGGTTTAGGGGCAGAGTATACCAAGGCTTAAATATAAACTCATGGATAAAATGAGAACTTATTCTTCTCAGATGGAAACAAGCTTTTAAAGGAAAGCTATCCTGTCTAGTCCTCTTCAGTCTTTCTGAATCTTCTCAGTCCAGACCAGTTATCCAGCTATTTGTCACCAGAGAAATAAAACTTCTGTTCCCTTCCAGCTATAGTCCAGCAAAAGAACTTGAAGACAGAATAAAACCACAGCAGGCCCTGCCCCTAGAACTGGAACCTCGACATGCCAGAAAATCTTAAGAATAATCTGTTGGTAAAGGGAGCATTAATACAGGATGCCTGAAGGTTTGTGATATACACTGAAAGGATCCTGTGAATTAAGAACAGAACATCCATTTGGTTGCATATTATCAGCACCTCAGACCCAAGCAACCCAGCAATAATCTCAGGAAATGGTGGGAGAGATTATGTAAAAAGATAATACAATTTTTTCCATGCCACAGTATAAAATGCTTGTCGAACTAGTAACAAGGACAAAACGGAAACAAAATCCATCGTACTTGCATCCACTGTACATCTTAGGGAAGATAATGAACAGCAAGAATATATGCCCTATTAAAAAAGCTTTCTGGTGAGATAAACAGCTCATTTACCACCTATTATACAAGTAACACCAATAGTCCTTGAGAACAGTATTAGCTTCTAAATGAAAAATCTTGTGTAAAATATTAGCAAATAGCTTGTGTAGAACAGCTTTCAGAAGAACAGCAAAAATTTACATCGGGAGCAAAAACAGTGACTGGGCTAAATAACCACAATTTTATCTGGAATAAGACTCCATGTTCACCACCAAAGTTCTATAATAAAGTATATATAATTCATCTAAGTATTACAGAATTACTGCTTTAGCAAAAAACATTATTTCAAAATTTAAGAAGTATATAACTTTTACATAACAATTAAAACTATACTAAAATGGAAAATGAAAGAATATATCTAAGAATCAACCTTTGTAAAAATATGAGAATGCATACTTGCAAATCTCAACTGAACCCTTTAAATTTGTTATTACGTATGCAGGAATGTCAAATTGTGAAAATGTAAGAAAAGCTCAAAAATCTTGGCCAACTAAAGATTACACACTGAAGTTTTAACAATGTATCTTCAATCTTCAAACCAAAAGAAAAGTTGATGAAATTCATTTGGTCAAGAAGCTACTTTGTCCCCAGAAACTTTCAAAAACTGCCCTCAGTTCAACAGAACTACAGATCCTAATGCAACACGTCTCCTGAGTTTTCCTTCCCCCAGTGCTTTGAGAAAAACTCTCCCATAAAGGAATAAGAGCATGGAAATATCCCTAAGAGCATTCTTTCTGAAATGTCTCTCTCTCATATTCACCATTCATTAGACTGCTGCTAATTTTCTAATAGCGCTACTACCTGTTTTCATTCAAGAATAAGCTTGGCGTTTTAAATTAGAAAATATTTTTTTAATACCTTTTCTAGCAAGTAATTGAGTAAAATATTTCAAAAACAGAACAAAGCACTCAAGAGTAAATACTCAGAACACATTTTTTAAACAAGAATGGAGATTAGCTCTGGCAAGGTAAGTCAACCATCACTAAGTTTGGGTCTGTACTGCCAAAGAGCTTCTACAATCTTTCCAGAAGGAATATCTCCTAAAAGCTCAGGTCTTTTACACCATGCTATGCCAAGAGCTTTTATGGTTGATATTCCACTGTACAGCAAATGCCATACAGGACTGCGTTTTTCCAGGTAGACAGTAAAAGTTTTTAAAATAAACTGATGTCTGAATACATCTTACATTACATATGCAATCAAACTTTCTCTGTGTCCTTCAAAAGTGAAAGTTTCAAAGAAAAGAACTAACAAAGGCCTCAGTTAAAAATTAAAATTAAAATAAAATTAAAAGCAAACAGCAAATGCTATAGCAGGTCAAAAGTCTGAAAAATATCAGGCTTTATGTTTTCCAGTACAGCCATCCTGCGAGTAGGCACCAGAGCTTGCCTTAACAATGGTCTTAAAACTGAGGAGAACACAAGACAATTTCTTCCTTCTCTTAGGTAATTTTAGGCTCCGGAGGTTTTAAAGCTAGTCCTGTAAACAGTGATGTAGGACACTGAGAGCCAAGAGCTGGAATTGTTCAACAAGAGCTCTGTGCAGCTGTACCCGCTCCGGGATACATAACCCTTCTGTGCCAGGAGTCAAGTTTCTCCACGCAAGGTTCACTGGCAACAGTGCCAAGGAATTAACCAGAGACTCAAGTCACAGGCTTTTTATATAATTCCAGAAAAGATGATCTGAACACAGTAAGCTACTAAGCTTGTAAAATCTTATCATCAAAATTAATTACTCTTGATTGGAAGGCTGGCGTGTCAAATTGTTTTTAGAACCTTGATACTGTCTAGGCAAACTGCTGAAACAGTTACGTTCATTCTATGAAAGATGAAGTTTACTGGTAAAAGTTTCCACAAAAGATTTGCATGAATTAGCGCACCTTCTCCACACAAAGAGCATGGAGCAACATACAAAGCCACCTGCTTACAATTCCCTTACAGCTTTAAGATAATATGTTTTGCCTTTTTTTTTTTTCCTCCCACCATAAACAGAGTTATTTCTAGAGAAATGCCTATATGATACTTGGCAGGCAGATGCGGCTCGCTCCGTCCTCCTTCACTGGCCAGACTGCACTTGATAGGCAAAGGGCCAAAGGTGTAACACTGATTAATGGGACAACACATCTTCCTGAGAAAAAAATAGGAGGCATTTGCTACGAGCATCATATGGCTACAAAGCTGCAGGATGGCAAGGAGCACGAGATGAACAGCCTCTTATCTTTCTGCCATGGCAAAAGACCAATTTAGAGCAAGCTGAAAATAGACAATTCTAGTACATGAGGCTTTTGGCTAAAAACTTTTGGCTTGGATCTCACGTGCATGTCCCAGCCTTAGAAGTGCCACATTATGGTAACTACCACCTTTCAAAAGACTAAAATAAGAAAGAAAAAAGAAAAAAAAAAGTAATGGGCAATAAGGAGGGGGAGCTACTCAGTGAAATCTCTCTGCCAAGGCATCAGATGTTCTTCTGGATCGTTATATGGCAAATTCTGATTAAATTTTTACCCTAAAAAATAAAACAAAATAAAAGTCAAAAGCTCCTAATTAAAATTCTGTACACTCCTCTAACACTACCAGGAGAAGTAATGTGTCTCAGGCAAGACTTCCTGATTTTGAGGGAGCAGAAGAGAACTTTCATTAGCAATAATAAGGCAGTAAAATCAGCAGTTCTGTTGAACAGCACAGTAGCATTATCTCAAAGACAGATCACATTACAGTTAAATGCAAAGCAGCATCATATTTTCACTTCATATACACAACAAAGCAAAAGCAATTACTGAGTTTGAATTCCTCACCAATTGCTTGTATGTTCACTCTCAAGTCACATCAGACAGTTCTGCAATAAATAACTACTATTACTAATGGGACTCATGCCACTGCAAACCAGTAAGAGTCCTTTGAGCCAAGCTCTGGCTTCTGCTAAAACCTTTTACATTCAACTTTAAGTGATAAGGTCTCCTTCTCTAAGACCCTGTTTCTGTAACAGAAGGAGGTGAGTGAACACCACCAATTATTTAGGGTTGCTAATTTGCAGTGGATTCCAATGTTAGGCAGGTAAATTTTAGACAGGCAAGACGAGTTACAAACTGAACCTCACACTGGTGACATAATTTATGACTTCTGCTGACTTAAACTTTTCAGCATTACTATTTAGTTATCTGACAATATAACTGTACCATAGAATAGAATCACAGAATAGCATAGGTTGGAAGGGACCTTAAAGATTATCTATTTCCAACCCTCTGCCATGCACAGGGTTGCCACCCATTAGACCAGGACCCATCCAAGCTGTACTTGAACACCTCTAGGGATGGAGAGGTGTTCATATCCAGAAGATATAGACTATTACAAAGCCAGAAAATACAATTGCCAGGTGGATGACAAAGAACAGATTGTTTGGGCTACTCTGCCACCTAAAAAACTTGAAGTAATGAGTTTAGATGCTATGGGTAACTGCCCAGAGTAATTTCATTTACAAGCTGCTAAAAACTACAGATGTGATTATCCTATTAATGAATAATAATAAAAAAAAAACAGTGCTCCCTCAAGCAAATTCCCCATATTGTTTAGTACTTAAGCTTTGTCATATTAAAGACTAGGTGACTGTTTTCTGATGTGGATTTCTTTCTGTTCTTCCACCACGATTCTCAAAATCCTAACCCTACAAATATCAGATCCACCCAGACAGCTCCCCACATTCTGAGAGTTCTAAGTGGCTTCTCAGAAATAAGTTCTGAAAGCAAGTAGTGTGGGCTACCATAATGTGAAGTTACTATCACTGACTCTTAAGCAAGGGGAATGAGAGGTCAGCAATTAGTTTTCATGACTAGCAGGTAGAAGAAGCAACCACAAAACTATGATCTTCCTCTGTGGCTTATTAGTGGAGCACAGCTTCATATAAAACCATGAAATTGTCAGCCCCATCGAAATAAACACTTGTGTTCTACTTTAGCTTGCAAAGAAAGAACTTATGTTCTGAAACGCGAAGGTACAGCACTAAGGCAGTCTTTTTCCTGAAAATGTCTGAAAATTCTTTTACACCTAAGTACTCTTCGCATGTACTGTCAATCCCAGAATCAAAGGTATCTTTTCATCCTTCCTTCCATTTACTTTCAGGGTCCTTCAAGTAGGTACATATTCTTAATAACCTAGCAATACTGCAGGGTACGATTTCATTACTCACTGTGTTAATATCATCTCAATTAATTATTCAGAACCCATCACCTAGAGGTTGAATCTAAAAGAAAAGGGCTCCCCAGGAAAGTAGATCATCTATATTTGAACTTTTAATATTATTTTTAATGGAAGCTCTGACTGAATAATTCAAGTCAGCATCTTTTTGTGAAATACCATGATATTCAGGTCATTTAAACTATTTTAGGTGCAAAGACAACTGCATTCTGAATCCAAGTACAGTTCAGGTCTTAGGGTAAAAAATAGATATTTCCTTAACTTTAGTGGGCACGGGAACCATCTCCAAAATCACTTTCTAAAGCTTTCTAAGACTAGCTGTGTTCAACTGTCACTGTGGCACAGTAAAACCCATAATAGACCTTGATCATTACTGATATTAAATAAATAAAAGCTGTCAGAGATACCAGCAACAGTAAGTATAAAACTGGATTGCTGGTGGGTTACACCAGCCTTATACTTATTGGCCTTATAAAGGTGAAAATGCATTGTGCTAAAGACACTAACAGACCTAGATGATATACTATATTAAGATGTGTTGGCACATAAAAAATACTTGCAAAACCCACCGTTTTAGATTCATCTCTGATACAATTCTGTCAGAATATGCAGAGATTATCAGCCTATGTTGTTATCCCATACCTTTTAAATTCTGCAAATATAAAGAAACAATCCATTATTTATGCCCTGATGTACATGAAATTCACATTTCCATTTACAAACGTCTACTTTACCGGACTTCTGAAGTCCTCAGGGGAAAAAAAAAAAATCTCTCCCATACAGACCCAAAATGAAAAAGAATCCCTGCAAAATGTAATATGCTTGTAAGTTCTCCTAAGCCTCAGTACTGACCAATTTATTCCCTAAGGAAAAATTCAGTCAGAAACAGTGGCATGGAGCAATTAAAGAGTATCACAGCATTCAGTCCATTTGGGATCATTAAGTTAAAACAACTTTATAACCGTTATTTGAAGTCTGAAACCAGCTCTATTCTACAGCTGGAAAGCTCCATCGTTCAGCATCTGAAAAGCATTCAATTAAATAGTAATACCTGGCACTGTGAAAAGCAGATGTTCTCAAAACACAGTCCTCTATTCCCTTAAGGTTAGTAAAGACCTTCTGGGGGTCTGCTGAGCTCCCTGATTTTCCTTGTAAAGCTGGTGCTGTTACCTAACTGGGCTTGACAGAGGAAGGAAAGGCTGTCCAGAAAAATTAGTTCTTCACGGATTATGAAAAGGTCACCTAATTTCACAGTTTTAAACACAGGTTTACAGCAAGTATTTAAATGCTTATATGACCTGAGATCTTAACAATACTGACCTTGACCATGGCACAGAATAGAAAAAACAGACACTCTCAAATTTAGATATAACGTTTCCTTCTGCAGGTCATTTTTACTTACAATAGACTACTAAACTTCGAAACTTGTCAGTGAAAGCAGACAGATTTCATCTGTTGTATGAGAAGACAATTGAGAACAGGAGTTTAACTGATATTATGATTTCAGAGTCACCTCAAAGCTGGTCTTTGTGCAAGCTGCTGTTGAAATGAATCATCAAGCTCTATATTTTACACTACATTTTTCTCACAGTTTCCCTATTAGATATCCATTTTTTATTCTACCCATCTTAGGCATTATAACTAATGTGGCTGTGGTTAGAAAAACTTTTTTTTGGTGTTAGAATCCTCGGGCAGTAGAGCTTCAGTTCATCAAAGCACTTAAGACTGTACCCAACTCCAAATCGCATGTAATCCCATGGAAATTAATGGGACGTCCTACTTGCTTAGTTAGGCATGTGTTTAAGAATCAAGTCCCAAGTAAGCATAATTGTGCTCTTTGGCCTGGACCCAAGCCCTAAAGAAAGAAAATATGCAGAATGGAGAACAAATGTTCAGTAAAGTTGTAAGAAGGCACAGCAACTTTTCAGGGAACGTGCACAATATCAGAAACAATTTGTTTAACCGTCTTTACTGAAAAACCAAATTATTGCTGTTGAGAATCCAGTTACTGAACTCCACTCTCAAACCTAAAGTGGGCATTCCTTTATTTAAGAAACACACTGGAAATCATAACTAAAATAAAAGCTGGAACTGGAGCATGCCAATATTTCTCCAGGACTGTTTATGCTGCTTTACACAATTCACTGAGTTACTAAGGAACATACTAAAATGTCACAGTCATGAAGATGTCAAAATTGGAAAAAATGTCCATCACCTTTAAGGTTGTCTTAAAAAAAAATAACACAATCCTTGCAGAATATATCTTTTTTAACAGTCATTCACAGTTTAAACACTACAGATGCTCAAAAACTGCAACTGATTCTGCCAAAAGAAGATATGCTACAAAATCTTCAAAATACTATTTCTCATTTCTAAACACAGCCTCCTTGGAATACAATTATTACAGAAACATCAAAGAAATATCAGTGAGACAATCAGAGGGGTGCCCGGGAGACTCATGCAGTAGGAGACCATTTTGCACCTGGTCCAGTCTAGAAAACCAGAGTTCTAAAAACTGCATAGAAAAAAAAGAGGCTGTTGCATTCCATGTTTTCTAAAAGCAAAAACACAATTCCTCCCATAGTAATGATGCACGAAACTCTTCAACTGCTGTTACCAGTCCTTTCATTCTTGCTGCTGAATGACTACAGCAAAGCTGTCAGGAAAGCCCAACAGCTGGAGCACAATGTGAAACTGAGGATTTTTGACTTATTCTCCTTTGCAACACTGATGTTCAAAGGGAGCGGTGGCCAGAATAGCAGAAGACAGCAGTAGCAATTATTTCATTTATATTATTAGGATTACCTGAAAATACAATATACAGAATTATAGATCATTTTGGTTGGAAAAAAAATCCATAAGATCAAGGTCAACCACCACATAACACTACCAAGCCCACAGCTATACCACATTCCTAAGTGCTACATCCCCCTTTTATAAAATAGTTTGCTTAATATGAGAAGAACAATTATACCAAAAATATTTTCTGAGGGATGTGGTCCTGATTTTCAATTACACTGTACTCAGCAAAGCTGCACCACAGGAGAAAATAAATAAGATGAAAACATTTTTTAACAATGATTCATAGAGCAAAAATAGGCCTGTAGCTTTTCTTCAGTACTGCTCTCACCAGCTGGTTGATATCCCAGCGCAGAATTTAAAACAAACACAACTACACAAGGCTTTAAGCTCCCAATATTTCTGATTCACAGGCAGTAGATCACAGTGCCTGCACTGAGTTCTGAACAATGTAGAAGTGTACACAGTTTTAAGAATCTGGCACAACAGAAAGGTTAAGCAGCAACAACCAGAAGCCACAGTTTGGAAAACACTGCAACAGCATTCTAGCCACTTCTAGTCCAGGAAGATTCAATTGGTTACCTCTGCTGTTCATGATCTATTTTGGGGATGTCTTATTTAGTTCTGGCCGGTACAGATGCAAGTGGCTGCTGTTTTCTAGCTTATCTGCAGTAATCTGCACCCAGCCCTTAAAATGCTTCCCAAACACTTGCAAATACAAGATGATTTAAAGTCATGCTTTCTTTGAGCTCTTTGTTGTACTGCATATGTGTGTGAAATGTACTCATTTCCTCTTCATCCTGCCCGAGCTTTGTGATACGTCAAAGTCCTGTATTAACTCCTCATAGGATGTTCTCTTACAGGTGTCACTGTGAAATTAAGACGCCTACAGCAAAATGGTCTCTGCTTGGCCCTGCTCTGAGTATCATTAATAGAAATATCAGTTAGGTTACAATGAGAGAATGCCTTTTTATCATACTTTCCACAGTACTGGACTAAGTAGAACTGTACATATGCTAAAGTGATACAGTGAGGTACTATCAGTGATACAGTGAGGTATAGAACTACCCATTCTAGCAAAGCAGGACTACATTAATTTATTGTAATCACGTGTCAAGAAAAGAGTTTTGTGTTTTCTAAGAGCACACTCAACACTACAGCAAGAACTTAGTCTCCTTTAAGAAAGTTAGTCAGCAATTCTTCCACCATTAATTTTATAAAAAACATCAATGCACTCGAATCATCTGCGTAAGTTCATTCGACTTTTATGTCCAGACCCACACATCTACAGGGAACAGCTTTGGAGACAACAAAGGGAAATAAAGTTCCTCTCATGGACATTTAGGAATAAAGGATTGATTTTTGTCATAAGCATTTTGAAGTTGCTCACAAGTATTTGGCAAATAATATTCATATTTACATACAGAACCAAACCTATATGCACACTCCCACCTGTCATAGTTACCTTCTGTGTTCATGAACTTGAGAAGAATAAGCCAGACTAAGCATATACAGCATCAACAACAGCTCCATATCAGTAAACACTGGTAAATCAAATGACAGTCTGACATTTTTTATTTCTGTAAGGTCAGCAACTTGGCAAACAGTAGTTAAAAAATCTATAGGCACAGCTCTGGTATGGAAACAGAAAAGCGATGTCTGTAAAAACATTTTGTGTTTTTATATGAGAAAACAGATTTTTCTTTTAAAGTCATCTTTCTCTGGTAAAGTACATACATACTTATGTTTCTAATTTCCACTACACAGTGTCTGTTAAAACTACACACAAGCCAAACTACACTAAAATACTGCCAGTGAACTATTAGGATTGCTTGACTGTAGGTACAACAGCTCGAACCTTGGCCAAGTTTTCATTTCATGAAGTGTACTTAGGTGCCAGGTTAAGCTGCCTCAAACTACAAGGCTAACGTCACGTGGCTGACACTATTGATACGTTTAAATGCACCATAATTTAAAAAGAAAATCTATCAAATTTAATGCAGGTTTTTACAAGGGGCTTTGAACAGATCGTGTGTCACTGCTATAAAGAGGAAACAGGAAGCTATTCACAAGCATTTCGATAACTTCCCTGTTGAGCAAGTTATAACAAATACTCTTGTTCAAAGATACCACATTGTGAAAATTCCAGGAAATCGGATTTTCTCATCATCAGTAACAATATTGCACATTATTGCAATTACAAGAAAGCTGTGGCCACAAAAAGGACTAAAAATGTCAATCAAATGTAACAACGTCAGTTTGCCCTGTTCAAGTTTTGCCAATGGCCCCTCCACAAACTAGTCACTGTGAGAAAACTGTTATAGTAATGAGATGGGTTTCTTTGATGATTTGCAAATCAAGTATTTGAACTTTCCACACTAACTTTGTGACGTCTTAATTTTCTACGTATGATCTAGTTTTTGGGTTTTTTTTAAATGTTATTTCTCTCAGCAACCATGGAAGCTGGAAATTGACATTAAATTAAATGAAAACTGAAGTTACAGTACATTCATGTGACTTTAGGCTGCAGAACTTCAGGAACAATCAAATACCATGGCATTTGGTAAAAAATTATGAGAACTGTCACGCTGGTGATTCCGGTTTCACTGTAAAACCACAAGAAAATTTTGGCCAATTTCAGGTTTTGTTAAAAACCCAATTTCAAACAAGTTTGATCAAGCTCATTTTGACCTAGGTGTACACTGTTTTATAATCTCTGATCTAATCTTATTACATTTCACAGATTGACGTGGTCCCACATGACGTACAGAATTCTTTGCTATTTTGAGCTTTTGAAGGAAATTAAAAACCCTTATGGGAAAAATCAATGTGAAATTTAAAGTGATGGAAACTGCATAGACTCGTGTGAAACTAAACTGTCGCTTGCAAACATCTAGTGAACAAGCTTCCGCACCAAAACTGAGGCTCAGGTCTCCAGAAAGGATTGTGATTCATGTTTTGTCCTCCTTGAAAAGATTCTCCAACACCTTTGTTGAAGGGCTTCCTGCTGATCAACATGGTCAAAACCAAGAGAAAGTACACGAGACATTCTGTTACAGTGAAGCGCCACATATGCATTAACCCAGTCCCTCTGTACATTTCACTACAATAATACTTCACAACTTATTTATCCAAGGATAAATACAAACAAGGATATGCCACACCATTCTCATTTTAGAGATGGAGAATCTAAGCATCTCAAGCATAGCTGAGATAAAGATAGGTCATGCACTGCACGCAGGAACCAGCTCCCAGAAAGCCACCCAAATGAGGGGAACCACAATACTCTCCTGAGTTCTACCTCAGTAAGAGAAAAAAAAAAAGAACTAAAAATAGCTTTCTTTAAAAGAGCTACAAAGTCTGAAAAACAGCTTTTGGGCCTAGTTCATGCATTAAGCACACTGAGGTATCCTCACACAAACTAGATATAACTAAAAGGCTAAGTGAAATACACAAGGTCACGCAAGAAATGTACAGCAGAGCAGCCCTATTTGTTCTGCTGGAACAGGGATCTGAACCCATGGTAACTTTCAGGGGCACATGGCTATAGCCATTCTATATATTCTGGCAATTTCAGCGTTCTACTAGATATTCATCAAGCTTGAACTTTGCCTTTCAAGTATCTTCTTTTATATGTAAACTGTTGCAAATTTAAAGCCTGTGTTCCTAATACAGTAGTACTTTTTCATTACTTTCATTTAACATTTAAGACAACACTTTAAGTCCATTTTAAGACCAGGACAGCTCTCTGACTCCTTCGTCTGTCTGTGTGAATCTCTGTGCGTGCCTTGGTGTGTGTGCACATACCTGCATAAGAAGAAAAATACATACATGTACAAAACAACTGTCTATATACATCTTCCTCCCAAGGATTTGTTTATTCATGTTGACAAATTGATCCAACCTCATCTATCAAACGTAATTTGTGTTTTATTAGAAGTGCCTAAAAACACAGTGGATTCCTCCCAGGATATAAAGTAATATTATAATATATTTAAATGAAAACAAAGACTAAATGCTTAATTTCCTGTAGACCAGAAAGATTTCCAAGATTGTTGTTCCAGTTCCCTGATTAAATAATGGGTATTTTAGAATATACTGTTATAGTTCTTATTATTTTTAATGTGCTCCCAAGAATTCCCGAAACAAAAGTAAGCCTTTACTTAACTACTTGGCTCCTTAGTGAAAAACAGCTTAGCTGAGAAAGCATTTTGGCACACTGTCACCACTTTCTAAAGAATTTTCTATTTTCATTGGGACCTCGGATGTACTGTCTCCTGATAGACCAGAATAATTCCTTGGCAGGTTTGCAGTTAACCCCATAAAAATCCAACAATCCCTCAATTCTAAAGTTTCTGACATGAGTCAAATGCAATAAAAATTCCATCACATTCCAACATAATCGCTACTAACAGTAACTAAAATACTACTAGCATTAACTTGTCACTAGTAGGTCTACTAACACTATAAAAGAAAAGATGAGAAGAACTTTAGCAACAGATACACTTTCATACTGTATTTTTATAACTCCGACTTGATGATGAGCTCTGAAGGATCACTAGTCAACTTCGTAATGGCTAACGTTGCATTAGCACAGAGACGTAGCCACAAACAAGCACAGTTATCTATATGCAAATGAAGAAAAACAGCTGGTCGCTGCATCATAGACATCACAGGAGACCGGGCAGATTAAAACTGACAGGGAAAGCAACAAAAAACAAAATCATGACAGCAGTGAAATACTAATTCCACATATTGTTTCAATGATTTGTTTGGCACTCACCTCATAAATTTCATGCATACAAGTTCCCCCTGCTTTCCCCCCATATTTATAAAAGAAAACTATTTTCAAATGTACTTGTGTTGCATCTTGCACTTCACACAGCAATAGCACCTAAAAATTTGTACAATCGTCTCCCTACTACTTCATGGTCCCATTGATCATTTCTGTCTGCCTCTCTGCAGAAGTTACCAGTTACCTTTACCATACTGGTCACCATGTGAGATTAATCTTGTGCTGGCACACCAGCAGAAGTGTACTTTCTAATAGAGCAGCTCTTTTCATGCAACTCTTGTAGAAAATGTTTTCCATTTCAGCAACCCCTCCAGGCAACCTGACCAGTGATGCCCAGGTCAAACCTCTCACGTATGATCTAACCCATCTAAATGCCTGTCCTCTTACATGGGATCTGAAGCACCAGATCTCACATGCTTCTGCAAATGGTTTGTAATTCTCTTGCTTACAGCCTTACATTGCATCACCATCAATGTTCTATCCATACTGTTTTATTCTGTTTTTTTTACTTCCACTGATCTGTGGATATTCATTCATATTGCATGTAGTCTTAGTGTATGTACCAACCACAGTGCAGGATTAAGCTCTACTAACAGACACTCAGCAAGCGAGCAGAGAAAGCATATAGACAAAATGACAATTCTCACATGATAGGTCATACTGAATCACCAAATTCCCAGTTTGGAAGGGACCTACAAGGATCATCAAGTCCAACCCGGAATCCAAACCCTATGTCTCAGAGCACTGTCCAAATGCTGTTTGAACTTCAGCAGCTTGAGGCCA
This sequence comes from Gallus gallus, assembly GCF_016699485.2. NCBI lineage: Eukaryota > Metazoa > Chordata > Aves > Galliformes > Phasianidae > Gallus > Gallus gallus. The sequence continues at coordinate 6,476,179 of NC_052541.1, read as the reverse complement.
TGGCCACTGCCATGGGGAGCCTGTTCCATACCCAACATACTCTGGTGAAGAACTTCTCAGTGATATATCTGAACCTCTCCTATTCTCCTCCAAGCCTACTCTAGTATGGCACAACTGAAAAGTCTGGTGGTGTGGCTGGTGGTTTTCTTGTACACATCTTGCACTAAATTTATCGTGACAAAATTATTTGTAGTTGTTCACAGTGACAGTCGTTTTTATACGTAGTATAGAAATTACCAGATAACAATAATTTCAGCAAGAAAATGGCTTCAGTTTAATTTTGTGAATGACATAATACGCTCCTTGCAGTGAGAAAATTCCCCTCTCCAGCATTTCCCTGGCATATGAGCACTGAACTAATCCTGAACTGACTGATGTATCACAACCTATACTGCCAGAACTACAACACAAGAATAAGCCAAAGTGGGACCAGAGAGAATACCTACTTTTAGGTGTTTTATCAAGGTGGAAGGGTCTTTCTCTATATTCAGCAGATGGGAACCTAACAGACCTTTTCAGGAATCCTAACCTAATCAACACAATTAGATGCTGAAAACCAAACAAAACACAACAAAATTTGCAATTAAAAGAGATCAGATTCTTTGATCAAAACTTAAGAATAATTGCAAAGTTTTGACCCAAGTAGTTGTTAGAACATGAATGAATATACATGCAGTCAGTCCCCCTTTAGTAACTTTCTTCCCCATTGCTTTCTCGTCCAGGTGTTAAACAGATACCTTGCATCCAAGTTTCAGAACAGTATTTCTCTTGCAGCCCTCTGTTTCTTTGTAATAAAATCTAAATGACTTTATTTCCCTTGGCTATTTAACCTCAGAAGAGGGGTCCTGCACTAACTGCATGATTCTCTTTTACAGTCTCTTTCCTGTCTCCTTCAAATGAATTTCAACTGGTTGATTTGGGGGGCTGGGAACTGCTGTACTTGAGTAATTCTGATTGAATTTAATACAAAACAGATTTGGTTTTCTTGTTTACTTAAAAAGGCATTAACCACAAATCTGTAATTCTGAATAAGAAATGTTATATGAATCCCTTCCATCTCACCCATGGTTCAGAGTACATATCATTTTGTCTCTTCTGCGCATGCAGTACAAGGTATCTTACTACAAGTGATTGCAGTTTGTATTATTAGAATATACCCACAAAATTCTGCAAAAAGTCTATGAAAGATTATTCTTCAGATGCTAGAACTGCCACTTTTCTTTGTGTCAAGGACTAAAGAAAAAGGTCCTTGACTCAATGCTAGACACAAAATCAGAATCACATAGAAGCAATCATTTGATTATTCCAACCCGAAGAGTACTACATAAACAAATCTGTCTTCATTTACAGACTGATTTATACTCATCTGTTTAACTAGGAAGAAAACCCAAAGACCCTTCAATGTACAAAATTTATATCTTCTATTCTAACAGTATCTTCAGCATTCTTGATTTATTTATTTATTTTAACTTTTGCTTTGGATTAAAAAAAAAAGTATCATTTTGAAACAGAGAGAGAAAAGTAAGATCACCTCTACCACTTATTCAGAGATAAGAGCATTTGCTTTCAGGACTCTTACAGAGAAGCAGTTAAGCTCAAAGCTGGTATGTATTTTCTATCCATTAAAACAGATGTGTGCTGCATTACACTTTACCTTTCTTGAAAGGCATCTAAACCTGCAATCACTATTTAAAATGGCAGAAAAAAAAGAACAAATTAACAGCTGCACACAACCTTAACTCTCTCTGTCTTGAGCGGCTTCAGATAGGTTAAGTATTACTTCTGAAAGGAAAAGAAACAGAGACAAAAATCATCACAATCTGGACTGGCCATTCTATGGGTCTCTTCCGCATATATTTTTCTTCCAAAATGAAAACTATGTTCCAAAAAATGTGCTATGCAGAATACTTAAAAGCAGTTTAAAAGCATTTTAAAATGATGTAACATGCACTGATAACATTTTTTCCTCAGTACTTAGAAACGCAAGCCACTTTTTGATGTTATGGAACTGCCCTGCACCTTTTCCTAAGTCTTGTCAGGCTATAGTAGAACAAATAAATGAAATCTTGCTTTAGGGTTCAAAGTACTGAAACAAAAAATGTTATGTCAACAAATATGATACACAGACCTAATCTAAATTCACTCTCATTAAGTGAAACATATTCATAGCTTTCATGCCTGCTTAAGGTTGTTTCAGAAGGGTTTACACTGTATCTATACTGTACTCCCTTAAATTGAATCATTTTGTTCCCCTGCAGCTAGCATAAAACTGAAAAGGAAAAAAAAGTCCACAGTACATTTTACTAGCATAAATGTTGCATCACATGGTACAAATAAGTACACTGAATGCCCTCATACACATCGTATCTGTATTACTGAGTGATTTGTAATGAGACTAAAGACTGCATTACAACAAATTTAGATAGCAGCTTCTTCAAAGAGTCAGGGCTCCATTCTTTGAATAAAGACGTCTTTCTCAGGACTGCTAGACAAGGCTGCTAGACAAGGCGAGAAGAAAAATGTATAGACCTGGTGTTTATGTTTTTCTTGAGTTTATGTGACTCGAATAATGTGCGGTTTGCAATTTCCCATCATCTGATTTTGCATCAGTTTTAACCTCAGTTCAAATGTACTGAAGTTATCCTTCCCCATATTTTTTATGTGCAGTGATCACACCTGCTATCAGTGATCACATTAGCTACCAGCAGCAATGTAAACTAGGTCATATGCAAAAAAACCCACAACTTGCATTGTTGTTTTATAAATGGAGGAGGCAGAAAGACTTTTTGTACATTGAGGACAAGAAACTTCACAGAGGCTCACGTACTCTCTCTGTAAAATATTTAACAGAAAAACTATGCAAATGAAGGAAAAAAGTGGCAAAGGAGTTACTTGTTAGCTCCCAGGAACCTGTTTCTTCCATTAACACCTTATTAAATACCAGGCAGGTGTTTCCCAATGCAATCCTTGGTATTAGTTAATCATTATGAAGAGAAACAATGAGGAGTCATATTTCTAACAGCCAACAAACCGCAATGTTATACTCATAAAGATAGAGAAGGAGACCCCATTCTATCGTAACTATTTTGCCCCCCATACACACACTTATATAGTATATTTTACATGTCAACTACTATTCCTGGAAAGAAAAAGCCTCTATCAGAGGCTCCATACAGAGTACAAACAAAATTAAATGAAGATGTGGCAATAATTTTGATTTTTTCCTCATGGAATGCATATTGCCTAGTCCTTAAAAAGGTCTTGAGCACAGAGCAGTGTCTTCAGCTCCTATAGATGGAATCAAAATGAAAAATAATTTAAAAAAAACCCAAACCTCTGAATGTTAACAAACTAGAGATTTAAATTTTTAATTCCCATTACATTCTGAAATATATTTCAGCATCTGAATGCTATTACCCTTCATAACCTAGTTCTGCATTTCCACATAGCATATCCTGTGTGCAACCCTACCCTGGGCAAAGCTTGGCAAAAAAGTTTTTAAAATGGTAGTTGCCATGGTCAAAACAATGTAAGTAATTCACTCTTTGATGGTTCACTTTTAGGAGCAGGTCAGACAACTAGAAATATTCAATTCAATTGATCCTGCTCAAATGCAGACAATATTTGATGCCAATCATCACCTGTCTTTGTGCTGGTTAAGCCAACTTTAAAGTACCGATAGCCCAAATCGTGCCACTGATGCACAGGGCAATATTTCATTTGGTGTAACTCCTGAGGCTATTTTCAAAGACTTCATGTCTTAAGACAGATCTGCAGTGCTGATGAATACAGATTGTTTAACCTTACAAGGACACCCAGCTGTAGCCTTTTAGGACTGCTCTACATTCCAATTAATTAGGGCAACCCTAACTTACGGAAAGTAGATAGTTCTCATCATTCTGATATGTTACAGCCATTAAGAGTTTTGATCTTACAGTCATTAAGAGTTCTCCGATTAAAGCAACAATGCAATCTACTGTTGTGCTACCTGGACACCAGAGGACATCAGAAGAGTGTTTCCAAGTGGGACGTCCTTGCCTAATCCTGTTTTCATATGGAGGATTTAGCTTACTTTGCTATGCTTTCTGTAGCCAAATCAAGATACCTTCCTATAAAGCTTTTAAGGATTTCAACACCTGATACAAATATTTAGAAGGGCAAGTAAAATCTCTACTGACAGTCATTTTGCTACTGATGGTACCATGCACACTTTAAAACTGCTCAGGTATTTAAATCAGGAGTTAACTGGAAGATAAAAATAAACTGAACTGCAAGAAAATATTACTTAAAAATTGAGGGTGGGGGAATGGGAGAGGGAATATCTTTGGAACACGTTTACACTTCTCACTCAAATCAAGTTTTATGTGAACTACTAAGCAATACTCTTGTAAAGTGCGCCACTGCGTGGTAACTCACATCTCTGCGAAACCAATTAATTGCTTTATATGTTACAAATAACCCTCTCTCCCTCTTGAAAATTACATTAAGTCAATACTTACAGCTTCTTGTGCATCGAAAATGACTTCTTGTTTCAAAAGCATTCTAGATGTGTGCAAAAACAGGCACGCAATGTATGTACATAATGTATATAAATGTATGTAAATGAAGTAAACTACAGTATAGGCCAAAATTATTAACAGCATTCTCTCTTAACACTTGCTTTTACTTATTAAAACTCCTCAGTGTTTTCCTTCACACTTGCGTTTTCCTTCAAAGCTAAGGAGTTACTGAGCAGGATCACCTGAAGTTTCCGAACAGGCATGTCCAACCTGTGGCATACAGCCACATACAGCCCTGCACGGCTAGTAGTGTGGGACCACAAGATCATAAACTTTTAACATTATTATGCGATTTCTAGTGATATTTTTCATGAATCGATTGTTTGCAGCATGAGTGTAGACTGCCTAGGAGACAACAGAACGCTGAGGAGGGCTCAGTGCAGTGCTAGCCCTGCTTCTCACACCTGCCACACACGCTCAGTCAAATTGAAACCCACATGTATTACCCATTACAGGCACTCGTGCCACTTGGTGAGTAAAACACAGTGATTGCCAATAAAAATATTTCAAACTATCTACACGTGTGTGTCTGTGAAGACACGTTTTTTGTTATTAAGCAGACGTGTACACTGGCTTATTATTAAACTCAGGATTGTGTTATTTCGTAAAATAATTTAAGACAATGCATTCACTGAAGAAATATGCAGAATAATTGTGCAGTGCTGATAAATTCAGCATTTTTGGTGGATTTGACAGCTCATTTAAATGAGTTAAACAAGCATCTTCAAGGTGAAAATCAACTTATCAAGCTACGGCAAATAATTTTATGCATTTTGATACATTGACTCACACAGTCCTCTGAACAGTGAAAAATATGCAGCTGTGCTTTCCTCTTTGGTAAAGGAATTTGAGAAAAGGCTTCAAGATTTATGAAAAAAATCATTTTTTTTTATATATACTTCCAACTCCATTTTCAGCTAACATGAATGTATTACCTGTGAATTTTTAAATGCAATATATAGAGTTGCAATCAGACATACAACTCAAAGAAAAAAGTGATCATGTATCTTTGCTAGACCCCTCTTATATATTTCTTACTTAGAAAAACTTCCCCCCTCACTTCAGGATCACACCTTACTCATGTCATCCTTTGTGGCAGTGTCCACATTAGTGAAGAACTGTTTGCAAGGATGAAGGATAGGAAGAGTAAAATTTCATCCGAAATCTCTGATGGGTACCTTGAGAACTCATTACGAATTGCAGCTACTTCCACTGAACCAGACACTGATGCATTCGTTTCACAATAATAAGGCCAAACATCCCACCCGTTTTATGATTTCATTGCCCTCTTTTTTTTTTTTTTTAATTAAAAAAGACATTTTGTTACTTACATATTTATACATTAACTATATTACACATTTATATGCCACCCAAGACAATACCTCTTCACTCAATGCAGCCCAGATGAGCCAAAAGGTTGGACACCTGTGATTAAACAAGCAGAAAAAAAATGCCTCCAAGCAATAAACTCCACACTTCAGGCTGAACTGGAAGTTGCAGAAGCTCCATTCAAAAACATTCCTGAACTTAATAACATGGTGATAGTTTAGAATGAAGACAGAGGTAGCAAACATATTAAATGTATGAAAACAAAGCATTAAAACAAAAGAATGAATTGAAAACAAAGAATGGAATCGATGCTGAGATGCTCTTCAGAGTTACTTAAAAAGATACTACTGTTCAACTCTACAAGGGCCACAGCAATCAGCCTGCAAGAACTGCTCATAAAACCTCTTATGTTATTCTACAGGTTATCTTTACTGCCAAGATGAAGCACTGCTTCAGTTTTGGAAGGCCCTTCTACCTAATATTTGTTAACAACTTAAAAAAAAAAAAAAAAAAAAGACTGCACTGAACATTATCATTAAGCATATTCATACAGTATCTGTTTAATAATGCTGTAACAGGTATACACATAGGTTATATTTCAGTATAACAGGTAGGGTTGCATTTTATATACTGTGAGAAGATCTAATTTCTGTTACTTATGCTTGCCTTACATAACATTTTCAATCCTTAAAAAGTGAGAAACACCTGCCTTCATACATGTATAATTTTTATTGCAGATGAAAGTATAACTGTCTTCAGCACACTCTTTATTCTGTCACTCTAGCAGTAATTTCTATTATTTTTATTACAGCAACATTTTTCTGCCTTTTGTTTCAATGAAGAAGGTAAACTAAAAATACTATCCAGAAACAACATCTTTGGGGACCAGACAATATTTTTTATTTAAAAGGATACTGCCTCTGGTAATGAAACAAGATGTCCAACAGAGGGTGATAGAGACCATAAACTCTCTGATTTAAAAATAAATATATAAATTATACGGCATTAAGGAAAAGCTGCTATTACAAATATTGGAATAATCTTCATTACTCGAGAAACATTTTCAGTTGGCTGTAATTGCAGACAGCTTCTTGGGAAAAAAAAATTCTCTTATGCACAACAGTTCAAAACCTTAATTAGTTCTCTAATTATTACACCCTCCAGCTACAGTGTATAAAATCCATGTTACATGAAAAAATATATTTATTTTAAATTATTTCAAGCAAGTGGAATACAAAAATCTCAGAGATCCCAAGAGACAGGAAATATATGCAGTAACACTCATGTTTGTAAGAGATTAATTCATCCTTAAATCATAAGGAACAAGAGAGGTGCTATATGGCACAAAGGGAACAAGATTATAAATTTCAATGCAGATCAATCTACCCTGAAATGTGAGGTACTTTTAAGAGGAAGAATGAAGAACATCTCATAAAACATTTCAAAGGCACTAAAGCCTAGGGGTTCCTACCCTTAGGAGAATGCTAAGGGAAGGTTTTACTGCTGTTTCCACCTAACGGTATCATTAGATCTACACCTAATACATCATACGAAGCCAGATCCTTTTCAGAAGTATGCAGTGCTAGGTTGGCAGACCAAGTTTACAAGTCACAATACAGGGAACTTCAGTCAAATATGAAGAAAAAAGATTTCATTGTGACAATGTTCTAGCACTGAAATCTCAGCCTGGAAAAGGCCATGATAGCTATCTCAGACAGCCAACCCTGCTCTGAGTAGAGCATTGAAGTACATGATTTCCACAGGTCCTTTCTGACATGAATTATTCTATGATGAAACAAATATCAAGCTACATATTCAGAGAAAGCATTTATAGCCTATTATTTATTTACATACAGCTTTGGGAAGTGGCACTCAATACCAGCAAAGGACAATTTTCAAAATGCAGAACACTATTTCGCACTGGGCTTCCTTTCCTTTCTATACCAAGCCATCAATACAAATATATCACTGTATGCTTTTGTATTTGCACAGTAGGAAAACTACTACATCTATTTTTCACTTTTCCAAGTCATAAATCATAAGAGTAATTAAAATATTGGCAGTTACAGAATTGGTTTGAGATCATGGGACTCCTTAAAAGCTTCACACAGTTGTATCATCTACAAAGGAAATTCAAAGGTATGGCTTTGCATGCACTGCAAAGAACCAGAGATCAGAAACATGCATAGTGTTGTCCAAATGTGCACAAGCAAGAGCATCTGGACATGCAGGAAAAAAAGGCTGTAGTCAGAAGAGAATTCCCCTAGCAAAACAACAATTAAAATCAAACTTGACCTTTCAATCTTAGGGTCCATGAATCACTTCTGACCTGCTTCTGCTTCTTTTGCCAACAAACATCATTCAAGTGTCCAATGCCACTTGCTGATTATTTATGTCATACTTGCTTTCACTAATCTTACTTCACCAAAGGTTAGAAATAAACATTTTATTCAAAAATATTTAAGACCACTACCATCTTGTAGAAAAAGCAGGGTGTACTTGCCCATTACAAAGGGAATGTAGGCAGCAGGCTGCAAAAAGTCCTTCCAAATCCTTGAAAAATTGCCATTTGTTTCAGTATTTACTAAGCGAACATCACTGCTGAGTAAATGGACAGCCAGTAAGGCATGAATCTTAAAAATGGCAAACACAGGCCAAGTAGAAAAGTAACACCAGCTAAAACACAACCAAAATAATGGTTTCTTCAGTTACCTTTTTATGTTGCAGACTGAAAAAAATACCTCCACACTGAAGTTTAAACAAAGGAAGATATTACATTTCTCTCTTATTTAAGTTTTCAATGTTTTTCTTCTGATTCTTTCATAGAATCTGATCTACAGAAAGCTAAATAAGTCACCTTAATAGTACCCAGAACACCTTCTGAATCCTGCCTTTCAGCATTCCACAGTTTGCTCTCAGTAGACAGACAAATTAGAAATGAAAATAAAACATGTAATAACAGAAGTTAGCATTTCTCATATCTGCTAAAAAATGAAAAGTTGAAGACACCATTTCACGGGTAAAGTCGTATCAACCTCTGATAGAATTTAAGTATCTACAGGCTGAGTTTGGCATAGACAGCCGACCTGCTGACAATAGTAGCCTTACCTTGCACTGCCCTGCCACACAGATTGAAGTTCCGTTTTGGTCACACGGTGTCCCATCTATCACCTTTTCAGCTTGTCTGACATAGAATCGGTAGCCTATAGCACGGCAATTCAGCTCACACTTCTGACTTCCCTTCACTGTAGAAAAAGACAAAAAAAAAAAAAAAAAACCTTGTTAGGAAGACCACAGCAGTAATAGTGATAATTAATAATGAAAACTATATTAAACTAACACTATGGTTTGTAAGAATGCAATGTGAATGGCTGTATCAAATGAATGCTGAACAAGAAAGCAACGCCAAGGTAAGCACTTATACAAACTTATTGAAAAGTCAAACAGTATCTCAGCTTTTAATGACAGATAAGTTATTAAGTGACCAAGAGTATTTTAAACTTTTAGAAACATCTTTCCAAATTTAGTCTTCTCACAGCATAGTAACACATTTTGATATTTCATAACTCCAAAATGTTGGCACGATTACACTGTCATCATAAAGACATGCCTCAGATTAGGCTCACATACTTACTGACTGGTCAGTTCACCTACAGTACAATATTTTTTAGTATTAATAAGCATTTTAAAAATATAGGTGAAAATTTAACAAAAATCCAAAGGCTTTTTTCCACTTGTGCTTTAACCCAGCAGGTGGCTGAGCACCACGCAGTCATTTGCTCACTCCCTTCCTTCTCAGTGGGATGGGGAAGAGAATAAAAAAAAAAAAAGGTAAAACTTATGACTTACAGGTTGAGATAAAACTATTTACTAAGATGGAGAAAAGGGAAAGGACAAAAAGTTACGACAACATATAGATATAGATATATAAAAAAAGAGATGCACAAGCAATTGCTCACTACTCCCCAGCCGATGCCCAGCTGGCATCCCTGAACAGCAGAAGAAAGAGATGAACTCTCACACCCATCAGAACTCCTTCTGCATGATGCCATATGGTATGGAATATCCCTTTGGCCAATTTATGACAGCTGTCCCAATTCTGTTCCCTTCCAGCTCCTTGGGCCCTTTGATGAGAACGGCCTTGGCTCTGTACAACACTGCTTAGCAGTGACTATAAACATTCATGTATTATCAACATTGTTTTCCTTCTGGAACCAAACAATAGCATCATACCAGAAACTCTGAAGAAAACAATTCCATCCCAGCTGAAACTAAGACACCTCTACATTTTAAAAAGCTTAAAATATGTAATTGTAGAATCATAGAAACACAGAATGGTTTGGGTTAGAAGGGACCTTTAAGATCACCTAGTTCCAAACCCCTGCTATAGGCAGGCACATCTCCCACTAGCCCAGGTTGCTCACAGCCCCATCCAGCCTGGCCTTGAATGCTTCCAGGGAGGGGGGCATCCAGAATCTTGCTGAGCATCCTGTTCCAGTGCCTCACCACCCTCACAGTAAAGAGTTTCTTCCTAATATTTAGTCTAAATCTATCCTCTTCCAGTTTAAAACCATTTCCCCATGTCCTATTGCCATATACCCTGATAAAAAGTCCCTCCTCAGCTTTCCTGCAGGCCCCCTTCAAATACTGGAAGGCCACTATAAGGTCTCCTTGGAGCTTTCTCTTCTCCAGGCTGAAGAGCCCCAGCTTTCTCAGCCTGTCCTTATAGGAGAGGTGCTCCAGCCCTCTGATCTGATTTGTGGCCCTCCTCTGGACCTGCTCCAGCAGCTCCCTGTCCTTCCTGTGTTGGGGATCACAGAACTGGACACAGTACTCCAGGTGGGGTCTCCTGAGAGCAGAGTAGAGGGGTAGAATCACCCCGTCAACCTGCTGGTCACACTTCTTTTGATGCAACCCAGGATATAGTTGGCCTTCTGGGCTGCAAGTGTATGTCACTGTACAAAACCTCATGAAAGCTCATCCCAAACAAAACCTCAAGACCCAGCAAGAGCCAGAATAAAATCAGACCACAGAACAGTGAGTGAGAAGGACACAGAAGACAAGACACAGTCTTCTTGTGTAAGGATCTATTCCTCAAAGAGATCAGCCTAACACACCATGTATCTTACACTGTCAAGTTCATTAATACATCTGCAGTCATTCTATTTCAAATCATCAGTCGTGTTAAAGTTGTACACATTTAATTACTCCTATTTGCCAACTGAAACAATACCTTCAGTTTCTTTCCAACTAATAATCACAGTAGCAATGAAGTACAAACAGAATTATTTCAACAACAAAATCTTCCCTGTTTACATAATCAAAGGACAGAAATTCCACCAACTTCACAAAGCTTCAACTCATATCTTAAATAAATAAATAAAACGTTCTTAAATAAAACGTTTTTAAAAAGTGAGATCTTTCCTGCAGTTCAATTCCCAAGTATAACAGTTTTAATGATAAACTGAGTATCATGATCAGCTCAGACACCTCTCACAAAACCACTTCCAGAATTCTCAACTGAATGTAATCCAAATTCAATACCCTTTCCAAATGAAATCATTGTCCTTTTCTGTCTCTGAAAGTGTCCTATTTTTATAACCTCCGCATTATACATTTTCTTATTTTTTCATTCCCTAAAACCAAACTAGAAACCAGCGTTTCGTAAATGTCTGTATATTTTATGCTGATTTCCTTTAGTCCCAGTATCCTGAAGCCTCACATTCCTGTCCTCTTCCTCCTCCTCTTATTTGGTTTTGATCCTTTAAAATACTTATTCTCTAAGTTCTCAGTTTGCCTTCTAAACTCTGAAAAGGAGAAAGTTAAACAAATTACCTGTTGAATTATCCCATTCTTCCCTGGACTTTCCTCTTTCTTTTTGCTGTGTAAGCATACCACATTGCTAAAGTAGTATATAAATAAGACAATCATGCTGAGCCCACTTGCTTTCAGCAGTCAATATAAATAAATAAAATAAAAATAAATCCTAAACAAAGAGTTAGAGTCTCTACCTTCAACATTCAAAATTCGGATTCTCTTGCTGAGAAAGTGCAAGGCACTGTCTTGGTCAGTCATACACGAAATACCACCTTTAGAGACAATGTTTCCAGATTTCAAAGAATGAAAAAACCTAAGAGTCTAAGTGAATAGCTCCTTCTGAATGACAGGTATCTTCCATTAGGATTTTGTAAAAGCATGGTGTATTTACTATGCATAAATCGCAAAAGAACAAGCATACTTGAGAACTCCTTTGTAAAACAAGAGACCAAACTAGTAAAAAGTACTCTAATACCAATTAACTCTCCATGTATCTTGACACTTCTCCTACCCAATATTTTGCCACAACTGTTGTGTTTTTAATCCCATGTCAAACTACACTATTGGCTTGGCAACTGGACAAAAAACATTGATTAAACAATGAGCTGTGAAGCGATTGATTCCACACAGGCAGTGTGTTTTAGTACTGTCATATGATCCCAGCCATTACAAAAGCACCTATCTGACCTCAGGGAATAGACTAAGGCTACAAGCTGAAGGCCTGCCAAGGCAGCTGGCAGCAAGAGACATTACTCAAAAATGGGCTCTTTTAAAAGGCATAACACAGTTACTAAGACAGTTCACTATACAGGTACTGTTTCACATGTCCCCGTAATGTTATTTGCTTCTCATGCCTATCTTAACACAACCAAGTCTTTGTGGAAATTCTCACCGTATTCATTTAAACTACCTTATTAAACAGTCGACTTGGGTGAAATACAATGCTACTACGAGGAGTCTGCCAGAAATATTCATTATTGACTTAACTGAACGAGAATAACACTTCAGCAAGCTAACCTCATAACATGCAATATCTGGTTTTTACTTTACATACCGAAAACACAATCTAAGCCTAAAAACTTGCTGTGCTTCTCATAATAGCCTTGCCACACAGGCCATGAGTAAGTCAGGGCTACCTTAGGCATGTGTGCACTGCCAGACTGGGAGCCCTTCTCAAGGCTTTTGCTGGAAATCACCTCCCACCTATCTATACAGGCAGTCACAGTCAGGTAGCAACACGGTTCATTTCCTCTAAGCAGGCTGCTTAAATGCCAATTTCAGTGCACAGGTTTGAGCAGAAAAATTCAAGTCCACCCCACCTCAGTATTTTCCAAACGGCAGAGGTAGGTTCTGTATATTCCCACACCATAACCAACAGCTGCTGCTCTAACTTAGGTCGCTGTGGTGGCTTCGTGATGAGGCTGACCTGAGCAGCAGCACACATCGGGAAGCTCTGGGCTGACATGCTGACCTGAGGGAGCAGCCATGGCGCCATCTTGTGCCTCTGTGGAGCCGGGCTGCAGCAGCCCGGAGGCAGGAACTCAAACCAGAACACAGCTTTCCTTATGGAGGAAAAGTACAGGACGGGACATTTAACCAAAAGGGACAGTAAAGGAATACGCGCTGCAACTGAAACCCCTCGTTGAGTCGGGCTCGCCCTGCGGCCAGGTGCACATCGAGGGAGAGAAATCCGCCGCCCTCCCGCCAGACGCGCGGCCCGGCCCGGCCCAGCCCTCGCGGAGCGCCTCGCGCCGGGACACGGGCGGGAAGAGCGAGCGGGGGGCGGCAGGAGCGGCGTTGTCACCGCCCCGCCCGGCACCTCTTGGCCTCTCAGGATTAGGAGCAATGGCACCGGGGCGGTTACTCACTGCTAGAGACGATTTCTGGCTCGTGCCCTCAATTCTAATCAGCAATTGAGCATGCACCTTGCTCTGACATTAGCTTCTGGTCTGACTACGTGCCCAATAATCAGCGTTGTGGTGAACACTGAGGACAAGTGGGCCAACCTGGTGGTGGAACTGCTCAGCACTGAACTTGAAGAGATAGAGAGCTGTACAGGCAGCTTGCCAATGCAAGGAATTTCAATCTAATGGTATTCATAGGAAAAAAATGCTACAAGAAAGAACATTTCAACTGTCATACATTTGCCAAATAATGTATTGAGCTGTTCAAAGGGAAATTAAAAATAGCCACAGAACAACAACAACAACAAAAAAAAAAACAACAGGAAATCATGTGCAAATCAGATCAAACTGCAGTTGATCAGTAAGCTAAAGAAAGAAATCTATAATTGTGCACAAGTGCACACTGGCTGCCCCTCTGCAGTAAGTTTCTCCCCTGTTTCAGCTCCTGAGGTTGCAGGCTGCTTGGAATACGCAGCGTGACTCACTGCACGCATGTTAAATCTGTCAGTGCCAGCTGTAGGTGCAACTGGAGTAAATGGTAGAACAAAGAACTGTCACGTTCCACATGCTGCGAGGTAGTGACTGGAATGTACAAACTCTCACTGATGGACCTTCAGTCCAAATCTTGATTTAATGTGAGATCCAGACTCCCTGTTGTTATCTATGTGGCAGTACTAGCTCTCTGTGAAACATTACCAAATGCTTTTACCATTTGTCAATTTTTGTAAATTTGCCTAAAGATCTAAAAGTAGTTAAAAACAAGCTCTGCAACATAAGAAACACGCCTTGAGGGTGCCCAAAGAGAAGTGGCATGCACACTCTTGGCAAGCAAATATCACATTCACATTAATATTACATTATGGGATTAAGTAAATTTACATTAGTCTTCATTCTATGTGCACACTGCCTTGTAAAGTCAACTTCAGTGCATCTCCATAGCCGAGCCAAGACACACTCATCCAGGAGGTGTCAGAATCGATTGTTCCAGGAACAAGTTGTCTCTACACAGCTCAGTAATTTTCAGGGCCTAGCATGCCATAGGCTGTAATCAGTGCTTACTCACAATAAAAGTTATGAACCTGCTTCACAGGAAGTGTAATGGGGCAGAGCCAGCACTGGAAAAGCTTTTAAGAGATTTGCTTGCCTGCCCACGTAACATTAATTTTAGTCTGTCAGTGTCTTGGGATTTCAGCAATGGGCCTGCAGGTTGGGTTCAGGCTGACTGACACCACTGACTATCCCACAGCAGTCTGCAGGGCAGAGCAGGAAGACCTGTAATGCAAGGATCCTGGCAAGTCTCCGGCTGCTGTATTCACTGTACTCATCAGTAAAGTCAAGTTTACAGGCTGAAGTCATCCAAAAAAAAAGCAATGGTGTCTTCCACTCAGGAGACAAAATTTAATACGTGCTGTATCACTAAGGCAGAACTGACAGTTCTGTGAAACCAAAGTTTCTGTTTGAAGGTTTTACTTACATGCAGACACATACAGAAAAACAAGCACAAGTCCAATACACTACTAGCAGTCCATAGGCTTTTTATATACTGTTAGGACTGACAGCTACATTGTAGGCTTAGAGGGGTGCACCATACCAGACATAGACCTGAACATGATGATTCCATAGTAAAAAGTACTCATTAGTGATTACCTGCTGCACACAGAGCAGATGACAGGCATTACTGTTACACTAAACACAGGCAAATTAATGCTGCTTTCTACACGAAGAAGAAAGAAAATCTGCAGGCTTAGTTATCAGTCATGGAACATTAGTTTGAGTTTCGCAGTTTAACAATGGAGGTTTTATCAGGTCAATAGCATGAAATGGAACTAAAAGTTTTTAGAAGCGGTCAGAAAGAATAATGTTTCTTACAGCACAGATACCTGTTGCCAGACTTCTAAATAACAACATTTGTTTTTCCCAACAGAAGGACTGCTATGGTGTGATACGTTTACTTAAGTCTCTTTTGATACTTTCTCCTTGTTAGGTTTGGGAACATCTTTTGACGCTAACCAGAAGGAGATGTGTTTATTTTTTACTGTGCTCCTTTCAGTTTTGTTAACTGTTAGCTCAGTCATAGACTTTTAATACTCTGGCTCTGATGTTTAGTTTTGGGTTTTTTTTTTTCTTCAAAAAAATGTTTTCCATTCTTCACTCTAAGGGACAAATTTTTTTTACTTCCACTTTTCCTCTCTTCATGTACTAGAGTAGTTTATTGCTTCAGATGGCCTCAATAACTTGATATGCATGTAAAAAATCATCCTTCAGCAAGGTTTAAATAGTAAGACAAATATATATATGTATCCAACGTTTTATAGAGACTGCAGCTACAACAGATATGAGAAACCAAAGAAGGAAGGTATTCAAACAAATTCTTTGTCTTTACCTGGACAGACCAGGGTTTGTTCTACTCGCAAATCCACTAAGCCCTATGTGAAATAGTCATGAGGAACTTTGAGACACACATCATATAGAGGACATCGCCCCTAATGCAAAGTATTGTGACCTGCATATAGCTGAACTTTACGAAGATTTTTATTGAGATCAAGGGCATTCTTCCTTGCCTTTATTGAGGCAGGGAAGAATCTCTTCTCTACACCACAGAGAAACACAGAGAGCTGTCAGGATGACAGCCTCTGAGCTATGGTACTTCAGCAGCTGTTCCAGGACCACGCAGGCACGTGTGGGCTGACCAGCAGAGATCCCATGATAACCTCATTAAGCCAACCAGCTCCTTTCAGCAGGGTGCACTGTGTTCTGCAACAAACACATGGGCAGCCAGGCTGCCTGCACTGTGTTGAGAACTTACAGCTCTGTGAGATACCAGGCTGGGGACAGGTTCTGGCTGCTAAGCAAAAATGAATACTGAAAATGGGCCACTCTCTGTAACACACTGAATGTAACAGGAGTCTACCTATCAATTCCCATGAGGTTGAACTGTCTTGAATAACCTGTCCTAAAGATTATGGGACTAATTTATTATTTTGATTATTAACAAAGTCAATCTTAGCGTTAGAGCATGTTTTTCACCACCCATTGCTTGCTAGTTGCAGACATGGCCTGTGAAAATCTTTATTTTAGAAATGAGATGAAACCTTAAATGTCTCTGTAACTAAATAAAAAAGGTACAGAAAAAAAATTTTATTTATAATATGTGGATCCTAAAATATTGATGCACATCAGACATTTTGATTCATATATCCTTTCTAAAAGTACTGCACTTGTCCAAGCTTTCTGGTCAATAAATGAATGTTATGCATACCATCCTTGTTTTAACTCCTTTGCAATGGAATTTCAGAAGCCTGAGCAACTGAAGGAACTCGTATCTTGTATCTTGCTAGCTTTCTCATGATGCCTCTTCCCTCTCCTTCCATTTGTGTTTGTCTTTCTGACAGGCTCTGATTTTCCACAATCTTTTCTTCATATTTAGTGTTTTTGGCAATAAGCAATTTGCAAACATGATCATTTATTCCAGTTTCTCTGGTTTCTCAATTTCTCCCAGATCCCAGTGTCATTAAAAAACTATTAGTGATGTCTTACAGATTTGCTGTCACCATTAAAAAATAGCTGGAAAGTTGATCATTATTCCCCAATGAAATTAATAGAAACCAACCGGAAATAAGTCAGTCATAAAAACAGACACACAGAAGTCTCTCTTGACTAGTTGGACATCTGGAAACCAGCAACAGGTATAAATTTGATGTACTTTTATGAAATCCTTTTTTTTTTTTTTCTGCCTGCCTAAAAATATGCCTTAGCATAGCATGAATGTTCGCCCTGGGTCACCCTGTAAAAGGAGAAAAGTGTAGGTATCTGGAAGTTGTGATGTTTAATAAAAGCTGCTGAAATGCCCACAATGAGCTCAGTCATCTCTGCCATCTTGAATTACTTCTAAAAGAAGCAGAAATCCATAGAGCTGCCTTAACAACCTACAGAGCTTTTTTTTCTTTTTTACAGCATACAGAAATAGTGATAACTCATAGAAGGAGGGGGTTTTGCACAGTAATAATAACATAACTGCTCTATGACATAAACACCAAGCATTTAAGCTGCAAATGGCAGGGAACTGTTATCAGAATACATTACACTACTGCTCTGATTACAGCTTTTATAAACATTGGGGAAATCTTACTAATAACATTACTGAGACACAACGAAATAAAGGACCTATAAACCAGTGTGCCTGCCACAAATCACTGCATGCTCCAAGATGGCCAGTCCTTCCCAGGTGGGGCTATTTCTATGTCCTCACATTGCTGTAGAATTCTAGTTAAAGGCTTTAGGAAGCTTTTGTCATTTTTTAAATTAAAATAACTTTATTCAATCAGTGCTCAAAACAGTTTTGCACTTGTTTTAAATAAACACATAAACATTTTATTTTTTTACCAAAACTGTAAGATTTTTGCTTGCTGTAAAGAATATAAATCAAAACCATAGATGTCAATGTGTTATTGGCCCCAGTTCAGCAAAGCAATGAATGGGGAGGTTTGTGTGAGTACCTGGGCAGTAAGTACTGCTGGTCCAGTAGAACTGCCACAAGTTAGATGTTCACCTGCAGCTCAGGGCCAGCAGTCCTTTAAATGACATAACTAGGCACTGTCATTGCTTCTGCAGGCATCAGCTTTTAGCGTGTTGCATTTTGTATTATTTTGTAAAGTTAAAACAAAGAAACTACAACAAAAAACCTAATAATGACTGTTTGCACGTCAGCCAGAATTCAGAGTACAACTGTCAGCCATGCAAGTCTTGGCCACTGGATGTCTCCACTGCTCCATGCAAACAGAAGTTAAAGCACTTCTCTGGCAGTGAAAAAAGGCATCTGTCTGTATTTACAAGCCAACCACTTAACCTTGCACGCAGTGCTCAGCAGCCACACAGACTTACACTCTCTGGCCTTCAGAGCACCCAGGAGATGACAGCTTTATGTAGGATTCACTCCCGGTGAAGCTCTGAATAACAGCTCTCAGTGTGCAAAATCAAATTTATGAAAAAATTAGGTAGGTAGAAGAAATACAGAGCAGCAGCTTAAACTCAACGCTTTTTGCTTCCCTTTATATCCCGAAAAAGCTAATATTGTATCAGTAAAACCCTCATAAGATGATGAACAAAAAGCACAGGTGCTTCTAAAGGGCAGTGAAAAAAATCCCCTCAACATACTCCTTTGGTGTTCTAGCAGGCTAATTCATTTAAATCAATTGTTTAGTAATTTTATGGGCTGACATCTTCCAGAAACTGTTTACAGCAGAGAGACTTACTAGGATTGCAAGGAAGATGCCTTCTCTTGCAGGGATCTGACACAGGGTTCATTAAAGATAAAATGAAAAGATTTAGAGAATGTATTATCAAAGCCCAAACTAAGGACAGGGAGGAAAAAAAAACAACAAAACAACATACACCAGAAGGTGCTCTATCTCATGAAATGCCAACTGCTTCCTGAGGGAAGCTGAGTGTAGCTGTCCCAGCTGGTAGGAGTTTGGTGTTTTCTGAAAGCAGCTCCATACTGCTTTCTGCCTGTCTTTAAAATTTACAAGACTTAACTATTTGTATTTGATAACCTAAGAATCTCACTGATCTCTAAAATCTGAGGTTGAACCCACATCTGTACTCTGAAACAAAATTCTCTCCATCAGCAAACAAGTAGCCCCCAAATATTTCCAAAATAGAAACATGAAAAAGTGCTGCAGAAAATCAATCAGTGGACAATGCAGGTAAATGTAACTTCAAATCCTGCCTTCAGACTTTCCCCAGACTTCTTCGGCATTTTTATTAAAATCATTTCTATTAAATAAGGTCTTCATGTCACACCTCAGAGTAATAAGTGCAAAAGGTAGACAGGTAGGCAAGGAGATTCAAGTTTGGGCTTGTGAAGCCCCTAGCAACATTCCATACAAAAGCTTTCAGTCATGGATTACGGGAATATATTTATGCTTACGAAGTTGAATGCCTTAGAAGTCTCTCTACTATTAAAACATGAACTCTGTATTTGAGCACTAACATTGCACAAAGTAATGCTTTTCATTAAAATGAAAAGACTGTGAGTATATCATCCAGATCTCTAGTATCTAATAGCATTCCTAACAAGGATACAGAGAATACCTTACTAGCATTTGTGACCCAGTGAAGTTTGCATGTAAGTTAGAGGCTTGCTTTTTCAACGTCTCTCCTCAATGAAGCGCATCCTTCCTTCAGTTTGAAGATAAGAATTTACCTAATGGCAAAACCTGACAGCAGCGGAAGGAGGGAACACGGAATGCTGTTCTTGGATGCTGTCAAGCTCTTGTACAGAATGAGCTAGCTCTCACTGACTCATTCTGTTGCATGACTAGGCAACAAATTTCTCCTTTCTTTCATAATTTGCTCTGAAAATTACAGATTACATTAAAGTCAAAATGCCTTCTGAAGCTGTGCTTCTCTAAGTTATTTAGCTCGGGGAAAGAAATAATGAAACCTAACAGTTTTGTTAAAGATGAAATTTTTTCTGTCACTATTTGCAAGAAATGATCATATGGTTTTCCAATACATAAAATTCCAAAAGTAATGCCTCCTATTTTATTATGTTTGATCCATAGTGTCAGAGTTGAATGTTGGTGGTATGGCAGCAGAGTCTTGAACCTTCCCACCAGTATTCCATTCCATGTTGCTGCTGTGTGACAGATGGCAGCAGAGGGGCAGTCTGACAGAACAGTGTCTGACATGGAAGTGTAGATGAAGTGAAGGGGCGGGACTGAATTCCTCCATACAGAAACAATTGCACCCACTGACCTTCACAGATGCTTGTTGAACATTTATGGAGACCAAGCAGTGGATGTGAGCATAGCGAGGTGATGGGTGGTGCATTTCAGCAGTGCTGACAGTGGGGCACCTCCAGTGGTGCAGAGTTTTATGAGCATGGTATGTGGGCTCTTGTTCACCACTGGTAAAAACACACAGCTAAAGGTGGTGACTATGTTGAAAAAGACAGTTTTGTAGCTAAAACTTTGCTCTATCAAACCGTATTATTGTGCTCTTCATATCTGTTGTTGAAATAAAAAGGAAGCAATACCATGGGAATAAATAGGAAGCATTACTTTTGGAGTGACCTACACACACATATATGCATACATACAGAAATATGTACATCTAGATGTGTATACACACAAACATACATACACATGCCCAGTTACTCTGTTAAGGAGCCATAGATACCTGTTGGCCCTTAATTGAACGTGCTGTTCTTACCACTAAACAATTATACTATTTTATCAGTCAACATTGTGTAATTTAATGAAAGTGTAAGTAGGCACAATTGAATGCATTTTTAGCTTATAATACAGGTGAGCTATTTTCGTGTTCCTGTATACTGGCTGCTCCACACGTGACTAAATGTACTGCAGCACAGACTGCCAGTAAGCATTCATGCCAGAACGTAAGCATTAATGCAAGGGCTGGGATTTCCATCTTCAAAGCTAAGGAGAAAAGCTCAAACATGCGCCAAATATGTTTATTTACCATATTCATCTATTTTTACAGTTGCATCTATTTCTACATGTCTTACACATATGTTCCTTAACACATACATGTATCAATGGGCAAAGTAACAGAGAAGACTTAATGCCTTTTTTAGGGGCTTGTGACTGAAGGGTCACTGCTCTGGAACACCACCAAGAAACAACCACGTTCAGAGCCACTGAAAAAAGAATGGAATAGAAGCAAGTAGCAGTCAATTATCAGCCCCATGGATACTGACACTGTCCCTAAGGAAGCTCATGCCAATATGTTTTGACTGAGCCTTATGCACTGAGTGCTGAACTTAAGTAAAAAAAAGAAAAACAAAAAACACTATTATAGAGTTGAGATTTTCTGAAATACTAGTAGGGAATTTTGCTTATTTCAACAATACTAACTTATCATTGGGTCTAAAATGTCCTAAGTGTATTTCTCTGGCCTCTTACCACAGCCCTTTAATAGGCAAATAAATTCTTACGGATTAGTTACAAAGTTCTGTGCTTTTATTTGCACACTCACCAAAGGTATGTATTTCCTACATTTTCATAAACATTAGTTTAAAATGAATGTCCACTATAGCAGTGTTTTCAACAAGATGCCAATGAGCCGGAGCTCAGTGAGTTAACTTTAAAGCTGCTTTCCCTCTGGTAACAGATAAAATCCTAAACATTCCGTGTTTGGAGATTTGGTTTCACGTTACGTTTCTTTTTAAGACTATTGTTATAGAAAAGGCCATAACAATCATTGCTCGGTCTCAAGATTTCTTAGTGACTTGGCTTCTAATTTTAGCTTCTCTTTTATTTAAGTTTCCTTAGCTTTCATTGCTTTGATTGCTAGGTGTTAAGGCCCCTGCAGAAAACCAAAAGGTACCACCTTGCTGAGCCAGGATCTGGGAAAATCAAACTAGCAGGCAGTGGGGAGCAGTGGAGAGCCCCAGCTTCCTCTCTGATCCCAGGAGCTGGCTGGCACTAGCTCTGGCCTGGGCACGACCAGACTGTGCTCCTGGTGACTGGACATGAGGATAAAGCCAGAGTTCTCGTTTCCCTTCTCTCTCAGTTTAGGAGAATAGGGTGTCTGATAACAGAGCATTTTAACATGAAATAGACTTGTCCCAGTAGGTCTCTTTCATACCTTGCAATGGCTACACAACAGGAGGTGCCGCCTGCCCAAGTGAAGGGCCCCAGAGAGCCCCTATGGCACAGCCAGGGTGCCTGCAATGCTTCTGCTGGACTGAGCTGCCCCCAGGCACTGGCAGAAGTCGTCTCAGGGCAGTTGTTACCTTGGGAATTCGGGAGCGGGTGTCAGATGACAGAAAACTAGAAAGGGACAGACAGTTTCTGAGCTCACAAGAGCAGAATGAGGAGAGGCTGGGAAATGCTGAACAAGTGAACTCAGTTTCATTTCCTGAAAAAATTCTGCCAGAATTCAAACCCTCTATTCATAAGCACCCATAAAATAACCAGGACAACACAGTAGCAACTAGTATGGATTTGTCAAGATAAAAATCTTGTCAAACCCATTTAATTTCCTTCTGCAAACAGGCTGTATGTGTGTGAGAATTGGAAGCTGTGATTTTGCTTGGCTTTACTAAGGGCTTTGTCACTAGCTAGAAGAAGCTGGAAAAATCCCATCTCAAAGGAATTCACACATGGGATGTGCAGAGTTAGTTAAAAAACTACACCTGGTAATTCGCAGTAGCTCACTGGCCAGATTGTGGCGTCTATTGAGTGAATATCTGCAAGAGTCTTCCCTGAATCTGATTCCAGTGTGTATTTCCATCAACAAAGCAGATGACAGGCCAGAGAGATGACACTTGCAGGGAACACTGAGCTAGGGAAGGCAGCAAGAATACTGGAGGGAAGGAATGGATTCAGAAAAGATGTTGATAGTATTGCAAGAGTAGCTGTAAACCCAAAGGTAGCCCGCAAATCAGAATCTGCACCACTGGAGGACGGCACTGGGGTGAACTGCATAAAGACCCCATATTCTTTTAAATGGCTCCATTTCCTAATCTAGGATATCACAGAGGGCACTGTCCTTCCTATACTTATAGACCAACTTCTCCCTTCTTCCAGAGCGACAAGTTGTAACAGATACAGCAGCAGCTTTCATTCAAAATTCTCTTACAGGCATGCAGCAAACTACAAGAAGCTGTGGTTTTCCGTGAAAGAACAACACTTTCAGCATGAGTTAAGTCTCACACTGTATTTTCACCCTAAATAAATGTCAATATTCAAGTCTAGTCGTGGATACATATACGTTCAGAGTTCAAAATGAAAAAGGAGGAAGATTTTCTTGCACCTGGCTGAATTCCTTCATGGAGAATTGCACCAGGGAGTATTAGCCTTCAGTTGTAAAAATATTTCTGAGAGGTCACCTTTTGTCTCTGGAAGGCAGTAAATGTGGAAATTTCAGTCACCAGCAAATCTTACCTGTAGCTCTGGTCTTGAGAGAGTGTAATTAAAGTACATAGTTTTGTGTCACCAAAACTGCATACAGAAAGTATCTTCAGACTGATCCGTGTACAGCTGCGAGTCTAACAGAGCAGGAGCAGTGTAACACTCAGAAATGTTTCTGGAAATGTTATCACCATGATGTAGAAAAACACCCTCAAAACCATACAGTAATTGCTGCATCAAATATCTAGATAACATCAAACACAAATATTTGGCTTTGAAGCTGTCGATGTAAAGCTTGCTGATCATAACTGTCTTAGTCTATAAGAAAATTAGTCTTAAAAAATCACGTATACTGCAAATAATTCAAGCCTTACAGATGCTAAGAGTTCCTAGTCTCTGCCAGCCTTAGACTCACTCATTCAGCAGCCCGCATTCAGTATAAATGGTTTAACAGGACAGTGGAGGTCAAACCATCAGCCTCTAATAACAGAAATACCAGATGATCACCTGGTACTTCAGTAGACCCCCCATAAGAAGGTGCTTCTCCTTAATCATAAGTAAATATGTATCACCTTGAAGGAGAAATACAGACCACACTTTTTTTTTTAGAGCTTCATTTTTTAATACATTTTAGTTCGATACCCAGCAGCCAACTGCTACCGATGTGCGAAAGCATCAGAACCATTTCAAAGATCTCAAACCAAGTCATTCCCCTTTGTGCAATGGAATTTTAAGGTTTTAAAGCCACTATTTATAATCACCTTGCAATGACCGTGTAAGGCTGATGAGCCTGCAGCTTTGTGGCCATGCTGCCCAGCTACTACTAAGCACAACACAATACTGAATTTTAGAGATGTGGGACATTTCAAAAACGTTGCCAAACCTCCAAGAAAGCTAAGTTAAGCAACCGTGTCCAGTCCAGTTATAATCATTTGTCCCAAGGCAATTGGGAGTAGAGGGGAAGGGTTGGAAATTTAAATGTGCAAATCATTTTTAAACATCTGCATCAATTAATGCTTGTTAACATGGTATATAAGAAGGGACACACAGTAACACAGCTCCCTAAAGATTCTCTAAAGCAGTTCTCCCCACCCCTACCTCAAGTTGGAGTCAATGCAACATAGCAATAGAGTAATATTTTCAAGTTTGGCAGTAAGACTGCTGCCAAATATGTAAGCTATTCACAAATACTATCCAAAAAGAGAGGGCAAGCATTATGTGATGTAGGGTTTAGTTAGCACAGACCTTAATGGAGGATGAAGCTGTTTGGGTTGAAATAGCAGAGGCAGCTTCACTAAATGCAAAGAATTCAAGGGGGAGAGAAGGGGAAACTTCAGCAAAAGACTGCCGCAAAAAATAATGAATCACACCCACAGACTTCAAATATAAATTACCTCTCTTTTAGCCAAAAAGCAGCTGTACAAAAGCTGATGCTAACCATTATCCATTTTCCATTGAAATCGTTCTGTACTGGCTCAAACACCAAAACGATCTATACGTGCATGCTTTCAGCAGCTCCCCTCCCCCCTCCTGAAGCACTGCCTGCTCTTCTGGTGAAAATAAGCCGGTGTAAATCGTTTAAGGAGCCTTCTCAATGTGACGCCCAATCCACACCGAGTAACTGAGGATTTGGGGAAAAAATCCACTTCTCTTAAAGAAGAACACAAGAGGGTTTTCTGTTTTCTGCTGTTATTCAATAGCCAGATTATTTAAAAACAATTAAAAATCCCTCCTCACTCAAAACTCTCTTTTATTTGGCATTCTCCTAAATTCTAAAATGCTCTGCAGTGAAATAGGAGAATGTCATGACTAGGAGATGTGAACTGACACCACTTTGTCACTGCAAGGGAGCAGCAAAATTCTATCCAGGGCAATGACTGTCCTTAAAAGAAAGCAGAGGAAAGTCAGAAGAAAAAAAGCACAACCACAGCAGCTCTCAAGTTATATTAGCTGCTATTCTTCTGGAATTAATCATTGCTGGACAGGAGATGTTGCCAAGCAAATGAACTATTCAGATTCTGCGAGGAAGGAGATTACTGATGAAATAAATATTCTAAATTGTGTGGCTCTCTAAAACACCAGAGAGCTCCTGTTACAATATGCCAGAGAATACTGAGCCTGCAAAGTATTCACGCTGGATAAAGTTTACATATGCTAACACTTCAGCTATTCCAGAGCTTACTGCTTGTATATTGACCATCTTATATACAACATGAATGTACAGCACAACCGTATATTAAATTAGTGGCATACTCTTGAGAACTCCAGTGAAGATGCACGAGAATTCAAAACATATGGAGGTATTTTTCTTGACTACAGAATGTTCTGAATAGGAAGACATATCAGTTACAACTGGGAATTACTGTAGGTTGGTATCTGCCACAGACACGATATTTTGCAAGTTAAAATATTTATAGTGCATGCGAAGACCTGATCTGGAAATGTGCACTGTCCTGGGCTGCACAGATGCATCACAGAAGCCTTCTGCTTCTGCAGTATGAAAAGCAGCCTTCCAAGCCTGAAGTGTGGTTGCCAAGCAAGTAACGCAGAGTAGCCCACCTTGCCATAAGGGACAGAGGGGCAGTAACGGGCAGC
This sequence comes from Gallus gallus, assembly GCF_016699485.2. Taxonomy (NCBI): domain Eukaryota; kingdom Metazoa; phylum Chordata; class Aves; order Galliformes; family Phasianidae; genus Gallus; species Gallus gallus. The sequence goes on along the minus strand of NC_052541.1, from coordinate 6,450,094 downwards.
CCCAGTGCTCTAGAAGTTAGTTCTTACACCAGGCTTGCAATCTTACCTGTATGCGTTGGGTCAGATTCTTTTACTGACACTAGATTTCCTTTCCATTTGCAAACTTCTCTAAGTACAAAGACATGACCCCACTGTGCAATGGGCAACAAATACAGAATCCTAGAAAGTTCCCCTACAGCCTTTAAATGCTGGCTGCAAGTCCTTCAAAAGACATTAAGGATGGCTCATGAGAATGAGATGTGAGCAAAATTTATTTCAACTGAGCTAAGCAAATTAGAAGATAATTGCAGTCAGAAAATAATTCTTAACCTAGTATTTTATTTCCATTGAAAGACAATCACTTCCATTTTGGTGGTGACTGTGGACAGAGTAGTGATGGTACTGATGTGTGGTTTGGCACAACGTAGCAGTACCAGAAATAGGAAGAAGAATGCATGCTGGTATTGTATGTGACTCAACATGCTCCATTTCAAATCAACTGCTTGTAGCATAGATGAGCAATTAGCAACATTTCCTTCTTTTGTATTTACATTGAAAGCAACTGAGATGGTTTCATAATTGTTTCCAAAAGGCTTACAACACTGGTAAGACAGAACTATCTCTCATCAGTGTTTCCACTAAAAATCCATTTATAGTTGTAAGAGTTAAATTTATCATATATTTTAATTTCTCCTGTACTGGCACCAAGAATGGTGGATAAGAATAGAATAAATACTATCTGGGGCAGGATGCTTCCTATTAGAGATCCTACAATAGCTAAGATCTGCTTTATAGTATTGACAAGTAAGTAACCAACCGTGTTCTATAAATTCCAAGCCACAAAATCAGGAGAAAATTTCCCTTCTCACAGAAGTACTACGGGAATCAAATCCAATAATTGCTGAGATGTTCACATAGTACTGTGTCGCATGCTGAACAAGCTGCCAGACAGGTAGAGTCTGCCACTCCCAAACACTGGGTAGTATCAGATTTGACAAGATATCACTTTAATCATAAAACTGTTTTGATCAAAGTGAAACAGTTCTTAGACTGAGAAAGCATGACAAAATTGGCATCTGGGTCTTCTAAAACAGGAATAGCTTTTAAAAGCAAGAATTCCTGAGGAGAAGCACTGCACACAAATCCTCATGGAGCAGACACAACATCAGTTCTATCTGCAGCTGTTTTAGGCAGGAAAAACTAACCCCGTGGTTTGGATGCTATTGCAAGGATAATCTGACCTCATTTTAAACTGGATTTTATCCAGTGTTCTTGCAATGCTCCAAGGAGACTTGATCCAGTGATGACTTCTAAACTGATTTTCATAGAACAGAAACCACGTTTATCAAACACCTTTTTCAATTTCACAGTGACTGATGTGTTTCCACCAAGATAACGTTTTATTCTAGTTTAAAAATAATTAAAATCCAAGTTTTCATTTATTAAGTTTACCTTCTTCCAGCACACGTTGCATCTTTCTGTTCACAACTCCCACCCCAAACGAAAACAGAACGTGAATCACAAAAGGGCTGAACGTGTCGACCCAGCTAACTGTAAGAACTTTCTATCTTGCCAAATGCAGATTTATGCAGCAAAAGCTGCAGTCCCCGGACAACAAGACCTTTGACATTTTAGGCTAAACTTTCCAACTTAGCTATTATCATTTGGAACATGCTTTAAACTTTTCTTTCAAATGAGTACACTGAATGTGTATGTGAATGTGCTGGAAAAATGACTGAAAACATTTTTCTACATAACTACCACCGCTTTTAAAAGGAGCTGCTCAAATGCCATTGTTGTGGATCATCTGCTCAGCAAATACAGATATACATGAAACAAACATGCGAGTTTTTATTTACTCAGACTGCTGCACAGTTATTATTTAAATATTGTTTTGCTAATCAGTAACTAGTGATTCTATGCAGTTCTTAAAGGAAGTAGGTATTTCTGCACGTTCCATTTTCTGCACACATGCCCTATGCCCTGAGCTCCTCCAGAATGGGAACCCAGTCCTTACACATACCTCTCTTGCACTGCCGAAGACTAAACATTGCACCTCATCTAGTCACCACCCTCTTTAAGGACGTCTCCTGGTCAAGTTTTGTAGAGCCAGTTTGAAGCTCTCTTGTTTCCAGTACATTCATTGCAAGGAAAGACACAGTTATGCACAAGTACACTGTGCTCTGCGCAGCAGGAGAGGAGACGACAAACCTGGGGTCAGTCACTCCACCCGTTTCCCAAGGCAAGTAGCAGCAGCCAAAGGAATCCTTCCATTCCCACTGCTGCCAGTCAAGATGCTAAGCAAATAAACAGATATATGCTGCAGAGCAATCTTATTGAAAACCCTCCAAATTTCAGTGCAGCAACAATCTCCCAATATTGTTTGAACATAAACCAGAGATTGAACGTTCTGCAATAAAATTCTTCGGTGATGCTAACAAAAATATTAAATTTCAACAATACGCTGACTTTTTTAAAATGGACATCTGTTTACATTTAGGTTTTTCATATGACTATATTCAACAACAATGAAAGGATGAGAGCATTCTTCTCCCCATATCCCTCCAAAACTGCTGAGTGAATATCATACTGATTGAATTGAGAAAAGAGCAGTGAAGGAAATCAAGTTATGTAGTCCTTATTTGGAGGAAGCACTCCCACTGAAGTTAAAGGGGAAAACCTGAAGTCCAAGTAACTGAAATCACTTGAAATAAATAAGCATGGCTGGATCTGGCCCAGGATCTGGAGGGGATCCTAGCCTGCCCCTCAATGTCTCTCCATCCTTGTCTTCTGACACGTGCCTGTCCCTGGGGCATCACCAACTGCACTGTGTCGTATCTGAAGTGTGTAAAGGCAGCACCTCAGTGGGGTTAAGAAAATCTGGTTCCACAAGAGAATTACAGAAAGCTTCAGCCATGGTAATGAAAACACCAGCACACCTATCTGCTGCGCCACCCTGTGCTACTCCACCAGCAAAAAACACAACAGACAGCTGAAGGGACTGCCCCTTGAATCCCTGTGCTTGGTGCTGCAGCATCCCTGCTGCTGGCGTACAGTAGAAGTGCCAGCCAGAGCATCTGGCCACCTGAAACCACACCTGTCTTCTGGAGGCCATTTCTGCTTCACTATTTGAATTTAGAGTAGCCTGCTTTCAGCCTGACCCACCCCAAAGACAGCTCCAGCGTCCTAGCAGGATTTATGCCCTCCAGCCATGATCACCGGCAGTCCTGTTGCCTAGTCGTTGAGCAGTTCCTTGCCAAACATCTGAGCACACATAGCTGGCAAAGAAAATGAGAAATCCTCAGCCTTGAGATGCCGTAACCCATTTCAGTGGATGACTGAATACTCTGCTTTTAATGAGGAACTTTAAAGAAGCATTTGCTGTCATTAGGAACGGAGGCGGTCAGTTTTCCCAGGGCACTGACACTGCTTCAGGTCACTCACTACTCTCTTGCAGAGTGCTTGAACTAGGAAATGAGGATGAGATGGAGCATTAGGGCTGCCTGGGAACAAATGGAAATATGAACATTGCTCTCCATTCCCACTAAGAAACTGGTTCTGGCTTGTTTATAGTTACTGACCTCTTATTTCTCACAGCTATTTTTGTGCTGATAAGCAGGGACAGTACTTTTTCATAATGATCTGAATGTTTTATATATTAAAATAGTACGATTTCAGAAATACCAATAAAACAATCCTTAACAACAAAGTGAAGTAAGGAAGACTATTTGGTGCTATCTAAGATAAAGTATTCCTGGAAATGATTAAGACTTCCATGCACTTGAAATTTCAGGAAACGGAGGGAAAGATTATGAGATCAGATTTTTTTAATCATGTTATGCAAGCATAAATCAGAACTATCTACACTAAAGTTTTGTAGTGTTCTAGTGTTAAGAAGCAGGTTTCACAATGTCAAAGCTAAGAGATAAAATACATGTTTGAGGTTAAAAAGCAACTAACAAAAAAGCAACATTTTGAGAGCTTTTACTATGTATATTTACTCATTGTTTTTCCAGATTATCATTTAAACAAGCTATACCTAAACAAGATCCACAGAAAGCTGTTAACTCAATTTCCCTCTTCAAAAACAACCTTCCTTACAGAACTAAGAAAGCAACTGCAACTCTTTTCCTTGGTTATAAAAGTACAAGGAATATACATTTCCAGTAAGCTAGGTGATGCCTACTAATACCACGCTTTCATTAAAGAAAGAAAAGTACTAGATTCCATTGTGCTGCTGCTTAGTTACAATCTTCAACACTTCCATAATCCTATTTTCAGAGATCTGTGTTAATGATCTGCCACATTTTACTGCTGCCTGGCAGACCCCACACAAAGTTAACTCTTCACACGCACACAAATGAACAGAGCTCTCCCAGCCTGTGTTCTGCACAGGACTACAGCCTCACACGTGGCGCCACTCCAAAAGATACACAGATCTGGGCATCATAAATAGCAATCCCCTCCACCACAAGAAAAAGAACAGAATAGCAAAATCTCCACAGAATCCCATGAAGTCAGAGTTAATTCACGGAGCTTTTATATATGATGTGTAATTTAGATCACATACCACCACAGAAATAACATTTCAGTGGTAGGACCAACAGCAGTCACATCAAGCCATTGTTTTTGCACTGCAGGATATAGGAACTTTTTGTGATATGTAACAGCTTTCATAACGTTGCAATAAGACACAAATAACAGAAGAGCCTCTCATATTGTAAGCATACCCAGCAGATTTGACAGGAAAAGCACCTACAAAATCTCAAAATGTAGTGTATCTATAATGATGCGCTGGGCACGCTATGGGCAGAAAAAACAGATAGAACAGCTTTTGTGGGATCTACCATTTGGTCAACTTCGAGGATAAATCTTTATATACAAAGAAGTTGGGTGAGATGTTCAGACTCATCTGGGGGAGATAGCCTTTACTCCCACTGACTACTGACTTGACTTCTGTCTAGAAGTGCCGTATCATTAAACATAAAATTACTTTGAAATTGTTCTTTAGTTAAGCCTTAGTTTGGATAATAATGACATGATTGTCATTACTGATGAAGTCAGCTTAGGAGGTATCCATCACATCAGCACCTTCTCACTCGCTACTCACCATTTGTTGCTGTCCCAGCACAGCCTGTCACAGTGCCCTCAGCTGTACTATCAGATATGTTTGCGAGGCCATTGGCATGGTCAGAGTTAAAATAAACCTTCTCTTTGGAAGGTTCACTCAGATTAAGTTGCTCAGTTTACATGACAGACCAGCAAACAGCTGTACTCACACAACTCAGGAGGCTGTGACCTGCAGGGGGAAGTGGCAATAAGCATCAGGAAACAGGATCTCCTTAGTCTAGTTGCACTGCAAAGCCAAGGAACTGTGTGTTCACAGTTAATGGAAGAAGAATGGGTAGAAACCTTACCCAAGCCAAAGACTGGGGTGGTTTCTGGCTGTCTAACATGGAGTAAAATAGTCCTTCAGAAAGTGAATGAGGTAGTTACTGAGGTAACTGAGGATATGCTGAGATGGTCGAGCTTAGTCAGTGGGACCAGGGACTATGCACCAAGATCAACCATAGGAAAAGCCATGAAAACAAGCAAACAAAATGGCAGGAAAGCTTACTCTGTTTCATTTTTGTTGGTTTTCTCTTCTAATAACCTTTTCTCCAAATCAGAATTAGGCACATCATTTTCCAGATAGCAGCTCTTATGCAAGCCATGACTTCAACTACTACATTAACTCAAGTTCACAGAGTCTGCAGAACAAAAAATATTTCCAGTCAGACAGTCATCGAGTTCATGGGTATTCATGGAGGCATTTGATGGTACGGGTTAGTCCCAATTTAGGAGCTCTGTTTTTCCATGCAAGCCTGGAGACCTCACATATGGTTACTGGGAGCAGTCAACATAAAATGCTAAAGTAAACAGCACTCTGATTTATTTGCTGCTTCATTTTCAGACTTCGACTCCGCAAACACACTTACATATGCTTATTTCTAGAACATTAACAGTCTCTCTTTTATTTGGAATATTTACCTGACTAAAATGAAGTACAGAAGAGGGTAACAAGAAAAATTTTCTTTCTGTGGCTCTTGTTTTTACGGCTGGGATGCTGAAAGGATTAGCTTTCCTCTGTTTTCACTTTGGTAGGTTACAGCACAGTGCTTGAGCATGCTTTTTCCCTGTTTCCATGTACCGAAGCACACAGAGATTGAGTTGATTGTCCGAGGTCAGGCAGGGAGCAAGTGGCCCGTTAGGATTACAGCCCTAGCTCTACTTCCTCATGCTCCTGCAGTTCTTTATGCTAAATCATGTGGCAAAGTTAAATCTTCCTCTCTGAAAGCTTGCTCAATTTCTCTCTCATTCTTCTCTTTTACCTCGCTTCATTGCTTCACTAGAGCTAGAAAACAATGACTTTTTTTCTTCCATTGTATTTCTTGATAATGAGTAACCACACAATTAAAGAGACATCTCTGAGTATTTATTTAGATTCTTTTCTTCAGTAATTGCCTTTGCAACAGCCTTTGAAAGTCTGAGAACAAGCTGCTTTTCCCTACCACTCATTTCCTTTCAAAAAAGGCAATATTTTTCATATCCTAAATTAATTTGTTTTCAGTATTTGTGGGTTAGTTTCATTGTGGCAGGTTCAGCTTGGACTAGCAGTTATCTTCTGTGACAGAAAGAAGGAGGGCTTTAATCTGTGATAAAAAATGATCTATTTAAACAGCCCCTAAAAGGATGCCTATATTAAAAGCCTTCAAGCACACCTTCTGACAAGACAGGCATTCTGTGCAATGTTTACTGCTCACAGCTTACATTCTTAGACTGTGATCCCATCGTCACTTCTGTACAGGTCATTCATCTCAGAGATGTTTCTATTCCTTTATTTGAATTGACTCCTTTTAAGAAAATATACGCATACATATGGAAACACGCAGCAGACCAACAATAAGGCTATCACTGACAGGATGGCAACAGCACACCAGGCTCGTTCGTCAGCTTTCACACCCATAGGCCAAAAGGCTTCAGAGTCCCCAGCTCCCCCAGTGCCCGCTGTGTGTGCCGGCTGAGTGCCGCAGCTGGTTTAGCAGGGGCTGCTTCTCTGTAGGGCTGCCTCTCTCATACACACCCTGTGAAGTCATGTCTTGACCAGAAAGATTTTGACAGCAAAATACATCTCAGCCCCTGCCTGTGCTCCCCGGAGTGAGACAGATGCTTCGGGTTCAGTGACACAGCCCCTGGAGTCCAAAAGGACAGAAAGGACCGAAGGATCTGATCGGGGCTAATTCTGCTCTGAAGGTAACAGAGCAAAGCCCACAGCCTGGTGGCTGCTCAGCAGAAATGTACTACAGTCAAAGAACTAAAGGAACACTGAACTGGCCTTCGTGGCAGAAATGATCAGGCGTAATCTAGCAATTCAGAAAGCCTTCCCAGCCCACTGGAAATGCTTCCAAATTCAGAACAAGTGAGGCAACCCTTGGAAGCAAGGAGCAATTCACATCTTTCTATGAGGCAGTTGTTTCAACTAGTGATTTATTAGTAGTATTACAGGCAAGCTATTAAAATCTCCAGTCTCTGGATCCGAAACAAGATGATACTCAGCAGAGAATCTACATGCTCTACAGGAATCCACACGCATAACTTTCTTTAACCTTCCAGATAGCATCTGCAGTCCTGACCATTGTAACCACACAAATACAAGGACAAAGGTTACAAAGATACAACAGGACAGTGTGACACACACCTTGTTGCCTTTTTGCTACTCACAGGAAACAAACTAACACCACCATCTCCCTCCTTCCAGATGCCCATAGCACATACTTTCTGACACCTAAAAGAACAGACACGACTTTTCCTGCCTTGATAACAGGAGATAAAGAATCACTTGTATAAATGCTAGAGCCAGCTAGTGGCATTTCAGAAAGTATGTTCTGGAATTGCAAGTGCAAGGCTGACCACGCTGTGAGCTCCCACCTCCCAGGGCTAGCTGAGCACAGACTGCCCCAGAGAGAATCAACCTTTGTCACCTTTGGTGCTCGGCCTCAGTGAGCTTCAGTTCTGACAGCACGAGAAAAGGCACAGCTCCAGTCTGAACAGTGAAGGCTTTAATTGTTACACTTCTCATTTTTTATTTTTAAGGCCTGATCTTGATGCCATTGTGCTTATTATGAGATTTATAATCAGCTTTGATGGAAGAAGTTGGGTCCTAAGTGAGCTTACACAGGAAATGACTTCTCCTTTTTTAACACTGAAAATAGAAAAAGCAACAACAACAAAAAGCATAAATTGGGCAAATACTACTGAGACATAGATGGCCTAAAAGGAGAAGTCATTACCTGTTCCAGCTGGCTGAGAAAGTCACTGAAAGATTTTGTTTCCCTTTTTTTTTTTTTAATTTTCTTTCTTTCTTTCTTTCTTTCTTTTTTTTTAATAAATATTTCAATTTTGAAGATTTTTAGGTGATTCTTTCATTAAAAAGAATTCTCAGGATGGTTTTTACCCTGGACAAATGGTTCTTTGTGGCCCAGAAGAAAGCCGAGGAACTCTGAGCTGAATCAAGCAATTCTCCAGCTCAGCCCGTCTGCAGGATGGTTCATATGGACAACATCCCCTGCTTAAAGATTCACCCCAGTCAGGTTACATTCTAACCTAAATAGTTTTCTACTACAGAAAACTCCTAACTCCCGCGTGTGTCTGACAAGTGACTTCTCCTATATTAACCTCAATGATGTAAGAAAGATGGATGACAGCTTTGCTACTGTATTCAAGGATGCTTGAATGTTCAAGCTGTTTCAATGAAATGGACTGATGCATGGGACCAAATCTAAAACCTGCAGTTGTCACATCTGCAAGATCCCAATTTAACCCTACCTGACTTCTGTATTTGGACTTCCAGGCCCATTCCATCCAAAAGCAGTGTGGGTGTGGGTGCTGAAAATGCACAAATCAGAAGCAAAACTACGGGTACTTTTTCCTGATGGCCCTGAGAGCTGGGACACCAACTTTCACATCTGCTGCCCTCTGAGAACTTTGCAGTCACAGCAGTTGACACGTAAGTTCTCTCCCTAAAATGTACTCAGTTTTAAAGCTTTGAATGCATGGTTGGGAGCCCAGCTGGACCTCTAAATGGCCGGGTAGTGACTGCAAAATATGTACTTGCCCAATAGAGTTATTAAAGTATTTAGTGGCAATATGTATTTGCTACTCAGGCATATATCATGAATCCAATTTCTCATGAAAATGTTTTTAACAAATAATTGTTGCCTGAGCACAGGAGTTACTTTTCAAGCATTAATCTCAGAGGCATCAGTTTTATTCCCAAAGTACCGGCCTTAAGAGATCACCCACTTCCCGTGTTTAAAAACAGCTGTGTTTTTATTCTAAGATACACAATGGATCTATTATTTCATGGACCTGTTATTTCAAAACCTGACTGTGTCCTGTCTTGGACAGTCTGCTGCAGCTGATCCTGCTCAAGCAGGAGAGCCGGACAAGATGATCTCCAGAGGCGGCTTCCCACCTCACTTGTTTGTGATATACAGCTGCAGGTAACAGCCTTTCTTTCCACTCAGATACTCCAACTTCAATTAGCTGATGCTTTCTTTCCCCTTACAAGTAGGACATTATCACTCTGTGTATCAATAAAACCACTACCAGTTGGAGCAGATGGCCTATGAAGGCCCTTACCCTCTTCTATTCTATTCCAGTCTTCACGATCTCCACCAAAACAATGACAAAAAAAATGCTTCCATATATTGCACTTATGCTTAAAGTAGCCATAGCAATTAGACATACATCTGTGCCAAAGGACCTATGTAATCTGTGACCTTTATGTGCAAAGAACCACAGAACATTAAAACAGTAATACAACTCTCATTTTTAGGTTAAGTACTCAAAATTAGGGCATAAAAACCATCCTTTAACTACACATCACAATGATGGATGGAACTGCATCCACAGTTCTTCCAGGCTGTAAGTCAGAAACATCTCCACTGGTAAACACAAATTACAATACAAATTTAACAATTTGTAAATGAAAACAACTCTAATAAAGGCCTCACATTTAATAAACAAACACAAATCTCCCCTCAAAATGTGATTTTTGAGGCTTCAACATTTCAGTGCGGCTTTCATGTCTTTCAGTGCTGTAGGCTATATGTACTGAAAAATACTTATCCACATGACAGAGGGTGGAGTAAAAGAACTGTGATGATAAAATACTGAACCTGGAAAAGGAAATAAATATTTCTTGTTGTTCTGAAAAGGAAACCTACACTTTGCTTTGCTGTAGAACACTGAGAGCAGTCTACAGGACATGCCTCAACACATACTCCACATGCTCTGCATACCTTCCCCACCCTTATTCGCAGAAAGGCAGCCCTCCAGCTCATGACCTCATGCAAGCCAAACAGTTCTAATGTTTCTAATGCACTCTGGATAATGAGCAGAAGTCTCTATAGCATGTCATGCTCTACTCCCCTTCCTGCATCTGCGCACTCCCACACAGACTGTCCCAGGAGAGCTCTTAAAAGCACATCTACACCTTGTCCTGAAACATTCTACCCAACACATCTCAGGAGCACACCTCAGGTTATTTCCGCAGTTTCTCGCTGATTTTATTCAGTTCGTAGATTCAATGTCCCATTTAAAAAATGCTTTCAAGGGCGCTACTATTTATATTGCTGAGGTTTTGCTCATCCCTAAAACTGCACGAGGACTCGTTGGCATTAAGTCTGATTTCTCTTCCTATTGAGCAGTTCTCCCTGTCCAGAACCAAAGCTCCTGGGATATTTTCAACTTTCCTTCTTTATTTTCTTGCTCAGTATTAAGGAGGCAACTTACAAACTTTTTCCAATTAATTTCAGCTCTAGAGGGGAAAAAGAATTAACATGTATACATCAGCCAAACTAAACTCTGAAATCACAGTTCAGAATTTTGACCCACTTCTTTTCACCTCTTGGACAAAGAATTATCTAGCTCTCTGACTGGGTTCCTCTTCATGCACTCAGAAGGTAACATCATTCATGTATAATGACATACAAAATTGGTGTAGCTGTCATAACAAAACACAGCATCCTCTCAGGACTAGTTCTGAGAACTTTTCAGGAACAGGATCTGATTTGGATGTTACAACTTTCTTTACAGTAGGTAAATTCACTTAATTTAGGAGTTGCAATTGATTTATACCTGCAGAACTAAAATCAGATTCTACCCAACAACTCTACTGGTGAATTCATCTTCTACCACAATTCTGTCCTCCTCTCTTTCTTTTGGGCTTCCCTGCAGTGCGGACTGTAAGCAAGCAATACAAGCACAAGGGGTCAGGCTTTCACATAACCCATAAGAGTTCCCAACATTTCAATTAAATATATTTGAAAATACATTATTATTAAATTGAAGAAAATCTCAAACCCCAATGCTTCAAATCAGAATTCTTACTATTAAATATTTTTGGCTTTCTTTTTTTCTAAGCCACTAACTTCATTCAATGTCTGAAATATGTTAGCATCGTTCTGTTATCCTTTGCCATCAGAAAAGTTTGGGCATCTTGGCATTATGGCAAGGTGTACTCTATACTCCTCCAGCACCCTGAACTCACACACAGATGAGAGATGCAACACAGAGACAGGGCTTTTGTGATACCAGCCGCATTTTACTCATTTATCTAATCACACTTTGCTCTCTTTATGACTGCTGAGGGACAACACAACAGGAGAACAGCCCACACACAAGTTTGCTTTTAGCAGTGTTCCCTAGAAGAGCCCACTGTTGTCTTGTTTCCACAGAGAATTCACCTGCTAGGGCATCACAGCCCACTCACCCATGACTATCAATTGTCCAGAGCAGGATCTGTCATGTAACAACAGCCCGCCTGCAGTCAGCAATAAAACACAGAGGTCATTCCTGGTCAGATGGGAACTGCTGCCTTTGGGCCACTCCCTGTAGGCCCAAGGATGGCAACAGAGCCAGCAATGGGATCCCTGGCATGAGGCCTCATGGCAGCTGGCCGTGCCCCTGCTCCTCCAGCATGCTGTTCTTCAGGTCAAGCCAACAGACCCGGCATTTCTCAACACTGCCACGTACATTTTCAGACACTAATCACTGTAACATGCATCTACATTACCATTGTAGCTTGGGTAAGAAGTTTCCCTTTGATGCAAAAGACCCTGCAAATCCCTGCCTGCCCTTTTCATTTCACATTGCTAAGCAATCCCTAAGCACGCAAACCGGATTCCTCTTGGGTTAATTTAGAAGAAACTGTCCTTTCAGCAACTTGTATTCACCTCATAGGGTCAGAGCACAGCTAAACCTAAGTGCACACAGCAGGAATCCTGGGCCCTCAGCATAACCATTGCTCTCTACAAAATCCATACTCCCATTGTACAAAGGCAAAGCCAACCTCATCACAGTATTACCCACTGCAGAAATTCAAGTACACTGTGATAAAATGTGGAACACAGCTCTTTATCATGTCTCTTTTCCTTGGTTCTTTGACTTTTTTAAATAGATATAATACATAAAATTCCCATCACAGTTTGCAATAATAATTTAAAAAAATTAAGAATGAATCAATTTCCATGCTATGGGTACCAGCATATTTGTCGATGATGGATTTTGAGCTTTCTCTGGATGGTAAGGCTATATGGCAGTTGCCAATGCAGGAAAATCCTCAGGCCAACACATTTCATGGCACCCAATGCCCACGCTAACTAGATTAAAACATTACAGCCACAGGAATGTGTGCCACCTTCACTTTTGCATTCCAAATTCAATATTCAGCAGTAATTGCGAGCAAAATCCAATACAAACAGGTGCTGTGGTCAACACAAGGTCATGTTATATGGGAATGCAATACATATTCCAATATATATTGCATATTTCAATAAGCATTTATGTAACAAAAAATTACTGAAGCTATTGCAACAATGCAACAATTTACTGAAATAGTTAATTACGAAGATGTTCATTATTGCATTATGTATTGCAACCTACTGTAGGGAACCTGCCTTAGCAGGGGGTTAAGTTACATGAATCCCCAGACATCTCTTCCAACCCCTCCAGTTCTGTGATTGCATTGCAGCACACTTTTCTACATCAAAATGACTAAAATTTAGCCTATGTGATATGAGATATAAATGCATCCAGGATTGCTGTCATTTACAATCACTGCACACATGCTTCAGTGAAATGGTGGTGGTGGATCTGTCACTGTACAAAAAAGACAGGAACAGCTATTAGGCTCAGCAACATAGCTCTAAAACTTCTTGTGCACAGGTCAGTGATGTAAAAACAGCTATTTTAATGTTGATTACTGGTAACTATTTATTTTCAAGTCTTTATAAACATTCATGCTATTAAAAGTAATGTTGGATAGACAGATAGATCAGTGCTACACTTCATACAAAGGCTTATTTGTGCAAACATTTTTGTATGCTACCAGCCTGCCTGCATAGGGCAGTTTTCATAGGACTCGATAAGTCAGATAGCAAGCCTGACTTTTAATTAAAAAATACATTTTAAGTCTTCCACTGTAGCTTTTGTAATGAATTTTTATTAATAACAGCTGCTACAACTGATTTGTGCATTATTAGTTTGGCATTTTAAACAGTAAGGTTAAGTTACTTACTTTTCTGCTTAATTTATGCTGCATTGAATTCTGCAGTTCTTCAGTGCTAACCCACTGCTCCTACTATTTCATTCAGAAACCTCAAATGTGTCATCCTTGAGAACCTCAATAATTTCTGACTGCTGAGGCAGAAGTGGTACAAACGCAGAATTAAAGTCACTACTGGATAAGCCAGAGCTGCCTTCAGAGAATGGTGTGTATTAGAAAAAGGGCTCAGCCCAAAGCAATTCTCTATTAAAGATCATTGTGAGCCCCAAAATTTCCTGAAGGATAATGCTAAATGTTTACTTGAAATTTCAGTTTTCCTCCGAGCTATACAATAAGAGCAGGCATACTTTCACGTACAGTACACAGGATCACGTTTCCTCTGTCTCAGCCATGCAGGGCTGATGCTAGGCACGCTCAGTGATGAATTCTCCATGCTTTATTGAATGTAGCACATGAACAATATTTTAAAATTCAAGATAAAATGCTAATACTTTCTGCAGATGTTGGGGGTTTGTTGTTGTCCTCCTTGCAGAATTCAGTAAGAACGTTATCATCTACTATAGAGTTTTTAAATCAGATTCTGGTTAAAGGCACTGGAGTCAAGCAGTACAAACATATGGAAAGCTGGCTGGCCCTGCCAAATTGCTCCATGAATGAACAACACATTGCATATTAGCTCCAGGATGCATCTTTGTATTTGAAACAGAGGAGACTAAGGGGAGTCTTAGAAAGGAGAGTAAGACAGAGAGAAAGGAGAGCAATGTAGCAAGGAAAAAGTAAACCACTGTTCTAACCATGGTGCTAAACAAACAACACTGAGAGCTTATAAACAATCCCTAGAGAGAGCCAAACTTCAGAAACTTCACAGTAAAGAAACTTGGAATTTGCAACATATTTATTTATTCACCAGAAGGTTTGTTCTTTGGTTACTTAGTGGTTATTTCTTTGTGTTTTTCATTTCATAGGTCAACCCACTTCTGAGATAGAACTGTAGCATGAATGTAAGCGGTCACTTGGAATAGCCAAGCCTGTACTTGTGATTGTCCATTCTGGGTGGGATTTTTGGTTGTTTGGTTTTGTTTTACTGCAGTTTTCTTTTTTTTCTTTCTTTTTTTTTTTTTTTAATTGAATTCATGATTAGAATAGATAACCATACATCACCTAGTGTGGATAATCTATCTCATACCTTTCCCTATTTAAAAAAACAGGTGGCTTTATAGAATTCACACTTTAACCATGTATTTTTAAACCACACATAGCAGGTGAAATTGCCCCATATTACCTACAGATATCCTGTACAGCAATACCACTTATAGACTAACACCTTCGCTAGGATTTCCAAATGGAGCTAGATCTAAGAGCAAAGTAAATCTCTGCATAAAATATAGCTCCCAAGACGATCTTGCACGTTTGCAGGTTTTCCTCTGTCTCAGTTGGTTTCTCATTCATCAGGGAGGATATTGAAAATCAGTATTTTATCAAAAGTAATAAGATCCACCTTCCAGGATGCGTCCCAGAAACTCTGCATTTAATTAAGTTACAGTTGCCAAATCAACCAGTTTGCAGGCTGAAGTACACTCTGAGAAAGCAAAAATGGACAGACAGCTCAAGGCCCTTTTGAATAGCATTCTCCTGCCATGTGCCATTTCTATGGACTCAGCAGTTCTTGAATCCCCCTCATCTTTAGTTTGTCCCAGTCCACATGCTAACGGAGCAGAGGGATTTTGATGTAAACAGTTCCTACTCCTTTTCAGCAACTGCAGTCACAACTTTAACAAGGTGAATGTGAAAGTAAACAAAGGCTTTCACCATGTAACAGCTGAGTAAATGTTGGCCAAGTATTTTAAGCAACTTTTGATGCAGAAGAGTCTTGTATTTTTAAACATCTTTAGACCCAGATCCCCCTTTCATAATTGATGAAAGAAACAACTAAACCTTCCCTATAATTATTTTTAAGCTAAGCATACACAGTGTAAGTAAAAGTCACACAAGGACTGCAAAAACACCTGAAAATACTGCAAGTACATAAAAAGGGTTAAAAAATTTCAGTAAAGTTTATATGGGTTTTAGAAGAAGTAAGCTCACTGTAAAACTCCCAAATCCAAGCCCAGAATCTACTCCATCAAAATAACCCCTGACAGTGACATCTATTAAATAATGGAAAATTCTCCCGAGACTTAGCAGCATATAAACCTGGAAAACGAAGTTCTAAAAATAGAATGAAAGAGAGGATGGGTAAATTAGACTTATCAGCACAGTGTTTTTCCCTAACAACTTTCTACACATTCATGGCAATAATATAATGTTGATTCTACGAGTTGGCTGCTGAAATTCAGGGCTGGCTAGCAGAAAACCACTAGTGATCATGTTCCCTGGTAAGCCATTGAACTTCATGGCAAAACGACTTGTAAGGCAAGCAAAACCGCCCCGTTGCATTAGATCACTCAGCTGATCAAATCCTTAAGCATGCTTTGCTGGGCCTATGGAGGGAAAAGGATGTAAAAACATCATGCTCCTCCTCTGGCTTGTTCTTACTTGTCACAGCCAATACTGCCTTTAGCTAGCCAGGTAAACCAGCCACTTTGCTGAGCCAAACTCCACCACTTACACCACAACTGAATCTGCCACTCTGTTTACACACAGCAGAATCAATCACACCATATAAAAAGTGAAGGATAAGAAAATGAGGGGTGTTTCTGCTTTTCTACAACAGTTTCTTTTGTTATTGTTTCGTTCTTTTTTTACCTGCAGGTGGTACAAACTGCTACAGCACCATCCCATTACATCAGTGCGCAATCACAATCTATAAGCAGGGTTTGACTTTTCTTCCTCATGTGATATCAATGCAGATTTCCCAGAATGAACGCATTAACCATAACACTGGTGTTATTAAGCAAAACAAAGAGTGAAATACCCTAGAATAAACAGTGACATGTTTACTTTAGCAAGAAGTCTAAACTGGAATTTTTGACCACTCACAAAGCAATTCAGCTAAAAAGTTTTTCTTACTAAAAGTAGTTATGAAAAAGAGTACTGCATCAACTACACAGAGGGCCATTTCATCGATGGAAGACCTTCTGGCCACCTAACTAAGCAAAGCACATTTTCCAAGGTCTAAGATTACACAAGGTATAAATGCAGCATTTAAAGGAAGAAAAATGGAGGGAACAAACCAGGAAATACTGCAAGGGAATTAGTGGAGCTGATCCTACAATACCAGCATAAGTTGCTTTTGAGGAAAAATGAGAAACCTTGCCAAACAACACAATAAATTCCTATCCACATTATTTAACAAGTGCTTTGGAAGATGGTGGTAGTTAAAGAGTAACCTCAGCTGAACTGTATCCAATAGCTGAAAACAAGCTAGTGGCTTGTTTTTTCTTCTTGTGGTGCCAACTTAATCGGTTCAGAATTGGACTTCTTTTCAAATGACTTGGCAATGAGCAAGAACCTCTTGAAGATGACTAGAGTTTGGGAACCAGTAAGTGCTGTTATATATTGTCTGTCACTGCCATTGAAAGGTCTTTTAATTTTGGTCTGAGCTACTCCTGCCAAAAGGCAACCCACTCACAGAACCCCATGAAAAAAAAAACACAACAGAAATCCACCCCCCTACCCCTGCCGCCAACCCTGGCCACTTGGATTCACTGTGCAGAAGTCCTCTGCTTAGCTTATGACTTTTGGAACATTTTGGTCTACCTATACACCAATAAACTATGGCCTTTGCCTTGCTACTCTGGTTTGTGGGTGCCTCTAGACCTGTAAACATCTATTTCAGCCCTAGAGGTAAGAGCATCAGGAAATATCTTGTGCTGCACCTACCAATGTCTTACCACTGACCACAACGCTAAATGCTTGAAAAACACCATACAAGAAGAAGAGAAAAGATTTAGTAGAAATCATCCAAGTAGTGGATTTTAGGGAGATCCAAAGCTCATTTAGTGGAATTAGTTTTTGAAGGAATACATGATTTACCACTGGAAGGATTTAAAGAGCAGCATTACTGAGTTGTATAAAGTCAAATTACCTTCATTCAGAAAGATACATCATTTCACACAGAAAAATGCACTTCCTAAGGGATTCAACTGTATAAGCTAGAGTATACAGGCAGCAGGATCAGGATATTTGAGGGATAAGATAGCCATAAATCTTTGAATCTGAAGCTAAGAAAAAAATGTTGGATTGAAAATTAGTATTTGGGAAATTACCTTTGAATTCATTGCGACTTAGCTCTGCCACAGAAAAAGAGAAAAACAATAAGAAACGAGAAGCATTTTCTCCTGATGCCCTTAACATACACAGCCAGGAACTGCCACAAACCCACGAGCTGCCTTCAGGCAGCCCAGCACAGCAGGGCAGCTCCCATGGGTGTGTGCAGGCGGCCCTGCAGCCCTTCAGGCTGCTCAGTCACCAAGCGCTACGGCCGGCGCTCTCTGGCTTTCAAAACAGAAATATTCCCAAGATCTCCTCACTGAGCCAGACTCCTTCAGCTGATAATGGCTGCTGTGATATGAAAGCAGTGTATTTTGTTTCTGTTCTGTTTCTTTGGATGTCACATAGCTATGGTAGAATGCTTTTTCGCAATTAACTTGCTGAGATGTCTCTGGATTTCTTTGGAAAGTCCTGAATTCTTTTGTCCCCACACAGATTTTTATCTAAAGCTAACTTTTGTATTTTAACACAGTGTATGTGCCCAGAAGTAGTTTAGTGTTCCCATGACAACATCTCATAATGAAGACTCAAATTTCTCAGACCTACTGTCACAGTTGACACGAAAACGAAAAAGCAGCTTTTTCAAAGGAGGCATTTCAATACCTTCTGATCTCACAGTATTAACAATATAGGTATCTTCCAGGGAACCTTCAGCCCTGCACCCCAGCCCTCTCTCAGAAAACACCACAACAGCCACACCACCATCAGCAATGGCTCTCTGAGCTTAGCTCCAATAGCACTGCTCTGCCTTTCACCAGATCTGCCTTTGGTCCATTAGTTATATTTTTATTACTTCTCCTGATCAAAGTAATGGACTAGATGCTGGCTTCTTGGCCGTTCTGGCAGCAATGTTGGAGGAACTTGAAATTATTAAGCAGATGTTCTGCAACTTAACTGGGGACTTGTTTTGCTCTAATGAGATACAGTATTTGTTACAATGAAGGAAATTGCTTGCGGATTTGCTGCAATGCATTTTACATTCACTGGGTAACAGTTTTAAAGGAGCAATGAAAAAGAAAATACAGTAAAAGTTTATATTGCTTTTCAGATCTGATGATGTCACCAGACTTACATTATTGTATTTGAAAAAAAAGCTCAGGCCTGACTTTTTGAAGACTGTTTTTACGCTTGATGTCCACCTCCCTGGTGCAATGGATCCAAACAGTTCGCTCTTTGTGATGACTCTCTGGAGAAATCACCATACTGCTGCAGCACGACTGATCACAGTGACTTGCACCTTAGTATTCTTTTAGGACATCAACTGGAGTTATTCAGAAGCAGATCTTCTCTCTTTGTAGATATATAAGGGGATTTAAGGGAATTTAAGGCATGGTTCCCCTGGTCTTCTCAAAATTCACTTTAAACTTGTGGTATAGAGATTTCAATTCACGGTTATACGGTGCAATATGGAAAGCAAATTAACAAATTCACAAGTAGGCTGTGGAGAAATGCCAAGGATTTGTATCTATCTGGGTGTAACAGGGAGGACTGATCCAGTAAAATATTAGCAAGAACTGACTCTCCTTCTTAACTGACCTCAAACTGTGCCTTAGATATTTATTATGCACCATGCTTATAAAACTTCCAAGATGTCTAATGGAAACAGAATACAATAGAAGCCAGTTCTGCTTCTCATTTTATATACTACCACTGGGAATCTCTCTCTTCTGATGTTCATCCATATTATAAGCTTTTCTTTACCAGTGGGTAAGATTTTCCTTGCTTTGAAAATAATAATTCATCATAACAAATGGGAATATCAAGCATATATAAATGCCAATCCAACTGCTTATACTAGCTAAATAGGCATGATCTTTTAATTCCCTTTGTAACACTCAGCACTACCAAAAATTTCCATTCAGAACATTAATGTAGTACTCCAGAAACACAGGAATGCCTATATTTAAATAACAATGTGCAGCACAGGCACCCAAATCCATATTCATAAGTACCCTCATTTTTCTAGCTAATAGTTACAATGAGTTGTAAGCTCTGTGCTCCTTCGAAACGCTGGAGGATGAAATTGGAAACTGACTGTCTGAGGGCTTTTGAAGGAATGCCATCTTTAAAAACAGGCTACAATACTTGATCCTTTTGAACCCTCAGTAGCAGTTTATCTTTACAACCTCCCATTCCTTCCCTGCTCTTTTAAACCTGCACAGAGACTGAAGACTGAGGCTCAACTTTGTCAGTCTCTGCACTCAGCTTAAACCTCTGGGACCAACCTTACAGGCTTTCATCTTGTAATACAAAGCGTAACGTCTTCACACTCACATCCCATAGAAAGAGGGAGGTTTCACCAAAATAAAAAGAGTCTCAAGGACTCTACTACTCTTGTGGGTCCCTTCCCACTCAGGATATCCTATGATATTTGAGTTTGCACAGGCTGAGCATACGCATTGCCAGCCAGTACATTTCTGGAGCTATAATTCTACTAAGCTGCACATCTCATGCCTTACCACTATGGCTGCTCACAGGCATGTGCCGGGACACCCCCGTCCTGCAGTCACCCAGGCACCCCACAAACGGGTAATCTCGCAGCTATGGCCTTACCTGGGGGAGCCTCATTTCCTAGGTCAGGCAGAACCTGCTCACATCGAAGTGCTCAACATCTGTGGTTAAAAATCTGTCTCCGAGGAGGTCCTACCATTACAACCCAGCAACAGAAGAACTGCCAGACCTGAAACCTAACCCCTTCCATACCAGAGCAGCCTTTCCCAAGTTTCTCAGTTAGCTATCGTGAGCATGTCTGGCAGTACCCCTCTCCTCCTGCTAGCTGTGGCCCCACCTGTAGGCTGACCAGAAATTCGGGTTAGGAATTAACGACTTAAATACAAAGCATTTATAAAGCTGATCACATAAAACCACAAACTTTACTGGAACCAGAACCTGCATATCAGCATTTTCAGTCTATTCACGTATTTATTTCTACAATGTGGACCATGTCATAGTAAGTACATTAGGAAAATAAAATGTTGCACCTCAATGTTCCAGACAGAGGAGATGCAGGTTCTACTGCTGGGAGCATGCACAAACAGCATGTACACAAACAGAAACCAGAACATAAATGTTTAGATTCTCATCTGACCCTTCTGAAGTTAATGGTATTCTTCCTTTTGCATCAGTTGACACTGGAGCAGGATCAAAATTAACAATCCATAAATGAAAAGAGAAACAAAAGGCAGATTTTGGGGAGTGCCAAATATGGAAGTAATTTGTTCTCTAAGATGGTTCAAAAAAACCTTTGCTGTTTACTGTTAAATCTTCACAGAACGAAAGAAATTCCCAAACTCCACGTTCATGTACTGCCACGTTCTGAGGCCCTGCCTGTACGTTTGCCCAAGCAGCAGCAGGGCTGGATTCAGCAAAAGCTGCCAGAACCCCAGGACTTTTGTACCGAGCACAGATCTTGGGCAAACGCTGTGCACTGAGCCACCTTTTTTCAGAGCAACTCTGAAAGTATCCAGTGAGGTCGCCGATCTCCCAAGGAGTTGGGTACATACCCAATTCTCTCAGTACACAGAAAAAAATGGTATTGTCAAACTGCAATGAATTTTTGCAGGATCAGACATCAGTTCTGTTTACTTTTTAGTTACATAGCAATTTTTCTTCTAAATGACTCTGCAACTTTGACCTCATCCAAAAGCCAGTGAAGTGAATGGAAAAAACTCCCTCTAACCTCAACAACTTTTGGACCATGTGGGCCCCCAAAAATTCATACTTCTATTGCACTCCTTTAGCTTCAGCAGCAACCTGGCTGGGAGCTCCACAGCCTGCTCTGTGCGCAGCAGTGGCTGGGACGATCGCTGCTGACTGCAGGAGATAAATGTGAGAACTTTTATGAAATCAAACATATGGAAAATATTATGAAACTATTTAAAACCTTTGAAATACATAACTTAATCAACAAAAACTATTTCCTTGCATAAACTGAGGCACAGTTAGTAATTTTAAAACTATCAAGCTATGTTGGATTTTTAGGTAGGGATCCTCTTTTCTACTTCATTTACCAACTTCATTTTGTTTTCTCCCTTGTCTCGCAGTTGTTCATTTCTTTTTAAAGATGAAAGGAATATTCACCAGGCATTTTTCAATTTTGCCTTCTAAGTTAAACAACCCACACTGCACAGGAGAAAGAGTTTAAAATCAAGAATACGTACTGCCAAAAATTGAAAATGATGCAAGAAATGTGTTCATACATTTACCAACAAAGATGGAACACATGTTGATAATCTTTCTCTTAATTGTTGCCCTGTTTATTCAGCATTTCCCAGCGTTAATGTATAACATATGTTAAAATGATTATGCTGTTTCGACCTTGCAGCTCTATTCTATTCTCCAGACTGCTTCTTGGATCTGGAAGATACGACGGGATCACTGGGGTTTTGCAAGAGCTGCACACCTGCAAAATGTTGCGAGCCCTAAATTTTCCTCCATTCTCGTGTATTTTACTACAAGAAATAGTTGTGCAGATGCTCATGACAAGGACTCTGAAGACTACAATCATAAAACTCGAAAAAATATTTTCCTGGTGAAGCTGAAATAGACATCTGTTCAGACCATTGAAGTCTGCTTGTCTTCATCTGCTACGGAAAGAGTCCACCATCAAAAATAACTGATATAAGAGAATTAAGACAAAAGACTCATTTTTCATTTCATTTTCAAGGCAATTTTTTTGAAATGTTCCAATTTCTTTAAATATGACAATATCATCCCAGAAAAGACTAAAGCATACCAAAGCACTTCTATAAATGTACTTGTGTACAGTACTCAGGCCAATACAAACAGCACTAAATACTGTGAGAAAGTTTGTTTTTGATAAGAGAGTCAAGATATCTAATTTGACCTTCTGTTCTCTCCCCTATCTTGACAAACTCAACATAAAAAGGATCCGATGCTATAAATTGAAAATTCAAGAAAATTATAGTTCTACCATTGTGCAACACTGCCACTCAACCTTGCTAGAACTGAGGAACTGAAAAAGTAGGATCAACATTATCTTCAATTCAGAATAGCAGTGGTTTGGTTCTGTGAAAGTTGTGCTCAACTTAAGAACCACAGTCACGATGGTTTCAATTGGTGGTGCAAAATTGCACGGTGGTGCAATTTTGATTCCCAGCACTGGGTTTTGTCAAGAGTTTGCTTGAAGCTAGGATTCAATGTATATTTGTTACAAATTTTTAAAGAACTGGAATGAGATAAAATGTCATACACAGATCAAATGCTTTAAGATGTTGGTCTTGTAACTGCAGATAGTTCAAGCAGTGATAATTTTATTAAATTTCAATGGAAGTAAAGAAAAAAATACCACTAGCATCTCTCTAGAAGCTTGAAATAGAGAGAAGTAAATACTGGTCACCTGGATTTAAAAGGCAACGTCTCCTCTACAGCTAAGCCAGACTAAAGTTAACTAAATCCTCTAGCACTATCACCAGTATGGCTTGTCAATTAGTTTCCAAACTCTCCCTTCCCCAGCTTCTCAGAAATACATTATTTTCATGTTTTATACTCAAGTACACTTTGGGTCATACTGAGTTTAGCACTGTATAACACTCAATGGATGTCATTTCCCATTGTCCTAAATGCAGTCACAACTCTTTCAAATTCTTGAGGCTCACAGAATCATAGAATCACTCAGGTTGGAAAAGACCTTAAAGGTCATCAAGTCCAACCACAACCTAACCATACTACCCTAACTCTAACAACCCTCCACTAAATCATGTCCTTGAGCACCACAACCAAACGGTCTTTATACACATCCATGGATGGGGACTCAACCACCTCCATGGGGAGCCTACTCCAGTGCTTAACAGCCCTTTCTGTGAAGAAGTGTTTCCTGATATCCAACCTAAACTTACTCTGGCGCAACTTAAGGCCATTTCCCCTCATCCTGTCACCTGTCAGCAGTGAGAAGAGACCAACCCCGCTCTCACTGTAAGCACCTTCCAGATACTGGAAGAGAGCAATAAGGTCTCCCCTCAGCCTCCTTTTCCCCAGACTAAACAGCCCCAATTCCTTCAGTCTCTCCTCGTAGGGCATATCCTCCAAGCCCTTCACAAGCCTTGTTGCCCTTCTTTGGACCTGCTTCAGCACCTCCATGTCCTTTCTGTACCGAGGTGCCCAAAACTGAACACAGTACTCAAGGTGAGGCCTCACCAGTGCTGAGTACAAGGACAGAATGACTTCCCTAGTCCTGCTCACCACACCATTCCTGATCCAAGCCAGGATGCCACTGGCCTTCTTGGCCACCTGGGCACACTGCTGACTCATATTCAGCCGACTGTCCATCAGTACACCAAGGTCCCTTTCCATCAGGCAGCTTTCCAACCACTCCTTCCCAAGCCTGCCGGGTTGCCTGGGGTTGTTGTGACCAAAATGCAGGACCCAACACTTGGCCCTATTGAAACTCATACAGTTAACACTGGCCCATCGATCCAGTCTATCCAGGTCCCTTTGTGGTGCTCTTCTCCACTCAGGCAGATCTACACTCCCTCCCAACTTACTGTTCTCTGCAAACTTACTGAGGGTGCACTCATCAAGATCATTAATAAAGATGTTAAATAGAAGCGGCCCCAGTACCGAGCCCTGGGGGACACCACTCGTTCTCAAACAGTATTTTAAATATATAGATATATATAAAAACAGTATTTTAAACATTCAGATGTATACCTGCTCATTCTACTTGCTCTCATTCCTCATTGTTCCCTCCAAATAGCAAGTAGAAAAGTAGGGAAATTGAGGTACACACAATTAATTGGAAACATCACAAAATGTGCAGTGCATGTGACCTATTAGAGAAAAAGGCAGACTTCATATCTTAGATCTCCACTCAAAGCAGTACAGTCAATAATATATATACATTACTTTTTGCATCGCAACAAATCACATAATCCCACATAAAAGCAAGCTCTGATATTGCTAAGCTTCCTACAAATGCAAATCAAAATATGTTTATCGATAGAATTAAACAGGAAGTATAAATATAAAGTGAGTTGCCATGCTGAAGAATTAAGTTTCCATATACATAAGCATCTAAGCATGTTTTTTATGAAAGCTTTCAACAGAAGTAGTTACATTTTTCAGTAATACACAGGATATTTACAATTTCCAGGTCAAACTCAACACAACAGATGTTCAGGAAGCAGATTTATTGATGAAGTCAAAGAAATGCCTCAGATACTTCAGCACGATCATGTTCTATTGTATTTGAACAAATTCTAGTCACATAAGTCAGCAACAATTCCAAGAGATTTCAGTTAAAAATGAAACAGAATTTTTAGTAATGCGTGCAAATGTGATCCTTTACTCTCTTAGACAGGATTTTCAACCAGCCTAAAGGAAATCAGAGCTGATATTCTACCAAATTCAACAGAAATTTTATACCTATAGTATTTAAATTCCTGTCAATATTTTCAGATACATGCTCTCAGATGTTTGCTCTTGTACTCATCTGCTACAGGTTTATGGCTCAGATTAATGTTACTTTTTTGCTAAGTAACTGAGCTTGATAAGCCAGAAATTAAGAATAGTCCAATATAAAGTAGCCCAAGAGATCACAGAAAAGGACAAGCAAAGCAAATTGCAGCATGTCTCATACATCAGCTCACATAGTAGATGAAGAGCTGAAGACACGAGTTCTCATAAAGCACACAAGTTTTCACAAGTTTTTCCCAAGTGTTTTTCCTACTTCTCAACTTAATACACTAGACTGTAACACTGGAGTGTACACGTGCAATATACATGCGAGCAGCACGTAGCCGGCAAATGTATCAGCCTATTTATTCAACAATTTAAAAAGAAATGTAAGAATATAGAATAAAAAAATAAGAATAAATTATAAGAATTAAAAATAAGAATATAACACATGCAATTAACATACAAGCTTCAAGAACAACTAACCACAAAACAGAATAAGAGCAATCAAGAACACTTCTAACAGGTAGAGGCAAAAAACAGAGCTGTGGTGTATTGCCGTGAGAAATGAAGACTTCAAGCAGCTGCCTCATTGAATATAATACCCTGCAGTTGGATGAGTTGCAGAACAGCTGGATTATTTCTGGAGAAATTCTGTATATACACAAGCATCTGTACGTCCACTAACCAGAAGTAATTTACCAGACAAATTATAAATAAAACAGTAAGACTTCTTGTGTTATGGGTGAAAAAAATTAGTTTCTCAGAGTATTGCAACAAAAAGTACAAAAACACTGGTTCAGCACAGCATAACCACAGTCACAATGAACTGGCAGTAACATATCAGGAAAGGCCAAGAATTCATGAACTGCAACTACGTTACCTCTGTTTCTGAAGGACAGCACTCCTCTAGACAAGAAGGCACAGGGAAACACGCATACAGCAGGACATACCTTACTACCTCAAGGATGGTTTTATATTAAGAGATTATGACATCCAACAATGAAACAAATACGTGCTTGCAGTAATAACATACAATACATGCCTATATTAGTATATTTATATTCATACAAGCACAAGAAGAAAACAAACACACTAAATCACTGAAATCACATACAATACATTCAGGTTGGCCCAGAATATTCACTGATCTATGACTTCACACAACACCCAATAGACTACATTTATATCTAGCCTTAAAACTTTCTCCAATGTTAGTTGTGCACATTCAGTAGATTCACACAAATAGTTACAAGAAATGAGAAAAAACTTAGAAGCAACATCTGGAAATCTGACAACAGAAGTGCTACTTCACAGAAATCTGCCATCAATTCAGCAGATTAACTCCCAGGAAATGCTGTCCTGAAGTTTGCTAGCTCTGGCAGATAATTTCTGCCAGTCAGATGAATAGAAGATGCTCAACAAAACATCTCCTTACTGAGACTTCAGTACTGCATAAACGGTTTCTCCACAAGCCTGTATACCCTCGTCTGCACAGAGCCTGAGAAAGTCAGCCCAAACATTCTAAAAGTGGAAATATCAGCAAGACTACTCCGTGCTGCTTTCAAGAAAAGCAGGGATTTTTATTCCAGTTGATATTCAGCCTCCCTCAAACCTTGCACAAATGCAATGTGGTGTATAGGCTCACTTTTGTCTCTCAGCAGTCAAATAGAAAAAGAAAATTCATAAGAGAAAGCCTAGCCTAGCAACCAGAAAGATGCTGATGAACACTAGCAGGCCTTCCAGATCCCTCTCACTGCCAAAGGCCACCTGCTCTGGCCGGCTGCATGGCCCTGGCCTGTTCTCCATGGGGAGCAGGGCCTCTGCAAGCAGCATGCACAGCCCAGCCACCCCCAGGCCTACCTGCCAGCAGTGCTGCTGAAGCAGCGTGGGAGAGCTGAGCATAGCTCTGTCCCTAGAAACTTGTCTAGCTTGATGCCAGGCAAAGAAATCCTGATGCTACCCAGTGGAATGATGTACATCTGTACAATCATTGCTATGAAGATCCTCTAACCACATCTTCAATCCTATTTCTACCTTTGCTAGCTTGAGTCCATCAGGTTCTAACACAATTCCTCAAAGAACACAGTTTTAGTACTTTCCAGCTGCACAGAATCATTAAGGGTGGAAAAGAGCTCTAAAATCATTTAGTCCAATACATACACCTACCACCAATATTGCCCATTAACCACATCCTTCTGTGCCACATCTCCACAGTTCTTGAATACCTCCAGGGACAGTGACTCTACCACATCCCTGGGTGTAATGGAGACACAATCGCAGCTCCCCCAGGACTTGGAAGTCCTGCTGCAACCATTAGGTACACGCTGGCTGCCCTCCAGCAGCTTCCCTTGCTGCATGCCACAGCCAGTAAGGAGCAAATACCAGAATGCTGCAGCTCCCCACAGGGCTCAGCCTCAGGAGACCAGAGCAGTGCAGCACTGTGTGGGTGCTGTTCCCGCACCTGACACAGCTGTCCTAACCACCACAACAGAAATCTCGGATAGTCTGGCTGTCATCAACAAATAGAACTCAAAGCAAGAGGGCCCATGGCTGACCGGAATTTTCAGGGGCCACTGATTGGAAATACTGTATTATCAGTATGCACTTTGGATGCATGACACTACCCAGGTATCCTCATGAAGATAAAGTATCAGACAGACTTTCTTGGAGAGGAATTTATTTCTTCTTTAAACTTATACAGGATCTCCAACCAAAAAAATCTTGTCATCTCCCTCCCCTCATAAATGCAGTTACTCTTCACTAAGAAGAACTGTCTCGTGGACAGATTTTCACTGAATTTTACTTTACAATGAGACAATAGCTTTTCTCCTTGAAATAGACATTTTGTCCATGAAAATATTGAACGCTTCTCTTTAGGTTAGGTATTTATTTTTGATGGTGGAGAAAAAAAATTAACTGAAGAGTTCAAATTTGAAGAGTTATATAGGGAGGCTACAAAAAAGAAGGGGGCAGACTCTTTAGCAGGGTCTGTTGTGACGGGACAAGGGGAGATGGTTTCAAATTAAAAAAGGAGAGATTTAGATTGGATGTGAGGAAGAAGGTTTTTTTACAATAAGGTGGTGAGGCAGTGGCACAGGTTGCCCAGAGAGGTGGGGGATGCCCCATCCTTGGAGACACATTCAGGGTCAAGCTGGACCAGGCTCTGAGCGCTTGATAGAGCTGTAGGTGTCCCTGCTCACTGCAGGGAGTTGGGCTAAATGACCTTCTATGGTCCCTTCCAACTCTAACAATTCTATAATTCTGTGTTTCTGTGATTCAAAAATTCATTGCTTCTGTAGACTTAAACTTCAACATAGATTTTACAATCATGTCACTGGGATGTTTTCCCTTCGACACAAGTAGATCTTCCTCTCAAACCCTGCTCTTAAAAGTCATTCTGTGGTATTGGTTCTCCAATTCAAAACCTTCTTCTTTCATTAAATATACTAAACTTGTGAGGTTTACAGTCTCTTTAATATGCCTTTTTTTTAATAAAGACAGAAGTTTGTGTTGGAGCAGTAGCAGATAAAATGGGTTAGAAATGCAGCTGCACCAATCTGAACAAGGGAGAAATAAAAGTGTTATTTTTCAAAAATAATAATAATTATACTGAACTCACCATCAAGATAGGACTGTAAATCATGGTTTAGCTGCTCTTATTGATCCAACACAAATATTAGGAGCAAGCTGAGATGTGCAGGGGAGGGAAAAAAAAACTGATTGTGGTATGTTTTAGATCTCCTGAGTCATCTTTCCTGGCACAGGGCAGAGTGAGTCAACGCTGCTGTGGAGGAAGGAAGGAGATGGAGGTGGGCTGAGCTGGCTCTGCATTGGCTATGTCTCATTAAGGGTAATTTGAAAAGGGATTCATCAAAGTTAAATCTTTGACGCCATGCTACAAGAGAAGTCATTTCATCTGCAGACAGCATCATCAGCCCCGTGCTTGCTGGAATACTGAGCCCTTCTGCCTAAATGCATTGTACAAAGTGCCAAAGTTTTACAGCTCCAAAATTGCCTTTGAGGGTAATTTGGTAATGCCTTACATGACTTTAATTAAAAGCAGACCATATAATGAATGATCATAATTTGAGGTAAAGATGTAGCACCAGAACTCTTCCATACACCCACAACAGTGAAAAGCAGAACTGAGGCACAACTACAGTAGAGAAAAAAAACATTTGATCAACTAAGATTCAGATACTAAATTACTTGAATCTGCACTGACTCAAGTTTTGCAGTAAGGATAGGTAACATCAATTGTGAATCACAGTTGCTCATTTAAATGAACTAGAAAGAAAATGCTAGCATGCTAACTACATGTGGAAATGTCTATTTCTAGTTGTTATACAAAAAATGAACTTCACATACATGCAGCATTCTGTGAATCCCCTGAAATATACTTCCAATAGCTCCTTCAGCACATCTCTGATGGAAGGCTCTTCATTATTCCTGCAAAACAGGCATTTTGCTGTTGTGCAGTGAAGACGGCACAGAACCCCAGAATCTGGCTCAGAGAGCTCTTCACACAGTGCAGCCCAGTAAGGGTCAACTTGGAACCCAGGAGCAATTCAGCGACAGCTGAATGTGCTGTTTTCTACATGACTCACCTAGCTGCAGTCCTACATTGATGTGCTGTGCTTTTCGCTGCTTCATTTTGAAACCTACTATCAGGTTCTATGGGGTACACGTGACCTCAGTTTATTAACAAACAAGTATCACCAGTAGTGATCACCTTTTTTCCTTCCTCGTCTATTACAGTAAAGGGATTAGAAACACAAAGAAGAGACCTAGCACTGCAAAAGCAGTCTCTCCATCACAAAATAAATTTTCCCATTTGTTTTCCACACCTTGTCCTATTTTGCCTCCATTCTGGAGCTTGGAAAGCAACTTAGCATACCAACTTTAAGGCAGATGGCAAGTCAAACATACATCGAGTACTGAGTAGATCACTGACATTAAAGACATACATAATGAGGAAACTTTATGCCACTGTATCAGTTTTAGGAAATACAGTATAGGGTGTCAACATTAAGATAAATCATAGCACACAAACATTTATTTGTAATGAAGTCTCTTGTAAATTAAAATCCCTGTAAATGTTAATGGTAAGGCATTAAAAGCCATAACACGATGTATTCTCTCTAGCTAATTGTGTAAAACTGCATTATGTGTAGCTACTTCCAGAGAAAGCAATTATAAAAGTGATATTCAAGACAGACTTCAACAACTGAGGTAAATTCTCTTCCATCTGCTTTGTTTTTGTCAGATATAGAAAGGACAAGTAGGTGGGCCTATGCCCTGTATTTTTACATTTCAAGGTGTGATTTTGTGCCCCATTTGGATGGAAGACACAGCACAGAACACACAGTACACAGCACACGCACCCTGCTATTAAGGGGCACTGTGGATAACTATGTCCTCGCTGTACTCTCACAACAGTGATTCATGTCAAGCAACAGAATGGTATCACAGTAATAAAGATAGCTAATGCACAGTATGCATACATACTTCCCTTTGCATAAGTCCTCTTTGATCCTTGCAGTTCTGTGAGAGACAACTTTTTTAAAATATTACTTTAAAAAAATATGAAGGCAAACTGGTTTTCACTGAATCCAGAGTTGAGACATATTTGAAGGATAAACTGTTTACTGCATAAATAATCACAAGTCTCAGCTGAGGAGGGCCCAGATCTTGCTTACAGGAAGACAAACAAAACAAGTACTTACTTCACAAAACATGTTCCCAGTGAAATGTTACAACCCCCAACTCACTGAGGTTTTATACTTCAATGATTAGGGTTCTGAAGGACTGACAGACCACTGACAGAGTTTTCACTACCTGTTCCAGGACAATCGGTTTAACAGGCAACTGAGAAAACCTGTAGCACAGGTATTTCTCCCCCAGTAACCATCTCCAACTGTCAAACACAACATTAGAAAGTATAAATCACGCAGTCAGAAAATCCTGAAATGAATGGATCAGGATCAGGAGTCACATGCTATGCTGGAATTAAAGAATTCAACTCCATTTACTGAAACAGACACATACTGAGCCTTTGTCGTTAAAAGCAAATACATAAAAGAGAAGATATGTAATAGCATTATAGCTGAAATAATCTTGCAACGTCGTATAGAGGCAAAGGTACACATGTCAAAGTAGAACCTGCATGGTTTCATTCTTGTAAAATGCAATAAAGATTAATGTGAGATGTTTACTTGTCCAGAAGATGAACAAAGCAGAATCAGCAAGGCTCAAACAGTAAAGCTTTGTGGCTTCCACTGGGTTAAAAGCACATCTGCTTTTCCAAAACATAGTCTGTGTAACAAAGTAAAAACACGTTGGCTTCCCTTACCTTCTGCAAAAGGTTCCCATTCATAAAATCGACCCATAAATGGCTTGTTATTGTATGATGCACACTGCACTTCTCTAATACTTCTGCTGCTTTCAGGACACATCTATTTGAACAGAGAACACAGTTGCATTACGATCAATAGTAATATTATTATTCCTTTCTTATTAACTCACTGTAAATGGTCAGTAAAGGCTTTGTCAAATTCTAATCCATATTAACATCAAAAGACTCCTTTTCTTATAGCAACGTTCTGCTTTTAAGTGCTCGTAAGAAAAATAAATTATTAATGTTGTGGAGTTGAAGGAGTAACAATTCTACAAAATAATCAAATCCTTTATTGAGTTGTCATTCCACTCAGCAGAAAGAAAATACTTCAAGATGAACTCAATAAAGTAGATCTGAATCATTTCCTTTCCACAATAGCTTTACATTTCTCATTATTTATTTTTTTGGGCTCAGATTCAACACAGTTAAAACATTAACATATATGCTTCCATAACTTACTAAAACCTGGGCACATCACCTTCTCATTCTCATCCTATGTTTCAGTACAATATTACTCGTTCTTAAAAAATTATTACTATTTCCACATGCTACCACGACAACCATTGCCTTCCTTTGTATTTTAACTTGTGCCTTCAAATGCTAGCTCCACAGTGCTTGAAGCAACAAGAATGTTTTGTGTAAGCACACGTACACGCACAGTGAGGCAGGGCAAGCTGAAGACATAAGAAACAACTTTTATTAGGTCACCTGCAATGCAAGCCTTGGCAGAAAAGCCTTGTTCAGATCTGAAGCAAATTCCAAAAGTAAATATAAGTTAAATACTTAATTATTTAGTCCACACAGTAGAGCAGTTAAAGCAAATGACTGCTTGGTGTGTGGGCACACAAAGGGGAGCAAGATTTCTAGAAAACAGGGGTTTATTTAGAGAAGTTCCTGTGCTTAGAGAAAACAGGCAAACTTTGGTCACACGTGTATTTTTATAGGTAGACATTCGATGATCAAGATGCCTATTAAAAACATGGCTCACAAGCAACAGAAATCATAGGAAGAAATAGAACAGAGCAGCAGAATAATATCTTCTATAGGAAACAAAATTCAAGGGAAAACTTGATACAATACTATAAAAAGCAAAATAGGTGAGTAAGAAAAGAATCAGTAATAATAAGATCTTGGGGCAACTGCAGATCAGGTCTCTTAGGTATGTTATGGGGGAAAGATGCGTCACCCTTGCAGTGCGAGCCAACACACAGAGGTCCAGAGGAAGTTCTCCCCAGAGGAGTTCTGGCTTTGTATCCACCACCCATATATGAAGACATGTGTAGTTGGATCAGTGAGAACAAAGCCAAGAGTTTTCAAGTGGGCTATAAACTGAACCAAAATCATGGCTGTGGGGAGTTTCACTGACTGACTGCTTTATCTTCTACTAGAACGACTACAAGAAGTCTTCAGGAATAAACACTGCTTCTGGCCAAACAGCCATCTGTGCTTAGTTCATCCACCCTTCTGAGCTCTCCAACTACATGAAAATACTGACATCCTCAACAAGCCTTCAAAAAACAAAAAAACAAGCAAACTTTAAAAAGTTGCACTGAAAATTCGCCTTCAGGAAGGATGGGACCAACAATTTGTTTCTAGTGCATAATACAGAAATCAAAGCAATATATCTGGAATAAGACATTTGTGACACAGTAATGCCACAAGATTAATTCAGCCACAATTAACAAACATCAAGACTCAGAATCTTACATTTTTTCTGGAAACCAATCATACCACGTGTCCTAAAAGAGAAGCATGAGAACCTGAGCTGGCATAAATTAAGGTCCTTACATTAAATTAGAGCAGAACAAAGTCGGTTTGCACCAGCAAAGAAACCAGCCTGAAGGGTTTCTTTTTGGAACACATTTCCCTTTTTTTTTTTTTTTTTTCTTTTTTTGGCTCATGTATTCTGATAATCTGTTGCAAAGTTTTGTTGTTTCTTGTTTCTCCTTTTCTAAGCCTTGAGCTCATGCTCTTGTGTACCAGTATTTCTGGCTCATAAACCATTTCCTGTGCACCCCGTTCATACCAACTGCAGACAATGTAAGAATAAAAAGATCAAAATATTCATTGCAGTTGCCAAAAAACAGTGCTCCCCTCCTCTCCTCTAAGATCATTTTTCTATAGCTGCAGTTTCTGCTTTTAAACTTACTGAAAAGTTGCCCACAGGACAGAGGCCCCATTGCTTTAAAGCAGGACAAAGGACTGACTAGTACACTAAACACACTACATGGATCAAGCCTAAGCCAGATGAAGAAAAGTCTAACTCAATAATATCTCTGCTACTAAGAGAAGATGGCCTTTCAGTATCTGAAGGAGGGCTATAAAAGAGAGTAGGACAGATCATTTAGTGGGGTCTGTTGTGACAGGACAAGGGAAAATGGTTTCAAACTAAAAGAGAGGAGACTTAGATTTGATGTAAGGAAGAAGTTTTTTTTTTTACAGTGAGAGTGGTGAGGCACTGGAACAGGTTGGCCAGAGAGCTGGTGGGTGCCCCATCCATTCAAGGTAAGGCTGGACCAGGCCCTGAGCACTTGGATCAAGCTGTAGATGTCCCTGTTAATGCCGGGGCAGTGGACTAGATGGTCTTTAAGGGTCCCTTCCAACTCAGATGGTTCTACGATACTTTAAAAATCCCAACTCAAATCTCCTTCCTCCACTTTCTTCACCAACATATAATTGCAATTTAAATGTCGGCATGAAGATTGGAGAGCATAAATTGGTCTGCAAAAACTCTTTGCTTTGTACTTCCACTTAATGCTGAATGTTTATAAAGTATTTTATCATGGAGTCACACGCAACGTGCAACAAGTCACATGTACCACAGCTCACAAATCAACAGTGCCTAAGCCAGAGTGAGTGTTCAACTAATTTTTATACTTCTATTTAATCGCTATTTCTGACCTATATACATGTAGCTTGATTCTAAAACTTCTAAAGGCCAGCAATAAGCAGGACAGAAAAGGCAGGCAGTCCCAAAGAAGCTCACATTTACTGGTCCTAGAGGCTAGGCCCTGCAGCAGCCATGGCTGCCCTCTCAGCCCAAGGCACTGCAGAGCAGGCTGAGAGCATGGCCAGAGCCTTGAGCAGTGCTCCAGGCAGTCTCTGCATTTTTCCTGGCCTTTTGCCAAACAAACAGCAATTTTATCTTAAAAAGCTGGCGTGCTTGCAGAAAAAGAATGTTCCTGTGGTCAAGCCCAAGTACTAAGATTTAAACAACAGGATCTCTTCCCTAAGTCTTGCATAGGCTGTTGGTGTAGACTTTGCTAAAGCACTTAACTTATTGAGTGATTCTTCCTCAGTTCCCCCTCTGTGACATGAGGGCATTAGTATTGTGTTGTGTCATAGGTATTTGAAAACAAACCTTCTGAAAACAAAATGTCAACTGATTCTTTTTTTTTTTTTTTTTTTTTAATTAGGAGTTACTTAGGAGTTTCATTATTTTCCTCTCAAAAGCATCTTTTTCTTTTCCGATAACTGAGGGAGTTAGGTAAACTTTTTCATAAAGATCCTGGTGTAAAAATAGGATGATTTTTTTGGATATTTGTCAAAATAATCCTCCTTTTTCAACCGCGTATGCAGAGGGTAAATGAGCAAAAAATACTTGGTACGTCTACTAAGATAAATCTCAGATAGTGTTGTGTAGAGGCAGATATTAATTACTTAGAAAACTATAATTTCAAAGGGGGACTTTTTAAAAAAAGCAATAAATTACTCTTTAACTGTTAACGATTTTTAGTGATTTCTTCCACATAGCTGAGAACCAGGTCCATCAATGCTTCACCTCTGGTTGGTCTATCCACAACCTGAACCAGAAAGTTATCACCAATGGATTCCAGCAGTCTCCTGGATCTGGATCACTTGCAGATCATCACGTTGTTTTCCCAGCAGATACCTGGATGATTGAAATCCCCCATCAGGATGAGAGTCTGTGAGCATGACACTTCTTGCAGCTGAAGCAGGAAGGCCTCCTCGACAGGCTCCCCTTGATCAGGTGGCCTGTAGTAGACTCCGACCATGTCCTTTGTTGATCCCTCCCTAATTTTAACCCACAGGCTCTCTACCATCCTGACTGTTACTCAGAAAGAGCTCCTTGCAGTTTATCCACTTATTGACACAGAGGACAACTCCCCACCCCTCCTACCTTGCCTATCCCTTCTAGAAAGCCTATAGCCCTCAATGGTGGCATTCCAATTATGCTAATCACCCCACCATGTTTCTGTGATGGCAATAAGATCATCTTTCCTCGTAACCGAGATGCTTCAGGCCCCTCATCACCTTTGTGTCTGTGAGACTCTGCTGGAGTCTCTCTAGAAGATCCCTGTCCTTTTTGAGCAGAGGAGCCCAGAATTGGACACCGTTAATTTTTGTATGTTTTTAGATGATGCCTCTCCTACTTAAAGTACACTTGTAGGAAAACACCACCACCACCACCACTACAAATCAGGTATGTGTCTTCAGCTAAGTGCCACCAAAGTGCCAGGCATTTCCACACAAAATAGGAGGCTTCCAGACCTTCCACTGCCACATTCAATGTCTCAGCCAACTTTCCTTGTACTTCCACATCGTGAAATTGTAACAGCAGCAGCACAATACTGTGCCAAAGAAGCAGGGAGTGTTTAGGGTAGAATATTTTAGAAGTACTCCTTTCTACTTGGAGATCTTAAGCCAAACTTCTTGAACTGCTCTGAAAGAGTTACGCATATCTACGTCTTATTTTCATCTGAGATACACATGCATGAAAGCACTTTGAGGGACAGCAACGCACACTATTTCTGTTTGTCAGGAAACATCAGTTTTCTTTAAATTAGCTGCCAGCAAAACTAAGACTTAAAGCAAATAAACTATCCTACCCTACTTTGGACAATGTTTGATAAACACGAGTTTTTAACAAATCTTTGATGCTCCACTGAATTAACAGTGCGCTCACACTGGCATCATGCCTGCCATTAGCAAATTGCCTTGAGGCTGCACTGAGACACTGCACTTTTGGAAGAGAATACAAGGGTCATTCTGATACTGAAGCCACCTTTAAAGGCAATTAAGACACTGACTAACATTTTTGGCACTGTTTCATTTCTACAGCCTACAGTAACTGGCCAACTCTTTTTCCAAAGCCCACAGTCCTTCTGGGTTCTCCAGCCCTACGCATAATTTGTAATTAATATTTTCTATGTGTATATTACTATATATGAAATTAAGTCTAAGTAATCGAGTTACACTCAGTTTTGTCCTCCTGCAGTAGTTCTAGCTAATCTTGTTAATCCTTTTCCATTCCAAAGGATAAACACACTTTCAAAGGAAAACAATTAAAATACTTGTTTCTGAAACACTGAAAGACAGCAGTAGGTTCATTTAAACAACTGGAAACTGTTTTTCTTCCCCCAAAAGTTCTAATTCTTAAAAATTAGAACAGAACATGAACACAACTGCCTGCCAATGAAAACAATAAATAAGGTATATACTAAGTATGTCTAGATATCTTTGGCACAAAATACCTGATGACTTTTTTTTCCTGAAGATGGAATTAATGTTTGTAAAATCAAAAACAGGCAAGAAACTTAAAAATGTAAAATTTTTAAATTTATGTGAAGAACAGCTTTTCAATAAAAATAGTGCTGGCCAGATCTGGTTGCAGCCCATGACCGCAGACAGTGCACTATAAATGTCTGGTTTTACACGCAATGAAAATTAACATCTGTGAATGCAGCAGTATCTGGACAAGTTTAGGAAGAATCAGCACCTATAATGCTTCAATCCTGGCACTGCATCAAGCAATGCATTTGCTCCTACACGTCCGCTGCAGTGGAAATTATGCTTAGTTATGGGGATCACCATAAACTATTAACTTTTTGCTAACCAGGGAGAATCTTTAAAACAAAGTCTAAGGGAGCAATTAATACAGTAATACATTTCTCTCAGTGCTTTCAAGGGGCTGCCTGTCATGGGCAGAAAAGATAACAAAATAATAATAATCCAATTTTGTCTCCTAAGTAAGAGATGCAAAAAGTGATTAATCAGATCATTAATCAAACAAGATAGTATCATTTGAAACATTTCCACATAGATTTGCAATACTCACTTCTGAATTTTCTGCTGACTGTTTCAGTGTGCCCAATATATACAAATAGCATCTACTCCACAGCGCATCTGAGACTATCTACCAGCTGACCTCAACAAATGACATTGCTTCTTTGGCTTCTCAGGACAAACTAACAGCCAGGAAAAGTGCTTTTTTTCCTGCTAGAAGTACTAGATCCAGGAAAAACAGAACCTTCCCCAGTCACCATGGCATTCCTCTCCACATTAAAAAGAAAAACAAGGAACACTGCATATCTGTAGTTCTGGAAGGTAGCTGACTTTGCTGACTCCCTAATCCCTGCCCAAACAATGCCACTCCCTTAAGGTTTGTTTCAATTTCACATCTACTGTTCCATAAAGTTTTGTTAGAGCAGCAATGTAACCAAAGTTGACTATAATATTTCAATTAACTCTCTAGAAAAATAAAACAGCAAGAGCACCAGTCAGGTTGTGGCTCTCTCTTACAGCTCATGCTGTTAAACTGGTGGTCCCCAACACTTCTGGCCGTGGGGTCATCTTCCACCTGCTTACATATCAACACAGCACTGTAGCAAAACCCTCCTCAAAATCTAGCTGTTCTCTCTTCAGCTGCAGTAGGCTAATCCATCAAATTCAAACACTGTCAAAATACCTACAGTTTCTCTGGCATCACCTCACATTATTAATCCACCAGGTGTCTTTCTACCCAAGTATTCGGATATGTACTGCAATATCTTGCTTAATACTGAAGTCAAATTAATTCTATTTTGAAAGATTTTGTTTTCCTTTATAAAAATACTGCTATATACTGACTACATATTTGACTACCGAATCATCTCTTCTAGTTCCAAACACATATATCACCTGGATGTTCATATAGGCTCAGAAAGTTTAACTGTTTCCTTTGCTCGTACTTCTAAAAACTCTCATTCTGCCCTCCTAATACGTTTATAGTTTATGTCTATGTTTATACTTCTAAAGTAATTCCTTCACTCTCACTTTGTTGCTACCTCATCTGTCCTCCATTTCTTTCACCTTCTATGAATTCCAGCACACTGTTTGCCCATTTCAAGCTGAAATAAAACAGAACGTGACAGTTGGATGTCTGAATACTATCAGGCGAATGGTCATGTTACAATTGAAACACCACTGGTACTTTGGTAGCCCAGCTGGAACACAGAAACCTTTTTTCCACAACTGATTTCACTTTGCACAAGAGAAAGTGCTCTCAATTAACCTAGAAGAGTCTTTGAAGGGTCACCTGAACATAATCTTGATTAAATTTGCAATGAATCAGTCAAATAATGCATTAACGCATAATGCTGCAAGTGCATCTACTAGTGATTGACCTTTCATCCCTTCTTTAGTAACTTACAGCTTCAAACACAGTATGTCTAATAAGGAAGAAAGATCAACCAAACAGAAATAAGCATCTCTTCCCAACTTTATATGTTTGCGGCTTTTTCTGAATGCTGATAAACCTTTTAAATTAGATTGAAAAAACTTATTTTAACATTTTCAACAACTTCTTAAGATTTTCAAAGATTCAAGTCCAGTTTTAGCTTTAAATTAAATTTTATCTACTCATCCATCTCACACATAGCATCCACGTTGGTCCAACGTGTCCAAATAGAAATGTGTGGCACTATGAGCTTAGGAAGACTCACCAAATAGCTATAGGAGGAACATTAACAGTAGAGTTCCTCAGTAGCATCAAAAATGTGTCAAGAAAGTTATCAATTTCTGATTATTGCTGTAATTTTACAAATATTTTTCCAAATAATAATGACGATAATTGGATCAACAGTATCTAAGTTTAACAATTAGAAAATGGAAAACAAATACTGAGAACAGATCATGCTAGAACAGAACGAATATCATCTGGAGAAAATTGATACACAAGTACGCCATAGAAGCCAGCACTGTGTGAATTCACACCTGCCAATGGCCTATCCAGCTGACAATTCTAGTCCTTTTTTTGATCCAGCACAAAACCAGATGACTATTCACTCCTTCCAAAGCCATTTTTTCCAAAGTTCAGTTACTATTTTACTGTCCCAAATGTATTTTATTGCCCAGTTCCCTGAGTGAAGTACTTCAGTACTGAGATTGGAGAGCACAGACGAGATTCTTTA
Organism: Gallus gallus; assembly: GCF_016699485.2. Classification (NCBI taxonomy): domain Eukaryota; kingdom Metazoa; phylum Chordata; class Aves; order Galliformes; family Phasianidae; genus Gallus; species Gallus gallus. The sequence goes on along the minus strand of NC_052541.1, from coordinate 6,410,289 downwards.
CTTAATCCTAATCAAGCACTAAAAATACTTGGCATCTGCAAAGACATTTTAACTACTTTGTACAACAGCTGTACAACAGTGATATCATTTTTTCTACCTAAATGTGCTGCATTAAAAAAACAACACCACCAAAACAAGTATCCTTGCATTCAAATACCTATTTATAGAAACACTACATAATGCTCAGGATTATTAAATTTCATACTATTGCCTCATTTAATGGGAAGTCAATTAAAACTTACTTCCATTTGACAAAATTTGGCTCCGAGTCTAAAGAATGGCTTAGCATGGAAAGCTTTCAGTCTTGCCGCTGATCCTGTGTCTCATGTCTTTGCTGTTCAAAAACACCTCTGTGTGGGAGGAGGAAGTACCTGGGTTGATTCAGCAGAAGGACTAAAAGTTTAAGAAAGTTTTTGATTTGTATTGCCATAATCCTCCACATCTTAACTAAAGAATCTAATTACAGCAAATAATCACTGTTCTCAGCTATGGACTTCCCTGATTGTCATGTAAAATGGAACATAAACATCTATGCAGGTTAGTATGAGGCACAAATGTACAGGAGTGACATCTAGGGTGAGTTCTGATAAATCCATTGAGAGAATTAATTTTGCTCTGTTTGTGTTAAATATGACTCACTTTTCTGGGGAGCATTTGCTTTCCACACAAAGTTGCAGGCACCATAGAAGTAATTTACACTTGGCTGCTGTAACCTCTCAGCCACTACTCACAGAAAGTGCAGCATTATTCTCATTTTACAGTTCACGTCTCCATCAAAAAATCACAACCACAAACATCCTGAACTATCTGCCACTTAAGCTAAGCCACTTTAAACCAACTGGCAGATATGTTTACCATGTCTTAAAATGCTTTGGTATAGCTACAGCTGGTAGCACAGTCTGTTTACTTATGAGTTCACTGAACTTTAACTGTCCAGGCTACAATTTTCCACTGCTGGTATCTGTCTTAATCTTATTTTTTGACTGAAGTATTTCTTCCAAAAATGAGTCTGAAGAAAAACAAGTGGAGAGAAGTGCTCTACTTTTTTCTCATCCTTCAAATACTCTTTTTTTTCTTTCCAAAATGTAACTGAATGTCTCCTTTTAATGAGTAAAATTAAGTCAGCCAGGAAAGTGCTTTTTGTCAAGAATGCATCTTCTGTCTTTTATAGGGAAATCTATCCAAATATAGCCAGACATAAGCTTTTGAAGAAATACTGATAATCCCACTTTGCACATGCTCAGTAAAAGCTTGCTGAAGTTTTGCAGCTCCAGTACTGGAACAATTCATTTACAAGAGGCGTGTTCCAAAGCTGAGACTCAAAGAGGCCAAGTAGCTTTCCAGCAATCATTGGCACGTGCTCCTGAGCTCTGCACCGGGGCAGGGACCAGAAAGGAGAGACATGTCGACATGCCGACCCTGATTCTGCTGCAGTCACCACGGGCAATGCAAAGAGGCAGCCTAATACAAACACCTGTACCTAGAATGTGTGGGATATCTTGTAAAAACATAAATAAAAGTTCAGAGTGGGATTCAATAAATGATTGCTGGATGCACAAGTTGGCCACAGGGTCCTGTGAAGAAGACAGTAAAACCAGAGGGAGCTGGAGAAAAGAGAAGGATCTGAAGTAGAAGGAGGTAGAACTGGAGGCAGAAGAAGAGGGAAAAGAGCTGGAAAAGCGTGATTAATTAAGAAAATACAGTGGGACTGCTTCTGCTAGAAGGCAAAAAGCAGAGACGGACTATATTTGGAAGAATAGCTGAAACACCTGTGGTGGAAAAAAAACCAAAACACCACATGAACACAATGGCAAAGTATTTCCACTGCCCTGTAGTACTAGTAGGGGTTGAACTGCCCATGGCTCAATTGCAGCAGGCTGATGAGGCACATGAATGCTGACCTATCACATGGCAGGATTCTGGTTGTGAAGGTTTCTTCCTTTTTGTTTTGAAACTACATAGCTTCATGCAGCACGCTGTAGGACATTAAGAAAATGCTTAGTCTCCACTTAGAAGACATGAGATTGTCCATGCAGTTACTATCTGTTTTGGCTCTTTGTGCCTCATATGCTCACACTATTTTTTCCCCTGTGACCTATGACTCATTCAGTGTGCAGGAGGGATTAATTCTGGGGATGAATCAGGAGTGTTTAGCCAGAAGAGCGACTAAATGACCTCTGCCTCATCCACAGTTAGTAGGCATAGGGCAGATATATCCACTGAAGAGCACAAAAGATGGTCTGAAGTTTCTATGGACTCTGCTACTCCGGGAGAAAAAGTTCACCTACGGTACAGTTTAGCTCAATCCTTCCTCAGTTCAACAAACTACGTAGTTTCCATTTTTGGTGTCTGACTGAAAACCTCTGGATCTCATTTGCAGATGAGTTGCCAAATCATAATTGCAGTTTTGGTCAATGCAAATTTTGCTTTGAGTATCATCAAGTAATAAGTACGATACCAAACATGGAAAAAATCCCAATTACTCAACATAGGGCATTAAATAATTTACTGTTTTTTTCTGTATCTCATTGTTCTGTACCTCAGCTCCCTTTCTTACAACAAAGATTAGATCTCGCAATCACACAGCAGGTTTGTGAATGTTAAATCAAACACAGTGGTAACAATTTCAATTAATAGCCCTTAGAGAAGCCATTTTTTTCTGCAATGAACATTTTTAAGGCAGGGAGCCAAAAGCTGAATAATAATTACATTAAGCAGTGTATCACTAATAACTGAGCTGCAGATCTATGCAGAGAACCTGGGGTAAAATAAAACAGTAAATAATTAAGTAATTTTCTTAATAGACAAGAGTTCCTTTATTGCTCACAAAACTCCAGTTCTGAAAGCCCTGAACCTGGGCCAGTTTGACTACGTCACCCTAAGCATCCTGTAATGGCACTCTGCTACCCAAGAAGTAAACTATGCACCATCGTAAGAAACTGTCACCAAAAAGTGACTCAGAGAGCTCTTAAATGGGCAGTCAAGACAGTGAGCAGGCTTGCTATCTGCAACTGGTAATGCAACCAGAAATGGAGAAAACAGTACATTGCTTGGCATGGGATTTACTGAATACTGAAAATAAAAACAGAAGACAGTTTTCAGGAAGAGGCATGGGACCTTTCCCTGACTTCTACCCCCTACAGATCACCCAGTGCCTCACTAACACTGCAGCTATAAAAAATAGGGGATTGGCTTCTCCACAACTACAAGTCAAGAATTGAAAGATAAAAAGCCTTATCAACATATCACTCAAAGGAAACTCTGTTTTATTAAGTGAGCTTGCATGTCTCTCCATGTACAGTATGATGCCCTGAAAGGTGTTATTTCTGTACATATACACAGCAGACTTGACAAAGTGCTAGCAAAACAGGCACAGAGCATTGCAGCCTGATACTATTTACTTATTTATCACTAGCACTTCAATTATTTCTGCAGCCTGATTTTTTTTAACTGTTCAGGGCAGCACAGAGCTGCCTAGAAACTCCAGCAACAGCACTGCAAACAGACCAGTTTCTCCTTAAGCAACCTTGGCTTAATTTTGGCAGCTTCTCCTGTACTTACTTTTTCCTCCACTCACCATTCCTGCCATTATGGAATTCATGCTACCTCGAAAACAGACAGTTCATTATTATCAGTAGTGCTGAACTAATACCAGGGAAAAAGCACTCTCTTCATGTACTAAAACACATAGTGACATCTGACAGGTCTTTTCTATGCCTGTAATTAAGAGAATTAGTAACAAATGCCTATAATGGCAGTATTGCAAAGAATACATATTTTGAAAATGAATTCAAGGGATTTCCTATGAACAGTCATCCCCTGCTTCTAAAAACTGTAAGCAATTAAACTAACAAATGAATAAAAAGCAAATTTCTTGTTTGAATTATAGGAATATTGCATAATTACACACCAGGATCTCAAAAACTTTTGTCAGTATGACTTGACAAGAAGAAGCAAAGACAAGCTGGAATGCCTTAGAATATCTCCCACAACACTTGTCTATATTGATAAATGATTACTCAAATTTACAGTACTCTGTTAAACAAATGTGTAGTTATGTCAGGAATGCAAGCAGCTGACTTTAGATGGTTGAAATTCTGAACTCCGCATTTTTGCTGATTAGTTTCCTCTTGAAAACCTGGCACAGAGGGTTGAACAAGGTAATGCATCTCAGCACTCCAGTCATGTTTTACACTGAGGGAAAATAATTGCTTCAGTTCAAAAAGCATAAAAATGAAGTTTCCAAATCACTCTATAGTATTTCAAGTGCTAATGCTGCTATTAACAGCTGATGAAGTCACTGAGGATCTTCTTTCCCTCTTCCTTTGTCCTGTGACATACACACAGTTCGCTCTCAGAACAAAAAAAGGTAACATCTCAGATGGTTCCAATTACTAAGCCAGACCTACTACGCCCAGGTTGCGGAAAAGTTAGGAAACAAATGTTTTAGCCAAACGATATGCATTCTGTTTTCAGTTTTAAGGCACTACAAAGAATTATTAACATTTGCATATCACATTATTACTAGGCATAATTGAGGGTCTGAATCTTCATCAATTGTTGGGCATAAATTCTGCATCATCCAACTTCAACCAGTACACAGACTTCTCAACTTTCACCAAGCAACTCATTTAACAGCTTCAGAACTTCATACTAATCCTCACAAAAATAAAATGCTCAATGCATCTTGTGATGTCCAAAAATCCTGCGGTACTACTGTTAACCATACCTTCTGCAGTATTTCTGAACAGCAAAAGTCAAGAAAATACATACTGTGAAGCTTACAGAGTCTCTGGAAAAATCAGCTCCCACAGTGCTTGTGTTAGACTCCATACTAATGGTGTTGAATATCTATGGAATTGGCCCACTCTTACGCTAGAAGAGGGGAAGTGGCTTCAGGTTATTATCGCCAAGAACAGACATGAGAATTCCTGAAGGTATTTAGGAGCAACAGTACGAAACAGAAGAAGGAAATTGAAAGCTTAGGTTGAACATCACAATGTGTGTTTGGGACTTTTTACCAGAAGAGGGATTTCTACATGGATAGAACTTAAACCATAGTACGTAGTCCTAAGCCATATTCATCATGGCTTGAGTTGTGTGATATTTAATATCAAGTTACACATGAGTACTGCTTCAAAAGCAGTACATTTTCTGAAGGGTAAATTTAATTGCCGTCAGTATGAGCACTCACAACAGATCTTCCAAATGTACAGTGTGAATTCCACTTACTGTTTCATAACATTTGAGTGGAAAACATGGATGAAAGGGGGTGGTACCACTCATTAAATTAGAACAGCATGTCACAAAACGCTTCAAGCACAACCAAGTTGTGCAATTGACTAGTTTGGGCAACGCTGGCCTTTCTAGTCTTAGAAAAAGTGCAATTACTGTATGTGCGAACTCAACATATAATTTACTTACTGTGTCTTTGTGATAATGCACTCACAGACTGACACATACTCTCAGCTTTTCAGTGGGACATTTCCATATTATTGACTTGGTATTTAAAGTATCAAAGGTGATATTATATCTTATTATCTTACTAAGCTGTCTTTGGATAAAATCTCATTTCTATATGAAGCAGGCAGTTTACACGAGAGCATTACAGACCCCACTGATCACTACTCCCTAGCCTGGAGCATAAAGGCTATGCCTGTAGGAATATATGCATTACAACATTTTTACATGATACCTGGCTTTTTAAGCCCATAATTTTATAGGTTTATGCACAACAGGGCATTAGAGCATGACTCTTGAACCCTGCATGCCAGGTTAGTTTAAGATAACTTGCATTTATTGATCAAAGACTCCCTTGTAACTGAACTTTTAATAAAAAATCCTAAGACTCTAGATATCAAAAGAAATTTTGAATTGTGTGATTTTTGTCTTGTTATGAACATTTTACTGGATTAATAAAAAATTAACCTAGCAATAATTACTTTGTGTAAAGGAGTTGACTTTATGTTCTGTTACTTCCCCAAGTAGAGAGCACACTGGTGGAATAAAACTGTCAGAGAAAGCTTCTGAAGTTATGCCAACATTTTCCCTCATGATTTAAGGCAGCCAGTTTCCCATAAGTTATTTAAATTCTAATAAAAATGTCATAATGCACAATTCTGTGCTAATACAGTCTTTTCACTTGTTGAGGGGGATGTCATAAAGTTCCAGTACAGAGACGCAGAGGAAACAACTGCAGTCTAAGAGCCTCATCAAAGATGTCTCTATGTGACTGCTGAATACAAGGGACAATTGATCAAGCTATGTGAGACACTTTATGAGTGACATCTCTGTGCCACTGCCAGGTAAGTTAAGCTTGTATCTGTAATAATGCATTCTGAATTAATACTTATGAAGTTCTGCTGCAAATATAATACAAACTCTATTATACCTAAGGCAACATAAACCCATCTGAGCTTTTAATAATTTTCCTATACAACCACAGAATATCAGTCTCCAAAAGTACATACAATCCTACAGTGTTCGAAGGAGAAATTCCTCACATAAAGTCAATAAAAAATTCCTTCAGGAAGAGATAAGTCATCATAACCCTGCTTTTCCACTTATGTCAAACACCTACTCTACACAAATCTCAAAAAGAGTATAAACAAACTATACAGTAGCTCTTTGGGAAACTTTTTTTCAGTTTAAAAAAGTTATCTTTAAGGTAAATAGTCCTTTATTTGTCATTACCTCAGTATTTGAGCATCTCAACTACATCCTTGTAGCAGTTGTGAAAAGGCCTTCTGGGAATTACATTTTCTGTTCGATACAATATTAAACATTTCCACTTACACCTCTGTTAAAAATCGTAATGTTGGAAATATTTCATTTTCTATAGAGTGGAAAAATTAAAAAAAAAAACAACAAAAAAAACCCTCCAGTGCAGAATTTCAACAAGCTGGCAGCAGGACCCAAGATCCCAGATCCCATGGGAGCCTGCCAGTGCCCACCTGCATGGTTAGGTGACAGAGCATGTCAGTTCTAAACAGACTCAACTCATACCTGTAGAATATTTGATTTCTATTCAATTAGGATTCTGCATCTGAAAAAGCCTTCTGCTGGAAAAACGGAATGACTCACGCAAGTCAAAATTAGTATCATCATCATTAATATGCTATAGGAACTGAATGGAAGGATTTATCCCATCATGGCAGAGCCAGGAACTGGCCCTTGGCATCTTACCTCACCTCTGCTCTTCATCCACACCACCACTTTTTTTGTGTAGCTCTTCATGGGGAAAGTCATACCTTAATTTCTTTGCCTATTTTTCCCGTACTTCTTGCTGTACTGCAGCCAAATCACCATCTTGTTTGACAGGTTTTGTCACCAGAACATTTAAGCAGTCGTGGTTACCAAGTGACAGCAGACTGAGCTGCACTGGTGCAATCTGGACAGTCAGAAGTGCAGAACAGCAGAGATAAAGAGCTGTCACGGCCAGCGGGGCCTTTCCTCCTGCACTTCCCCTAAGGATAGCATATTAAGAGTGAATGCCTATCAGTAAGCTATCACTCACTGTATGTCTTACAAAAATTATTTGAAGTAATATAACATTGATTTTTTGAAGGGTCACTTTCTGTTAATACTCCCCAAGTAGGCTTGAACAGCCCGAACTCTGTAAATTTCCTTGCGAACACTCACTCCTCAGGCAGCCCTCAGAGCAAAGTTAATTTCCAAATACATTCACACACATCCAGACACTCATGAAGAGCCAGCGACTTGGCAGTGCTTGAGAGAATCAGTAACAAGAAGTGCTCGGTAAATAAATGTTCCATTGGAGTTGTTTCCTTTGTTCTGGTGACAAACACCACAAACGAGTTGGCATTCAAAGCTTACACACGCCCATATAATTCTCTGTCCTCTAATGCAGGGGGAAGTAATGAAGATTTACTCATCAGTCCTTCATTTTGGAGGTACGGAGGCTATGCTGGGAGAATTTTAGTGCATAACAAATAGCTTACTTCTCAGTAAGATCTGGCAGCACTGCCTGTGCGTAAAGGACAGATGCTTACTGCTTGTTTGCTGCAGCTGTACACCCTGAGGTGAGCATGTGCAAAGTGTATGTGCAAGGTGCTGAAGAGAGGAAGCCACTTGTAGAACGAGAGACCCGGTTTAATGGCCTGCCTAAACACTTGAATAAATAGAAGCACTTCCTCTGTTCTCCCTAAATCCCCCAGTTTAACCCTTATGAATCAAACTGTCAGTCATTAAAATGAGTTTAGCTATTAATGAAAAAACAATAAATGTACAATAATGAGGAAATGACCTAATGGACCAAGGCAGATTGACTTAATTCATTATTAATTAACTGCCTTAAGGAGAAACTGTAGAAGGAGTGGCTAAACACCAGGATAACTGTTAACAGGATATTTTCCTCTCCGTTAGTGAGATTTTCTGTTTTGATATGATCTGGAAAGGAACTGAAAAAGAAAAAGAGAGAAAAGAAGACTGTTCTCTGCGTGCTGTCAGGGCCTCTGGTACATGTCACTGCTGATAAATTAAATTAAAGTCCATGTACAGAAGCATTTAATCAGGAAGAACAAGCAAACAAAATGAAACACTATCAGCCTTGTTTTGCTCTCATCCTGGCCTTTCTAAGACAAACTGTTCTTAGTAATTTCTTTTTCCTAGTCATATTAATTACCACATCTACAGAGAAAAATAAACCTGAAAAGCAGTTATAACTTCTTTGAGGGAACAGAAATCCTGTTAAATAAAGAACATCACTACACCTGGAGTTTCATGCCCAGGAAGAGCTACTTCATCTACAATTTCTCTTTCTTACTAAAAATCTCACATATTAACAATGATTTCTTTATAACTGCACGTACACATGCAGCCATGGCAAAGATGAAGCGACAGTATGCTCACCTATTTCTTTCTCTTCCTCTTTGAAGTCTTCTGTTTAAACAACTGTTTCCAGAATTGACATGAAAACATTTTCACTTATGTCCCCCTACTACCAACAAAAAATTGGCAGTGGTCAGACCACTTATCACACCAACCTGCACATCTCATCTCTAATTCACAAGCTCAGAGCCCTCTTCTCTCCATGCTGCTTGTCATTCTCAACAAGATTTCTCAACAAACCTTCCTTCATCACTGAGGCTGCGATTGCTTCTTTCCTTCACCTCATTTCTAACTTCTTTACCTATCTCCTGTTGCTCTCTGAAAAGGGATCATTCCTGGAAACCTTTATGTTACTTTTTTAGGTCAGGCAGAATGTTGTCCAACTTTTTGCCTTGATGCAGTAATGTACGAAATGAACACAGGAAAGTGCAATAGATCAAAAAGAATCACTGATCCCAAGCAAAAGCTTATCACAGGGGAGTAAGAATCCCTAGAGTATTTCAAAGCAGTACATAAGTGTTATATCTAATGAAAGGTTTATTAGTAAAAACAGAATGCAGGCATTGGCCACTGAGACATCTGTATATCACTTAAATGCAAGAGAGCAAACTCAGCCCTGACAACGTACCAAATTAATGCCCACTAAGTAGGTTTATTGTTTTTCCCCTTCAAAAAACAGAAGCAGATTTTCCAAAACAGCAATATATAATGAGGACTATACTGAGAGGCTCAAAGCAATCCTTCCATGCTTTCCCTTTCAAAAAAACACACAAACTTTCTTGCCATTAATTCTCTTCAATCACATGCTCTAGACTCAAACAGCAGACTTTACTCTTAGATAAAAAAATATGTAATAATTGCTACACTAATAGGCCAAAAGACATTCATCTGTCTTGTTTAGGTTATGCTTTTGCTATCTTGATCATGTTCTGTAGCTACATCTCCACTCTGCAGGCAGGATTTCTAACAGGCAGAAGAACTACACATTCCCTCAGACATTCCCTCTTGTGTTAGCAACTGAGACCACTCCTGAATACCCTGCTTCTAATATCCAGCAGGAGCTTGTTGAATTCTGTGACACTAAGTTAGAAGAGTAGCCCCAGCAAGACACAGATGTTAGGAAGAGATATGTTAAAAAATGCTCAGACACTGACAGAAACTGAACATTTTTGCATGATGGAAATTGCTTGTGGGGAGAAATACTAAAGCTTCACTTGCCTCCCACATACAATGGGAGATTGCCCCAGAGCTTAGAGCTACACCCAGCCGAACATTTTTTGAATGAAGTAATAACACAATAAGTTTTATTTAAAAAGTAACACAGAACAGATTTTCTTTCCAGAAAGCTAGGAAGCCAAAAATCAGAGCATGTGGAGCTTGGATGCTGATAAAAGTAGCATCTGTTACAGAACGTATGCAATACCATAGAAAGATACTGGCGTGATACAGGCTACTGGTTGCTGGCTCTGATGCTACTTAGAGCAGGAATAGCACTCCCAGAATTTTCGCCTTATTTTGTTGGCCTGAGAAGTAAGATGCTGCATAATATGGTCTATCCCAATCCCACTACTCCATTATTTGTATGGAAAAAAAAATTCAATGTTTCTGTGACTTAGTTTCTCCCTCAATCAAATCAGAATTGCCCATACTGGTAGGTTTAATGACTGCTTAAAATCCCTGAAGGTATGGTTTTAGGTAACTACAATATCGCACATCCACTTTTAGTATTCAAAATTACACTTTTAAGTTCATTAAAAATACTCATAACATTCATAAAAAACAATGCACATCTTAACTTCTTGACTACATGAAAATTTAGAATACCGGGGAAACCAACAGTTGTCTAAAATATTAGGTATAAGAAATACAGACTTACGTTTGTGTTGCAGAGTTTATATTGCTTGTAGGTGCCAACACATACAATAGCTGCAGACCTTTGAGGCTGGGGCTGACCCTGGACCATTGGGTGTGATGCAGATCCATGAAGGGTTGAGTCACTGCTGTGAAACAAGTTCTGAGATGCAGGAAATGAAGGTGACTGATAAACTGAGGGTCCAAGGACCTGGTGACCAGCCTGCGGCCCGCTTTCTTCTTGATAAAGGTTCCCATGTTGGAGAGAAGCGCTGGCTGGCTGGCTGTAAGCGTTCATGAGACTTGGACTCTGATGAAATACATTGTTCCTTGATGACTGTCGCTGCCTTCGAAGTTTCTGAGGCTGCTGACCAGTATCAGTTTGTAAAGGTAAAATGTATGGCACTTTTCCATATCCATACTTTCCTGGACCAATAGGATTTCTGTTTCTGCTTCTAAAATCAGAGACACAAAAAATGGTTACTGAGTTCATAAATGAAGGAGCTGTTAGATACTCGTAACTCACTACTTGTCTAAATTGTCAGTGCAAAGCAATAGTGGAAGGACAATGTTGTTCTTTTCAACCCTAGTGCTCTCCTTGAAGATGGAAATTCTCAGAATCTCCTAAAATTCATAACCATGTTCTTGAAGAGCTTGAGATACACAACAGCAGGGAATCCCTGCTGTGAATTTGGGTAACAGCAGGGGAAATTTTGAATTCAGTATGACAGAGATCATTAAACATTTGCATACATTTAGAAGGCCTCCTGTGGTTCTGCTTCAACTGCTACTCAACAGATATAAACAGAAACAGAAAAAGGGTGAGGAACATCAAAATATTATTAAAAGACCTCTGGAAAAGACAACAAATGCAGAAAAATATTCTTTCTACAGTGCAGTTTACTTTTTCTCCTTCTTTAGCCAGTAGATTTGAATTGTACCTTTAAGAAATTGAAGAACCAGGCACTGAGTCAAGAGGACACAGGAGTCCAAGGAGTGGGATTCACACATAATGGGTATCTAATGGACAACCTCAGATTCAGGACATGGAAACAGCATCACACACGGTTGCTGTCTGATCATGTCCAATGGCCCTAAGCTTGCCAGGAGCACTGGCCAGCAGCAGGTGCTCACTGAGAGGCAGCTCTGTCTTCTACACACCCACAGAAACTAAGGACTAAGTCTAAAAAGTCAGCTCCAAACTACCAGCTAAAAAGCACAAAATGAATAATGCATTTGACTCATACTATTCAAAAGGGTTAATCCTGGAATTTTATCTGCAAGCAATAGGCTTATTTGCATTTATTTTCCTTGCCATCCTGCACAGCTAACATCACGTCAGGACTTGATCTCTACTGCTGCAGTCTGAAGAAATAAGTTGGCAAAAATAACCCTTCCAGTAGAGAGCAATGTGTGAATACAGATATTCTGGGTAACCTTTGCAGCTCAGGATAGGAGACTCTCTTAAAAAAGTAAAAAAAAAAAGTCCTTTTCCCTCAGTCCATAAAACATATTTTTTATATATTTAATATGTATAAAATAATAGACTTGAGCTGCAGTGAAAACCAAAGGCCATAAATAGACATAATCATTTTCTAGAAACTGAAATGTTACAGACGTCAGCCAGCCAACAGATCAAAGACTTTTCTTTGGGTTTGTTTTTTCTCCTGTTTGTTTTCTTCCTCGCTCTTAGGTTCTCCCAAGACCTTTGTTATATGGAAACCATGGAAGTCACTTAACATTCTAGCTTTATGGCCTCGTGGGGCTTTTAATCAATCTTCCTGGCTCAAGGATGTGTGAACAAGAGTGCTGATTTACCCTGGCAGATAAGCAGACAGCACTCTTGAGCTGTTTATAGCAGTTAATCTGCTCTGTGACCATGATGGTCATTGTCGAGGTAGGTTTTTGGTGGTTTCAGCAGAGAAAAGCAGTACAGTGATTTATAGCATTAAGGGAAGAAAAGTAAGTGTCCTGTAAGGGGACAGAAGAGGAAATAAAGAGAAATTATGAGTGGCAATTAGTTCAGAAGTTGAGGCTAAAGTCAATGGGATTTAAATAAGCACAGTATTGTGGTGTGTAATTTGTGTGGAGCTTTTTTAATGGCCAAATCAATTGATTCTCCCTTTGTTGCTGCCATTTCTCAATTTTAACATAGCATCTCACTAGCAGGTAAGAGTAAAACAAATTTAAAACAAAAGTCCTCCTTTCTTCACATTCTAGACATGTTTTGGCACTCTGGAAAAACTATGGCATTACAGTTCTCAGGAAGCATCTTAGATTTTGGAGCAAACTGGTTTACCTTGGGAAATAGATGCAAGTCCTTACTTACATGTGCCCTAGTTTCTAATGAGACTGACCAACAGCAGTTTCTTGACTGCAATTTTGTGCCAGTGCCTTCACAGGGTGGGCACAGACTGGCAAGTCTACTGCAATTAGTTTTTTAAATACATGATTTACAGTCAGGTTGCTTGCATTTGGCATCAGGAAGAGAAAGCTGAGAATAACAGAGCACTAAGCCATTTTCAGACCAGAGGAATGGTAGGAATATGCCTCTGGTTCAGCCATCTAAATGCTAAATTCTTTACAGCTACAAACACTTCCACAGAGGAGCAGCAAGGCACGTCGCCTGACCTGCCTGGAGGAACTGCTGCTCACAAACCAGGAGAGGTCAAGCAAGAGGGCAAAAATGAGACTGATGTTTGACTGTTAACCTCCAGTTCAGGGTCATGAATGAGAACCGAAAATAACTGAAGGATATGCAAGAAATGACAAGCAAACTAGGACTCTTCAGCCTGGAAAAAGACAAATAGGCAAACAGTAGTCTTAAATATAGCATATTAGCTGAAAGGCTAAACCCATGGCTGAGGGCACAAAGCGACCAAAAGCTGCTGAAATCTCATCAAATTAATTGCAAAAATTTGAAAAAAAAATTGATTTTGAGGGATTTCTCATTAAATGGTCAATGCTGCAAATACTGTTCAACAACAGCCTCTTAGAATTGAAAGCAGTAACAGTGTTCTCACTGTTAATTCCTATTTCATCTTGGCTTTTTTTTTTTTTTTTTTTTTTTTTTTTTTTAAATTACAACTTGGAAATCTTGCTGAAGTCCCAACAAGTTTACTCTGCTCAGGTTGTGCAGGAATTACGGTCCGGAATTTTCATTGGAATACACTTTCCATGAAATGGAAGGTTAACTTCTCGTAGCTTAGAACTTCAAGTTTCTTTCAACATACAAACTGCTGGAAACAAAGTGGAACACTCAAGCTCTAATTATTAACATCTTTATCAGTGTGTATGCATTCATTTAAACCACTATTGCCTGGATGGAAACTATTCAGAGCTCTGTGTTTTGCCTTAAAGCACCTTTCATTCACGCTTGGCAACATCCTTAAAAACTGGGAATGAAGATTGTTGCAATGTAATTAAGAAGACTGTAAAAATAGCTTAGTGGTAATTAGCTTTTATATTCCTTGGGGAGCATCAGGTAGAATTTATGATGTCATACAGTAACAAGGAGGGGACGTTTAGTAGATCCATACATGAAGAGAGAACAATGGGGAGTGGGCATTCAAGGGTAGGAAAGAAGAGGAAAATCAGACAGTGGCTATCATTAGCTTAATAATTAGAACTAAACTAACCTTCTTGACACTGGTTTATGCTAATTCAAATCAGCTCTGATCTACCTGTAGGAGATGGAACTAAGTCAAGCCCTGACAGCTTATTGACTGTTTTCAGTTGACAGTTGCTTTTTTCTTACCTTCTTCTCGTAACCCACATTACACACTCCTCACCACAACGTGGTTTGGAAGCCCCTCTTTATGGTTTTGTTGTTGTTTGTTTGCATCACAACATAGGTCACAAGTGGGTCAAGCAAGTAACAACACTCCCCTAAACCTATACATGACCAAGTATGCTAAAAACCAACAGGCTCATCTTTCTCAGTGTGGCAGCGGACGTTGCCACCGGAGCAACATTAAATTTATCAATCCCATCTGTTGACAAAATCACAGTATGTCAACATCTCTCAGACAAACACTCAAAAAGCCCAATACAAGAAAGATCTAAGCATTAAATTACTCTGACAAAGCTTCTACTGCGGAAAAACAAAGAGGGAAATCATGCCACTAAGAACAGAGTTGTCATCTAAAGGCAAATTACTGCTGATTAGAAAATATATGCTGAAAAGCAAGTAGCGGCACTAAGTGTTTCATGTCAGACGTAGCCAGTAGACATCTCTGATCTATTATGTTCATCTCAAGTAGAGGCATAACAGCTGTTTAATGCAGCTCTGGCAATCTTCTTAGGCAGAATTCCCACATACACACCTCCCTGATAGTTCAGACAAATCTGTTTAGCACTTTGATAACCAAAATGGTGAGCACCTTTAAACTTAAGCCAACCTAAATATATACTTGAATTAAAAAATACATTTGCCTAGACAAGTACAAGAAATCAGTCCTTGAGCTGTTAGTGTAGGGGTTGTAGCAAACCTATCTTACAACAGTTACTGTTAGCTGGCATTCTTCTTGTCTGTTAACGATCCCTCCTGCGTTAGGGACAAGTCAGCTGACTTCACCAAGAACTCAGCCCTCGCAGAACCAAAAAGGAAATTTCTTGTAGTAGCTTTTTCCAACTGCAGCCCTGAGCGTACACACCCCCCAACAGGCAAATAATCACAGTATCATTGCTTCTGAGTTTATGAACTGAGAACAATGCTTTGAACCTCAAGTGTTCTCGAGGTTCACTAGGAAAGAAGTACTCAAGGAGCTGGTGGGCAGGTAGGTTATCTGTACTGAATGGAAACCCTCTTTGATCCAAGGACACACAGCATCTTTAAAATGCACAAGTAAGATTACAGATTTCCTGCGCTTGCACCTGCTCTCTGAAGTGCTCTTCACAAAGCCTCTCTCCCAAACAAATACCTTTTCATTTTTTTCCCTTTTCATCACTTCCTTCCTCCTTACATTTATCCCATAGTTCACTAAGCAGAGGTTCCCTGGCTCACTTCTATCTGAAGCATACCTTTTCTTTCTCTTCTGATATCAGACAGAATAAAGAATGTATTTTACATTAACTTTGCAGCACTTCCTTCCACTTGCCTATCAAAATACTTCTCTTGTAAATGAAGAACTACAAGTTTGAACATTAGCAGAAGCTCTTACTAATAACATCATAAAAGGCTTGACCACTGGTTGAAACAATGTCTTAAAATGAACCCAAAGAAGCTGCAATTCCTACATTTTCAGATACCAACCTTTCACTCAATAATTCATGGAATAATATCAAGTTCTTGAAACTTCCCGAAGGTAACATCCTCGAGCCATTAGTTTCACTAGAGTTGAGGAAAAACTGCCCACCAGCTACAGGTTCAGTGATTTAAATATTCTTAGGCACACAGTAAGGTTTACTTTAAAAAGGCTGTCCACCACATAATTTTGGCTGCCTTACATAACTGTCTTATCCTGGTCATAACTGCCATCAAGTTTATACCTCATAGCATTTTAGCAGACTCTCTTACAACTACCATTTTTAATGAAAAGGAATGACAAACTGGTCCTGGGAAATGTATTTCCATCTGCTCAGAAGGAAGAGCTCTCAATAACCAGGTTGATTTGCATCAAACCACACTGTGTTACCTCTCAGTACTGCACCACAGCCCTGTGCAGTTCTGCATTCCAGATACTCACTTTTCACCAGCTTTAAATCAATCTGGAGAAAATCACTTAAACATGAATGAAAGAAGCAAGCCCTTTGACTTTGCTTTACGTTATGAAAATGCATGCCCATCTGCTCACTGACCTGGAAAATAGCCCTAAAGTGGTGAGCAGTTAGCTTTGCCAAATGCTTGGTCACGAGAGAGTTAAATCACCCCGGCTGGGAATCTATCAGACGTTGGAAAGCAGAGCCATCATCGCCAAATATTTTTTATGATGTTACACCAAATTATTCACACTTCATCAATGCATTTTGTCACAATTAAAACGGCCTAGGCATTCCTTTTACTCTGATTTTCATTATCAAGGTAACTAAAACAATATAACTAAATAATTTGTTTTACACTCCTTGTAACTTTGGTAACCACAAAGTGATTTCTGAATATTTGCTATTCCCCCAGCCCCCCACTCCCCAAAATTCCCAAAACCAAGTTGGTTTTTCCTGTTAGAAAACAGATAATTTAAAAAGTCATTAGGTGAATTGTCTCTTGGATTAATACATGGCAGATACACACTGTCTACCACAAATTAATTCTTCCATCCCCAGAGATCTTTGCTAATACTGCAGCTCAGCACAGAGGCAATGCACTCAGTGCAGTCACCCTATGCTGCCTTTTGCTGATCTCCCAGCCAGTGCTGCATAACCTCAGCTATGTTTCAACACTGCAGCAGAACTAGTTCTGCCCCTCAGCTTTGAGGTCTGATTGAATAACGTAGCCATGTGATTAGCAGGTTAAGCAGCAGAAATCCAACACAAGTGACTACATAACCGAGTCGAGATGTATTATAACAACAGCAAGAGCTCTGTTGCACTTCCATCCCTTTCTGAGCACTCATTTACTGGAGAAATGTACTGTCATGTCTTTGAGTGTACACGAGTAGTGGCCCCACTTCACCACCTCTCCTGCAGTCATCCCACTTCAGGAAAGGATGAAACACACAGTAAATGGAAGAAATTTCCCAGGGTGGTTTGCAGTTACAGTATCATGTTAGGTTTTCAACTTTGGTAATTCCATTCAAAGTGCACTCACAGTACCATAATAGAAATCAATACTAATTAATAATAAGCAAGATGCAGAGCTTGCCAGGGCATTAACACTCGGAGGAGACATGGAACAGCACAAAGCCAATCTGAGGCCAGAACGAATGCAGTTAACTATTCATTCTGCCAGGAAGTTCCTCACAGGGAGGTCTTTATCGCCATTAGATGTTTTGGAATTTTATTTAGAAGGAAAATAAACATCTCTCTCACATGGTTTTAAATCCCCTCAAGTGCTACCAAAATGAATTCTTTGATTATCACTGCTGATGTTAGATTTTTCTTAAAATTTCTCCTCAGAAAAGGATCAAATCCATCTCTGTCTTCCCCAGCAAGCTTTTATAACAGTATTGGGTTTGGGCTAAAGTGCACCGTGTTTTCTTTCTGTTCGGAAAATAATAAAAGGAGAGATGGCAAAGTACTTGAGCCAAGGTTTCTATTCCAAAAAAAAAAAACCAAAAAGAAAACAAATGCCCACATCAATAAGTAGAAAGCCGGAGAACTTGGGAAAACACTGCCTGCCTACTATGTGACTGTCTACATTTGTCCCCCTCTACAAATTGAAGCCAACTGTAAGTCACGAAAACTACATCAGAACATGCAGCTACAACAACCAAATTGTCCCTTTAGAGGTGAATTTTTGACCTGACAACTGAATAAGCCACATTTGCCTGGTCAAAAGCACCTGTTAAAGAGGGAAAACAAATATCTTCCTAAAGGAAGCTCTGTTTTGGCGTTAAATGATACACTCTTCCTTCCCATTGCTCACAGACCCAGAAATGCACACTGACCCTATACAGGGCACAACATAGCACAGGAGACATTCATGTCAGCTGCTGGCAGCAGAACAAAGACTACAGATCTATGGCCATGTGAGAAGTTGATGACTTGGGAAGTATTTCCTCACTGCAAATTTTTCCTCTCATTCTTCTTCCAAATATAAAAAGAGCTTTAGGGAAATCCTTTCCTTTTTAACATATTTCTCTAAATATTCACTGTTTATATAAGCCTGCTTTACCTATTTCATTATTCTGGTGATAAATGTAGTTTTTCCTTTCTGCTAGAACAAGCCACGCGTGCCAGTGTTAAACCCAGCACAAAGCACCCTGAGTGCTTACAGATGTGGACACAAAGTTCTGCCTCTCCATAATGACAGTCCACTTGCAGGGAAAGTAAAGGTGGCAACTGTAAACACCGACTGAGACTGCTGAAAAATAAACTAAGAAGCAGCAAGTCCAGTTACCTCTTATTGCTCTAATCCAAGTACTTTTAATGCTGCTTAGCAGCTGACAGTTCAATCTGCCTTGTGAGGGTGCGGGATGGATGACTGAGGGAGAGCCGCACACAGACCAGGCCCCACCTAGAGACAAGCAGTCAGTATGCAGATGGAGAGAAGACAAAACCACAGCTCCATCACCAAAATAGAGATTTGGAAATGCAATCCTTAAGAAGTACTAAAACCTAGCCCACGGATGATATTTCCTTTCAAGATGCATTTCCTCTCTTAAAACATTTGCTATCCTTTGGCATGCCTTTATTGCTTTTCCGTATGTGTCTCTTTTTAAAGACGTCAAAATGCAATTGTATTTTCACATTATCTTCTTGTTCTCATTTGTTCTCACAGTACAGTATGCTCCACACATTTTATCTCAATGAAGTAAAAGCAAGACTTCGCTAATGGGAACCCAACACATCCATGCTGAGAAGAACTCCTCCTTTTTTGTCAGTGGATAACCCAGAGAACCATAAGCTTTCTTTTTGTGTTATCACCCTCATCCCTGTGACTAGGATTTCCTAACACATTTCAGTTATGCAAGAACTCAATTTACAGCACAATGATGAAGAGGAGAGCACACGAACTTCAGAAATCAGGCTTCTAATTGTAGGTACTCACATGTGAGCTTCTCAGGGAGCCCTGGTTGGTAGCCTAACAAACACAAATGTACTAGCTATCAAAAACTGTAAATGTCCTTCTTCATAGACAAGGTGCTTTACAGTTTATCATATATAAATTATATTTTGAATTTCACTAAATAAATGGAACCGTTCTTTACCTGGAAACAGGCAGAGAACTTTTCCACTTGTTGCTAAATGGCACACATACATTTGGCTGCTCTGAAGGACTGCTACTGCTGTTAAAATGTGTTTGTCTTGGAAGCAATCCCATTTCATCTTACCACACCGTCAAACGTGAGCTTATCTCAGTCACAAATGCTCATCCCTCTTTTATTATTTTATGAAACTCTCCTAAAATGACAACTTTATATGAAAGTCCAAAACAGTAAATAAGAATATCCCCAAAAGTTTCCCCTCACTGTACACATTGTGGAAACACAGATTTTATTTTCAATAGCCTGACATCATTTTCCATCATTATCCATTCAGTGAGCACAGAACACTGTTCTAAGTATAAAAGTCATATCTAGAATAACTCAGTGTTTTGAAATTCATTTTCCATTTTACCAACAGGACCAGTAATCACATTTGTAAGGAAGGATTATCCTCAGCACTTTGTAAGTTAAGGAAAACAATGAGGTTTGTCATTTAAATAATTTCATTTTCAAGTAAAATCTTTGTTCTCATTCTGTTTTTACAGTCACCACCAAAGAATCTGAAAGTTATGCAATACAGTAGAATTAAAGCCACCAGGGACCCTCCTAACACAAGATGGAAATAACCTATTACGCAAATAAGATTAAAACACTGACCTTAAATCCAGTCTTCTGCCAAGGGGCAGTAAAAGGGCAGTGGGGGTGGAAATCTACTGTGGTACAGAAGCTTGCACTGTGCTTAGGAAAGTACAGGAATTTTCAAAACCAAAGACCTCCATCATGCAGGAAAGTGGAGTCACAGCAGATATTACAATCATTTCAGTATTTCATATTGCAAGGCATTTAGTAAGAAATAACATAGCTTCACTTGTGCAAGCAGGAAAAATTGCTTTCTGCTCCTCGCCCTCATTTTCCAGCCATAACTGCCGCATTTCTTTCAAACTGTTCCAGTCTCTCCTGGCCTGCAGAGGCCACCAGAGCAGCAAGGGAGAGCCCAACACAGGAGCCCCAGCTGTGCCAGCAGCCTGGCAGCAGGTCTGCTGCAGAGGCCAGGCCAGCTGGGATTTCCTTGGAGACTGGAAGTGCCAAGGGCTGGAGCAAACAGGCTTTGAATGACTTTGAGCCGATGGTGCAAGGCCAAGCTTCCAACATTAGTAATAACTCAGCTATGTACTACAACCTGTATCTGCTACACTGCACAGCTGAGAACAGAAGTGCATTATGCTAAATGATTAAATAGGAAAACAGAAAAAAGAAAATACGACTTTCGTCTCAATTCAGTCCTGTTAAAACTGCTCAGAGAAGTCTACCTCTGGCACCCTTTGTGCTTTTATAAGATCATTAGTATCACAATCAGCAATATTACAGTTATACTCAGAACTTCTAAGCCATCCATCTGCATGGGTTTGGAAGCAAGAAAGAAAAAGCAGTGAATAAAGGAAATGGCTAACACGTAGATGAACAACGTCTGAACATCTGGTCCCACTCTGAGATTTTTCTTTACTGAGACAAACAGAAGGAAAAGAGCTTAATTTCTAATTTCAAATACTCTTGCAGGGGCTGAGGATGTCTGTATCATCAGAAGTAAGAGAGTGATGCTGTCCTATTTGAGGCAGGCTGGAACATTGCCTCAGGGTTATGTTTCCTTTCTTGGCCTGGGCCATCAGATATCTTTAAAAAGGGGAAAGGAATTATGGTTGACTGCTTCACCTAACAATCTTAAAGAACAGTATAGGAAGAAAGAGACTTAAAAAAAGGAAAAATTTAACCAAAAAATATCACTCCACGTGTTTTCCAAAAGAGGGCTGAGAGGCGAAAAACCAGAGAACTCCCACCTGCTGGAACACACAATCTGAGGGAAGACAGACAGAATACACAACTTTTGGGAACATCCCCTCCCACAGGATCTTCCGTGCCTGCTCTCCTCAGTTTCCAAGCTGGAAATGCATCTTTTCTCTTTTCATTGATAGACAGATAGAAAGATAAAAGCCAACAGTTTTGGCTACAGCAAATGGCAGACTGGTTTCTAATAATTGCTTTTCCAGAAAGGAGAGGTTGTTGAAAATAATTGTAACAGCACAGTTCCATCCAGCTTTAAAGGCTGAACAGCAAATAGTACTAATCTGATACACACAATGTTTGAAACAGTTTATGTATTAAAAAAAAAAACATTTTTTTTGTTTGTTTTGGACTGGAAATTTTGCTAAAAGGTAGAAAACAAAAGAAGGGAAAAGAGAAAATAGCAAATGCATAAATACAAACTGAAAAATAAGGGAATAAGAGGAAAACAAAATCAGTTTTGATCAGAAAAAGTGAAAAGCTGGTTAGTCATTCTTCACCAAAAGTTTCATCAATACCTTTTTCAACCAATTGAAATTAGAATGACTCCTGAAATCAAGAATCCTAACTGTTACTTGTTAAGACTCTTCTTATTATGGAGAAGATGGAAACAACAAAAAACAAAACAAAACAAAACAAAAAAAACCCTAATGGAAAAGGTAAAAATATCACAGTAAATTATGAAGCAGATTTTAAAGGTGAATAAAATCTGCCCAGTACAGTTATAGAATTATTATGACTGTCCTTCCTCGGGTATCACCGCATCATACCACCTCAGAAACAAATGCCTTCCACAGAGGACAGTACACATTAGTAAAGACTAAGGCTGACTATTATCACCTTCCCATAGGTATTAAAAAATAATGGTTCTTGTCTGATATGCCATTCTTCAGATATATCATTCACAGCGGGAATAAAATGTGTGCACAGACACTGTACCTCTTTTCTGGCTTGGGGTGATGCCTCTGGGACTGAGAGTGCCGGCTGCCTCTGGGAGCTCCTCGGCTCATGTGGCTGTTGTTATGGCCTTCGGAAGGAGCAGAAGCCCGCAGGCCGGCCCGGAGCTGCTCTTCATTCCTGTGAAGCGGCACAGACGTACGGATGGCAGAAATGATGTGGCCTGGGTAAGCAGTCAGTGAGTCCTGGTGCCGGGAGTTCTGGTGAGCAAGAGTTCTCTCCGAGGCCGCGTATTGCCGCCCCGGCCTCTGGTAGCCCCTTTCGCGGTAGTACGCCGGGAGGCACGGCCTCGTTTGCTCCATCACACCACCGCTGCAGCTCCTGGAGCAGGCAGACCAGGGGCCCCAGCTGCCCCACATGCCTGGGATTCCCGCGCCGCTATCTTCAGATGCATCTCTTTGCTCTTCTATCCTCTGGGGAACCTGTAGATACAACAGACTGACCGTGAACAAGAGTTGACACTACAATATGAAGGTGGTCATACCTCATCCCAGAGGTCCTGACAGCCTCAGCCATTTTGGCATTAAATGCACAGTTCTGTTCTTTCCGTTCTCCAGCTGGTTGAATCACAAGTATTGAAAGCAGGCTACAAATGTCTGATTCTCAAGATTATTAAAGTGCAGCGCATTCTCATAAATAAGCATCCTCTGGCTGTTATACTTATATACTGTTGTATACTGTTTACTTATATTCCAAATCTTTGTGCCAACAAGCACACATGCCCATCATTTCAATTATCAGACAAAAAGAAGCACTAAGCACAGCTAACAGTACAGCCCTACTCAGGTGTCGAACTGTCTCAAAATAAACTCTGGAAAATCAACCATTTCTCTCTGCATGTCACTTCTTCCTGCTTTGAAGAATAACCTCCTAAACACGTAACTTCCATCAACAATCTTGGCTCAAACACTGCTGCACAGTACTAGAAGATTAACATCTACATACTTGGCCTCCAGGCACAGATAACACACGCAGGCCCTACCTGAAGTGCCAGCCCGCACAAACTACTGATAAGCAAACTATAAACATGGCAGGCTTGGATGGAATGTGGTTTGCTGAATGCTCCATTATCATAAGCAAAGCCAAGGCAGTGAGGGTTTGTGGTGCTGCTGTGTAGGACTCAGTTGCGGTCTACATAATCTGAAACATTTCCCCACTCTGAGGTTGCTCTCCCTCTTTCATCACCAACCACAGAAAAAACTGCATTTAATTATAACTTGTGAATAATAAAAACCATCTGCATTAGTGTGATATGTTCTCTATTTCACCAATATTATACGGAAACAGAAGCAGATGTCTCTGTATTTAATTTGTGTTTTTCTGTGGGTACCCCATTTGGCATGAGTCTTTTAAATCCAATAGCCTGTACAACCTAATAACCACATAATGTCAAGATTATGAATAACATGCAACAAGGACCTGGTTTCTGGCTGTTATATTTGCACTCATATCCAATAGCAGAACATTGCTGGCTCACAATATAACCAACTAAACAAGCTTAGTTTCTTCAGTTTGCAATTTTGTCACTGAATATTCACATTTTATATGTACATTACATACTAATACAGCTCTAACACAGATACAGCGTAAAACCAATAGCCCGTTGGTTGCAGACAAGTCTCATTTCACTTTGCACAATTAGTCTTCCAAACAGTTTAAATCACACAAACAAACAAAAAAAAAACTGTTCATTTACTCCTAGCAGCAAATTGTTCTATAATCTTTATTACAAGGAACAGTGGGTTTAAATATCAGCAGAGGTGCACCAAATTGGATAGCAGGAAGAACTACTTAACAGAAAGACAAACAAAGCATGGGACCTGAGCACCTGAGGAGAACCTGGCTCCCTGCACTGGAGGCGAGCCCAAACCTCCAGCAGGAACAACCAAGCCACAGCTGCTTCAACCGGGCCTCCCAGGTCACTTCCTGTGCTTTGGTCCTCTGATTAGCAGGTTACACTGCAGCCAGTAATGAATTCTCACACTGCCCTAGGGTATAGCCAAGAAATTACAGGTAGCTAAGGGAGATAGCTGAAGTATTCCAAAATAGCTCAGAAGCACCAGAGACTCAGATTGCTGAGACTTAATTCCACTCTCCCTTTAAAAATGACCCACCGAACAGCACAGTTGCTAAAGAGTTTAAGCCCTCACTGTGACAAGTGAGGGTAAAAGTGAATTTTTTTTGCAGAGTTAAATCATGAAAGCAAATTCTTTAACAGAAACACACAAACTGCAATAGGGAGAGAAAAATTATGTCGTCTCATTGACTTTCCTGTAGTTGAAGATTGATTCCTCCTTCAGGTGACCTAGTAAAAGTCATTCCAACTGCAAGCACCATCAGAAAGATGTCTGTCAACTGCAAGTTAATCAACCACCAGGTATTTTGCTCTACTAATTCAATCCATTTTCCCCTTTATTTTCATCCTATTACTACAGTCCTTTCTTTCTTTCCTGTACATTCTTCAATCATTTGGCAGGACAAGGTTTGTAAGTAGAAGTACTAACTATCACTAGGTACAGCTGTATAGTAAACAACTTAGACAAGCTTTAAGGTGTGCATATGCTTGCAATTTTTACATTTGCACTAACTATCAGTGAAATCTCTTTAATTTAGAAATTATCATCATAAAGATCATTGCAGACTGAAAACCCAAACTTTACAAACTCACACATGCTTGCAGCAGTGCAGTACAATGAGGAGCCCTGGCACAGGGTGTCAGCCCTGCTTCTGTATTTCTAGGAGCTGCCTTGGTCATTCCTTTCCATGACAGAAAATCAGAATTCTAACATAAAGAAAGGGCATTACACGTGCAGTAGTCACACTGAACATCAATGCCTTATCCAGTAAACCAGCACATTGTTTTGTTTCATATCAGGTGATCCCCAACATCCCTAACTTCTTTTTTCCCCTAACATCTGCTACTTCAGGAAATTTGTAGTTCATTTCATACAGCACTGATGCAGTCGCTGATGCAGTCACTAATGCCCCATTTCAGCACACCACTGAAACATGTGTCTGATCTGAATGTGAATAAGCCCACTGGAGGAAAAAAGAAGTTAGGTGTACACACACCACTAGATGCAATCTACTGTTCAATCTGTTCTACTGTTTAATATCCTGGTGTTTAAAACACGGAAACTGAAAAATTAGATGACTGCTCTTTCTTTCTAAAAGCTTTTCAAGTACAGTTTTTATTATGTTATTTACAGAATAATGAGGATCAGACATCTGTGACAAACATGGAAAAGAAAGGTGAGCCACATGACTCTAGTCATTGAGGTTTTGTTAAACTTGATATACAACTCGAGTCTCGTGGTCAAAGAGATCTTAGATTTTATAATAAGCTATTCTTTGCCTTCAATGTTCTCTAGAGCAGCCACCTCCATTATCTTCCTTGCTTTTCTCCATCTTCTCCATCAAAAAATGCTCCAGCTCTTATCGAGTTGGTCTGCTTTGCCCTCCTTGCTTTTAAGCTTCTCCTACTGCATAACCCATAAAATCCCTCATTTACTTGGGCTGTTCAGGCCCCTCTTCTATTCTCATTCAAATTACCTTTAAAGACCTATTTAGCCCTTCTGATGCCTTTCCAACAGAGAACCTCTAATGATTAAAGAGAAGCAGGAATTTCAATTGTTGCCTTTCTCCTAATGGTCAGCCTCTTAACCCGTAAACCCAGAGGACCAGAATTCACCTTTCGTTTTCCTCTGCGAGGAACATGAACTGTAACAGCAACAAATACATCATTTGAATAATACAATCTCAGCTTTGATAACATTCCTCTTTATGAAACTGATAATCCTGCGCTGCTGCACAGTTTTTAAGACTACAGAATCTTTACGGAAAAGTTGTATCACCTCTGATATGAATCAGTACCAGAGTAAAATTTAATCCTGTGCATTTTTCTCAGAGTTGATTCTAATTTAGCATTTTAGGGTGATGTCACAACAGTAGAAGGAAGGGATAATCTGAACTCAGTCTGAAGTTCATTACTAAACACCAGCACACTGAAGGCTGTCCCGCAGATTCATCCAGACTAAATTCTCCAGATATGGTAGGACAGGAGCAATGGAAGAAGAGAATTACATGGCACTAACACTGTTCCTCAATTACCATCATCTTTTACACCTTTCCAGTGCCCAGAAGAGCTGGTATCTGGATCCTTTAAAGATACTTTAGGTGCCTTTCTAGCAAATGAGACCCAGCCCAAGGTAACTTGTCTTTACAAGCTTTTTTGAAACACAATGCATAAGGATTCTTTTCATAAATACAACTCTGTTTTCACTATAGATACACCATAATTTCGCACATATCTCAAGGATTCATTTAATCTGGAAACAGTGACTCCTTAGCTGAAAAAAAGGATGTTGCACCTACTGCAGCTCATGAGCTTTGCAGGTTTCACTGCAGAATCTGTCAGTTACTTCTACAACAGCAGTTGGTTTATATTCTCAGCATGTAAGGAGGAGAGATTATAAATTTATCTGGAGGTAAGAAGATCGTGGAATCAAAGAGAAGCTGTCAGATCTTTGTAAGATCCACTAACATCACCTATTCTTACAGTATTACATTTTACAGCATTAGCACCTCAGCTTGCCTATTTCCAGACTGGTTGTCTGTATTGTATAATTAACTGCTTACAGAAGCACAATTAAACTTCTTAGCATGAAACTGTTCTTCTACAAAACCTCCTCTGCAGGTGTGCTTTAATTCTATAAAACCCCTTGCCCCTTCAGCACTCCTCATAGCTCCATCAGAGTATAAGTATGAAGAAAAAACAGTATGAAATAACAGCAAGAAAAAATACTATGCTCTGGAGCAGATAAACTTGTGTGCTTGAGCTTGCTAACATCCGTTCATCATCACTTAGTCTTCAGATCAAAACAGAAATCCCTAAAATGATAAAAACTTGAAAATTTCACCTCCACCCTCTTAATCATGGATAGAGACTTTCCAGTTCTCATAAGATGTTTTTTTTCTTGTGCATTTGAAATTACACAAGATGACAAAGTGAAGGTTGGACAAGGTGGTATAATTTGAATGCACAGAAGGAAAAAGTTAAGTAGATCTATTCTTTACTTGCTTAGTTCAAAAGGTTAAGTATTTCAAAAACACAGACTTGTCCTATACAATGTTAACATCTTTAGTGGCTTTTAGGTAGACTAACTCTCCATTAAATCACTGCCAAGAGCAAGTTTGTATTCAATGCTTGTAGTTTGAATCCTATGAGAAGTATCGAGTCTTCACCTCACCTTTACTACAGTACTACCTTAGCACACACCACTTTGACACAGTCTGCATTTTAAACAGAAAAACCATTTCCCTTGGGTTCATGTACTGCAGCACTCAGATCCTGAACCAGAAATTTCAGGAAAAGCAGCAGTACACAAGCCATTGAAATCCAGCACAAATTTCTAATACCACTTCTATCAGAAAAGTCAGAAATAAGAACTGCAGCTTGGGATCTCAGCAGCATAGGCTGATAATTTCACTGTGTACCTCCAAAATTTTTCTTATAGTAAATGACAAATGATCATTCTGTATTTCACCACACCACAGTGTATAATTTGAAACCACTAACACAATCCAGCTGAGTGATCTCTCTCTGAAAGCCAGCAGTTCTAACCTGCTCAGCCTCCCTTTGTAAAGGACAGCAGCCACAAGTGGGACCATTCTCACTCTCAGTACTTTTTCCACAGTGTGCAGTGCTGCAGGTAGTACTTCAAATATGAATTAATGGACTTTCACAGCAGTCAGATCATAATACTTGGTGACAGCACGCACCTTTTAACCTACCTAAGCAAGTTACTACAGCCACAGCCAACAGTACAACGCCCTTTGTGGGTATCGAGCATCGTGCATTATCCCAAATTCAGAACTATAAAGGGATAAAAGTCAAAGGCAATCTTTAAAGATCTGGAGTTACCTACACTAAATCAGACATTTCTGGTTCTGTTTACCTTAGATACAATGTTATATTCAATGTATTTCACTTCTAACATGTTATCTGGCACTTATTTTTCCTGGTTAAACCATGATGCCCTGTGGATCCATGAACAAATTAAGTACATCATGCTCCTAGTTATACGCGTGAAAGGGATATAAACAGGTACAAATGTCTGTTTTGCAAAGAGTTACGGAACTATTTTGACCCAAAGTCGAAGAAATTGGATCCAGAGGGACATTTTGTCACCTGCTCAGAACAATACCACCGATGGTATTCACTCAGTAAACTCACGTCCGTTGCCTGGATGCAAAGCAGAATTAATAGAAGCCAGTATGCCTTTTTTAAAAAATACATGTGAATTATCTATCATATTTGTCCTGTGATTCCTAGAGCAAAGAGCCCTAATTCTGTAAATATTCCTCTGGCTTGAAGTATTTTGAAATTGTCCCTTCCACAGACCCTCTTCATATGCTGTTAACCCATGCTGTGACATCGAACCATTGCCGTCATTATTATAAAGGAGTATCGAGGCACTTGGAAAACCTGACCTTGGTTGTTTGTTGGGTTTTGGTTTTTGTGGTTTTGGTTTTTTTGTTTGTTTGCTTTTTGCATTAGTCTTTTATTTCTTCTGACTTTATAGTTCTTCTGATGGAAGACTTTGCCATGGCATAATGTGCCATGGGCATAACATAAGATGCCGATGCAGCTTTTAATGCAACCAGGTTCAGCTTGCCCAAGGATTCAAAACATTACACAACATTACATTATTGTTCAGTAGTTGTTATTTAAAAATCTGCATGTCATATTCAGGATGAAATGAACACACTGTTCTTCACAAACATTCACAGCTTATTATATCACTGATGGTCTTTCACAACAGAAAATCTAGTGTCTGTCGTTTTAAAAATCTCAGTGTAAAAACAAAAGCAGGCTGACTTACAGAAACTAGAACTGAACTACAGCTCAGAGCAAAGCATGCCAAATTTTGAATGGACTGAGGAAATTATAGTTTAGTTTTAGAGCCTATTCAAGTGTAACATTATAGTATTTCCCTGCCAGCATTGTAAACACATCTATGGAACTGGTTTAATTCTTTCACCAGTCTAAGCATCTTAAAGGAATATTTCTTCAACATTAGTTCAGCTGATTTCCAATAAAGACCGTACCTATACAGCCATGACAATTTCCCAGCAGAAAGTCTTTATGGTCCACTTTACAGTCATTCATTTGGAACAGCAATATTTTAAATGCTTTTTACAAGAAACACGTGCAACACTGGTGGCTTGATAAAAAATTATCTACCAAAAAACCCCACAACTTGTAGTTAACAACTTCTCAGATCTCTTCAGGCTGGCAGAAAAATGGAGCAGAGGCCAAACAAAACATGACACAATGAGTATATGTCTGCCTAGTTAGCGTGCTCTGCTATTTTAATCCTTCACTGCATTTTGGAAGCCTTTAATCAAAGATGTAGTAAACCATTTGAATTTTGCAGTACATGGTAAGTGTAAATACTACCAGCCTAAATGATTTGGGTTTCCGCTCTTTGTATAAAAACTCTGTCTGAACATCTGTGCCTGTGAAGATTAAAGGGCTAAAAAGCCTGGAAATAGAAGACCTTTGTATTCACAAATCACTGAGGAGAGCTACAATGCCTGCAAAGCTTAGCTGCCCCCTCAACCAACTCTGACCACATCTGAAGAGACTTTAACATTATTTAAATAATCTAGAAGTAAACAGCTCTGAACAAATTCAGAACAGTTTTTGTGCCAGAGTTTGAAGCTTCCTCCAAGTTTGGATAATTTTTTTTTACACCAAGACCACCTTCACTGCATTCCATGAGCTTACTGTTCTGGGGCAGAGGGTTCTTTCTTGCTGTGAGACCAGTACCTGCAGGCTAACAGACAGATCACTCCTCCCCTCCAGCAGCTGTGTATAATGACCCCCCCTTATCTGCACTGGGATTGCTTCTGATTTACAGTAACAAAGATGATAAGCATCAGGACCTCACTATATCAGAGATATGGCTTCTTTACTTTAACAAACTTCTTCCTCATCACTGATTATCATATGTGATCTAAGTCACTCAGCTTGTACTGCAACCTCAGACCTTTTGCAGGACAGTCATCTTCAGCTATGACAAAGCTGTATTTCTCTACTGTATTTCTACATATGGTAGAATTCTTTGGGATCCAAAAATGCTGTGGACATGGACTTATGTACACAGTGATTGACATTGCACCTCCCAAGGACACTCAGTGAGTCATCTGCCCACCGCTGCAGAAATGGACAAGCTGCCATTAAATAGAAAGCAATATTCCCGAGCAGAAAAATTAATCTGAGAATGTAGAAAGCTTCTCATCTTCATCATTGCTCTGACCCAAAGCCAGTGACAACACTAGCATTAAATATTGCCCTGAAAAAAAACATTTAAAAAGATGAGACACTGATCTATCACCTTGCACATTCACCTGCTCTGGAATCCAAATGAAGCAAAGTCCCTTTCATTTTTCCCAAAGAAACAGAACAAGCTTTAAGACCCCAATGCTCCAGCTTTAAGGAACCTGTGCTTTTACTGAAAAAAAACTATTTTTCAGAGTTCAGTTATGAAGCAGGTTAAAAGTAATGAAACCATTGGCCTTGATTTTTCTAAGAGTATACTTGCACAAAATAATGTATCCTTGTTCTGCCTCTCTCTCCAGCAGCAAGAATGCCATTACCTAAGCATTTTAACTCACAAGGAGAAGGGCAGGGAATTAGTAATGACTCAGGAGATAGCAGGAAACTTCTTTCAGCTGTTATTCAAGACACTCTGTTTCATTACAAGGCCAAATTTAAAGGAAACATTTGTACAGTCTGAATAACCTCTTGTTTCCTAAAAATCACTATTTAGAACATGAATACTATTAACTAGAAAGGCTTTATTTTACTCAGGGTTCAGTGAGCCTGAGGGCATGTATATCTATACAGCTAATATTAAGCATTATATATATGTGCTGAAGGCATATGGATATGTTGTCCTGTAAATAAATGCAAGAGAAATATGAACTACATCTCAGAATAATGGAACTGGTGCAAACCACAAAAAAAAAAAAAAAAAAAAAAAAAAAACCAGTAACAATGCTCAACAGATATCTTATGAACAAATAAAATCACAAAGAAATGAAGGCACCAGCAGACACTTGTTAAGCAGCATGCACACAGCAGCTGTACACACCAGCATGCATAGCCACCCTAGCGAAATGCCCTATGCAGTGCATGCAGCCCAGCAGGACAGAACCACAGCAACACTGGAGCAGGGTCTTAGCACAGGTCAGCTTGCAGATTGTGAGTCCTGACAGGCTGTAGATTTTACTCTGCAAACCTCATGATGGAGCACAAGGACACACCCTACCTGAGTTTCAAGGAAAAATTACACACAGCGCTCTGTTAGCATGCTCCCACTCCTCAGGACAGGTAAAAACAAGGTGGTGAGCAGCTGTGGTGGAGATCCCATGGCACTCCTTAGAACCAAGAGGCATTAGCTCTGATGCCTTGGCCAAAATCCAAGCTTAAGTATTAACCACTTTGTCTAACTCCAATTTCCCCTAGTGTTTCAAGGGGATAGCAGATTAACTTCATGCTTCACATTTTGCTTTATTATAGCGTGTTCAGAAATATTAGGCAGCTGTATCCTTTTCAGTTAGCAGAATGGTGACTTTTATAGGGTGTAGGAGGCTAAAAGAAACAACAGAAAAGAAAAAACACTGCTATTCACTGTCACTATCACAACATAAAAGCAGGTGTAGGATCACATACACAGAATTACTTGTATGAATCTGAAAATTGATATAATTATCAGAATTAATAAACAACTTTGTATCATCTGTACTAGTATACAGTGCTATCGTCCTCCTTATGTACTCTTCCTCTACGTTTACACTCAGTGCAGTCTCAGCTGTGCACGAAAGAAACTTCCCTTCAGTCTGTGAGTTTGTAGTATGGAATAGGAATACTTATTTCTGTAATGTAGAACACTGTGCTTGTTCTTAAACATTACTCATAATTATAGCCTTAATGCAATTCTTCTGAAAGCATTTTCATCTTAAGATACTTTTTGTAGGGAGTCACATTCACTTGCTATAAGCTGACTTTTATAGTAACTACTGTGTGTTTAACAGCAAGATATAATACTCAGTTTATTTCTTATGTCCAGCAAAGAGATAAAGAAACCACATGAAGACAAAACAGGTTCAAAGTACTTCAACAATACTGCAGTGCCACAATGAAAGGCTTATAAAAGTAAACCCTGACAACTCTTCCATAGGCTGTTTGACAAGGTATTGTACCTTCATTGAAGTCAGTAGTACTATACAAGTGGGTGACAAAAAGATATGCAGAAAAATTCAAAGCAACTCCGTTGCTTCAATGCTAATACTTAATGTTTTAACAGAGCAAGATGTTAAAAACAAAGCAACGTTTACATTAGAAATTGTATTTGAACAAGCTTTACTACTGTGTACATTACCAATTTTACTACAACTTACTGTCTTAATACAGCAAGATAAGATTAATTAACAATCAACCCAGGGATGATTTTCTGAAAAACTGTGAATACAGTCTTCAGTGTTTGTCTGGGAAGAGGACTGTTATGTTTCATGGTTTAACCTTTTGTTCATCACAGCATGCCACTTATAGTAAAGGTTAAATAGTATTTATTGAATAAATTCAGCATGGGGGAGAACAGAGAGCTTGACTGTACAGGACGGCTGTTCATATGTCCAGTACCCATGGATAAGGGAAGCTGATGTCCAAACATTAAAAAAGATTTCAATTTAAGCAGTTAGAGACAGCTAGTTCAACTTTAAATACAAATGCTGATTATGTTCATACAATATTGCCTCCATTTTTGCTAAACCGATGAATTCTCTGGCCTCACGAAGTTGGTATTTAAAAATCATATTCTAAGGATGAAAAAGTTAGATAAGGAGAAAAACCTAACCTGCTAGAAACTACTGACCAAACTACAACCCTTGTATTTAAGAAACCATAAAAATCTTCTGCATAGTAATGTTTGTTTCTATCTGTCGAACATATCATGTTTCAAATATTTGCATTACTGTCTAAACCTGTGTTATTTAGAGATAAGATTAACAAATACACTGGTACCATAAGCTCAGCTGCAGGAAATATGTAGAGATGCTCTTTGTTTTCAGATATTTATGCACTGCACAAATGAAAGACAGCATTGTTTGAACTAAATAAAGACAAAAAAAAACCTATTTTGATACAAAAGTCCAGGCAATTAGGTATTTCTGAAGCTAGAAATTCTCTATTGGTCAATTCTGTCTTTGCGACAAGCAAGCTTCCACGACTATATTCCAAAATTTTATAAAAGCTAAAAAAAAAAAAAAAGAAACAGTGCCCAAATGTTATCCCCCAAAAGCAACTTCTTACTAGCTTCACTCTAACAGCCAAGCTTATGTTTCCAAAGAGTTATAAAAGAAGAGGAACCAAATTTGATAAGACAAGGGTGAACAGTTTTAAACTGGCAGATTTAGATATAGATTAAATATAAGCAATAAATTCTTCACTATCACAGGGCAGCAAGGCAGTGGCACAGGCTGCCCAGAGAAGCTGTGGATGCTCCATCCATGGCAGTATTCAAGACCAGGTTGGATAGGGCTGTGGGCAGCTGTTCCGGTGGGTGGAACCAGCCCACAGTAGAGGGTTGGGACTGGATGGCCTTCAAAATCCCTTCCAACCCAAGCCATTCTATGAGATGGAAAAGAATTGGATTTAGTAAGAGGGGAGTATCCTGAACAGTTACAGAATCAACTGCAAATGAGAAAAATAAGAATGTTTCCAGTTGCTGCTGTCATTCCCCCAGGTCTTAATTCCACTATCTGCACCTCCCTACTACGCAAGTTATTTGGCTTTTCTATCTAACAGTCCCCAGGCTTTCATGCCAGGAATGGACTTGTGCATGTGTCTGTGGAAAGCAACCCGCTGAGCTCAGCTCTTCCAGAGCTTGTATGAAGTTTCCTTTAAAAAAATTATATATATATGCTTGTAATTCTTTGTTTTTAAATCCTGTTTGATAAGATTAGCTCTCTTCTTCAAGTTGAAGTCCTAAACTTAGGCCACTAACTCAAGAGAAGGTAAAAGGTACTTTAACTGGTTGTAATATGCTGAAGTTAAATAAAAACTCTCACATTTGTTAATAAACTGCAAACAGATTTTTGCTCATTATGTCAGCTGCTCCCAAACTAGTATGACTTTAAACATTAATGGATTCCAAAGAAAATAAGAAACAAAAGATCAAAATACAGCAAGATTTTGAAATAAACACAAAATAGTGTTTTTAAGTATTTTCAAGTCATAAAAAAGCAAAACCTCAGCTCAATTGAGGGTGCCCAGAGACAGTTAGAGTGGATTTCAATCTGCTGCTGTGGGAATTGTCCTGATTTTTATTTCATTTTCCCAAAAGTTTTAGTGTAAGAAATTAAATATTTCCAAATAGACCGTATTTTTATGAGCTATTCAGCCGAATACCCAAATCCAGTTCTCATTTTATTTCCTTGACCACGGCTGTCATAGTAAAAAATAACTGTATGAAGGGTGCACAACACAGAATCCACTCTCCAATACTACATGTTCCAGCATCAATCCTGAAGGCACGCTTACCCTAAAGAAGAAAAATAAATACAAAATATGGACTGGGGCATAAGCTACTATTTCCTCACTAGCCAGATCTGGTTTCTCAGTTTACATACACTGTATCCTCTAAGTGTATATACTAAAGCCACCAAATAACACTGTGCTGCTCACTACACTGTTAAAATGACTTCCTGTTCCCTAAATCCTTCTCTCCATTTTCTCTCCCTTTCTGCCCGTGAGACCAATCTCTTCTCACGTAGAAGGAGCTGTGCCAAAGAGCAGAGATCTGTGCATAAATACATAGGAGATGATGCCTGGGGATGCCAGTACACATACATCCAAGTTACTACGCAAAAGGAAAAGGAATGACTTGCAGAGCTATACAGCTGAGAATTCACATCAGAAACATGTCTGACCTTCAGAGCTACTGAAGTAGCTGTTGAGAATAGCAGACAGCCTCAGAACCTGTACTTGATCATCACTAGGCAACTTATGCCTCTCTTGTTTTCAGTACAAAGAACATGACCAAGGTGTTTGCCATGCCCCTTAATGCCATGCCTTTGGTTCCTTTAACTAGTACAGAGGCATGTGCTAGTTAAAACCCGAGGCATTTCTAACTCAACTGAATACAAAGAATCTGGTTTGATCAAAACTAATTCCAGAGCTTCACAGAATGAAGCCATTGTTTCTCTAACTTGCTCTATTTTAGTCATTAATTTTTCCCCCTACGGCCATATGGAAGCTGGATTGCACCAGCACTCCACTGTCACCATTACAAAAGAGCAGCAGCAAAAATGATCATCTCAACTTTACAACAAAATCAGAGAGATCAGAAATAGGGAAAAACACCACGCTGTACTCAGGTCTAGAATGCTGTATCTGGTTAGCTTCTGTCTCATTTAACTTGTATTACAATTGGCAGTTGTATTCCTAGACTACGGACATCAGATACTTTCGGGTTTTTAGTTGGTATTTATGAAGCTATTGTCAAAACAATTTTTGCACTAAATATATTGGCATGTGCACATAAAAACGTAAAGGAAAACCTGCATTTTATCTTCATTAAGTACAGTTTAAAAATAAATATGCATCTTGCACATTATTTAAAAATTATTTAAAGAGCAAGTTATTTTAACAAATAATTACTCGATATCTTTATCAATTCTTTTATTGGGCTTGAGTATTAATTAAGTGATGATATAGATCATAGAGTACACAGAGCCAGAAGACTACTACTACTCAACGGGTTTGCTCCTGGAGTATCTGGCAGAATAAGCAATACCCACACTTCACTCCTTACAAACGTTTGTCCAGCACATTCACAAAGACCTTCATCACAGAAATGCTAGAAGTTATTCAGTAAGTGTGATCTATTCTTCTTTATATCCTTGCCATAAGAATTGTTTTTCTAATAGCCAAAATCACATTTCCCTTGCCAATTTAAATCCCTTTCTTCTCATCTACTTCACTGCAGAAATAAAGAACAGTTCACTCTTTAGCACTCATAAGTATCTGGAGATTATATCTGCCTCCCTCCTGCAGTCTTCTCTTCAGACTAAACAACCCAAATTCATTCAAACTTCCCTCAAAGGTAACATTTTAAAACTTCCCAAGGATAATCGCTGCTGCCATCTCTTTCTTTCCAAATCATTCACATTTTTTTCTGAAAAGCAGTGCAAAAAATCTAAATTAAGTTTTTCAGCTGAGGCCCCACTAATGCTGAGAAGGATGGAAGGGTCCTCTCTGCATTGGCTGCATGTCTGAGACATGCATGTGAATTTTTCCATAAGTGGACAAGCAAAAATTAAGCAGCTTCCAGCTTGTCTCCAGTAACTTCAGACTAACATTTGAGTATGATTGGTGTCCAATATCTGTTTCAGACATCTATATTTCAGTAAGAGAAAGTACTACCTAAGAGCAACTGGATGCTTCTGCTAACCACTCCATATCTGAGCACTACTCTCTCTGATGTGAATTCTTCTCCCCTTCGTCTTACATGATGGAAATGCTCCAAAGCTTAAATAAGCTGTCAATGTTACATACGTGACCTACAACACTACAACACTCTATACATTCATGTCTGTTTATAGCACTCACATGACTAACTGTCATGGGGCTCTTTTAAAAAAGTATATATTAATATAAAAACATACATACAAAGGCCATAATATTCCACTAACTTTACCCAAATTACATTGCTTTACACTTCTTACTCTAATGTTTACCTTTAAGTACACAAAATCTGAATATTACTAATGCTTACCTTTCTGTGTTCAATTGAAGGCTGTGGGATGACAAACTGAAATCCCAGCACTGCTAGTGAACTGAGAAGTCTGAAAAAGCAAATATGGAAACAGAATACATCATTACCACTAATCCAAATTATCTATAGCCTAATAAAGGGCTTGACACCGCAAAAACTTAGGTACACACTTGAATACCATTACTAACCAAAGCAGACTCAATAAACTGTGTGAAATATTCTTATAACATTCTCTTCAATACACAGCAGACAACAATAGGTACATACATATGTTTGTCTACCTACATAGCAAAAGTTCACCAAGAAGAATCCATTAGTAGTATTTCACATAATGTTATGTTTAAATTAATTTTTTTTTTAAAGTACATACTTTTGCACCTCAGCACTTGGTGTCAAAATTGAGATATGCCTCATGAGTTTTCTCAAGCGTTAAATAAAGAGTTCAGCCATTTGTGGACTGAGTCTGTTTCTAACACTGGCTCCTCGTTTTGCAGATGAACACCACCTCCAGCACAGGAAACATGCGAAGAACCTCCATGATTTTGTAGAACATAGGTTCCTCCCCAGCTGCCTAACGCTTGTTGAAATTGAATAACCTAATGGGCAAAAAAGATGGAAAGTAGCGGACACAGCTCACCGGAGACTCAGGATAAGCAGCCAAACATCACCCCAGTCCCCACATCTTCAATCTGAAAGGAGTCATAATGGGAACCAAGCCCAAACAAACTTTGCTCTGTCAAGCCTCACCACCATAACGACTCCACAGAGCCCGCTGCAAGTTGGGCTCAGTTAGTTCAGTCTTTTGTTTGCTAAGTTTGAACTGGGGACTGGTTTGCCTCCTCCCAGCAAGTCCTTCATTGGAAATACAGAAAGGTAAAAGAGGGAGAATTAAGTTATCTTCACCTCTACCAGGAGTTTGAGTTCTCAGTTTACAAAGAGAATCCTTTGGACCCTCCATGAAGGAAAAAGCTGCTGAATTTCAATGCAGAAACAAAACTGATGGAGTTGGACACAAAATCCATCTGCAGACTAATGGACCAGACAAAATCCAGCTGTGCTTCCTACTCATAGTCCCTTCCTTTGCTCGCCATGCAGTAATCCTTTAAATATTTCATATTGTTTCAGGTATTTTCAAAGACAGAACTACTAAACAAAACCAGCTTTTTATACTAAGCATTTCATTACCACAAATACATATATTCTTCTACTAGGGAGAATGTTTTTCTTGAGTTTTCTGTTTCCTAGAGTTCTTGCTAACAAACTGCAAAAGGAACTGTTAGGTAAGTACTGATTGCACATAGCCTTTCATCACTTCATCACCATAGTCTATGCTGCTCTCAAAGAAAAAAACAACATTTAAAGGAAAAAAAAAATCATTCCTTACTGCCACATAAATTTAGAAAAAAAAAAGAAAATACCTTAAAGGTCCATTAAAACAAAGTATTTTATTTTATATAGCTATCATTTGTGATAAAACCAAATGTAAAGGAGGCAGCTGAAAGTGCAAGACAGTGTACAGGAACTACAGTAAGAGCCCAGGCGTGGTTTGGAGCAAGGCCGAATAAGGCAGTAGTGGACAGAAGGAGGACATACAAATGAAGAAACTGATTTGTTAAGCACACCTGAAATCAAAGGTAGAAACAGAATAGACCTCAGACCTCCAAACTACAAAATGACAGCACCAAGTCTGTCTTTAGCTGATGTGCATGTTCCTTTTCCAAACGCTCCATCTCATAACTGTTCTCAAAATTGACAAATACTCACTTTGAAGTACTGAGCAGGCAGAGCTCAGTGGCTGACAGGCCCAGCTGACTGACAGCTGCTTAACTCAGGTTTCTGAGTAAGAACCTTGCTGGCAGAGCCCATGCTCTCAGTTATGATGCTATAAGCAGCTAGTTCAAGACACAGTCAGGGATCTACACATGTTGCACAGCATTATCTCTAAGAGCAAACATGCTCACTTTCTTTTACTGGCAATACCAATTTCTTTTTGACTGGAAGAGGAAAAAAAGGTTATATTAGCTCTAATTTGGAAGTAGCAAAAAATAAGTTTTGCTATTTATATTAGGAACACTTCTCACTGTTATTCCTCTCTCAGTGAACAGCTTCCAGTGTACGAAGCTGGAGGATACCAAAGTAGGTTTCTTGCACAGTTCCTGTCCCATACAAGTTGTACTTTCAGGGCTACCGTGGCCAACTGTGGACTGTTCAGGCAGAAGTGGAAGAATTTTACCCATGTGCCTGGAGTTTGCTAGTTTAGTACAGCTCGTCTCATGTTTCTGACTTCCTCCTCAGATGAAAGTCTGCAGTTCAGCCTGTCTGGAACTACTTCAGGGGAGAAATGCAGGGAGAAGTCTCAGCAGGAAAGATAACACAAACAGCATCAACATTATGTGACAGACTCATTCTGATGTGGAATCATCCCTGGAATATTAGGAAGGTACCAGAATTCAAAGATTGGTGTCTAAAATGCACAGGAAGGAACTTTGGATTGGAGGTATAAATGACAGTATCTCTCTACAAACAAAAGAATACGTGGTTCACTAGTATGCAGCTGTCATTTTGAGCAGGAATTGTTGTTCCTGTAGCATCACAGCTGCCTGCTTTCTCTGAATCTGCTTGCCCAACTATGGAAGGAACTGAACAGATCAGCTTAATAAAAACTGAGTGTTTCTCTTGTCAGGAAAACTGCTCGAAAGGTATTTCCCACATTACCCACTGGCAAGCTGTTTCTGGAATGCTTAACATAAATCTCAGACTGAATGGCAGCATAGGTACTAAAACATGCAAATCTATTATTTAAAGCCAGTGACTGTAATGACACAGCATCATCAACCAAAAAAAAAGAAGGAACTTTCCAGTAAAGTATCCTAAAACAATGGCATATGCCAACAGACACTCTAAGCAGAAACAAATACTGAGAGCTTTTTCTTTTTACTGTCACCAAAGAATATCATGCCTGGGATGCATGTGCTTGATTATTTAGTCTTTGGACAGGACTTTTATTTATTCTCCTATTATTCAAACATTTATAATACAGAAGTAAGAGACAGTTAAATTGGTATGTTAAACTGGTATTTTCTGCAGTTTGTTAAGAACATATTAAATCAGATTTGAAATGTTTTGCTGCATCACTTACCTCAAAGAAACTATTAAACTGTCTACCATGATCCTTCAATGCAAAGTGTCTTGAAGCGAAAAATATTCTTCACCGTAGTAAAGCACAATGCGGGTCAAACAAATCCTACAGAAAGAAACAGAAGATATTTAACACTGTTTATTCAGTATATTTCTGGATGTTTAGAAACTGGATACAGACCAATATTAATCATCTCTAACTGAATTCATGAGCTTTATAGCAATTAAACTGTAAATCCCATGTACCTTACATGGCTAGACTGGGCACGCCCCATTTTGGGGGACTGGACTTCAACACTGCTTTGCTGAAAAGCCATGGAATGCAAAATCTTGATCTGATTGCCACAGGTACAAAAGTGATGTTTAACTTACTTCCATTCTCATCTCCACATCTCTAACAAGTCAGCTGTGTGATGTTATGCCTTTTTTTTTCCTCCAAACTGAGGATTTTATTTATTTATTTTAATTGCAAGTAGTTTTGTTTAAAGACTTGTGCTCATATCAGTCATAGAAATGATGTTAGGCAAGTCCATACACACAGCACTAACACAAAGCACCTGACTGATCCCTTCGGAAACTACTTACTAACAGATATTCTGGATTATGAACAAAAGATAATTCAGCTCCTGCAGTCTGACTCTCAGTTATCAGACATACTGAGGCAATACTCTCTACATCACCTGTTGAAAATTGAGGATATGCACGTGGCACGGACTGTCACTAACACAGCTTCAAGTTCTCACCATTCTGTTTTTTCCAGATGTACTCCCTTGTTTCTGCTTTTTCATTCTGCAATAATCTTTTCATCCCACATCCTTGTATACAGACTCAATCCCAACAGAATATTGTTATGTGATACAAACTCAGAGAACAAATGTACATGCTCCTAATCCACTTTGTGAACTACATTTCATTTGAAAAGGAGAAAACATTTTGTTATCAATGTAGTTTTGCTAAGAGGTTGGTGGGGAAAAAAAGGAAAAAAGGAAAAAAAAATAAAGAATCGTTTTCCCTCCAGAATATCTGGGGCAAAAAGAATACCTGAAATGGCCGGACAGTTAACAGCAGCATTGAATAACACAAATTTTAGCATGAAAGTTTTCAAAAGCCCGGTGAGGTGTAACATGTGTTAGTCACTGCAATACATCAAATCACCTTCTCACAAGGAGCTCTAAAGCACGATAAATCTATCTAGAAAAAGACTTCATATTTACAGCAAAATAGATCATATCATTTCAGCTAGAACAAACCACACTCCTGTGCTCAAACTGTTAGCAAGACTTTCTCCACCGCATTAAAATATTCTACATTTCATCAAACTTCACTATTTCACCCCAAAGTAGGATAAAAGCAAACGTGTGAAACTGGGCAGGAAAAAAAAATAGCACCACACTGGATGGAACAGAATTCATACCTCCCCCCAGCCAAATGGAGAGGTTGGTCACTGCATGTAATAAAATGTATGTCAGGTCACAGAAAAGGAGATTGAGTAAACAGACCCTGATTCATGCCTCCTCCCCTCTCACACTGTAGGTGAGTGATTCTAATGCCTTCTAACCGCTACCAGTCTCAGAATGTCTACTATCAAGTCATGAAGTAATCATAAGAATCTTTCCTCTCGATATTTACTGACATTTGCCCTGACATTCTCAACATGACCTGCAGAGTGCTTTCAATTATCTCAGCCTCACATGCTCCCATCGGCCCACGGTCAGCAGAGATCAGACAGGTGTCTAGATTAAATTAGAAAATGAAAGCTCTGATTTGTAATGGGGATTTCAAATAAGGGGCAGAGATGGACAATGACAGCAACTTCAAAAAAGGGAATCTAGTAGGCTCATAGAGAATCTCTGAAGTTTGCTGAGATGGACACAACTACATGTCTCAAAGTATTAAATAATGCAATGCATGGAATTATCAGGACAGACATCACAGACGCTGTACAGGAAGTTAAGCAAGAGGGACGTCTACTGGGAAGTCAGCAGGGAGACTTCCCCCTTGCCTAATTAACTTTAAAAATGTCTTCCCACGAGGTGATCTAAAGATTTGCTAAAAGCTAACGATTTAGTTACCTTAAAAGCTCAAACATCACAGGACTGCTCATACATAACTTTTCATGCGACTTTACCCTTTGTGCACCAAGTGGACAATACTTCACAAATTCCAATGTGATTTTAGCAACAACCCGTACTTCTAAGTTCTGTCATTCACTTATATCCATATCCATCTGTGCACAAACTGCATTAGAAAGTTCTTAGTAAGTCCATATGGACACACATGTACTGCAACAATCAAAGACCATCTATTCTAACTCACAGCACTGATGTGAGATACATCACGTACAAACACACAAACTCAGTTTAGCTCAGAATTCATCTAAGCCTATTTTATCTTGTTGACTTAAATATATGGCAAGTCAAGTTAAATTTCTTTCAACATTTCTCTTCCTGGTTTGATTATATAGCTTGCCAGCTACTGTCAACAGCAACTTGAAGTAGCTACGAAATGGAAGCATCATTCCAAAGTCATTTCCTCTTAAGCACAAAGCTCTCTTTGTGTTATTTAGGAAAAAAAGGAAAAAAAAAAAAAAGAAAACATCAGTAGACAATACTTACATTTAAATACTTAAATTTAAAAAGTATATATACTCTTTAAGATCACCTTTGAAGCTATCCCCTTGTACAATGGTAAAGCACGGAGTATTTATTAGTTTAGTTGCTCATGTCTATGAAATTATGCTGAATGCAAGTCCTTGAGATTGCACCCGGAAGTCACTACATTCACAACACTTTGATAAAGCAGCTCACAGTACACCAAATCTATCTAGCTCCATAATTTGTGTGTACACTCAGTAGCTCACACCATATCTGTTGACATCTACCACCAGAGTTTTAATCTCCTCAAGAATTCATTAATTACATTAAAACATACCGTACAATCTTGAAAGTAGAGGGAGAGACTATGAAAACAGGCACTCACTTTGCACATTATGAGTCACAGTCATACGACATGACTGGTTTATTCACTATTTCCCTAAATTCCTTTTTTTTTTTTTAATCTTTTTGATACCACTGGTTATGAAAAATTAATTTAATATTTGCTGAACAGAGATTAGTAACAAGAAAAACACAGAAGTGAAAATATTATTATAATGAACCTGCTTTAAAAAACACTTTACAACTTCTTATACACAAAAACAACCTAACTCCTTAAGCACAGATTTCACATTGTAGTAATATGTTTGAAAAATTCAATGAGGTATATCATTCTAGCATGAATTAGGATTTAGAATTTAATTGAGATCAACTGCAAAGGCAACGTGTTTTGAGTAGGAGTGTAAAACTGAGGAGTG
Organism: Gallus gallus; assembly: GCF_016699485.2. Classification (NCBI taxonomy): domain Eukaryota; kingdom Metazoa; phylum Chordata; class Aves; order Galliformes; family Phasianidae; genus Gallus; species Gallus gallus. Next base: position 6,366,652 of record NC_052541.1, on the reverse strand, counting down.
GTTTTTGCATATTCTTTTTAAACCCAACTCCTGAAAAGGTGATTTCTGTGGCTCCCAGATTGATCCAGCTTTAAATAAAATAAAATAAAATAAAATAATTGACTTCTTCCCATGCATGGTTTCCAGGCAAAGTACAAATACATAAAGGTAAAATGAATCACAGAAGAGAGATCTTAAATCTCTCCAAATTGACAGGGAGATTCTTGGGATGTAACCGTGTGGAATTATTGCAAACCTACCTTCAGTTCACTTCAAGATTTCACATTGACAGGCTGTGCAATTTGGGGCAAATCCCTGGCAATATTTTTTTCCGAGCTGTGCCTAGTAACACGTTTTTCAGAAGAAAGATCTCTTACAATGCCAATATACTCTGGCAACCTCACTTCTAACTGAACACTTTGCCAAGGAATGACAGATGAAAGTGCACCACTGAGTTCCTGAATCTATGCCGTCTTCCACTGCAGCCCATTTAGAACACCTTACTATGCTCAGCATCAGAGACCAACAGCATCAGTAAGCAACTGACCTTTCCCTGATTTTCCTGTGTGCTGTTTTCTAAGGAAAACAACTGAAGGTCGGGTGAACATTTTCCACATTTTTCTATGAAATAACACAGCCAGATAGCATATTTTACTGAAAAGATGCCTCAACTCTTCAATAGTTTTCATAGGCAGAATAAAACAAAACTAGAAAATACCATGAAGGAGCAGAGGACAGAGTTGCAGCACATATTTAGTATTCCACATTAGATAAGTTAACTGACATTCCTTCTGAGATGTACCTACTTGTATATCTGTTAGCATGTGAAAAGACCACTATACAATGAACTGATGTTTTCCACCTCCCCTTCTCTACCTGAATGGGCTACTGCAGGAATCCCGATACCAACTGGTCATTGGTCACTGAATTAAGGAATTCCAACTATCACCATAGCTGTTCTGAATCACTGCTGAACAACGAAGTGTATAGATTTAAGGACCTGTGCGATTCTGCTGCTTAAAGTATTTATTCTGTGTTCTGCTATCATATTCTACTTATGTCATGGCTGCAAATGTCCTTTGCTCACAAATCTTCCACGTCTCAGCCTATCTCAGTTTGAGATTCTTCCAAATACAGGCTTGCAAAAGCATTTAATTGCAGTTTACATCAAAAGGTAATTATGGCCATTGGAGTATCTAACATCTTTTGGATGAAAATCAAGAACCCAATCACCTCACTCAAATACAATACATCCTATTTGAAAAGCTCATAGGAAACATATTTCAGCATTGCCAAATGAAGGTACATGCACAAGGAAAGTAATACACTATGCATTTTAGCAGCTATTTCATAGAAATGCAGTCAAGTAAAAATTGGGCATACATAATTATTGTGCAGGTAGAAAAAACTTGCCTTCTGTAATGATGAAACACTATTTTCTAGCCAGTTATCTAATGAGAATATTTGCCTGGCATTACACAAGCCATATTTTCAAATTTTCAGCAGCAGACCATGAGAATTAGCTTTCATGCTGTTCCATAAACGTTTCAAACATGTACCCGAGCATCAATATCCTCTGCACTGAAAAAGAAGAAACAAAAATTTAGGGGGCTGTGCTTCACAGTACAGTTCTGTTGACCAGAGTATTGGGCAACATTCAACAGCACCCAGAGGTGAAGATCAAGTGTTCCTCCCTGTGACAAGTACCCTTTGAAATCTTTCATTTACTGGTAAACAGATGCATCATTAACCTACCACAATTAACTCTCCTCGTGACTCCAACACAAATAAAAGGCCTAATGCCAAAGTACCCATTCTCTAAATTAGGGCTGATTCACTAACAGGACAACAGAATCAGCAGTTCTCTGAAATATTTCCAACAAAGTCAAAGTTCTGAACTGCACAGCCATGATTTTCAGATGAAGAAATTAAATAGCAGCTGAATGATTAAATCAATCACTGTCCTCATGGAAGACCATTTGTGTTCCCATCAGGATGCTACACGAACACGTGCAATAGCAAAATAGCAACTTTCACAGAATTTCCTCTCCTCTTAGGAGATTTCTCTTCTGTTTGGGGCATCAGTGTTAGCACATAACAAGAAGAGAGTGTGATGGAGACCTGAAATCTTTGCTTGCTTATTCAGAAAAAAATATTTTCTGCAGAGTATCAGTGGAGGAACCATCACTTTGCAGAAGCAGCACCTCCAAAGAACAGTGCTTTCTGGAAACACTTGTACTTTGTTCCAAAGCAGAGGAGCGATGAGGCTGTACCTGTAGAGGGATGCTCCAATAATCACACCAGACCACTTTTCAGTCTTGCTAGCCAGATTCTAATGGAATCATCCCGGTGGAAGAGAGCACCATAGACCATCCAGGTGATCACAGTGACCACAGTATTGTCAAGCCTGTCTACATGTTTCTCTTCTGGGTAGTTAGTTATTGATATTTGTTACTGTCACTGATGCTTAACTTTCTACTGTAAAATCTTATGCAGCAGAACAGACACCAACTGGAATATGCATCTACACATATAACATTGGTATCCACTGAGATTCCCATTAAAATCCTTGGGGCTCAATTCCACATTTCAGCCACAGTAATTCCAAGAGTTTCTATAGCATTATTCTTATTTTCTGTGTGCAGAGCTATAAAATGAGATAAAAACCATCCTCAGCAGACTTCAGAGATTTATCCACCTGTTATATAGTATGAAATAGATATGGTATCCTTTAACATTTGGGAGGAGTACCAAGCATCTTCTAAATAGGTGTGATATAGGAGACTAACAGGGCATCAAGCTGGCTAGGGGCCAGATGCAAGCACATGGAAGCTTCTCAGGTACCCATATGAGGGTATGTTTTAGGGACCACTGAAAAACAAGTAACATGCCCAGAGCAAACAGTGATACTATGGAATTCAGATAATTCTATACATCCCTTTGCTGAATAAAACTTAAGTCAACTGCTGTGATCTGTTCTGAAGGAAATTCCACATACCTGGCAGAGAGACTTGTGTGTGATGCTTTATTTTTAGGAGTCGGTACAGATAATTGCAAGATCATGAACAGAGACAAAGCTCGCCATGTAGCTTACACATCTTGCACAGAACACTTCAGACGACACTCCTCAAACATCCTGAAATGAACCCATTATAATATATCATTTAGCTGCTGTCAAACAATGCAGTAAGAATGATGAGATTCTAACTTATTTCTCATTAAAATCCTGCCTGATGTGGGGCTCCCTACACACTGGTACAGAAATGCAACAATGGAATTTAAAGATTTATTGCTTTCTTTCATGTTTCTACATAATGAAGGATAATAGGTCTAATGAGAAGTCTTAAGAGAACTACTTCTTTCATAATTTTGAGACAGAATACCAGAGAATTTAAAGCCGACATGAAAGCATAAACTTTCAATGGATCTCTGAGAGCCAACAGCAATAATGACAGGAAGCCTTGTAAAACTTTTGCAAATATTAAATTCTGCATGTAAACGAACAGCATAGGTGTAACTCAGAGAACTCACTGAAGAACTGTTGACTTAGCTTTCACCCACAAAGAAAACAAAACTGAGATGAGGGTACAACAACAGCCATCAACTGCCCTACCCTCAGCCTCTGAGCCTGAATTGAACAAAATCTTTTGTAAAAATTCACTGTTGCAAAACCAGGGAAGCAACCAACATAGCAACATCAAATGCCAATGGTAAACGCCTTTACCATTTAGAGAGGCACATTTGCAAAGTTTCATCTCCTCTTTATGTGAGGATGCTAGTGGAGATAAAAAAGGAAAACACTGTTACCCAGCTTTCACAAGAAGCAGAGATAGCAAACAACAGTATTGCTGTAACTTGAATAAAGAGACATGAAGATGCAGTATGATTAACAACAGCAGAAGATACGTAAAATTCATGTGTTCAGAAACCCAGAAACAATTTATGTTCTCAATTATCATACCCCTTCAGACTGAAACCACTGGCTATAATTCTGAAGTCCTCACTCAGATGAGGGTTGGTGCACAGCTCTAGAAAAACCCTGATGTTTGCACCAACCATACCTCCATGTGCCTTCTGCATTAGAAAAATGAACAGCAAGATCCTTTAACAGAGAGCAGTGGGAGCTGTTTGTTCTTACCCTGACCATTTGAAAGGGATTTTAGGTATCCTACGAGTTCTGCCTTGCTGCTATGCCTGTTGTGCTCTGGTTGTCCAGATGACAGTTAGTATTTCAACCCAGTTAACATGAGCTGCATAAACTGTTACACTCCCACAGGAGATACCAGCCCTTGACACGAAACCCCACGATAACCGTACATTCAGATTATCTCAGGCTATCGTTCACTTCAGCAAGTTGAAATATTCTACTTGCTGCATATTAAAAAGCACCCTATTAGTGAAGAAATTGTTTGGCAAATGGCATGCAGCGGCCTGTGAAGAATGACTTTATGGTTGACAGATAACAGATATTAACCTCACAGAATCAGCAACAACCATTGACACCCTTGCTAACAACATTACGTAAAAAAATAACGAGTCAGGAGTGCTGTATTCTTCTGACTCCCAGCTGTCCTTTCCAGGTCAGGTCTCAACCTTGAGTTTTTCCTGCTTTAAGCAGTCCTACATCTCACAGTTCAAGCACACACCTTGATTGGAAGGGAAAGCATTGAGTACTTCAATACCACTTACCCACAGGCAATGCATACAGCCTTCTGGTGGTACACAAACCCCACTATCTCTGTTGATCAGATGTAGCTTAAAACCAGTACTTACTTGTGTAGCTTCAGACACAGCAGTGATGCAAGTAACAACAAAATCCACCCTCACCTTTCACTGCTATTTTCTGACCACAATGAATGCCGAGCCTCTTCCAGTTTCTCAAACTAAACTGCAGTGCAGAACCTTCAGCCATCCCCACGCCATGCTTCAGGAACTTTTGTGACCCTCCTCACCCATGCAAACCTATTCAAGTGGCTGGGACTTCGCCTAAGTAAAGGAAGAGTGAAGAATTCCAAACAGAGCCCTTATTGTGTCAGGTAAAAAGAAATCAAAAGGTCATCTCTTGGCAGTAGAGCCTGAACTTACTTGTGCTTAAGGGCAGGTTAATATAGTGCACTGACCTTCACCTGACATCACTTGAAGCTACAGGAAAACGTACCCAAGTGCCTAAAAACTGAAAAGTGAGGATTCAAAATGTGAGTGAGAGACTTTTTGGTATTTCAAGAAAACAAGTACAGCCGACTGCAAACTGCTGGGAAAGAAAACAGAGTCAAACAGAGTAACTCCTTCAGCATTGTGAGCTTCAGCTGATGCTTTAAATATTTCCTATGCAACAGGCAGACAATCAGAGCGGGGATCAGTGGGGATCTCTTAAAAAAAGTGACTGCTTTTTATTTTCCTTAAATTAGCAGTTAGAGCTCACTGCTCTTTAGCATACTGCTTAATGGCAGTAAAAGTGACCTGAGGTCTAACTGAATATCCACTGCTGGAGATAGGGAGAAGACATGCTGAAAGGAATGCAGCTCAAACATCAGCTCTTTGGACACTGATGGACACCAGGGCTCCTGGGTAAGTGTAAGATTTGCATGGTCTGAGTAAACAGGAACTGTGAAAAGCCCTTGTAACATCACTTTGGGAAACCAGCAAATCAAAAAGCTGAAACACACCAATCAACACCACCTTTTTGAACCCTCAGTTACCAGCAAGATACATTTGGAAACAGTTTCTCTCCCTCTTCCATTTCAAAGCAATAGAAACAAATCACAACTTAATCACAAGCAGCCTGGCTGAACAGTCGGAACAGTTTCTGTCGATTCTAACAGTATTACAGCAGCATTTTAATCCTTTCATGCTTCCATCATTCAAAACCACGCAGGAAATTTTTTTCTCATTTCAATCTATTACTAATTATAACTATTTAACTTCCTACCAGGCTCCCAGATGGTGCCAGCAGTATTGCCAGAGCCTGAGGAATAAAACTGATCCTGCAATATTTTAAACTTCTTATGAGAAGCAGCCAAAGTTCTTCAAACTCATTAGTGCCAACGTGAGCAAAGCCTTGAGCTGTAAGGAGAAAAGTCTTTTTGATGCACTATCTCTATTGACAAGTACAAACAATATCTGAAGAAGTAAAGATACAGGATACCACAATTTTAATGCCTGGTTATCACTACAAAAATCAAAACTGACATCCAGCTTTAACCCCCATGTTTCAACACACAAACAGCAATTCCTGGGCTGCCAAAGCTGAACCATACTAAGAGTTAATGGTTAACATACTCTGTTCTCTTAAATCCTTATTCTTATGCTGTTCGAGTTCAGCAAACTCCACATGATGCCCTGAAGAACCGCAAGGTTTGTCTGCTGTTCCACATCCACGTCCCTAGTGAATGTATCTTCACAGAACTACAGGAACATGAGACAGAGCCTTTGCTGCTGCCAGATTAAGTTATTGCACATCCATTCCGAGTAATTCATCAGCCTTTTGGGCAGCTTGTGTCATGGGATGTCATTTTATTGTAATTAAGCAGGGTGGGATTGGACGGGCTCTTGCTTCCCTTCGCCAATCTGATAAGCCAAATCATTCTTCTTTTTACTTTTGTAGAAATGACATTTTAGATAGAAACAACCACACAAAAATACAAGCACAACATAAAACCAACCACTATCAGCACGACTGTACCAAACCAGAATGAGAGCAATCACCGTAACCATGGAAAAAAAAAATCCAGGACTGAATGTGAAAAAATCTGAAAACTTTCCAAGCCAACATTTACTCTCAGATTGCTGTCAATGCTTTTGCTGAGTTTGCCATCTAGAGCTGGAGTTCTCCTTCCACGCACTTCTGGCCAGCTAATCCAAACGGAGTCACCGGGGAATCCGCCTGACGCAGGATTACAGATTTCAGTCATACCATACTTGAGTATCTAAGTGACGTCTTTCTCCTGGAGGAGCACTATTCTTCCACAGATCCAAGTGCTGACCCAGCAAGGCCTGGCACAACAGATGTTTTTCACACAGACACAGTCCTCATGAAGAAGAGCTTTTAAAAGAGGGCTTCCTTATCCACCCTCTTTCCAAAACAAGAGCAGAGATAACATGGCGCAGGGCAGACATCACAGCCCTTTATGAAGGCAGCTAGCGGGAGACCACACTACTTCTGTGCAGGCCTACAGACCGTGCCCTCCAGGCTCACAGTAAGCATCTGGCTCCAGGCAGTTCACTGCTCCTTTGTCACACTAGGCCATGCAGTCTTACAGGACAGGACTTTTGGGCAAGGCCCAAGGCATCATCTCACCCAGCAGCAGCTTCCACATGGGCACAGGCAAGTTCAGTGACCCCAGTGACAGGCAAGTTCCAGTCACCCCTAGGTTTCTCTGTTGAATTTCATTTCTGTACAGTAGGTCTGTACAGGTCAATATAACCCCCCAAGACAGAATAGGAGAGCTGAAAATCCCATCACCACAACAGCTATCCCTTGAATTTAATACAAAGGGAATGTTATTTTCTTACTTAATATTTAAAGAAGGCTGGGTTTAGGGAAAAAAAATATTAACTAAGAAAAGTGAAATCAACAAGAATGCCATAAAAAAAATCACAGCTTTCTAAAGAAGTGGATTTCTCTCCATATTTAATCACATAAAGCTGGGTACTATAAGTTTACAGCAGTCTTAACAGAAGTGGAAACAGGACCACAGAAGTAGTGAATAACCCTTTTGCTGATTCTCTGTAAAGGACTGAATTGTATCTACCAAGCTCTGTATTTAAATAGAACTTTTTTGGTACCCAGAGAAACAACCGAGGCCCCACTTCCAGGAACTGACAATGTGACTGCAAGTGCAAACTCTGAAGAGCTCAGAAAACACCAAACCAGACACACTGATTTAAGACTTGCCTTATTTGTAAGGCACACTCTGACTGGGGCAAACCTACCTTTATCTTCCTAAATGCAGACCGTACTGCACACTGATAGACTGCTGGCTTCTGGGACAACAGTTGCAGCTTTGGGGACTCTGCTAATGTCACCACCTGTTCAGAAAAACTTATTCCCGGAGCTCTGAAGTCATTTCTTCCTCTCAATCTGATGAGGACATTAGATATATCTGTGCTGATAATGCCTTGCTCCTGCTCCTTTTATATACCAGCTATAACCTGCCAACATGATTCAGTGTTCCTCAGAAGTCACAGTTATTATATTGCAGGGCATTCTCTGTTCCCAAAGAAATTCATTTTTATTCCTGTTTCACAAACTGTTGTCCTGAAGTGACGATAAGGAAAAGCGTTTGAGGAAAGGAGAGGTCTACACATTGGGCAGGGCCAACCTCCAGTTACACCAACACTCAAACACTGTCACGTTTAGCATCAATTGACTCATGCAAGTTGGGAATACGAGTCAAAGCCTGAGCAGACAGTTGCATTCATGCATTCTGTCAATTCCTTCCCACCAGCTATAGGGATAATCAGAGAATGAGCTTTTACCACAGTTCAGGCACAGTATTAGACCCACTGAAGAAATAATGGGCACCACTTGCTTATAGGACCAGGAGATGCACAGAATGAGTTCCTCACATGTGAATGCATGCATATCAACAAATGGGCTTTAAACTAACACTGAAACGATGTTTTGAAGTGCCAGTAAGACGTCATAGCTCAAAACAGTGGTTGTTCTTTCCAATGGCGAGAGCACACCATGTGGGAACGCCTTGATCTAAAAGTCACTGAAGTTACTGATAACATTTTCCTTGACTTTACTGGCCCTTAGGATCAGAGCTTTCAAGCAAACAGATGGCCACTGTTACGCTTACTAAGAAAAGAATCCATAGGACCAATGGAAAAAAGTCCTTTTTTAAAACTGATTTTTCCATATATGGAGTATGGAATCTTCCTGTGAGGAGAAATTCCAAAACCAGGACCAAAATAAATACTGAAGTGGGATGCCAAGTAGCAGCAGCACAGGACTGATGTGAAATAGCCAACAAGCAAGTCCTCCAGCTGCAATTGGAAGGAACACAGCAGTAAAGCTCAGAGGCACATGCTACACCATTTGTTTTCGTTCCTTTGCAAGAAATGTTTTTATTCCAGTGCCTTTTTTTTGTTTGTTTTGATTTGTTTTTAAAGAACTTGGAGCAATGTGTATGCACATTTTATCTTTAGGAAATTTAACTATAGTAAATGTCCTGTGATCATTGTATCTTTTTCAGAGATAAAGGAAAAGGAGAAAGACGCCAGTGAGACTGATCAGCAGGTCAGTGGTACTGCTGAAAAGAGAAACCCACATTCCAGCAATTCACACACAGCACCTGGTCAGAGATAGAGATACTCTTCTTTCACAAGGATTATATTCAGATCCTATAAACACTGGGATATTTCTAGTTCTTGCCAAGAAGCCCTGAAGTGAACGCTTTGGTACTGCCACTAAGAAGCATGTAATGGATGTCCGTAGATGGTGCTGACAGCTCTGCTTGTTTAACAGCAACCAAAGTTACATGCCCTGACCCATCTCTGGGAATGCCGTAACTGCGGGAGAAGCTACACAAATGAGATATGTGACACGACACTCACAAGTCCCCAAGAGAAAACTGGGTGGGACAGAACATTCCATAGGGAGCCAACTGAGTTGTTTCAAATTATAGAATCTGTATCTCCTATTGCCAACTAGAACAAAGAACACAACAACAAAAATGAACCAACTGTGAAGCACACAGTTTCAGCAATGCTCTCTTTATACAGAGTAAGAGATGAGGCTATATTCAGTGCCCATCAGATCACCCTCCCAAGCATTCCTTTTCACTTGTATCTGCCTAACATCTCCCTAATTAATCTTTTAAATTAAGCACATGTATTCTCCCTAAACTTCTAATATACATAAACAGAATTTTCCAGCGTAACATGCTCTCCTGAATATAACAGAAGTTATTTACACGCTGATACACAATAAACAACTCTTAGATAATACAGATCAGCAACGCACAACTACGCCCACTGATCACATTTAAACCACTTAAATTCACAACTGAATTAGCCTTGTAATTATCTGATTCATCCTCCGCACTGCGTTAACACCAGGTTAAGCTGCTTTCTGAAAACAAATGAACTAATGACTAATAAACCAAATTTTAAGACATAGGAAAAAAAAGTGTCTGACATTTCTTCACCCCTGTTTTCAACAACTGTCTCTGTCAAATGCTCCAAATATCACATGTCAGATTTAACATCATAGAGGACTGAGACTACTGTGTTGAAAAGCAGCTTTTCTGCAGTCACCGTCCACACAGAATCACACACACAGGCTGGTCTTCAAGATGATTCAGTTCGTTTTTGTTTAGTTTTCAGGCTTAGTTTCATGCATGTTTGCCCAGCGCAGTTACTCATTTTATTCTACAGCAAGAGGAAAGTTTTTATACTGCAATCATAAAACTCATCACTGTGCACCAACAACCTAATTAATTTCCTGCAATTAAATCTGCTGGAGCTCTGAAAGAACCTGTTGTATGAAGTGTGAAAGGACAACAATCTTGCGCCATGTAACACTTCTTATTCCAAGTGCTTCTGAGAGCTATGAACCAGAATTGGCCCCTTTGATTCCAATGGAACTATTCCAGATTAGAGCCACCATAAGCAAAACCAGCCCTGCTTCTAAAACCTGACAAGCCATGTTCAGGACACAGTTGTAACAAATAACCTGTGTTTCTTACCTACACACACTTTGAAAGCCTCTATATGATAACTCAAAACAGCTGATCTCCTACTTCTAGCATTCCTATGCATTCTCATCTTACAGCACTTTTCTCCTCAAAAGACACTGTTCCTGGTCCACTGACATCCAATGTCTCACTGGAATCCTTGGGAGAGAGGCAATAGAAAAGAAACCACCAGGAATTACAGCTGTCTAATGAATTTTGGCAGTATCACGTTTCATTTTAAAGCCCTGATAATACCGAAAGGGTGGAAGTCACCTCAACCAATAGATCACCTCCAGTCTCATGCCAGAAAGAAGTCCAACTTGGCAAGCTGCAGTTAGACAGACCATGCTGTCTGAGTGCACCGGCAGCCCCACAAACAGTACTAAGCTCCGATACATGTGAGGCACTTTCAGGCCCCAGTCTTATCTGAGAACAGGAAAGGGAGACAGCAGGGACACGCACAACATTTTGATGGAGTACTGCGTATCCATTAGGAGCCCACTTCAACCATGGCATTATGCCCTTGTAATTGAGCTCCTAACAGCTAGTTAATTAAATACAATTTCTGATTAAAAAAAATAAATAAATCACAGTGATTCATCAACAGATACTTCTATTGCCTTTGTTGGCTATTTACATAATTGAATCTTCTAGATTCTATCACATCTGCTAGTGGAAGCCTTCCTGCTGCTGTGTAAGCCACGCTGAGATGAAGTCTGGAATATAACTTAGTTCTGCTGACCCCTTGATCAAAAAATATATATAACAGAATGAAAACATACGGAAAGGAGTTGACACCAGTTCTAGATGTGGGAAAACTCCCATAAGAGGAATGACTGAAAGGTGAAGAATTCTTTACTCTGAAAAAAAGGGAGTGATAAGGGAGAGAGAGAACATAATGAGGTTCTGAAAATGGCACAAAGATGCTCCTATGATTCTATGACATAGCAGTCATAGAGACTAATATAGCAGAAGAGAATAATTCACTGTGTAAGGAACGGGCAGTACTGAGCACCAGGATTAGAACCACAGAATCATTAAGGTTGGAAAAGACCACTCGTAGCACCAAGTCCAACTGCCAGCCATCCCCACCATCCCACTGACCACGTCCCCCTGCCACACCTCCGCCGTTCTGGAGCACCTCCAGGGTCGGTGACTCCACCACCTCCCCGGGCAGCTGTGCCAATGCATCACCGCTCATTCTGAGAAGAAATGTTTCCTAATATCCCACCTGAACCTCACCTGGTTCAGTTTAAGGCCATCACCTCTCACACCATCATTGCTACCTGGGAGCAGAGGCCGATCCCCACCTCACCACAGCCTCCTCTGAGGAGCTGTACAGAGCAATAAGGTCTCCCCTGAGCCTCCTCTTCACCAAACCGACCCATCCCAGCTCCCTCAGTTGCTCCCCATAACACTTGTTCTCCAGAGCCCTCACAGTTCGGCTGCCCTTCTCCAGACACACTCGGGGCCTCAATGTCCTTCTTGTAGCGAGGGGCCCAACACTGAACGCAAAATACCAAACCGAAGGAACCAGTTTCCACACATTAACCTGCGTCCAAGGCGCTGCCGAGCTTCCTGAATGGCGCGGACAGACCGCGGGGAAGCCCGCTCAGCGCGGCCCGCCAAGCGCACAGGTGCGGCCACGGCGACGAAGCCGCGCTCCCGGAGCCGCACGGGGGCCGCCCGGAGCCTCGCGGTCCCGCAGCCTGAGCCCGCGTCCGTACCTCAGCGCCGCTCGAGCCGGGCAGCGCCGACAAAGGCAGAAGCGGGAGAGCGCGAGGAGCGCCGCGGAACGGCCCGCGCACGTCACGCTCTGCGCACCGCCGGGATGCGCCAGCAGACCTGGCCCGAGGGGAGAAAAGTTGCGACGCACGTTTTTCAGAAGGAAAGTTACGTCCGTCTCGCACCCTCCCGCAGCAGCCCGGCCGGATTCGCTCCGGCTAAGCGGCGGCTGCCGGCACACCGCCGCTGGCGCTTCCCTGGATGCAGCCCCTGGAAACCGGCGGCAGCGAAATGGCTCCTGGCACGGAGCGGGGCACAACGGGGAGCCCGGCGCTTCGCAGCGGAGATGGGAAAGGTCTCTCACAGTCGAGTGGAGAGAAACTTCCCCGCGCTCCGCGAAGCCCGAGGAACGCAGTCCTCGCCGGCCCCCCCCGGCCAACCCCGCAGGCCGACCCCCAGCCCCGAGCACTGCCCGCACGGCCCCAACGCGGCCGGTCCCCCCGAGGCGCGCGGCCCCCCCCGCCCACCTGACGCGGCCTCACCTCACCTCACGGCGCGGTCCGGCCCGGTCCCGTCCCGTCCGGCCGCCCCGCGCCGAGGCGCTCTCGGTGCTGCGGGGGCGAGATGCGGGCACCCGCGCGGCCCCGCGCATGGGAGGCGGCGCCCCTCCGCCGGGAGTGCCGGAGCGCGGCTGCAGCGCCCCGCAGGACCCGAGGCGGCTTCCCGGCGGCCGAGGGACAGCCTCCGCCGCGCCGCCTCTCCCCTGGCTCCGGCTGCGCCTCGCGCCAACGGCGTGGCTCGGCCCGCGCCTGCTGCCACCTGGCGGCCGCACCGCCCTCCGCCGCGCGCGGGGCCGCCGGGGCGCGACCGGGCGAGGCGCGTGGCCGCCCCGACCCGCCCTGGAGCGGCTGCTGGCAGCGCCGAGGGCCGGCGGGGCGGGAGTTGGGGGGGACGCTCGCCGCAACCCGAGGGGGGCGGGGAACGGCACCTTCCGACGGCGTCGGGGCGCGGACGTGCCGGGGGGGAGGTGGGCCATGGCCGGGGGGCGGCGGAGCCCCTGGACGCCGGGGCCGCTTCTGCTCCCGCCGCCGTGGGTACCGCCGGGCTGGCAGCGGCCGGTCCGGGCCCGCGGAGGTTCCCCGTAGCGCGGTGCTGACGCTGCGGCTCCTGCCAGAGTTTGTCCAAAAGTCTGACATTTGGAACCGAGGCGGCAGCCAGCGTCATCCTCGCACTGCAGAAAGCTAAGCCCTTAGAGCTGCACATGCGGAGGATCAATTCCGATAACTTCTGAGTCCGCGAGTGAAAACAAATGCGGATTTGTCCCTCTCTTCCTGCTTGGTCCTAAGTGTACGGACCTAACAACCCTCAGGGTGCCGTTACAGAACGCTACGAGGAGTGTCCAGCACGAACTCCGAACCTCCGAACCAGATCGGTACAGGCAACAGCTCACTGCAACATTTAGCTTCGTGCCTTCTTACTACGCGTATACATTATTCGTGCGGGAACTGACCCAACCAGCTGACCCCGTTTGCTTTAAAACACAGCAAAATACGTTGTTTTTTCTTGGCAACATTTTGAACTCCATTATACCTGAGCGCAGCCCAACCACTGAAAGATGAAGTGCTGACTGCTATTCCTTGCACGCAGACACACAGTTACTCGATTTCCAAGCCCACGTGCAGCAACAGGCACTAAGTGAGAGATCTACTGCGGACAGCCTCCTTTCCCTGCATGCTCAGCAGGCGCTCGCTGCAGCACGGCTTCCCCGGCAGTTTCAGATGCTTTGTGGCTGTAAACAGACAGCTGTAGACAGCTGCGTGCTAAAGCCTTGCAGGGCTTTCCCACGGGCAAAGAAAGGCGGCATTGTGATGCTGAGATAGGGGCAGTTAGGTACCTCCGAGACCGAGGTCTCACCTGGAGTAGGTAAATGGGTTTGGAAACTGCACGATTCAATCTATTGAGCATTCCTCCAGTCCCCCAGAGCAGCACCGCGCTGGGCAGCAGGAGGCCCGTACCTGTTTTTAGGGGCGACTGGAGCCTGTCTGGCAGCTGCAGGAAGCGGATGCTGCACGGCTCTGCCCATGGCACAATGCAGTGCATCAATCACTGCTACCTGCTAAGCCAGGCAGTGTGTGAGCAGGAGCAGACCTGGCAGATTACAGTACTTCAGTTCTGATCTTTACCAGATTAGATGTTCTGCTTCACCTGCTCCACCAATTACACAACTGCGGTTTGTTCTGGGAGAGACAAATGCAGCCAGAGGGACAAAAGTCAGGAGTTTCTTTTCAGGAGCAAAGCCCTAAGTGCTTGGGTGTTAATAAATTAACTAATTCCCACATGGAGGGATTGCTCTGCTTGAGGGTTCCTAACTCATGGTATCGGGGGAAGGTTGCTTAATCCACACCAATAAGAAATCAGCTAGCTAATTTCAGTAGCCCTCAAGGATGGAGGACTCGTTTCTGCACTAAGGGAAGCTGAGCAGAGTGAGCACACACACTGGCAGCCCCAGGGGCCTGTTCTGCTGGAGCTCACAGCAGTCAGGAGAGCTGGAGCCTGACATTCAGCATCCTCATACATGAAAGCACAGAGCACAAGGAGTGCTCCGAAACACCAAGGGACACACAAGGGTCACCTTCCTCTTTCATGCTGCTGTTATTCTCATTTCCCTAATATCTCTGGTTTTCTGTTTGGCTTTCGGAATGACTCTCTCCCAAGGGCTAATGCAGAGCATTATCTCTTCCCCCCACCTCCTCCCTTTGCCAACGAACAGCTCAGAGGCACACACTAATGCTTTCTCAGCAATGTAGGAGGAAGTTGTTGGGCTGCTGCGGAGGAGAGGAGCAGATCTTCCCACACAGATCTGTGCATCAGAGAGCTGACACCAGATTTGTTCTGAACTGCAGAGTGAGGAGTCCCCTTCTCGTTATACTGCAGTGCTATCTGAAGTCTTTCATACTCTACATAACAAATGTGGCTATGTGCAAAAAATAAAAGAACAATGTATTCAGGCTATGTCTGCCCTTATCTTAGAGACGGACATGAAGGGCATGCTGGGGTGACATCATTATTCCGAACAGAGAGCAAAACATGAATGCTTGGAAGAAAACAGCACTCACAAGGAGTTTAAACTGTAATTTCTGAAGGAAATGCTTTTTTAAAGCTTTCACTTGTTACCACAAGATGTAGTAGAAAACAACACACTTGAGGAAGATACAGGAGAAGTCCAAACCACTGAGCAAAGAAAGGTGTGGGTGAGGACATGGATAACCTTATCTGCTCATTTGTTCAGTCCGTGGTTGAGCCACGTCTCATCTCCCAGTGAGGAGATAAGGACAGCCACCAGCTCCACTTACCCAGCAAGCTGCAAAGGTCTGGGATGCAATGAGTATCAGGGTATTTTCACTCTAAAGCTGGAGGACTTCACTGCCTACGAGTTATTTCCTTGGCCAGCTGCATCTGAAAGAATAGCAGTCTCTCTCAGTTGGTTTCACTAAAATTCTCTGGGTTACAGCAGCCTGGGAACAAGACAGCAGTGCTACGCTGAACATTAGACTTGATTACAGTATGAAACGATAGGACTGGCAAACAGACAATAGGGTAGAACAAGGCTCTCTGCCCGGTGGGACTGAGCTGCCGCCTCATTAGTCATGAAGATGAATCCCACACCACTAGTGAGAACCGGTGTGCATAAAGTTCCCCCACTTGGAGGAGGAAGGAGGGAATCTGAGAAAGGAGATCAGACTGTAGTAGAGCAGGAAGCTAGAATTTCCTTGCCTTGAATTGTTTCAGCTACTTATCACTTGTTTCAATACTCCTCTGTGAGACAGTAATCGTTGCAAGGAGATCTTTCTGCTTCATTTCCTCCTCTTTGCCAGAGCAGGTGTCAAACATGGCAAAGAGTTAGGAATCTGCTGCCCAGTGTATGGGAGACAACGTCAGATTTGCAACAGGTCTGGCACGGGTCAGTGGCACAGTGAAGGCACAGAATGTACCTATTATAGTGAGATCAGGGTGTGGGATGGGACACGACACCACGGACAGGAAAGAAAGAAAACAAACAAGCAAAAAATAATGCTTGTAATAAAAGAACGCATGGAGAAAATAGTTACCTGGTGGCCTGGGAGAAAGGCAGTGAGGTTTTACAAGTTTTCTCTTCACTCCTAGATCAAATTCCCTTTGAACAGCAGAACTCAATACATGACGCTAAAGGAAAAAAACAGTAACTCAGTTCTTTGCTATGCTGAGCAGCAGTAATTTTGGAATTCACACTCAGAAGCTGTGTTCAGAAAAGCTTCTGTCTGTGCCCATCTGTGCCCTCCCTGGCACTAGGTCAGTCCTGAGAGCACTGGAGACAGACAGAAGTTGTACAGCTTTTCAATTAGCGTGTCACGTTACAGAAAGGGGAGAACATACATACCAGTTTGACACTTACTTTACTTCACTGGTGAGGGGGATGCCAGGAGCAGCGTTTCCCTGGGACCTGCAGTCACTGGGCCGAGGTAGCACCAACTCCTCAACAAAGCTCCGCAGGAGCACAGCAGAGCAAGCTAAATTCCTTGACTAACAGAAAGGACTTCCTGCTTCCTGCCCAGCACCAGGTGCCTCCCTGCAGTCTCTCTGGAGGCCTTCTCCATGTGTGGCTGTGTATGGGTGCAGGGACCACAAGCTCTGCTCTTACTGCTGTGCTACCCATAAATGCCCCAATACAGTTCTCTTTAGGTGGACTTGCTATTTTTTTCTTAATCACTGCCTTTTGCTAATGACCATCTTTATTCCCTTCGAGCTAATACTACAGTGTGTATGTCAAATAACGTATCTACACGTTTCCCATGTAAGCGTTCACAGAAGGAAATGCAGTCAGGATATACAGGTTTGGGTGAAGCAACAACATGCTTTTAGAAAACATGAGAATCGTACAACTGAGCGGCTGTTCTTGTTGGTATTTATTTTCTTTACTGTGCAATAGCAAGACCACAGACCTACAGCACGGATGGCTTTGCGTGCGCTGTTTTCTGGTTTACATTTGTTTTCCTTTGTTGTTTCTCAGCCATACAATTTAGACTTTTCTTTTGCTGTATTTCTAACTACAGCACATTCTAGTATTTACAAATGGAGAGTGACTTGGCACAATGTTGGGTGCAGCCTGTGTGCCATCATGGCAGTGTTCTCCAGCTGAGCCTATCCGCTTTGAGAGCTAGGGAATCTGTACTGCTTTTAAAACCTACCCTCCTCTGAGAACAGCTATGCAAAGCCGTAGGGCTACAGACGTAACTGGAGGTCTGGGCCACAGTGCTGGAGCTGAGTGAGAAACCCACTCACAACCAACTGGATATCCTGTAGTAAGAGGAGAAAAGGAGCACTGTTCAGAAACAAAGCAGCCAGGAAGCAAGCCACTGTGCTGGCAGCAGCGCCCACAGACCCATGTCTGATAGTGACAAGGGGAAGTTGTTAGAATTCAGGTCTTGGACCTTAGAAATAATCATGGACTTTGGCATCTTTCATGTTAGAAACTGCAGATGACCATTCACCACCAGTCTATGTCTAAGATATCTCTGCTCCTCTGTATACAAACTGAGAGTTATGAAGACCTCAGAATAAGATTCATACCATCCTCTATGATCAGCGAGAAGCAGAGGTCAATGAAATGCTGAGTAGAAGAATGGTTGTAAACCCCCAGCTCACTCAAGATGCTCCTAAACCAGGGATCTATTGGTGGGAAATTATAAATACATGTATTTGTAGCACAACCGTATAGTAGTGCTCGCCACAACAGGCGTCGTGCAGCTAGAAGCTTCTAGCAAAGCTCTGCAGCCATGATAATCATCTTAGAAAGTGCCATGGAAGTGGCGCTGGCAGAACCTAGCCCTTGCTTTGCTCCTCCTCACTTATCACAGACTTGCACACTCCTCTCTGCACTGGAGCTCTGCAACTGAACCTTCTGGCTTGTTTGGGAGCACCACGATGACACCAAGGAAACTGCTCTCCAGCATGAGCTTTGACCCATCTGGGCAGTGAATGTGAGACACATGGTCTGGACAAGTCTCTGGCACATGAACTGCCTTTGTGCAGTTATTTGCTGATTCAGAGGTGCGAAAACTCTAAAAAACGCAGTGGAAGCAATGGCACTGCTTGTGGTACTGAAACAGCATGGGCTCCTCCCAGGTCGTTATGACTCCACAAATATTGACTTTGGCAAAAGCTTCTGACAAAACTATGGGTTTTCTTTTTTTCTTTTTCCTCCCATGTGGGTTCCCTGCGCTAATTTGCTTAAGGCAACATATATGACACAAGAATAAGCCCTTTGAATAGTGATGCAAGTGCTTGGTCATGAAATGAAAAAGGCCTGCATTCTGATTGATAGTGGGGAGCTCATGCTGCTTGCTTGATTTACTCTGGATTCCTTGTCACCTCAGTGCTGTTCTTGCCAACACATGTCAGAGGACCATTGATTTTGAGCCAAAATACTGTTCTAGAGTTTTCATTTTTTACACTTATCATTTTGTGCTTTTTTCTCCTTTCCATAGAAGCAGTGCACTTCTACCCGTAAGTCGTCATCTTCAATAAATCTTCTGGGCCTGCTTCTTTTCTCATTTGCAGAAGCATGAAATCTACAGCAATATAATTTATTCAATGAAACTATCCCTATGCAGTTGATTAGGTGTAGTGTACTCTAGAAAAGTACTACTTTTCTCTCTATGACTTGAATATAATTGTCTCAGAGTGCTAGCACACAAGTTCATGGCCACAATGACTATCACCCAATCAACAGCAATACCAAGTTATGCACAGGAAAGCTGTGATCCAGTGCAAAAGAAATAGGAGGCTGCAGGTGAAGACAAGTGCACTGAAGAACTGACTGTTTCCCTGCCTTGGAAGGAAAGTCAGACGCTTTTTCACCTGGCAAAACACTTCAGAATACACACAGTGTTAAACATATTTATGTGTTTTGCTGAATTAGGCCCAAAACTCTATTCTCTTATTCCCAACAGAACAGGGTTTAACCCAGAGGAGATGAAGGCAGACAACAACTACATCTGAGAAGACAGGAGATTAAGTGTGAAATAAGGCACGTAGCTGTGCTCTCCCTTGGCAAGGGTAAAAGCAGCTTGGCATACTCCAGCAGTATTTCCAGGAATGCAGGAATCAAATATTTATTACTCAATTTGTACTCATAATTTCTTGCCCCTGCATCTCAGTGCACACCGCTGAACCTGTATCAGACACACACATGCAGCCCAACAAAACTTTCATTTCCATTTTGGAACAGAGGCTGTTTCCAGACAGTTTTTATCTCCAACTTTACCCACTTTTCTGATTTATTGATTCTTGGTAGAACTTAAAGTTATCTGAAAACAACTGCCACTGAGAAAAGATTTAGTACCCATACCCAAACACACGCTGAATGTCTGACCTGGAGACCAATACCCAGAGATACAGGCTGTGTGATAAGACTCTGATGAGATTCTCGAATGCAAGCCATTGCTAAGAGTGCTCCTATCACCACTTTTTGTCATGCTATCTGCTGACAACTTGACGTTAAATAGTTTAACACTTATATCAGCAATTCAATCAGGATATTAATTTGAAGCAGAAGAGAGTTGTTTACAAAAGATAAATAAAAGGCTTATGGGTGATGTAAGTGCTCAACTATGGGCTTGCTTCCCTATGCAGTGGACATGCCTAGATGTTTTTCCTCTGATTCATGAAAACAGCTGGATCGTAAGCAACCTGCATACTGATCTGCAGGCAAACCTTATGTCAAAACATTGGTCTGTCCCCAAAACACTTTCAGCACACAAGGAACAGCACAAAACAAAACACTGTGGTTGCCCCCTCCCCTGTACCTCTCGAGCATTAATAGGTCTGCATCATCTTTCACTCTCACTGGAGGGTGTGAACCCTTGTACAGTCATGCTTTCCATTCTATGCTGAAAAGAATAAAAGTACATTCGAACACTGTGTACTGTCTGAATTATTAGGTTATTAAAGAGAGAAAGAGACACGACAGTGGAAAAAGGATGCGTGTTTAACTTCACATTCTAAAAAGAAAGGTTTTTAAGGATGAGGCATATGTCTATAGCAGCAGTTCAGGAAGGATATGCACAAGTCATCTTTTTACATAAATGGTCATAGCCAGGACTATCCAGATGCTGTGTAACACACTTCTATTCTGAAAAGTTGTATTTATAGCCAAAACCCTTTGAACATAATGTGAACGAGATCTTACGCTGTTCTTCTTAGAAAAAGGGAGTAGTTTTGGGCCCAGATATCAAGACATTCCACATAACTCATGAACACCATTCCCTCACCCACCCCTGGATAAAGATTCTTAAACCAGAGATTCCTACGTTTGTTCTTGGAAATTGTACCAGCACAGTAACTAGAAGTCCTAACACACGTGAACACATTTTCTATGCCAGAGATTCAGGCCATACATCCAGCATTTTATATCAGGAACATATAATCTTTAACTGCCTAACATGCAACAATCCAATGGAGTCCGATTAAGCACAAGTGACAAACACTTTTTGTACAAAACAGACTTCTTTTTACTTCAGCTGGGGCTCTTAAGAAAGGTTAGGCTGTGGTGAGTTGTTAAAATCCTGCCTTTTCTCTTTCTTCAGCTTTGCACAGAGGTGCAAAGTGGGCTGTCATAAAGAAGACTGTACTGTCTTCTTAAAAGTACCTCACGCAAATAACACATTACATAGCAGGAAGAATCTTTTCCCTGGGATGACATGGAATAGCTGAGGTGCCCTGGCAATGTTTGGTGACACAGTCCCTCCAGATCTACTACTCTTTTCATCTTGCTGTGTAGAGCCCTGTGTAACTCCAGCCTGCCCTCGACCCATGTACAGCACATGGATGAGATGAAGGCACGAAACTTGCTCTAAAGGCAGACTCCAGTCCAGAGCTGGACTCCATGCAGCTCAGGGCTGAGCCCTGCCAATGAACCCTCCAACATGCACTTGTGCAGCAGCTAAATAAATACCTCCTCTCCCTGCCCTCTAAGAAATGGACAATGTGACCTCATAAAAGCTCTTGCTTCTAAAACTTGAACCAAATTTATCTGCTACAGTAAAATAAGGAGAGAAACTAAGAGGATGGGGAGGAAAAGGAAAAGATCTTGTTTCATTTCAAGAATAACATGGGGATAAATTAATAAGCTAGAATTCATCAACTGCCTTTCTTTGTGCATAAGGTAAACAGAATTCAGTTCACATCAAGTAGGTGGTCCGTGAGCATCAAGCACTTTAAACCATGGATGTGAACAGGCAAGCACAACAGGAGAAGCAGATCAGGAGGGTTATGTCATCTCACTGCAGGCATGCTGCTAGCACTTGAAGGTATTACATACTACAGAATGAAACCCCCAAACTCTGCTTCACTGATCTGCCTTCCCATAAAAACCTAATCTTTGCAACATCAACATCTGCTCAGCAGAAGGACAAGTACACAAGTATGTATATACATACAAGTATATACACAGAATATCACATCAGATAGTCTCTCTCAACTTGTAAAGAAGTAAATATAAGTAGTTAAACAAGTACTATTTTTAGAGATGTTTGGAGAGTGAGGGCAGCACTCCTCACTATCTAAACATCTAAGTCTCAAATTCCTTAAAGTAGGCATCGCTTCTTTTTTTTTTTTTTCCAGGAAAAGTATCTCCTTATGCACTTCAGCTGTGCAGAGAAGAAAAGTAAAGAAGTTTGCATGTAGCTTTGAACAGATGTGTTTATAGACACAAAAGAAGAATAACATAACCTTAGAGCTATGTAGCAATTTTTCTATTTGTAGTGTTTCTGGATATTAAGTTTACAGTTCCTGTAGTTTATTGCAGTTCTGTGGAGTTAATTAAAAATTCTTCTTCTACAAAATCAGATAAACAAGAGGGATGGGGGAGGGAAAGCATACATTTTATGTACTCTCTATTCATCTCAAATGAAGTTTGTCCCATGTATGCAATCAAATATCTGTGAAAAGTCTGCCCTTCAGCCAGGGCAATCACTCTTCGCATTCCAGTTTTGGTAGCTGGTTTTCTTACTTCCATTTGTTGCATACTTTGCATGCATGGTTTGGGCATGCTTTTCACAAATGAAAGATAAAAGTAAGATAGTTTACATGATATTTTGTTAATACAAAAGCCAAAAAGCCGTCAGTTCTTACTGTATAGACAATATTTGGGAAACTTCTACTTCAAGATTCTAAAGGAATTAAGAAGTAACCATTGCAACTCATATGTAAAGTTATATTGATATAAGGACTAGTATTTAAACCATATTTACTCTCCACATTTGTGTAGAATCTTCTAACACATGAGATGATCCAAAAGCAATGAAATCAATTAAGGAATACCATGTGGATTTCAGCCAGCTGGGTCAGAGCCTTACACTGTGAGCAAGCAGCAGCTTACACTTCACTTTTCAGCAATCCTTTATAAGGAAAGATGGTCCCATGTTTTCCTCCTGTCATATTCCTCCTGTCTCTAAAGAAGACCAGTTTGTTTGAACCTGCCTGCTTCTCTGTGCATCTGTTCGGTAGACAGATGCAAAGAACTAAAAGGAATTCTACCAGTTCTGGTCTTACTAGTTAAATTCAAGTTGTGCCCATGGGTGGCAAGAGTTCCACATCTACATTCAGTGTACATCACTCTGCTGTGGTAAACACAGAACAGAGTAAAACATCTCCATTGAAATAGCACTCGTGTGCAAGTCAGTCGTGCAGTTTGCAGCAGTCAGCAGGCAGCGTGTGAAAGAATGAGAAACTTTTATGGTAACATAAAAGTAGCTATTTTATAACACATTTTAGATACTTCTGCCTGGAATAAAATAGTTTTTTTCTTCTCATCTACAAGAGGAGATAGTTTTTCTTAAACATTTTTAAAGGTTATTTTTTGATAAAGTGTTCTGCAATAAGATGTGGCAATTCCCCTGACCCCACAGGAGACAACCACATTCTAAAATGACACCACAACCATTATGAGAATCTTCCCCTGCGAGCAATCTCTTTCCACAGTAGCACAAATAATGGTTCAACAGTCCAGCATCTCAGATAATAAACAATAGTTTTGGTACTTGCATAACTACCAAGTAGGCTGCAGCAAAATAGACTTTTTATGAGCTATTAAAATAGCTCCAAGTGACTCGGTTATTGTTTTCAATATTATCATGTATTTTACTTCCACTGTTTCTTGAGCAATCACTGCATCTTTTGGAACGTTTTGCAGCTCAGAGCCAGAGACAACACTGGATCAGCTCTCCAAGTTCTCTACAGCACCAAGGCACACTGATCATGTGCACCTTAAGTAGTATTTTTCCACAGCTCAACATTCACTATTAAAAAATCCATACAGTTGCATTTATTTCTCTTCAACAAACATCCTTTGGAAAGTTTAACATTTCCTACTAAAATTATGGATGCAATTTCAGCTTTGTGAGAGCTACAGAAAACCCTCCATCTTTCTCTATATTATACATAGTGTCTGCGCAGCAAGTCAGAGCCCAAACACAGCTTGTCAATGCAAGTACCTGGAGCCAAATCATAACCTCCACTACAAGATGTGGAGCAGATGAAAGGATTAGAAAATGTAGTTCATTGTCAAGAAATCTGTCAGAGAGAGAGACAGATCTTCAGTCTTAAGCAGAACTTTGCTCTGCCTCTCATGTTCCCATGGTATTGTGCACTTGGGGATTCCAACAGCAAGGTGCAGTTGGCTGGGGTGGAAGCGTTGCTGGAGAATGCTGGCTCTGCACAGCCAACATTTTTGACAGTCATAGAAATGTTCTGCAGGAGAAACCCAGAGTCAACTACAATGGTGGTTTTTTTTCCCTCCTCACACAAACTTACAGCTCCTTGGTACGTGCAAGGAAGAATATGAAGCTGTTCAGTTAGGGCACTGTATTTTGGATGGGACAACCCCATGCATACTTTGATACCTAGAGAATTTCCTGAGAGATTGTGAAACAATTAATTGGCCAGAGATCCAGCCCTGGGCCCACTCTATGGGAAGGCAAACTTTTTCTCTCACCATATCTGAATGGAGCTGGATAGAAAAGCAGTTTTCTTCTCTCTAAGGGAAAGCTGATAGCTTTGAGATTATAAGTTTTCCAAATAAGAGTTTTGTGTGTGATGCACATGTCTAGCGTTGTTTTTGCTTGTTTGTTTGTTTTACATCTTTCTTGTTTTCTCACTTCTGTTCCACAATTTCCTGTAGGGAGAAGTCAGATGAAAAAAAAGTTGGGGAAGGAAGAGAGAATGAAAACAATCCTCCAATCCCATCAATTTTCAAGTTTGCTTTTTTTCTCTTTCTTAACAGGAGAAAAGATGGAGATGTGTAAGTGCAAAAACTGCCTTTTCTTAACTGCTACAATAATCCAGATGTAACCTAGAAGAATGTCAAGATTCAAACTGTAAAGTACAATCCATCACAGTCACAAAATGCAAATAAGTACAGAGTTTTTGGAATTCCAAGATTACTGTTAGTGCAAGGTTAAACCAAGCTCCAAAAGAACTGGAGGAGCAGGAGAAAGAAAACTTATCAAAAACATTCAATAACATGAAAAATAATGGGAACTTTTCAACTTTGCTGATACCAGATGGAAATATTTTGGTGAAGTGAAAAGAGGGAAAAAAAAAATCAGCACAATTTAGAAATCCTTCTGCTTTGTAATCACAGTAGACTGATGCAGCAAGTAGTGTAATGCCATAAGGGATTAGAACTTGATGCAAGGAAAGAGTGATGGAATTACAATGTTCTGAAATAAAACTTGAAACAGAAGAATTAAACAGAATTCATGACAGAAATGTTTCTAGAAAATATTTTGAGGGAAAAAAAGTATTTTGGAATGCACTACATTGTCTTTTAGATTCATTTCAGAAACACTGACAACATTTGGTCCCTAAAAGAAGATGAAAAATTACTTCTGTGTTCATTAGTGCAAACAAGAAGTGGGAAATACAAGGTGAGGAAATAAGTGAAACCAGATGCAGGCAGTTTCATGGTAAGCAAAAGGACCTTTAGGTTCTTCTAATCAGATTAATTCTGATTTATATTGGTTTAGGCTTGGGCAGCAATATCAAATTACCTTAAAAAGCTCAACTGTAAGAAGTGTTAAAATCCCTACTGTTAAAAACTGAGAATATTGAACTTGAATTGCTAATGAGGTTTGATACCTCCCTCAGAAAAATCCCAGTATCTTGCAAAATTTGTTGTCTCGTGGATTCATAAAATGTTTTCAAATTTCCTAAGATGAGGCCTTTTTTACCTAGTGATAAACAGAGTTCTATACAACTACTGCTGAGAGATCAAGACATGAAATGAAGGGCTACTGAGTTAGGTCATAAAAGGGGTGTTAGGCTGCCAGCTTGCTTTCTGCATGTATACTGTAAGGCACAAAGAAATAAAATTCTTTAATAAAACTGTAGCTAATCTTTGATAAACATTATATTTTTAAGTGGTGTTGTATGATGACAAGGAAATTATCTGGATGATCTATGATATACGTATAAGGACTTCCTGCACTGCTGACTTGATTTCTCTCTCAGAAACTTCTGCACCTTGCTGAATTCTGCATCTTAGTATTCATTGCATTGTTCAAAATTAGCTCAAGATTAATTAAATCCTTTATCTCAGCAGTGATTTGTCTGTTGAGACCATCTTTTTAGCTACAAAGTGTAATAGGCTAGTATGTAAAAGGTATTTGTCTTGGGTCTGTTCTGCATACATGCTGTTCAGAGGAGGGTATTGCCTAAATACTCAGAAAACAACTGTAGAAACAAACTCAACTGCTCTTCATCCATCAAGTTCCACAGGACACCCAGCCCATCTGTGGAGTGCAGGTATTTGAAGACCCTACCTGCTCCTGCATGACAGGTCTTTGACAGGTCTTATTACTTCACCATGTTTTTAACCCTCTCTTGGAAATATTTCCCTACAGGGAATACAAAAGCATTTGAGATGCTCTCTCTTCTGCTTTGTTTCTCTAGTAGCATGGCCTGTGGGGCCATCAGAATCGCTAGGAAGGGTCTCTTAGCTCATAGGAAATCAGGAAATCTTTTCCATGCTATTCTAAAGAACAGTCAAGACCTGTCATATTCACAGCAATCAGTAACATTTACAAACACAAAAAAAACAATGCAATTTAAATCCTTATGACAATGCACAGGGCTGTGAGAAGACCATGTCGACCCTAAGCATTCTCACGCTTTTCTTCATGACTCCTGTCATCCTTAACAAGTCCAGGAATATTTATCAGAGTGATTTTTTTTCTGTTGAGGAAGACAGAAGGACTGAAAGCAACAGGAGGTGGAGTGAGATGGAAGAAGACTAGTCCATAGACTAAGCAAAATATAAAGGATTCTTCTATTCCTTTCTGTAACAAAAAGGCTTCAAATGTGCCTGTTCTATTGCAGACATTCACACTTGTCTACACCATTTTGTTTGGCTGAAAGCATACAGCAGTGTGTCATGGGAAAGGTGAGCACTTACAAAGCCCAGCTGTAGTGTAACAAGGTGAGTCCTGATCCAGACACGTACTGCTGACAATCACACACCTCTCTTCAGAAATACCTGCACACCGAGAAGCAGATGAGAACTGCAGTCCCCTAGGTGCTGAAGAATAGATTAAACAATAAGTCAGTCAACAGTATATGGCAGAAGAAATCTGTATCATCTTCCTCTCCTACTTCGTTTCCCATGGACACATTTTCATCCAAGGTCAGATGCTACCTAGAAAACTTCTGCTGGCTCACCTTGAGTAACAGCACACAGCTTGACATAGGAAAAAAAAGAATTTCCTGGATGTTGAAAGCTTTCCAGGTTGCCAACATTAACTCTTGCTGAAGCAGCACCCATTTCTTACTGCTATGTTCCTTTGTGCCTTTTTAAACATCTACTCTCTCAAAGGGGCAAATGTTCAAAGAAAAATAAAAATACATCCATATTTATGGGTACACGCACACACTGTTCCTAATCTTGCCATTGCTGCAATCCCTTTAGCTTTGGAAAAAGGGATCCTGGACACACTTTATCACAAAAAGCTGATTAGATAAATCCAGGCTGTTTGGTTGTTTATATGGTAAATTGCTGAAACGTTTCCATCTGCTGTGGTACATTGCCAGTGCTGGCTCACAACATGAATGTGACCGCCAACTCTAGCTCACTCATTCTCCCTTCTTTGCATTTATTCAAAGCATTATTCCTTTACCTTCTTGTTCTCCCTGTGATTGTGGGTGCTCACTCTCACATGACACAGAAGTATAAAAACTATAACTCTTGCTATAAATCTTGCTTTTCTGCAGCATTGTCATTTTTTTATTTGGTGGGTTTGGCTTATTATTTGTTGTTGTTGTTGTTGTTGTTCTGCTTTGCTGGTTTTTGATGGTGGTGGTGGTTGGTTGGTTGCTTTTTTTGGTTTATTCTTTTATTAATTTAAAAGGAAAAAATGCTTTATCAGTAACTACATTTCAGCAAGCTTGTTTTCAACTCCAATACTGTTTCAGGTGCCAGTATGCTGCTTTAGCAGTCAATAATATGCTCATTCAATTTTTAATCAGGGATGACAGAAAACATTTGCAATCAAAGGAGAAGCATGCCATGCCACGTAATAGGAGATATGGAGCTTGTTGTCCAGTCACACAGTTCTAATGAGACTTTCAATAGCATTGGCCAAGAATGAACACTAACCAATTTTCATGTGCTGAGAGTTGTTACTAGAGTTACAATGTGCAAAGATAATGCTGACCAAAAATAGCATGGACTTCACGTTCAAGCCAGAAAGCCTTCCTCAAGTCATATCATACAAAAAGAAAATAATCTTGAAATGATTTTCTAACAACCTACACTCTGAAACGTGGCCTGATAAAACTGATATATCATTTTTTGCAACATTCTTAAAAAGCAGTACGTTACAGGAGCTTAAGCCACCAAGTTGTCTTCTTGGTACCACAATAAATTGTGCAGCATTATGCCCTACTCAGGCTCACAATAAAAGTCATTGACAGAAAATACTGGTAAAAAGAGGCCATTCCTCTGCTCACACAACTTGCTTAAATACCACAAATATTATGTTTGTTTCAAAGAACAGCACTAACCTTTTAATTTTGCCTATAAAACTACTCCATGTTTTAGGCTGACTGACTCTTTTCCTCATCTTCAACAGATGTTAAATTCACATTCAAATTCATCTCCTTCCAGGAATTTGTCTAGATGTCATTAAACAAAGGAGAGAATTTTGTCACAGCTGGACTTTGTAAGCATTAGCTGTGGACAGCAAAAAGAAATAATGACTGCAAAGCTTATGCACAGACATTCTGGCACCTAAGTGCAGGCTAAACTACTTCAACACTGTTCTTACAATCTCACTGTATTTCTTACAGTTATCAAAATGGCTATAATTCTCTTAATCTCTTTAAATTTATGAGCACTTTTCTCTCTAATGTCCTCACTTGTGTCTGTGCTTTTAAATCATCACAGAATTCTACTTCAGAAATAGGTTGAGTGAACAACTGCAAAGAGATCACAAACCTGGTAATCACAGAATCACAGAAAAACTAACTGCAAGGACTCCAGGGGCTTCTCTTCCTCCTGCCCCACAGCATGATCAGATCCACCTGACAGGTGCCAATTACAACAGTTATTAAAATCCAAAGTGACAAAGACTTCATGCTCCCCAGCTGTATGTTATCCCTAATTAGGCATTAGCCAGAACAAAGCAGAATTTATCTTATTGCAATTATTTATTTTCCTATCAAAATGGGGAAATATGCTATTCATTTCTATTTTACAGTGATCTTCTAGGTATCAGAAAGCATTATTGAAGGAGGGAGTTTTTGTTCCCTCTCAGAGAATCTAGCTTCTTCAGAAAGCTTCTTGAGAAAGCATCATCACTACTTGACAGTGACTTTCCAAATGTATTCAGGACAGCTCTCTCTATACTTAGTATTGAGTAGTGACCGAATACAAGTGACATACTTGATCACAACCACTCTAGAATTTTAGGTGACACAGTGACTCTTTCCATTCTATGACACCGAGAAATTAATAACTTCTAGCACGTTTTTATTTGAGCTTCCTCATTTTCCTTTTATGCAAGTCAGAACAGCACTCTGTGCAATAGCACTGCAGGGACTCTGGGAGCAGCTAGAACACATATGAGCAGGAGAAGCTGCAAACAAGCCCTTTCATTTACTTTCTATTCTTTCAATATTGGACAGTAGAAGCAGGATAGAGCAATTGTGGTCACCAGAGAATCTTATGCCCATCAGAATACAAAAAAAAAAAAAAAAAAAAAAAACATTTGTGGAGAGCATTAGTACCTAATTGCTTTGGCATACTTTGCAACAGCAGCTTAACATACTGAAGGAATGGTGACAAATACATACTCATGTATTTCTCACTTCTAATCTTGCTATACTATGGTTTATGATGCATGCAATTCTAGGAATGTTAATGGGTTTCAAGCCTTCCAAGAACCTAAGCAGCAAGGAATCCTTGCCCTGACTGCAATTCTACGCATCAGATGACAGCTCTCTGACAGTAATGTGCCCTTACCATATCTGTGAGCATGTACATCATGCAAGGAGTAAAACTGTTGTCAAACTCAGCGTTGAGACAAGTTCAAGTCAGATATCATATTCTTCAAGTCTCTAAAACGTGCCATCTTCGGCCTCCATTTCACTCTAGCATGAGAGAACAGATCATTTTTATAAAAGAATCCTTACAAAAATTAAAAATCAAATGTACTCAAATGCTGGCACTTGGAAATTAATGTGAGTTTCTACACAGCAGAGCCAACCTGCAATCCTTATTGATATGTTTTTAAAAACTGAGCATCTGTAACTTGCTGCCCTGATACACTGTGAGACATTAGTCCAATTTAATAAAATGAATACTATCAACCTGAAAACATAAACACCTTGTGGAGTTTAAGGAAATCCTGTTCAAAGAAAGACGTTTTGTATTAGGATAAAAATTTCTGATATTAAGGTCTTTCAGTAAGAACTGGCAGAGTACTGAATGGGCTGGTAAGTAAATGTCTCTAAGACATGGGTGTCCAATCCTCTGACTTGGTTGAGTGGCAAGGGATTATCTTGGGCTGCATACAAAATACATAATATACTTAATGTATGTAAGTAACAAATCTTTTATATATTTTTTTTTAAATCAAAACAAAAAAAGGCAGCAACAAAAACCATAAATCTAGTGGGTTGGACATGGATTCACTAAATACTAACACAAGGAAGAACTTCTTTATTGTCAGAGCAACAGAGCACTGGAACAATCTGCCCAGAGAGGCTGTGGAGTCTACTTCTCTGCAGATATTCAAAAATCCACCTGGACAATTTCCTGTGCAACCTACTGTAGGGATCCTACTTTAGCACGGCATTGGACTCGACGATCCCTAGAGATCCCTTCCAACTGCTATGAGCCTGTGATTCTGTAAATAAATGTTTGCTCTGTGCAATAAATTCAGGGAAGTTTAAGTAGGTACAAAGATTTGTATGCAACACTAATAGAAATACCATCCCCTTGTGCTTCAGATGGGATTTTGAAATACAGGGACGACCACACTCAAACCAGGCTGTGGTCCTTTCAGAGCCACTATGGCTCTTCCTCCCACTGCGCCCAGCAATAGCGCTTCAGAGAAAAGTCCAAAAATTCAACAGTTCTGTTTAAATGCTTTGTCTGCATGCTATGGGGGAGGTAAAAGGAAAAACAGATAGGCTTTTTCAAAGCACGCTTCTCAAAGGCACCAGTCAGGGCTCCTTGCATCTCTTCAACAGAAATAGGCCTGCTTTCCTCTCATGTCCTTCATTTTCAGAGTGACCTACATACAAAGTTTGTTTGCTTCTCTGATCACTGCTCTGCATTGAGCACATAACTTTACTGAGTCATTAAAAAATACATTTGGTCTTTTCTTGAGCTTTATAGCCAAGTCGCAGCTGACTGGCTAGCATTAATCTTCCTACAGCATGTTGCTGAGCACCTGACAAGCATTCCATCTGTCAATACGGTGCCTGAGCTGGTAACTTCACGAGGTCTTCCATACCTTTCCTTAGTGCTATCCATTTCACAAAGCAGTTTAAAGCCTGTATGCCAAATGTCAACTTCCCATCCATTGATTTCTTCACAATGCCCACAGAAACCAAGTTCACAATAGCCATGAATACTAGTCCTGAGCATCTGTTACCCAATTCAGTGTCAGCTGCCTTCATCCTGTAACCATGTGGCATTTATGAAAAACAACATGTACTGCTGAGGGTTGCATTCAAGCTGTCAAAAATCCATCTCTATTCCTGACAAATTCAGAATTTAAAGCAAGTTCAAACATAATTATTTTAACACCTGAGAAAAATATATTTAGTTTCTGCAACAGGTGTAAGGGCAATCATTCCCTCTCAGCAGCTGCTTCACTGGTTCCCCATTAGGCAACAGGGCTATGAAGTGGCTTTACAGACATCTGCAATTGTCCTGCTTTACTCCTTTGATTTAAGGTGGTTTTCTTCACGGTATTTTCTCTCTACCCTAGTTTACTCTATTTTAAGGTTGAGAGTGCAGAACAGCATGCAACTAAAGTCTAGCTACAGAGCATGCCAGATCAATGCCAAAATGGTTCTGAACAGACTGTCCTTGTGTATGCTGGCAGCTAACCCACATTCACCTCTGATTCAGAGGCAGCATTGCTGACACTTAATATCAGTAAGAGATAATTTTCCTAGCAGAGACTTTTTTTTTTTCCTTCCGTGCCAGATATTAAGCTTGTGTCATTCATCAATCACAGGCAAAGTCACTTTGCCATGGAACTTTCTGGAATAATTTCCACTGGAAGGTATTGTGCCTCTCACTGTTCAACAGTCTGATAAGAAGAGAATGAAGCAGAATGCCAGATTCCTGAATGGTATATTTCTACTGATGGTGGTGATATGGCCTATGCAAGATCATGGAGCATACTTTAAATTCACATTTTTCCTTTCATTTATGTGGTGTGTTGTGGTCATCTTCATGCTAATGACAAAGAAAAGCCCCTGAAATTAGAAATCAAAGCCCTGCAAGCACACAAATCCTCTGAAAATTTGTACTCAGACAGGAGCTAACCCGCATTCACACCCAAATATCATTTTATATCATACTATTTGGCTTGAGCCCTGATTATTGTTCTGGGTGTGATCACAACAAATATTCAACAATAACAATGAAGTAACCAGACTCTGTTCCTGAACTAAATGAAGCTGGTTATTTTGTGCACCCCACATATTACATATCAGCACATCAGGGTTCAATAATTGGCAGTTACCTGGCAGAAGCAGCCATTTCTAGTGTTAGTTATAATTCTCATTCAAATGTACATTTCTGGTTTCAGCAAGCTATATCCTAAAGCTAGCATCAGTATATTCCTTACAGCATTTACAGGAAAGCCCTATAATTCTCTTATCTTTAATACAATACATCTTGCCTTCTAACTTACCAACTACCTACACATCTGTGACTGAACAGAAATCCAGAGATCTGCATTTAGATCCCTTACAAGTTTTCTAAGACCAATATATGCGTAAGACTGTACCCAATCCTGTAAGCATTTCAAGATGATCTCTTTCAGCTGATGTACAGATATACTGGCTTCTGTCCTTTTCCATAGTTTCACTCTGCTAGTGAAACAATTTTTCCTCAGGTTTACGATAAGGAAGAGGGTGCATGTATCTGCTTAGCTGAAGAAACTGTTATGGAAAGAGTCCAATTGGCAGAAACAAACTTTCCAAGACAGAGATATCTGTTCCTTAACAACTGGACTGCAATTACCAGACATACTCCTCAGCTCCTAGGAGCCTTGAGAAAGACAACCGAGACCCACAATGCCAGATTGGTAACAAATGAAAAAAGTGAAAAACACAGTTCCTAGAAGCTGATAGACTAGTTAAGCAAATTAAGAGCAATCACAGACAGGCTATTCTAACTTATTTTATATCTAGGAAAACATGGCACAAAGGCTTAATCATCTGCATAGCATTCTGAAAAGCAAACCTGAGTGAGCCAAGCCCTTGGTGAGCACTATAACCAATCATCACCCCCCTTTTGCATAGTTTGTTGTTGTTTTTATTTTTAACCAAACCAAAGAGCACAAAGTATTCTCTAATTTTATTTTTCCTTTACTCCAAGACAATTTATTACTCCCCTTTGGAAGGGAGTGTTTCTGAAGATGTGTGTTTTAACACCAGAATTAAGTTTGTACCCCCCAAATACATGCACCGCTTCCTGGCTTTGGTTTCTTCTTCTGGGGAGAAGGACATATCAAACCAAACATTGAACCACATATTCAGTTCACCACAACATGGAATTATTTACCTCTGTGTTTCAATGTGAGAAAAATGGAAGCTGATTTTCAGCTTTTACAGTCTAACAGAGGTATTCCCCTCACCCCCTGCCTTGTAGCTTTATAGTGGAGGATTTGCAGGTGTGCTCACACCACGGTTCCTTGGTGCCGTACATTTCCCGTTAATGAACTGAGAAGAATGAATGGGAGAAGACATTCTCCAATTGAGAAACTTCCTAAAGAATCCCATACATTTCTAAGATCAATCCTGGGATTTTAGAAGAAAAAGTGTAGACAAGCATCCTATGACTAGAGTAATTATTAGTTCTGTATCTCTTCTCCCAATAGATTCTGAACAGATTTAAACTTTGAAAGAAAAAAAGCTATCAAACGAAGAACTTGTAAGGTTTAGTTTGCTGTGGTGATGATGTCAGCAGAATCAGACCAGCTCAAGCGAAGATAAACTTGCATCTGAAATGAATATATTGTTGAATCCCAAACCTTCCATAAAGTGTTTTTATCCGAAAGTATGTCAAACTTGCCCTGTTTTTCAGTACTTTGGATCAAGGAAAACACTGAAAGTTTTAAAGAAACCACTGCCTTGCAAGAGAGTGAATTCTATGTTATCACTGGGAGACTTATAACCAGAAAATCTGGTCTGCTCTAGCTTTGAGCTTGATCTAGATTTTCTCTTCTTATAAAGCTTTCTCTCTTCAGCACATAGCATTGTATGAGGCAAATCTACCATGACAGATTGAGAAAAAAAATCAGCATGCACTGACATTAGAACACACATGGAGAATGAAGGCATGCCAAGTTAGCTTCCTTATCCAAATTTGTCACAGCTGCTTGGATATTTTCAACTACAGTGACAACAATAAAAAAAACCATGGTGAAATTAATTGAGTTACTGATTACTCAGACACTTTAAAAATCCACTAGTGATAGATAAGCAGAAGTTATTTCAAGGGGAAAGGGAAGGCATGAAGGAAGAACTTTTGTTACAAGATAAAAAAAATAGTTTTGAATTAACTTTTTGTTTTGCTTTTTTTTAAGCATCTGCTCAATCCTTGAAAGTAATCGCCTGGGAGGATTAATAGGGAGGACTTCAGAAGGAAAACACAATTGGGAATCTAATTTTTCTCCTCTTGACAACACAGAATAATTCAGAGATGTCAGAAGTTCATTTAGTTCAACACCTGTTCAAAGCATGATTCACTTGGACACTGGATCCAGTTGCTCAGGAAACCTGTTGCTGAGTCAACAGAAGAAAAACAGCATCCACTAGTAAAACTGAATTAATTCAATTGAATCCTAGGAATAAGCTTAATTCAAGGAAGTACCTTCCAGCTTTGCTGTCATACTAGAACTAGAGATCCTCTAGAATAAACAAATATATATATTTATATTGCCAATTCAGACTAAGAAGCATGAGGAAAATTTCTTTCAGATACTATTCTTAAATGATTAACTTGTTTCAGTAAGTAATATCACATTTTTGTGAGTTGTACTAACAGTACAAAATATTATCTCCCTAAAAGATCACCAGGTAGAATTCAATGTGAGGAAATACCTGCTTTAATACAGATGAACATTTGATAATTATTAATAGAAGTACTAAGTACAGTGAAAGGTTAGTGTACAGGACAGTGAGACAAAATATTTGGCTCTTCCCCCATCTTGACTACATAATTTGTGCGTGATCTTGAACAACAAGCTCAAGTATTTAGATGCAATTCATTGCGTTTGGACTTGAAAATCTAAATACTGTGAAATTTCAGATGTAGGACAACTGGCACGGTAGGGAGATGCAGACTTCTGAAGTCACCTAAGAGACAAGCCACAAATATCTCATGCGTATATCTTCTGGAATGCCTCATATTAATACCTTCAGTGTTTAGGAAAGTTGGCATTTTCACAGCAGCTCACTCCTGACTTACAGTCTCCACCCACTCACTTCACAAGTACCTTTAAAATACCAATATTGAAAGTACAAATTCCACCATTATGAGAGATTGGAAACAGCTCTCACATCTGTATCTAACAAGATTCTCTACATACAAGAAAAAAAATCATGTATGTTCTTTACCTTCTTGTGTATCGCTTACTGCAGAATGCCAAATTCAAGTAACTCTTTTTGCCTCTCTTTATTTTATCTCTGATGCTGGTCCAACCTTTGTCCTGCCTTAAGCAACAAGAGTAGTAGTTGCAAATGATTCTTGGCATTAGGAACAACTGTCACCACCTAAGAGAAAAACAATAATCTACTACCCAGTGCCACAAAAAATGTTTTGTGAATTTTTAGCAGGTACCTAAATGACTGCTTGGCTCTGAGCAGTACAATGTTTTGCTGAAAAAAGAAACGTTATCACTAAACTTTTAATTACACATAAGTTTCCATGTTATTTATTTTCCATTTCAATGGTTCTTACTGAGATTAATACTCTGAGTCATATTTCATCTCTAAGTCTAACAGCTGGAACATGCAAGCCCTTCCAAGGAGGAGTTCCAAAAGTTTACTGATGTTTTGCTCCCATGCGTTCATAATCTGCCTCTAGCCCTGCTCTTGGATGTCTTCCTCCTGAGCAGAATCAAGATTTTCAGAGAACCTGCCATGGCCCAGGCAGCAGCCAGTGAAATCACACAGACGTGCATTTTGTTGAACAAAACGTTCCAAGCATAAAAAAAGAAAACATGCTTTTTACTCCTCATCACCCCCACTCCAGTAAAAAAATCTCAAGTTTTATAAGACAGCAGAACTTATAAAAATAGATGGAAAAGACATTAATATTCTACTCCTAAATGCACTAGTATCTGTGCACATGTATTATTGCTCTTAAAAAGAAAAGCTAAAAGAATATTTTAAGAGTCAGAGAGAAAACATTCATAACTTCTTAAGAACTGGATCTCAATTTGATTCTTACAAGCCTGGACACCTTTACATCCAATTTCTTTCCCCTCCCTTCTTTTCTTCCTTTTTTGCTTCATTAAAAAAAAATGCACACACACACACAATGACAAAAAGCTAGAGTCTCCTGAAAGTTCTCTAAGACACAAAGTAAACAAATAGAACATACTTTTCTCCAAACCCTGCAAAGGAGACATTTGGATGAGGAAGTGAACTTCTCCTTTGTGACAGCAAATAGGTGAGCAATATTTGAATGATGAAGCACAATACAATATAATAATTTAGAAATAAAAATAATTAAAAATAAAGACATTTATCTAGTATAGTAAATTTCATGTCCAGTAACAGGGAAAA
This sequence comes from Gallus gallus, assembly GCF_016699485.2. NCBI lineage: Eukaryota > Metazoa > Chordata > Aves > Galliformes > Phasianidae > Gallus > Gallus gallus. The sequence goes on along the minus strand of NC_052541.1, from coordinate 6,329,693 downwards.
AAAAAAACAAAAAAACACGCAACAGGGCTTACCTGTAACTGCTGGGAAAAAAAGAACTTGATATTTTGCTCTTGGGGCAGAGCCCTCATGACGATCACAGGACCTCACATACAGATGATACAGTTTTTATAGTTATCATCCTGCTGATATACCTGCTGATCTGAGAAACTACTCAGTTACTAGCTGACGAAATGCACACCACATGAATTTAATTCATTTTTGAAGCCTCCTGCAAAACTGTGTGCTTCTTGAATGTTCTCTCTTTGAACCTTTGCTTGGAAATTTTCAGGTAGGAGCTCTGGAATGAAGGAATTCACGAAATTAAAAAAAATCCACGATGATGTAAAGGAGATCCTGCTGAGCCAATCAACCTCAGGACAAAAGGCCCTGCCTTTTTCTCTCAGCAGCTAGGCCCCAACAGCTGTGCACTGACAACAGTAGTGATTAGACTTACAAACCTAAGTTTTTCCTCTGCTAAATTCCTTCCCTCCTAAGTCGTTTCACAGAAAACATTGCTACAAATTCAGTGAAGGATTTTAAAGAGGTCGACAAAGTACAGTGAAGTTAAAAGGGATTGTAAAGAGAAGGGCTTAAAATCCTGACAGCGAACTGCAGAAGGGTAGAAGACTATACATTAAACTCCTCACGCTCGCCTGCAAGAAAACTGCAATGGCTTCAAGAAAGTATAAAGTGGCATTTTACAGCCATTCTCCTGCTGTGCAGTCTCATGTGCCAAGGCACTACTAGTTTTCCTCTAAGATTATTCCAGTGTCCTAAAAAGTCTTTCACATGCCTGTTTAATAATCCTGCTTAAGTTTATTAAAGTCCCTGTCGTGGGTTATTCAACTCTTGAGCTTAGCCCCTGGTTCTAAACCAAAATCTTTCTCCGTAAGTTTTAGTAAATGGACTGCACTCCAACGCCAGCAAAGAAGAGAATATTCTCACTTTGGTGGTTTCATAATTGTTCAACAGCAGCAGCAACTCCTATCACTCCTTCTACCTGGAAGGAGAGAGGGAGGCAATCATAATCCCACTGACAAAAGATTAAATTGCTGCTACTATCACTAGCAGAATCCTGGCACATAACGCATACAAAATCAGGATCACCTATAAGCACTTACTGCAGTATTGAAGCACATGCTTGATTAACATCCACACACAGCCTTTGTGGGAACACAACCCAGTATGAGCAGATGCACAATATTAATACTTACGGCAGCATTTCATTTACTACTTACTTCTGGGAAAAAATTGAGAAAAATTGGGCATAATTCATAGTTGCAGCTAAACAATAGAAAAAAATTAAATACCCCTAGATCTGAATTAAATAACTTGTGTGTTATATAACTTGCCAATGAAAAAAGTAGGCTGAGATGTTTATAATTGTTCTGTACAAAACACCAAATACAACTGGTTCTGGCTGATTTTAGAAACATCACAAGAAAAAGTTCTAGTGCTTCTAACTAATAAAAGATTAGTGACATCTGTTGAACAGTTAAGTCTCCTATGAATATTTTTTTTTTGTATGACATGAATCTTTCAGCATTATGACGTACTTCTTTATAAGACACATTCAGGTTGCTTCTAGACTGCACTATGAAGCATAAAGCCGCATTTCCTTTTGTTGGCAACAACTTTGTAAAGTTATTTGAAATTCTGTGTGTACAAAAGTATGCATGCAAACACATGCATAAACTTCCTGTTCATGTATGCATGTACAGTATTGGTAGTCTATTGGTTTCTGACTGAAAAAGGATGTGAAGGAGCATGGAACACCTTTTTGTCACCTCAGTTTCAAGGCTAACGTCTGTCTAGCTTAAAGATGCTCTTTCTCAGGTTCTTAAAGATGTGGAGGCTTCATGGCTGAAGGGAAAAATTAAATAACTGGATAAGTAATTAAAAAAAAACCAAACAAAAAACCATTAAAAACCAGAATCCACATTTAAATTTCTACTACTTTGAAGTGTAATCTGTTATCTTTCACTTAAAAAACTGTGAAGGTGTGGACTACTTTATGGTTCCCCTTACAGCACATTTCTTATTCTTACAAAGACAATTTGAATGTGTGACTGATCCAAAGGCAACTTCAGCCTGATTGGATTCACCTGATGTACAAAGCTGCCACAAGCACGAAAGCAGTCAGTTTCTAACATGTACGATCAAAACATAGCAGTTGTTGCAGTAGGTAATGGAAGCTAAAAGCCCTTTGTTCAGATTTTCTTAGCTTGCTAGGCTTCTGATCAATATTACAGACTGAGAAAGGCCACTGAGTGGGACAAAACTGCATGAACAAAATGAAACACTTAATAAAAGAGAGAATGAGCTTCACGGAAGTAGGTCTATTCACTTTAACTTATTTGCTTCTAGAAAAATAAAACAAAAAAAAAAAGCAGCACAGAAATGTTTGAAGCCAAGGAACTCGTACAGCTATAGAAATCAGCCATAGACTATTCCATGGGTAGGAACAACTTTGGCATGGTAAGTTGTGTATAATATATAAAACCTTAAAATCATATTTTAAGCAATCAAATAGAGTTCATGTAATTCTGTGGAATATAAAACAAGCAATTTTAGGGAAATTCAGAATTAAGTACTTGCTAGGTTGAATTTGTGAGCATCTTTAGAACAGTTAGCAGTCCCAGCTACTGCTGTTACCTAAAGTGCTATAGATAAATAAGTAATTTTCTTTTGCTGTTTTTTGCTTCTCTCTAGAAGCACAAAAGCATCATTCCATTATAAAATACCAACTCTATAACTTACTGTAGAGCCCAAGATTTCAAAAGGCTCTGGGAAACCTCACTGTGGCCTTCCAGTACTTAAAGGGATCTTATAAATAGGAGGGAGGGTCACTTTTTACATGATCTGATAGCAGTAGGTGAATGGGAAATGGCTTTAAATTAAAAGAGGGGATATTTAGGTTGGATATTAGGAGGAAGTTTTTCCCCACTCAGAGCGTGGTGAGGTCCTGGCACAGGCTGTCCAGAGGAGCTGTGAGTGCCCCATCCCTAGAAGTGTCCAAGGTCAGGCTGGATGGGGCTATGGGAAGCTGAGCTGGTGGATGGCTGCCAGCCCACAGCACAGCATTAGAACTGGATGGGGCTTCAAGGTCCCTTTCAACCCAAACCACTGTATGATTCTACCTAATTCCCAATTTACATTTAAAACACCTTGCTGACCTTCAAACCCTTACCTTCAGGTAGCACAGGACCCAAACAAAGGGACAGAGATCTAATTCTTCCTTCCTGAAGAAGCTTATTTTCATGTTCCTTACCTCCCACATCCATAGATTGGTGAGTATATTCCTGTTTGATTCAAGTTTGGCTGATAGTTTATTCAAATGAAAAAGGATTAAGAAAGATGATAGGCACAAGGTTAAAAAAACAAATCAGAAAGTGCTCAGGAGTAGCTTCATATTTGCTTTGTTAAAAAAAAAAAATTGCAATGCTTTCCTGTTTAATGTTAGTCATAGTAGGAATGGAGATGAAGGATGGTAGGATTTCCATCTACAGGATAAACCACACCTCTGAAAGCTGCCAAAAAACTTTCAGCCAGACTCCTTGGTTCCCATTCCTACAAGGCTTAATGTTGGACTTCTAAACCTTACTTTTTGAGGAACAAACTGAACAGACAACCAGAAGCAAATATCAAATCCCAGTAGCTCAAGCCATCAAAACGAAATGCCTCCCACTAGTCATCATGCAGCTCTCTACTCCCCCCCCCCCCCCCCCCTCCTTTTTTTGTTAATCTTAAGGAATGAAGCACTTAACACACACAATTAAACATCACTGCTGAATATTTGAACTAACACCCAACAGAGATTAAGGCAGCAGTTCACAACTCCCATTGTTATTACTACAACTTCCGTGCAGACTTGTGTCTGCATTGCCTACATCCAACTTCACATTCTTGAGGTTTTCCCTGCTACAAAAAAAAGCTTAGACCTAACTTACTTTAAAGCATATCAAAGCTGAGACTGAGGGGATCATCACAAGAGATTTATTTATACAGGAACCTCCTTGACCCTTTTCAATTGCAGATCATAGATAAAGCAAACGAGACACGGACAGAAAGAAATTTTCTGCACTATTGTCTCTGCAAAGCTCTTATGAGAGAAAGAATTATTTTTAGTAATTGCACCTCCACAAATAATAGACGTAGAAGCACTGGCAGTGCTGTATTTTTATCATGATGTTTCATGAAGCATCCAAGAAAGTCTGGATGCTGCTACTACGTCAGCCAACTTTCAGCAATGCAAAAAACAGCTGCATTCTCCAGCAGTACAGTTTTAAGGACACAGTTTTGCAGAATCAAAGACAGATGCAGTGTGAAGTAACTGCAAGCAATCCTAATTCCATTCCCTCTTGCATGCAGGTACATCGGAGGAATGATTAACGTTACTACTTGTTGGACACTGATTTAGTTGCAGCTCCAGAAAAGAAGAGCTGACAGAGCTCAAAGCCAATGAATTAGCATTTAAGTACTTAGTGCTGGAAACTGCCAATAAAAATCGAGACAAAGCACCTATAACATATTGCAAGGACAACATCATGCTTCAGGATGAAAATATGCATCTCTTACTAGCTTGGTTAACCAGTACTCAAGACTTTTGCTTCTGTATCAAGACTGTTGGCCAGACCACTTTGAAATATAATATGAGTAACATTGATGGGAATATAAAAGAATCAATAAAAAAATGGATTATATGAAGAAGAAAAAAAAAAGAGGTCAGAAAAACGTTTCAACCTGTTTGATCTACAGCCTAAAGCTCAAGTCTTGCCAGAGAAAATACTTCTTTTTTTTCCTTAAATATCTGGGAGAGGCATAATGGAGTAATAGTATCATTTTCTGCAAATTGTCCAATTAAAAAACATTTCAGGCCACTCCGAAGATTCTGTGCATGCTTGTCTCTGATTTTCCAACACGTTTCTATCTGAAAGATTATTCAGGAGTCTTCTAAGGTCTTTGACACTGTTTGCAGTTCTGGCCTTTTACTTGCACAGGTTATGCTAACACGCCCTCTTAAAATCCCATGCAAAAGGAAGACACTGAACACTGGACTGCTGGCAGGTTAGAACATGACCAGACATTCAAAGATGAGTGGTCCTATTCTGACCCAAGACACTAATATGAACCACATTCTACCAATTCTGCTGAATTGAAAAGCAAACAGACAAGCTTCTGTGCAGCCCCAGAGAAATACATGAACACAATTCTTTAGATGATCCAGTTCTTCCTACTCATATTTTTGGCAGGGAGAACCACAAACTTCTTCCCAGTAAACAGGGATAGGTGTCAGGACAGAACCCTTTCCTGTGTTATCACTGGAAATAGACAGTAGAGTCTATTTACACGCACATGACATTTGCCCATAGAATACTTTCTTCTTACACTGGACTAGCACCAGTGAAAGATGTGTTGAGGACCTCTTGCTGTCTCCCACCGCTCCTTGCGCATTTTCAGAGCCTTTTGAACTATGACTGGTAGTATTTTATCCAATATGACATCTTTCAACTTTATAGTTTCCCAACAAGGGCAGCAGATGGGGAATAAACTGCTGCTGCAACAAAACAATTATCTGGCCTGAATGTATCCACTCTAACACAAAACATTTCTCTGAGAAAAAGTTTTCCAATAAACTTATTAATTTTTTCATAGCAGTGAACAAATAACTGCCCCCTACAGAAAACACGAAGATGACTGGTGCAACAGATTTCAATGGAAATTTGCACTATTACTGACTACCATAAGACATGATCACAGAATCATAGAATCACCAAGGTTGGGAAAGACCCACAGGATCACCCAATCCAACCATCTACCCATCACCATGATGCTGGCAGTGTTTCTGGCAGAGTAGCAGGAAAGAGGTATCATGCAATAAAGGTCAGCAAGCTGCTCAGAAAGTATCTGCAAAAGGGCTGATTCTCTTCAGTTTGGTGCTTGGGCCTACCTTTTCTGCATTGAGATAGAAACTCATACAATTCAGCCATTCTTTGTGATTTTATAAAGTGATGGTTAGAAATTTCTAGAATAAATAAAATAGTAGAAAATACTTGCTAGAGAGCTAAATCACTGACCTGACACTTGGCAGAGGCATCCTGTTTTAATACATCGTCTGAAGAAAGCTGCCTTCTGGAATGAACTGGGAGAGCAACCAAAGAGAACAGTTAAAGAATGTTATGAGAAAAAGATGAACATTCATTGAGGTTGAGTTGCACATATTTCCTACTGAAAAATACTACGACCTGCCAAGCTGTACAGGTCTGAAATCAGACTACAATCATAGCTCAACTCACTCTCTCTCATGTCTAGACCTCTGTTTCACTCAATTCAAGTGCCATACACCCTCTCCTCAGGTCTGCAGCCCAATGCAGCAACTGGTTTGTCTGACTCTGCCTGTTACAATTACCCTTCTAGAAAGTGTATTTTTTAACTTCTGTTTATTATAGGCCCTCCCTATGGTGTAGGTTGTACTCCTCTGCTTTTGCCACTCTTGCACTCTTCTCTTCCCCTTACCAAAACAATCTCAGAAATTTGAAACTATAAAGACCTAAATTACAGATTTTGAGCTGGTTTGTTCCTGATGACTACTCCAGAAAGAAAAATAAATAAATAAAACAGTACCTTTGTCTACCTGTGATCAAAGATGAGCCTAACCCTCCAGAAGCAGCTGCAAGAACCCATGGCCTTTCTAAGTTCCCACTATGAATGCTACTACTGCAGACTTGAATATAAATGAAATTTTTCCAAGAACTTCAGTAATTGTAAATATTATGATGTTCATTTCAACATACTTTAATTCAAAAAACAAAATATAACCAAAAAAACAACAAAACCCTCATTGGCACACAGTAAACAAACCACAGGCAAGACACACCTGCTCAGTTCTGCTGCGTGCAATAACAGGTACTCTTTGCAGGTGGTCACATTATGACAGCACTAGCCTTACGCATATCACAAACCAACTTTTGAACAGTTCAGAAAATAATTCCTTTTAGAGACTGGTCCTAAATACATGAATTTTTTTTTGCTGAATTTTTTTTTTTAAATCCTCAGCTGAGCTGCTAAAAACAATATTCCAAGAATGTACTTAAAGATTTACAATATTTTTAGCTGTATTGTATTTATGCATTTCAAAGAAACGTTAATTACCACATAAGCACACAGAGAAATACTTTCAGAGTATTTTATTTATTGCAAATTCCTCTCATTCTACAGACACAGTGATCAATAAAGAAGAGAAGCATGAATCTTCTTTAGGACACAAAGCAGACTACTTTTAAAAAAAATGGAAGTACAAAATCCAGGCAATCCTTGACCTGTGACTGTTACAGGTGAAAGTGCAAGTTAATTAAGTTTGTGTTTGTGGCAGCCAAGTATACACCTCCCTTCACAACAGGACAGCGCCAGGAAAAAAAAAGCAATCCTGCTGAAACAACATGTGCTAGAGCTATTTCACTGCATGCTGGTAGACACCCCTACCCCGAGGCTTTCTTCCTCTTGGCCACTGGACTCCCACTGAATGATGGGGAAAAGTAAAAAGTTGCCTGCGCCTGCTTTCTGTTGGACAAAGCGCTGAAGTTACAAGCAATGCTGACAATATTTTTCTTAAATAACAGAATAACTGGAGCTTGAAATTAAAGTGTGGGGAATGTGAGAGCCTCCAAAGGGAAGCAGAGGAGAAATATAGAAGGATCTGGCTTCCCACAACAATTCTCACACTTCTAAAAATACATAAGGCTGCCTCGCTCTGTGAGCCCAACACTTAACATACACTTCAGATGAGATATGCAGCACCTGGCTGCCTTAACACCTTTGTCAGCTCATTACCAGATATCTAATGCATTTTTATTTCACTTTTGCTGCTGTTAAAATTTAGGCCATGAGGGGACGATCCTCTCCAAGGCACTGCTTTTTATCCTATAGCCTCCTTGCCATTTTGGACAAGAACATGTTATGAAAGAGTATCTTTGAAATAAAAAATAAAATGAGAGCCAGTCGGTAGCCAGGCAGCACAGATGTCTCCATAAGCAGTTCACAACTGATGGTCATCAATCATCCTAGAAGAGCTCAAACACATTCATATATATCACACAGAGACACTCATTATTGAAAGGTCACTTTGTGCCCCTCCCCCCAGCATAACAAAGCTTGTCAAAGTGAGGTGTTAACAGAAGATGTGAGAATAAATTATTAATCTTAGATAGCCAACATATGTTGTTCAAATCTGGAAAATGCCCTGAGCACACCTATATCAGTTAGGATATTTTTCTGACACAGCTACTCAGGCCTCCAAGCCCTGAGAGTGAACCTACATTGCCAAACAAGGGCAAAAGTTCAGCACCAGCAAAGAAAGAGTAAATCATCAATATGACTTCCAAGACACCTGTGGTTCCTTTTCCTTTCCAAAACCAGCAAGGAGATCAAGACTCATGCAATTTAAAAAATGGTACTAGCAGAGCTACGAGGTCTTTACCACCTCTCTAAAGTCATTTTAACCAATGTAACTCTCTCTCTTTACAGATGCAGACCACTTTTTTTTTTTTTTCCCCTATTTAAATCTTAAAATGCTGTGAGTAGCAGCCTGGAGAATATACAACAAATGTATTTGAAACAGCTTAGAAAATACAGGTACTTTCTGCAAATGATAATCTGATTCTATCTGCTGTCCCACCTGAGGACAAGTGAGTGAGCAGCTGTGCGGGGCTGAGCTGCCTTCTGGGGTTAAACCACAACAATGGCACTGTCAAAAAAAATTAGATTTGTTTGTTTTAAAGTGACTACCACAACATCAGAGAGAGATCTTCACTCTCAGGTCTTTTGCTATGCGTTTATATATTCCATGTTACATGCACTCATGCATTCTCCAAAAGAACACCAGAGATCACCAAGTCTTCTCTACACTTTTCACTCTCTAATCCAATAGCACTCACCACAACCTTCCCTTTAGTATTTCCCCAGTTCTCTTCTCTTTAAGCTGACAAGCCAGTTTGCATTTTCCAGATTACAAAAACACCGAATTACATTATAGATTCCAGAGAGATGTTGAGAACCAAATGACATTTCGCTAGAGGGCAAAACATTTGTAGCCTTACACAAACACTTCATAATCAAACAATTGCTTTAACACGCTTGACTCAGGTTATAAGTTGTATGAAATCTAATATATCACATTGCCAGTACAGATACAGGAACTATGCTCCTTGTTTTTTACATCACTTTTCAGAATCATTTCTTTACTTCATTAGAGAGCACAGGTCACTGGAGCCTAATGTGAGCAGGCTGCAAATATGCCATGTGCCAAAACGCAACAAATCACAGCATGCACTGCTTCACAATTTTACTTCTAAGTATATTGTAAAGCTTATCAATGATTTTTTTATTATTATTACTAGAAAGTAATGGTTTCTCTACCTGTAGCAATTATTTCCTTCACTGAGAGTGAAGTGCCTCAGTATCTTGCAAAACCTAGCAAAGTGCCTAGGCTATGCATGCATGTAATACAAATATCACATTCATAGGTCCAATTATTCCACAACTGTAATGTGAATTAACTTTATAATCTCTTATCTAATGGTATACTACAAACACATGGAAACAAGACATGATTACAGACTACCTCCCCCCGTGCTTGTGTTAAATGCTCAACACTATTCATAAAAGCAGAAGCCTTTTTGTTACCTTGATTCTTTAAAGTTATCATACTCAATCCTTTGAAAAGGTTACTGCTGTTTATGTTATCCATGAATAGTGTTCCAGAAAGAATGAATATGTCTATGGCCTGCTCCATGTTCATGCAAAGTTCCAGACCTGTTGGTGAAAAACAAAGTACTGCTCGCTGCACAAATTTTGGGGTGTGCGTATTAATCAAATAGGAGTGGAAGGAATAGTTAGTCTCAAACTAGAAAGTAACATTTGTGGAGGCAGCATTAAACTACATGTCAATAAAACGTCTATAATCACATGAGAGATGCAGTGAGTGCACATGCACTGTATAACAAGAATAATGATCCCACACAAGATTTTCCTTTTTAGCATGGAGGCACTCACCTAACCAGAAAGGCAACAGCTAAAAGTGGTATTAGGCCTTAATTAACAGATTTTGCCTTTAATTAACCTGATTTTGCTTTCATCACATTATTTTATACCATTACAACCAACAAGCAAACATTAAACTATCAATTTGTGTTTTGCAAAGTGTTGGAATAAATATTTACATGTAAAGTTTCCTCAAATCAACACGGCCAGTACTCAACAATATAGGGCTGCCTTGCACAGATACATTTATTGGGGTTGTGGATACCTCCAATGCTGGATTTGGCATACAAACTATAACCTGCAGTTTTCTGCTGTTCTGTGCTCAGTGTACTTTTGTAAATGTTGTTTCCACTTGCAATACATCCACCCATTCATAGCTGAAATAAACAAAGAAATACAGACTTTGAGAAAGTTTTTCCCCATTAAGACTTCTCAATTTTTCACCAGGTCTTCCTGACATTTTAGACCAGCAGAGGCATCCATTCAGCCATCGATACACAAGCACAGTATATGAAGTACAGTACAGAGCCTGCAGAGGAACACTTTCTTTTTTTTAATCACAGTAGACAAAGAAAAGAGTTCCTCCAGATAAGCTAATCTTTCTTCCTGATAACAGAAGCCTAGCAAAGCCAGCCAACAAAACTGGATCCTCAGGTTATACACAGTCCCTTAAACTCAGGGGTTTTTTAGCTTATGTACAAGGAGATCCAGCTCTGAAGTGATATCTGTAGTTACATGTAAGAAAATACTAATTAGCCTTTTGTAAAAGTGTCTTAGGTGTGCGTAACCTATACTCTGTACACACAAAAATCAGTTTACATTCACTTCTGAGTGAAAGCAACTTTATCACACTACAGAGCAAAGTGATAGCTCTTCTCATCTTTTCCCACTCCTTCTACATGTGAATAACAAAGCACTATGTTTCATAATTCCCTAAAAGACTGATGGCTCCAATTTAAACCAAAGAGAAAGTGGTTGCACTGATACTGGACTTCAAGAGATGAAGTTTGTGTGATATGAGAACAGAAATGTTCAAGTAGTCTGTTCCAAATTTAAACAAAGTGGTTTTACCATGATTTTCAATATGAGTACTGACTTCTCAATCTAAATTATATACTTGTGCATTTTGCTTAATAATATGAAATCGCAGGCATTTGCTTCAGCTTTTTAAACTACCTAACAAAAAGCAGTTAATTGTGTTACATCACTATGATAAAAAATAGCAACAAGAAGCATAAATGTTTGTTACTTTTACAGCTGACAGCTTTGACAAAGAAAGAAGTCTTAAATCTGCAGAGTGTTTGTACAACTGCCTAAATTTGCAGAAGATCCATGTTTTAATAGGTTAATCTTTATTATTAAATATCTTATATGATAGAAGTACAACCATCTGTAGTGGCAGACAAGAAATTCTGCTTTTCTAGGCAGTGTAGATTAGGGATATAGAACAGCTTTCAAAACGAACACTTGGCCCCAGTCAGTAAATTGGTTTTACTTACTTTACTGTGCTCTGACAGAACTCTTCCCAGTTCGTTTTATTCCTCAAAGCTGACAGGATCAGCTTTTGGTTTGCACTAAGTGAATCGCACCTCCCTTTGTTCCACTTTGGTGGCTTATCTGCAGGTATATTATTTTCTCTGATCCGATATCAAATGAAGCGAATGAAATACAGCTCTTCATCAGTCTCCTTACTGAGGGCAAAATTTCAGATGCAGAATAAACAATGACTGCATGACATAATGGGGCCTTCATGCATGACACAGCTAAACCAAAACTGAATCAAAGCAAAATATATCTTTATCCAACCATAGCTGGAAACAGGAAATTTTTCTCAGAAAACAAGAACAGCATATTAATCATCCTGAAATCAATGGAAAAGTTTAAAAAGATACTCTTCTGACTCAAATATTTTAATCTTTAGGATGATTTCTAGTTGATATACGTAAGTTATACAATTACACCTCCTGCACAAAGTCAGACTACACGAGAGGATCACAAGGGTCCATTTTCAATGGGTTATCCATGAAATACTGAAGGTACCAAAGTATGGTTTTATGCAGCATTTAGAGGCTTTTGAAGCAAGAGAACAACTCCTTTCATCCTGGAAGGCTTTAGTAAAAGGTCATCAGCTTGAAAGTCAATGGCTATTTTAATTCCTCAATATATACATGTTAACATTCGGAAAGTTTATGTATGTAGCATTTAATTTTCAGAATCCGTAGCAATCTGCTGCTTATACCAAATACTTCGTATTTGTACGTATTCAGAAACTCATTAATAAGAAACTACAGTAATGGGTCACAGTAGTCTGCATGAATTGACATAAACAAGTCTGATTCGTACATAAGCTATACATAACATACTAACAATTTTAAAATCACCTGGCAGTTCAGAACCCAAAGTATTGAGGCCTAACATTACTTTAGTCCCTCATTCATTTGTTTTTAGAAAGAATTATGAAAAATATAATGATTTTTGTTCCTATTGGTTTCATGTAAGATATTACACAGCTCAATGTTAAATCTTTACTTCATTGGCCTACCAACCTTCACTTCAGTGACCTAACAATCCTGTCACAAACGACTGCTATTAGAGAAAAACATTAAAACTGCCAGCATTCACAGACTACTGTGGATACAGAGCATTCTAAGGAGAAGTTAATACAATTCACAGTTAATACCCTCTATTTTACGCCATTTGTTTTTTTCAGGATTGTACCTTAAAGCCTTCAATCAGGGTTACACCTCTAAAGCCTTAGCATCACAAAGTCTGACTTTTCTCTGGATTTTCCTATGGAGAACTTCCTGTTCTTCTAGACCTAACCACCCTTCTTAAAGCATTTTTTTTTCCAATGTTTTATTACTGCTGAATGTGATTCAAAAGGGGCCCATCTGCTCTGGCTATATCATCAAGAGAGTTCTGCACTTTCACACAGCTGCTGAGCTTTTTGTCCCCACGCAGAAGCTGGAATTGCTCCACTCGCCCCTCCTTGCACAGAAATGACGTAAAGTAACTGATAGATCCAAAAAACTTTTGCAAGTTTCTTTCTATACTGACGGCCTATCTATACAGCAAATTCTTCTCCCCACCTCCACCCCTACCCAGCTCCCTTTTCATATGGACATTATGTGTTCCCTTAATAAAAAGGCACCATAAAACTTGAGAGAGTGGTTTTGCAATGGAAAGAAAAAAGAAATCCTATCAAATACATTCACCTTATTTTAAATTCCATTAAACTGTTCAAGAAGCCTGAAGGGGTGATTAATTCAATTAAAATCTGATGACTGCTGAAGCACTTTCTTCAGGATTTTTAACATTTCGTGAAATTTTAAAGTGATTTAACCTCTATTTAATTCTGTAAATACTAAAAGGTAACTATCTGCAAGCATAGCTTTGAAGTTCACATATACCATAAACCAAACGAAAATACTTGGAAGCTATATTCAGCGGTATGCATGCCACCATTAGCCTGTAACACACTCTGAAAGTGAGTTCCTACTGATAACTGAGATACACCAGCATGATCTGAATGCAAATACACTGGGTTCCAAGAAAGCTTTGACCTGACTGCTGCTACTGACTCAAAGCCTTTTTCAGGACATAAAAACTTACCTCTGCTTTGCCCGGCAGCCTTGTTCACATAAAGCAGGAAAAACAACGTAGTTCTGAGCCATATAAGCCATTCCAAGAAGTTTGCTTTGGTTTATGATTTTTTTTTTTCCTATAAGTGAGCTTACATAAAATTAGACCAATGTGAATTGAGTAAAAAAAAAAAAAACCAACAAAGAATTTGGATTCATTTACTAAGATACACAGAATGCCAAACTTAAGTTCAAATGGCACAACTTTCTAGCCACATATAAACATTAACTATAGGAATCAGTTGAACTTGCTAGCATTTCCTAAATTCAATTTCTGGGCAGAAGATAATAAGGTATTTACAGAGGACTACGGAATGTGTTTTAGATTTTGAGGGCAAGTTGCATCTCATCTCTTCATGCAGCATTAAGGACAAGCCTTTTCCTTGCACACAGTGCTTCTTCCAATTATCTGTGAAAGGTAAAAGTGAATAATTCATTTTTATTGATAAAAGACTGAAATTTTCACACAGACACAGAAATGAAACAGTTGTCGGTGATTACAACTGAACAGCATTCATCAGTTTCCTTATCAAATTTAATGCATGCTTTTCAGTTCATATGACCTTATTCAACAAAGCTCAAGAAGTAATAATTTGTTATGTCAATAAATTATAAAAGAATAAAAATAAAGCTTAAGTACAATATCCCCAATTTCATATTTCACCTATAATAATTCACACAAACTAACATAAATTAATGAAAAAAGAACTTGAAGTCCAGTTTGGGCCATTTGTTCAGTTAAGAATTAGGTTAATTAAATATGTCAAGAACCATCATGGACTTGATCTGAAAATGTGTTCTATAATCTGACAAATCAAATAATATAAAGCATTCATCAACCTTAGTGTGTAAAAGCAATAATTTACTAGCTTTTGATCATTAAAAAATTTGCTAATATTCCTACTTTTTTTAAAAGACAGCAAGAAATAGTCAAAAAGTTGACAATCAGAAAGCATTTAACAAAAATAAATAAATAAGCAGTTTGTAAACTCATTCCTTAACATCAATGCTATGGCACTACCAAAGAGAGGATAGCAGGAAAAAAAATGAACAAGAATGTAGTGAAATGTGGCATAATCACAAAGTTACCTCTATGCCATCTCTTCACTTTAGCCAAGGAAGCACTGTTAATGCTTTATACAAATTTACTTGCAATTGAACACTACGAAGAAAGCTATGAAAACAGAGTTAATTAAGATTTAATGGTAACCTTTGTGTGGGGGGAGCAAGTGGGCAGTTAGGATGTTTCAATTTGATGGTAATTCTACATTCTATTGTTTTAAGTTTGTGAATCATTATCCAAATCAGAAACCAAAAGCTTGCAAGGAAAGAGGCCTTGATTCTACTGTTTTTGATCAGTGATCCGCTGTAAGCTGAGTTTCATGAAGGAATTTTTATTGCGTATTTCTATCACTGCATCTCTGACAAGCTCAATGAACATTTGAGGCCAGAGCTTCTGCAAGGACTCATTTTTCATATGGATGTCAGCAGCTTCTTTCACTAAATTCTTGACGTATGTTTGGCAAAATGTTTTTCTTTCCTTGATTTCCTGCAGGGGAGAAACCATTACACATTGCATAAGACAAGGAAGAAAAGGTTAAACAAAATCAAACTCAAAACAAACAAAAACAAGCCCCAAACCACAGAAATTTAGAAGTGATTAACACGAGAAGAGGCAGAATTTTCTGAGTGTTTTAAATTGCACAACCTCGTATCTACTTAAGTTTTCTTGAGTATGGCCACACAGTGTTATTGTAATATTCAAAGCACATGAATAAATTAATTTATCTGAAATCCAATTAAGTAGTGATATAAATATCTTTTACCAGCATAACAATTTATTTTTGCCTTCTGAGACAGCAGCGCGAAGCCTACAGAATTATGAAGCATCAGTCATTTCCTTCCTTTCCTTTCTAGCTTTCCATGACTACACCACAACAGTTTGAAAGCATACAGTTATCTACCTGAGCTAGGAGCAAGGCATATTATCACCAGAAAAATAAGCCAGTATGCATCCCCTACATAGTCTTACTGATGGACTCTGGCAAGCGCATAGCTCATAACATGTACTATATTAGGTACTGAAGTAACCCAAAACTTTAACAGTAATTTCATGATTAATAATAAAAAACACCTCGAGCAGCTACTGGCTCTGCGCTTCAGACAAACTGTATTAATCCCTCTTTCTGCAGTTCCATAATAAGCGTAGAACAGTTATATTGCTGGTATATACTTAACTAATTTGGTTTGTGAGACTGCTGAAAATGTTAGGTCAAACTTCAGGCCATTAAAACTGAAGTTTTCCTAAATGACAGATAAAGTAGAGAAAATACTTTCCAGTTCTTTCACCTGATAAAACAGATTATTTTTTCATTCAACCTAACCTGTTACCTTCAGCAATATACTAATTTAATCACATGGATTATGTTACTTTACTGAAGTTAACCTAGTAGCTTAACTTACTTTGCTAACCAAGTTAACTTACTAGTAGTTTACAGTTGCTTGACACCTCTCTTTTCAGTGGTATGTATCTTAGATAATAAAACTACAATGCAATAATTGAATTCAGTGCTTACTGACCTTTGATTAAATTTTCGGCACTGAGAGGATATTTCAACATAATCAAAGAGCAAGTAACAGGACAAATGTAGGAAAAAAGAATGCATACAGCTGTAACTGGGTGTCTGCTCAGAAAAGAGACTGTCAATGAAAGAAGCCCATTCTCCCTGGAAACATTTTTTCTCTGCCCAACCAGAAGATACAGCAGATCAGAAACACTAATTTAAGCTAGAGTGACTGATGCACTTGTCTGAAAAAAGCCAGCTTGCAACTTTATTAATGATTATCTCACTTAAAAGGTAGGAAAACATTCTTTATCAGTAGCCCTGGTGCTAACTCAAGTTTTGTCTGAAGGCATTCTTTACCAATTCACTTTGGGATGTGCTTTCTGACTTCCATAAAAAAAAAATAGAAAATACCACATAGTGATATTTTAAAATGACCATTTACAACAGTACGACAGAAACTTGGTAGTAGTCAAAGGTTACATAAAAAAGAAAAAAAGAATTTTATAATGATACACTTACCTCAAGCTTTTCCATATGAAAGTCCTTTGTGACATAATTCAACGTTGCTCGAGTAGAGCTTTCTCTCCCAGCTCTTCTATTATCACCACTTTCCTCATTTCCAGTCCCAGACTTCTTCCCCTTTCCCTCCAGAGGATAACTTAATTGCTTCATCCTTCAGAAAAAATAGAGACTTACAGTTTTAATTGATGGATTTTATTATTTTCTTTTTAAAGTGCAGATGTTCCTAATGATCGTGAGGTTTTTTTCCCTCTATTCCCTTTGAACAAGTCATTTATGAACTTTCAAGCTTATTACATCCTCAAATTACTCACAAAACACAGATGATTCTAAATAGTCCTCAGTTACTTTACTCCTATACAACTGACATTTTGACACATATCACATTTCATCACCTAAATGGGAACTTTAAATTTAAAAGTAACCATCTGCAGAAGACTAAATATTTTTAGTCTTTTTAACAACTTTTTTCTTACAGCACCAACCATTAAATATGTGAACTTTTACAGTCCTCAGTTATGAAATAGCCACAAAAAAGTCTGCATCTGCACTGTGAAAGCACACGAATCCTCACCAATACCAGCACAATTGGAGAATTAAACAAGCAGGGCATTTGTGTTCATGTGCCTCTCATCTTACTCAGCAGACCTCATACAGCCTCTGTGAAAACATCTGTCTTCATCAATCAGGAAGTGTAATATTGCAGTATGCAAAGAACCTATCTTCCGTAAGATGTTACTTGTGACATTTTTATCTCTTTACCTAGAAAGAATTTATCATGAATGACATCTTGGAAAATTAAAACAATACATTCCAGACAAATTCTACTTCAGTTCATTGTATTTTGTCTACATACAGTTTCTCTGAAATGTCAGTGTAATATGGTAATTTCATTGTTCTAACTGCTATAATAGTATACCATTAAAGTGACAGTACATTTCATTCAGACAAATCTCATCTCAGTTTACGGAATTTATGTTCTAATGCATGCAGTTCTTCAAGGTTCATTAACAGTACCAATATGTATCTTTTACAAAAAAGGAATTCAAGGATGGTCCAAAATAATAACAGAAAAACAAAAGGAGCTAAACAAGAAAACTTCGTTCGCTCAGAAACACGCGTTGCAATTTCAGTCAGTATCTGTATTATTTAAAGAACAACACAGCCTCTGCACTCCTTCTTGAATGTTAACAACAAATTTACCCAGATTCTCCAAAGGAAGAAAGCAAGCGATAACGGGGCAGCTCAGAAGATGCTACATATGCCAGAATGCCAAAGAGCCTTTCTGCCATTACAACATCATCTTGAGTAACCTGTGAGGAAAAATTAAAAAGTGAGAGAGAGAAGTTTCAAAACTGGCACATTCATAATTCATTCCATACATGGATTCAGGACTGACATTTATTATGCGGAGCACTGCTCCAGGCATACCCTCAAAATGTAGATCTGATTTCAATGGCACTTTCAATATACCTTAGAAGAAACCAAATCAGATACTTGTGCTTGTTTTATTTCCTATAATTCTGGAAACTTTAACGTATGCATATGGTACTCTATGCTTCATAATATTCCTCTTGAAATGAGGAATTTTATAATGATTTATTAAGTACCTGAATGTCACACATTAATTCTGCTCCACTCTACACGTGCTTAAAGAAGGTCTGCTGGAAATACTGGATCAAGTTATGCTGAAGGAACCAGAAGACATCATCATCCACGTGTTAAAAGATAAGTTATAGTCTTTCTGATTTTGGCAGAATCATAGAAGAGGTTTATTAAATATATACATATGCACGTATATGTATACAAATACACCTATGTACATACAAAAAATTAAGTGGCTATATTTCTGAAGCCAAGTGTATATTGTTTGTCATTCAATTTCTGCAAATACAATCTACATTGTTAAGTCACAATTCATTCAATTAAGATATTCCTAACTTACTTTCAATGGTTGAAAACTTTTCACAATGATTTTTACACTTCAGTTTACTGAACAGTTTACCTGAAGGCAGGTAGAATATTTCCATTGTTTGGTTGATTTTTGTTATTTTTGTTTATCTTTACTAGTAAACTCAGAGCAAAAGAAACAGAGACCATCATTGCCAGAGGACCAAACTATGAACTGATCTGAACTGCCAAAAGTTTGTTGGCAGAGCTTCTAGACCCTTGGCTTTCCAAGGAAGTAATCTTTATGATCATTTCAATCTTACCTGTACAACGCAGTACAATGAAACTCACTCAGTGACTTCTTAACTTCTGGATCAAATTTAATTTCTGTCAAGATTTACATACTTCTGGCAAGCAACCCATTTTTAAATAAATTTCAGTAACTACAGTATTTATCAGATACTTTCACATAACTTCTCTTCTTCTATATTATGCAAACGTGTGAATGAAATGAAATTTCAGTCAAAATTCATGTGATCTTGCTATATTCCTGTTTAACATTCATAGACTATACAACATATCTGTGTATGGCATATACTGCAACAGCATAATGCAGGGAGAAACTTCCCACAGAAAAACAGCACAGGAAATTAGAAATGTAATTTATAATTACATTTCTTAATTAATTAAACACTGTTTTCACAGCGTTTACTTGTGATCACTTTCATTTCATTTAAAATGAAATAAATCTTCAGTGGTCTAAAAGCAAAGGACCTTGCTGAACAATCTGTTAACAGAAGCAAGGTCTGAAACAAAGCATACAGAAGGCAGTGAAAGAAACAAAGGGCACTGCAGCCAGAAAAAGATCTGCCAGAGAAAGAAGGGATTTTAATTAATTTATTTATGTTAAGAGAAGCATAAGGACAAGGTCAGTAGAGACACCAGCGCTAAATACACACTATAGTTCATAGAAACTCATGTTCTCCATCTTATGCCAATACATTCTTTGCTCCATTAATCACAAAAGGATTATAACAGTAATACCACATCAATGCAAGTCCATTACACAGCCTTCTTGCCAAGTGCAGTAGGTTAGGAAAACAGGCACCAACTCAGTAACTGTAGTGCATTTGTTATCTCGTATGCCATACCATTTGGCATAGAGCGTTTTGTCATGTTTAATAACTTCAAACCTTGACAGCCATTTTAATTAATTAGAGATTCCTATCACTGGGAAATTTTAAATAACATATCTCAAAGAAAAGAATTAGCTTCTTAAACAATAATGCTATTGTACATGCCAAACATTAATAAAAAAGTTTATTTGACAGACTCTTCAATCATAGAATCGTTAAGGTTGGGAAAGACCTCTAAGATGATCTAGTCCAACTACCCATCTACCATCAACATTGTCCACTTAACACACTTGAAGGAAAGTCAATTTGAGCTATATTATCTAATACTGGAATATATAGTAAATAATATACTGTAAGCTACAAGGCAGTCTGTCACACATTTCTGCACAAATATCCAGCGCTAAGAATTGCGATGCTTTTGAACATAACATAACATAGAGTCATGCCTAGAATCAAGAGTAGCAGATCTTTACCTTTTAAAAAACATATCCCAAAATTATAATAAAAAGTCTTGCTTTCAGGTATTTTCCTACCTCTCAGGTGCAGGTCTGGACTATCATTTGCAATTCTGAACATTTGCTAATTTATCATGTAAGATCACTAGTAAGAAAGAAGCAACAACATCTTACCTCAATTCCATTTATCTTCTGTAGATTAAAATGGTTCAATCTAAACAGAACATAGTATTTCCACAGAGTGAAGTTAACAACTGGATTTCCCTGTGGATCAACTGTTAATTGTTCCATGCGATGCAGCTGGGCTAATGCATTGAGTTGCTGCAGTGCCACAAGATTCGTCTCCTTAAACTTCAGGTGCTTAAAAATGAAAACAATAACAATAAACCTCTCACTTCATTTATAGTCTTTAGGGAGAAAAACATCAATGTATAAACTAATTGGTGTATATAAATTCTAAAATGTCAACATTACGTAAGTTCCTAAATAAATTAGAAACCACTTAGTAACATTCTCATTTTCATATTACAAAAAAACTGTGATACTGCTTGAGGAAGGTTTATTTCAATTCTACCAACAAAGGCAAGATTCACACATTAAAAAAATCAGTACAATATATTTTTAAACAGTACTGTAACAGACTAGCACTGAAGTCAGCTGTTTCTTTGAGCTCTGCCCTACATTAGTGCTCCCATGAGCACAGTAAGTGCAGCTACACAGCAGCACTACAGAAGGGCAGGAAAAATGGATGGTGAAGATTGCTGAGATTTTGCCATGCCGAACAAGTTTATCTCAATGAAACAATTAATTTCCCCACAAATTCATTTCTCAATGAAACCATTAAGTAGTATGATATCTACAACCGTAAAAAGCAGCAGCAAGCTAAGTAAGCATACAATCCAAGTGACAAGTTCATTTAAGTATGTCATCATTACTTTATTATTTGCTTAAAAACTACAGGTTTACATGTCCAAGAAAGTAATAAACTGATTTCTCATTATGTTGTTTCACTTCAACAGGAACTGAAGAATTCCAAGAGCTGTACTGACTAAACCAGCTACTCCCTTTGAATTTTACCTCTCTCTTCTATCCTACCAGACAGATGGTCTTAGAACTCACAATACAAATGAAGGTCTCCTGACACAATCAATCTGTAATATTGTAGAATAACAATACTGTGTTTCCACAGCAGTTTTGCAACTTAAAGATAATCAGGCAGGCTAAGTGAACTATAGGAAATAATTACTAGAATGAAAAGAAAATAACCATCTTGTTGAAGAATCTGAATTGAATTAAAATCTTGTTTTTCACAACTGCCAAAATGAAACGAACGTTAAAGGATGAAACCAATGTAATTCAAAAATACATCTATTTACATAAAACAATCCGTGGTGACTGCCAAACTAAAGTTCCATTACAGAATAAATATTCTCAAGCTGCTCACACAGCTGACATTGAGACATTCTTACCACAGAATTAGGAAATTTTATCTTCAGTTTTGTTAACACTTGAACAATTTCATCAAATTCTATGAACACAAAGGAGACTGTGACAATGGTTCCAGCTGTTTGAACACTCCAGTTCCGATCCAAGCACTCCAGTGCTCCAGAGCCATACAAGTAAAGAGTGTCTCCCTCCAGTTCCACCAGATGAGACTCAAGGACAGACAAGCCTTGTACTGCATTGTTCAATATTGTGTCAAGAGACCTGTGGGGGAAACAAAAATTCAGTAATATAAATTATTTCATAGTACTAAAATTGTTATAGTGAATGACTATCCTTTCATTTACCAAAAGCTAAGCTGAACTCAAATATGACTGCAATTCTCAGTATTCATCCACTTTTACCCAGCATGGGTCAGAAGTGTTACAAGATGGAAAATTCTCTTTCCATCAAGTAACATTACAAAAGTTCTGCTGCTTCGGCAGGAAGGCTCTGTTAGTTTTAGAGTTGGACAACATGAGAAAACATCACTTATATTTAATAACCTGCTTAAGAATTTTACTTTAGAATGCTAGATCAACATATTTTAGTTACCTGAAAGGAACTTCAACCAACATGCTTATCTGAGCTAAGACCCCTTCAGATTCTGTTCTCTGTATGAACTGTAGAAGATATGACAGGAATAAGTGCTGTAGGATCCATCCCATTAAAATCAGACAGTTATTAATACCAGCCAAGGATAAAGCTATTGACAGTGCTGAACTTAAAAGCAGTTCCACACTTAAAAACAGTATCACTACTCAGCTGAAACCCTTATGCCACAGTGTCTGATCAGGATTCATTATTCTCCTTAAAGAACAATAATGAGATTATTTCATCTCTAATTCTTAATTCATAAGGATTATTAAGCACATATTTTAAAATAGTGTGAGCTTCCAAATTTGTAATATCAATTTTAAAATTAAACAACAGATCCTGGTATTTTCAACACTCCACTTTACGTATCTTACTTCCCACATAATACATGCAGCTGAGCTGACCTGAAGCACACAAAGAATTCAAGATGAACACAACCCACAGGCTCAGAAAGTTGTGCAATAACTGTTACTGTTTTGTTCTTTATAACTGTGCTAGAATATTTAATGTTTTTTTTTTCCCCACTATTATGATCACTTAGCTGATGTTTTTTTGACAGTATCTATCAAAAGTCTAAGATCTCACTTTTGACTGGAAATAGTTACTTGAGAAGCCATTACTCATCCATGCTGACTTTCACTTGCTATTACTCATGCTGAAAACTTCATTATTATATAACACATTAATAGATCCATGTCATCTTTAACCTATCTGGAGTCAAAGTGCGAAGCAGGCAGCTACATGATAAAAGATGGCAATATTATTTAAGGCTTATTTATTCTAGGACATAGCCATGTCTTCACTGATTTGTTTAAACTAATCTAAATTAGCAATAAACATTACCACCACACTTCCATTTCTTTATCCAGTCCTGAAAAAGGTCCAAATATAAATCTCCAATTCAGACAACAAAATGTAATGTGAATTGCCTAAGAGTGTTATAACAACTGCAAGAAAACCCACACTGTTTATTTTGTTAAAACCTTGGGGTTTTCCAATATTTTTATTTTGAAATAAGTCCTTTAATTTCCCCAATGCTGGCCCCAGAATTCATATTTAACTCCTCTTTTAAGCATTAAGTTCTCCTTCATTTAGCAAAAAAATCACAAAAACTTAGCATAAGGTTCTTTAGCCAACTAGCAGCTGTTATATTACTTATTAAGTGTACATAACTTACAATCAACAGCCAATATGTTCAACAGTGAAGTAAAACATCTCTTCAGAATAAATTCGGATATACTACATTTGATAATAAAATACAACAAAATGATCTCTGAGTTGAGAATAAGAATGTAAGACAAGAATGGGAAGAAATATTCCTGAATATAATACCTGCTTTCTTCAGGAAATACATATGCAGCACTGCCATTGATCGGACAAGGCTGGTTATCTTTATCTTGACTTAAAGAAGCCACAAGATCTGTTCGATTCTGCTGTATCTCCCATTGGCGAGCAATATTACAAATTGTTAACCGCTTCTTTTCCTGAAACGAAAGTTGTAATAAATTATGACAGTGTAGTATCAACATACTTGTTGGATGCAAAACAAATAAGTTGCTTAATCAAAAAATTGTCAACATTTTACATTGAAGAAACAGAAGCACTGGTTTACAGGCAGACAGTAAATTCAAAGCATCACTCAAGCACTGTTTCGCATAACCACCAGGTGACAATGGTTTCACAAAGCCAGTGATAATAGAAACAAGTGACTTAAGATAAGCTGTAGAAAATAAAGTTTAAACAAGCTGATCTGTGTAACCATACAAGTCTTGCTTTGGTAGTCTGTAGTTTGCACTAACATTTGGATGAAACAGGGCAAATCAACACAAAGCACAACTTTTCATTGTAGTACCTTTTTTCAAATAGAAAAATGAACATTTACTTCATCTGCCCATGGAGAAAAGCAGAGTTAACCCAGTTTTACAGTTTGAAATTAACACTGTGATGTATTAACTTTAACCTATACTCTCTTCACACTTCAGTTTAATCTATAAAAGCAACACAAAACTGTTAATCTTAGGCTTTCATGTAATTCCTTCACATTGGCAAACTGCAGACATGACTGTAACAAAGTCCCCAAAGAACATTCCTCACAGTACTCCATGTTGGAGATGGGAAGTATAACACTTTACAAATGAACACTGTCTTTTGAAAAATTTCATGAGCTGTGACTATACAGCCTAGGTATTTCCTTAAAGTTAGTATGCAGACTGACAAATAGAGAGCACATAAACGATTCACAGTAGAACACTTTATAGCAACACGGAAATCTCTCATGCTGCAGGTGCTGACTCATTACAGTGACACAGATCTTGGTGTCTGCTATGTCTGATAGTGCAGAGATAAACCCACTGGACTTTCACTGCTGAAGAATGGGCTTTAGCAAGATAAAAAAAACTGTATGGAAAAAGGATAAAGAACTCCACTGTCAAGGCTGAGAAGTATCTGCAAGGAGCAGGGGGAGGCAGCACTGCCAACATCAACCTTTTCAGTGCTGCAGATACAGGAAAGCAGAAACTACTTGCTGTCAAATGAATGCCCACGATTTCCTTTCCACAGCATATAGATTACAAAGGTTTGTAGGAAAGTGACAACAGAATTCCAGAAAATCATTCTCTAAGTATTTTCTTCAAAAGTAACTCTCGTTAAAATCTTGTGCTTGGAGATTTTTTTTCCTCCTAGCAGGTTTATTCCATTCAATTCAAATAGAAGACAATACACAACAGAGAATCCAAGCTCACAAGAACCTGCTTTTACAAAGGAAGGAGATACAAATCACCTCACTGAATCAAGCAGAATATACTGCCATTTGACATTTATTCCACTTAGCTATCTAAAGATGAGCAAGAAGTCTCAATTAAGTGACAAAACCTTCAACTTAATGTTGAAATCTGAGTAGTAAGGGCATTATATTTAAGCATGCTTTTTCCTCTATGGGAAGTTTTCACTGGCAAAATGCATTGAGGAATCTGTGCCACCAATGCAAACAATCTCTCAACTACAAGAAAACATTACATCAGTGGTTAAGAACATGAACTACAAATAAACACAAACTTCCTTCCAATTAGCTTGTCAACAGCATAAAACGTTATGTATAATTATTATTGCCTAATTTCCTATTTCTTTCTCTTTCTGAGACCAGGCATCAAAACGTCAAACTGGAATAGATTTCAGATATGTCATTATTTCCCAGTATGAAGCTCTATTTAAAAAAAAAAATAAACAAAAACCAACAACAGCAAAACACCAACCAACCTTGTTGATCCTAACACGGCACTAGACAATTTTTTTCCATTCAGTTTATGCTTAAACATTTTCTAATCTGTTGATAACAATGTTTTTATTTTCAGAGTTATGTAAATTTGCTACACTTCTTACAGACTCATGCAAATCATGTAGCCTAATTCCCTTTCTAAGGGATGATTTTACCTAGACAAGTTCACACTATGGATACATGATTTCCCCCCCTCCCCATTTGCCAAAATAGAATAGCATTTTATATAACCATTACTAGACAATAAAGAAGGTTTTAAGGCACCTCTATTAATAGGAAATGATCTGGGAACAAATTAATGCAACAAAGGGAATGGTGATAGTCTTCTATCCTTGACCTTTAGTCTCCTGCTAGCAGTCAGTCATTTAGTCACCAGCCCGCACGAGTATTCTGCGGTGTGCCCTTGTCTCCCTGTTGGAGCTATTCCATCTCATGCAAACAAGCACTAACCAGCCATGTTGGTATGGTATGTAAGTGCTCCGCTGAAAAAGACAGCTGGAGCCTAGCTGCTGCTCAGCTAACTGCTTAGCTCCTTCTACAAAGAGGAACAACTTTAACAGGAAAGAACAAAGGAAAAACTGCTTCAGGAAACCCTGTATGGGATCAGAGCACTCATGACACGTGGGAGACCACATTCAAGGAACCTGAAATCACCAAAAAGTCCTTCACTCTTGGTTTTACTTCATTTCTGTATTTGGGAAAATGAAGTTCGCTATCTTTTTGGTGCTATCATAAAGCACCATGCTCACATATTCAATTGTTGGGTTTTTTTTGTTTGGTTGGTTTGGGTTTTGGTTGTTAGGTAACTGGGATAGCTGAATGAAGAACTTCAACTGTAGGGTAAACTGTTTAAGCTGTAAAAAGTTTTTAAGGATAGGGGTATGCTGGGATAATTAAGAACTAGATTAAAAATATTGGGTTAGAGAATATTGTAAATAGTTTATGGCAGACTTATCTCATTTTAGTTAGACTTAGAACAGCCACATTAAATACCTTAAGCAAGCTCTGTTTATGACTTTCACGCTTCCTTTCTTCTTCTTTCCTTGCTGCAACAGATGCCATGCGTCTTTCCTCTTCCTAGAAGACAAAAAAGGTAATAATTTTACAAAACTATGAATTAATTCATTTCTGAAACTTTTTAATATGATGAATAAGTTACATTATGTCAGCATTTATAATTGAAAATATGTATTTTAATAACGAAATATTTTAAAAGTAAAACAAAAAAAAGTTTTTACAAATAAATCAAGAAATACAAAAAATTATCTACTAGATGGAAATACTGAAGATGAATCTATTTACAAGATGAATCTATTTACGCCTGTATTTGTTCAGCTCTTTGAAAAAGCATTAAATATATGATCAGTAAAACAATAACAAACATTTTGAAATAGGACAGTATTTTTTGTGATTAGAATGTTTTATTTGGTAACGAAATACACAGGATGAGTACACGTATCTCAATTTATGCCAAAATAATAATTTTATCATTATATACTTCTTAGAAAGGTTAGTTATTCTTCTCAACTTCTGATGTTGAATGAGGAATATTTTCAAAATTAACTATATTATATGAACATTATTTCTTGTCGATACTATTGCCTGTTCATGTTCAAGAAGAAAGTCATTTCCTCCTGAAAAATGGAAATCATATAATTGAAGATATTAAAATCTCCAGGTCCAGGAGGTATTTAATTTAATACTGCAATACAACCATATTAGGTTGAATGTTCTCTGTTTACAGAAGTCTAAACATTCTCACAGCACAGTATTTTTAGAACATGTATTTTCCAAGTAACAAAAGAAATGTTCCCTATGAAGTAAAAAGTGTAGAGTTCTTCCAAGAAAAATATTTAGTAAGCATACTTAAATTTATTTTCATTTACTTCATATGCCATTTGGGTGTTTCTATTAGTGTATCTTCCAAGAACATAAAGTGTTTTGGTTTCCATCAAAATAGAGAGCTCCTGTCCTAGGCTCTTCATTTCCACCTTCCAGAAAGTTACAAGTGAAGAACATCAATAAACAGAGATGAACAGGAAGATACAGATATGACAAAGTTCTGATACAATTCGAATGTATTATGTTCACAGCACTATAAGAACCCCTAGGCACATGGATCAATGTTCTACTGGAAGACGAAATAGAAAAGGAACTTGACACTTGGCATTCTTAATACATGCTTAAGAAAATAATTTCCATTTATAATGACAATACATAAATAAATAAACTAGTAAGTTAGAAGTATACCTGATATGTGAACCTATCTGCATACTACCCTGTACTACACACCATACCTGTTGACATCAGTCTGTAAGGCCGCTGAACTTCAGAACTGTCCTATGACTTCAGCCTAACATACATACATCAACAAGAGGCCTACCTTAATTCAAATTAACGAAAGAAGTTTTGGGTAAAGTACACTTCTCTTATGCAGCCTTAGGCAACAACCTCCCTGGAACACAAATCAAATAGCCTATTTTTTTTATTTTATTTCTATTTATTTTACACTTTCACCCTAGAAGGCTTCTGGCTTTCTGAAGGTTAGGTTCTCTTGGCAGACTCATCTGCTCCTGGACTTTTCAGTTCTTCCTAAATAGGGGATTACCAAAAAGTTGGTGTCACAGAATTACAGCATAATTCGGGTAAGAATGAAGCTTAGGAGGTCACTGGACCTGCTTAAGGAAAGATCAACAATAAAGTAAAATAAGAAAAAAAGAAAGAAAATTAAAAAAAGAGCTTTACAGACCCCAGTACAACAGAATATCACATAACGAAGCCCAATACGTAAATGGAAAGGTTCTGAGGGAGGCAAAGAAAAGAAATAAATAAAAATCAAGAAATAAAAACCCTGTATGCCACAAAAATCAATGTGTAAATAATACAAAATAAAAATGTACTGTTCCTCAGTATATGATACAGAATGTTAAGAATGACAAGCATGATTCTTCTGGCAGCTATTTATCTTAAAGCGTACTCATCTTACATTTACTTAAAATTTGATAGTCTTAAAATAGCATAGATTAGTGACACCATTCAATTAAAAGGGAATTAAAAGTTGATTCTTAGCTTTCAAATTTCTTGATTTGATATTGCACTTCTGCTCTTTAACACTGTTAAAAGGGTTTTTTTCTCTCTCCCATCTCATTTTCTCTAACTTCTGATCTCATCTTCTGTAACAACTTCTGAACACATCAAACACATTAAGTAACTTAAAGTATGTTTAGAACTCTGAAATGAAGGTTGTTTTTTTTCCTCCAACATTTGCTTATATAAAATTGGTATGCAGTAAGAAGAGAAATGTAAACCAGTTTTCCCACCAAAGGAGGGCGAGCAGAAATTATCCACCCTATTTGGCAGGAAGCAGCTGGCCATTCATCATATGCTCAGCTTCAAATTACCTGAACTACTGTTACCTTTAGCACAGGAGAAGGTGAAAGCTGCACAACAAAGTGGCACTAATCCGCAAAAAAACGTGCCTTATGATTTCACCTCCTTTCAAAACAACTTCAGGTTAAGGCAAACATCCACCAACTCTCCTAATACAGTTCTTGAAGTTTCCACAAATGTTCCTTTCCACCCTATCTTCCACTCCAAAGCCTTCCCTTAATTCAGCATCAAATCCATATCTGCCAGCCATGAAGGTCTGCTGCCCACATTCAAGTCTGCCCAGTACATTCCCAAGTCTCACTGTTTGTACTGAGATGAACTAATGCAAACACTTTTCAAATTGGAGTCAGATTTTTTTCCTCTATCAAGAGTTAATCATAATTTGAGACATTTAAAAAGCACTACATCTTTTATATAGTTGTACAAAAGAAATGAGCTGAAAGAAATAAAACAAACAACAAATAACACAAAAAAAACCCCACAAACCAACCTCCCCAAACAACCAGTTCTTCCTCAGTATTTATAAAGGTAGAATGATGGAGAAAACATCTGAATAAAGTTCAAAGGCCAAATCTACTTTTTATACAAGTGGAGTCTATATACATTTCTTGATTAATCTTACAGAACACATGCAATCAATCTTGAAGAAAAAACACACTGAAGAACAAACAAAACTCAGCTATAAAACAAAGCCTTTAATAACCTTGCTACAATTCAGTTTCATTATCACCCACTCTTCCCTTTTAGCTCCAGATCTTTGGAAATTCTTTCCTTCTCCACTTCCCTTTGTTTCCCCTCATTATTCAGCTGCTTTCATCCATAACTTTGTGTCTTTTTGATAGTTGCCAGATGAACTAAAGCTATTTTAAATCCTATCTTCTGCATCTTCTCTTTTTGTGTGTTCAAAAGAAAATGTTAGGCTAACAATAATGAATCTTTAAATAGTTAAAAGAGCTGCTGACAGCTCTGTCATCCTCCAAAACTTGCCAAGTATCCTTTTGCACTCTTTCCTAAATTCTAATTCCAGACTGTCAGGACCCACTACTGATAGAAGATTTCCAGTACACCTTAGAAAAACTTAAATCCCAGCTGGGGGGTTCAGACAAGCATGCTGGGCATCTGTGGAAGAAGTCAAGGTTCCTACTGCAGTAGCCTGCCAGGAAAGAAATTGTCATCACACTAAGGAGCCTGCTAATCCTATGACCGTGGAAGAAACCAAATCTCTAAGCTCCATGTTGGGGGGATGTTTTTCTTGAAGGTGAAAGTGCCAGATCATTACAAACAGAGCTGGATTTTTTTTTTTTTTTTTTTTTAAACAGTGCTATTGCTGCCATTTATTAGTTCTCCACTTACTAAATGCCTACAGAGTCATCTTCACGCACCCACTCAGCAGAAGTCTTGCTTTCTGAAACCCATAAGTAATTAATGAGATTTTGAGGATGCAGATTTACGTTTTCAGCGTGAAGCTACAGCAGTGACAGAATGCCAAGAAGAATAAAACATATTAAAGCTATTACCCTGCAATGTAATTGCCTTGGAGCTTGGTCATGGCGATAGCTCCCCCTGCTGCCCATCAGCTCTACCTTAACAGTGACACGGACTCGGGCCAAACTTCTCATTACGGCAGCTGTCATTCAAGGGATAACTCACAGCAAGACCTGTGAAGGATCCTGAACAGAGTACGCATAGAATGCACGTATTCTTCACTGCTGCACTACTACTGTTCACACAAGTTCATTCCACTCAGACTTGCAAAATAGAAGACTATTTTGTGTTATTACATCTTCCACACAGCAAAAGATTCCCATTAAGTTGGTGTTTTAGATGCATAACACGAAGTGGACATGTTTCTTAAGCTGGGAATTATCTAATAGTGTAAACAACAAATAATGCTTATAGTTTTTAATATATATATATGTTTACTTTTATTAAAATGGCTTAATGGCTTAAAGGGCTTTACATATCTGAAATATATAAGTATAAATATATATATTATATAATATATATACTATATATATATTTTTATATCACATAACATAATATACTACATATAATATTATATATTTTGTATATATAATAATATATACTATATTATTATATATTGTATGTTATATATAATAATATAAATAAATATATAATATTATTATATATAATATATATAAAAATATATTTATATTATGTGTATATATATATATTTATATATTTCAGATATGTAAAGCCCTAACTTGTCAATGGAACTTAGCTACGTGTAACATCACTATCAATGATTTCTTGGGTCCACGCCTCACTGGTTTAAGAGCTTAAAATTTGTTTTCAAAACTGCTTAGTAATGGGATGCTCAAGCAAACACCAATTCCCTCATGGGAAAATGATTCATAAATTGTCATAATGTGACAGAATTCCCTGAATTAAAGCAATTCTGCTCCAACTTAAGAAACACTAGAACGACTAGCTGGAATTCCTGACTATCTGATATTTGCAGCAGATATTTCCCAACAGTCTCCTAAGGTTGTCACCACCAGAATTCTTCCTCAGATGTCCTCTTTTTGCAGAGGATTCTATGGAAAATGCCTGGCACTAAAGAGAGAATGTTCTCTTAAAAGCCAGCTTCAAAGCCACTTACAAGCTTTTGAAAATATCCTTTATGTTTTATTCTTCCTTAAAATGATTTTCTTGCCCCAGTGAAGCCAGCAAGCAAAAGGAAAGATAAAAGAATAAGAATTGTGTAATTCCCACTTCAGAACAACTTCTGAAACAGTTAGGGAAGAATACTTAGACAAAACACCCTGGTCCAGCTCTCAGTTCTGTGCAAGACAAAGCAATATTTAAGTCCAAAACAGTCTGGATGCGCTTTAGGCTAATGAATGAAAGAACCTATGAATGTATTACCTTAGGTATACTAATCAAGTGAGAAAAATCGTATACCCAGTACTGCATGCCCATTTCCCCACCAGGTTACATTTACCCCTACAGCCAACAGCAACAGCACGTTGTATTACTAGGCAGAATAACTGGGTTTGGCATTGCCAATTGTCTAATTTAATCACAAACTTCATGCTACTTGTTATTTTTCTTTAAAAATAATAATAACAAAAAGATTCTTAAATCCTATGATTATCTGGGCAACACAGTTTTTATTGGAAAAAGCCTACAGCACCATCTATATTGAGAAAAGATTTAAATACGTTTTCTTGAGGCTCAAAAACCAGAAGGCAAATAAAAAGGATGCAAACCACACTTTTTTACAAGTAGTTTTATGAGCAGCACAACTGCTGAAGCCTGGTTTTCTATGGCTTTTTGTCTTTTGGGTTGATCCTCTTATGTTTAACAAGGTGTGAACTCAGATTAAGTTTTTCCCAAGGCTGTGCATTTCTAATAGCCTTTTCCCATATGGATCCTATAGAGTCTACAAAGGGATTAGAGCTTTTCCTACAGGTTTGCCATCGCTGACTTCTATCAGAATCTGTCTCTTCTCAAGTAGGAGTAGAAAAAAGGCATTTTCTTTATTTGACTCAAGTTTCTGAAACAGTACTGAGAAAGCATTCATTTGAAAAGCAAAGCAATTAGCTAATATATAGTATAGTATATAGTATAAATTCAAAGAAGGAAAGAACCTACCTAAAGAATTCCCTGGGAGGGGGGGGGGGGACGACTAGTAGTTTAAATACTGGTAGTGAAACTCAAACGTCCCAAAGCAGTCATTTTTAGAATTCATGTTTTCCACATACATGTTTTACCTTACATCATAATCAGCTCTATTTTGTATTTGCAGTATATTGGCTACAGGACAAGAGGATATATGGTAAAACAATAGCTACAATTTTTAATGCAGTTGTACAAAGCAAATGAGCATTTAAAATACGGCATATGTATCAGTGCCTGGTCAAAAAAGCTAATGCCAATACCACAGCTTGTTAAGCAGGTTACACATTTATAGACTCATTTGGGTTGGAAAAGACCAGCAAGATCATCACATCCAACCATCAACCTGACATCCCAAGGTCAGTGAACTAAACCATGTTCCTTAGTGTCAGTGTCTTGCTGTTTGAGTTTATGTTATAAGAAGGTTGTGGTTACATTTCTCTTTTAAGCAGACAAAGAATTAGCATGAATATTCATACATTAAGAAGCAAAATGGAATGCCTTCATGATAAGCCCCCTACAGCAATTTCCCTTCATCCTCTACCTCACTGTGTATTTTCAAGAAGCCTGAAGGAACTTAGCTGTCTTCATGTCCTCTCTTCCTTTATTAAGGTTACATGAACTTTACCAACAGATTCAGAAATGAGAGGGGAGAGAGTAGGTTAGGCATTAAAGGAGAAAAGCAGATAGACAGTGTGATCACCAGGTTTCCTTGGAATGACTAAGTAGAATTTTTAGATGAAAGAATACAAATAATGCCAGTTTTAGTGTAAACAGAATACTGCTTTCATTGGAAGGAATATTTTTCAGCTATACATCACACCAGTAAAGACTACACTGAGAGAGCTCTAACAAAATGCTTAGCAGTTTCTCATGTTACTTGGCAATTGGTCACACAGTATCTACTAATGACAAGTTTAAATGTTTATTTTAAACATGTTTTAAATGAAATAAAGAAGCAGACCCTTACATAGTACTGCACAAAATGAAAGAAGTTTTAAATATCAGAATGTCTATGTACCATTCAATTAAATTGAACAGTGAATTAGTGAAACCACTAAATTACTGTTTTTCCCTACATATACACACAAAGCCCTACATTTTACTCCTAAATTCAAGAGACTAGTAAGTTTGATGAAAACATAAATTTCTTACTGTGATTCTCTTCATATCTAGCTGTCGGAGCTGCATCATATGATGGAGAACAGTGTGTTTGTACCATGTCTCCTGAGCTATTGGATTGCCATCAAGGGTGATATCTGACAAAGATGAGGAATCAGCAAGGCACAGAATATCCTCAAAACTGTAACCAAAAAAGTTTAAAGTTTTAATGCCACAGAGTATGAAAAATTAAGAGATGGAAGAATTTATTTCTTAAGAATAGAATCAATATTAGTGTTTACCTGTACTCAAAAAGAAAAAAGCACCAGTAAAATAGGATGCCTATGAGAAGTAACACATATATTAGCCATCAAAACCACCATGAAGACAAAACAAAATGCAAGAAAAATGACAAGTACAAAAACCCCAGAATGATCCTGGGTGTTTGCGACTTCATTAAATACTGAAAGAAAAGCTATGAAAGTGTCATATCTTTAAACTATTGTTCTGAGTTCAGTCTACAAACACCAGCAAGTTGGCTTTTTAAGACACTAGATATGGTTTCCTGACAAAAATAACTGGCCCGTGTAAAATGTATTTAGACACGTACAGCCCCTATCTTGCTCCTTTTATTAAAGATGAAAGGTGCAAAGAAAGCAGCTGACCCAAATAAACAGTGCTCTTAAACAGAGAATTACTTAAATTCCAAAAGAAACTGAACACTCATAGGAGTAAGCACAAATATCCAAAAACTTTCAGAAAACTGATCACAGTGAATAAATATAAATATTTGTATATCCCTATGCAGTTTGGCCCTCAATAGTTGTGTCCGTGTTATGAAGTCAAGTAGGTTACAATGGAAAATAGAAAATAATTGGATTTGGTACACTTGAGCATGAAGCTTAAATCTAAAAATGATGAAACAATGATGATCGCATCAAAATATACAGAAAAAGGATCATTTTTACCAGATTTTAAAAAGTTCTGGAAAAAGAAACCATTTCTGAACTGGAAAACAGAGAATCAGCGTTCAAATATTTGTACTTTTAAAATAGTGTGACCTTACCAATTGCATCAACTGGATATAGCTCTTACTGCTCCTGTTGGCAGGAAATACTTGGAAGGTGGCACTAATACTTGGAAGGACATCAAACCTTAAGAACGCCCTGAATGTACAACTCAGGAAATCATATGCAGTACAAATGCAGCAAAGATTGCTGTTTAAGAAAATGTCAACTATTATTGGTATTGCTCAACTTACCAAGAACACCACCCATACAACAATTTGCTGAGTACTAACGTCCAGTCACAAAGACCTTTAGATTTACCAGAGTGACAGATTTAAAATGAGATATCTCTGAAAGTTTCTGGTGATTAGGCAAGATATTTCTTCTGTTTGTGTGGAAACAAAAAAGCATCCTCCCAGCAACTAAACAGCAATCAGTCTCAAGTTGCTGAGAAAAGACCTGGAAGTTTGAAGGATCTGGACACCAACACAAGCTAGGAGGAGTAAATTATAAAACAACTCAACTCAACAAGTGTTTCAATAGCTGCCAACCAGAAAAAAAAACAAGCATAGTACAGCATGCAAGTAACTTCCACATTACATATTCCATGGATGCAGCAGAAAAAAACAGACAAAATGAAAACACTGACAAATTTCTGCTTTGTATATTAAAACAACATAAGGACTAGTGAAAAGGAGCTG
This sequence comes from Gallus gallus, assembly GCF_016699485.2. Lineage (NCBI taxonomy): Eukaryota > Metazoa > Chordata > Aves > Galliformes > Phasianidae > Gallus > Gallus gallus. The sequence continues at coordinate 6,294,253 of NC_052541.1, read as the reverse complement.
TGCACAGGTTCCAATGAAGGGGCTCATCATCTCTGAACAATTGAGTGTTTTGTATCTGGGGTTTAAAAGACACATTTATTATCAGTTTCTGTTTGCAATCTGGTTTCCTTCCCATAAAGAAGCTTGCTTAAGCACATTTTTTCACCTATTCGATATGCCTGCAAACTAGATGGTGATTTTCCCAACTGACACAGCACATTAGTGAGAAAAATAAACTCAATCATATTAGAAAAAGTGAATTCCCATTGATTTTGCTTGACAGACTGTTTTAAATATGAATACATTTTGGTCTTCAAAATAAGTTTCAGATAATTTAATAATATTTATTAAAATGTTCTGCTCCAAGCACTTCCTACTATACATTTAACCAGGCTGTACTTCTGCCACCACATATGCTCTTCAGCAAATCCAATATCTTCAGGAAACAACAGAAAAGCTGGAAGTTTGTTAGTGTTTTTCAAACCCTCCACTTGAAAATACTGCTGTGCTTTCTATTTCTCAGCACACCAGAACATTCATTCAACAGCTAAAACAACCGTGCTTGCTTTATCATGCTCTTAGCTCCCTGAAATAGCAGCTCGATTTTAGAGCAGAACAGTTGTGCAAAAGATCTACCTTTTTATATCTTTGTAAGCACACATGACAAAACTAGAGCTTCAAGAATTCAACTTCAAAAACTTGATATGCCATACTTACTGCACTGGAAGCCCAATCCAAAAGCACATGAAGCTTTAATGCCAAGTGAGTTACTCACTTTACTATTGAACATCTGTCTGCTTCCCAGCATGCAGACAGTATCAAATGGTGGCTACTCTGAGGGAACGAGAGACTGCTGGCAGTGCTCTCTCCAGCCTCTGTTCACAGTAAAGGAGTCTGTGACCTCCTCAAGTAACACAAAACAGTTGTGGATGATGCCATTTCAGACTGACTCATTTAACCATCTCCCTGAGTGAAATGTCTGCTCCTTTTCACAAAAGTCCTCCTCCTCAAGTCCCACCCAACCACCACTCCTTCTGTTTCCTTCTTTCTTCCCAGATGAATTTACCTCCGCTAAAATGGCAGTTTCAGTACCACCACCACCAAAAAAAAAAAAAAAAAAAAAGAGTTTGGGCTAACTTACCAAAAAACATTTCCTCACAATGTTTTCAGATTCACCAAGCTGTCAGTCTGAGCATGCACAAAAGTTGTAAGAGCACTACATTCAATTCTTCCCTCTGTCAGAGGTGCTACAAACCCACTTTTTCTAACTTATATAAGAACGTGGCTTGGAGTAAGCAGCACTGTATTCTGGAGCGATGTATGCTCAATTTCCAACACTGTACGCATTCATATTTATACATTTAGTAGGCACAAACAGGACAAAGCAGCGCTGGTCTTCTAACACAGCCTGCTTATTGGGGAAGACAGCTGCTCTTTCCCTGTACATTTCCATCAGCAATGCATCAATGATAAAGCACATTCTGCAAAGAGCTCTAGAAAAGGCAGACTTGCTACCCAACACACATGCTCTAGTCTGGCAGAACACCTAAGATGGAATTTTACATTCAAAAAACATTCAAAGTAGAAAACCCAGTCTTTTCCATGTTTCTAATCACTACACTACTGATGAAAACAGGTGCTATCACAGCCAGCCTTTCATTCTTGTTGTATTGCTTCCATTCAAATATTTAACAATGTTTTCATTCGATTCAACATTCCTCATTTCACTGAGCAAAGTAATTTCTTCCTGTTTTGGTTAGATTAAGAACATCCCTTCCCTCAGGTTTCCAATTCAGTAATCAACTGAAGAAATAAAGTATATGCTCTTTGAGCTGGTATCCTGTTTTCCCATGTGGCCATGTAACATCACTAAATTTAAGAACCAACATCACACTGACCTGGAGAACACTTTAGCAGTGAAAATACATATTTTGTTCCTACATATTTTGTTCCTACAGTTAAAAAATGGTTTCCACTTGGAGGTTCTCTACACATCTATGGATAAACCAATTAGAGTATCTGTATAACTAACTGATTGTCTAAAACAAGAGTCAGTTGTATTTTCTAGGAACAGCTGTGCTTATACAATTTTAGAATTACCACATGGCACAAAATAAGCCCAGGTAAATAAGAGAAAAAATACTCAAAATCATTCAGAAGGGTTGTAGTAAAGTTCAGAGGTAGCACAGCAATTCACTACTATTATGGTTGCATTTACTTTCAGTCAGTCTAACAGTATTAAGTCAAGTATCATAAACAAAGATGGGTCAAGAACATAATCTTATATTTAATTATTTTTTCTGTGAGGAGACATATATACTACATACTTTAAAATGAAGAATTGAAGAGGTTTTTTTTAGCTTCCAGAACTGCTGAATCCAATGGAATGTCTTTTTTACAAAACAAAACAAAACAAAAAAAACACAAAAGCCACAAGCAATAGAGATATGTAGATCTAGATTTGTATTTTGTTAAGACTGTTAAAGAGTTAAGCAGATGCATTCAATTCACCTAGCAACCCACATAAATGTGTATAGATATTATAGTAGTCTGTCTGACAGTAAGATTTTACTTTTACACCAAATGAAACTACAAGTTAAATCTAAATAGATATTTGCACAAATATCTGAATTAATTCTCTCCAGCTTACATGAAAGCTAACACTAGATCTATCAGCAGTTCAGCTGAAACCCCAATGAATACGTGAGAAAGTATTAACAAGTAAGCTACCAATTATATAAAGTTCAATAAATCTAGTCAAAGAATGCACACAAACAGCAAAATACTGCAAACAGCAATGTAAGAGAGCTATGTGAAATATACCAAGTACATAAAGCATACAGAAATTTCACTGACTGCAGAGATGCTCCCTCATGGCACAGGAGCCAGCTACTGCAGTCCCCTCATTGTTCTTGCCAGGCTAATTCTATTTTTCAGAAAAACAGAAACAAAAGGCATGTTCCAAGGCCAGAAATTATATAAGCAAAGCAAAATGCTAACTCCTTCTCTTTATTATGTCAAGCTAAAAAACAAAATAAAGAGGTCAGTTAAGGGAAGAACATACTAACTGTTCCTGCAAGCTCATCTCTAATTGTGTTTAAATACTTAAACCCCAGGAGTATTTAGGGATATCCACTGCACTGGTACTTTAAAAGCCTAAAGAACATATACAAGTAGCTTGGAACTGTCTACAGAAAACATAATGCAGGTCAAATTAAGATATTCAAGTAGCTCTTAGAATAAAAGCTCATATTAAGTATAACATTTTACAGAGAAAATGGGTACCGCAAGAATAGCATGCTATTTTCAGTAATTAAAACTTGAGGCATCTTTCCCTGTCTAAAATTCAGTTATTTGATTCTAAGCAACAAAGAAGGTTAGTGATGATTAAGGGATAAGAGTAAGCACATACCTAACTGGAGATAAAACAAGTGTGCCTACACTATTATCATTGCTTATTTTAACGCTGGCACCAGTATCGATGTGACGTCAAAAATCCATGAATATGAAATATGTTGTAGACTAACTTCTCCATTTATACCAAAATGCACTTAGTTACTTGAAGCAATAGAGACCCTGCTTTGAAAGTTCAGTAATTCTGTTTCTGCCCCCTGGTTTGAAAGAGAAACCACCAGGAATATACCCTTCAAACCTGACTAACATATGGACAAGTAAAATATAAGCATATTACCTAATCCTCATGATCTGACTCAGCAGTTTGTATAACTCAGTGATGTTGCTTTACCAGATATGTTGTTTAACAGTAAAACAATATAATTACAGAACTATTTCTAATTTTCAGTATCATCAGAAAGAAAATGATCATCTTTAAATTAAAAATCTAAGTTTTGAAGTAGGATCTCCATTCAAATGCAAATGTTAAAATAAGTTATGTTTAAAGTAGAAAATGCACAATAGCTTGATTATGCTCATACATGGGAAAAATAAAAGCCACAATCTGCATTCACAGTTTAAATTTTAATGAAATGCAGCTCCAAGAGGATGCTTCAAATTACTTATAGGAAACAAAGTATTAATTCCCCTTACCTAGATATATTATTGAAGCTGAGGAACAGACGCTGGAGACGGGGCAAAGTATCCACATCTTTCTAGAAGAAAAGGTAGAGGCATAAATTCAGTAGCTGAAGAATAACATCTTTGAACCTTTCTACTTTGCCCGATGAAATACTTGCATTTCTATATACTATAACCTTGCTGCAACATTGATTTCTGTTGAACGTGCAGATCCATTTCTCCCTAATGCAGACTGCAAGGGAGTGTTTCAGTGCAGATATCTACTCTGCAGAACAAGCTGCATCACTTGCAAAGCAAATGATATTAAAGGAAAGAGGATGAAGCTGCTGCTGGTTTCTGAACAGGCTTTTGGGAAAGAAGCCAAGGTGCTGTCTCAGCATTTAAGCAGCAGGATAAATACAGTGTTTAAAGAAAAGAAAAAAGGAATAGACCATGCAGCAATAAGGTTGTTGAAATGCAATGCTGCAGTGCAATCAGCACTACCTAGCAGCAGTAGCTGCTCTAAACAAGAATAATCTGAAGGACTCTGTCACCTTTACATTTTTATAGGAAGGAACATGTTTTCAGAATGAGTAATCATGAATCTAATGTATTGTACAATAGAACTTTGTAGAAAACCTTAAAATAGCTCAAAATTTTGCTAAAGGGAAAAACACTAAGCATGAACAAAGTTTATTTATGTAATAAAAATCCATAATGGCCAGACAGCACAGTTTGCAGTGACTCATGTACCACCCAGACTGTAGACCAAAAACCATCAGTTTTAAGTGTGCGCCTCCTTATCCCACAAAGGAACATACTCCAGCTTGTGATCAGTGGACATCCAACCATTACCCATAGCACACTGAAGTGGCACAGAGCTCAGCACCTTGATTCTAGCTACAGATCCAATCTACAGCTCTCCCTCCCCTACCTGATCTGCCACATAGCTATATAGAATTCATCCAATTAAAAAGAAAACAAAGAAAAAAAAAAACCAACAAAAAACAGCCCACAAACCACCACCCACAACCAAAACATCATTCCACGAGAATTAAACCAGGGTAACAACATTTATAATTTATATTATACCCCAAATAAATTACATCCCAGAATAGAACATCATCTTCTGAAACACTGCTTAGCTGAGCTACAGAAATTAAGATCTATTTCAAGAAACAAACTTGTATGGAAGAAGAGTCTCTGAATTTGTATGTTAGAACCAAAAAGGATCAGAATATTTTTGTCTAAGAGAACCATGAAGATCTACCAAGGCTTTTATTGCTACAAGTGATCACATTTGCACAAAACTGCAGCAAAAACCAAACTGTTATTTCCATCTTCAAGTTGTAAAATCAAGCAAGAAAATAACACAAGCAGAAGAGTGTGGGATAATCTAAGATTTGACAAACTTGAAATGGTGATATGCTTTCAATAAGCTGCAGAAATAGTGTACTCCTGGAAGGAAAGAACGAAGGAAAGGTGAGAGGGGGAGGAGGAGAGAAAGACGTTTTGTTTCTTACTATAGCAGAGACTTGATTATGACGAAGGTTGAGCTCCGTAAGTGAATCCAGTCCGTTAAGATTTTCTACGATGGACAGAAGGTTTCTGGCAAGGTTTAACACTCTCAGTTCACTCAAATGGTTGATGTTTTCTATTTTAGTGATCTATGAAAGAAGTATAAACACATACACCGTGTTTTATGTAGATATGTGTAGTTCAAACATTTAAAAAATGCATACAGATTAAAAAAAGCAACTTAATAGTGTGCTTATGTATGTTACTAACCATAAATAGTCGAACATCAGCTGCAGATTGCTGGAGATTGAGTACTAGTATTCACACCAGTAATATCTTTCTAGTCAAGCAGCAGTAATATCAGTCAATACTCCCTTCTTACCATCCAAAGTTAGGTTATTTCAGCTGCACTGTTCTAAGGCAGCAAGCTTTAAGACATGCAATTAAGACACCACTGTTAGGATCATACTATGCCAAAGTGGGTAAATCATGTGCACAGCTGATCCTTAATTTTACTGTAAAGGCACTCAAGACACACATCTGAACCTGGTAGTACTTTTACTGCAAGACTTACATGGCACTGTACCTCCATATTATCACAGAAATTGTACTAATTTTGCTCCACAACTTAAAAAGCCAGCAGCAGCCACACAGTTCTAGCTACGCACAAGCTCTACAGGCAGGCTTTCCAGCAGGTCACGAGGACAAGAACCTGCTGTGGGTCAGGAGCAAATAGCTACAGCCCTCTGGAGAAGAACAAAGTTATTCTCGCACTGGAATTTGCAAGGAAGCTTTGCAAGCAAATAATTGTTGGACTCAGGGAGATGTACTCAAATAAAAATTAAAAAACAGCAGCATCATTCATTTGGATACATGGCACACTTGCTCAAAAGCTCCAGCAATTCCTTGTCAACTCACAGCTACCTGTGATCAGAAAATGGAAGGTTCAAACATGACCAAACTACAGTGAGAACTCAGCTGCTCTACATTTGTATGTTTAAAATAAGGTGTTAGGAATTAAAACAGGTGATATTGAAAGAATAACAATAATCAGGAGAATAACAATAGCTACTGCCTCTTAAGGTTAATTGTAACTTCCGGAGATGCAATATCTTTTATAAAAGATATTAACTATTGCTCTTCTGACATAACCTGGCTTTTTTATTTCCTACTGTCCATATTTCTCAGTGATGTACTCCATGACCCCTATTCCAGGTACTCATTTCTCAGAGCGGTCTGAAAACTTTTCTCCAGAACTTACCCAGACATTTATGTAGGATTTGCATACATAAAGTATCACAGAGATGACCAACAACTGCCATGGCACAGAGGGATACTCGTATCACGTTCTTACTCTAACCCATGTTCCACAGCAGAAAGAAGGCAGCAGGTTTTCCTGTGGAAAAGACTGGCCTTCCACAGCACGAGGCTGTGCATCCAACACGTGGTAGCTTTATAAACTTAACAACTATGACAAATTCCCTTTCCATACCAACAATGGCCTGTTCTACCTGCAGGACCACTGGATCTCCCTGTAATACCCAATACCCAACCACACTGCCCCTTCTCAAAACTGCCAACAGCAATTAGATGTAAGCAAGCAACACAGAGACTGGCATCATACACCTCCCCAGTGATACCGAGCTTTCTGCTGATACAGATCAGCACAAATCTATCTGTGCCAATTTCCAGAAATTGCAACTCCTGGAATGGGAAAAGATGTAAGGCAGCTGGTATTGAACAGTCTGAGAGCACGCTGTCACTGATAATAGTCATACAAACAAACCACACATATATAGGCATCTAACTGTAGGATGTATGACCTGAATATACTGCAGTAAAAAGAACCGTGGCAATTTTTCCCATAAAAAGTACAGAAAAGTAGATAGCAAAAACAATAATTAAATGACACTAAGTCCTTTTTTGATTCAACTGCTAATTAAACAAATAGGTCCTATTTATGTGTATGACATGCAGAAAAATATTAAGGCTAAGAAACAGAGACACGATTGCCTAGAACAATATATTTAGACTGAAATATTTGTACAAGCACAACCAAGAGCAGATGGTCAGCACGAAGAGCACAGACCCCTGCAGATGTCTGCAGAGCCAGGACTACAGCATGTCACAATGCAGAATATCAGTCCCGGCATTTTATTACTATCTCTAGGACAATGATTTCAGCAACAGTTATAGAGATGCTGTCTGTCACTTTGCTCAGCTCTAAGACTGACTCTACTGGCCTTTATTTTCTATCACGCACGCAGCCGTGAGTCCATCAGCTTTCATTATGCTCTATGCATCAGCTAACAAGCAATACCACCTCTTTTTAGAAGATTACAGTATTTCTCTCAGCAAAAAAAGAACTGCTATATGTATTTTAAAGACAATTTTCTACTAAATATATTTGAATTAGGACTACTGTTAGGCATTATTAGGATATATAATATGTATTATTTTAGGCATCTTATAGATTTTTCTAAAGAAACCCATATCTGGAGGTGGTGGGGGGAATGGAGTTGCCTTCCACCCCTCCTTCCTCTTAACCTATATCCTCAAGGTTTAGGCCAGGAAAGTACAAGGGCTGCTCCAAAAGTAATGCCTCCTATTTTGTTATGTTAGCCCACCATGTCAGTGGCAGATACTGGCAGCATGGCAGTAGAAGCTGAACTTTCCCACCTGCATTCCATTACATTTTGTTGCCACGTGACAGATGGCAACAGAGGGGCAGTCTGACAGAATGACATCTGTCAGACATGGAAGTGTGTGTTAAACAAAGAGGTGGAACTGAATTCCTCCACGAGGAAAAAAATGCACTCACTGATGTTTATTGATTCTTGCAGAAGGTTCGTGGAAACCAAGCAGTGGATGTGAGCACAGTGAGGCAGTGGGTGGTGCATTTCAGCAGCAGTGACAGTGGGTCACCTCCACAGGTGCAGATATTTACAAGCACGGCATGCTGGCTCTTGTTCATTCCTGGCAAAAGTGCATTGCTAATGGTGGTGCCTATGTTGAAAAAGAGTGTTTTGTAGCTGAGAATTTTCTTTATCAAATGGTGTTATTGTACTCTTGGTATCAGTTGCAGTTTTCATTGAAATGAACAGGAGGCCCTATTTGCAAAGCAACATACCTAATTCAGAGAATTTTAAAAGACAAGAAAAAAAATTGTTTTTGAAGTATTTAGAGAAATAAATTTCATTCTAAATCCAGTTAGCCAAGCTCTGCCTTCATTAGAACCTAGTGAAATTCAATCAAGCTACTTCACTGGAAGATGGAATAAAGCTCATGTCAATTTTATCTAAAATAGATTTAAAAAAAGTTTTAAAGGCATTTATTATATAGAATATATAACATTTATGCTATTTACCTGGACAGAAAAGATGACCATCAACCACCATCCTTTCCAAAGACCATTCAGACTGCGTTTGAAAGTACAGTATTTAGAAATCAAATGTTTGTTTAAAAATTAAATAGAAATTGCAGTGTATTAAGTATACGCTGCACATAATTGCACACAGTCTCTGAATCATAAAGTTCATGGTGTTCACATTACTGTGATAGTTGTCATACAACTGCAGATTCTACACAGAAATTGAAGTAGATGGCATGAAGTCACTACATCTGCTTACAAGTTTTTGCTGTGCAGTATTAAGAGCCTTGCAAAATCATGAAGGAAAACAAGCAAAGAAGAATGACATGACATAGGAATTGGCATTTTGTCCTTTTTGTACAGAGGCATTACACTGTTTTTTTATTTTTTATTTTTTTTTTTTAAGAACTTTATCTGGGATCTTTATTATAGGAAAGCATTTTCTGCATTCAAAGGCTTGATGTGAGTGAAAAAGAAGGCAGGCTCAGCATTAAACATTGTGGAATACTACATCTCAGGGCTTTAAAGCACATCCAGTTCCCATTGAATTTCTCACTTGGCAGCAGCAAAGTCTCCAAGATCAGACCACACCATATTAGCCAAAATATTCTGCACCCAAATAAATCAAAGTATTTTCCAAGAAATTTTCCTGTTTCTCCTCACCTCCAATCTCTTGAAACCATTACAGTCTTAGAAGTTTCACAATCTGCATTCCATCTATGGGATTGACTTATACCCAAAAAATGAAGGAAAGAGAGACTAAGAATAAATCAGGAATGCAGCTTTGCTCTTAACTGTTACTACTCCATCAACAAGAAGAAATGGTGTCTATCTAGACTCCAATATTATTAAAAAAAATAGTATTGATCATTTGTGTTATGCCTCAAGAAATTACCCAAAAATACTCTTTAAAAAAAAAAAAAAACACCAAAATGCTGTGAACAACCTTTACTTTCAGGCAGTTTCAGAACAGATGAATAGAAGCAATCAGAGCACACTGCCAAGGAAACGCTCTAAAGACCAACAGACTGGCTGACTAGTGCCATCAAACGTATGGGATTTATATACATCAAAACCACAGAAGCACTTCTATCCTAATCCCAAACACTGAGTGCCTTTCAGTGAGTGCAGTAATAGGATGTTGATACAGTGCTCTGCAGCTTAATCCCACAGTGCTTTCCACTCAATCAACAGAGAGGCTTTTTGTGGCTTTACAAGGGACATTTTAGCCATATATTTGTAATTCCTCTTTACTTTTTTTTGTGGTTGCTGTTATTATTTTATATTTATTTATTTAATATCAGCTGAGGTCCAAGGGATCTTCAGAGGTCCCCTGGCCCAGCTCCTGCCCACAGTCAGCTCAGCCCCATGTGCAGCCAGCCTCAGACCATCTCCATGGACAGAGATGCCACAGAGTGCAACCTGCTCCTGTGTTTGGCCACCTCGATAGGAACACTTCTCTTAAGTTTTAACACCTTTCCTGTACTTCAGTTCATGCTCAGTGACTCCTGTCCCTTTGCTGGCAACGCTGAGATAAGCCAGGCTCCACACACTGCAGCAGAGCTTCCCTGAGCAGTCTCTTTTCCAGGCAAGGCCACCTTAGACCTCTCAGCCTCTCCTCTTCAGCACACCTGTGGCTCTTTGCTAGAGCCACTATCTTGTCGTCGTCGTCCCCCCTCCCCATAGCTATAAGAAAAGATGCCAGCAGTGATGTACACCATGGAAGCATCATCAGATCTACCTGGAAGGAAAACCATTCTGACAAAGGAAAACTGCTGTCCATAACTGGTTGCAATTGAAAAACTGACCATATTTATGACAGATTTATTTTTAACCTCCCTGTGAGAACTGGGCAGAGCGTAATGCCACGAGCCATCCGAGGAAACAGATGTATAAATGCCTAGTTAATATAATGCAAATCACACTATTATTTTTCATACTGACAGATAAACAAGACAGGCTGTTTCTACACTGTTGGTTCACATTACTCTCAACTGAAGCAAAGAAAAAAAAATCTTGTATGTTGGAGGGAGAACACCGTGTCAACAGAACACTGATCAGAGTCCATTGTTTTGAGCTATGCATCAACACTGCACTTTTCATTCTACTGATCTGTTTAGAATGCTTAGAAATTGCTATGTTCTGGAATATATCTTTCCATGTTCTCAAATCCAATTCTGCAGATTAAATGGGTTCTTCAGAAATCTGATATGAAGAAGTGTAATTTAAGCCCCCAAAATCTCAATGTAATAACAAGAGAGATCACCCACTCATTAATACACAAGCAAACAACAACAACCAGGCTTAAAACCAAGACACCAGCATTGTACAGTGTAATGAAAATCAGCATTTCTTTACATCTTCATTATACCTTCAAAAGTAACTAATAAATCAGTATGGCAGACTGGCATCTGAAATCATGAGTTCCTCAACTAGAGGAGAAAAGAGTATTGATATCAAAACTTGCCTAACTAGAAGCTAGAAAGGAACAGAAAATAATTCATTAATGGAAGAGAAGGTGAAGTCTTCATTTGGTCCACTCATGAAGAATACACTAACACTACACTGTGCCTCTGCTGCACTGCTTGCACACTATTGGATTAACTGTGTTATTCACAGAAGCCACGAAGATTTTGCATCACATAACAGTGACTCATTAAAGTGCTAGCTTTCTTTTCCTATAGCATTTTAATTCCCTGCTGTGAAGCAATGCTATAATAAAGAACACACACACAGAAACCATAAGAAGTCAAAACTGTCAGAAGAAGAATCCAGAAAAAAAATAAAAAAAAAAATCACACATTGGTCTTATATAGCCACAGTAACCATATGTTGTTAAATGGCTCAATTACAGAACATTTTGTATCACACATGTCTTAGATTTATTTTACAGAAGAATACTCTATCTGGCTTACCCTTATATACACCCTGTGCTGTTTCTGACAGAATCATTAGTAACCTTTCTCTCACATGATCCAGAGCTAAAGCTTCAAGCATCACAAACAGAAGCAGCTGCACAGTCTCAAGCTGAATAATCTGAAAGGACACTGAGTGACTCAAGTCCATTCAGAAGCCTAACCAAGGAGTTTGAACTCATCCTGCTTTTCTCCCATACAAATTCAAGTCCTTTACAGGTACATATGTGATCTTGGTTCGTGAGGTCAACAACAGAAGAAACAATGCAACGATTCCTTTATGACTTTATGACTGTTTTACTTTTAGCCACTTACACAAGATGACCGCTCCATCGGCACAAGCAAGTGCTGCCAGGCTTAGCTCACTCAGCACTAGAGCATGCAACTTGCCAAATGCATGGTGCTTCAAGTTTAAGAAAGCTGACACTGAGAATCAAGCTGATATCATTATCTGATTCCTGAGAACTCAGGAGTTATAAGACTTGACATCAATTTCCTTCCAAAAAGCAACAGTTTGACAAAGGACACTGGAAATGCATTATCTACATAAGATAACTTGATTAATAAGTCATTGTACTGTACCTGATTTCCATGAAGATCCAAAACATCGAGATTTTTTAGGTTCTCCAGATTTGAGATCTTCTTTATTCTGAAATATTTCAATAATGACAGAAATTGTTTCCATTAGATTAAAAGTACCTTTCATTTTAAAGCTAATACAAAACTTAGCTCTTTGCTCCTGCCTACTGACAGGAACAGAAAAGCAGAGTTCTCAACTCTCTAAAAATGAATAAATAAGCCTTAGATTGCCACTTTCCTCTCTGGTCACCAATAGTGGAAATCTGCACAATCATTCTTCCGGGAAGATGAAAGGGGAAAGAATCTTTGCACTACTAGAAAACAAAGTCAACATACAACCTATGCAAAAGGTAAGAAATACTATTACTGGCAAAAAGCTCTTCCCAAACCTGTTTAAAGCAAAATTGTAGTGACAAGTTTTAAGATTTTGTTACAAGAACTGAGAATAAAACAAACCCGACAGCCCTGCAGGCCCTTCCTAGACAACACAGGTCTCTACATTTGGCCTAATTTCTTCTCCACCTGTACAGCTTCAGCACCTCACTGTGGCAACGCCCTTCTGTCCTGTCCCATTTTCTCAGGTGCCAAGCCTTGGGTACCGAAGCACCAGCAGCACCATCTGCTGGTTGGTTACATTAAACATCACACGCATTTTGCACTGGCTTCAAAAATTAAAAATCATGCACAGAAGCAGCAGAAAATAGTCTCTTGTAGCAACTGTCCCTGACTTATGGCAAGCATATCTCCTCCTATCTGTCTCCAAACCATACCTCTATGTAAGCAAACTATACAGAACTCACTGTAGCTAATTTTGGAAAATTACTCCTTATAGCAATTTAGATTATTACTCCCCACAACCCAAATATTTGCTATAAACAAAATGAAATAGCTGATTTCACCTATAAAAGGCAAACGCTCCAGTAAAATACTGTACTATTAGAAGTAACCAGAATTCTCCAACTAGCATTTTACTGATAAGAAAAAGAAAAATATCACTCTCCATTGGTTTATGTTTTGAAATGAATGATGCATCCACAGCTGAAAGACAAAGGCCAAGGACTGCTGGTGACAGATTGGCTGCAGCTCTCCTACAGCCAATGACCGGGGGGACGCCCAGCACAGCAGCTGCAAATGAACTGGCAAAGCAAAGAACAGCACGTGCTAGCAAGTCTAACTCCTGCCTTCCTCTGTGAACAGTGAAGTTATAGCATACGCTGAGTCAGGTGGCTCTTGGGAACGCCCATCTCAATCTACATTTTTTCTTGAGCTATTTCTTGTCTTATTAGAAAGCTTGCTATTATTAGACACCATTTAACAGGAGTGCACCCATTGGTCTCACAGCCAACATTGCAATCAGAAAACCCTGTAACAGATGCAATGATAGATTACAGACAGTACACTGTAACAAAGTAGGCTGCTTAAAGCTAGTTTTATTATTTTACCTGTTCTTCCCCAAAAGAAGAACTCTCAGGGATCTCAGAGTTGAAAGCCCGCTTATTTCTTCTATCTGGTTATCATACAAATCTAAGAAAACAAGATGCTGCAGGTTGGAAATATTCTGGATCCGGGTTATAAAGTTATGCTGAAAATTCAAAAGGCGAAGGTGATCTTCTCCATCAATAACTGGGCACACTGTCAGCTTCTGTCTGGAGGAACAACAACAGAAAGCATCTTAAGAAAGTGACTAATGCATAATCGACCATCTACTAACCCACTCCAACTGAACTGAGAAAAGGGTATTACCTTGATTAAGAGGCTTGCTGATTAGACAACTACGGAATAGGAAAGTAACTCCTTAATGTAGAAAAATATAAACATACAGCAGAAGTGCTTTCAACATTTTCTTAAAGCCTCTCTTTCAAATCAGAGATTTCCTTGTCACACAGAAATTACTTGAAGAATTCACACTGTGACCACACTACAATGTCAGCAGATGCAGCACACCAATGTGCTCCATGTAAGGAGTCTGTTGAGGTCAGATTTCAAAGCACACCACATCTGTGTGCTTCTTTACAATACAGAACTTCACATTTGAAGTATAAATGCATGAAAGGTTAGGTGTTACTGTGAAGCTGAAAGACACAGGAGATGATGCTGATAATGATCATTCTCACAGAAGGATTATCTCCAAAAGACATCCTACTGACCTGACATTACTTTTTCTGACTACATAAACATCACTGATAAACAGAAAAAAATAAATAAAAATGTGCATGCACACACACACAATTATTTACAATTAAATGTGGTTTTCACATATAGCTTTTCTTTTTTTTTTTTTTTTTTTTGCCCTGGTTAAGGAAACAAAGACATTCCACAGTTAATGCATCACATTACAGTTAATGGAGACACAGGCCCCAACTTTCTATAGATTTCTTGCATGACTTTGAGTTCAGCTCTTAAACTAGCTCCTTAGTTTAAAATGAAAAACCCTACCTGCCTTAGATGATTGCTGCATAGATATATTTACCATCACTGAACTTTTACAAGGAAATTCATACAGAACATCTCAGTGGAACACAGGTCCTCTCTAAAAGAACAAGAAATGCAGCCCCGCTCCCCACACCTACCACCCCCACACAGGCACTGCTGGAATACTCATCCCCGAGACCAGCAGACACAAGAGCAGCAAGCTGCTGAGCCCGGACTTCACTCCCTGCTCACCTTTCCAGGGTGAGTCTATCCGAGTTCAGTATTTTTTCCTCAGCAGTACGTTGCAAGACAGGAAATGTTATTGAAGAACTGCTCCCAAAATGTGTGTTATCTATCAGAAAAATCATCAAAAGAACGCATGAACAACCACAGAATCGTTTCATTAACTACCACTAATAGTTACTTCTTACTAAAAGAATTACATAGTACGTGAAATGCATTTTGCCTGCACTCAGGACTCCGGCTCACCAGCTTTCTTTGCTGCCATTTTTAGTTTACAGATACGTCCCTCTTGCAAACCTACATCCACTGAGCTCACACGTGAGAGGGTTTTGGCTTTTTTTAATAATCTGTGGTAAGCAGACAGTTTGTAGATGCCTTTGTTTATTACCCAATGCAGTCCTAAGGTACGACTGCATACTAGTTTCACAGTTCCAATATCTGAACTTAATGAGGATACCATCTATATTAAGAACAACCGTAATGACACAGATCAAATAGATGCTGATCCGATTAAAATCTAAAGCACTGAAACACAGAAGCAGTCCCACTGAGCCAGAAACAAATGTGAATTCTTTCACACGTGAGTGCATGCACTGCCTAGCTATGACTGCTTCACACCATCACCAAGGAAAAAAACAGACAACCTTTTTAAACACGTTTACAAAATAACCAACTCTATTCATGTTGTTAATATCAGGAGAAAGAGGGAAAATGATCAAAGATATGCAAGAAACACATCAGCAACCTGCATGGCAAGCTTTAGCTTATTTGGAGAACAATCTACTAAAATATAATGGCTAGAAATAGATCACCGAGCATGTATGCTATCACAAGAACATAGGGTCATCTTCCATGCTTGCACTTTTTTCTTTGTTTAAATGTGTTAATGGGAAAAAGGCAAATTCCTCACTAAATAAGAATTAATTTCTTTACTTCTACAGAGAGCAACTTCCTTGTTGTGTAAAACACATCATTAGAAAAAAAAAACAGCTAAATAAATACAAAAGTTTGTTCACATTTAATTTGACTTAAAAGCTTTTCAGTGCTACCTTCTAACTTCTCATTAGTAGCTGCTCTAACAAACCATTATTTAACAATCAATAGCCTTCAAAATGAAATGAATTGCTAAAAGAATAAAAGAAATGAGACTTTAAAATAATCAATTAGCATTGTTACTGAAGTTAAAAGACTTGTGCCTCAGGTTTTAAAGCCAGTAAACATAAGGAATTAAAGAAGACGTTATTTTTCACTTTGAATGTCATAACAGATCCCTATAATTGTCCTTTTGTTACAGAAAAGTATATAAAAAGCCTATGTTTAAATGCCTTCATTAAAACTGGGAAGATATTACTAGCAGTTTCCTGACAATGATCTCTTAATAAATACACCATGGGAACAGGAGATAACACATGCTATGCAATTATACAGCCCATCAGCCAGAAGAAACATCTTACAGGCAGTGACTGTTCAATTAAATGCCTAGTTCAAATGATAATACATAAATAAATACAAGGCTAGTGAGAACTTTATACTCTTACCTGAAACATGCGAAGTAATACTGTGACTGCTTTGTCGGGATCTGGGTTTTGCATGTATAGAGGACTCCCCAAATCCAGATAAAGAACCTGTGCTTTGCTTGAACTCCAAACCAGAAAGCTCTGTCAGAGTGGATGGCACTGGAAGATACAGCTGCTTATTGCGCACCAAAGGACTCAACACTCTTGGGTCTCCTGTAAGGCAAACAAAACAAAACTGCAGAGCTTAAACACACTTCATAATAAAATACATTGCAGAACAACCCTAAAAACCAACCCACTCTGAACAGCTGCTGGTCTTTATTATTTACTGGGATGACTAAAGAAGTGCCATACACAAATATTTCATTGCCAACAGAGCCCAACTACCTCCTGTCCTAGCCCACCACTGTTTTTATATGACAGGCAAGAAGCAGCACAGCTGTGTGTCAGAGCTCTTCCAGGCTTCACCAATTAGCAGTGATGCCATCAAATACCTCACTTTTCAAAGCCAGAAGCACTCAAGAGGAAAACCATCTCTTCACATCTTAGAATCGGATTTTGTCTATATACATTAAAACATCAAGATATCTGGCAAGAGGTTATGGTTGAGAAGTGTGTGGCTTCAGGGGGCGGAGGACAAACACTGTGGCTCTGTAGGTGAGAGACGAAATGCTCCTCCACAGGCAGAAAGAGCAAGAAAACAAGAAAAGCCATCTGCACTGGGGAGGAGGAGGAGGACAGATAGGAGTTTCAGGATATAATGAGCTCAGTTAGGAAAACCAGTCACATATGAAAGACAGTAATATTTTTCTACTCATAATAAAGCCTTTCTTTACTGTTCAGCTCATAAGAAGAAATTCAAAAGCCTCTCCCTCCCCCCACCCCTCCCCCCAAAAGAAAGGAAAAAAAGAAAAAAAACCAAACCAAAAGCCTCCTGAGCATCACCTTGCCTTCCTGAATAGTTTTTTTCCAGGTCATGCTGCAAAAGTCTGTTGTGGAGAGACGGCGGTTCTTTATTTATCTTGAAGTCAAACTATAACAAAACGTGTGAGAGAAACACTGAGGTCTTCAAAGGCAAACAGTGTCCTCACACAGACAAACACAGCCTAAGAAACAAATACAGTTCTCACGAAACAAAGGGGAAAAACCCACACACACACACCGCCCTAAAAGACCACCGCAACCAAGGGAGGAGGAGGAGGGGTACAGATGGAAGCATAACAGATCACACACTGAATTTATGGCAGGCTATGGGATAGCCCAGCGGCTTCACTCCACACATCCTCACTAAATACACCACGAGAAGGCTATCAGCTACACGAGGCAGCGAATTAAAAACCAACACGCCACTGCTGAAAAGGCAATCCCCATCTGAAAGCACAGACATGTGGCACAGAAACGTGGCACACAACTGCACGAATCCACCTATCTACTGAAGAAAGAAAAGAGCAATTACTGGTTTGCTTTTACTGGGTATTGCGGATGCCTGGATCAGCAGCTGGAGCCCGCAGCTACCGGCCTGAGCACGAGAAGAGAAAAAAAGACAGGATTACGTTTTTCCAAAACGTGCATCAATACAGCGGGCTCATCGAACCTCCAAGGACGGCACATCCAACACAGCAGCCCCGCGGCAGCAGGAGCTCTTTCTGGCACCGCGCTGAGGAACGCCGCTGTGCCGCAGCGGGAAACAAACCCGAGTCACCCTCACACGTACGCGCACGGCTGAGCGAGCGCTCGGCCGGGGCGGCACACAGCGGGCCGTGACAGGCGGAGCTGTCCCCACACACTGAGGAGAAACCGCCGCGCGCCACCCGACCGCCCGCCGCGCGCTGCCGCCGCCCTCACGGAGGAACCTACCGGGCCGGGCGCGGCCCGCGAGCCCCTGCCAGGCCGGCACTTGCTGGGCACCATAGCCACCCGCCTCCCTCTCGCCGACCACCGCCCCTGTCGGAAATCGCTCCGCCGTTACCGCGGCAACGGCCGCTTCCGGGGAGGCGGGCTGAGGAACGCAGCGCACGGCTCTCCGCCCCGCCCGCCCTTCACCGCTCCCGCGCAGCGCCGCGCGCTCGAGGCGGTACCCGCTGCCACACAGCGCCCTCGGAGCGGAGCGTCACTGAATCGCTGCTGGCCATTGAGCGTTATGGGTCATCGCAGTATTGCTTTCTTAACACATTGTTAATCTCAGCGGTGGTCAAATCGGCTGTGTTCGCAGTGCCATCAGTCTTCATCTGCGCTAATTACAGAACCGCGGGGGCCGGCGGGGACCTGTGGGGACCCCCCGCTGCAGCACGAGCCCGCGGCGTCACACAGCGCGGCCCGGTGCTGAAGCACAGACCCTGCATCGGCCCCTGCAAAACCCGGCTGATTTGGAAGGGCTGAGGGAACCCTGAGGGCGGGAACCATCACATAGACCAGACGTCTCTGTCCAGCAAGTCTTGCTGGCCGTAGCACAAGCTGTTCTTTGCCCGCGTGTTCCTGCCCAGGTGTAGGGGCGTACAGAGCTGCTCCCCGGCCCAAACGCACGCCCTGCGTCTGTGTCCCTGCTGCCGCTGCCAGCATAGCGGCACGCTGCCCTGCCCGAGGCCTGGAACGAAGCGCCGCTCCGTTAGCACAGAGGCGGAGGTTTGGCCGGAGCTGTGTAGGCGTTCTGCACAAACAACGCAGCTCCCGCCTTAAGGCGCGCGAGGACTCGGCCAAACCCGCAGCAGCGGAGCGTTGTTCAGCGCGTCTCAGTGCCAGCACCTCTGACTCACGGGGGCTGTTTGTCACCGCCAGAGCCGGAGTCGTGCTTCTGCCCGCCCGGGCTCTCCAGAAGGACGTTCTGGAGCAGCAGAGCGGAGAACAGAGCTGGGAACAGAGCAGAGAACTGGGCAGGGAACGGGGCTGAGAACAGAGCTGAGCGCTGCGGGCACCTTGAGGGATCCCCCACGGATGGGGCTGAGCGCCGTGACGGCAGTGAAGGCGTTCTCTAACCGAAGCAGGAATGCTTACAGGGAGATCTGCGATTAGACTCTGATCATGAGAACACAGCTGTCACTTTAACGGCAGAGCCAGCCCACCGAAATGCAGCGTTACGGACTCCCTGAGTTAACTGAGTTAAGGCGGCTCAGTATCTTCATCGTTTCTTGTCGGCGATGTCTTTACTCCGTTTGAATTCCACGCGGAACAGCTTTACAAAAACAGAAGCCGTTCGGTCACACCCGCCTTCGCCTCGTCTCTCCCCGCCTCGTTCCCGGCCCCCACAGCCGCGTTCACCCCGCTGACCCCCGCCGAACTCCCGCCGCGCGGCGCTCCGGCCGCAACTCAGAGCGGGGCCGCACAGCCCGGGGCGCGCCCCGCCGGGCGGTGGCGATCCGCCCGCTGCCAGCGGGAGGAGGAGCGGCGGGCGGGCGGCGGCCCTACCCGGCGCCGGGGGCAGCGCGGCGGGGGGGGGGGGGGAGCGCCGCGAACCGGGCTCGGGGCCGCGGGGAGCGCTGCCGCGGGAGGAGCGGAGCGCCATGGCGCAGCGGCAGCCCGGGGGGCCCGGGGCGGAGGAGCCCGAGGCCGCCGGCCCGGAGCTTGCGGCCAGCGGCGGCCCGGTGCAGATCCGCGTGGCCGCGGAGGAGGAGGACGAGGAGGAAGAAGGCGCGCCGTGCCCGGCGGCGCGGGGCGGCGGCAGCTGCAGCGAGGAGGACTCGGGGCGGTGCGGGCGCTCCAGGTGAGCCGGGCCGGGCCGGGGCCGCCTCTCTCTGCGGGGCCGCGGCTGATGCAACGGCGGCGGTGCGGGGCGCGGCCCGGCCGCGGCGGCGCGGTGCGGAGCGGGACTGGATGCGACACCTCGCAGCTGCGGCCCGGCCGGTCGTTTCGCTGCCCCGTACCGAAGGGGCTGGAGCGGCTCGGCTTGGGGGTTGCGGTGGTTGTTCTCTTATTCTTGGCAGAGAACCATAAGATGTTCTGCAGTAGAATTAAGACGTGAACCAGCAGATTTTTCTGGGGCTTTGGACCTGAGTTGCGCAGAGATGAAATAACGACCACCTTATAACCTACTCTGTGCCTCACTGTTTGATAACACCAATAGTGCTCTCTGTGCTGAAGTGCTAAAATCAGTGCACCGTGTGAGCATCCTTCCTTAGCAAGGTCTTCGGAGTTAAGTACATCTTGAGTTTGAACGGTAGGAAATTCAGAGCTTGCCCTCAGGAAAGCAGCGTGCGTATAGATGCTCTTGGGTACAACACTGAGGCCAATTTGTATGAAGTCATTAATAGAAGGATTATTATTTTTTTTATTATTTTGACAAAACGAGGGGTAAGGCTGCTCCTGGATGAGAACCAGTTCCACAGGGGGTGGTAATGACTTCAAAGCCTTCTCAGTTACCTGGTTTTGAAGTGCACCCTCTGCTCTGCACTCACTAAGTGGTGCGAGTCCTGCTAGAAGTGGCACAGAGCACTGTGAGCAGAGCTGGCTATAGATCACGTACCATTAAAACAGGATGTAACTGCAAGGCAATACCAGCATTAAAATTAGAGCATCACTCTGAAATTTTAACACAAGCTTGTTGTGTATGTCTAAGAGCTTTTAGTCCCAGTGTACACTAGCAAAAGGTGCAGTGATTTTTTCAGGTTTGTAACATGTAGCAGCTAACTCTTAAATGCCACTTGTTTAATCCTTTACAGTAGGCACTGTGCTGATATGTTCAGTTCTGGTGGAGGTGGCCTTTTTGTAAATGGCCTCTCCCTGATCCAGGGAAAGCCAGAGGTATTGCCACGGACAGCACTATAAAGGCTCTGCACCAAACGTCGGTGAGTGGAATTCATACGTGCTTCTGCATATAACCTTAGCTAAGGATTAACTTTTGGGAATGAAGCGTTGGATAGGAAATTATACATCCAAGCACTTACAAAAATTGTCAGGGCTGGTCTAACACCTCTGGGAATGAACCACTTCAGCCTAGTTAAGCTACAAGACAACTTGGAGTTTTCTTTTTATTGCTTACAAAATGAAAACTATTCTTCATGGTCAAGACACTACAGTTCTAGGGGAGCCCTGTGAATATTCTGGGTGTTTGTTCCCCAGTCTCTTAGCTGCTTCTTAGCTGCTTAGGTACTTCAGGAAAACACACAGGCTTTATAAAGACGAGCTGCTCCTCTATGCATAACAAACAATAATTCTCGCCCAACTTAACTGTCTTTTGAATACAGCCAGACACAGGAATCTGACCTTCAAAGGTGAAAGATTTTTATGACGACATCAGTTCTGCAATCGAAATTGAGATTGAATGATTGCTGCAGCTATCAGTCCTGCTAGTTTACATCATAGCTACTGTTAACAGTTGGTTCTGCTAACACATTTCCACTGCCTTGAGCGAGCATGCTGTTGGAACCTCAGCTTCATGCTGTTTATTATATTGCCATGTAGTGCTTATTAATGCAATACCATTGTTCTCTAGATTCAGCAAAAGCGGGTCAAAATGATTCCATTTACATTAATATATTGTTCATGAGTTTTGATATTTTAAACCCCAAATCTACGCAGATACGTATCTACTTTTTTTCACAGTGTTGACTGACATTGATTCATAATCTAATCAACCTTCGGTTACATCCTCTGGAGGTGGTACCAGTTGGTCATTACTAGGGGTTAACGTACAGCTAACTATAAATTCCTGCATTTGTAGGAAGGGGAACTCCCCATACAATACTTAATGACAGCTGCTGTAAGAGCCCGAAACATTTTGTGAAAGCTGAACTGTTTGCCAAATACAGAAATGGTGTACAGTTCAAAGTGTGACCGATATTTAATGTTTTAAGGAGGTGAAATGAGATGTGTCACCCTGACTCTGTGTGTTAACACTAAGTAAGAACAGAATTGATGCAGTCCATTTTTTTTTTCTCCAAGCATGATGCTGTATTTTCTTTCCACCTGAAGCTTCAAAATACCTGCAAATGTCTGTATTAATAAAACCTGTAAAAGTTGTAAGCTCCGTCCTGAATTTAAGGTAAGCTTTACTTAGCAAAGTGTAGATATAGTAAAGTGCTGACATACTCACATGATTTCTTTTGCACACACTACTCACAATGGGTAGTGAATGAAAAATGAGAGGTTGTGGAGTGAGAGAATGAAAAACAATCACTTTACCTTGTTTTCCTTCCTTCTCAAATCAGCAGCGACTGGAGAGCACTGAAATTTTTTTTACTGTCTTAATAACAACTTCATCTGTTACCCTCCACTTCCAGCATCTTCCAATGACTGAAATTTGGGTTCTTTTGCTCTCACTCTTGTCACTCCATAAAGCCCAACCTCCTTAAGTGGCTACAGAGATTCTGACAAGGAGATTTTTAGGGCTGTGTGACAGACTGCCTGTGTATAGCTGTTGCCCAGGGAAAGAGCCATAAATAAATAGCTAGCTTCTAAAAGCCTGCAGTAACCAATCACATCTGGGAGTGCAGTGCGTTCCCTGTGCAGAACCTGCTGACCAGAGCGGTGTGGGCTCTGCTGCCAACCCAATGGTGTGGGCAGCCCAGCACCACGCAGCACATCAGCCTGCAGTAGGACCACATCAGCCTGCAGTCACTTTAAGAAAATTTTGAGAAAATGGCTCCTCCTTTTTATCACTGAGGTACATGGGAGACAGTGTGAACGATAGCAATTGCATGATTTTTAAGGACTGGGGAACGTAGTGGATTTTTTTATTATTATTATTTTTTTTTTTGGTAGGAACTTTTGTGATGGTCCCACAGCAGAACTAGACAGCTAATAGCATTGGAAAAAAACCCAAACAGCTCTAAGACTGCCATTATAATTCTTATAACAACATCTGTGGCTGCAGCGTGTGGGTGAGCTACTTGCCTCAGTGCTGGACGTCAGCTTAAAAGGTTGTTTGTATTCCAGCAACAAACACATGGCTGTAATGGGATGTGGCAACAAGCTGGTCTCAGTGCCATGGCTCCAAGATCTTTTTTCAGGACAGAATTCTCAGCAATGCTCTACTTTGCAGAGATACGTAGATAGCAGCATGGGAAGGGGAGACAGGAAATATGTGTGATCTCTTAAGCAACCTGCCTGTGCGTCTACAGCATACAGCTATTCCTGAGGGATACCACGTGAGCCACCACCACAGCACAGCCCTTAATCTGGCACCTACGGAGAGCTCCAGTCCCTCAGTAAACTGCCAGTGAAGTTACTCTGTCACTGGAATTGACCTGTAAAAAGTTCAGCAGTCCTGTCAGTCTGCATTACTCTCTGGATACTGGCTGCTGACACCAAATGCATTCATAAAGTGAAAATGCTTGAGAAAATATGATTCCATCAGTTTAGAATATGAATTCCCTATTATACTCATGAAGCACAGAAACGTTAACACCTTCATGCTGAAAAAACAAATGCTACCACAGCAGAGACTAAGCTCCCGTGCACTTGCATTTCTTGTTTTGGTGTAAGATTTGAGCTGGCAGTGTTTTCAAGACACCAGTAAACATGTGTCATTGTTCCACACTGAGATCAGCTTTTGGCATGAGCTCAGGAATTTGATTCCTTACGCTAACTGGAAAGCATCATCCGAGCTGGCCTCCTGCCTCAGATGGACAGGGCTCTACCTATTCAGTGCCTATGTATAAAAGAAGCTGGAATCAACATTATAGGTATTCATTTTCACTTTGTTTTTTGTTTTGTTCTTTTAACCTATTAATAGGAGATGGAGTCCTGTTAATCAAATTATCTGACTGTTTTTCAGTGGCGGGGAAAATGATGATGACTCCGACCAGAACTGGAAACCACCAGAAAATGACCTGATCCAGAAGTTGGTAGCACAGATTGAATATTATTTCTCAGATGAGAACCTTGAGAAAGATGCCTTCCTTCTAAAGCACGTGAGAAGAAATAAGATGGGCTACGTCAGTGTTAAACTCCTCACTTCTTTTAAGAAAGTAAGTTAAAAGTTTTTTTAAGTTTACTTAAAAATTACTTAAAAGTAATTCACTTAAAAATATATATAGGAGGGATGAAAAGAACTTCTACAGGCAGTTCTACAGTCTTCCTCTTTACCTGCCTCGCTGAGGCCTTAACTCAGTTTTGATGTGATAGTGAGGTTTGTTCTCATCCACAGCATTAACTTCTGAACTCTTTCATGACTGCCTGGGGAAATCATAGGCATTTACAGGACTACACTTTTAAATTCTCTTTCTGGGGGGAGTAGGGCATCGTGAGTGGCACAATGGATAAGATTCATTGCTGGATCAGCTAAATGAGTACCTCGGTTATCCTGGTGAAGTTACTTTATTGTCTCTGAGAAGGATCTTGGCAAAAGCACAGAGAGCCCAAAAACAAACAGAAGTATTAGAGGTTATCAAGCAATTAATGTAACTTTAACTTGAGGTGGTTTTTATTCATAGTTCTTTGGTTGTTTTTATTTCACATTAGGAACTCCCATGTAGGTGCATGTAACAGTTTTTAAATTACATTTTAAATACTGTGTCAGGGTTGTAAATCTTTGCAGAGCTATTTATTACAGAATTTAAGACAATCTATGCTTCTTCAGACCAATTCAAGCAGATTTCAGTGGTAACAGTTAAACTCTCAAAAACTCTTTGGAAATGCAGAACTTTCCTGAGTTGTGGGTTTTGGTTTTTTTTTTTTTTTTTTTTTGGTTGGTTTTTTGAGGGATGTAAATAAGTTCCATAAAAGTAGTGCACAAACAAAACCAAGCATGCATTTTGGCCATGTTTAGATCTAGATGTGGAATCACTTCAGCAGGCTCTAAACTGAAGTAATGATTTCCAATCATGCTTAGTATCGGTTCCTATTTTAATAGGACATGAGCTTTCTAGAAGCTTGCTGATGCCCACTGCCGTGGGAAATCTACTTTTTTTTTTCCTTTTCTTTTTTTTTTTGGCTTTAAGTCTGCTATGTGCAACTTAAATCTAGACCCTAAATCTAGACTGGACCTGCATCTGCCTTGGATACTCAGTGAGTTGTTTGTGTGGGTTTGATCAGATGTGCTGTTTAACCTGTGTCTGTCTTCAAGGTGAAACACCTTACCCGTGACTGGAGAACCACGACCCATGCACTGAAGTACTCAGACATGCTTGAGCTCAATGATGATAACAGAAAGGTTAGAAGAAAAACACCAGTTCCAGTGTTTCCAAGTGAAAACCTCCCTACCAGGATGTTACTCGTGTATGATATCCACATGATTTCTGAACTGCAGGGCCTTAACAAACAAGAAAATGGATGTATACAAGAAAAAGTAATGGAGTATCTCCTCAAAGCTTTTGTAACTTTTGGTGTAATTTCATCAGTTCGTATTCTCAAGCCTGGTAGGGATCTGCCACCTGATATCAGGAGGTTCAGCAGTCGGTATACGCAAATGGGAACACAAGAATGTGCAATTATAGAATTTGAAGAAGTAGATGCTGCTGTACAGGCTCATGAATTCATGTGTGCTGAAAAGAAAGAGACTGGCATGAAAGTTGTCCTAATTGGCATGAAACCTCCAAAGAAAAAAGTTCCTAAAGACAAGAACCACGATGAAGATAGCAGCAAGAGTCTTAAGAAGATTAGGTCCCTTAATAAGAGAGTTGAGGAACTTCAGTTTACTGGTGATGAATCATCAGCAAATAGCTCTTCTGAGCCAGAGAGTAATCCTACATCACCACTGTCAGGACGCAGAAGTACTGCGACAAGTACTACAAGTAAGTTGAGTCCTGTCATTCACCCAAACAACCATCTGAGTCCTAATGTATCACCCAGATCAAGTCCTTGGAACAGTCCATCCTCTCTAAGAAAAGTGACCAAAAAGTCTCCACTGGCTGAAGACAGCAAACTTAACCTGAGCACTAGTCCTGAAATTCCAAGAAAATGTACAGATTATTCTTCAGATAGCAGTATTACACCTTCTGGTAGTCCTTGGGTACAGAGAAGAAAAGCTCAGACTATAACACAAGAGAAGAGTCCGGTCAGTAGCCCCATGTTAGCTCGGAAAATACAAAATGCAGATGGTCTACCTGTAGGGGTGCTGCGACTGCCTAGAGGTCCTGATGGCACTAAAGGATTCCACAGTGGCTGTGAAAGAAGGAAAGCTATGAAGAATGATTAAATCCTTCTTTAACAATAATTTCACAAGTCAGTCAAGTTCTTTTGTTCAAGCCTGGTGAAAGACTGTCACTTAAGTGACTGAGTTGAGTCAGTATTTAATTTTTAAACATTTTATATTCATATGGAGACTTCATCATTTGTATATTTGTATTTTCACTTCATAGAATCACTGAATAGTTAAGATTGGAAGGCACTGCTGGAGATTATCCAGCGCACCTCTCCTGTTCAAGCAGTCAGCTTCATCAGGTCACTGAGCACCACAGTTGGGTTCTGAGCATCTGCAAGCTCTCTGGGTAACACATTCCAGCATTCAAACACCCCCCCACACACAAAAAAATGTTTCCTTATGTTCAGATAGAATTTCCTGTATTCAGTTTGTGCCTCCCCCCTCCCCCCCCTTTTTTTTTTTAAACTGGGGAGAGCCTGGCTACATCTTCATTCCCTCCCTAAATTCATTGTTCAGATCTCCCTGAGCCTTTTCCGGTCTAAACAGCTTCATCTTTCTCATCCTCTCATATGAGAGATACTTTCACCATTTATGCGCTTACCTACTGCAGTACCCTTATCTGCATTTTTTCTGTGTTCATTTGAAATGCCTGAATACTGAAGCAGGCATCTTAAGATCATTAACACAATTACATTATTTGCAAACCTGAAGAGCAAGTGTGTCAATGTTTACTGTTCAGCGGTTGTATTACAATAAGCTTGGTATGAATTCCTCTTAAATCCTAACTAACAAAGTTTTGAAGACTTTCTGGGTTTGTCTCTGAGAAATGTGCTACAGTGAGCAGTTGCTCTCTGCTTGCACGTATCTCCCAAGTCACTTGTTTAATAGGACCAAAGTGCTTGTTTTCCTGTGATGTGAAGACTGAGCATTGAAGACTGTTTTATAAGTTTTATCTCATGTAATCAGATGGAAATAAACTAAATATTAACTCAGTCTAAACCTATTTCTTTCACTTCAAAAATAAGAAATTCTAGAAATATTTACTCAGAATTTACAGTGCATTCAGTAAATTGCCCCCTCCCCCCTACTTATTATTTCAGTGGTAATACTTCACACTGTAAATAATTGCAGCAACACACTGCCAGAAACTGATTTACAGAAACACATCAGTTCTGTGTATCATTGTTCAGGCACCCAAATGTATTATACTAATGTTTTCCTTTGACTCCACACAAATGGAATCCCCCAAGTTGACTCCTGACTTTGATTACTGGCAGAAGCATTGTAAAATACATATTATATGTTATAAGTATATATATATATAAAATAAAACAATATGGGTTTTTTTTGCTTTTGTTTTCCTTTTGTTTGTTAAACCAACAGCCTATCTGCAAGACAAGTGAGTACACAGTCTTCAGATGACTGATTCCCTAATTCTATGTTATGTACAACTGCACCATTTCCCTATGTAGCCAGAACAGCCCTGTTTCATTAATAACCTGTTACTATGAACCTATGCAGCACCCTCGTGTCATCACGTGCCAACCTGTTTTTATCAGGACTACAACTGATATAAGGCAATGTTTTGGAGACACCCAGAAATCAGTTAAGTGGAAATCCTGGGAAGCGTACATCGTATTTCATAAAGTTGGAATTCTGAAAGGCACTGTATGTTTGCATGAGAAAAAAAGCTGGATCCAGTAATGTTTACCAGGGCTGTTCTCTCTGAATGAGGACACAGATGTGTGACGTTTAACATCTGAACGTTAAAACTCAGACAAATCTGTGTAACACTTAACGGTTCGAAACTAGAGTTACAAATCCTATTTTGTGTTTGAAGTTCTACACTTGACAGAAACAATGAACAAGGATGACAGCTGTAAAGTGAACTTCTGGTTGGCAGTTTTTCTTTGCAAATAAACCAAATACCATCATAGACAAGTTATTAGGACATAACCTCAAAAATACTAGAAAACTTACAATAGAGTGTTATCTCACATAAGCATAGGCCCATTTATCCTGGGATTAAGATATATCTAACTGTAACATGCCAGAGAGCTGGGTAGCCTGTCTTTAAACAGGTTTTCCTTTAAAAAAAACCAACAAAAAAAACAAACAAAAATAAACAAGGAAGAAACCCCCAAACATTTGTACCATAGGAGCTATTTCCTTAGAAATAGGAAGATTTCCCACATCATTCCTTAGAAAGAACCAAGTCAGACAAACAGTAGGCACCACAAGGTAATGCAACCAGCAAATCTATTTAGACAGTAACTTCAGTAACTTAAGATATTGCTTCTGAATAAGTAAGCACGTGGTTTTGAGAATTCTGGTGAAGGCTTCCTCTGAGTTCAGATAAAATACAAAGCCATAGTTCTACTTCACTTACATTTTTCCCCATCTCTAGAAGGAATATTTTTGTACTTGGAAAACATTCTGTGCAAACCTCAGGTAACCACACTGACTCCTGAACAACTCTGATGCTCTCCCCTTACCCAACTCTCTCGTGGTGGGATTCCTTTGTGTGTGTGTGTGTGTGTGTGTGTGTGTGTGTGTGTGTGTGTGTGTGTGGCATTTCTAATTGCCACTTCAGAGTAAGAGCCCCTCCTGTATCTCCTGTCAGCATTGTACCTGGTGATCATTTTATCGTTTACACCAAATTTATATAAAAAAAGACCAAAACAGAAGTCACATACAGCTTTCACGTTGTATCTGTACTCAGGATTCCTTGCAGAGCCCAGAGTGATTCCTCATGGAATTAATCAATACAAAAATCCTTTAGGTAGAGAATACCTGCTCTTGGGATACTTCCAAAACTCCCCAGAGACATGCAATATAGTATATAACATAGCTGTTCACGCACATTTTGATGTCAGTGTCCCAATACACGTACAGATGTACGTAGGTTCATTCACTGCCTGAATGAACGAGCACCCTCTGCTGTCACAACAAACACGGTGCTGCTGGGAACACAGACCCTGCAACACATTCTTGCCCCGTAAATCTCAACCGCACACACACATGCACACGTGATGGAGTTGTTTTGAAAACATGCACACTCAAAGTATTTTTATTGCTTTTCACAATAAACAAATAGAAATTATAAAGAGCACTTCAAGGATTAGACCATTTCCTCCCAGTAGGTCACCATTTGCTAAGGCTTTCAAGATCCTAATCTTTTCCTAAATACTGTCAGTATTGAGTGTACCCATAGGCACTCCCAACACACTGGAGAACCCACAGCAGGATTCAGTCGTACAGGTATGCTAACAAAAGCAGATTCAAGTCCCCTGAGATAAGTATTTCCTTCTCCCTGAGGTTGTCTTCACATTCAATCAAGTGCTTAAAACTTCTGTTTGGAAACAATACTAAGAAACAAATCCACAACCCACATCCACATGGCTTGGCATAACGCTGCCAACAGACAGCGTGTGAACCCTAACAACTGCACCTTTATTCTCAGACTCCAATGTTTCTAGTAAGATAATGTATTCCATTCAAGTATTTTATTTGATTTTTAATGTCCTGTCAAGTAGAGAGACACTGCATGACGATATATTTGGAAATTTAATCACTGATTTAGGGCTATTCCCAACTATGGGAAAGGTCATTCACTTCTGCCCTTGCTACCAAAGGATGCATGTCTGTCTTCTTTTTACAATGGCATGGTTTGTGGACCAGATTTATAAGCCTAATGTCTGGAAAAGGCTAAAGCCAGGGATTTTTGTCTTAAAGCAAACAAACAAAAACCAACTTTTTTTTAAAACAACTAATTAAGCTAATGCACCTAAGCTGTTTAGAGCAGCTGTTTGATTAAACAAACAGAGTTGGCTTCAGTTCACACCACTGTTCCCTTAGCTTTGATTTTACTACATTTGAAGCAAAGATATAGTTGATTGATTCATAGGAAAGATCCCACATCTGCGATCGAGTCAGATTAAAGGTTTTTGCAACCAGTTCATATTCTTGAGACAGATCTGTTGCAAATACGCCTTTATCATCAGTCTGGAGTTAAATCAGAAGAAAAATAAAGTTTGAATTAGTTAAATTAGTCAAAGGGTTTTGACTACACGTTACAAAATAGTTTTACTTCAATGTGTTTCACATTTTACTCTAGTTCTTCCATCTATTAAATATCATTTCATCCTTACTTTGCCCTATCTTCACTTACAATTAATAAATCACTCAAACACACAAGAAAACTTCTTAAACATAAATTATAACATATAACATAAATTACCCAGAAAATATTATTTCCTATAAACATAGCTGGAAAGATGGCCTGTTAAGCACATCAAATATACATGGATTTACATAGTTTGCATGCATCACCTCCTTATTTCTCTTTGCCTCAGATTTGGGAACTAGATCAAATTCTGTATTCCTACATCTTCAGGGAAGAAACTGTTTGACTCTCTGCATTTTGACAGGGTCAGCTCAAATAATTTCTTCAGACTGAAGTACTGAAGAATTGAATACTGAAGAATTCAAGAGAATCTGAGAAGCCTTATTCAACACAGTAAATGCTGATGTAAGCACAAGCTTAAAAATATAGTGATTCAACCCTTGCTTAGGTGAAATCTGTCAGTATCTAAATATTTAAGAATGTCACCACATACTTTGCTGATTATATTTATCTACATAGAGAAAATGTCCTGCTTTACAATGAAAAGAAGATTAATATTAAGCATTCCCATTTCTACTACAAGCATTTCTCTGATGGAATATTATGATTTGCTATAAGCAGACGATAGGCTGCAATGACAGAAACTGTTAGTAACTCAGCTCTCATTCATAAAAAGAGACATACTCCAATATTACTCTACTTTTGCCCTATCTAAAAACCTGGTTTAAAAACTTACACAAAGCACTGCAGGGTGTCCAATGTTGTACCAGTATCCAAAATGGTGTTTGTCACAGGAAGGCACTGTCTGAGTTTTGATGTTTGAAGTCATGCAAAGTTCTAAGGAACAAAAAAAAGAATAATCAAGGATATATACTAAACTAAAAGATGCTTTCTACACATAACGGGCTTGCTTCCATTCCAAATGAAAATGGAAATCAATTGTCATTTTCTTACTTTTTAATGCTTCAAATATTTTGTAAGATCTTCTGATGAGCCCACAGTAGCCTTTTTTTTCTTAACTACTGGCTGCGTGTAAAACATAGGGAGCTTGCAAACCACACACACAAACACCACACAGCCTTTCACAGTAACTAAGGGTTATGATTTAATTTTGTTTTCATCTGAGACATCAACTGTTGTCCGCTGCCACAAATATGTAAAAAATACAAGTGCCACCAAAGACAAATCAGAGTTATTGAATCAGCAGTGAGCATGACATTCTTAAGTTCAGAGATTACCAAGTGATTTCTTGTTTCCTTACCAATAGGTATATGATTCTGTCTAACAAGTGGCACTAATTCTTCTGAGCCAGTTGTTGCAGAGTTGAGAAATGTTCCATGTCCAATCCTGTCAGGAGGCAGGCCCAGGAGAATTTTGGTCTCCTCCTCTTGATTTGGAATCTAGGGAGGATATATTTTACATTCCATTAAAGCAGCATAAAATAACATAAAAAATGGTTGCAACTGAGTTCAAGTTCTATTTTCATAGCATATCTAATCAAAACAGAGCGTAAATGAGGCTAAATATCTGCACTGCTAACCTCTGAAGAAAGAAATAAGGTATGAAAGTGACTGTCAACTTTGAATTATTAAACAAAGAAGCTGTAATCTTAAAAGGATATGTAACAGATAACCACTATTTGAAATTCTCAAGTACTTTCAGTCAGCTCTGTATTCTTCAGTTTCAAAACTGTCCTGTCAAGGTGTCCCTCAACCTCTGTTACACACAGTTGTAAAAAACACTGTGAGAGCCCTAAACAAAACAAAAACCTCCAACTAGATCACACAGTAACATATTTTCAGATAAGTATGTGGGAATATGTTGCAAAAACCTCCTTAATAAAACAGAGAAGTATGAACAGGTGTATGACAACATCTATCACATTTAACTTCCTAAAGAAATAAAAGTATTTTCAGCATTCATCAGACCCATCAGAACAGACATCAGCCACCACTTCAACAGATCATAAGAGGTCCAACTCATTCTGCTGAAATAAGCAGAGCCAAAACAAAATTGAAATTTCACTCAGGAAAACGTGCAACTTTTACTATACACGACTTCTGACACTATATCAGGAAAAGAACAGTGCATCTCCTGGAATATTTCTAATTTTCAAATTCATGCCTGCCCTCCCTCTTGCTGCCTTCGCTCGGTGTAACACAGTAAGAAACCATTCCACAGTTCTTACTCAGAACTGACCGATGAAGATTTATCTTTGTTTTCTTTGGTCAAAGCGCCCCAAACCATTACTGCTTTCTCATGAGAAGTTCAAAGCCCACAGAAGTTACTGCCAGCTTCTTCAAGGTTTTTACAAAATGGGACTAAAATAATGAAAACTTTTACCTCTGAAAGATGCAAAGCCAGCTTCAGACCTGCTTTTTTCGCTTCTGAGAGGGGTTCCAAAAAATCTTGACCATGCCCTGCCTTGAAGATAGAAAACCATCATCATTCTACATCTAATTTTACTGGACTTCTCTAATTACATGATTAAGAAGTCTAGCAATATCAAAATACTTAGCTCCACTACTGTTACACTGGCTTAGTTTTCTTTTGCCATTACTCCACTTTATATTACAGCACAGCAGATAATGCTCTGCTATACAGGTGCAATTTTGACAAATAAGCTATAACTCAGTAGTTCAGGTGATGCCCAACACTGACCACTCACACATCTTGATTTTGATACCCTTCCCATAACCATCACCTAGAGCTATTTCATTTCAATTCAACAGCCATCCTCACATACTCTTGCTTTCTTAATACTGAAAGACCATTTGGTGCAACTAATCAAAGTTTACACTTGTGCAGACTTGCTATAGTATTTAATTCACCTCAACCCAGCCGATCTACCAGACAATTTAATAAGAGACACTTTCCAGATAAATCCTGCTTTCCAGTGACTCTTTTTTCAGCATTATAATCTTCTGATTCTTTGTTAAGAGTGTCTTTCCCTTACAGCAACAGGGATTAACACGGTACCAAAACTATGAGTAATTAATTCAAACAAACAACAAACATAAGGCAAAATCTTAAAAGAACAAAGTATTTTTGGAACTGCCTTTTGCTACATAGCATTAAATACTCATCCTTAAGGACAGATCAAAACAAAACAAAAACTTACAGTTGGATCACCACTGAGGTCAAGTCCTACTACAACCCCATCAGTGGAAAGAAGGAATTCTTCAGCAAGTTTAACAGTCTGCTTAGCAACTGCTGGGCCACCTCTTCTATTTATTGCTATTAATAATCTTGGAGAGAAATGTACAAGTTCAGTAAAACACAAGCCATAGTACCAGGAGACCAACAAATCTCATGCCAACACAAACGGCACTTCACCTCCCTCATGGGTGGCGACAGAGAGCATTTGCACAGCAAACTGTTGAAAGAAGGAAGGTACTAAAGCACAGAGGGACATCAACTGGATAAATACAATAGCTGTGAAATGCGGTAGCCATGGAGAGAGGGAGGGCAGGGAACAACACACTGCTCTTCTGCTGCCTGCAGTACCAGGAGGGCAACCTCTTGGAGAGGCACATATGAAAAATAAGAAACCTTCGGATTTCACAAACAAATCTAACAGGTTGCTATTGAGACTCTTTTAAACAGGCATGTAAATTAATTGCCCATAAGCAACAACTGACACCTAAAACTGTTCTGATCCTTTTAACTACCTCTCCTTTACTGCAGGCTGCTTGTAGAGCTAATCCAGCAAAAACATTTGCAAAGAATGTAGGCTCTGAAAAAGTCTCTAATGCATTTCCTTCAAAACACTGCCTTTCCTGAAGATACTGCAGAGAATGAACAGCCTTCAAGTACAAAAGTTGCATCCAGTTTCATTCTCTATCAGTAAAAATGAAGATGAAAAATTAAATTTGCATATCAATTTTCTTTCTATCCCATTACAAAGGTGACTTTCTGTAAAAAAAGATTTTATTAGTCAAACTGTATGCTAACTAAAAAATATACAGAAATATACAGATATATTTTATCTGGTTTAGACAACTTTCTTTTCTATACTGTTTTGTAAACCTCTCTGCAAACCACGACCAAGCATCACACTAAACAAAACCTTGAACAGAGGCACTCCATGGGCTCATTTACCTTACATCTATATCCAAGCCTTCTTCTTTACACTGCTTTATACCCTCAAGTACAGTTTCAACATACATCCTTTTGGTCATACCTACAAACACACGTACACA
Source organism: Gallus gallus (assembly GCF_016699485.2). NCBI lineage: Eukaryota > Metazoa > Chordata > Aves > Galliformes > Phasianidae > Gallus > Gallus gallus. The sequence continues at coordinate 6,259,363 of NC_052541.1, read as the reverse complement.
TTTGGAATCAACATATTTGAATTAATTTTATTACACTGCAGACCCAGCTCTCTTGCCTCATTGCTTATTTTGCACCTTTGATTTTTATCCATCGTTTCCTAATTTATGTAGTACTAATTAGCCTCCTGGTAAGCATCTAAGAGAAATAAAACAACATTACGAATCAGATCGTAGCAATAGCAATTTTCTTATGCACTTCTATTGAATAACATTAAAAAAAAAGATGGAGTAATAAAAATAAAATATATCAGCTACTGGAAATGTTAGCACACTCAAATGTCCTATAAAGTCAGCAACTCAAATTCTTGGATAATGGAATTATAACCAATGCATCTTTTTTTCCCTCAAAAATCTAACAGTAAAATGACATTTTTACATCACCACATTTTACTTTTATATCTAAAGCATACTTCAGTTGATCCAACTGAATTTAACTTGCCTTGTTATTAACACAGTCTTAACTAAATTTTAAAGCACGTCAGACTTAAGGATTACCAACTAGGACAGACTATACCTGTGGACTCTTCTTCTCGAGGAGTGCTCCTTAATTCCAGATATTTGACACCATCATCAGCAAATTCTTTAATAACATCCTTAGTTATCTAGTTAAGAAACATTATACAAAGTCAAGTCAAACAAGTCAACATCACTCAAGTAATAGTTATAATGGTTTACGCTCCTTTTTACAACGTAATTACATCCAATTATCTTTTGGGATGGAACACTTAAAAGTCTTCAGGACAGATGTGTTTCCAGCTCTCTGACCCTGGAAATACTCCCTGTGGAAGTACCTTCATTTCCCATGCAGACACTAGAGAGGGTTATGACAAACAATCATTTCCAGCTCTGAATGAGAGCACTCCTCACCTGGTGCACTTACAAACCCTTTCACAGCTCCTGTATCTTTCTGTAACTTAATAGGCCACCTAAAAATCCTTTTAGATGAGGAAAGAAGATACTACATCACTTCATTCTCCCTATAGTGATCACACAACCACTCTTCTTGTTAACTTTATAATCTGAGGTAAGCAAAGACAGTTCTCATTCTGTAGCTTTAGTATATAAACGAGACAAAGAAGAAACAAGAGAGTATAATAAATCAAAGCTTTGCTACTGAAGAAGAGGCATCACATTTTTAAGACACTACCAGCCCAAGTATCTGAGCAGTAATACGAACCACCATATTGAAAGCTCATTGCTTTTAAAATATATTAAATGGAAAAATTATTAAAATCCTGTATTTCTAAATTAATGTGTTTTACACTAGTACGTTTGTCCTCCAGTTGAAGGGACCTTCATCGATACCATTAAGATTCAGAATTCAACCAACCAACCTTGACTTCACACATGACTTGCTTGTTTGAAACTGTTTTAACCAACTTACCAGTAAAATATCTTCAGTCCTTGTTGTAATCTGATAGATTATCTGAAACATCTGAAAGCACCTAAAATAAAAGGCCAGAAAATAAACACTGAACAGTAATTTGAGCATTCATATAAAAATCTATACTGTGAAAACTTGTACCCTGTTGATTAACTAGCTTGTAGCTTAAAATGCACATTGAGTTTTGTTTATAGGGCAACCAAGACCACCTTAAGGGCCACTTCTGATTTCAGAAGCTAATGCATTTGCAATAGAAATTATCAACGTCAATGTGAGATTTCCCTTTTCTTTCAAAATATTTAAGAAATGTCTTTAAGGGTACAACCAGAATACAAAATTTAACCATTTTTACTAAACTGAAATTTACATCTATTTCAGCAGTCTGTATACAAGGTCATAATTAAGTTTGCAACTTAATTAGAAGGTACATGGTAAATGTTGATCTCACATATGTTTACTCACTCATCTAAGGTTCTTTTCTTTCCTTTGTCAATCACAGTCATTCCATTCTGGATCTGAAGGTATGGTTTCTGGGCCATAAGTTTCTTCATAGTAGAAGAACTGATACAGCCATTCAAATGAGCATGAAGTTCCTAGGAGGGGGGAAATACATTGTGGATGCTTAAGTGAGAAGGACAGCTTCTACACTTATTTTTGTATTACCATTCACGTATCCTGCATTACTGTTTCACTTCAAGTCTGAAAATAACAATTATCTCTGTGTTAGGCCAACAATTGCTTCCTCACATTAGCGTGCACCAGCACAGCTGAGCCTGTCCTCTTTGCCTCTCACTGGGTGGGCTGTGGTTAGCACAGATCCCAGATGCCCAGCTAGGTGCAGGAACAGTGCCACTGCAGGGGAGAAGGACGTGAACAGCTCGTGGAATTAAGAAAAAACATATTTTCCCCTCATACACTGTAAATTAAATGCATGCATATCTACTCAAACTTATTTATTAATTGAATAGTCAGAAATCTTAGCTCACACCAGAAATCCAACAAAGTGCTGTCTCTATCCGTTAACAGCACACCAGGACTAACTGCCTTCCATTGCTGGTGACTGATTTCTGCCTGACTTTCTCATGGCAACCTGAGTTAGGGGCGCAAACCCATGCCCCTCAGCTCTGTTCCTCACTCCATCTTATGGTCTCTTGGCTGCTGAGGTATGAAACAGTTCCCTAGAGCCCTCCAAACTCAACAAAACATATGTGCAAAGCACAAGCTTTGCTACACAGAACCCCCTGGCATTCCACTCTTCTCAGAGATGGATTTGGTGAAGTATTTCTTAAAGCTGTTGATTGGAAAATATTGAAATTAGAACTTCTTCAAAATTTGATTTTAATTTTGTAACCCATCACATTTCAGATTCCCAAAGCACTACGTTCCCGGGCAGAGGAAAAGGGGTCTTATCACTTCAAACAATGCACAACTCCAGCAGAACAGCAGGAGCTGCAGCTGCTCCCCACTTTGGGACATCGAGCCAGGTACATGTTTCATCCTGGTCTTCCAAGCAAAACACAGAGTTCAAATGGACATTAAACTTAAATCTGGGAAGATGTATGTTATTGAAAAAGTGCATCAGAACACAGAGTGTGCAGCTTGGTTTTGCTGTGTAAACTCTGTGGTGAGTACGTGCTGCTGGCTGTTTTGGAAGCCCAGAACTGTAAGACCGATAAGATGCAGCAGCACGCACCCAGAGATAGCACAGATGCACTAAAACACACCCTTCGGAACACGGAGCACATGTTATCAGGGCAGACTTCTTTGGGAAGCTTCTAGGTAAACAGGACAAAATAAAGAAAATAAAGGTCAAGCTCAACTGTTTTAAATGGAAGAACAGATTACAAAAGCTGCAAATAAAGCATAAGGCCAACACGCACAGCACCTTCCAGAGCATAGAACAGGACCATAGAATCACAGAATCATTAATGTTGGAAAGACCACTAAGATCATCTAGCCCAAGCACAAATCCATGCTCGTGACTGCTCTACACCACATCCCCCAGTGCCACATCTACCTTTGTCTTCAACATCCCTAGGGATGATGACTCCACCACCTAATTGGGCAGCCTGTGCCAATGCCTCACCACCCTTTCTGAGAAGAAATGTTTCCTAATATCTAATCTGAACTTCACCTGGTGCAACTTAAGGCCATCACCTCTCATCCCATCACTGTTACCTGGGAGAAGAGGCTGATCCCCACCTCACCTCAACCTCCTCCAGACTGAACAATCCCAGTTCCCTCAGCTGCTCCCCATAACACTTGTGCTCCAGAGCCTTCACAGCCTCGTTGCTCTTCCCTGGACACACAAAGATTCAATGTCCCTCATGCAGTGAGGGGCCCAACACTGAACACAGTATTCAAGATGCAGCCTCACCAGAGCTGCATACAGAGGGACGATCACCTCCAGCTCCTGCTGGCTGCACTGTCTCTGATAGAAGCCAGGATGCCATTGGCCTTCTTGGCCACCTGGGCACACCGCTGGCTCATGCTCAGCCAACTGTCAACTGACACCTCCAGTCCCTTTTCTGCCACACAGCTTCCCAGCCACTGCCCCAGCCTGCAGCAATGCACAGGGTTGCTGTGACTGAAGTGCAGGACCTGCACTTGGTCTTGGTGAACATCATCCCGTTGGCCTCAGACCAGCGATCCAGCTTACCCAGATCCCTCTGTAGGGCCTTGCTACCCTCAGGCTACCACCTCCCAACGTGGTGTCATCTGCAAACTTACTGAGGGTGCACATTCAATCCCTTCATTCCGACCATCAATTAAGATATAAAACAGGGCCATCCCCAACCCTGAGCCCTGAGGAATACCGCTGGTGGTCCCCAGCTGGACCTAACTCCATTCACCACGACATTCTGGACCCGGCCCTCAGCCAGTTCTTTATGCACGACAAGTACAGGACCAACAGAGGAGCCCAGGGGCCGTACGTGGGACAAACCCCCCCCCCCCACGCAGGGCCCGTCCGCCCCGTGCCAGCCCCCGGTCCGCCGCCCGAGGGAAGGCAGAGCTCCGGCCCCTCCCGAGGCCACGCAGCCGCCGCCCCGGAGCTCACCACTTTGGGCAGCTCCCGGTAGAAGCGCCGCTCCCGCTCCGCCGCCATGACGGCGCCTATGAGGCGGAGAGCGGCCCGAGGCGGAGCCATAGCGGCGCACCGCCCTGCAGGGCGGCTCCGGACAGCCGGGCTCAGCCCCCGCCGCGCCCCACAGGGACCTCCCAGAGCGGCGAGCTCACAGAAAGCACAACAAACGCGAAACTCAATGACCGCTCGAAGTTCAAGTTTATTCGAGTGAAACGCCCGTCTGCCCGCCGCCCCTCGCCCTCCAGCGGCTGGCTGACGGGAGGAGCAGCCGGGCTGCGGGCACACCGCGCTACACAGCCCGCCCCGCAGCGCACCGCCACACCTCTGGCTTGGAGATGGCCGTGCAGGATGGCTAGCACAGGAGTGGATATTTCACTCACACGCAGATCAAACCCAACCGAAACAAAGCCATCCTGGAACTCAGAAGTCCTGCAGTTATTTTGTATTTAGCTTTGAGCATTTGTGCAATCTGATTGTAACCCCATTTCTAAGTCAACAAGTCACTACGCAAACGCTAGAGATGAATGCAATGAAGATCAAACATGGTGACCTCAGGCAAATAAATTAACCTCCCCCAAGTATGCAATGGAAAAAAAGAACATTACTGACATGTTTTGGTAATCAACCTTCCTCAGAAAAACAGCACGTCCATAAGTGAAGGGAAATTAATTTCGACTTAGCGATCCACCCTTTTATTTGACCTTATTTAAAGGCAAACTAAGTACAGATACTGTACGTTAAACTGTATCCACACAGAAAGAACAACTGTTCTTTATTCTATCTTAAGGGCTCAGAGTCCTACATAGGGAGCCCTTTCCAAGCAATCACTCCTCTCTGAAGCTACAGCTACATTTAAATATAAAGAGAACCATCTGCAGGTCCCACATAGCCCACACCAATCAGCAGCACATCAATCAGTGTCCATATTCCAAGTCCACCAAAGCTGAAGAGTTTCCCCAGACCTTCCCGCCACTGGCCCAAATAGAAACGATCTGCTCCAAATCCACCCAGGGTGATGCTGTGAGAATAAAAACAAGTCATTACTTTCACGTTATTGTGCAGTTATATTTATAGCACCCAGAGACTCGACGGTTTTTTGTTCATGGCAAGCAATAAAAACAAAACTTCTCTACTTTTCTAACGTTGTAGAAGCTTGAAAAATAGGCCATGGAAACAGAACCAAACAGCACACTCAGCCCTACACAAGAGCCAATTTCTTCAGCTGGCGGCAGGAACAACAACTGCTGTGAAAGCAACTGTGTTACATCACGCCCTTAATCACAGTCTTATGTATTTGTTTTGGGGAATATAGGTTCTTACTACATAATGCATCATTTTGGAAGCTCCAAAATTTAATGAAAAATGTCCAAAAAACCCACCAAAAGAACTCTCTGTACTTTCAAACCACCGCTGCAGTTCTCTAATGGCTTAATGTGTCAAAAAATACCTAAATTTATTTTAAAGTTTATTTCAAAATTGTTACACTGCTTCCTAAAACATGAGAATCTTCCCTTTTAAAGCATTTCCTGCTATAACACTTGGAAAAGAAGCCTTAAAAATGTAAATCATCTACACACAGACCAGTGACACCATCACATTGAGAAATAGCTGCATTCAAGAGGTAATTTGGATGATTTTCAGCCTTAACTGCTTTAAGCATATTATAAAGAGGGAGCAAGCAATCTTACGTCCACAGAATTATTTCAGCATCCATACCTCATCTGTCACCACACAGAGTAAAGAAAACATGTCCCCTCTACTCAGAGAATCGCTCCTGAGGCTTCAGAATCATTGGCACTTACTCTGAAGAAAGCACATCCAATGCAGAAGTAGGGTAATCGTTTTCTATCAAGCTCTACTGAAGACAGCTAATACGAAATCTTCAGGCATTGAATGCCTCCAAGTTCTAAGTTCTAAACCATTATAAAACATCCACTGTGCTGAATAACGTGGAACAAAGACTTTATACATGATAGGTTTATAATAATGAATATTCTAGCTTAAGTTTTGCTAATAGTTCTCCTTTACCTTAGTGCCAGGGCAGTAGACCACTTATAACCTCCAGTCCAGTTGCAATACAGCATCTTCGGAAAGACTCTGTTACCTAAATGTTAGAAAACGTTTGAAGCTTAATGCAACTGACAATAAAATCACATAATGAGTAAGAAAATGACATATGAAGCCAAACTCACTCTATTCCTCTACAGGGCACTAAAAGGGTTGGCACTGATTGAAACAAGAATTTTTGAGAAAATCTTAGATTTTACAGTCCTCAGTAGACCACATCAAACTTCATCTCACATCAGAAAACATGAATGCTAATTGAACAAATAATCAGGGAAAACTAAACTGGTTGGGCGACACCAACGTGATCTTTCCTGTTATCCTCCTGAGACATTTGAAAGTGATTCTATTAATGTTGTGCAAAGAAGTCATAGAAGTTGACAAAAAGAAAATAGGTCAATTTTCGCTCACATGAAAGGTATACAACAGTCCTGAAAAAGTGTTTGCAGTTAGCCATCACTTCTATAAATAAAAATTAAAACACAACTGTAAAAACAATCCAACAGATTGACCAAGGTGCAGATTGTTCCTGTAATCAATACAAACAACCATTGTGCTGTCTCAACATTAAAATGTTACTTAGAAAGAAGCCTTTAGAATCCATGGCACAGCACATTACCCAGACAGTGAACATGATCCCGCACTGTACAAGTGGCATTGTATCGCTGTCGTGGACAAGAAACCGTCATGCAGTTTGTAGAATTGGTGCACACGTAGTCACTTGTTGGAAGCTGCCAGCAAAACTGGCACGTCATGTTAATTGTAAAGTTCTCCTGCTCGTGGTTATTCTGATCCTACAGAAAAACAGCATTATCACTTCATTAGCAATGAAGAAAATGTCAGCCTTCAGTATCAAACTACATCTCATAGATAGAAATGTTGGGCAAAGTGACAGTTGCTCTTTGGCACCTCCGTATCCAGTAGAAACATCAATGTGATAAAACTGACAAAGGTATTAAAACTACTGCTTCCTCTAATCCTAATGAGGCTGCTGCCAAATCGACTGCTCTCACTCATTCGGTTTCAACCTCTGACAGACATCAGCCTTCCCGTTCTCAGACTGGTTCAGTTTTCATTGGTCAGCATGCTGATTAAACACAATTGATCAGTGGCCAAATGACAACAACACCCAATGCAAGAAAAGCAACCAAAGAGCAGGTCTGACCCTCCACCAACAGCACACAGTTCAATCACAAAACTGCTAACCTGCCTATGGTAACCTAACAAACTGCCTACGTAAGAAATTTGTAGAAATATACAGATATTTTACGACAAGATGTCACAGTTTAATTACTTAAAATTAGTTTTAAAAATAATAGGTTACTTACAACACAATGAACATGTGGTTTGACTCTGCAATCAAAAGTGGCTGGCTTCCCATATATGCAGGAATAATTTGTGTTACATATCATGCAGTCTGGTGGCAACCTACTGCAAAGCCCATTGCTTGGACATTTAGTCACATAAGCTGGAATTTCTGTACTTTCTGAAAAAAAGAAATATGTAGATAAAATTACAAAAAAATCAAATTAAAGGTATATAGTCTGAAGTGTGTACATTCAATTGCATACACGTGCAATGATACTGTATAAAGGACTTTCCCTATTTTGCAATGAACAGAATCTATGCTAGCCATACAACACAGCAGAGCAACTTGCAAGGATCTTGAGAAGTTCTGCACAGGACAGCACAGCCCAGCACAACACTCAGCACAGACTCGTTCAGGACAAAGCAGCCAGCTCAGCCATGTGCTGTTCATCTGCGTTCAGAATCACCTCAATTTACTCCCTGGATGAAACGCTTCTCTCTGCGTACCCTCAGGGTACACAAAAGCTGTATTTTACATTGGACTGAGAGCAGTAACAACTTCTTGCAGAACACTGAAGACTCTCAAGAATTTCCACCATCCATCACAGGTATAAAACACACTAACTACAATGCCAATTTAAGGTTTTATATGAACGAGTTTTCTAACTGCATGATGCAAATAATTTCTTACAGTTATTGAAGAGCAATTCTTGATATGCTACTCTACAATCTCTTTATCACCCTGAAAGAACACAGAGGTTTCCAAAATAGAACTGAAGAACTTTACTGGTAACCCCAGTGCTGGGGAGGGAAGGCCCACAGGGCTAAACCACAGGGAAGGGCAGGACACCGCACCTGCTGCCCTGAAGTAGGGAGCGTTTGTGCTCGTTGAAGTCAGGCTTTTTGCAAACGTAGACTGTGGCTGTGAATGCTTCGTGGTCATCAAAGATCCTGCTGTAAGGGGAAAAAAAAGGAGAAAGTGGTATTTTGAGAATAAAAATACACAAATCAGGCTTCCCATTTTATAAATAGCAGGATGTAAACATTAAACATCAAAGACGAGCACTAGAATTGATGTACACCTTTCAAACAAGAAACCACGCTTATATTTCAGCTCAGCCTTATTTTTCACTCTTGAGAACGAAGCAGCGGCGCTCTGAGAGCTCATTTCCCGCTGCGATTGCTACGAGCGGAGCGGCCCCACCACGCACCGCAGCCGCTCCCTCACGCGGAGCTGCGGCACACGGACGCCCACACGCAGCACCGCGGGGCCGCGCCCGGGAAACCGGCCCGCCCGGCGGGCGTCAGCGGGCACGACTTCACCTCTGGCAGCCCGGGCCGCGCGTCTGAGGTCAGCCCCGCCAGCAGCCGCGGCCCCGCCCGACCACCCGGATCGCAGCAGCCACCGCGCTGAGGCTCCGCCGGGCCTGCCCTGCCCTGCCGCCCCCGCCGCCCTCCCAGCCCGCCGCAGCCCGGCCTCGCTGCGCCCGGGACACCGCGCTCACCGCGGCCAGAGAGGACGTAGAGCTGCGACACGAAGAGCGCGACGCCGCAGAGCCGCCGCAGCGCACGCAGCACCGCCGGCGCCGCCATCTTGTCTGCCGCCGCCTCACGGTCGCCGCTGCCCGGAGAGGGGCGGAGCGCGCCCGCCTGAGGGCGGTGCTCGGGGCCGAACCCTGCAGAGAAGCCGTGCTTCCCTCCCTCCTTCCTCAGCGCCGCCGTCCTTCACGTGCTTCTCCCTGCATAAAGTTGGTGCATATGCTGCAGGTCCTCTGAAAACTGCAACGGCTGCAGCACGGATCCACGCGTCAAAAGCCCGGTATCGGAAAAACCGGGAAATTCATCTTAAACTACTGTCCCAGGTCATGGAAGGCAAACGTAGCCCACACAAAACAAACCTTTACAGACAAAAATATATTGTTAAAAATAGAAGCAAGTCACCCCACTCATGACATGAATTCTGCAAAGCTGAGCAGGAAGCTTTCCCTGCCACCCTTCCTTCAGTTTGCTTTTCTGTTTTCTGTCGGTGGTAATCGGTAAAAACCGGTTCACAAGCACAAAGCACAGGGCAGGAACACAAGCGGCAGGCAGGGGGAAGCACTGGCATCGCGCTTGTGGTAACGCCTGTGTCAAACAGCACTTTCTGCTTCATCTCAGCGGATGTGCATCACCCTAACTACATGAACTCGTGGCTCACATCTCAACCTCTTGGTACCGACAGAGCACGTAACAGTGAAAAATACTGATGGTTAAAAATCACATCTCAAAAACATTAATTAAATGCCCTGCAGCATTGGCTTTAAAAATCATTTATAAGCATAAACAATCAAGTCAGATAAGTAGAACCAATTTGTATCCAACACACTTAAAACAAAAAAGGAAGACTACATCACCCATAGTTCTAGCACTCAGTATCCCAAGCAACCAGAGCAGTAAATCACATGCCCATTTCTTTGAAAGGCATATTGAGTGGGATTTTTGATTGTTTTCAAAGAACCAAGCCAACAACAAACACAGGCAGAAATAAAACACTTTCCACACACAGATATGGCAGTTAATTCAACTTAATTCTTGGCAATCACCTTTACAGCAAGCAGTTACCCAAGGCATAGGCTCATTCAGGACCTTGTTACATTGTGATTTCCAGCAGATACCATTTATTTGTCACTTGTGAGCATAAATTCATGAAGGAACAGGCTACACCCTTACTCCAAAAACACATATTTGACAATTCAGTTAGAAAAGAAACGAAACCCAAGAGCCAAGCTCTGGATTCCAGGCCAAGTCAGTTCACAGCTGCTATGTGACTGAGGTAGTTCAGCAGCCGCAGCAGCAGCCAGCACACTTCCCAGCCTTCTGCTCCTCCAGCTAGCGTGGCTCTATTTATTTACCCAGTAAAATTGACATATTTTAGCAGAAGTGTAGGATGCCTTAAAAAAGCGCTCTGCAACTAGCAAAGAGTGGAGTCCCACAGGACCAAAGGAGTCACCCATTGCATTTATTTTCTCATGCTATTCTTAGAGAATCACACTGCTACCTTTGCTTGGTTTGTGCATCCATGCTTCAAATTCTTTCAGATGAACATTACTGCTATAGAGAAGGAAAGCAACACCATTTCACATGGGCAGTTAATATCTGTAGCTTTTTCCTTAGCAGCAACATCAGAATTCTTCTTCTGCATTTGGAAGACGCAAACTCTTAAATTTCTTGAGTTTCTCAATTGCAGAAGACACTGAAATTTCTCCATGAACTTTGTTGTCTCTTGTTCTCACATTGACAGCATGATTTGCTTTCTCCTTTTCACCAACCACTGCAAGATGTATCACAAACAATATTAAACTACCTACCATATTAAGTGAGCCTAGACAAACCAAGCCCAACATTAGAACTTAAACGATATGCAGAAAGACTCTGCAGTTACCTAAGATAAAGTTATACTGAGCCAGTTGTGCATTTCTGATTTTCTTGTTCAATGTGCAGCTCTGATCTAGATCCACATCTGACATAAATCCTGCTTCAAAAAATTCACTGCAAACCTAAAAAAAAAAGACATTTACTATTACAGCATATATTTCACAAGATTCCACGCAATAAATAATTCCTATATGTAAATAATTTGCTCTTATGAATAGCTGTATTAATGAAGTCAACAGAATTATTTGAAGAAAACTGCACACACCCTTAAGAGCTTGACAGGACCTTAATGCTTAAGCAATTCCTTGTTAGAAGAAACACAAGTTAACATCCATATCAAACATTTTCTGATCCCCTCAGACAGCTACACTGCTGAATGCCAAAATGCCTCAGCCATAGAAAGAAGAAAAGGAAGAAAACCATTTATGTTTGCACTAAAAGGGGGTAGGAGATTGATAAAAAGAACTTTGCCTAAATGCAGCATAGCCAAGGGTATATACGCTAGGAAATGGAAGAAACCAAGTCTACCCCTACTTTAAGCAGATAATTCTATAATGAAACATTTATTAGTACATAAGGCTTGTAGCTCAGAACATTCTTCCTGTAATTATTACTGAAGTTTGTACATGGTAACAAAACCCCAAATATTTAGTTATTTTTCCCTTTCTCAGGCTTAGAGGGCCACAATTTTTAGAGGGCATGGAAAAAATGACTTGATCCAAAAGTGTCTCCCATATTATTGAAGCATTTACTGTTCGCAACAGGAGCTACTGAAATTGCTTACTATATAATGCTCTATTCTCACCTGCTGTGCATACTCTTCAGAAGTAGGTCCCACAGGCACAACCATGACCTGCCGTGGAGACAGCCAGAACGGCCTGGCAAACCCAACAAGATAAATGAGCATTCTACATTTTCATTCACATCCACAAAATTGTAAGCTAAGAATGTTGCATAACATTACCTTTACACTTTCCAATTCACATAAAATATCAAACAGACTGAATAAACTCAATAAAATAACATACACAGAATGTCAGCCTTCTGTTCACTTCCTACCCATTTCACAAATTTAAATAGAATTTCAATTCTTCACATAATTTCTGCTTTCATTTATTACGTAACTTCATAGTACTAGGTGGGTGGTCTCTGCATTTAAAGGTGAGAATTCTCTCTTCCTTAATCCTTCAATCTATTAGAGAAGACATATCTTCAGAGCTAACTTGAGATGAAATAAAACAACTTACAAATAAAAAAAGAATGATCACACATCTAGGCTAATTTATGTCTGTGTAACTACTCTACGTACATTAAGCATCTTCCAGTACCAAAACTGGATGAAAAGGAAGAAGTAAAATGCACCTGAATGTGTGTGTGCTGCAATTCTTATCTCAAAATTTCTAACCATGAGCTATTAATAGAATACAGAACTGGAACTGTAAAACTAGATTTCTTCTCATCTCACCTGATGTTGAGAAAACCATAGAGAAATCATTTTGCATTGTAACATACGTGATTTAAGGGAGGACCTATGTTTAACAACATGGTTAGAAAATATTTCTCAGAACTGTATTTGTGTCACATACCATTTTCCTCCATAATTTTCTGCTAGAATAGCTATCATTCTCTCCACAGATCCCAGAACAGCTCTATGAATAATCACTGGCCTCTTTTTATCATCTCCATCCTTACTGAAAAAGAAAAAGATCATTTCAAAACCACGCTTATCCTACATCACATACACACAATCCTAATTCTTTTGATTTTACTTCACAGAAAAAAAAACCAGTAGCTTATACTAAGCAAAAACTGCCATTTGCTATTAAAAAAATTGACTTCAGAATGATCCGTGCTTTTAAAGGAATATGGAGTAATCAGAATGACTGTGACATGGACACAAGTTCCTAAGTTTTAAAAAACATGCTGTACAATTTGACTCAAAACTGACAGCTCCGTGTCTCTGTATTTTAATATTTTATATCCTTCCTCTCTTTTCCACTACAACTCGAATTTATCTTCTTGCACAGGATTTTATCTGCCCTCATTATTCATTTCTTTCTTTAAGTTACACACCTATGATTATTAAAAAAGCCAGCTGCTGTTTCTAATCTTATTTTCTACTGAAGAGCTATGATGTCTACAGAAGAATATGCATCAGAACCAAAAATAACCAAGACCTCCCTCAAACTTTTTGTATTACATAAAAATAAACATCGTAAAAAAAACAACCCAGAAGACATAGTTCTAAAATTAACTCGCTCAGCTGATAAAACACCTCACTTCTCAGCTGGAAGTCTAAGTGACATTTTCCTTAAAAAACTATTTGCATTTGTTTTATGTTCAAGGTCACCTAATTCTATCCGACAAAAAGAGCAAAGCATTTCCTATTGCAAACATACTATCTCCTTAACGTATGTGGGAATACGAATGCCATGTCCTCAAAGAAGACACGATGACTAGACTGAAATTAAGAACTGAGCCATATAATCAGTTGCCTACCAGTCTTCTCAAGACAAACAGAGAGGTCACCAAATTTTCCCACTAACAATGGCATTTACAGTTAAAGCGAGCTATTGTTACACTCAGAAAATACCTTCAAGTTCTGGACTCAGCCCTCCACTCACACGAGATGCTTCCGTTCATAAACCACTGCAGGCTACTTAGACGCAAACTAATAATTTGTTAGGTGAGCAACAGAGCATTAATGTGTCTCAGTTTATGGAAATTGCAGATAAGTATTCTATTTGTTCTAGTTAGAAGAAGAAGATAAGTAGTTTAATCACTCACCCAACGTAAGTAAGATTAAATCGAATGGGTAGCTGGAAGTCAAGTTGGATAGTAGCACACTGATGGTATCTGCCAAGAGCATCTTTGATTTTAATATCAATCTGTGAATCATAGAATGGCCTTGGTTGAAAAGGACCTCAAAGATCATCTAGTTTCAATCCCCCCTGCCACAGGCAGGGTTGCCAACCACCAGACCAGGCTGCCCAGAGCCACATCCAGCCTTGCCTTGAATGCCTCCAGGGATGGGGCATCCACAACCTCCTTGGGCAACCTGTTCCAGTGCATCACCACGCTCTGAGTGAAGAAATTCCTCCTAATATCTAACCTAAATCTCCCCCGTCTCAGTTTAAAACCATTACCCCTTGTCCTATCACTATCCACCCTTGTAAATAGCCATTCCTTCTCCTGTTCATATGCCCCCTTCAAGTATTGGAAGGCCACAATAAGGTCTCCTCAGAGCCTTCTCTTCTCCAAAGAAAGACTACACAGCAACCCTACAGTTTGCCTACATTTTGTCTACATTGATGTCCATCCTAAAGTTGTATTAAAATACTGATTCACTAACCTTAGGACCATAAAATGCTCCATCTCCTGGATTCAATGTCCACTGTACTCCAAAGTTATCCAAGCTGTTTTGAAGTTGCTAATCATGAAACAGAAAGAGAAATTACAACAACTAAACCCCACAACCTTTACAGGTGTATGAGAGCTTTGCATCACTATAAAAGTGTAAGCATTTTTCTCTGAAATACTAAGTCATCCAGCTTGTTGAGTTGCTATCATTCAAACATTTAGTCACTCACGATATTCTTTAAAATAAAAGTTGTTCCCTGTAAAAATTTTCTGATTAGTCTGAGGAAAAAAAAAAAATCAGTTCAAGATAAGGGACTCTGTAAAAAATCTAAAAGTTCTCATTCTATCTAGAATCCTCTCATGTTATGCAGTTTTTCCACATGCATTTCTATTCAGGATAATACTTAGCATCTCATTTAAACAATTTCACAAATGTCACTGTTCAACATGAAACAATTTAACTAAATATCTACTTCTATAAAACTTATATATATATACACACACATAAACACACACACATATACATACATATATATACACACATACGTGTGTGTGTTTTTAATATCTGCATATATATATTTTTAAATGTCAATTACCTTTTCTGCATGATCCCAAATCTCTAATTCTCCTAGATAGTTTTCCGGTCTTGTAGAAAGGTGCAATTGGAAGGTAAAGCCAAAGATAGAATAAACTGACTTCAAGAAATCAAGACAGCCCTTAATTTCTTCTTCAATCTTAAATGTAAACAAAATAAATTAGTTGAAAATTAAACCACAATATTTTTACAATTTATTTACATCAAAACCTAATTGGATTTGCTGAATTCTTCATAACAAACATTAAGAGGCCACTACATAACAACCATCACATATGAAAATTATATCCTAAGAAGAAAAAGCATGGAAAAAAAAGTGGTGCTATGCCCTGGCTTCTGGAGACAAATTGCACAAGTCAGACTTGACAAGAGCGTATCTACTTATTCACATACCTCCACTACAAGCTCAAGCCTGAGAGAATGAAGTATTCATTCAGCATTTGTATCGTAAGTAAAACGTGATCAACAGCCATTTTCTTTTGGGGGGGGGGGGGGGGGGGGCAGGAATGAAGGTGGAAAAATATTCTGCCTTTTGTAATTTACTTGCCTGATGTATCTATCTTACTCAGCTATCTTACTAACTTACTTCTATACAAACATCCTGTTCTGTAATTCATATCAATAATGTCTGTCAAATGTAGTTTCATTCTTTTTATATATAAGCATTTAACTCCAAAGACAAAAACAAGCAAATTACAGCACCACTATTTGAGTGACTTCTAACAAAATAACTTCAAGAGGCTACTGATGAGCATTACTACAGAAGATTAAGAAATATGAAGCATCAGATGATTAAGTAGAAAACACATCTAAGAAAAAACCACTGAAAGCAGCATTATGCTACAAAACATGATAGAAAAACTTGCAGTGAAAATACTTTTAGGAGTTTTGCTTTTTTTTAAATGTCAGTTTGAGTTGGTGAGGAGAGATTCTTTTTTTGTTGTTGATTTTTTTTTTTTACCTGCTCTATTGTACAGAAGATGTGAGCATCATCTTGTTGGAAGCGCCTTACGCGAGTCAAGCCACTTAAAGTGCCAGAGAGTTCATTTCGGTGAAGAACTCCAAAATCTGCAAGTCTTAGAGGCATTTCTCTCCATGATCGTGGACGATGGGCAAACATCAAGCTAGAAGGAACACGAAGGAACCTTGCTTTTATCCTTCTCACAGAAGCCAGTACATAAACTAGCAGTTAATACAGATGGCAATTTCACTGTTAAGCATTTATTCATTCAGACTGTCCACGTTCTAAAAGGCAGGCAAGTGCTGAGCACAAGGCACTCAAAAAGCCTTGCTACAGACCACCTAGAAAAAAAAACAACACTAAGAATAACTCAGAATTTTTGATACACCGTATCTGAAGCCTCAGTCTAATCAACCTTACTTATATTTGCTAGTGGTACAGACTAAAACTGATACACACAAATCTAGCTACTAAGTCTAGACTTACTGAAAGACCCTCCTACAAGAGTTTTATTTGGTCCGCTTTAGGACACTGCCAGGGAGCTCTGTAGACATCCCCACTGCTCAGGAGTCCGCACCACACACACAGATGATAACGTGTATTGACACTGCATTTATTTCTCCTCAGCCTCACAGAGATAGGAATAGTGAAGTAAAAAGGCTTTCAGTTGGAAGTACAAACCAATGTCCTGGACAGTTCATCGGTTTAAGCGCAAAAGTTTCCTTCTCTATCTCAAAAGAGAACATATTTTCACTGTAGTGCTGCCAGTGCCCAGAAGTTTCCCAGAGTTTACTGTTGAAGATGTTCGGAGATACAACTTCAGTAAAATTACGCCTGTGATACTCCTCCTGTAGAACAAATTAAACATTCATGGGATGATACAACTTTCTACAAGCAATATCCTGATTTTCTTACTTTTTTTTTTTGTTTTCTTACTATGGCAGTTTATTGGGCAAGTAAACTATGCATGTAGGTTTTACATAACTGTAAAACATATGTCAGTTAAGAATGCTTTCATCTGCCCTATTTTGAAAAAGGCTAAATCTGTATAATCTTGGTGAAAATGGCATATGCTGACATACACAGACCCATCTCTCTCTGAGAACAGCTCAGTGCTACAAATAGCATACCACTTAGGATCAACAGAAAATATTGAACAAGTCTATACTCACTCGTATGAAATCTGTGAGTGTATTATAAAGAAAGGCACCTCTGGGGAGGAAAAAGCAGCTTCCAGGACTCAGATCATGAAAGAAGAAGAGTTCTTGCTCCTAAATAAATTTAAAACAGAACTCTGTAGTATCATTTGAGATATATCTCTAGTAGTTACCTGCAGAAAATGACTATTTCACACACCAAGATTTCAAAGAAATGAAAGAATACGGTAACAAGATGATTTCTTAAAGTTAACAACTTCTCAGCAACAGACATTAATTAATCTCCAGTTCTTACTCTTATTAGTCTGTAACAAGACTGGTAGCTCACTTGACTCAGAAGCTATCTAAATAGACATTTCCTCAAAAATCTTAAAGCCTGAAGTAATCTTACCATTAGTAACCAATGCAATTGCACATATACCCATCAGATCTGAGGGTTGACAGCTGAAGTTTGAGCTGGTCATTCTTCATCAGAACTATCTCAAATACAAACTCAGAAGCATGGCTCTGGTACATCTTAGGAGAACCTTAGCCTCTTACATTTATTTGATACTAGATACATAGATAATAGGTAATTTCTTTTTTTGACAGTAGATAATTTGGTTTTGAGAATGCAAGTAAGTAATCACTAAGTACTGTACAAATGTTCAAGTCTTAGTGGGCTAATTGAAACAAACATGAACACTTCAGCAAAGATCATTCTCCCACACCTGTCCTTTGTCAGTTTTCTGTAAGTTTCTCATTGACTCTCCTTCTTCTGAGTCACCCCCAGTTGTTCATCACTGCTTATGAAGGCAGCCCATATTTGTGTTTCGGTACCTACCAGCAAGTAACAAGAGGTTCACACCAGCATCCTGCTGGCTACTGACGCTAACCTTCATTTAACACTTCAGTGTTTCAAATGTATGTCTCTCTGCTTTCAACTGTATCGCCCATTGTATCTTAAAACCACAAGGCAATTTACCTTCTTTCAAATACTCTCCTTCTAACTACACTTCTTTTACAAAGAGACATCAGAAGTAACTGCAAATACATGACTCCTTTGTGGAATCATTGCATACCAATATGACCAGTGTTCAGTCACAATCCTTGTCTGTGTCAAACCAATGTCTTTGGAGTTAAATTAAATTTAATACTATTTATTTTTTTTCATTTTAATCTAGGAGAGGAATGTATTACTTCCTCTCTTGTGCCTATAAAAAGTATGACCAAAATATTATTTATGTAATTTTCAATAATTTCTCTCTTTTATGAAAAACGTAGTGTTTTATGTAGGATCTCAAAACATCCTACATCAAGAATGTTAAGACATACCTCCCCAAGCCCAGGGACTACCTCCCAACTTATTCCCAATGTTAGTTCAATATTTATAAGCAACTGATGAGCCAAATTTGCATAAATGAAAATTTGAAATATAAAGTACACTGTAAGATAAATTCACAGCATGGGTTCCCATTCAAATTACCCTAAAAAGAAGAAAGGAAAAAAAGAGGAAGAGAATGAATTCTATTACAGTAGCATAAGAGAGAAGCAGACCATAGAAGAGCACACCTTTCCAATTTTCCTATGATCCCGGTTTCTAGCTTCTTCCTGGAATTTTTCCCATTCCTTCATCATTTTGTTATCAGGGAAGGATATTCCATAGATTCGCTGCAGAGTTTCCATGTCAGCCTTTCCTTCCCAGTATGTAGAGGAATTCTGACGCACAAAACCCATAACTGAGGATAAGTATTGTTATACTCTCAGCAAGAGGAAGAATAGATGTTAACGCATTTGAATGTTATGGCTTTTAACTCGGTAAAAGAATTACATGCAGTCATCCAGCATTTATTTATATTACAGATACTTGCATTGCCTTTTAGTCAGCATGCCTAATGCAGGAGGTATAAACAAGAGTCACTTGTCAAGTCACATTTACTTTACTTAGATTCCGTAATTTAACTCAATCCATGTGTTAACTCACAGTGTATCTTCTGGAAAAAAACAGTATTTGCTTATATTCAAAACAATGCAAAAAAATAAACATGGAAGACAAAAAGAAAGCAACTCTCTCAGTTAAATCCTAGCTTTCTGACAAGTCTAACACTTAATCCTTGTAACTAAAAAGTCCCATAGACTTCAGTCTGGAAGTCAGCAGACGCAGTATGATTAATGTTCCAACGGGGTCAGTCTCACAACATCAGAATTAGCACCTGCAAGTAACTTACACTACATTGTTCTTGTCAGCAATGCCATTTTTAAAAAGCAACACTTACAGACCAGCCACCGCCCACTTTACCTCCTACACCCGAAAGACCCCACCTCACAAGGTCAAAACACTATTTTCTGATATAATTTGCATCTTGGATGTTCATTTACCACAGAATGGAGGGAACACGCATAATGCATGGACAGAATGGCACAAAGATGTGACAGCTAGTAAGTACAAAGCCAGACTAGAACATCTGCACTACACAGTGCAATGCTGCTGAAGATACCAGCACAACAGTAAAGCAGCACTGTTACATGAGCTTACCCACATTAACTTCTCTACTGTGCATGGGATGACTAGTTCCACACCACTACTCTGAGTGTGTTCGCTCTGCTTTTTACTACAGTCATATAGTTCAACTGCACTAACACTGATCAAAAAAAAAAAAAAAGATGCTCCCAGTTTTCACTGATGATTGCTGTGATGGTCAACAATGAGTAAGCCCTGGAAATGAGCAAAGGAGGAAAGCCAGTAGTTCTACTTGTTTGATGAGAAAGGGGAAATAAATAAGGGACTATTTTTAGAGTAAGCAAAGAAGACAATGCAGTGGACCTTGTCACTTCAGGAAAAATAGATAAAGAAATAAATCAGCTGACTAGCTTATGGTAGTTAAGTCCTAAAATGTGGTTTATTTAAACTTACCTTAAATATTTTAAGGGCCTTAATTTTTCCAGTGTGTCTCACATGTGGGCCCCTGCAGAGATCGATCAGCGGACCACATCTAAACACCAAAAGAATGCAAGTACTTATTTCTAAATAGTCCGGCATTTTAAAATACAGTAACTAATGACATACAGAGTATTGCTTTACGTGCTCAGATAATTAATAAGCATCTACATATGTACTACTCAGCAAATCCCGTGCATCTTAAATCTAACTGTGTCTGGCACTTCAAGTAGGACATTCACTTGGTCAACACTCATCACATTTGATGCATTACCAAAACCAGTGTATCACACACAGCAATTCATATATTTCCATGCGTAAATTCATTTAAAATTGCTCAGGAAATTTCAAACTATATACATCAAACAGAAAACATGTTTTTCCCATTTCCTTACTAATAAGTTTTACTCCTAGCAACTGCATGAATAGGATCCTCAACACACACTGAGCTAGAAGTTAGTTTTATCCATTATCCAGTCATTCAACTGCATTGGTGGTAATTTACTTTAATCTTTTTACTGAAGAGGCAAAGACTGAAAAGATCTGCCATTTGTCCACCAATGAAGATCTGACCTGTCTGGTTTAACATAAGTTAATATTACTAATTGAAAGTCTAATTCCTGATTATAAAAGTATTCAGAAATAACAGAAAAAAATATTATCCTCTCAAATAAAATGAAATACACTTAACAGTATAAATGTTTTGTAACACCTTTTAATTTATTTTGGTTATATTGGTTTGGTCAATTTATATTGGTTACCTGTAAACTGTGGTAGTTGGTGTGTTCACCTTCTCATTAAGGATACGGCACTTAAATTTGTTATACTGCAAGAGGAAACATGAGAATACAGAAGCACCATTACAACAGCTACTAACATTCTATTCCAAAATTATGCATTAATAATATACATACATCAGTAAAAGACTACCATACCTAGCAAGTCAGATGGTCACATACACATTGTAAACATTCAACAGTCTTCCAGAAGGGTTATAAAACAAAAGGGGAAAGACACAAAGTATCTTCATTATCCAGATAAAGTGTTAAACATGGTGATGACCACCTGAAAACCTCAAAGGACTCCCAAAAGGCAATTACAACACAGTACAGAGAGACTGCTAATATTCACCATACAAAATGGAGATCCAGGGAATAAAGTCTTTTTTTATTCATCTCTGCAAGTTAACCAGAATGAACATATGCCTTTTAAGCACCAATAATCTCACTGAGCTTGAGGTGTTTTTGTGCAACAAGAAATTGGTTTTTTACTTCTTGAAAAACTACTGAATAGCTGTAAGGGATATGGAGAAGGGAGACAGAATGCTACAGTTCTTTATTATTATTATTAGATAGGTACAATTCTGATGTTATAGGCAGTATCTTATAGAAGTTATATTTTAAAACATAATCATACCAGAATCACAGGTACTTCAAAGATTTACCTTAAACATGTCTAACAGGATCTCCTTCTTGACTTCCAGCCTTTCAAAAGGCTGCTTCTCTTTTATGATATTTTTACAGCGGTTCTCTAGTGCTGGGAATTCGGTACTAGATACACCTCTAAACAGACAAGGACAAAAGAAACTCAAATAATGTGATTACTCAAATCAATTATTCTGATATTCACATTACAGTGGTCTAATTTGAAAACCACGGGACATGTTGTGATTTCTCACAATATTGTCTAAGTTCCTTGATATCAGCTGTACTTTCATACGCAAAGCTCTGAAACACAAACAGTATCATTCCAAACAATCCCATTCAAATCACCCAGGTAACAGTCTTCAGTTTGTTCAAGTGTCTGGAAGACCGTTAGCTCCAAGTACACATGGCTAAATCCTGCTGTATTTTACATTTGTACATGTGACTCTTCAAGGAAACTTCCTCCTGCGTGTCCCAGGAATTCCAAGAAGTTTTACCAAACCACTCCATGGTATTTTTTCCCCCACAGACCATTCAAAAATCCCAAGTCCTGAGCAGCCGTCTGAACATTGCTCTGGAATTTAAGTATTTAAACAAACATACACTCCCTCTATACATCTCCACTAAAAGCTGGACTACTTGTCATACTTAGACAATATTAGAGACATGTGACTTTACTTTTAACATACGGAAACATTATGGAGTAAAATACTCTAGTGTTACACTTCAGTAATGAGTGCTAAAGTTCCTACTGAATATTTACCTGTCCTCAATGTACATGTCATAATAAAATCCATTCTCAATTGGTGGTCCATAGCACAAGCAGCCCCCATAGTATCCTTCCATGGCCTCTCCAAGGATATGAGCACTTGAATGCCAGTAAACCTGCAAATCAAGTCAGATGAGCAAGTTATGGGATCACTGTTGTTATACAATCAAAATAAAAAAACCATGTATGGCCGAAGATGTGAAACTGATAAATCAGTCATTGCTTTTTAAATTCTGTGAAAATTATACCAATTTTTATTGTCATCTTTAACCATGACAAATATTTACTAGGTGATTTTCAACATGATAATGGCTTCTTTGACAATACACTGGCAGCCATAGCATTAAAGCCTCATCTCATTTTAGACTGAAACAGAATTATATCTCTGCACAACGCAGTCACTGTAATAAACATACTCTGTTCATTTGTAAGCAAGTCAATTTCTAGTCAGTTTGAAGTCTGTGCAGCTTTAACTACACATAAAGCAATACAGTCAATTCAGTTGCTGTTGTTCACGTGTGGCACGTTTACAGTAAGACTGTAAACCACGTTATGTGTAACACCAGAAGGTGGGAGTCAACAACTCCACATATAAATACCCATCTATGTTCTAAACCCCTACTAATTCAGGCCACTTAATAGCTCAAAAGGCCCGTGAAATGCCTTAACAAACTTAGACTTCATTTTTTCAAATTCACGTGATTAATTCCAATGCACAAACACAGGCTAGAATCCAAATCCCACAGAAAATTCCTGGGCATGTCACTAACTATATTCATAATTTAATTGACCAAGATGCGCTTACATGTTTCTAACAAGTACTGTCAATACACAGATGTATATATTTCATTTCATTTATGACTCAAATTTGATATTACACAATTTCAATAAAATTCTAAGACAACCTCACTGTTACCTTCAGTGTCTGATCTGCAAACACATCCTTTGAACACACCATAAGTCACACAACTTAGGTAAACCACTTCAACTTAGTACACAAATCAAGACTACATACAAAATCTGAATCTCATTTGAGAAATAACCTGTTTATGTGTAAGAGGAAAGAAAAGAACAATAAGAATTACTTCACCTATAAATTAGTTACGTAATACCTACGCATCTTTGTCAAATAATGAGAAAAACTAATTGAACCATTTTTTGGATTTTTTTTTAAACATTTAAAAAGCATAAAGCTGCGATCAATTCAGTGACATCAATTCTTATCATCAAGTAAAAAACAGATTTATTTACAGCTTGTGCTTCTTGATCATCAAATGTAAGCAGCTCCAGAGTACAATCTCCTTCCAATGGGCGATCCAGGTCCCACAATTCACCATTCACTTTGGCTATGACTGCATTTGAAGCCAACCCTTGACTAAAGAACACAAAGAAGAGACCAAAATATTCAGGTTCAAATTTGCAGAAGTGGTTGGGTTTCTATACCTGATAGCCCCACTCACATCTTACAGCACCTGAAGACATTCAGTGCTTTGTGTTTTGAATATTTTTTTTTTTTTTGGGGGGGGGGGGGGGGGGGGGGGGTGTTTGTTTAGTTTTTTTTAGCACTTCTCTACTTTCAAAGCACAGACAGAGGACTTCAAAGTTCATTCAACTTTCACTACTAGGGATCTGCTCATAATAAGTTTCTACAATTAGCCACTAACTCACAAATTTTTACACGTTTCTTCGCTCTTGACAGTCTGACTAACGGTTGCATTTTTTAATTGGAAGCAAGCATGATGATCTCAGCACACAGCCTCAAGCATCACCCATAATGGTGATGCACATCCCTGCTACTGCCTTGGCATTCAGCAGAGGCCTCAAAGTAAAGCAACTTAACAGTCACCGTTCACCTACTAAGACATACGTGTTTTACGCAACAAGATAAGAGGCAAATAACAGTAACAGATTTATCACCCCAGAAATACAATTCCTTCAATCTGCAGGTTACCTGATTCCTACAGCCAGTTGATAGGGTGTGGTTTTCCAAGACTCTCCATCAGCTATTTTTCCATCTGTCAGAGTAATTTTGATAGGCTTTGTCTCATTGGCTGCTCTGTAAGCTAGTAAAGCATCATGTTCTTTCTTCAGTGTTTCATAAAGCTTCAGTCTGTCTTCTATGAAACTTGGCTCACACTGTAACTGTAACAAGGAGGTGAAATCATACATGCTAGCCAAAAATTATTTGCAAGAGAAATGGAAGGAAGAGGTTTACAGTGCTGATACATACCCATAGGTTCCAATTGATACTAGATTTCAATATATTAGAATTTATACTAGCACAGAGTAAAGCATTTGTAAACAATAGTCCAGTCCAAATTGCTGACTCTTTTATAGCGGCTCTCCAATATTCCAATGAACCCTAATCCATCTGGAGATAAATGGCTTTACGTGTCTGACCTCAGAGAGCAGCCCATACTTCTGCTCCAGCTTGCATTTGGCTGATATCCCAGAGAAGTTTGGATCCTTCCAACAAAAGCTCACTTCTGCTGGTCCTTTCAAAGAATCAGATTCAAATAACTCAAGATAGTTTGGGGGAACTTTTCTTTAGTTTAGCAGAAAACAAATTATGATCTATCAAACAACAGCTACTGCTGCCAACATTCTCCTTCATGGTGCACATTATTTAGCTATTCATGAAACACCACTCTCTTTAGGAGCTACTATATCCTGACCCTTGTTTCCCCAAAGCCCACGTACTATTGTCATACAGAAAGAACAGCACTGTGAATGTGTAAGAATTCCACATGCAAGATGAAAGTCTCTGATGATACATTTTGTCAACATGTACATAATAGGAAGCCTTCTTCCCAAAACTGAGATCTCAGAATCCAGAGAGGTACTTCAGATTTCAGCATCTCTCTTGAATGGAATATCAAAACAAAACTACCACTCTTTTAATTACGCGGTGTTAAACACACTTACTTTACTCTTGTGTCCACCGATGACTTCCTTTTCCTTCTGGTCCACCACAACTGCAGGCCTTGCTGTGGAGGCTTCCTGAAAATAAGGAGACATGAAGTATACCACACTCTGCTTTTGAGGTTTTCCCAAGCAGCCACCAAACCAACCGAAGCCGGCCAGCCTGGTCTAGGGCTACAAAGGCAGTCAGCCCACACAGAGACATTCCTTCATGCACGCACAAGCCACCTAAAGCAAGAGCTAGGCCACAGCACCTGATGGTCAGCAAACACTGCAAGACTGCTGACCAGTCTTCCCGATATCGCTTTCTCAAAGTTATTTCAATCACCACCACAAATCCTGAGGTGCTTACACGGCCCAGTCAGCAATAACAACAGGCTTCGGTGATCTGATGCAGTAATTCTGTGCCTACGAAGCGCTCGCACGGTGGGGAGCAACACCGCTCCGAGCCCACGGGCACGGCCGTGACCCGGGCCGGGTGTCCGCTCCCAGCCCGCCCCGCCCAGGAGCCCCTTCCCCCGCCAGGCCCGGCCATCCCGCCGCGCCCCGAGAGCTGCTACCTCGCTGCCAGCTCGGGACTCTGCCGGTGCCGCCCGGGCCAGCTCGGCCGCCAGGCTGCGGCGCAGGTGCAGAAGGCGGTAGCGCAGCTTCTCGTT
This sequence comes from Gallus gallus, assembly GCF_016699485.2. Taxonomy (NCBI): domain Eukaryota; kingdom Metazoa; phylum Chordata; class Aves; order Galliformes; family Phasianidae; genus Gallus; species Gallus gallus. The sequence continues at coordinate 6,233,347 of NC_052541.1, read as the reverse complement.
CTCCGCCCTCAGCCGCTGCAGTTCGGGGCTGCAGCCCTCGGCGCAGCGCGGCCCCTCCCGCTCCTTCAGGCGGCCGACCTCCGCCGCCAGCCAGCGCAGCTCCTGCTCCTGCCGCGACACGCGCCGCTCCGCCGCCTCGGTGGCCGCCATCTTTTCCCAGCGGGCACCCCGCCTGCTGCCTCCGCCCTGTGCGCCGCTACGCGGCCCCGCCCCGCCCCGCCCCGCCCCGCCCCGCCTGCCCACACGGCCAGGGAGCCGCCCACGGCGCGGCTGAGCCTTCCGGGCAGCCTGCAGGCCCGGTTCGGCCCCGTGGCGTGTGTTAACGGGCGGGGCCCTGCCTCTCTGAGGCTGCTTTAGGGCTGGGCTGCTCCGGTCGCGCCGTGCCTCGTACTGCCTGAGCGCTGCTGTTGGCTGGGGCGGTGCTGATTAGGCAGTCGGAACTAAACAGCACCTTCAGACAAATTGCAAAACTTTTGCACCAAGGGATCGTTGAATCACAGAATCATTAAGGTTGGAAAAGACCACTCGTAGCACCCAGTCCAACCGCCAGCCATCCCCACCATCCCACTGACCACGTCCCCCTGCCACACCTCCGTCGTTCTGGAGCACCTCCAGGGTCGGTGACTCCACCACCTCCCCGGGCAGCTGTGCCAATGCATCACCGCACTTTCCGGGACGTTTTTCCTCGTATCCAACCGGAACGCCCCCCGGCTCAGCTTGAGGCCATTACCCCCTGCCCTGCCGCTGTTACGTGGGGGCAGAGGCATCCGCTGGCAGACAGGACTGAGAGCTCAGTTCTGTATCTACTGCGAGTTCTGTCAGGCCGCTGCTCATTTACATGTCATTACATCCCACTGTGCCTTAGGAAAACAACCAATCTTCACAACAAATCTGTGTTTCCATCATGTATTACATGTATTCTGTTATCTCAAGCAGTTTTCTATCACCTTCTCTTCCTCTGGTTTCCTCCCATCATTGCACTTCCTGCCTATTTCTCTATTTTCAGTTCCTCTATACCAACTGTCAGTACTTGTTTCATCCAGAACACTGATTTTCCAAGGTGTCAGTTTTTACTGGAATTGTGATAACTACCAATGAGTGTAAGCACTCTACACAGCTTACACGGCTGGAAATAGCTACACAGCGTGTGAAGGAGAGCAGTCTCATATTTGTCCACATTTTGGTACACTTCTTATGATACCACCCATTTTTATTCGTGTTTTTAAGATTTTTTTAAGACTAGAATGACATATTCTTTCACCAACAAACGCAGAACTTGTTACCCCATTTGGGATAGCAGTGACAATCAGTGTTCTCAGCACAATAACATAAATGCAGATGCAGCTTTGAGGTTAGACTATGAGACTCATACTACATCTTCTGTGTCCCATCTCTGGGTACTGTTTTTTGAACTCAAAAGCTGTAGCTTGCACTTGGTCCAGCATTTACTGCAGTGACAGAAAAACGTAGCAGAAGCTAAAGTGGCTGAGAAGGCTGATTGATCAGATGCTAATGTACCTGGAATTACAGATTTCATCAAATCCTTTTATCTGCTGAGATACCATAGTATTAATATTAGAAGAACTACTGAGACCAACAAGCTGGATAAAAAATAGCATGAGTTTTCATTGAGAGTATGAAGAAAACTGGGGAGCCGTATTTGCACTAACCTTATGGAGGTTCAAAACTCAAAGGGAGTTTTACAACGTAAGCATTTAGTGGTTGCCTTAAAGATGTTCCAGGCCTTCCAGATAGGTTGACCACTTTCTCTGCCCACTGCGCACTACCCTTGGTTAGCCATGCTACCTGGGGACGAGTCAGATCACTGATACCTTTCACCACCTTTCTTCTCCCCAAGGGTCACCTGTCATATGGTGTGTGATACCATGCAATGCATAAGTAGTTCTACTGGAATAGATTCACGAAGATTACAGAAGCAGCGACAATCACTGCTATGGTCAGTAAGCCACAACATTCTATATGGGGACCATGGCAAAATAACACGTAATTCCACTCCTTACCCCAGCTAAGGTCAGATAAGAGAGAGGCTTGTTATATCTGCAGCCAACCACAAGGTGACAGGCGATGCTTCCGAACAATTGCATGAAATCTGACTGATTCACTGTCTGTCTGGTGGCACGCATAATAAAAATCCTAAATGAGGAAATGGTCAGTGGTCACCTTCAGTGATAACTGACAAACACCTGAAGCTTCAGAGGCAGAATCAGCCTGACAGGAAGATGCATTGGCTGCTACTTAAGAAGAGAGAAAACACTATAAAACCTATTTTCCTAAAAGACTGGAAAGTATTTTTGTTTGCTGCACAATAGGTGAAGTACCCCTTAGAAATGTTGCAGGTAAAGCTGCAGAAGTGAGGACATGGACATGTTATCAGTTGGAAGTAATGGAAATAGAAAAACCAGACTAAGAAATGGGGGGAGGAGGCAGGAAACGCTCATAGCTTTTCTAGACAGGGAATTTATGTTGACAGAAACTATGAAAACAAGAACAAAAAGCCCATGTATTAAGCAGCATTTGCGTAAGGAAGGTTATGTAAGATGTGATCCTCAATGAGTGATTATCAGTGGCAGAACACCTCCACCAGGATCGCAGTAATCTTCATGTTAAACCTGGTTCACAAAACGGATGCTTTAGCTGCGTTTTATTTTGCCTGAACACAGTTTAGAGATACAAACACTAAAAAGTTGATATTATTCTCTGTGACACGTTGATTTTAACAATAGAAAGTCATTCTGTAATTCATTTTTTTTTCCCTCTCACGTATAGGTTTGCAATATATTCGCAGACACATGCTTTTTAAATGTATAATTCTATCACATTATAAAGTTAATATTTTATGAAAGAGTAACAAGCGGAGCACTTACACAGTTACTATAACCTCTGAGGAATACAGAATTGAAGTGTACAGCAGACACTGCCATGTAGCAGCTTGTATAGATTATTTCAATTGGATCAGCTGTCTTCTTGAACGAATTACATTTTGCAAAGGGATATCTTTGAAGATCAGTTACAGAATTAAAAAGTAACAGTTAAATAAGCAATTCGCAGTCTCATCATTACGGTTCAGAAGCTGTTAACAGTTGTAAAGGGCTAATTAGTGTAATGTAATCCTCTTAGGAGGCTGTGGGCACTGAGCTAGATTTCTTTATAATTTGTATGTAGGCCTTCTTTATTCCATTAGAATTACAATAATTACAGTCGGCAGTATGTATTTGCATTCTATCCATCCACATTATGTTTACTTTGCATACTGAAAACTGCACAATAAATACAGAGGCAGAATTTTGTATTTAAATATCAACATGTTTGGAAGAATAGGCAAATCTTGGTTTTATAACTGTGCAAAATGTACCAAAAGAGAAAATGAAAATAGGAATAAGTGGCTTTCTGAAATCCCAAGCAATCAGAGAGAGAAAATACTGGAAGAGCTGGATGTGAACAAAGTGCTGTCATATTTGGTTTACAAGAGAGTCTTTTCCTTGGAGGAATACAAAGACATTTGGTCCCAGGAAAGCTACAAGAAGAGAACTGAATATTTTTTAGATAAGCTATCGTTAAAAGGCCCAAGTGCTTTCTCTGCTTTTTGTTCCATTTTGGAGGAGGTCTGCCCTAACTTGCTGACATGTTTTCTCCTTGGCTATGAAGGTAAGGTCACTGTCTGCTCTGAAATGCTTAAGTGTATATTGGTAATGTCTTGGAATCCTTTGACACTAATAGTTACTTGCTATAATTAGTGTTTACTTTCTCTCTTCCACTAAAGAAGGGAGAGTATTTTTTTTCTCTGCATGGTTTGTATAAAAGAGAAATTCATGAAAAGGAAAATGTATTAAACAAATATATGTTGCTTTGAGCACTGTCGTTGAACATTTAAACTGTTAGCAAATTACTGTATTTTAACATTGCCGCTAATAACGAATAACAGTCAGGATAAGGGAAGGATTCCTAAGTAATACTGACAGGGCTTAGCTCAGAAATGTAACACTGTTATTTCAGTCTCTTTTCCATTTCTACGATATTTAAAAATAGACTGATAGTAGTCGTGTGTGATCTCCTCCACGTTTTTCTTGTGAGTTGTATTATTTATTATACCTATCAACAAATTACTGCTTAAAAAGGTCGCCTTACTAAATGTCAACAAAACAGTTGAAATTAATCAAAACGTTCTTTGGCCACCGGGAACCATTCACAGTATTTCAGAAACACTGACTAGATGTTAGCTATGATAACGTGAAAAAATGCGGTATTCACAATTATATCCTAGTGACCTATTTCTCAGTTTTCGTGTCTATTTTATTCCAAATTTGAGTCCTTCGAGTCTGAGTTTTCTCAGTAAAGATTGCAGTTATGTTTAAAGGTTGTATATAGAATGTCCTTTTAGCACGTCATTAAAATATTGTGTTTTACCAATCCATTTGGTAACAGATTTAAACACCTAGGTGTTACAGCTATTTATAAAGAAAAACTGTAGGACTGAGTATCATAAGGAATTTGATAAAATAAATAAGAAAAAAAAATCTAAAATCATTTCAACCTTTAAAATAGCTACGGTCTGTGTTGTTTTAACTTGACAGTTAGAGATCCAATTATTCTAGAAAGCAACAGACATTTTACCATAATTTACTTGTGAACAGATGTCCATACAGTCTAGCTTTTCAAGATCAATTTACATACAGTTTTATGGCAGTCACAGGAAAATGAAAGCATGGTGAATTTCTCAAGTGTTCTTGTGCATTTTAAAACATTCAGAATAGAATGCTTTATATGGACAACTACCAGTTTTGAAAAGGCTGCTTAAGGTCTTTTCACATCATCAGTGTTTTGAAAAAGTAAAACACAAACCTGAACACAACAGCTTATCAATATGTTATAAACCCAAGCCTTTGAGAATATTTATTTTGGACTCAAATTTTTTGTTTCCTCTAAATTAACTGCAAGGACAATACAGAGAACATTTTCTTTTACTCCACCTAAACATTTTATGCAGAAGCATGTCATAGAACAGCCTTACATCTTGCTGGGTGTACAAGGCTTGGGGACAAGTGCTATTCTAAAGGGTAGATTTGCACCCTCTGCAGCTGAGTGCAACTCAAGGACTTTGTCTCCCTGACAACATCATGGCAGATACGGAGGAAAAATAAGAAAGCCAAAGCTGCACATTTCTAAAAGAGTAAAGGATACTGTTGGAACAGCGTCCCCAATCCATGCTGTCTGTCTGAGCCTTGTGCAGGCAGAAAAATGCCTCGGGCTGCCTTAGCTCATTCACTATTACTCTTGTTCCTCCTCCCCCTCCCCCCCAGCATACATCAAATATGCAAAGCCCATTTTAGAATCTGTTATTGCTAACAATATACAAGATAACAGGCAAAGAAAAACACATGTTACGTTCACATTAAGACATGTACATAATATGTTTAAATTCACAAACATATATTGCAGATTCAGTTAAATTCCAGTTTGTTGTATATTGTGAATTTTTATAGATGGATTCTGATAAAGCCTGTTCTGAGGTACGGAGGAAGGTACGATGAAAAAGAGCGCTGTGTATTATTTCCATTAAAATAATTTTCTTCAGTGCCCTATAAGAGCTGATTAATAAGACAAAGGAATCAAAATGGAAGGAATACTGTCTGATTCAGACGCATGGTCAGAGGTTTGCTGTGCATGCGGTAAATGGCTTCAGCATCACAGCAGGCATAGCACTTGCGTGCCATCCTGCCCACTGTACTTGTTAAAGAGGCTCTTTATTGCAGGTTGACTGAGCACACCAACTAGAATCAATCCGTGCTATTGATCAACTGCATGCACAGCAGAGGCTAGTTTCTGTTTTCTGGACCTGCCCGTGTTGGCAGATATGGGTATTTTAATGTTTCCATTGTCTTCATGCCCTACAGAAAGAACCATCTGATAGGTGGTGGAAATGTGGCGTGGCTCCAAGAGGTCACTCAGTCTAATGTAGTTCCATGCAAAAACTGCAAACTGTGCTAGTGAAATGTGACCACTGAGGGATGTGCTGCCACTTCAACACAGTTGATTTAACACCACTTGGAACTCTTTTGCCTCATTATTTCAAAGAATTACACCCACAGTAATGTAAGAGGTGTTACAGCAGTATTTGTTTTTTAAGACACTTGTGACTTGAAAATTCTAATCCTCTCTTATAAAATTCTCACAGTAATATAAAGCACAACTCCTAGTCATTCCACATGAAAAAATATGTAGTTACTACTTGTCCATTTGATACAGCAGGAAACCAATTCTTTATTGGCTGAGCAAGAGTATATATGGAGTAATAATTTCAAATTTATTTGCAGAATGCTCATAAGTTTAGTCTGGCCAGTACCACTTAAGGCTATTTGAAATGGAAATATGGAAACAATGTTTTCTATAGAAGGTAAAAAGAAATTATATGTACCTAAAACAGTCATATGTTCAAATGCAACATCACAGATTGCATCACATCAAAGAGTAGGTGGCTTTTTGAACTATGTATCAACAATTACATTTCTTTATTGTTATCCAGACTGTATGCACAGACATTTCCCAGCATTATCAGAGCAAACAAAGCTGAGGGCTGTATCAGAGATGGAGCTGCATGACACCTGGGAGATGAGTGACCAAGAAGGAAGCCCTTCTGCTGAGGAGCACCTGAACCAATCATTCAACAAATACAGGTTAAAATTATCAGTATCGTGATGTTTTTAATGATCACAATATTTCCTGTCACACAGTTTCCACTAATGTGGACTACACCATAGATGCTTTCAAGAAGTTTTTCATTTGCATCCAATTTTATTTGGCAATTGTTAACTATGATTCAATTTTGTAAATTAATATCTTTTGATGCTGATGAATAGCAGGGATCACCTATTGTTACTATGTGTAATAAGGTCATACATTAATGACACTGCTGATTTTCAATGTCCAAGGACTAAGTACATACACAGAAATATATTTGACTCATAAAGCAACTTGCTTAAAATGTGAGAGACACTTTGCTTAATTCAATGAGCTGCCTAGCTGACAATGGACTACAGATAGCTCTTAATAGCTCATTAGCCATGAAAAAAATCTGTATATAGCATGGGCAGAAACTTGCAAACTGAGAAGAATGCTTAAAAAGTAGTTAAAAGCTGTACTTCTGTTCTGATGCGTCAGTAGCATATAAAGGTAAACATAGAAGCCTTCACACCTTTGCGAGTCTAGCTTAGTTTTGTTCAGTTTCAGCTACAGACTGGGTTACTCTACCTTGTGGAGACACTGTGAAACTTCACAATTGTGAAGTAATGGAACAAGATAGTAGTAGAAAGAGATAAGTTCATCTTGAGTAGCAGAGAAACACAGAATGGTAGAAGAATACAAAAAGACACTTGATGCTATATATTATGAGCTGAAACAGTACAGCATGGGCTACTCTATACTATCCACTGATGAATCCCCAGTAAGTTCTCTTTTTTTCTCTGTAAGCATTCATTTGTCTTCTAGGAAGCTTGAAATCATTTATAATCTGAACATGTGTCGTCTGGCTTTAAAGAGATAGTTCTGGTTCTGTAACATCACAAGACAATTCACTTACAGAAACAAACCAATTAAGAAGTGCCTGGAGGTGTAGAACCACACTAGGGAAGTAGTAGACAAATACCAAAGTTTTCCTGAAGCTAGTCTATATTAAGAAACACTTAATAGCTCTAAAAACCTCAAGCGGGTGCCATAAAACATGACACTATCAGAGCCTGCAGACAGACAGGTAGTATCACTATAACATTGTTGTATACATTCTTCCTGATAAGAATCACAGACCCACAATATCTTGTGTTGGACCCCCAAGGATTGTTGAGTCCAACCCCAGGCTTCACAAAATTCAAACCCTATGTCTGAGAGCATTGCCCAAATGCTCACTGAACTCCGGCAGCTTGGGGCTGTGCCACTGCCCTGGGCAGCCCGTTCCATGCCCACCACCCTCTGCTGCAGATTCTTTCCCTAACCCCCCACCTAACCCTCCCCTGACACATCTCCATGCTGTTCCTTCGGGCCCTGTTGCTGTCACCAGAGAGCAGAGCACAGCACTGCCCTCCACTCCCTGTGAGGAGCTGCAGCCGCCATGAGGCCTGCCCTCAGCCTGCCCTGCTCTGTGCTGAACAAACTCAAGGACCTCATACATCTTACTCTTCAGACCCTCCACCGTCTCCACAGCCCTCCTCTGAATGCTACGTCCTTACACAGTGGCACACAGACCTGCACACAGCGCTTGAGGTGAGGCCACACAGAGCAGAGCAGAACATAACAGTGCTAAAGGAATAGCTACTTGGACACACAGCTGGAATGTAACAGCACATAATTTACTTTAGCACCAGTGCGCTGGGAAAAAAAAATATATACATTGACACCAATTAAAAAACACAACAAAACAAAACAAATATTTCCACACTTTCTGTATGCTGACACTCATGTCCTCCACCCAGGAGAAAACTGTAGGTAACTGGCTTATGTTATTTTTTTCTCAAGTACCACACTTGTGTCAGCCATCAGAAAGAGAATCTTATATGGTCACCACAGTATCTGTGTAGACTAGAGTTTCAAGTGCTTGTAACAAACAGTGAAAAACGATGACCTCACTTTTAAAGAAAACAGTATAGCTGAGAGCAAAGCAAATGTGCCACCCACACATAACCTACATACATTCACACCTTACATGACAAAGTAACAGGCTTCCTATCAAGAAGACAACCGAGTGGAGACAGCATTTACCATCTATAAAAACACCAGCACAGTAACTGTGGTGTATCTAAAGACAACTAGAAAAAAAGAGAGAATAAGCAGAAGAGAAAATGGGAATTAATGGGAATTAGCTTATATGTTATAATGAATAAGTTATGTCCTTACAGTGAAAATCAGATGCTATCTTTTGAAATTGATGTTATGCAGGCCATTAATTTTCATGCTGCAAGCAACAAGAGGCTTGTCATACAGCTTGTCCATTTCCATGTAAATGCATTACATTTGTGTTCATACACGCATTACAGTGCGTGTAATTCACTTCTTCCTGAACTCTGCTTTATGGATTTCTTCTTGATGTTTACAATTTTGGAATGGCTTTGCTCTGTTGCAGAACATACCTTCCAGAAATCTATTACAATTCTATTTTAAAGCTTTTAAATCAGTTGTTAACATTTGAAATCCAACATTTTTCATTATGAAAAAACCCTCCGTTTTGGCAGAACCTCACTGTAATTAGAAGTCCTTTTGGAGAACAGACAGCACTGCTCTTTTTCAGCTAATAAAAATAATACGTACAAATTGTTTAAAGATCATATATTCAGGAGAAGTGCAGAGCTAAGCCACAGCCCCACAGTTTTACAATCCATTTGGACAGGACAACAGTACCATTTATTTGGATAGGCAAACGTTGGCTTCTGACACCCCTGAACATCATTACTAATTTGTGAATAATAATGTTTATGGTATTTTGGCATATATTATGTACTCCTTGATAAGAGCTCTGGAAGAACAATCCAATAATAATAATAATAATAATAATAATAATAATAATAATAAAAAGTCATGCTTTAATCTCAGTGCTGAGAGAGAATGGTGAAGAGAAAGGCCTGAGTATGTGCCAAGGCACTTTAGTCTAGCAACCACTAAAGAATTACTTGTGTTTTTCTGCAAGGTGATGATCTGTCTTGTAAACCTGAGTTCCAATTTAACTCTGATTTTTTCCTCATACAAATGTCAGATTACATACTACTATACATTAGGCTCAAAATATATACTAAATCTGTTTTAAATTTATGTTCGGACAAAATAAGTACAACTTTTTTGCTTTCTAGAAATTAAAATAAATGTTACAAAAAATAATTTCACAGTAAGATAGAATGATTGAGAAGATACTACAGTCACAAGCTCATGCAATGAATGGTGTAAATTGCTTTTTCCCCATTTCCATACCATCTATAAGATCATGGAAGTTCATCAATCTCTTTGGTTTAGAGATAGAACTTACTTTTCTCTGCAGTTAATACTTAGAATCAGTAATTGAAACATAAATTACCAAAATAGCAATGTTGAATTTACAGCTGCAAATACATTCTTTCTCTTATCTTCTGTCCTTGCCAATCAAAATCATAGGATTTGAAAAATCGTGTCTAAGAAGGTTGGTGCAGAACCCACGGCCTTGCAGTATTTAGAGCTGCAGGTCATCAGGCAAGTTGTGTATCTAATAAGAGCAGAAGGCTGCCCTCTGTACCACAGTAATTGTAAACTCAAGTAGCAACTGCAGCTTTTGGCAGTTAATGAAAACCTGAGGTACCCATCCCTGATAAAGTTCTGTTCAATTTGGCCACTAGGTAGCACCACATAACAGTTATTGCAAGTATCGTCGCTACCTACTGGCAATTATTACTGTGAATGATTATGAATTATTGTGACGTTATCATAACATTTCATTGCAATGATTTGTTTGCCTAGCTGTCCTGGGCATGCTACAAAACCAAACCAACAACAAAAATAGAAGGCATACGTATCAGAGGTCTAGAAATATTTCTTATTTCAATTTAGTAGTATTACTTATTGAGTTCATTATTTCATGTTCCTTACCAGCCAGTACAAATATAACTATGATGTTTCAAAGGTTTAGTGACGAATACTGCCTTTACTTCTTTGTGTTTGTTAAACAAAGTATTTCTTTTTGAATCTGTGATGCCCAGACATAGGCAAAGGGCACTCAAACACGACTCACTGCCAAATATGAGAATACATCACAGATGTGATAACTTTCACACTTCATGAACTTTGAGATGATTCCTTGCTGACCTGGAAACATCTCATATTCACCTTCTCATATTCAAATGATAAAATTAAGTGCAGGGTATTGTTAAATCTAGCCACCAAAGTCCAAACCAAATACAAGCCAGTAACCATTTCAGCATTCATGTTTCATCTGTTTTACTAACTGCTGCTGTTATACTCAATCACTTCAAACAGTCTATAAATGGTTCCTTTTTTGCATGCATATATCAAACCAAATCATACCACCAAGGACTTTCTACACCTGCTTTACATAGTTCACTGCTGCACTGTGTCTTATCCAGTCACAAGGCTGTGTATTGCTTAAATTCCATTAATCTAAAATGCTGTTTCTGTGCTCTGATGCATTCCATTGGCAAAGACTATTAGCCTCCTACCTCTTACTGAAAGTTTCACTTCAGTTTCTTCTTCTAACTTGTGAGACTGCATGCATCTAATCACAAGAAGGGGGCTATGTAAGATGGGTCTCCAAGCATGACAGGCAAAGGCTGTAGGACTGGGCTGTATCCAGAAAGAAATCCCTTTCAGGAGGACTTCAGTGAACACAGAACTTTGTTAGAAAATGCACGGTTCTCTGCTGGGAGGATCCCATTGCAGGAGACAGAGCATAGTACAGTACTGCAAATAATTCTTACATATCAAGTCTGAGATCTGTCATCGCACAGCTCTGTACCACTCTAAGGACTGGGGCTGAATACCTTGCTACCCAGCACTGTAAGCATGCCCCCTCCCAGATCTTCAGCTCTAAAAGCATAGTGGAATTACATACAGAAAACATAAGTGGAACTCTGTGAGGATTGATTCTATTTTAAAAAATCCAAAAATATTTTTAAAAAGTGGTAGCAGTGGGGTGGAAAGTTTGCTGAGGATACAAATTTACTCAGTGTAGTAAGTATGAAGGTGAGTGCAGGGAACTGTAGATGGGCCTTGTAAGACTAAGTGGCTGGGTAACAAAATGGCAGAGGAAATTTAGCGTAGATAAATGTGAAATGATGTATGTGGGCAAAAGTGTTCTAGGCTTTATGAATAAAGTGATGAGCTCTGAGCTGCCTGTTACCACTGAGGTGAAAGTTTAGGTTTGCACTAAACTTTGGAAAGCCAGGTTGGCACTCAAAGCATCCAATACCATGCACTGTGTAACAACCTGCACTTTCATCTATATAAATTGTTACTTCTGCAAACTAACTGCTCCACAAAATATGAAGTAAGTTCTAACATATTATAAATAACCAAAAGGCGGTTCTAGCTGAAGTTGCAGTTGCTTATGTAAGCTAACTATACTTATACACAATATTTACAATTTTTCTATAACAGCTGCGGTAACCATCACCATAGCAATGCATTATGCATGCTTTCTGAGGCAATATCTTGTGTCTGAAAATACCTAAAACCCAGTTATCTGTTCGTCCTTAGTTCAGCTTGTGACAAAACCAGAAAAAAAACACAAAGGTAGCTTTTGGCCTTGAAACTTTCTTTTCTGATGTTTGAATTTCCATAACTTCAGGCTTCTATGGTTAATCAATGCAGTCTTAGACTACTCTACCTTATTTTGCCTTATTTTTTTGACTGTTCTTGGCTAGAAATACTGAAAAGATTTGTCTTTTTACTAGAAAGAATCAGAGTACAGTGGTAATTCAGCTCCCATATTGTGGAAGTTCACTGAATCCACTATGTGCATATTAAGTAATCTCCTCACTAAATAGCCTTTTTTTTTTTTTTTTTTTTTTTTTTTTTTTTTGCATTAGGTAGGTTTTCCAGGTGCACTTTGCCTTGTTATAGTAGCAGAGATATGAACAAGAGAATTGGACAGCCCTATAGCTGTCCATCTGTCAGTCTGTCTGTTCTCCCTTCCTTCCATCCTTCCATCCATCCATCCATCCACTCACTCAGGCAGTATTTCTCTCTTAAGATTTCTTCTCTTCTACAATGTTTTGTTATTATAAAAGTGAAGGTTTTGGTAAATATTAATAAAATGGAAATGTCAGTTTTGAGCAGGCATATGTATCAAAGGAAGTGGACTTAGCAATATACGTTTCCACTGTCACTGTGCTGATGAGTCACTTGCGATACACAGATACTCTTGCCATATTTTAAACACTCCTTGAGTACAGGATGATACAAAATGACTGCATCTTAACAAAAACTTCTCAGAGAAGCACTCTGTCTTAAGAATAGAATGTACTTAGAAAAATTACAGCTCTTTAAACTTACATATTCTTTGCTTCTATTTCCTCCCCAACAGCAATGAATCATAAGATTACCACAGAATTACTTTTTCTTTTGGTGCTGTAGGCATATGCTCTGCTTGCAGACTGAGAAAAAAAATCTATCAAGCAATACATAATAACATCATTTAGACCTTTCTGTCATAGCAATACTTCCATATAGACATAACTCCCAGGTCAGGAGAGATGTTTATCAGTCTCACCTGAGAGCTCCAGGAACAGAAGTAACACAAAATGCTAACAATACTATCAAGAAGCTGATATTCAGTTTATGCAAAAGAAATGCATTATTGCTGCTGATCTTGGTATTATTCACAATGTTTATATCACTAGAGAGTACTGGGAATTTTGTGTTGAATGTTACATGAATAGCCATGAATGAGTTTTAAACTCTTTAAAGTCCTGCAGTCAAAGTATATGTAGGTACTTATTGTGCAAGCCAATGATTTCTCAAGAGGCAGAGAGCTACATACACAATCACTTACAGCAGTATTTCAAACAATCAAATTACTTTTTTTTTTCAAATTTTTTAGATTGAGATATAAACAAGACTATCCACAAATATGTGAATAAAGAAGAACATTAAACCTAGAGTATCTTGTAGACAAACACATCAGCCCTAATGACCATTCCTCACTATGCTATTAAACCTAAGTGGAATGCATTTATATACATTTTTTATTTATGGTGCATATGTCACAGCCATAATGATCTAGAATGCCTAGATTCAATACAGTTTCTTTTTACAATAAATTCTTCTTCCATAGCTTAGGTTTTATTAGTAAATATGGAAGGAGATTTTAACTTCCTGTTTAAGTAAGACGTAACAAATGACCTTTGTAATTTTTTTTTTAATTGCATTGTATTGGATTTTAAAATTCTTACACAGATATGTGTCTATTTTCCATCTGTGCAAAATTCTGCACACTTGAGGCTCTTATTGTCAGCAGCAATTAGTGTAGAGGAAAGGAGAGGATATTAAGTAGGCATTTCAGAAGTCTTCTTTAATTTTTCCACGTCAGCTTCAGAGCAATTACATGATCCAGTATAGATCAAGGGTGTAAAAATGTTTAAAATGATGAAAAATTGCTAAGGTTGTTGTACTGCAATATTTTGAGGCAAAGCCCTGACCAGGTCCACTTATAAAGCAATTCAAATGTGTGATCACAAGCCTCGTACCATGATTTTGATTTCTATTAATAGGATTGGAGAGGAATCTTCCACAGTATCGGATTGTTGAAGGCTGGCCGGATCTTTGGGTCTACCTGGTCCCTCTCCTGCCCCAGCAGGGCCACCCAGAGCAGGGTGCCCAGGCCCATGCCCAGGCAGCTTTTGGAGATCTCCAAGGAGATCTCTCTTTATCTCCACAATGTCTGGGTGACCTGTGCCCATGCTCCATCACCTGCACAGCACAGAAGTGCTTCCTAATGGCCAGATGGAACCTTCTGTCTTTCCATTTGTGCCCACTGTTTCTTGTTCTTTCATCCAGCACTACTGAAAAGAGAGCTCTATCTTCTTTACAACAAAACTAAAACCATCCAGTGTTCCCAGGCAATCTCCCATATACTATGAAACTAAAGCTTCCAAGCTAAAGCTTAATCCTTCACACCCTTGTTTGCATCAGTAATCCTCAGTAATTGCATCATTTATTGACATGACTAAGGCTTTGGGAGAACTGTTCTAGGATAGTAACATTTAAATATTGGTACTTTATTAAAGAGCTTAGCATCAAGAGTACTGCTTGTATTTAAAATGTTTTACACTTCACTGGAGTAGCAAACATGATGCTTTTATTCATTGCTTTGTTCATTTCTGGGTGTATTTGTAGCTGAGATGGATGGAATTGACTGCAAGTTAGTTTGGCCTGTTGTGTTTATCTCTCAAGCTATAGTTACCATGCTGAGGGGAAGAACCCCATTGGGTGGAAAGCTCGGTGAAAACTGAGGACTGGTGGTAAACAGCAGCTAAAACAGCAAACAAAATAACACCATTCACTGTTCATTTTACTGTACCTCAGAAAAGAAGAGATGTAAAATCATTACGAGTATGGTGAAAATTATTTGCAATACATATAATTACTCCTATAAGTAAAGCTATCTCTCTAACTAAAGAAAGTTTAAAAAAGGGGATTGCTTTATTTAGACAGGAGAGTAGGAAATGACAAAAGGTAAGCAATGCTGGATTTGAATTGCATTATGAATGAACTGAGATTTTAAAACACTGATAGCAAGAATCCCTCTTCACTTTTTTCCTGAGACAAGAAAAAAATGGAGCTTAAAAGAACAGAGAACAGAGCAAATATTTTAATTATATTATCAAAATCAAAAGTAATTTGTAGAATTCATTGCCAACTGCTATGATCAAAATCAGTAACGTAAGGAGACTCAGAACTGCATTTTATTTTTGAACGCATAATATACACATCAATAATCTCACTAACAGTATCTTTAATTGCTCTGCCATATTGCAAACCCAAGTCTAAGAGAAAAGTCCCCTGGAAGGATTTACTACAGGCATTTATGGCACTACTCTACCTAAAATCCAAAGATCAGGCAGCTGTGATCACATATCCCCAGCACATCATCTCTAGAGTCTATATGGATAGTGCGGGAAAACAAAATCTATCTACTCTGCACCATCAACATAGCTTTACAAGGCTAAAAACTAAACAAAAAAATGTAGATAAAATTCACAGCAAATGAATGACTGTAGCCAACATCACATTTGTCCAAAAAACCCTTCAAGATCACCTGAAGAATTTCAGAATGCAGTGAATCCTTGTATACTGGTGCTGGCTTCTATTGAGATTTGTGTTCCACTGTGCCTGCTAGTCTTGTGGCTTTTGTAAGATGCAACTGATAAGATATTCCAGGCAAAGTTTGGACCTTTATGTGCACCAGTTACAATCTCTTCTTCTCAAGGCTACTTTCTCAATTCCAAATAAAAGGATTTAAAAAAACCCAAAACATACATATCGGATGTTTCAGAATGTTTCTTAAATTTACTCTCCCTAAAAACCATCAATATGATTTTGCATAGAAAATAAAATGGAAGATACTTTTTTACCATGTTACAGTTAAAAATAATATAGCAGGGATTAGATTAATTATTTACCATTCAAAACTGATCCCTTTTTGTCCTAACATTACTGAATAATAGGGTTTTTATGATTTAAATACCACAGAATATCTTAAATATGTTTTCTGATAGATCTGGGGCAACAAATCCCTTCTGGACATTTATCTCTGAAATTACATTGAGAGGAATAAACAGCTGTCGGGAATATAAATGCTAACTCATCAGAATGCTGACTCAGTGCTGTGGAAATCAAAATATGTTCATACACCGCAGAGGTAACATGTCATACACCAACAAGTCATTTTTTTCTGTTGGGCAACCGTAAACCAGTTGAATTAAAATGCTGGAAAAAAAAAACCCAAAAAAACAAAAACTGAGGAGTAGAAAGCAAATTATAAATAACACAAATCCTGAGGACCTTGAAAAGACCTGCCATGCAACGGAATAAACAGCAACCATCATCGCCAGGATTTGTTAATCTGTCACCTTCAGCGGTAACAAACCTACTCTTTAACAAAGATTATCTCAATAATCATTATGTGATTAAAGGCTCATTTCTGCTTTCCTTGCAATTAATGGAATTTAAAAATTTTGTGGAAGCAGGATTTAGCATTGAAAGAATATAGTACTTAGGTGAAGGTTCCCATTAGAGACATTGGTTCAGTTTATTCACAAAATATGAGTTGAGTGCTAGTGATTTTTTGTGCTAAGACTTCTTAAGGGTGGAAATTTGTTGCTGGAGAAGATGACTGTATTTTACTGAAATATCTGATGTTCTGCCAAGAGATGTAAGAAGATTTCTTTTATTTTAAAGTAAGTTTTCTTCTGGTAATAAATTCTCCTAGGGAAATAACTGCTATCTAGGCATAATTTCAGGACTTTTTATCCAGATGAAATTTATCTTTGATACCTTGGGTCAACTATATTGACTTCAGTTGAAGCTGTCTGTACACTGTGACAAAGATTTTGGCTTGTTCTTGAGTCTTGTCCAACAAAGTAATGACTTGGACTCACAGTATATTTTCTGGTGGAACAGATTATATATTTAATGCATTTATTGCATAATATTCCTAAATTGCATATACATGTGAATGTATTTGTGTATATATTCCTAACACCATTTCTACAGTCAGTCATCTTCCCTTTCACATTTCTTTATAGATTTACATCTAACTCTTGTGTCAGATACATTCCTTGCAGAATTCAACTGTTATTTCATAAAGGGACAAGTGCCTAGTCCACTGGATATATATTCTGCAATAGGTTTTGCAGCAAAGTTGCAAATGAAGAATTTACTTTTTGAAAGCATGACCCAGGGCATTACTCAGCAATGATGGCTGTCAAAGGGAAAAAGCAAAGGAGAATGAGAAAATTTATTTTGAAATATGACATTAAAGCTAAAGATTCTTCCCAGTGAAAAAAACAACCTCTGCCAAAAGACAGAAAATCTAAAACCAGAAAATCTAAAGCAGCTCATACAATGAATTTCCCAAAGGTAAAAGATGATAGAACGCAAGTTTATTGCTTAGAGAAATCATAATATTCATAAAGGCATACTAAAACATAGAAGAATTGACTTTCTTTCTTAATTTTGTAACCTCAAGCTTAATTCCTTTATTCACTACCACTCTTCAAGTGATCAAGATTTCTCAAACTGGAGTCTTTCTGGGCAGCAGAATTTCTCTGCTGGGCTCCTTGATCCTGTGGCATCTTTGTCATGACTAAGTTATCATACTGTTTCACAAGGCAGCCCCAGGTTCTGCAAAATCCAATTTAGAGGCATTGTTTTATTGCCCAAGGTAAAGTAGTCTTCTTTCGTAAACTGAGTGGAATTTGCCCTGTACTGTCATGTTAGGTCTTCTAGTTTCAAATCATCCAGCTGTTACTAATTTGTTATGTAGCTAGTATCTCCTTGTGCTGTATGATCTATAAGCAGACAGCCCTTCTGCACATTTTTAGACATCAACATGTTTAATAACATACAGCATTTTAAAATCTTCATGCAGATATTACAGAACAAGACCGTGACTTGGACCTACTTCAGATTTACTCCGGCTTGTTGTGTTTGGTTTGAAAAACTACTTAGTTCAGCAATTTTCTGTATTTAGTCCTAGGACATATGAAGCAATTTCTAATTACTTCAATTTTTTTTTTTTTTTGGTAGGTTATTTTGCATGGTTTTGTTTGTTAGTTTGTTTTTGTTCAAGTGGTACCTCATCTTCCATGTTAATTTTTGTTGTTGTTGTTAAAATAACCTTACATGAGAAGCTACAAGGAAATCTTTCTTATTTGTAGTCCTAGATATAGGATCTGTGATCTTGCCTTCTTAACTTCTTGGCCTACAAAAGATTTGCTGGTTTGGAAAGATGGTTATCTTGCCCAGACTTTCACATCTGGCACCAAGATCAGCTCAGATAGATAGAATCTGAAGCAATTTAACCTCTTGCTCTAATTCCAACTTCTGCTGAACAGCCTTTCTTCAGCTGTTCTGCTTCCAAATTAGCCTAGGATTTCTTATGTCATAGCAGTTCTAATCCTTCTAGTTATGGACATGATATCCAGTAGCTGACCCAGGACAAGATTTTCACCTTAGCTACGCATTTTTTCTTGCAGAATTCAGATAAAATTTTATTTTGTTTTGTATGTCCATTTCATATTAGCAACTTCATTTTCACTGATGCTGCAACCATGGATGTCATTGTGGATTACTTCTGAAATTGGATTTTTATCTTGAGTAGTCCTGTCAAAAATAAATTCATTTATCCAGATGTGGCCCCTGGCTTCAGATTCTGTAGTTTAGCTTTCTTGTTTGTATTAAGAGTAAGCTTTAGTTTTGCTGCTGATCTCAGTGGGACTTTGAAAGGCTCCTCTTCTTAGGGCTCTGTTTGGATTATGCAGTTTGGTTCCATCTTTTTTTTTTTTTTATTACCTTCCCCTTCTCCTTTAATTCACCTCTTGCCATCACGAAGCCTTAAGAGTGTAGGCACAGAATACATAATTCAAGAGCATGAACTTTCAAGGTTTCCTAATCCTTCTCTTGTAATATTTCTGTCACAAATTTTGTATTTTCTATGTTGAGTTTATTCCTTATGCCTTTGGCAAATTAGTTTCTATTGGGAACATATACCTTGGGGATTTTTACCCCACACCAGAGCAGTTAATGACTATGCCAAGTCTCTGCTTCCAGCAATTCCATTTGGGATTCTGGAATATACGATAATGAAGCCTGACTATCTCTGGAGTGCTGTGATATTTCTATATGATAAAAATAATAATAAAAAAAAAGCACAGTTATTTGGGATCAGCTCCTCAGATAAATCTAGTGCCTTAGAACTTTACTTCTTTAAAAGTGACTTCTCTCTAAATCCACTGAGTACTTTAAATAGAAAATAGGGTTGATCCTCAACTAAGGTCTGACACTAAATTCTTGGTGATAGCTCTTTTTATATCCAGCAAACAAAACTCCTTAAATCAATGTAAACTCTCTGAGTAATAGGAATTTTAAGAGTGCCAGTACTGCAGGATAATAAAAACCTGGCACAGAGACATTGCTGCCATGGGGAAATGTTAGGTTGTTGCATTAACTAATAACAATAGACAAATTAATCAGTTTGCTTGCTTTTTTTTTTTTTTTTTTTTGCTGTCAGCTTGGCAGACTGATTAAGTTCTCTATTACTGGCTAGGTTAAGGGTTTTATTTTTGTCTTATTTTCTTATAAGACTATTTTGTTTTGGACAATACCATCCTCATTCTATTTGTAGGTTTCCATGGACATCTCACTGTAAGGCTAACACTTGTGATGAAGAACAGCATCAGAATAGCTGGTCCCCCTTGGGATGCATTTGCTCATTCTTTCTATCTGGATCGCTTAAAATCTTCAAAGACCAGCTGTACCTGGGTATTAATGCTCTTTCAGGACCATATGTTCCTCTTCTGCATTAAAATCCATGTAAGGGGGACGCTTACATAAAAATCTTGCTGCAAATTATTGCCGCATGCTCCTTCTGTAAGGGATAAGGGATAAGGGACAAGCAGGAGCAAATGATTTTAATCAACCCATGGTAGGATACTTGAACAAACATGGATAGCTCTTTCTCTTGCCTTTCTCCAGCCCTCCCCCAAAGTAATGGTAACTGCTGCCTGGAAATAACTCTGGTCTATTTAGATGAGTAGAAGGCAGCTCTTTTAGAGTTATTTGTTGCTACACACACCATACAGATAGGGTGGAAAAGTAGATGTCATAGACATATATCTCATTCTGCAGCATTTCAAAACATATTCTGTGCAAGAATTTTGCCCATGTACTTCCTGTATTCTACACATGCAAATAACCCATCATTATTAGTACAAACATAGAAAAATAAACATAACATGCAGCCAGAAGGCACAAGACAATAATTAAAATACCATTTCCAAGTTGTTTGGTTTCCTGGGATTGTTCATCCCTTTAATAATGTTTCTCTATTCTTTATGTGAATTTCCTTATAACTTTCCCAGTAGTTAGTACTGAAATATAGGCAAGTGAAATACACATCCACTACAAACAAATGTGAAAAGATGAAGAATATTTTCATAAACCATCTCCAAACCTTTTTTCATATAAACCTGGCATATGCATGCCAGGTGATGGAATTCTTCTTTTATCTGGGTTGACAAGAGTGTGTAAAACAACAATTATGTAAGCTACAGTAACTAGCTGTCTCTGAAAAACACAGTGAAGTAACAGGATGGAGGAATATTATTTGAGGATGGAGGAGTCTGCCTCTTCTAGAAGGTGGCTTTGCAGTCAAATGCGCAGCACAATGTATCAGCAACTTCAGGGCTGCTGCTGAACAAATGGGAGCACTGCCACTCTGGGCAGGTGATAGAAGGCGAATTTAGATGTTCTTAGAATGCTTCCAGTGGACTGACAAGAAAAATTTAGCTTACAATATTGAAGGGGGAAGCATCAAAATAACAGCACATCAAAAGCAGCAATGATCTAGAAATGTCTCAAGATTTATGTTGGGTCTGCAGAAGAAGTTTTGAGAAAATCTGTGGGAATTTTACATGGGTAATTTCTTCACTAACTTCCTTCTATTTAATGGTGGTCAGAAAACATACAAATATCATGAGCATGTGTTCAAGGTGTCAATATAAAATAGCAGAAAATAAAGCCTTCTTGTTTCATCTAGTGAGGGCCAATTGAGTTCAAATGGCAAATAATGGTTTCCTAGAATAAAGTTTGCTAACGAGATTCAGGAAAATACAGAATGAGACAAAAGGTCATAAGTGCATGTACTGTAGATTAGAAGGATAAGAAGTGGAAAACTTTTTAAAGTAATGTTATATACCGAAGCAGAAATGCCTGTCATCTGTGTGTGTTAGGTGTATTAACAGATAATTGTTATTTGTACAGTAGGATGACAATGCATTTGTAAAGAGAAAAGTTCTTTGTACTGCACAAGACCTATAGAAAAGAGAATGCAAATTAAGTCTTAGGATTTCATGAAGGTTTGGATAACTCTTACAGTCAACTTCTTCAGGAATTCATCAGTCTAAAGTTTGGTGTTTTTTATCATTGTACTCTTTCGATGAGGCAGGTATAAATTTGAAGATGACAGAAAGGGAATGAGATTCTATGCATTATATTTAATTTAATCATATTCACTTGGATTCTTAGCTATGACCTTGAATTTGGTTATATTTGCAATATAATTCACCAGAGAGAAGATGAGCTTCTGGAGCATTAGATTTGTCATGAGATGTCAGATTTCTACACCAAGTAGGAGGAAGAGTAACTAAGAAATGACATTGGTATTATCCTAATTTTAAATTCATCAAAAGAATAAAATTCCTTATGGCTGGAATAGCATCAGAGTGCTTATACATAGGTTTTTTCTCCTTGCTACTGGAAAACAGCATCCTGCCTCTATGCTGGATGATTTTTCTTATTGTGCTTTCCACCCCTTGGGAACTGCTGGTATCAGTGTTGCATAAATCACTGGAAAGTTTCCTTCTGGTAAAATATCAGTACATTGTAAAAATGTACAGAAGTCATAGGTAACTGAAGGTATTTACTATATCACATCATCAGGTGCAGCATAATGCTAAGAGAGACATGCTTTCAGACCTTGCAGTGGTAAGATGGCTTTTAAAAATAATGTGAAGTACTTAGAGAAGTGTTCACATGAAAATATAGGAAGACAAAAGCAGAAACGATTTCTGTTTCATTCACAGTGTGGATACCATAATAATAACATTTCATAAATGCTCAACAGATGGTATGTACGGTTTCTGGTTATCATGTCATGCAGAAGATAACCAGAAACTTATGACCAGAACTTATAACCAGAAACTGCATGATAAGATAACCAGAAACTTATCTGTTGTAAGGAGTGAATCAAATGCAGAGTGACCCACCTTAGTTTTTGACTTCAGCTTCACAGGAAACCTTCCCTACAAACTGTTGCAGAGCTTGTGATTTATTGCTGTTGTCAAAGTAAAATGCATAGGTTACCAGACTGAATATGTTTTGCAGTGACTACTTGCAAGTATTGGTGTTTTTATTTTATTCTACAAATACTACATCTTCTGTCTTCTTCAGAGATCCATACACTTTCTTGTACCGTCAGTGTACGCTAAGATACTTTCAAACTGCCCGTGCTGAAAAAAGGTATCTTCAGCTACTTGTGAGGTCACTCACAAAAATGGAAACACTATTTTTGGCTACATGAGCAGAAATGAAACTTGTTTTCCTTATTTCCATTTGAATACTCACTGCTATTTATTTTTCCAGTCACTGCTTTATTCTGTTTGTTTGTCACTAATGTCCAGGCAAAATTCTGGTGGAAGAATATCCCACTAGACTTGTGTGAAGTTAGCTGACTTTGTTTAGTGAAATGAGTTGAGCTTCTGTAGTTTGGGAGTGAGAGCAATGTGTATGCTAGACTAGCTTGGACAGTGGATTTGCAGATAAGTGAAGGAGGTTTGAGAGTAGCCTTGCTCACCATCCATTGAACAATGGTCTCTTTTGCGTGCTCTGGTTTTCAGACCTCAGTAGCAGTACAGATGGTTCTGAGGAAGAGTTTGTGCTATGGAATAAAACAAATGGATTTGCAGAATTATTTAGGATGTCAGTACAGATCTCTATTTATGGATCTGTTAGTTATTTTCCAAAGATTGTCCTTCGTATATACTAGAGGAATTTTCACAGAATCTAAAAGTAAGGTTCCTCAAGCAAAACTAAAATAATAAAAAAGAGAGCTTTCTTCTCATTGTTTTCTTGCGTCCTGTCTTGCTGTTTCAAAGACTGGAAAGTCAATGCACAACTCCAAAAAAATACAATGCTGAGTAAGAAGCATGCAGTTTCATAACTACTTGGGTTTTCCTTACATGCAGATGGTGGGTAAATTGCTTGGTTGGCAAGATAGCAAGTGAGCTCTGAAGCCCGCTGTTGTATCATGAGAAAAAAGGTTGTAGGTTATACTGAGAAGAGTAATTACACTGTAAGTGTTACGCAGTGCATGTTGGCACTGTAGCAGTGCAGATCACAGCTTGATAGACCTTGGGACAGATACTATTCAGGTCAGCTCCAGGAAAACACTCACTGTAAACACTGCTTCCAACATTTGCTGAAATACATGGACTAAACAATGCAGCTAGACCCTCACATGGTATAAAATGATGACTTTAGTGAAGCCTTATTATTTTATGCCCTCTGGGTACATCTGACCCTAACAGGGTCTTGCTCATGCTTTGGATGCTTCAGGTAAAGTGTTAGATAATAAGAAGCAAACAAAGAACAGGGACAGAGTTCTTTGTTCATGGTTCAAGGACAGAGTATTAAAATATAAATTCATTTAATATATTTTGCCAATTTATTTTTGGGACATCCTAGAACATAGAAATATTTAGATTTAAAAGAGTGCTAATGTGATTATAGATTTTAAGTTAGAGGAATAAAATCTTCTAAAAAACACTATTGTATGTATTTCTGTTACACTAATGTCTTAAAACAAATCAAGAGAAGCTGATCTGATCAGAAAAAATGTCAAATAAGCTGCAATAACAGCAAAAGGTGATTTAAGTCTGTTCACCTTACTAGACAAAATCTTAGTAGTGCATTATTTACTTCACCTAATTCTTTAGCTTAGAAACACAAGAAAAAACAAGCATAAAGAACAGAAACCAAAACAACCAACCAAACGAAAAAAAACCTCTGTGCACTGTGTTAAGTAAGTAATAGTAAGTTGCCTAAATCTCCTCTTTCTCCCTTCTGCTATTAATGCGTTTTTTTTCCAGGATGTGAGGCATTATGCAATTTGATAGTGTAATATCAAGAGTGCCATAAAGGCAATTTTATTTTTATACTGGGGCAATTAAAAAAAATAGTCTACTCACAGCAAATTTGGAGCCAGATTACCTATGCCAAAAGTAGCAATAACTGCAGTATAGAAGAGAAGATAAAATTGATTGTGTCTTCCCTGAAGAAGAGGGCAGAAAATTGCTTATTTGTTATAAAAATCAGGTTTCTAGCAAGATTGTTGATCTGCACATGAGTTCTCCTTGTTTATGAACAAATTATTGGAGGCTGAAGAAGCCTGAACACCAGTTAGTAAAAAAAGCTTTTAAATCTGTTTTGTAGCCAAATTTGAAGTAGAAAAAGGACATTAATTACACAAAGATACCTGTATCTGTAATGAACAGAACCATTCTTCATGATGTATTTATTAGATAGTCTCTAAGGAAACTGCAGAGAAAAACTTTTTATGTACTTAACTTCCATATTCCTGAATGTAATCCAACTGTTGATTATTTAATGACATATTTAAAAATTTTATCACATTCTTATATTGAAAAAAATACTGTACATTCATTTTGTATATATTTGGGCCAATTTTCAAGGATGAGCAAGAATGTGAGATACCCAG
Organism: Gallus gallus; assembly: GCF_016699485.2. Lineage (NCBI taxonomy): Eukaryota > Metazoa > Chordata > Aves > Galliformes > Phasianidae > Gallus > Gallus gallus. The sequence goes on along the minus strand of NC_052541.1, from coordinate 6,208,308 downwards.
CCAAAGATGTAACACATATTTTGAACTAGGCTTTCAAAAATTGAAGCATTTTTAAAACTTTGGCTCCAGAGTTTCTTCAAGCTGATATTTAGATTGACACACTCACACATAATGGGAGAGCTTTACTTTCCTGGAATGTTAGGAATGCTACCTCTGCTATTTTCTTAAAACTAAAAATGCAGCGACTAAAATATCTAAACTTACAAACTCTTAACAGCAGAAATAACTTCTGCTCTTCAAAATTCGATTGGATTTTGCAAATTTTTGAAGATACACACTGCAACTCACTACTGGATTTTGAATCTAACCCACTGTCTCTCATAGGATAGAATACCATGATGCTAATCCATGGCAGAAGCTAACTACTGATGAAAGCATTGCACTCCCTTATTCTTAGCTGCTCTGCAGCTGATGGGAGCTTCCAGTGTACAGCTGCACCTGCATGCTCTAGTGACAGCCCGTCTGTCTCTCTCTGTTGACAAGAGCCTACTCCCCACCTACAGACACCACGGCATGGGCCAAGATCGGCTCACACATACTGGCATCAACCTCCACCTCCTCAGGGTCTGTCCATCTATCTGCTAGATGCATCTTAGCATGCTAGATTGAATCTTAGGATGAAATCCTTCAACCTTTTGTGGTCATCCTTTCATCATAGCACCCCAGACAGTCACAAAGAAGTTCCTTGCAGCATTAAGCTTTAGTTAGTAGGTTTATCTTTCAGTAGCTTTTCCTTTCTTTATTCCCACCTGCTTAGCTTATTATCTTAAGTTTTATGACCCATCAGGATGTTACAACAGATTGGTATATAACAACAGTATAATCATTCGGGAGCCAGATCTGCAATGTGTACCAAAACTTCATGGATGTTTCCTTATTTAGAAATAACAGGAACATTTGGCATATATTGATACCAACAAGTATTGAGCTCTTGTGGGCTTAAAACCATAATTTAAAATGTGACTACTTCATCTATGTTTTAAAAGCCCTGTTTGTCACTGGTTTATAATTTATGCTCTTTTTTCTTGTTGTCATTTTCGATTTTATTCAGGTCAGACAATGAAACAAGTAGCTAGGAGTCACTCAGGTTTCATGTTTTCATCTAGTTTCGCTTCTCCCGTGCCTGCCAAGAGTAATACTCGACTATTACTAATTATTTATAGGTGGAGCTGATTGATCAAAGTTTGTCAAAGAAAAATTCTGCTTAAAATCAGACAATATGTTTTTAAAAAGTTAAATTATTAGCATAAACAATATCTAATGATCTTCTCTAATAGTTTTGTGTTCCTTTCATTGTAGATTACTGTGTACTTGACTCTAATTATAGTAAATCCTATTACATTAATTCTCATCGTACTGGTAATCTGATTATCTGTATAGTGTAAAAGTCATACAGATTGTAGTGACAATGACTTATTTCCCAGAAGTGAAAAATGGGCTTCATACTTGTAGTAAGTGTACAAATATGCAACTCGACATATAAAACAGCCTTCATCTCACATTCTGAACAATTTCAACATATTCATGCAACATGCAGCTGGCCTTCAGGCTTTACAGTCCCATGGATATGGAAACATTTCCATTAGGATTTAATCAAAGATATTAATGAACCTAAATCAGGGCCTGAATTACTATCACTTCATAAAATGAGGCATGCATATATTTTCTGGCACAAGAAGCTCCTGAAACTTTAGTAACACTTTCTCTCATTTTGATTTATTTATCTTGATATGTACAACTACCATGCACTGAACTCACTATTCCAATTTTAAAATGTAAAGGAAATGTAGAGAGGTATTATTTCTAGACATCTGAGTACAGCCTCATGAATTGGTCTTCTTTCTCTATTTTTTCACAAACAACAGTTCAACAATTCAGAAATACAACTCCAATTTTCATTCATTTGTTTGTTTTCAGAATGCCACACCCTCACTTGAGGGAACCATCATTATTCCCTGCTTTTCACAGTTCCCCCTTTTCTTGTAAGCGTTGTGTGCTGGGAGACTTTCCCATAGGGCATATCATCTGAAAATGAAAGCTACTAGCAACTCTACATTCCAGAATGATAGCAAAGTCTGGTCACACTTCACATCAGAATTGCATACTCTCTCAGCCCTAACAATGTGCAGTTAGCAAGACTAATTAATTAGATCTTTGTGTATACCGAAGCTGTGATGTGTTGCAGATGGTAATATATTTCTTAGAATCTTTTATGGGAAGTGATGCCACTTACGCTTCTTTTTCTGTTGCATCTCACATCGAAATTGTGTGCTTGGTGATTTCTTCCCTCCAGTAGTTTTCTACATGAATAATCTGTATCAGAGAGCACTAATGGAATTCATGCATATGCTTATCTTTTTCTACATTAAGCTTATTTTATCCTGTGAGAGGGTCATGTTTGTCAGGCATAATGTGATATTTGGATAATTTTGACTTAAGGTGCTTTTCTTTTTTTTTTTTTTTCAAGTAATGTCTTAGAATTACAAGTTAGCAAGAAATAGCTACAAGTATTGAATAGATGGTGGCAACACAGATCCACCTTGCACTAGCCTGAATTACTGGCTTTAATAGAATTTTTAATTGTAAAATTTGATAATGATAGTATAAAGGAGTTCCACATCAGACCCAGTAGAAAAGCACTAAGACTGTCCATACAGAACAATAGCTCTGACTAGAGAGGCACCTGCCTGCTTGCAACTTTCTTTTAAAATTTTAATAGTATACTCTAAGAAACCTGTTATTGTTGACAATCTGAAGATAAATGAAATACATTAATTCTGTGAAGATATTTGAGGAAGAAAAAAATAAGCGCTGGAGTCTCCACATCTGATGTACCTGTAGATCCTAAGGATCTCCCTTTGACAAATATAATGCATTTTTTTTTCCCAGAAAGAAAATAGGACGTATGAAGCCTACACATTACATTGCAATGGCAAGGAAATCTGTTTCAGTATCTGTCTTGCCTGAAGGATCTGCATTAATGTTGTTAGTAAAAGGGAATCCTTATTAATATTACGATTAGAATTGAGCAACTGTGAAAATTAACAGGACTAGTACTAAAATGTAATGCAGAAAAAGAACTCTTCTGGCAAAGGGAAAGATTTAGATGAAATTGGAATCCATATGGAGATCAGTAGTCTAAAGTCATGTTTTAAGTAAGTGTTGCATCACAGTCTGGGATTTACAGTGCCATTTTACCAATGGAGTTGTGTAATAAAAAGTTCTCAAATCATATGAAGTACCACAGGAGAACAGAATTCAATATGCATATCTCAAGATTTTTTAATCAATCATTAGAGTAAAAATTAGTAAGGAGAACAGATATATTCTAACCAACAAAATATTAATTATTCCATCTACACTGTAGCAACGGAATTGAAAAATAGATGGAATGGACAATATAATGTTATGAGTAGTCCCTTTTTTATATAGACTAAAGCTAAGGTTAAGACTTCTAAAATGCAAATAGAAGATTAATAAAAGATTAATATGCCATAAAACCAGCAACAAGTTTATTTAATGTCTGTTTTAGCTCAAATATGATTTTGACATCCTCAAAAATGAATGCACTTGACTGCTCAAAATCTACTGTTAAGGCCTAATCTACCCTCAAAAGATGCTGATGTAGTGACTACAGCACCAATAAGGATGCCATTTATTCTAGTAAAATTTTTATTTATTCATTTTTGCCAGACAGTGTAGCTTATACAGGCTTGCTAAAAAAAATAAGTTAAATCAGCAAAAATTAGTATTTTTGCTTGTCTGCCAGCACAGCTAAGGCAGTTAAATACAGTTTCTTTTTCCTCTTTATTGTTGAAAACAATTTTCCGCAGCTCAAACTTTTAAAACTGCATTTCTGTAATGTTTCCATAGAGTCCTTCAAATCAGACCTAAATTTCTCCACGTTCTGTGAGTTCAGTCAAGACTAAGTGACACAGGTGAGAGTTTGGAAAGGGTGCAGCTAACGACAACTGGCACTACGTGGCCAGAAAGCAAGATAAATGATGGGCTTACTTAAATTGAACACAAACTCAGCAGAAGCAGATAATACTAAGAAGTCTTGCTTTGCGTTACCTGCAATCTCCTATTCTGACAATATTAGGATAAAAAAAATTAATGACTGATGTAGTTTAGGATGAAACCAGTGTTAAGACACCGTTACACTCCCTTATTATTATGGATGGGACTATGTGTAGGTCTAAAGGGAGGTGTCCTTACCTATAGCAGGGGGGTTAGAACTAGGTGACCTTAAAGCTCCCTTCCAACCCAAAGCATTCTATTATTCTATGATTCTTAGCTGCTTTTTAGCTGATAGGAGCTCCCAACATACAGTGCATCAATAGCATGCTCTCAGTTGCAGCCTGCCTCTTTCCCACTGTTGACAACAGCCCTCTTACCTACAAACGCCAAGGCATGGTTCAAGATCAGATCACGCATGTTGGCATTACTCTCCACCTCCTCAGGGCCTGTCCATCTATCTGCTACATGACTCACTATGCTAGCATAAACTTAATATCACGAGTGGAATTTGGGCCAACCACACATCTATTCAAGTGTAACAGTCATACCAATGTTATAACTTTCTGAACGAATTGTCTGTTCTTCTGGAGGCAAGAAGTGCATTAGGAAGTCATAGCAGAGACAGGCTTCAGAAGAAACAATGGCATTGGGGACTGCAAGCAATAGACGTATTACAGAGTTTGTCTTGAAATAAAATCTGCAGTTCAGTTACCCATGCAAATAACATTAAGAAACAATTACAGCTCTGCATGGTCTTGTATTGAGGGAAAAAAACATAATGAATCAACTATGTTAAACTGAAGTAATGAAACAGGACATTAATTGTTTTTAAATGTATGCTAGGTTCAAAAAATGTAAGCAGCTTTCAGCTTTCTGTAGTGAAGAAGAGTGTATCTCACTCTTGGGCAGGGGATATCTACTGTATAAATTATGGCCTAAGCTCAGCTAAAGGGTCCACATAGCCTCAGAGGTAACAGAGGGACATCTGGGTGCTTACCCTAATCTGGAACCTGCTGACTGACTCCTTTTAAAAACAGGCTTTTCATCTGAAAGGCAAGAAAGACAGGATTGTTTTACTCTTTTAGCTATTTATATAGCTAAAGTTACATGCTTAAAGAACAGTGTTCTGAAAGAGATGTATAATGGAGCAGTGCTAAGAATGAACAGGTATGAAGGAAGCAGAAATAATGGCAATTACTTTAAAACAAGAATAACATTATATCATTAATTTATTGGTCTCTGCAACACACACGGAGAACTATGGATGATATATTAACAGTACAAAAGTTAATTCTTTAGAACCAGATTAACAGAGTAAAAACACTGAAAACTACAGATCTACATCTGAAATAACTAAGTATTTTTCAAATTTAATAAGAATTAGGAAGTCCTACCTAATGAAGAGTAGAAATCATGTAACAGACTTAAAGTTGTTGAATAAAGATTTGAATGTGTAGCCAGGTTCCATTGTTAAATCTTTATGCAAGCTATTGTTGGCACATTTCTTAACACTTTAGTATATGGATGCTTAAAATAAATTTATGTTCCAAATCTCCCATTGTAAAAATGGGAAAAGCAATGTTTGCGGACTCTCAGTGCTTAGCTGCTTCTCCCTGTTTTAGCAGCTTTCAAATCAAATTTCCTTCCATTGAACCCTTACACTGTCTTATCTACAATGTTCCTACCACTACTAACAGATTAAGACTAGGTTTTTATTTCAAGAATTTCTGTGTGAGATAATAATAATATGTATTTTTTCTAACTGACAGGTATAACAGGTACAACATTAAAATTGAAATATGATATGCAAACCAATACAGTCTCATCATTCTTAAAGTCAGTATTTCCTAGCATTTCAAGGTGCAAATTATTTCCTTCAGAGGATTGCACAAGTGTAAATGAATATTTCAATTATACTGTAGCTACAATTCTGCTAACAGTGGTGAGAGTAAAATCCAGCCCACACTCACGCTCTCATAACTTGTGTAGGCAACAGGTGCATTTTCAGTGAAGATTGGATGTACAGCAGGGGAAAACAATGTGTCGGTTTTATATTTTTTTTATTTCAAGACAAAAAAAAAAAAAAAAAAGATCTCTACAGATTTTCAAACTGCTTCAAACTGCTTTGAAGTTCTGTCTACAGAAGATAGTACACTATTGGCATTATATAAAGACAAAAATTAATTCCTCCTCTTTAATGATCCTAATCATTTCAATTTAACCATCCCTCATTGCTTTTAATGTTAGATCTCTCAAAAGACAAAGAACCCATCAGTGATATCTTGTGTGGCACAGACATGCAGTCTGGGCACTGAGCTAGCAATTGAATTTTAAATTCATCTCTGACATAGAATTTGAACACATCTCATGTCTAGCTGAAAATGCAAAGCCACCCATATCATTAACCACAGTAATACAATTCTCATGATAGGCGTGTATTTCAGATATGATGTTTACAAGTAAAATATTTACCTTCCCTGTACTACAGCATACTACAGTCCAAGTGCACATATTACACATAGAAAAAGAACAAAAAAATCACCAAAATGCTCATCTCTTAGCCTCAAAGTGACAGGGCTGTTCACAGTATTTTTTCCAAGCTGATAGTGTCAACTGGGACATCTACTCTAGGCAAGTATTACAATTCGTACATATTATACATAGTTCACTCCAAATATAATGCCTCCTATTTATTTTCTTGGAAAGTACAACACATACAAAGAGTACAAGAACAGTATTTGATAGAGAAAATTCTTAGCTAGAACGCACTCTTTTTCAACATAGACACCAACATTAGCTATGCACTTTCACCAGTGATGAACAAGAGCCTGCATGCTGTGCTCAAAAAACACCTGTACCAGCAGAGGTGACCCACTGTCACCACTGCTGAAAAGTACCACCCACTGCCTCACTGTGCTCATATCCACTGTTTGGTCTCCATAACGCTTCAGCGAGAGTGGATCAGTGTCAACGGGCGCCATTTTTTTCACATGAAGAAATTCAATTCCAGTCTTCTGCTTCATATGCACTTCCACGTCACACACCATTCTGTCAGACTGCCCCTCTGCTGCCATCTGTCACACGGCAACAAAATGTAATGGAATATTGGTGGGAAGGTTCGGCCTCTGCTGCCATATCACCAACACCCGCCTCTGACATTGTGGGCCAACATAATAAAGCAGGAGGCATTACTTTTGGAGCAGCCCTAATATATTACAGCATCTTAACAAAAAGTTGCCACTTCGGCATGGATTTGCTCTTATTTGTATTCTGCAAAATATCTACATAATTTAGGAGTACTGGAACAGCCAAAATATCCCAGGTGATATCAGGGGACCTTAATCTTCCCCTGGTCTGACAGTTTGGAGGAAGAAAAAGAACTCTGCATTAAAACACTTAACAACTATTTCTCAACATATACATCAGAACATCTTCTACAGAATATCTTAGAAAAAGATTGATCCATTTCAGTGGATTTATCATGTTACTTGAGATTGACAAGGTTTCAGATGTGAATTAAGGATAATTTGGAGCTTCCAAATTTGGAGCCACCAACTATCTCTAACCATATTTCCAACTACTGTTTATCAACAGCCCTGTGCTGCCCTTCATTTCAGGGATGTCTGCTCAGAGATGGGTCTCTGTGATGTTTACAATGAATTCCAAAAGCGCTCATCAAGAGCTAAACTTCTACAGCTCTCAGTGCAGAACTTGAAGAGGGCACAAACCAAATTAAAGTTGTAACGATAATGGTCACACATAGGGCTACTACAAAGCTATATTTTCAACTACTTTTGATGCAGAATCCAGAGGTGCACATCCCTCTGCAAAACATTTGACACTCCTAGTTTCACTGTCTAATTTTCTAACGTGCTTCTGCTTTTGTCGGGGGGGGGGGGGGGGGGACGACACGACGTGTGTGGGTCTGCCCTCTCTTTCCTGTGGACTCACTAGTCTTTTTCTAGGTGTCTTCACATCCCCATCAGTTTTGGGTCTTGCAGAGGTGAGTGCTGCTGTGGGGAGCTGCTCTCCCGCCACCTCACACTGCGTCTTGCCCTGAAGGAGGCTTGGTTGGAAGCGCTGCACTGCCCTGCCACCCCAGCATACCTCACCTCACCTCACCTTACCTTCATCCCCACCTTCACCTCCTCACCTCCATCCTCACCTCAGCCTTCACACTCAACTTCATCCTCACCTTCATGTTCACCCTCAGCTCACTGCACCTTCATCCTCACCTCAGCTCCACCTTGAGCCTCACCTCGCCTTCACCCTCACCTCACCTCAACTCCATCCTCACCTCAGCCTTCACACTCAACTTCATCCTCATCTTCACGTTCACCCTCAGCTCACTGCACCTTCATCCTCACCTCAGCTCCACCTTGAGCCTCACCTCGCCTTCACCCTCACCTCATCTCCATCCTCTGGTCACCTTCACCCTCCCACTCTCACCTTCGCACTTTCCCCTCACCGCACCTCAACCCCTGCTGCTCGCCCTCACCTCACCTTCCCTCTCACCGCCTCTGCAGCGCCGCCCAGGCGGGTAGCGCGGCGTTTCCCCCCCGCCGCCCGGTGACCGACAGCCAGGAGCGCCCGTGTGGGGCGGGAGTGGCACATCGGGACGACGCGGGGCTATTCCGGGCTCTAAGGAGATCAGGGCGAGGCGCGCGGGCAGCGCGGCGCGGGGCCGGGCTGCGGCATGGCGCCCCGCTGATGGCGGGAGGAGAGCGCCGCAGCTGCGCCACATGGGCGGGGGGGACAGCCCAGGTAGCGGGGCCGGACAGCGGGAGCAACGCGGCGTCCGCGAGGGGCAGGGATGGCGGGCAAGGAGGCCCGCCGGCTGGGGGGGATAGGGGGTAACGGGCCGCGAGGGAAAGGAGCGGGAAGGGGGGGTCGGGCCTAGCGAGAGGCAGCGCAGGTGAGCAGGGGGCGAGCGGCCTGCGGCCTGGGGGCAGCGGCGGTGCGGGAGAAGGGAAGCGGCAGGTGCGAGCGGGGGGCTGCGGGGAGGCAGTGCGGCTGCGGAGGAGGAGGAGAGGAGCGCGGGCCGGGGGGAGGGCAGAGCGCGGCGGGAGGCGGAGGAGCGTCAGCTGGAGCGCGGATGGCGGGAGCGCGGCGGGAGGCGGAGGAGGAGAGCGTCAGCGGGGGGCAGAGATAGCGGGAGTGCGGCAGGAGGAGGAGAGCGCGAGCCGGGGGGGCAGAGAGCGAGGGAGCGCGGCAGGAGGAGGAGGAGGAGGAGGAGGAGGAGGAGGGGAAGGAGCGCGACGCAGGGACGGCAGATGCCTGGAAATAAAAATTTGATGATTGCATGCAGCGGCTGGAGAGACTCTGTCGGTGGCGGCGGCGGGGACGCGGCAGGGACAGGGGGGGCGACGGCAAAATGAAGTATCAGAAATACCTGACTGTCTTGCAGATGGCCATAGGGGTGACCGCCTCCAACAGGGGCAGTCTGATGCCCTTAAAGAGGAAGCTGTGGTGAGTAGGCACCGCGGGCGGGCGGCTCTGCGGCCGGGCCGGGACGGGCGGGCGGCGGCCGCGGAGCGCCGTGCGTGTCCGCTGCGGGCCCGGGGCTGCCGCGCGCACCTCCGGGCGGGACGTTCCCGGCGCGGGCGGCGGCGGCCGCCTCAGAGCGCCCGGCGGGAGCTGTCCGCGCCTCAGCGCCGGAACGGCCCTCGCTCGGCATCCCACGGTGCGCGGGCGCGGCCGGGAAGGCGCTGCGCCCGCGGTGCGGGGCACTCCGCCGGGCGGCCCCGAGCCCGAGCCCGCCGTGCCGTGCCTCCCTCCGGGCAGGTGGGCCGGGCGGCGGTGCGGGCCTCGGTGCGGCGGCGTGCGGCTGAGATGCTAAAATGGACTTTCCCTCGACTCATTGTCAGTGTTTTCGTGCTCGCCGATGGGTGTGCTGAACCGATTTTTCTAGCTGAATCAACAATATGTTATGAAAAATGTATTAAAGTGTAATTGTGTAATGTGGGTGAGTAGGGCAGCGACAAGCATATGGCACTGTGCTACCCGGCACTCGCTGACAGGAGCAGGCCGCTGCTGGCTGTGTGGAGGCACCGGGATGTGCCATCAGGACAAGCTGTGAGGTCCGTGAGCTCGGGCTTTTTGTGAGGGAACTGCCGAGAACAAAGGCACACTGAGAATTTCTTTCCTCGAAAAGCCAAAGTGGTTCTGGCGGAGATGGCCCCGTGCTTTCTTCACTGTACTTAAACGCTCGTGGTGAAGGGAAGTGCCATAGAAGGCATGGTAGGTCATGGGGCTTAGAGGGACAACCTCTGCAGGGACAGAGGTGTGTGCTTGTCAGCAGCCCCAACACATACAGGTTTACCTGAATTCCACAATGTGCTTTTCCCTTCTCCCCCCTCACCCATATTGCCAGTTAGCATACACAATATCAAGGAAATGCATCCCTTGCAGGAGTAATGTAAGGCTAATAAGCTCTGTCATTAGTTCCAAATCTTGCTGTAAAACTGATTGCAAATCCATTTCTATTAACTGTAATGCACAAAATCAAATGCAGTCTTACACAAAAATATGTTGTCATGCAGATAAGTTTATTGCATTTAATCAAATCAAAAGGTTTTATAGTATATTCAGTGGTTTGATTTTGATTATGTAAGTTACATAAAGTGCTACCACCGTACCTGGTCCGTTCTCCTCCAGTGCTGTTCTTGTCTGTGTGCAGCAGCACAACCATCGATATATTACTTCTTTTGACAGTCTAATGATGTGTCACACAACACTAGCACTGGTTCTATTTCTTATTTCCTATGTCTTCTTGGAAACGTTTTGTTCTCTGACATGTTAAAGTGATTTACATTTAAAAAAGCTATTTACATTTACTTACTTTAAAAGTCTGAAAGGGCCTTCTTCGCTCTCTCCTTGATGCGATGTCTGCAGCTGGAGTTAGATCAGCTCTCTATTGCCTGGTTTTCTGGCAAAATTCTGTGCATTTTGAGGGATATCAGAACGACAGTGGATCCCCACTGATGTGCGCTAAGAGCAGTGCATTTCATAATGTTTGTAACTTGCCTCAGTATTGCTGCAATGGTAGGCTTCGTGGAGATTTAGTTAGCTAAGAGTGTTAGGGAGAAATAAGATCATTTCTTTTTTTAATTTTAGGGATATCTATGAATTATTTAAGGTTTGGAAGCATATCTCTAGGATGTTGTTGTTAGTAGGTGACATGATATTATGTAGTCACTTTTTCTTTGAGAACTTTAATAGCATTAGGTATTATCTTTGGATAGAATTTATGCTCATGTGAGAAATACTATTCTCTGATGCATTTAGAGAAATGCTTAAGGATACTTTATCATTTAGTTTGGGTTTTTTTTTTTTTTTTTTTTTTTTTGAGCTTAGTCTGTATCAAATAATCCATTAAGAAAAAGTGGATATTAGAGACGAGAATAGATCCCGTCATTACTAAAATCAATGTGATATTAGAGTATATTTCCAACACAGAAAGCAAAAGTGCATTCCAGTACTGAATCACTGAGAATCTCCAAGAAGCATAAATAAAATGTCTGATTGACCAATTTTGTAATCAATGGATGCTGATTTTCATTTCTTTTTATTTAGCTAAAAGAAAGCAACAACAACAAAAAAAGGATTTTGTTTAACCAGTCAGATTCATAAATTCTTTGATATGTTGGTACATATTGAAAGTGGAAGCAAAAGGCATAATTTAATAAAAAAGGGTTAAAATATTCATCTTTTTGTTGGTTGAGATAATCCACCTGAATCCTACTGAATGAAAATGAAAAAGGTAACAGCAATGGTTTATTTCTTTATGGAGCATCTGTCACTCCAATTTCTTTCTACTTTCCTCCCTAGAATCCAAGTTCTGTTCCTGATGTACAAAAGCAGAGTTAGGAATGAAAACAAAAAAGGTGGATGCCCACGTCTCATTATGAGTTAACAATAAATTGGTGTAAACTATCTGGGTATAAACCAGAAAACAGGCCAAACCAGATACTGCAGGCTTGCTGTGGGAAGTGGTGTAGATGGAAATTTGACTGCATTTAATGTGGGGCTCGGTCATTTTATGGTTTGTTGGAGGTTTGTTGGAGGCAGTAGGGTGTTGAACCTAGTGATAAAGGAAGTTGCTGGAGTCTAGAGCTGCTGATTCAGACCCGTGTTTGTGAGGCATTGTAATTTAATACATAGGAACCAAATGAGATGAGTAGGGTATTCTTAACAGTCTTGCTGTATCTGGATGCAAAAAAAAAAAGTGCTGTCATAGTGCTGCCAGTTAGCAGAGTCTAACAAGTCAATAGGCTGTCTTCATTCAGAGCAGGAGCCTCCTTCCAGCTCAGGGCTGAGGCAACGTGAGAAGCTTGGAGGCTGTGATGAGCTTCTTCCTGGACAGATTTTCTTTTCTGAGGCTGTATAGCAATACTTCTTTGGAGTATTACCTTTATTTCTCCTACAGTGGGGTTTTACCTGGTGTGTTATGTTTGAAATGATTACAAGAGCTACATTATTATTTTCTTCTGAATTTCTGATTTCTATTGTGAAATAGGTTATTTCAAATGGTAAAACCTTCATTCTGGCACTGAGATTTTGCTAGAGCAGTTATTAGAGGAGCAGAATTAAAAATTGGGGGTGTATTTGTTTGCACCTTGAAAACTGTACGGCACTTTCTTTCACCACAGTAAGATAACCCAGAACTTCATTGGTCAACATCTGTTGATAGTTTTTATTATTATTTTTAAGGGTGAGGGCAGCATGGATTAGCACACTTGCTAATATACTCAAGAAAAACTAACTGCTGACATGGGAGCACCTTCAAACACTAAACTGACATCAGTATTTACTGAAATACCAATATCTGCAACCGGAATGCTTTTAGAATAGGAAATGATAAATAATGTATTTAAGGGGAACTATACAAATACTCAGGAATTTCTCACTGCACTGACATTAGTGTTTCTCTCCCGAAGGAAGAAGGACAAAGCCAAAAAGAAAAAATAGCCCAAACAAAAACCCAGGATATTTTCTAGCAGCTCTGATGATCCTCACTGATATTCTCATGTGTCTTCAAGCATTTACCTCTACCTTGAAGGGCTTCCTCTGCTTGGGTCTGCTCCCTCTGGCTCTGCACGGTGCAGATGAGTGTGAAGTCACGAAAAGGCAAAAAGCTCAGTTACTGATGTGTTTTTGTTACCAAGAATGTTATGAAAATGACTGAGGCTATCAATGGTGACGTTTCTGTGTCTTTTTAGGGTGATGGGTAGTTGTCTGAGGTAATCCATAGGTTACAGAAAAGCCTGTGGAAGCAGTGTAGTACAGAATTTGCATTTTGACGGGGTCTAATTGGTGCTATTAAGTGTGTGATTTAGCAGGCTGGATGTTAACGATAGCTGCTGCTTGTAAGATGTGCATGGGCAAATTTATTTTTAAGCATATAAGTAAACTTGCCTGCAATCACTGTGGAATAGTCGGCATTAAGCATTGACCTAAACGCCTGGTTGAGTGTTTGTGTTCAGGCTGGGGTCGGATGTGAAAGTTCAGGCTCTTGGCGAAGGATGCCTGTTTTATCATTAGGACCATCCCTAGGGAGAAAAGTGTCACTGTTAGTTTATGTTCCATGTAGAAACATAGCTAGAAAAAGCAAATAATGGGAAATGTCATTTCAGTATAAGAGAAATAAAGCATCAAAGATTCAGCCTCTTGGGTGTGGCTGCAGAAGTATGTGGAAAAACACAGATCACCAGAATGGATGTTGTCCATTTTTGATTATTGGTTCTGTTAATACTTTTTTGAAATGGGAATAGTAGTTTCAGCTTAGCCCACTGTAAAGATGTATTGGTGTTGCAAATTAGTTGATAGCTTTCTTTTCTGATGAAGGTAGGAAGCCATGCTTAGTGGTGAAGATATTTGCAGAGATACACAAATATTTTTCACAGCAGGGGACTGCTCAGGGTTACCAGTAATTGTTTTGTATTAGGCTTAGGTGTGTCGTTTTTTTTTTTTTTTTAAACAAAAACTAACATTGAATGACTATAAATGTTAGGTCTTCCAGGCAAGCGGGAGTGAGTTTCAGCTTTTCCACTGTTTGTTGGAGCCAGAAGGCATACTGGCAACGTTCAGCTGCACCCAGCTGACATCTCTGTCATAGTGGGGAAGCCTGTCGTCTCATCGAACACAATTACAGACAATTCACACATTTCTCAATAGAGATCTGTGTAACTACTAGAGACAGAAGTTTCAGACTCGCATGACCACCTGCAGTAACCATTTGCTACAGACACCTCAGCACTTTTTAATAAGATGGGTGGACAACTTGCAGGATATGAGAGTCATAGTGATTAATTATGTCACTAAGTCTTGTTGAGGATGTATAGTTGTTAAAGATTTGTTCTCTATATTATTATATCCAGAAAACAAATACAGAAATTGTTTCAGTCCACAAATTATTCAGTTATTTGGATACCGCTCTATCAAATTGTTCAGTACTCTAAATCACTAAATAATGAGCTTTGAGTTTAAGTTTAAGCTCTTGAGTCTAACTGCTCTCTCTAGAAAATTAATGTGACATTAGTTTAGCTATTTCAGCCAAGATAGAACTTAAAAAAAATGTTAGGTTGTTATAAGCAGTAGTTTTCTGCAAGTAAAATACAAGTATAGTTTTTAATAATAAAAACTGAGATATGTTACATAGATTACATCTAATTGTATTATAGTGTGCATTGAGGCATTAGTCCTTGATGTGACAGTGCACTTTGAGGTAAATGTTGACTAGTATTTTGTTAGGCTAATGTGTTCATCAGTGGGGCACAGATACTAGGAGCGTCTTAATGTTTTTGCTTATTTTTCCAACTCGAGAAATAATTCAGTCACAGTTATGTAATCTGGTATCTGATCAGGAACCAGCAAGGTCAATGTAACTGTTGTAAGAACTGTGGAGAATAAACAGGAGTCTCTGGCTCAAGGTGGGATTTACAAAGCCATTCCATTGTACCGAATAAAATTTCCAGAATTGAAGTGCCCTGATTTGGGAATCCCCAGATGACCCACATTAGAAAACTGTTATGTTTCCACAGAATACTGAGGATGTTCTTTGATAAACAAAACCAGTGCATTTCCAACAAGACATCTAGAATCATTCGCTCCTTTCGAAGATCTGGAGTCAACTATTTAAATATCTGGGCTTCTCTGAAGATCTCATTCTTAAGCTTTGAATCGAAAGTGCTGGCATGAAGTAGTTGATGAGTTGCAGACATGTTAAAAGGAGAAATCTTCCTGCCTTAACTGATGATAATTCCTCTATACCCCTGTACTACAGCCAGTGATTTAGCAGCTCGCTTAGTAATTTTCTATTAATTAAATAACACAAATAAAATATGAAGGAAAGATGTAATGTAATGTAGCAACTTTCATTAATAATTTATATATATTTTTAACTTGAGGTTCAGATGCCCAAACCATAGTATCATGTGATAGTTTCAGCCTTCATTTAAAAAACAAACAACTCTATTTCTCAAGGTACAATGCAAATGATGGGGACAGAAAGCAAGATGGAAAAGTAAGAAGAATTTAAAAATCTGTCTTTCAGTTCTATGCAAAATGTAGTTTCAAGTGAAACTCAAACACTTTGAGGCTTGTCTCATGAATTTGGACGCACTGAAACCAATATTCCCATTTATCTTGCAACCTCACAGTCTTCATTTTGGAGTCTTACTCCTTATGGAATTTTCTGATGTCTGAATGAGTTGCTATTGTTGTACTCCACCAATGTCACTGGAATTCTTGAGGGTTTTGTTGCTGCACCCTGCATTCCAAGAGGGTGGGTGACATAGATCTAGTTATGTCTCAGATTTGTTAGCTTCCCTTTACTAAAGCTAGAGGAGTAGCAGAGGCGATGGAGGAGCTGGCATTTCATTTCTTTACCTTTGCCCCAAAGTTTCCTCATCAACCATAAAGTCAAAAATGCACCATTCCGTACCTGTGGATGTCTTACAACAGTAAGCTTCAAGATTTCCACTGATGGTGCTGATATGATTTTTCTTTAGTTGGTTAAATACTGCTTTATTTGCTTGTAACGGCACAGTGAAGTTAATAATGTTATAAAAGTGACTCTTCGAATTGTGATATTCCTTCCCATAAAATTATACTTCGAAAGTTAAATGTGGTTTTTAAAGCAGGATTTGGAACTGTAGAAGCTAGTAAATAATCAGCGTCATTTGTTCTCCGTCAGAATGAAATGATGGATGGATTCCAGGGGCAGCAAGTTCTGCTCCTTTCATTTTCTTCAAGAGCTTTTAAAGAATGGATCTCGCAAGTGGAGGGGCCTTCAAAATGCATCATTAGTTTAGTTCTTCAAAAACTGTGTGACTTTGATTAGCTTGTTATTTTTACAGTCTTTCTTTCACTCTATTTTATTATGCATTTTTTAAGGCTTCTTAGTATGAAAATACATTAAAAGAATTTAAATAAATACACATCTAAAGGCCCCAGACTGAGTGCTTTGAAATAGAAATGAAAATTAAGGGAAGCCCAGTGCAGCTTACAGTTGTTCAAAAATATTTCTATTAAATGTGAGGAAGAAAGTTTTTATTAAGTTATTAAGCATTTAATTGGATGGAGGTAAACACGAGGACTTAATGACCCAGTTGACAAGTATTGAAATAGGCATCCTTCATAGATTTCCTGGGAGAAGAATAAATCCTGATCTAGCTGTGGTGAAAGCAGTGGATCTCCTTGTGGGCTCCATGGTCAGTGTGCGGTTGGATTAAGTCCATTTGGATTAACTGTATCAGAAATGTTTGCAGAGTTCCATAACATGTCCAAAAGACATTCATACAGTCAGAATGTATGATCAGCATAAATGTCACTTTTTGTCTGTGAACGGGAGTTGTGACAGAGCAGCTGCCTTCCTTTGGGAGTTTATTTTTATGATTCTTTCAGACATTTTAGCAGGAAATCCGTGGCGTTGATTTGGTTTCTGTGTACAGTTCCATTGCAGTAGCAGCCTGGCATCTTTCTCAGAACTTACCCCAGAAATAATTTTGCCACAAAAATCTGGTGTCGTCTGAGCAGAAGTTTATGCATTTCTGAATATTAGTTATGTAACAATTCAGAATATTTTCTTTCCTTGCAGTTGAAAGTTCAGGAGTAAATTAACCCAAGGGGAAAAATATTAGTTTGGAAATCACAGCAATTCCACAAAAATGAAGGTCTTTGTAAATGGAATGAGAAATTTTAAAATCTCTTTTTTTTTTTTTAATTTAAAATTTTTATTTCTGTGACTTCTGTCTCTCCAACCTCTTACAAACGTTCATGGGGGCATTTTATTCCAGCTGTGAAGCAGTGTAGACCCCAGGGTTCCTCCACCCACACAAGTATATTCAGCCTGGGTACTTTGTATTTTGTACTTGGAATTTTGTATTTCAACTGTTAGCATGGCCCACTCTATACAACATCCCTTTGTCGTGGTGTGTACCTGTATAGGCACACACCTGTCCTCTTCGTTTGTAAAAGCACTTATGTACGTACCGAAGCCATTAATTCCAAGTTTAAAAAAAAGAAACCCAAAAGTATATAGGAATCTTAATGGTTACAGGGAAAATAACTGAACTGTTGTTGTCCCCAGCCTTGGGCAGTGCAAAAAAGATGTGTATGGATATATGTGTGCACACATGTTTTGGTGGCCTCGTACGCCTGCAGTTGAGAAAAAGAAGAAATGTAAATCTGCAAAATAAGACTTGTTTTTTTAGGTGTACATATTTGCTGAAACACAGCACTCGTTTTCCTAATGTGGTGTCAGACTGACTAGAGACTATTTTGCATTTAAAATACTGACCTTTTGGAACTTATTATATGTAGTTAATTATTAACCCCATTTACATTTACTCATTAACAACTTTCAACAATCTCCTTGAAATATGGGGAGCCTAGTCAAAATACTGCCATTACAAGCTCCTCTTAGGACTATATTTAGATGACCAATGTGATGAAAAACCTTAAAAACTATAGTTTTAATTACCTCTACAGCTGTAATAGGTCCTTTTCATGTTGTTGTTGCTCACCATTATTCTTGCTAGAGCAGCTGAAGTGCCATTAACTGCTTAAACTGGAAAAGGTCAAAAGCCAAATTCTGGTAGGCTCCCTTTGGTTTAACCAACAGACAGCAACATGTATCACAGAACACAGCTTTTAAATCGAATTAATAGTGAAAAATATTCCTTTTAGTTTTTCAAAAGTTGAGTATGTTTCTCTGTGCTCTGTACTTTTTCTGATGCTTCTTACATCAGTGCAGAAAATGTACAGATGACTCAATCTGCGAGCAGTGGTGGATTTAGTGGGAGATGTTTCTGCATCTTTTGTTGTCTTATTTTGGTGCTGCCTGTTTGAAAACCAAAAGTTGGATTGAGAACCCTGTAATATCACCCTTGCACATTTTTCTACTTGTATATTAAAAATGTGATATAAAATAAAGTGATATATTCTTTGTCTGATACAGATCTCTTTTTATTTGACAGGGTAACTCCATCTTCCGAAAATCCCAATGGTGCTACCTGTAGTGTAAGTCAGGGAAAGCCTTCTTTAAGAAGAATAAAAGGGAGAATACACAGAAGCAAAAGCCTTGATAGCATTGATTTCTGTGAATTCACTGTAAGTACCTTATCTTTTACATTTATCCTATCTGAAGTTACGAGAATCTTGCTGGTAAGGGAGTCATTCCTCTTGCATTTGGTTTATGTCATTGTTAGAATTGGAAGAGGTGTTATGCTTAATAGTGTTAAGAGTTAGGGTTCCACACTGGCAAATGTAACAAAAATTATATTCCTTATGTAATTACTGATACATACCTACATTTTTGTTCTTGAGCAGACATAAGTTCTGTATCTTTATTTCAGATTTTGATATTGCTTCATGCATGACGATATGCATGAATTAACTGGACATTGAGTAAATATAAAAAATAAATTATGTTTTCAAAATCTATTTTCATACTTAGAATGTGGAAGTTTTATTCACATTAAAATATATGTATTTTTAGCCAATCTTCAAAAGCATTTTTATTATATGCAGCTGTAGTGGAGTACTAGAGGAAAATAAATGCATATAAATTGTGTGTGTTCTTAGAGTACTTGAAGTTAGTATATCTGATAGATACCTTACTTAACCAGTATTGGTGCATACTTGTTTGCTTCTCTTTGGTTACAGTTACATACATTTGTTGTATGGTTTAAGAAAATTTACAGTGATCATGGTTTTGAGGTATTTGTATAGCTTATATTTTAGAGATTTAATAGAATTCAGAGAAAAAATATGCAATAGAGTCATGTACAACTTTTAATTAAGGAAGTATTTGCATTCAAATAACAAAAGAAAAGAAAATGTGCATGTGAATGGAGTGTAGGGATAGATTTCCCACCATTTTTACCATTCAGAAAAGATTAGAGTTATTTCTAAAAAGCCGTAGTAGGTTTTCAGAAGTCCTTTACTGCAAAAGCAGTATGAGCTGCACCTCTGGAAGGACTGGTGGAAATTTGATCAAAACAAATTATACTCTGACAAACTAATATGATACAGCTATCGAATACTAATATAATGGTTAAGAATATGTTGAATTATAAACCCACTGTTAAATGTGAGAACGAAAGACGTAATTAGGAAATATGTGCTGTCTTTATGATAATGTACAGATCAATAGTAATTGCATTGTCTGGTACTACATGGTAATACAAATAACGCAATCATAATGTTCAGATATAATTTTGGGAAACAGCTGTATCTAACCAACAGAACAAACTCAGTATGTGCAGCATTTTTTGTTTGTTTTGTTAAAGATGATGCCAATAGCCTCAACGATATTTTTTCTCAGGACTGATTTGCTTCTAATTACGACGTCTTGTCGAGCTATCTTTGGAACAAAGAGCTTGTTTGCTGTGTAAGGAAATAATGCAACCGGTAGCAAGGATTTGTGATTTAATGTATTCTGTGGTGTCCTGCTACTTCTAGGATGCAGACTGCTGCAAAGTCGAGTCTCATAGCTGATTTAGAGCTAGTTTTGGAGTCTGTGCAAACTGTTGTCACAGAAGTGATGTTGGTGTAATGGTTACCTTACTGAAGGGTAAAAATTCTCTTTGGGAGTGAGATTGCTAAAACAATAATTTTATCTTGTGCTATATGGGTCTTCATCTGTGTGGTCCTATTAAGGAGTTTTATCTAAATCTCCACTCCTGGGGCTTTCAAAGAAAAAAGAGATCATAGCCAAAGGTAAAAAGAATATCTTGCGTGCCATAGAACTTTTGCAAGGAGATTTGAGACAAGTAATAATGGCCCATGCCTGAGTATGAAATGTACCAATATACAGAGTATGTACATCTATCCATGTGAAACTCAACTATTAATAGCAAGGCATTGAACATGAGAATCATGAAAGGAGGACCACTGTTTATTCTGAGGTTACATGTTAAAGAGCGATACCAGTCTAAAATAGCTAAACATAGAAACAGAGTTGTACATATGGATTTTCTTGCTGCTGCTACAAAATTAAGTTACAATCACTCTGAAATATGTCTTAATATTGTTTAATAATACTTTTATTGTTTTAAAATTGTGATTAAAAATAGATCTAAAGAAATAATCGAGGGAATTAATATGAATAAATCTTTCCAAAGTGCTCCCAGAACTGAATGCTATTCATGTTATGCATCTTTTTCTGGTAGGAAGGCTCATGCACTGGCAGAAGGAATTAAATTGAAAATAAAACATTTAGCAGAAGTGAGAAATTATTTTACACAGTGAAGGAAAGAGCTTTTTAAAACGTTCTCTTTGGAACTGTTCAGTGTGATAGTATTGTTTTCATGCAGAACGAAGACAAAATGTTTCATATTAAAAGGATGATTTCTATGCTGACAAACTCAAAATAACTGGAGGAGCCAGTGAGGTTCTGGCTTTCTTCATCATATAATGCAATTAAGATCTATTAATAATTCTGACTGTTAGAGAATTCCAATACCTATCTGCATCCCAAATTGTGTGTGGTTTTTTTTGTTTGTTTTTTTGTAAACCTTTTGTTCCTTACCTCTAAGCAAATTCATACCAAGTACAAATCCTGACAGCAGGGGGACCTAAAAAAAGAAAAAATAAGTCATATGCTTCATTTTCTCCAAGCGTGAAGAGACGTGTCCCCAGTGGGAAAGGACTGGATTTCCATGCAATATGTACATATGAAAATGCAGTACGTGAAAACACTGTACCACTTACTGTGACTTCAGCTATGGTGGAGCACAAGCTGTGGGAGCAGTGTTAAGCTGGGAGGCTCATTAAAAAACACAGTTATTCTTTGCAAGGGAAAGGATAACCAGAGAAGAGCCTACTGCACGTGTAAAGTTCCAGCTGAGACTGGGAGGGAATACCACAGCCTTCTTCTGAGGGCTGTCTGGGACAGGCGGTGCTACCCTGCTCCTTGTTTGCCGCGTGAAGCCTATGATGTTTACAGTTTGTTGTTCCCATGGCTATTACTGTTGGTGACATACCTAAAAATGCTGGAGGGGTCTTCGCCTTTGTAACTTGCTGTAATGGCAGGTCAGCCTATAAGGAACTTACTGTGAGCCTCAGGTATCTGTGGGAGGCTGTCAGGGCTCCTGGCTGCTGCATTGCATACCCCTGTTACCGTCCAGCAGCTGCCTGGTGTTTTAGCATCCTTAACGTTCTGTTAGGGGGTATAAATTCTTCTTTATTACAAGTGGTGGGACTGTGCAGGATTGCTGACAAAAGGTCTGGGATTTATGTCTGTTGATACCTCTGCTGTCTGAAGTGGGTGGTACTGGGGTTTGTAAGTCATGACTCCCATTACCATTTTGCTAAGACAGCGAGCAGGAAGATAAAGTAGAGAGACCATGATAAGCCCCAGAGTGACAGGACAGCAGCTCCTTTAATATATCTTTCATCCTTTTTCTTTTCTTTATCCTCTCCATGTAGTACTGCTGCCAGCTGGTCCAATTAGGGCCTAGTTCCCACTAAGTAAAACTGTTTTATTGTTCTTCAGTTCTCCTTTAAGGAGTACCACCATGCAATGCTTTCCCAGTTTTTAGTCTCTGAAATACTCAGCTTTAATGCAACATAAAAAAATGTGTATTTTTGTAATATTGGTAAATGGTTGTCTGCAAGCCAGAAACGTTGTGTAACTCCTTTTGCACGCTGCAGAAAGCTTTGAACTAGAGAAAGAAAAGGATTATAAGTTCTCAGAGAGATGTGAAATACATCTTACCTTGTAGAACGAGGTGGTCACACTAGTGGTCGTTACATCTGTTTATAAATGCTTACTGTGCTGAAACAAGCTCTGGGCTTGTGCAAGCCACCCTCTGCAGCAATAGCACTTCTGAGTCCAATTTGTCAGCAGGGATGTTGTGCTCAGCGCTGTGCTGATATTCACTGTCCAGAACCTCTGGACCTGTAGCACCAGTTGGTGAGGTGTGACTGGGCTCTGCCTCTTTGACTTCTAGGCCTCCTCATGGGAGCGTGGTGGGACCACCACGGGGCTGTGAGCTGCCCGGGGTCCCTGTGTCAGCCCCGAGGTGCCTGAATGAAACTGATGGCTGCTGGCCTTACAGGTTTTGTATGTGACTCACAGTGTTACACATGCTGACTGCCCCCACGGTGTGCAGACACCAAGAAACTGTTCCCTCCTGTCCCTGTGGAACAGTGGGGATGTTCTGTGGGAATGATGACCGGGGAGGATTGCTGGGGGCAGATGTAGGGACCTCCAAATGTTTGAGATGCAGTTTCTCATTTTTAATGCTGTAACATTTTGATCAGATTCAAGAAATTACCAAAATCATCGTCTTGAGAGCTCTGTATGATTGAAGGAATACATCAACAACATTTTCCTACTAAAATCAGCCCTTGTGGAAGGAGCTCTTCTTAGAAATCAGAGCACTGCAGATATTTTCAATACGAACAAGCCCAGCTCTGCGTATTTTCTGGAGGCAGCTGATGCCAGCGGCTCTCAGTAAGCGTGCACACAGCAAGGTGTTGTAGGCAGGCAGATCCATCTCTGGTGTGCTTCCACTTGCATTGAGGCGGAATTCCAAGGAAGAATTCTGTGAAATGCTGTGGAAAGGCTGAGTCCTGTTGTCATTTTACGATTCTTTTCTTGTCTTGCCTTCTTCAGATGCACTGCTTTGTCTCATCAGGTATTGACGATAAAGTGGGATTGGCTCCAGTCCTTTGAGCAGGCACTTCAGAGGTCAGTGGATGTCAGCAGGAAAACACAAAAGTAACACGGTGGGGTGGGAGATTACCCAAAAGAAGAGAAGAAAGAGGCGACTAAACACAAAGGGCAGGCTGAATAAAACAGTGTGGAATGTAGGAGGAAATTGAAGAGGCAACAAAGGAGATCATCAGAAAGTGAAAAGTAGCCACATGTGTGCCTTTTTTAGGTAGGGAATGCATTTGTTCACCCATTGCATTAGATTCAGTTTGCTGTTATGCCACTGGAGGAGCATGGTACCTTGTGGGCCTTCCTGCAGAGGATCTGTGTATTTCCCCTATGGCCACTGCTGTCAGCAGGGCCAACCTTGCACATGCTCAGAGGGGCTGTGTGCCCAGCGCTGTGCGGGCACCGGGTGCTCAGATCAGCTGTGCTGCCGTGTGGGCACGGTATTCTGCTGTTGTTTTGAGGAGTTTCGCTGCCTTGTGTTTTGTAATGACGTTTTAAGGCTGTTTAAGGGCTTTAGACATTAACATGCATGGATGTTTTTGATAACATCCTTATTTCACTTCCCCAGACTCTTTGGTAGATTTTTAATGCATACGGCAGGCTGAAGAATTTGTTCATTGTTGGAATTGTCTTTGCTGAGAAATTGTTGTTGTGATTAGCACCATTCCCCCAGTAATTAGAGCAGGACTCTGTACTGCATTGCTCTGTTAGTTCATAGGGTGAGTTTATTGCTGGGTAAAGCAATCTGATCTGTACCGAAATCATGGGTTTGTTGCAATTTCTGTTTTATTTCATCTAACTCAAACTCCTCTTCCATTGGAGTCATCATGTAAATTGCTTCTGAGATGGTAAATGATATTCTGTAATTTAATTTGAAATAAAATGGTTATATTTTTATACTTCCAATTGTCTTGATTTTTATCGCTGGATGTTCCAATGTGAACATGTATCTGTAACATAGTGCAATACTAAATGAAGAATAACGGAGATTGTACGTACACGAGTTATTTCTTATGATGGAGATGTAAGAACACGGACATTCTTTAAAAAGTCCTGCAGGTATTTTAGCCTTGTTTGTAGATGTGGAAGGAGGAATTCATTAGCACAGCTGGAGTCTTGTAGATGCCCTTAATTTGTTCCTGTTCAGAGAACTGTGTGGTTGTTCTGCAGCTGTTTGCGAGGATTAAATCCTCTGTTGTACAAGACAAATCTCATGCAAAAGTGACTCATTTATTAGGTTAATAATTTCATCTGTTGATGGATACATGAACAGAATACTGACTTTATACGTGTACAGAGACAGTTTGAGGCAGATTGTTTTACATAAGATAGTTTAAGTGATATATGAAAAAAGAAAATTTGTTTTATTTGACCAATTAACACCAATTTTACAGTTAATGAGATTAATGTACTTTAAGTTTCTCTTTTGTATTTCATTGATAATGTAGGGAAAAAAAAACGAGGAAAAATCCATAGAATTTTTAGCTTTAGTTAATAGTTTTAAATACAGATGATTTTTAAACTGATTTTGATTGGTGCAACCTTTGAAATACTGCACTATCTAAAAGAGAAAATGCTACAGGCTTTTGATCTAATATCACGATTTCTATAGGAAAAAGGGGTATGTTTTCATCATTGTCTATTTCTCTCACCTTGCTTTCTGCTCAGATATCCAAAGTTTTATACAATAAGTATTCTAAATGTTGAGGCAAATTAGTAAGTCTTAAAAACCATGCTAGGTGAAACGTATGCAGCCTTTTGAGTAAGGACATAAACTGTAAGGATGAGTAATTGAATTTGCTAGGTTTTAAATTGTGATTGACCTTGATTTACGTTTCTGAATCGATTCAGATTATTTTATGTCTCTGAATAAATTCAGCACTCCAGTTTAGGTCTGCCAAGGATATTAACTTCATAATAGTCATTATACTGGTGACTGGATTTACATTTAAATTTAATTAGAAATATATTTTAGAGTAAGTATATTTTGGGGGTTATTATTTCTTCTGTCACCAAGATACGCAGTAGACTGAGCTGCATTGAAATTGACATCTGCTAAAGCAATACCTCGCTGATTATTTCAGTACCATCATAATTTGACAATTGTGACTTGTCAGGTCTCTCCTTTCCTTAGAAAATGTCAAAAGATATCCAGGCCATCATGTAGCTTAAGTTATATAATATCAGGCCCCTGACGTGCAGCAGTATGGGATGCTGGCGTCCCATATCCCTTCAATCTCAGTATCTCAGTACACACACTGTTACTTTCCAGGCTGCTGAGGCCACAGACAGAGGGAAGGTCCAATACCTTGTCCTTCAACTGGTGCAGGGCTCCAAGATAGCACAAGAGGGACAGCGAATGGCCATTTTCTCTGGTTTAAGGTGCTTCTGAGAGTAGGCATTAGTGTCTTCATTTCTGTTCTGAATTTTGTATGCATCCACATGAATATCAACTTTGTCATAAAGTCATTTTGTAGGATGACTCAGGGAAAAGAATAACTTTTGTATAAGCTTCTTTAAGTAGCTGCTAATCTAATTTTCTGGAAACCGAAGTTTCTTCGTCTTCATTGTGATACAGACTGGATACCTTAGCGTTTTGTTAACTGTTATATATTTATGTAGTAAAAAGTTATTTCTGTCCAAAAGAATTTTGTGTGAGTGGATTTCCACTGTTTTCAAGTCCAAGTGCATTTATCTTTCATGCCAGAAATTCTTCACTGATTTATTTCTACAGTGGAAGTTAACGTTCTTTTGCTCAATCTATTTTCCTGTTATTGATAGGGTTATTTGTTTGACCTTTCTCCATTATTGCGTTCGAAGAGAGGCAGACTTGTTTATAAATATGAGGAAGCAAAGACAGTGATGATTTCTGTTGCAGGCTCACAGCCTTGTGCTTAAAAATAGCAAATAATAGGAATGTCAGAATGAATGGCTTTTCAAAGATTTCACCAGAATGTATATGCTGAAAATTCTAGTAGCATGTCTGTTTTAATATTTTTAGTAGTGTTTTTGTTTCATTTTCCCTTGGTTTCGATTGTTTTTGTGTGTGTGTGTGTTTTTGCCAACTTAGTTGGCCTTACTGGAATCATTCCCACTTGGAAATAAGAATTTGTGAGCAGTTAATTCTAGTGGTCTTACAGTCTATTTTTCATTTTAAAATGAACCTGTGTGAGTTGCTTTTATTTGTAAAAGGTACTTGGAATTTTCTGTCATGAAATACATGTCCAAACGTAGACACTGTTGGCCAGTCTGTTTAGGTGCAATAATGTCTTGGGAATAATAAAGATCCCATAGTGCAGGTACAGTCAGCCTCAAAATACAGTGTTTGTGGTTTTCAAGATCTTGAAATACAACACTTGGCCTCATTAGAAGGTCTTTGAAATCTGCTCTTTCTTAGGTTTCGACAGGAAAAATATTAATCAAAGTATTAGATAACCGTGACTGAGGTGCTCCAGCCATTTGCTGCCAGAACGCTCTCACAGTGGATGTTTCCCAGCACTAGGCTGTATTTCTTTCTTTAAGCTTTGAAGGACTTTTTAGATCTACGGAGAGATGAGAAGATAGCACAAGTTCCTAAGCAGCAGCAGAATATCTCTTAAACGCAATCATGCTCAAGGTTATCTGCTACTATCTAGCTACTGTCATACATCTGTCTATATAAACCATATAGAAACATACACATGCATTATACATGTCTAATGCAGCTGCATGCTCATTGCATTCAATATACACTGATTAGGCTCACTTTCTGTCAGCATGCCCTCTATGCACATTTTAGAGTTTTGTTGACTAAACTCTGCCATCAAATCATTTGGGCTCTGCTGGTAGCAGGCACCTCCAAGCACAGGCCCTGACCCTACGTGGGCAGACCTTCAACAGCAGCTGAGAAATGTCTTCATCACCCTGCCAAGGGCTGCTCTGTCCAATTTTTTTTTTTTTACTCTCTGAAAGTCCTGGTGGGTGCTCAGGAACGTGTCGTTTATCACTCAAATAAAGTATTGCATTTTTAAACATTCCTCATAATTCCAAACTGTCCAGCCCTCTCCTAATCTTTGTCATCCGAATGGCTGACAAGTGTGCCTAGGCAGGGAACAAAGGAATTTGCCTTTAGCAGATGGTTTATTTTAGGAGGATGTACAAGTGCTAATGTAGGAGAACTGGCAGGATGCTTCTCAGCAGTCAGAAAAGATTTTGATGTATGTGCTGTAGCATAAGGTTTTGCTGCAGTTTCTGGAAAACTAAAAATAAAGGAAATGTTGCTAAAACAATGAAATAGAATTCTATGCGTTGAAAGTTGAAGACAAAATACAGTCCACCCAATAGCAAAGTCTCTGACCAAAGTGCAGGATAAAATAAAAAAGATTGATTGTAAGCACCTTGGAATTCAGACTGCATGAATTTGCAAAAATTTCTTAGCAGACTTCTAAGAGAAAGTGTTTTTCTGGTCCAAATACTTTTTATATTTTTGTTAAATTTTCAAGTCCAACACTGTGAATGCAAACCAGGTTGTTTATAATCTGTGCTTAGGGTAAAAAAGGAGTTAGAATGCATTAATGGGCTGGGGCAGTTGGCGTGGGCTGCCTCGTCGGACCTGCAGCAGCAAAGCCACATCTTGTTTGCAGTGGTTCCTTTTGGCACAGATGTCCTCTTTGCCCTCTGGCACAGTTCTACTCGATTCTTCAAAGAATTATTGGGTGTTTGTTGCCCATCTATATCTAAGAAGAGCAGCTTGCTTCTCCCACAGGTATAATATGCCTTTGCTGATAGCTCTGCAGTGTTCTGCGTGGAAGTGCACAGGACTGGATAACCTCTAAAGAGCAGCTACCTTTGGATATTTGGCACTGCTATTAGCAATATACTATTGGGATCACAGGCTTCTGTAATAAATTTAGCAATCTTGGCTGTGCTATGATTACACTTACCTAGCACCCCTCAGAGCTAGAGAATCTGAGAAGTACGTCTCCTGTTCTCACCACGGTGAATGCCACTGCATAAGTAAGAAGCAAATAAGAAATGTTTGTATTTTTATGAAGATTTGACATTTAGCTTTTGGTGTCTACTGACTTCCTCCAGCTGTCATTCAATGCCCTTGAGGACTGTCTAGGACACTCGTACTAGAAGGTTGTTTATGACAAAGAAAAGGGAAAATTGGAGCTGCTCAGATATTCAGGGATCAGAGAATGCTTTCTGAGCTTGCTCTGAAGGGAAGTTGAGAAAGACAGTACTCAAGGCTGAGGGATATGCTTTCCAGTGAGATGTTCTGCAGGGAAAGGAAATGAAAACATCAAGCTCCAGTGAGAGGTGAGCAGCATACAGCAGAACAAATACAAGCAGAACTGATTTCTTCCCACTTCAGGGAAGCCATTGGGTCTTATTCTTTGACCTAATGGTGGTGAACTACTTTACATTAGAGTGCCTGAAGTGCCCAGGCAGCGCTTCAGCTGCACTTACTTTCAGGTGTGATTTTTCTGTGTGGACAGTAAAACAGTGCTTTGTGGAGTAATGGCTCGTTTACTCTAACAAAATAGGGATATGATCTCCCAAATTAACGATCCCTCAACAGAGGCATGAAAGCTTTTCACAGTTTATAACTGGATATGCAGTCTGAGTTCTTTTATTCTTAAATGTGCGATCCCTGTGAGACTTGGTTGGCCAAATTAACCTAGTTAAACTCTGCTGATAAGCTTCCTGAGAAGTACATGGCTTTTTCTTTCTCTATCCAGAAAGTAATGTTGGGCTATATCTGGCTTTTCTATATTGCCATTAAAGATCTTTCTAGTAACTGCACACAGTCTTTACGCTTTTTGGCTGCAGTTTTGGACAATATAGCAAAACAACTTTGCATGTCTGATTCCTACTGGATCAAGGGCTTGCAAAGCTATAGCAATTCTGAGATGCAGTCATCTAGAGGTGACCAGCCTTCCTTTCTCAGTTTCATAGGATTTCTTCTGCTGTATGCTCACAGACAGGCAAGAATGAGTTCAGACAGATGCCGAGAAATAAAATGCATTAATCCAAAACTTTTACAGCCATTACTTTGTAATCTTGTATTTGTATTGTTAATCTCCTCTGGAGTATCTATTTTGTGGGTCCAGAATGGCTGCTGCATTCTATGAGGGAATCTTGGAGCTCTAAGATGAGTTCAAGAAGAAATACAATTTGGAGGTATCAACACAGGCATTTTTTAGAACGAGTGCAAAACCAGGAAGATAATGGATGAGTCAGGAGGATTTGTTGGAGTTCATCCCAAACACCTAAAATTCCCTGACAGGAGGTCTCATTTCTCTTCTGCCACAACAAACTTTTCCATTTAAGATAGAGCTCAGAAGAGTACCTGCACTCTGTGGAGTGCTCACAAAGTGGCAATTCACAATTTGCCCTGTTTTACATATTCTGATGATACGTATTATCTTCTGAACATGTTATGCAGTGACACGGGCAGCGAAATTGCAGTGTGCAAGGTAACAGTAAAGCAGTACAAGTAGCTCCCAGCCAGCAGAAGTCTTTCTTACAAACCCTCTGGTTTTGGTGATAGACTGGGACTTTCTGTATGGAGGTTGTGGTTTTTCCAGACCATACCTTCGGAAGGACCTATGGTAAGCTGCTGAGACTAACACACTGTGCATGTTTGACATAAGGTGTCCTTCAGTGGATCATTCTCACTTCAAGGCATCCAGAAAGATCTTCCATATCTTCCACTATCACCGTAGTCATAGTTTTGATTCCCATAGTTTCATCTGCCTGTAACGCACTACATGTAAGCATTTGCTTTTCCACCTCTTGACTTTCGTACAAACATTCTGAAATATTAAGTATCCAGCCATTCGAGCTGTATTTGTGCTGCAGTTGCTTTTCACCACGGCACGTAGTTGCTGTGGTGTTAAGGAGTGGCCACCCATGCTGCCTTTCTGTGGCTAGTCTAGTTTAGAGTGGATGCTCAGTACCCTGTCAGCAGAAACCATGCATAAGGATAGTAGAATGGAGCTCATGAAAATGAGGGATGTGGGGAAGCAGAATGGCAGCATAAGATGAAATTGCTAGCAAACTGGAATGAGCAGAAAAGGTTTGGGATGGAACAAAACAAACATGCTGTAGGGGAACACATGGGAGGAAACTCAAGTAGCACATTTTCACCCGAAGGACATAGCTTAAAGTGTTTGTTTAAAGGCCATGTGTATCTAGCAGAAATATCATCGAGGAAACACCTTGACTGAAATAGAGTACATTTCATAGGAAGGGAATTGAGAGTAACAGCTTTTTTTTTTAAAAAAAAAGTTTTCATTTTGAAAAAAAAAAAAAGGATAACAATTCTGAGACTATTACTTGTCAACATTTTGGTTGTGTTTCATAACGTGTTGAGAAGAGAACATTTTATTTTGGGATCATCATGGGAATCCTAAGCCTCAGACTAACACAGTGTTCTCTTGTAATGGCGCAGAGAAAGCAGGCAAATTTCAACAGAACATCTGAGAACAGAATTGGCCACAGCTTAAATGCAGCTCTCCTTGTCTTCTTGGGTGAATACAGATATTCTCAGGCAGTTCCTTGCTGATGAGGAAGATGACCAAGAGGAGAATGAGACCCATTAATGTGTTGCTTTTATGCTTCCAGACTAGTGAATGAGCCTGATTTTGCTGATGCTTTAGGGTGCTGCTTAAATAAAGATGATAATTGCATTTCAAGACTACCCCTAGAGATGCTCAACATTAGTAAGAGTTATTAGTTATTTTAGCAACTATTATTATTAGATATTCTTGGGGGAATAAAAAACCAACAAAGGAAGCATACTTGTAGCAGAAAAGGCCTTGGGGCCTTCCTCTATGAAGAGGTGCTAAGGAACACCGAATAATACCGAGGTGTGTGATGGAATTTTATCCAAGTTTTCCTGGCACTGAACAAAATGTGCTGTGTAAACTGTCTTGTAGGTTAAAGAAATTACAGTGTGGAACAGTAAGACAGTCTTGGGAAAAAGAATAGATGTAACCTAAAGAATGCAATGAATGCGAGCCTCTGTGATAAAGAGAGTAGGAGAAGAAAGTATCAGAGACAGAAAGAAACGAAATTAATGCATTGGTGGAAGTCTGCTTGCCTCTTAGTAAAGAGATGCCATTAACCTTATCAGGGATAGTGGTTATTTTTAGGACCCCTTTAGCCTTAGTGTACAAAGAAGAGCATAATCGTATAAAATCACTGCAGCTGATTTGTCATAGCTTTTTCTCATAAAGAATATGTTCTAAGCCTTTAAAACTAAATGATCTCAGCTCTTTTGCCAGCACCCAGATATAGCACATACATAGCTCAGAGGTGATTGCAAATAGTTATAGATGCCTTTTTCCCTCTGAATCAAATGATTTGATTTTAGTAAGGGTTACAATTCAGATTCGACATAAAGTAGGAAGAGTCAACATTTCTCACTGTACTATCGAAAATAAACTAGAGAATTGTTTTTTAGGATCAACCAAGAATTAAAACAGACACCTTCAGAGGAAGAAGGATTTCCTTCCTCAATTCGGGACCATTTATAAAAGTTACTCCTCTTCCTACAATGTTTTCACACCTGATGTAGACTGTGTGCTGTATGACCTTCATGCAGTATCAGAATCGTAGGCTGCTTTAGGCTGGGAGGTCCCTGCAGAGGTCACGTAGTCCATGCTTTCTGCTCAGAACAGTGGCAGCCTGGACCAGGGTGCTCAGGGCCTTTCCTGCTTCTTTTTGAGTGGAGGCTCCATGGCATTCTGGGCAGCTTCTTTCTGTGGTTGACCACCCTTCCCACAGACATTTTGACCTTATATCCAATTAGAACTTTCTGGGCTGTGATTTGTGTCTCTGTGCACCTCCAAGAAGTCTGGCACCATGCTTCCAGTTCCATTAGGTAGCTGAAGAACTCCAGTTAGCCTCCTTTTTTCAGACCTCATGTGCTCACCCTGCCCTAATAGGTTGTGCTTGCTCCCGTCCTCTAGTCGCTGCTTGCTCTCTGTTGCATTTGCTAAACTTTCTCTTGCACTAAGCAGCCTGTGACTGCACACGGTACATGCAGTCATCATCTTCAACATGCCCTGGGTTTTCACCTTATCTCTGAGTTAAGTGCTTCAAACTGAATGAGGAAGGATCAAGTGCAAGGTATTATTTCAGTGAAATGACTTGGAAGTCTTCCATGGCAACTGTTGTACAGATTATGTGACAGTAACAGTATGGAAGATCTAAAAAAATAAGGTACAGACCTTGAAATTACATTGTTAAATAACTGAGATACAGATCTTACTGTGGCCACTCTTCCTGCAATGAATTAGTTTCTTTGTAATTGTATTCAACAGGAAAAATAGTCTTTGTCTTATAGCATACCTAGATATGATGAAGTTCAAACAGAGACTGTGTGTAATCCAAGAGGCGTTTAGCCAAATGGAGAGTGGAATGAAGTAGGATCTGTGAGACTAACAAAACCTTCCTCTTGGTTATCACAGTGCACTTACCTGGTCAGTTTGGAAAAACACCAGCAGGGTGCACAGTTGGGCTGTTCAGTGTTGCCATTTACTGTAGTTTCAGTCCAACAGTTTCAGTGTATGTGGTCTGTGTTCAAGTTCTGCTTCCCAAGGAAGATTTTCATTGATCTGTTCCCTCTTAACTGTGGGAACAGCTTTCAGTTTGGTTATAGTCAATACCAAAAGCTGAAATTAGAAAGGATGTAAAAATTAATCAGGAAAAAGCCTGGAAGAACCAGAAACACCCAGACCCCATGCCTTCTAAGTCACTTATGAGTCATGGTGCTGATGGTCTGAACTTGGCAGCAGTCACGGTATTTTCGGTGTATTTGTGGAAGCCCACAGTTTTGGGCTTCTTCATCTTTTATATTCAGTAATTCCATACAAATTTAAGTCTTTTAAATTGTTTGGGTTTTTTTGAGATCTTTTCAAGAGTGAGAGTTGGCTCTGAGTTATTTGAAAAGTATTATTAAATAGATTATGTAAAGAACACGTGATCTATTTTGCCATTTTTCTATCCTTTAATCAGGGGCAGGAGGCCTGGGAGTGGGGCCAGAAGCACGGAGCTGGCAGGGGCTGTGCCTCCTCTAGAAGAGGGAAGGGAATTTGGAGTCAGCACCAGCAGGCAGGGGTGTGGGGGAAGCAAGCCAGAAGCAGGGTGAGTGGCTGCGAGGAGAGGGGCTGAGCGGCAGGGAGCTGGGCTGCTGGCAGCACTGACCAGAGCAGCCTGTACCTGTCCTGCACAGCTGGTGGCAACCTGCCTGCAGCCGCAGTGCCTGCCCTTGTCCTGTCCTCAGGGATGGGTGGGTTGTGCCCCAGCTTCTATGTGCAGAATGGTCGGTGTTTGGTGTTAGGGTGAATCACCTGCAATGCTTGGCTGGGCCCAATGACCTGGACCTGGACAGTAAATGGTGGTGTTATTCAATTAGAGTGAATTACTAGAATTAGAGGTCTGACAAAGTTTTAGGGAAACTACACTGGCACTAGAGGCTAGACAGCCATCTGAGCCCGCTTTCTGTTGTTTGATCAAACTAATTACGGTGTATTTGTATATGAAGTAAGCTAATCTTTAAAGAAAATATTTAGCAGTTATACAGTAACATTGTCTGACATCAAAAATGCTTTATAAAGTCAGATTAAGTCAATTAAATCCCTCCTGACAGTCATTTTTTTGAACGTCAGAGTTCAGCTTGTTCAAGATTTAAGGTATTGAAAGGCATTATCAACGATAAGATAGTATCAGATCTCTGTCACCTGCTTCCAGAGTTGTGAAGCTTTTCTCCAAAAACTGAGCACTGAAGTTTAGTTAGCAGTAAAGCTGTTGGAACGTTGGCAGAGCATTACCAGAAGTAATATTGCTGCAGTCATTTCAAGTCAGGAAACCGAAGGTGATCTGCCCTGGGCCAGCTCCTGCAGAATTCAAACGTAATGCACAGTTCTATCCTTTTTGATGCCTTTTATAATATACTCTATAAATGTGGTGGATTAATTTTCAGTGACTCATTCCTTAATGACCCATAAGGCTGGTTTCTATGACTTTCTTACATTTTGCTTAGCTATGTTTGCTTTCTGTGATTTTGAGTTCATACAGTTAATCAATTTATGAATTCACAAATCGGGAAAATACTGCTGTGTTGCAATTAAGCACTCTTGACTTTGTCTTTTTTTTTTTACCATTTTGGATGTTTGAGTATTTGCTCTTCAGAAGGAAATCCTGTAATTGCTGTTGGAGATCCACCGCCAGCTTCCTGTGCTGCCAGGGGTCACTGCCGGCGCAGTCAGTCAGGGGCCCTGTCCAGTAGGTCATAGACATACCACATCCATTTGTGCTCTCACTGCCTCCCATCAGAGACAGCTGACATACACTTTAACTCTACAATGATGGTGCATATGGGTTTGTATGCTGGACTACACTTTCCTGTTTCTTTTTTCTTTCCTTCCTTTCCTTTTTTTTTTTTTACCTTTCCACATTCCCAGACTAATCTTGTTACTCTTTCAGTGACAAGAAAAAGTGAATATCATTTGACAATTCCATCACTGTGCAGCCTTGACAACTGGAATTAAATTAGGTTAGCCAGCTTTTCACAATAGGGTGCGGGCTCAATTTAAACGTGATGTACATGAAATTGCTAAGCCAGTTTGAATGCAGTGAAGAAATGAAGATTTAAGCAGGAAAAACAGCTAGAAGAATTGATGAGACAAGCTGTATTTTATCTGAGATCACTTTACAAACATATCTGCCTTGCAAAGCAGGTCAATATCAAATATGCCATACAGACCTCAGACATACAGCTTAGTGCTGAATCCTATTAATGAGATTTTAAAGAGAATGGTTTTAGCACAGAGGAATGCCTGTGTGCATGATAAGAAATGTATTCTATCAGAAAGCTACTCACAGAAAAGAAGTAGCACCTGAAAAATGGATGGAATTTGTCATGGGAAGCCTACTGGCATTTTCTTAATAAGGTCCACTTGCTTCTTCTCTCATACTGCTGCATTTTCACTCATTCTCCAAATCTTACGCTAATTAGCCTCCTACCTGCCTTCTCTCAATGCCAATTCTCACTGTCTCACACCATGTTCAGTGCTTGAATCCCCTTCCTTCTGTCTTACGCTGGCTGAAATCCATCTCTCTGCATGCTAAATATGTTAATTAATTTTCTCATACACTGGACTGATACATAACGTTTTTATCTAATCACACTTATTGCAGCTTCTTGCAGAATTTCTATACTTTCATGTATTTTCTGTAATAACACAAGAAAGCTAACTTGAGGCTGTATATCCAGATGTATACTTCTAAGTCATCCCTAGAAACCGAATGTGTGAGACAACCAGAAACACAGCATGAAGCTGTCCACTTACAGCTGCATCTCTGCTTTCCCGTCTGCTTTCAGTGCATTCAGGATTTTCTCTTAGTAAAGCAGGAATGTGCATGTATATCAGATTAGGCCACAAAGCAAAATTTTGCTGTTCTTTTCAGAACTGTTGACAGTGTTTGTGTGTTGCTGAGATGCAGATATCCCATTGCTGTTTGTGCTTTCTGAAGTTTCTGCCCTGACAACCCCCCATGGCAGGCAGTTCCATCGTTAAATCACATTTTTAAGAAGTGTCTTTTTGTGAGTCTTTTGCTGTTTTCCAATGAGTTCACATATTAGTTTGTCTCTTTCTCGTAATCTGAGACAAAAAGATTCTCCTAATTTTTGTACCTGTTGTGAGAATGCACCATGTTGGCTTGTGCAGCCTTTTTCTCCATAAAAGAGATCTTCCTATGCAAACTTATGTCTTTCCTCTATAGCACCTCTGGTCCTGCAGTTTCCTTTTTAGAAGGAAATGGCACGTAGACTGTGGTTGAAGACACATTATTGATTTGCTGAGGAAATGACTGTGTTTTCAGTGTTATTTTCCATTCAGTTCCCTACACATCTTAACGTTGGGTTACTTTTTTTTTTCATTTAGGAGATTGATCAAATATTTTTACTGAAATGTCTACCATTAAATCAATGGCTTCAAAGTGTATTTGGTTCGATGCAATGAATTTAGAACTCCCATTCTAAATATATGCATATAGTAGTTTTCATTATTTGGCTTTTTTTTTTCTTTTTCATTAAGTTTTACTTGTCTTTATGTTGCCTGTTCTGTTTGATTGATTAGGATTTCTGAAGCAGTTTGTGGTATTTTTGGTCACGATTTACGTCAGTTGTTTTATGTCATCTCCAAATATTTTTTTAGATTTCCTACTCATTACTCTTCCAAAGTAATTGATCACAATATTAAACAAGAGGAGATTCAGTCAGAAGTACAGAGCAAGGTGAAAACTGGCCATTTATTTTTCATGTTATAATCTGATTTCAACCAGTTTGATAATTTTATATTGATCCAAAAATTGGTGTCACCTTTACACGGAGAGCAGTACTTACCAAGATATCTAAAACACTGCTGTACTGCCTGAGTGAAAGGAGGTAGTTCTGTGAAAAGCACTTGGTTTACAGCAAGTTCTAATTGTTCAGAGGCCTTTCATGTTTTAAGGTATTTGTTCAATATGGTAAGGAATGATATATTGCAGTATTTTTTCTTTTCTTTTGGTGTTACCCAGCAAGCCTGCAACCTGCAAATGCACTTTGCAAACATGGGTTCATGGTGAACCACAGTGAGGCATTTTGCTACATTGGAACAGTTCACCAGCTCAGTGGCTTTCATTCAGCTTACCATCTTGCTACAGTAGAAAAGAAACTGCAAATAATAATATAAAGGCACAGTGAAGTAAAAGAAACCATTGACTGAATGGAAATCCTTTCGTTCAATTTTGTCAGTGTCTGCTTTTTATCTTACTTTGCTCATTTTGTTTTTTTATTGCCTTTTAGTTAAGACTATTGACTGTTTGGTTAAGACTATTGACTATTTAGTTAAGACCTCAATAGTGCTATCTTGATTCACTTTTAATAGCTTTTCTTTAAATCCATTCATACTCTAAATGAGATTAGTCTTTTTCATGTCCAAGAATTAGAAGGGAATCCTCAGGAGTAGGTTTTACAACTGAAATATCTGTATATTGCTTCCACTGATCAAAATCCATGATTTTGATAATCATACCTCTCTCTCATGTGAATGGAGGTGTCTTTGTTGAGAAGACCTGGCATGTAAAATAAGCAGAGAATTAACCTTCTATACATTCTTCCTTTTTCTTCGTTTTCCTTTGGAGTGAGCTTTTGCACTGTCAGGCATTTGCAAAAGAGCATGCAGAAGGGTAACTATGGGTAACTGCAGATTTTCACAGATTTCTTTGGATGTCATATCTGCAGACACAACTCAGGACCTCTTAAGGTGCAAAGCTGCCATTTGGTCAGAGGTTTTGGCAGGAGGAACATGGTCTATCCACTGTGAAGTTTCTTTTACCATGAATAAGTCTGTAGGTTTGCTGGTGCTTTCAAATACATTTAGCTTGAAATCCCCAAGTATCTTAGATATAATCGTGAGCAATGCGAAGATGTTCAGTAGTTGTTTTAAATGATTGGGTTAAAGGAAATCCTTGAAACAGCTTGAAGTTTTTAAGATGCACATTGTAGTTGTGCTGTTGGCTTTGCTTACACCAACCTTTTACGACGTGACAAGCAGCAGTCAGAAGTACTGGGAAAGACAAGTGAATTTAGAAACAAAGCTGCTGACTTGCAGTTGCTGTTACCAGCAGGAGGGGTTTATCTCATTACTATTCCCTTGAGGTCTAAGCCCAGCTCACATGCAAACCTGAATATTTAAGTATATGGTGAAACTATTTAAAAACCTTTTGAATCAACTTTTGTCTCACCCTAACTGGCTTTATTTCTATCTCTTGGCCTCTCTTGGGTTCCCATATTAAACCTGTAATTCTTTCATTTGTTCTTCTTTAGGGAAAACCACAAAATCTGCTGACACAAAAGAATTTTGTCGGTTGTATGAGTAAATCTTCTTTAATTGTCAAACTGTGTTCCAGGTACATCATTCTTAGTGTCACTTCAAGGCTTAAGCTGACACTGTATGCTGGAATGCGTCAGCATGTTGTGTAGCATGAGTCACAAAGAACTTGCAGACTGTCTTTGAAAAAATAATTTATACTGCATCTCTTATCCCGAAGCGTAAATCTCAGAATGTTTTAAACAAAGTTTAATTGTCTAAAACTGTAAGTGAAAGAAAACCAGAGGCCTAGAACGAGGGGTAAGGGTGACCTCTGCAGCAAATGAATTCAGAGAAACTTCAGATTATTCCCTGAAAGTTCTTTAACTTCTGTCTTTTATCTCTGTAGAATCTGAGATACCTCAAAACACTCATCATTTCAGCAAATGGAGATACTCACCTTGGATTTTGGGCCGAATCTCAGTCTCTAGATTGAGAGACTGTCTGGTGAAATTCGTTTGACTAAATCTTTCTTCTGAAGAGTGGACAATGTGATCATTCAGTTTCAAACAGAGCCATACTTGGAATTAAGCATGTGCATAACTCACTGATGCATGAGATGCAGTCATAAATAAATACCATCTCCTTTTGAGTTGTCTTTTTTCAGAAAACAAAGTGTTTTCTTTCCTTGACATTGAGTGTTATTTGATCTTTAGGAGTGTAAAGATCTCTTTGATGTTTTGTAGAGAAGAAAGAATGTGTAACATCATATTTCGATGGAAATATAATAGCTACTTAGTGAGTCTTTCTACACTGATGTATATAACCAAATTGGTAACAATAACATTTTGTTATTCGCATCTATACAGTGCTCTCTGGACGTGGCAGAGGTACTTTCCTGATATGCTGAGAGAACTGCAAGGAATGAGAGCTTTAAGAAGCGTAGGTTGGGAACACAGCTGGGTTGGATGGTGACCATGCATCCCAAAAGCCCCTGGTGACTCACTGTCACGGCTGTCTCAGCACTCTCATTCCTTAGCAGCCAGTCTCCAGGACAGCCACACTGCTGACCCTGTGATGTATCAGAACTGACTTGAGCTGCTTCAGAGCTATATGTAGCTCAAGAGCCACACGTTGGTCCCTCTGGCATAGATTGTTCAAGTTCGTTATGTCTTATGGTTGTTGGAGATGCTGTATGTGTGTTATCTCACTACATTATGCAGGTTTTACAAGGCAAGAAGCATATCCCTGTGATAGTCCCTGTGAAGGAATTAATGAGTATGAAGTATAGATACTTCATATTTTTCTGAGCATCTTTTCATGTGTCACTTGCATTCTATGATGAAACTTGTTTTCTAAAGTTCAACTTCAGTTCTCAATAGGCATTGAGCTTTTACTGATGGACACAGTAACTGACCTTCTGTCCCATTTGTTTCCAAACCATATTTTAATTTGGAATATAACTTTTATACTTCTGCTATGCATAAGGTATTATAACCTTGCTGGTTTTATTCGTATCATATTACACCTTTCTTCTTTCACTTCAACAGAAAACCAGTGCAACACTTTTCGTGACTTTAACATTCCTTCTTCCTCCACTTAATGCTTTGATTACATTGCAGATTTCAGCATATATGGAAGACAAAAGCACTGACTACTTTCCTGACTATGAATGTCTTCTTCCTACTGCCATTGCAATTGCCTCATGTGCATTTTTTGGTTGATGCTGATTCTTACTGACCTTAATCCCTCTTCTGAAGAGAAATGCCTGTCGAACCTTGTAATACTGTCAAAAAGCATGAAGTTCAGAGAATCATAGCCTAGTGATGGAAAAGTCCTGTTGGGTCATCTACTCCATCCCTTGTCAGCGCAAGATTCTCCACAGGGATACTCAGAAAAGGACTGTTGCTCTTCAGCTAGAAACCCGAAGTTGTTCCATTGTCCATACAGACATCTTGATGTAAAATTTATCCTCTGTTTGCTTAAATTCAGACCTAGAGAGCACTCAGATAATAACTGAATGTAGATCCAAGCATCTACGTGCGCCTGTGGCTGCATGTGTCATATGGCAGTGATATGTTGGATTCAAAAGGCATGAATTAATACTGGCAAAACAACAGCAGATATTACCGGTGTCTTAAGGGACACATGACTAAGCAGCCTAGCATCCTATTCTGCACTGGCAATTCTAGCCAAGAAGCTAAGTATCAGTGACTATATTTACTAGTTTAGTAGTATGACAGCTGTCTTGTCAAG
The DNA here is from genome assembly GCF_016699485.2 of Gallus gallus. Taxonomy (NCBI): domain Eukaryota; kingdom Metazoa; phylum Chordata; class Aves; order Galliformes; family Phasianidae; genus Gallus; species Gallus gallus. The sequence goes on along the minus strand of NC_052541.1, from coordinate 6,168,009 downwards.
TGTTCCAGTACTGTTTTGTGGAACTGAATACTTCTTTCCAGTTACCTGGCCTGCAGAGGAATATGTAAAGCTGTAGGTCTTCAAATAAGAAATCATTCGTGATAATAGAAGATCTTAAGTGAATGGACATGGGTTGATATCACTAGACAGCTTTCTTGCTGACAGTAGACTGGAACAATAAAGATACATCTCAGATTCTACTTAAAATAATGCAGCATATACCTATAAAGTAGAGAGGATCCCTGTAGGATTCACAGCTCTTTTATATAGCCCTGGAGTGTTAAGTCTCCTTGTCTGCTGCGGGCCATGGTGAGAGGAAGCTGGGTTTTGGAGCTCATAATTTGAAGGGTTTTATATGTATATGTAATAGTCTTATTTGAACTACTAAAGTGTTCTCAGCTAACTCTGATACAGAGTATGGAGTTTGGTGTGCGCTTTGGGGCTGTAAGGAACAGCCTGTCAGCCCTCTGTGGCACATTTCTGAACCACAGAACCAGTATTCAGTGTTTACTTTGTAAACTGTATGTTCTATGTTCTAACATATACTACCCAGTCTTGCTGCAAGTGAAGAGATGGGTGCACTGAATTACTAAGCTTGTAATTAATCCTTCGAATAACTGCTTTTTCAGTGTAGGAAAAAAGCTTTAAGGAGACATCTACAGTATATTTTTTTCTGTAGTGATTTGGTTTAAGTTCTTGGCACAGTATAGGAAAACTAGTGCTTGAAAGGCTTTGAATTTATCATAGCATATGTGATAGGCTTTTCCTCAATATTATTGTGTTATTAGATGTTCTAAAACTGAAAACAAAAAGTTGTCGTACATACAAGTTAGTTCAATTGTACCAAATGGCACACCAGTTATACCAAAGAGATGAGCAGACAGCTCTTAAGTATTTTTTTCCTCAGAACATCTGAGGATACCATGCCTACCTGGCTTTGTATCATCAAACCAATCTTTGATGAGGGCTACCTCTTAGTAAGTCTCTCAGGGCTGAATTCTCTGACTTGCTGAACTCCAATCAGCATAGCTCCTAAACAGATTCTAAAAGGGTGATTCATACTGAAGAGAATGATTTTATTAATTGTAAGGAAACTTTGGGCTAGAAACAACTGTTGAAAATTTCCCTTTTCATAGATTTATAACAAAATCTATATTTCTACTTCTCTTATCAGCTTCCTGTGTGTATTGAGCTACAAAGAATGTCAATTCTGTGGTTGTCGATATCACAGATTCTACCCACAAAGTTCATAACAAAATCATAAGTATTTGGAATTGAAATGTAAAATTGCATATGGGGAAAAGTATCATCTCATGCAGAGATAAGAGCAGAATTGGAGCTGAGGTGGCCTTGCAAAATATAAACTGCTATTTCATATGAAGTACCAAAGTCTGCAGAGAATTTTCTTAAAATAGTAGTATTATCCTTATCATTAGCAGAAGAAAGAGTAGATTAATATGTATGCTCCAATTTGGACATTGGACATTGTTACAGAAAATTTTCTTTTTCTCTTCCAGCTGTGGGAGTGGTAAAAATGGATGGAGTTATGAAATCTCAAATTCTTTACTATGGAATTTAAACTTGGAGAGTGAAGTAGTTATTGGAAACAAAAATGTTGTGTAATTTATGAAGTTAATAGAAGGTAAAACTTTTGACATTCCTTAAATTTTAATCCCTCTGTTATCCATGTGATTTCATGTGATTTCTCTGCCTCTTGAGAAACTGCTTCATTATCTTGCATAACAGTTTGGCATATATCCATTTTGCTGTGCCGAATAAAGTGCAGTGTTCCTACAGGCTTAAGTTTGAGAATTTCCAAGATGGAGAGGGAGCTTCAGGTTTAAAATCCAGTTTTTAAATAACTGCTTTGTTAGAAGCCAAAGGTTTTTACTGCAGTCATACTGCAGTTAGTAAGTACATTGTCATAGAGTGAGGGTTTTTTGGTAGGAGCTGAACTTCACCAAAAGAAGCCTGCAAAATATTTAGAAGCTGTTTTCATTCCTAAAATAATGAACTGGTGCTATTTTCATCTTCCTTTAGCATCAATACTTCTAATGTTGGTTTGATTGTATTTTGTATGTTTCGATTGGTAACCTCAATCTGGTCAGGACACTTTCCTAACTTTGCCAGTATAAGTGCCAGTAGAAACAGATACCTAATATTGTGACAGTTATATGCTGTCATAGGGTTACAGGTTTCTGTTTTACCCAAAGAAGGGAACTGTTCATATTTTATTACTTAACCTCTATTTCACAGTTGTTGTTCTTTTTTTCTCTCTCAGAGAGTTTAAATTTAGGACATGGCATTTCTGGGGGGAAGAATCTATATTTAAGACATACAGAAATCTGGGTCTATCAATTTCAATTCAAAATTTTCACGTACAAAGAGCTCTCACAGAATAGCAGAGCCTTTGTGGTTTCTCTTTGTAGGCTTGGAAGGCTGCACAGACTGACTGAGCATCTCTGCTCTGTGAGATACCTGAGCTCAGTGTCCAGGCTGAAAAGAAGCTGCAGATTCACTGCCCACAGATCACATGTGGAAGGCTGCATTGTGCTGTTGTCGGACTGTGATGTCTGACAATATGTGTTGGAAATCATTTTCTTTTCTAAAATTGCATGCTTAGGCTAGGTACAGGAGGCTAAGGTGTCAATCACAGTCCTTATGCATTATCTATCTATAGATCAGTCGGTCCTTTTACAGACAACGCTGTGTTTAAGTTGTTAGATAATCAACACAAAGAGAGTTACCATCACATAACTCCAGAATAAAGAGAGGAGTTGGTGAAAATAGAGCCACAATGAATCTCACTGAAAAAGAAGTAATGGTGGTATCTCAGAATGATATCATCATCAGCAGAGCAAGGTGATTAGCTGAAGGTTGTGTATTTGGGCACGTCTCCACTCAGATATATGTATGTGCATGTGTGGATACTGGAGGTCATGCAAATTGTCTCAGCTTGCCAATGTAAAAATAGTTATTTAACTAGTAAACAAATCAATAGCAATCACTAACGGTTTCATTAGATGAATAATTTACACTCTTGTAATGGGATTGATTTAGTTACTGTGGATACATTTGAAATTGTTTCAGCTGCACTTATACAGTTTTAATTTAATTTAATGAATTAATGGATGAATCTAATTCCTCAGAGTGTTATTTAAATTGATTTAAATGTGTCTATACTAAACTGGATATGAAAGGAGTTTAATTAATATAGAACACGACAGCAGCATAATTCCCATGTACAGCCATAGCAGATAGTTCTGTGTGCACTGTCTTGGAAGTGATGTAGAATCAATTCCAGCTGTGGTCCTTTTTCAAAGTTTGAGCATGACTGCAGGAACAGCTTCTTTCGCTCTACAGACATCCTCCCCAAAGCACTAGCAAGGAGATTTCACAATAGGCCCTCCTATCCTGGTGTGGAAATTGTGACCAAGATTTCAGTACTGCAAAAGTGACAGCAGTCATTCATGAGGAGTCAATCCATTCATCTGAAGTGACTGTATTTGCTATTGATCTAGTAAGTGTAACCATCTACATAGGCTTTTTGCTATCTCTGAAGTAATCAACACTCAGGACATTTTTCCATTATTGCTGCATTAGCTGCTGAGCTGGAAATTTCGTCTGCCTCTTGGGAACAGAAATTTAAATCTTGAGAAAAATAAATTTGTACTCCTAATTTAACACTTGATTCCCGTGTTCTGCTAGACTACCACGGCAAGTGAGTAGTTCCTGCTATGAAACAGTAGGAATAAAAGCCAGGGCACGTTAGTACCAGGAGGCAAGGAGGAATTTTATTTCTGCAGCAGAAATGGAGAGAAACTGCCCTCGTTCTCACTACCTGCACCATTTCTTCATTAATGTGCAATGAATTAATGGAACTCTACAACTCCTTCTGACAGTACGAAAGCTGTTCCTTGTTTAGGTTTCAGAGACAACCTAACACACATGTGAATCAAGGCAAGGCTCTGTATTTATGTTCATAGAATTATTTGTTTATATATGCATAAGTCCCATATTTCTTTACTATGGCAAAAAGATGAGCTTGCTTACAGCACTGTTGATGAACTGGTGATATCCTTAGGATACCAAGGAAATTTCAGTTAGGTAACAGTATCTAAACTTGCCAACAGAAAAGTGAAATACTGGTAGTAAGACTGGTCTTTTAAACCAAGATATTTTGCCAATGGCTACAAATAAAGTTTATAGATATGACAGAATGAGCCCCGGTGGAAGAACATGCCATTGGGACCCACGAAGGCTGTAAACATTTTATGATATATGCCAACTCCATTTAGATTTTCTTTAAAAAAAAAAAAAAAAGAGGACAAATGGATGCAGCAGGCGATGGGGTGTAGGATTTATATTTTATGTAAAAGAAGGGATTTTGTGATGGATGTGTTTGGGGGCATGTACTGCCCACACTGAATAAGCAGTTCTGACTGCATTCACATTTCAGAGATAAGCCAGAATTGTTCTCTGAGAAAAGGAAGACGGCTGTAGCCATTGAACTAAAGTGTAGGCTGTGTGTGCGTTGCATGTTACAGAACTGCACATCCACAGAATGGAGTTTTCAAAAGTTTCAAAAATGTTGCATTCCCTGTACCTTTTTGTTTCCTTGTAAACTCACCAAGAAATACAGTGCAGACGATTTCAAAATGCACTCTTTTCACTCTCTTCAGATGAGTGAGGGCTGAGTTGTGAAGTGTGCTGCTGCCAAAGGAGGTAAAGGTTCCTTATTTTCAGCAGGGAAATAGAGCCGTGGAAGATTCTTCTGCCTTAGTGGCAGCAGACAGACGAGTGCTTAGTGAGCTCTCTGCTCCCATATCCACTTTTGATGTGCTTTTAATTGTCACCCTTCTTACGGTTATCAGTAACGTACATGATTTCAAAGATTAAAACTTGCTAAAAGGCGAGATGCCGCCCTTAGAATGGCGTCTGTTGGATCTGTTGGCTGATAACTGAGTAACGGGTGATTTTTTTCTAGGTCATTTTAGCACGAGGCAAAGATGACGCTGTTGGTGTGGCTGCTATCTTTTGACCTGTGACATTTTATCAGCTAGAATATATCCTTTTAATTTGCCTGAAGTCGAGTGGAGTATCCAGGAAGTACAAGACATTAACTGTGCATGTGGCATGTTGGAGAAAAAGATTTTTAGAAAGGAAGAAGATAATCAAAGGCTGAGAAAATGTTCTCTGACATGAGACGGTACGGAGAAACAGGCTCTAAATTTAGATAGGTAATAAAATAGTGCTTGCAGCAATAACACTGAAACACTGAGAAGCGATTAGCAGACTGAAAACCAAAAAGAGCCACTTCTCCAAAAGCAGCCCTGATCCTGGCTGCCTTACAGGGAAAACTGTTCTCAGCGAATGTATCCTCCTTGATGAGGATGTCTACTGTGCTGAAAACGTGATGCGGAATGCTGCTGCTCCCCCTGCCCTGACACATGCCGTGCTGTGCATGTGTGCATACAGTTTACATGTGCTGCTTCGTCAGTGGTGTGAGGACCACATGCTGGTGGGTGCAGCAGTGCAGGCAGCCCACAGCCCTGCTCTGGGAGCTGGGCCTCCCAGGTGCTGCTAAGCCTCCAAGATGCACTGTGCTTAGCACACTGCCTGGCCCTGTGAGAGCAGACAGGACTGAGTTAAGGAAAGCACAGGAGGAAAAATGACCTTCCTGTCTTCTAGATTTGACTTTTGTTGAGCAGTGCAGAAGTATCTGCTGAAAACATGCCAGAAAGTACTTCCTTGCAGCAAGTCTTTATCCATCTTAAGTACATAAAAATGGTAGAAATCCCATTTGCAAACAATTATATTGAAGGCTCTCCTGAAGGAGAACCATTATGCAAACCAAGGCACGCCACGCATTCCTGGCATTCTCCCCGTGCTAGTGCTGCAGTGTCCCTGGGAGCTCTATCAGCACAGGAGCCACTGGGCTGTGTTCCAGCCCCGAGCACTTCTCGCCGGGCTTCCCATATTCCTGTAGCAAGGGAACAGCGTGCCAGAATGTCTGCACCAGGGATGGCTCCTGTCACGGTGGGACTGCTGCTAGTGGCATGCTAGAGAAAGAACTGGTAAGGAAAGGGAAATAAATCTGGTGAGAGTAGAAGGATGGCTTTTGATTTCCTTTCCTTAGTCCCATAGGAAGAGGTGGAGTAGTACATGTTCCTTTAACATTTGGAGACACGGTGATTCCACCAGCAGGGTAAATATCCCACCTCCCAGTAGTGTCTTGCAGTTTGTATTTCAGTGTGGATCATTCGTTTTTAAATCAACTCCAAAGATGCAAAAATGTAAAGGGACGAATTAACTGCCATGAATTTCAACAGGACTCTGAGCTTTGCAGGAGAGTTTGTTCCATTCCATAAGCATGACCTGGTGATACAGTCACCATTCTGTAGGCCAGTGGGAGAACCATGCTGTGCTTTTTGCAGTCTCCTCACAGTATGTCTGTATCTTAGAACAGGCCTAGCAAGACCTTTTACCAATGTCTCTCCCTTTCTTCTTGTCATTACTTTAATCACTTGAGTTGCAGCCCTGTCTCAGTTTGCAGACACCTCCCACTGATGTTCTGTGGTCACACAAAAGAACAGGGCTTTTAGAAATGTATTTGCCGCTCACACAGTGAAGCTCTCACATGGAGTATTATGTTTGCCAGTCTCACACAGAAAGAATAACTTACATTCCTGCCATGTAGAACATGGGAAGTTATATATGCTAGGTAAGCATTTTAACATCTTCTAAATTTGTATGCCCTTATTTCATCATGCTTTTAAATGTAAAAATATAGGAGATGGGGCTTGTGCACTCCTCATTTGAGTTTTGGGAACCAGATTTTACATCACATGTTTATTTCAGAGAAGACTGCAAGGTAACACATCAGAGCAAATACATCTTGCACTGCAGTTTGCTGGAAGAAAAATTAGCCAGTATCTAATTTCTTTTGTATGATTTGTCTTTCAGTTGGTTACTTCTCTCATAGAATTACACCCTAGTTTTCATTAAGGAGCAATAAGAAATAATCCTGTCCAGTTCCTGCAGTGGCTTCCTTGCTGAACAGCCTCAGCATTTGGGGACTTTCCATTCACTTTGCGACTGGAGGAAAAAGTCATGATCTGGACTGTAGCATGCTTTCCAAAGGTGACTTCTGTAGCTACTGACCAGTATTGTTATCTTGAGCAAAGATATCCACAGATAGTAAACATACGGTCTCCTTCAGCACAAGTATCAACAACCTGGGAAGACTCTACCAAAATCAACACAGATACAAAAGCTGGGGAAGCAGGCTCCCTTGTTTGCATGAAACCAGCTTGCCTCATCAATAGCAAAGTCCTCAGAGACAGAAAATTAGCTATATGCTAGGAAATGCACTGGTGAAACCGAGTGCTACAGTGCCACCTAGTAATGCCCAGCTTAACAGTGTTTACTCTTATTTGCACTGGTAGCACTGGGAGACCTCAGCTGGTGATAGGTCTAATTGTGTTGAGAGCTCTAATTGTATGTATGTATAGTAAGAGGCAGTTCCTGCCCTGAAGAGTTTGCACTGGTAAATACAAAAGAGACAAAACAAAGGAAGGAAGCATGCAAACAGTTGTTCACCAGGGCAGTGAGAAAGGCAGGAGGGGCATCCATCTTCTGAGCTCCAGGCCAGCTGTCTGTACACTAAGTGACAGTTCTCAGGAATAAAAAAATGCTTAAAGAGTGAAACTGCTCTTTTACTGGGAGAGCGAAAATAGAAATGCAGGAGATTTTGTGAGCTGTTTATTTTAGACAGCTTGAAGTAGAAAGCCTATGGCCCTCCAGATGCACCTCCTGCATGTAATTCCTGATGATCTCTGTATGCTCTGTGGAATATATAAAAACAATAGCAGGCAGTTAGGGCCCTTGATGTTCTTCAAAAAAACAAAGGAGTCATCAGGGCATGCAAATGTAGCACCTTTTGGGCTAACTGGTCCAATTAGTGTCCAGTTTGAAAATCTAAAGTGGTTGATAGAAAATGTTAATGAAAGGTGAGTAAAGTTTTGGTAGGTTTATGAGCATCATGTACTTACACAGAAACACCAGGTACATTTTGTGCTACACAGGGCATAGAGATGTTAGTCAACCTGCCATTATACAGATTGATAGATAGAAATTTTCAACCAAAAAGCATGAAACTCTTAGAAATCTAATAAAAGAGAAATGCATCATTAACATAAATTAGCATTTATTGCTCAGAAACTCGACCGCTGTCTTGTAAATGCAGACCAAAGTGGATGGTGTTTGGATAGAGCTTTTATGGAACATCAGAAAAATCCTCCAGATGGCAGAATAGCTGCTTGAATGTATGTGCAGTAGATGGGGATGTAGTTTTATCCCTCACTAATAAGCAGCCCTGGGTGGGGATTGGCAGCTGATGCAGTAGCTCTTATTTCTGATTTTTTTTTTGAAAGCAATTTTGATTAGAGCCTGTGGAGAATCACTCAGTTTGAGTTGTATTTGCTTGCTGTGGTCAGGGTGCTGACGGGAACCTCACCTTTCTTATGTCCTTAAACAACTGAAATTCAGAAGCAAACTTATTTGGATGTCAAGCGGCTTAGAAGATGCAATTAACAGTTCAAAGAATATGGGCATGGTGGGAGTATGCGGGGTGCTTCCAGGGTCACATTTCACATTCTGCTTGTTTAAGTGTAGCAACAGTGGAAGGAAAGCTTCAAAATGAAGTGGACCATTTAACAAATTTTGTTTTGACACTTATCTACTACTGAGTACACAGTAATTGCGGAAGAAAATTAACCCTCCCCTCAGGAATGTCTGTTCCTTAATACCCCTTTGATGAATTTTCTGTTCAGTCATACATTTGAGAGGGAATGTCATCTTCATGTGTTTTGGCTCTGCTCGTCACTGCATCCTTCTCAGCTTCTTCAGGACACATCTCTGCTGAGTGCAGTCTCTCTGTGTTGTTGGGATTTCTCATCCATTATCCAGTAACACAGACTTCAATTTCAGCAGTGAAGGCTATACCAAGAAATTGTTAGATATATTTCAAGATTCTACTAATCCATTTTTTTTCTGCTGGAAAAAGAGAATTTTGTAACTCTCTGGGTCCTTATAGATTATCAGCCTATATGCTGCAGGTAAGCAGAATGAGAGTATTGCTGCCATTTAGGAAGCCATAAAATGCATACTGCTTCGCTAGGGGAGAGGCAGCAGATAGATGGATGCAGCCTTCTGCTCTTGCTTCTGAGTCCTGCATGATGGTAAATGATTTCTAAAGCAACATTTTGTTAAATAAAATATGAAATACTCTTCAAAGATGCTTGTCCAGAGTTCTCCCTTGTTTAAGTACAGGATTTACTCTGAGAGACATTTTGACACATCTGGATGCACAGCATGTTAGCTGAAGGCAAGCAGACATTGCAGTGATGAGGGACAGCTGGGCCCTGCTGGCTCAGCACACTGGGGGCTTGCATGGAAATGCTGACACTGCATCGTGACTGCAGCTCCCAGGTGATCACTGCAGTGCCTGTGACATTAGAAATCAGCAGAAAGTTGGCTGAGAAGTCATTCGTGCAAACTCGGAGAGAGAGGGAAAGCAAAAGAGAAACCACAGTTGGCTCTTGGGAGAGGAGGCAAAGTGCTAAGTTGCCATGGTATGGAAGTTTTGAATAGTTCATTCATTAAATAAACGTAGAGGTAGATTCAGAGTAGTGTGTATACATTTGGGCAATCGCTATACACTAGGCATAAATATTAAAAAATACACAATAATCTTTTTCAAATTCACATAACCTGTACTGATGTATCATTAAGTGGATGGGACTCTCTTCATAATAGCTCTTCTTCTTTCTCTCTAAATACATATTTTTGTCTTTTGTTGATTCTAGTTTTATGTTTTCTTTCTTTATGTTAATTTTTGGAGAGGAAGGTACACAAAAGACATTATTGCCTCAGTATGCAGACAGCCAGTGGTTTGTTCTTTGGTAAAAGGAAGAATTTGGAACATCTGATCAGCTTAAGAATCATATTCTGAGGCAAACACTTTTCTCTGCTATACATCTAGATCAGAGTAAGTAAAGTGTATCCAAATGTAAGTTTGTCCTTAGCATTTTTTAATATTTATTCTCAATTATAAGATTGTCTGCCAAAGAACTGCTTTAACAGTTCCAAATGGAAGTTCTAAGGTGCAGCTCTTTCAAAAAAAAAATAAGGATGAGTGAAATAAGGATCTTAAATGCACGCTACAGGTAGGTGGTACCATAGTGCTCAAAGAGGTAGTGGCTTTTATTACCCGGTGAGAGAAATCTACAGTAAATAATATCTCCAACTAAAAATAGTAATAGAATAGTACATAGTTAAAAATTAAAACTCAGTGACAGTTTTCTGTTTGTTTTCAAAGTATTTCTTTACAGAAATGCAGCTGAATGGTGGAAATGCTATATTAATACGGAGATTAATATATGTCTCTAGACATAAGATTCTAATCTCTAGACATGAGATTATTTAACCATGGGAACCTCCATATCTGGCAGTATTTGGAAGTTGTGAAACAATATGGGAACAAAACATGAAAAAGCTTTTAAACTAGTTTGAAGTACATTTATTTAGAAAGTATTGCTGTAGATGCAGAACAGGAGAGTTAATTCTTCTGCTTGAATTTCTGGAATGTTTATTTTAAGGGTTGAATTTAAAATGTGAAACTCAGACATTTCAGTTATCATCACATGGAGTTTAGCTGGCCTTACTCACCAGCATGAGCACGAGAAACAGACACAGAGCAGGCTGCAGGATTCTAACAAAGGACAAAAGGCAGTTCAGAACAGGAGAGGGACAGGTTATGTATCCTGTTTAGATTGCTTGGGTTTATTCAGGTTGGCAGTTCCTGATGAATTTGTCCTGAACTACTTATGGAAGTAGCTGAAGCAGTCTCTGAAGCATTAGCAATTATCTCTGAAAACCTATAGTGGATGAGGGGGAGAGATCCCAGTGGACTGGAGATGCACATGATGTTGTGCTATATGTCTTTAAACAGGAGAAAAAGAATAGCTGAGGCATCATAAGGAAAGGAGCATTGCTAGAATCAGCAAGATTCTAGGCTCACCTGTTCAACAATCAGCTTTCTTGAGGTGGTAAACACCTTACTTGTACCCTTTTGATGTACAAATTCTATCAAGCAAGTTACTTTTTCCAACAGGTAAGACCACCACCAAGTGATGTTACCTATCTGACTTTAGCAAGGCTGGGAACACAACTCCATTGTCCAAAATAGAACATCTTGATCAGCAATCTAATGAGGTAGAAATAGAAATCCACTATAAAACTGTTCCACACCACAGGCCCCATACACTGCTATACACCCATGTGCTGTCAGAAAGGACAGCTGGTACAGGTGGAATTCAGCATCCTTTGTATGGCTGTAATGAAAGTTTGCGTGAGGAAGAGAAGTGTGCTTCCAAAATGACTGGATGACACCAAACCGAAACTGTTCTAAATCTTTTGAAGGGCAGGTCAGAATTTGGAATGATCTTGAATAATTGAAGAAATGGCCTGAGATCAGCAAGATGCAATTCAGTGAGGTCAAAAGCAGGATGTAGGATCAGAGATATAAAGGGCTTTGTGTCTAGCAAAAACGACAGACAGAGGTCAGTGCAGGGTCCATCAGTTTGTCTTAAGACCCCTTCCTGTCACATTTGTGCTGAGCTGCACAGACACAGACTGGCTTTTGGAGCGTTTTGAAAACGTCTGACAAACACCTGTAGGAGACTGGGTTGTGCTTATCTTGACTCACTGGGTGGGCACGGGCTAAATCATGCAGGACAATTTAAGGGGGTAAAGGCCGGATCTCAGCTGCTTCTTGCAGTACAGCCTTACCAGGTGTGTGCTGCGATCTGCTGAGTGCCGTGGTGCAGTGCCTCCAGAGTCATCCCTGCAGCTCATGGGTGGGCAGTGGGCCTGGCCTGGAGGGAGGATCCTTGGGCTGTCATGCCCTCCCTGGCTGAATGGTCTCGATGTCCCATACAGCCTGCTGTCCTGCGATCCCCTGGTCATTTAAATGTCATGTTCTGTCAGCAGACTAAAATGAGTGCTATTTAGATTTGTTACTCTATGGTTCATTGACTAAAAGAACCATTATGGTCTGCTGGTTTCCTGTGGGTGGTAACCACGTAGCTGGTCACTACTTGGTAGGGAGAAGGGATATTTTGTCAGTATTGTGATTAAGATCATTTTTCATATGTCTTTTCATGTTTCCCTAAAACAGAAAAGATTTTTCAAACTTTGAATTGTTTAGAATATAAATAAAATTATGATTAAATATTATTACAGTTGGAGAGATAAACATCTATTAAATATGAATCTGCATGGAAGTCAATTAAATAAATCTCTTCCATATGTTTGCCATAATACATAAAAAAATGACATTGCAGCTTAAGGCTAGTTATGACCATGCCTATTCATTTGTAATGGCTGACTTAGGATGATGCCTAAAAATACAGTTTTGGTAGAACCATGAACAGGCTGCTACAAGCAGAAAGGGGTGCGGACACCCCGAGCTGTGACCTCATCTCAGGGCAGCTGGCTCCAGGAGGGTCATTCATGCTGCTCCAGAGTCTCAGGGTGACCTACAGCCGGGGCGCTGAGTCCATGAGGTAGCATCCATTGGTTTATTGGTAGCAACTGCATGGGTCTTAATTCATCAAAGCCAGTCAGCACATTAGCTGCATTCCCGAATGGTTGGTATCCAAGCAGATGCACAGATAAGCCATCAGAGGGCAAGCTTATCTTTGGTGGCTGTTTTTTTTTTTTTTTTGTTTTTTGTTTTTTTTTTAATATCCTGGACTAAGATATCTGAGTTGAACTCTCTCATGTGCATGATGTGAATATCATGTCTTCCCTGTCTACCTATATTACAGAAATGAGCCTTGTTACCGTAGTGGCAAGCAGACATTTCAAGCGAGGACTGGAAGCTTTTCCCTAAGAATGATATTAAAGCTTTTGTATCATCCAGTGTTTTACAGTAAACAAGAAGATAGGACGTTTGTTTTCAAACTTACTGTGTAGAATATTTTAAGGAGGGGGCAAGCACTGTCAGGGTCACAGGATGAGGATCTGAGGGGTGTGCTTGGAGGATGAGTTCATTACAGCACGTGGAAATGCCGCGTCTCCCTGACACAGTGTGCTTTCCTACTCATGTACTATTTAAAGCAAAAGGGCTTTTAGTTTAGAGGAGGCAGAGCAATTAGGATTGCCCTAGAGGGAGGTATGTAATTATTTTGGAAAATTGAAAACATCATTAAGAAGTTCCTTTGCGTGCTGAGCTCTTTTCCCTGGCGTTGAGAGGATTTTCCAGTTTTTGTTGTGCATTCTTTAATGCCAGGTATTTCTGGTTGCTAACTGGATCTTCTTTGAAGGGGTGAAATTCCTGCGGAGCTGGAGACAGCCTCTCACAAGATACTCTTAAAGCAGTGGTAATAGTAGCAAAGCAAATGTGTCAATAGTGGAATATAGTAGCAAAAATCTATGCACTTGGAGCTAGGGACAAGCAGTTACTTTTTCACTGACACCTTGGGGTTTTGCTCAAAATTGAGTTCCTACAGTGAGAGAAATTGTTAATGATCTGTTAAGGTATTCGTTTTGTTGGTGGTGGGAAGAAAGATCATGATAAGCAAAAGCATTTTCTGGAAAAAGCTAGCATTTAAAACATGAAGTTCAGTGGAGTTTCTTTCTCAAACGAATTACTTTAAGTGCTTATGTAGAATGTAGCTGCCTGATACTCAGTTGTTTTTGGAGCATTGCGTGTTTCTCAGTGTAAATACTGAGTGTGAACTGGTGCCCAAGGATAGAGAGCCTTGGAAACTGTCACGAGCAAGAGTTCCAGGCTGAGGTCTGTCCTCCCCATCAGGGCCTCACGGCGGATGCAGCCTGTCAGCGAGGGCAATGCCTGGTGGCCCTCTGGGCCCCCCCAAGGCCTGGTCCTGCCCCAGGCCTGCTTCCACATGGGCACTGCGACTGCCACATTGTGCGGTGCTGGCAGCCAGGGCTGGCTGCAGCCAGGCTGCAGCAGTTTGTCCAGCTGTAGATCCACCAGCCCTGTGGAGGTACCAAATTGAGAGAGAGCCCTGCTGCAGCTTCCAGCATAGGCCCCATGGTGCATTCTTGCACCAGAGAGCAGTCATGCTGCACGAATGCTCAGCAAATCCAGTGCAGCTCAGCGTGTTCTGGGTGTCTCTTGAAGCTGGGTGAGAAGCAGTGTTACTGCCTGCGGCTGCAGAACTGTGTTGTCACATTGGCTGGGGAAGTGTTTCCTGGGTTGGACTCTGTTGAACCTGGTGCTCACGGGGAACTGTGCTTCAGCCAGCACTGAGCTGCAAACACAGACATATGTGTCCTCCAGGAAGGACAGAAGATACATTCATCATCTCCCACTGCATGTGCAGGGCCAAAAAGTGGTTTGCAGTAATAAGACACCAACTTCAAAAGAGCCCCAAAAGTTTGTAGTTAATGTTTGTAGTTAATTAAATCTGCATAGCAGCTTCTTTTGATTGCATGGAGAAATCTCAGACAGAAGTAATCTGAGTAGCAGGATATCCCTGTGGTAAGTACTCAAAGAAATCTGCCTAATTCTACCAAATGCAGAATTTTCTTTGCACGCAGGCAGATGCCTCTGATTATTCTGTCCTGTGCTATGCTTTCCTTTATGCCTATATACTTGTTTTCTATCCTGAGACTGTGGCTTGGCCCACCGTAGCCTGGGTCAGCAGCAAACTCAGAGTCCCTTCTCCAAAATCATAGAAACCAGCCCCTGTTCTCTGCAGTGGTTGTACAACTTGGGGCGCTGCCTGATGCACTCCACCAGGACAGCTAGGAGGGCTCAGGGTGCTTAGGTGGCTCCCAGTAACTCAAAGGAAGGAGCTAGTGGGCAACTTTGGAAACAGTGTGAGTGGCACAAGTGAGGAAAGTTATATTCTGGAGGAGAAGTTCGTAAGATGACAGAGCCAAATGACTGGAATGCTGAAGTGGAGAGAAAATCAAGTAGGCACCTTTCTACTGACCACAAGCCCACAGTTGTCAGAAGCATACTGCATACTCCTCCATTGCTTCCCCATGGTGACAGATGTCCTACTTTTGCAATTCAAAAATGTGGTCTTGCTAACTTATGAATTATACAAGGCAAGAACATAAAAATCTCTTCACCCACCACTGAAAAGAAGCTACCTCTAGGCTGCAATATTGTCACTGTTTAATGGTGCAGGACAACTATATAGAGCACTTATGACTTCAGGAAAATATTAAGCATAAGATAGCTATTTGTTTTTCAAAAATGACCTGACTGCTAACACTCTACATTGCATGCATGGGCACACAGACCATGTATGCATTGCTTTACATGGCCATGCATTTTCAAGGCATTTTAATGCTTTATCTGATTGACAGCAACACCTTAGTGTCCTATCCCGTGTAGACCTGAGGGAAAAACTGACTTACCAAACCATGACCATGAGCAATTCTAATAATGCCTGCCCGTTCTCCCTGCTGATCTTTTACACAGATAGCCAGGCACATCCTCCCTAGTTTGAAGGGACCAGTGAACTACTTTTCCGGCAGCTCTGACTGCAAGAATATATTTGCTTTGATTTATGAAAATTTAAAATCTTTTGGGCATAGGGGATCAAACTTTATGCATACTTAGTAGCATTTTTTTTGCATTATTTATGTCTTCAACTGCAAACAATAGCAGCAGCATTTATACTCGGAAATAAATCGCGCAGTTAAACAGGGCCGGAGTTTGTTGTCTGCAGAATAAACTTTCCTCACTCAGAAGGAGGTAAAAATGCTGTAACAAAAGAAGTTCTGAGAAAATATTTGAAGAGAGGAGAGTACATAGGAGTGGCAGGCCAACCCTGGAAAATAGCACAGCACTATTTTCTAGCAATACACCAAAAACTTGGCAAACATGTGGGGCTTGTGCCTTGACCTTGGGTGGGAATGATATTTTCATGTAACTGCCTTTTCCACTTACATAAAAAGTAGCCAGTTACTCAATGTTACAAAAGGAAGAGATGGATCTAGCCCTCCCAGTTCATTGAACAAAGTGGAAAGCGTTGCGCCTCCTTTACTTGCTTTCATTCTGGTTGACAAATATCAATCTGCCTGTATGGAAATATTTAATTTGTCATTTTTCTCTGGCCTGTAGAAGCACTTTTATTTTGAGTTGAAGTATCCCAGCACATGAGGAGCAGAAGGTCTGGATGGACTCTGCTCCCCTTTGCCCTCTGCCCTGTCCCGCCCCTTCCCCTCTCCATTTTCCTGACATAATCCCATATTTACATACTCACATCCCACACAGTTCCCCAAACATGTGGCTTCCTGGAGCATAAAAATCTGAAGGCTGTGCTGGCTGTGCTATAGGCCAACATTTTCAGAACTGCTGAATTGCTACATTCGCTTTCCATTCTCTGTGTAAGTACCATAAAATTACTGCTTTGTCCCTTCCTCTGAAATTCTCTTGAGGTTAAGTGCTACACGAGGTTTCCTGCAAACCTGGAAATGATCTCTTTGCACAAGGCCTGGTGGGAGATGGAACAGTTTGCAGATGCTGTTTACAAGATGAGGTGGTGGTACATCTTTAGTCTGCAAATGGAAGTGTCAGGTGCTAACTAATTCACAGGTCAGCTTCTTCCTACGCGTGGAGGGTGGCCATAGAGAATTACAACTTGTCTAACATAGAGCTTGTTTCCAGTAGTCAGAAAATCTCACTAAATATTTCTGTGTTGTAATGACAGACCTGCAAAATACCTGATTTTAGAGGTGTAAGTTTTAATATGTATCTGGAGATGACTGGCATTAGATATCTGGGTCGTTGCTTCTGACAAAGTAAACAGCTCTCTCTACTATTGTGAAATATATAACTAAGTGCTGTCATGGCTGGCCGCCTGTTGGAGTTTCTGATGAAGGTTTGATCAGAACAGCCAGATTTGAGATCCCTTTCTGTGTAGATGCTGCACTTGAATGGCCTTAGAGGGAAAAAGATTCTGTCTCAAAATATTCTAAATGTATGAACAGGAAATGCATACTTTGCACTCTGATTCCTTCAATGAACTTATAAAAATAACCTGCCGTTCTGTAAGGTTACTGGTGCAGAGAATTTTTGCTGGAGTTCTGCTGACGTGCAGAATTCCCATTCACCCCCTTTTGCTCAGAGCACGTGGTGTTGCTCATAGCAGAGTGGGCTCAGACCGCATTTAGAAATGCAGAGCATTGTGGATGCACACGTGCGTGTGAAAGCAGAAGGGTGTCTTTCCAAGGAATTGAAGTGCGTGTCGGAATTAATGTGTGTTTTTCAGTATATGATCGTGTTTGCGATAGCAGTTAATCTGCAGTGCTTAAGGAATGAATGTGCAGCCCAGGAAGCTGAGAGGTGCAATGTCCTCCACATCTGGAGCCTCTGTCTGCATTCAGAACCACACAGCCGCTCCCGCAGAGCGTCCTGCAGAGCGCTCCCAGCTCCCGTCGCTCTGCTGCAGCGCCATGCAATAAACATCACAATAACCACCCAGAAGCTGTGCAAGCCAGCTTCTGAAAGGCTCCAAACCCAGCCTGCATTACAGTCATCAACAAAATACAAATAAAACATCACTTTTTTTTTTTTTTAAACATTTGCTTATTTGCAAATTGCTTTCTCAGGGCTTTGGCATGTCTGGTATGGGGAAGGATGAGCTGCTGTACTTTTTCTTTCCTGAGCGTTTTTTTTATGCAGACTTCTGCTATAGGATTACAAGCTGGCGGAATAATGCCTGACAGGAATTGATAAAGGATTGCAGCACGAATCGCTGCAGGGCACACTGGGGCAAGTTTGTTACAGGAACAGCCTTCCTCTGTTTACACGGACAAAAGCTGGGTTTGACAGTTCCACTGATCAGCGGCTTTGGAAGTGTGTGAACTCACCATCATTCTGTGTTGCCTTTTTCTACATTTTTCTCTATAGTAGCAACAGTCTCTCTTTTTAAACCTTCTGAGCATCCTCACCCTGATTCACACTGCTATGCAGTACTTTCCAATGCAAAGTTTGTAGAGAACGTATGAGATTCTTTTATGAGCTTTATTTCCAAAGTGGTTAGGTAACAGAGCATCCAGTGAAGCTGTGCTGAGGCTGAAAGCTGACTACCTGTGCTGGTGCTGATGCAGGCACAATGCTGATGGTAACGTCTGCTAGGGATATGTTTCAACCTCACTGCCATCATCATCCTTACCTAGGGAAACTGCTCTCTTTCATTCATACAGCTACTCAAAAGTCATTCAAGCTGACAAATCTGTACATGCTACTTCATGTTGAAAGAATGCATTTTATTTCCCAGAGATTCTGTACAGACCCAGCGTAGCAGCTCTATTTACAAATGATATTGCATTTATTTTGCTCGCGCAGAAATGTCTCCAGAAGAGACATCCAAATGGTTAGCATACAAATTAATTTGTGATTATTGCTTTGCATTCTTGACAGTAGGTTGACTCATGACACAAGAATATAGCTATGGAAGACCTCATCGTGGTTTTACACCACTTTAATTGTACTGGCATTGGGGAAGTCATTTTTCATTTACGCCAACATAAACATAATTTGACAGAGGCCCAACGAGAAGGCAGACTGAGATATGAATTTTGCATTGCCAGTGACATCATCGGAAAGATCCTGGTTCTTATTCCATTTTCAGAATTACTCAGATCCTCCTGGCTTGTCTAAACTCAGTGAATAAACTCTTTTTGATACATGATATCTGAAGTGACTGTTGAGATAAGACTGCGGAGAGGAGCTGGGCTTTTTCGTTTATGGTTCGATGTTAAGGACATCTGGAAGACTCTTTGAACATACTAATGCTGCTTTTTTGCGTTCTTCCCGTTAGTGGTTTTGCAGTGCCGTAGCACTGGACAGACAGAAATAAAATGGTAATTGCATATGGCTTTTCATCCATTTTACCTTCTTCTTTTTCCCTTTTCCTTTCTGCTCCTTTTCATTCCTTTCTTCCCAGCTTAGTGTGTGACTGTTCAGAGAAATACCATCTCTGGCAGTGGCGACACACAGTTGGAAGGTTACCGCAGCTATCCCTGTATACTTAAAACAATAATTTTCTTAACCATATGCTGGGAAATCTTGCATTAAAAATAATGGGAGGTGAAACAGCGCTGTGGTAGTTTGGTCAAACTTTAAGTCTAAATTAGAAAAGACTTTAATCTGTCATTTGGCTTCTTGTTATTTGCTTTTCCTGCTACACCCGCTTCCGCCACTTGGAATTATGATTAAACAAAGAAGTAGCAAAATCAGTTACAGCCAGAGAGTCTTACGTGCCCCTTCTGTTGCTTGACTTCCTCTCATTTGTTGTTGGCTGTACTCTGTGAAACAGTTCTAACAGGAGTCGTTTCAAGTCACCATTCCTTTGAAAAATTTCTCCTCCTTCTTAAACTTTTTTTTTTTTTTTTTGCAAGCACAGAATATGTGATTAAGTTCAGCTTCTGTTCTACAAGTGCTGTGATTTTGAACAGCTTGACTGTGCCGAGAGGGAGAAAGAGCCGCAGCCAGGGAATTGCCAGTTCAAATCACTGGCGTCACGGGTTCAGTTTGCAAGCTTCATCTCCCCAAGAGGGGCGGCCAGCATGCCCACGTGAATGTGGAGACTCCGTGTCTGCACAGCATTGCCTTTCGTGTCTGGTGTGTAGTCATCTGCACACATACACGGCCCTTCATATAAAGCTATAAATTCACATATTTGACAGGTCTTCAAGGAAGAAGAGTTTTGTCATTTTCCTAGTACCTGTTGTTATAAAGAGATATATAGCTATTCTGAATAGATAGGACAGCCGTGGGTTATATTGTAATTTCCAGGTAACTTCCACAGGACTACAAAGTGCACATTGGATAGCCCTTCCCTCTGCCTGCCCCAGTCTCAGTTTGTTCTCCAGGCTATGGGGCTGGAGTGGGAGGCAGAGGAGACAGCAGCAGACTGGCCCATTCAGCCAGCATTGTCCTGCATCTCGACCTGCAGGCACAGCCCAACCCACAGTACTTTTCAGGCTCGGACCTGCAGGCACAGCCCAACCCGCAGTACTTTTCAGACTGAGAGCAATTTTTACAAAGGACGGGAAATTGCTCACGTCAGTACTGCATGATCAGAAGACAGAACTGCACTTTGTAAAGTGGTAGAGGGTGCAAACAGCGGGCATTATTGCAAAACAGTAGTCCCAGACAAAGTTTTTGTTAACGAGCACGAGTTAATTTCTTCCAAATTTCTTGACTTCACTGGGAAAAAGTTTTGCTCTTTGCTGAAATACTGTTTAAGTGTAGTCTCATAGCATTGGCACTGATTTAACCCAGGAGCCACATGGCAGGAAGGCTCAAAGCTGGAACGTGACTCATGGTGCTTGTGGGACCAACACACACCCATTGCCCTGTCAGGTGAGCAGGGACTCCAGGCTGGAAGTAGCTGTTCTGTGTACAGAAACAGAAGTGTTTGCAAACACATGTTTGGGAAGCTGTTTTGAAAATGTGATTAACAAGTGAAGAGGAAATAATGCCCTTTATGAGCAGTATGCTTTGTTGGTTTTGTGCCTCTGAAGTCTTTCTTCTTTTCTGCTGACCTAATTAGGATTTCATATAACCTAGTGTCATCATTTAACTTATAGGATATTCATTCTCTTTAGAGAATTATGCTACTGAAGCATGTTCTAATCAGCTGTATTAATGCTATTGTGTTGAGTATTAGCAGTAGAATGTGTGTGGGGTTTGGGGTGTGTGAAAAGGAGTCAGACTTTAAATGCCAAACCAGACCAAGAGCTATTCTTCTGCTACACACAACCGGGAATTTATCAACACCAATGTTTTTTCAGTTTGTGCATATGTCTCTTTTGTATGTAACTATAAATAGAAAAGACACGCAAGCGCTGGCGTAGCCTCAGTTTGTTTTCAGTAGACATCTAAGTTAGCTGTCATTTACTTTGGTATCTTTACATTCATCGTTGTGTATGCAAAGAAAATGAGTAAATTTGTAATTCGCACAGATTATACAATTCTGTTAATAATTGGATTTTGTGGTACCTACTCTATTAATTAGAAGTCATACGGGTTATGACAAGCCCACGCAAAATATTGTGGTGATACCATTTTTAAAAGGTTTGGACGATAATCTTTAATTTAGAACTTCTAAAAATGTATAATATAGACCTCATTTATCATTGCTTAGGTTCGGATGAAAGTGTTAATCTGTGAAGTTACCATGAACCTGGTTAAGGATGCAGTCGTAAGAACTCAAACTTGATTTACTTTCAAAATTGACCCATTACGGTTGAAACACTCCATTCATGTATTAGCCTAAAATTTGTATTTCGTAAAGGCTAAGAAAGGCTTTGAAGTTTGTTTAGTTATTTGATTTTGCATTTTGATATAGAGATTGCATTTTCTTATTCAAACAACACTACAGCTAAGTCATAAACTGAATATCACCTCTAAACAATCCTTTCCAGATGGAAGCACATAATAAGTTGGCTTTGACTTGCCTGAGCTGTGAGCATGTGAAATCTGACTTTGGAGTGTTTGCAGCGGAGTTGCTTTCTTTCTTTCTTTATTTTGCTGAGGTCACTATTGTGCAGCAAGGAAAGGTTGCCCTTTAAGTGCATGGGTATCTGAGTTAGCTTTGCAGTGAGCTGGCTGGCCAGCCAAGGTCAAGGTTAAGGTGAGCACTTATGACTGAGGGAGATTGTTCATTTGCACTTCCTGAGCAGATAGAGGGAAAAATCCTTTCCTGCTGCCCGTAGAGAAACGGGCTATATAGGTAACACGTGGTTAAATGCATTTTCCAATAGGAATAATGGGTTTTAAACAGTGAGACTTTGCAACAGCCCCCCGGTAATATAGCAGAATTGAAAGATATGGAAATGCATTACCATCTATTAGATACTCAGGTACTACTTTATATATTTTTTCGAAAATGGTTTGTAGTGCTTTTAATTTAACAGGAAGAAAACTCAATAATTAGAAAAACAAATGGTGGCAGGTCAGGATCCCGTTAAACCTGGCATTTCTGAAGTGCTTTCAGTTACAAAGGCTACTTTGAGAAGCTGGTAATAGCAGAGCTGCTCAGATCATAGCGGAGATGAAAGAGGTAATTCCGCTGGGAGTATCAAATTTAAACTGCTCACTGCTGCTTTGGCTTTTGAAATATGATGAGAGAATCAATGATTGCTGTTGTTAAGGTCTGGGGAAGCCTTTGGCTTATTAACAGTCTAGAAATAAAGAATTTTGAAATTTCTTCATACCCAGGGACTATTAAGATGAAGCAGCTTTAGATTAATCATTCCCTCAAGTTATCCTGAAGGGGAGAAATAATTAGGCTTATCTAAGGGAAATCAAGAGATTGAATTACAGGGACCATCCCTAAGCTGGCCCTGTGACAAAGACAGGACCGTCCCCGAACTGACTGTGAGAAAGGAGTTTACTGGAGACTTCATGTTTTTCACAAAGCTTTTCAAGCATATTCCTGCTTGCTCTTTAAGCTGACAAATGCCAGATCATGAACTAAATGTGGGTATTTTCCGCTTAGCCAAGTCAGTCGCTGTTTGAAAAATCATACATCCTCTTTTTGTCTTTGCTACAATACTGTAGCAAGGATTATGATCTGCAAGTCTCACTTAAAGGTTATAGTAGCTGGCAGCACCGTGCTGCGGTGGGATGGTGATATTCCTCTGACTCTTCACTTCCAGCTACATCCTTATTCTTTTCCCCTTAACTCCAGGTAGAAGTAACATTTAGCCCTGGCAGCCAAACCCATGAAACTGCAACAGTGAGGATGTCAGCACTCTCAGGAATTGATCGCAGCGGGCCGAGTGGCAGACGGTTGTCCTTCAGCCCTGGTGCCTGTGCCTTGCTGTGGTGGGGCTGCAGAGCTGAGGCCTCTCAGTGAGGCCCTGGGACAGCTGCAAGTCACGGCCTGCGCCGAGCCGGGTGGCTGGGCACTGCTGTGTGCTGCTGCTCGTGGGCCCCCATGAGAGGAGAGGAATTGTAGGGTGCAGTAAGTAAGTAATACCTAAGAAACCTTGTAAAATGATCAAAAAAAAAAAAAAAAAAAAAAAAAAGAAGAAAAAAGAAAAACCATCACAAACAGAGGGTTTCTGAGTTCTCTATTGGCTACTTTTATACCCGTTGTTAAGTTTACTAAGTAATTCATTTCCTTTAAGAGTAAAATTCACAAAGCCATTTAGAGAAACTGCTATGATAGCTTTTCCAAATTTCCCTGATGAATATTTCACACTTTCATTAGATTTCTTCTGCTTCTATTTCTAGTTAGGGCATGCAACTCATTCCATATTTAAAGACCGCTCCGCAGCATAGCTTCAAGCCAAGTGGTGGCCCTGTTTGAGATAAAATAGCTCTTTTGAAAGCTCTGGCTTTCCTGCATGCTATCAGGCTTTAAGGAAGATAATTTGGATGTGAGGAAGTATACCCCAAGTGAAACTGAAAAAAAACACAGGCTTTTGTAGCAAAGCTTGTTGCCTTCCATGCTGCTTGTTTAAATGACTGCTTTCTAAGGTTTTTGTTTTCCTTCTTCTCTCAGATGGCAAGCTGTTTGGGGCAAGCCTGACTTTTACTGTATTCGTAAACTTTTCAGTACTATAAATGCAAATAGCTATGTTGGTCCAAGTGCCATATGAAGGATAGGCATATCTGAGAAGATGTAGTGATGGCCCTCCCCTTTGATGGCAAAATAAGGTGGCAGTTGTGAAATCTGGTGAATTTTGTATGCTGTATGTAGTAATTTACGCATATGAACATGGGGGCAACATGGACTTGCTTTATCATTTATATAAGCAAAAGCACGAGGGAGGAGGATCTGGATATCAGTCTGTAGACGGGAAAATGCTATTTCATTTACATGTCAGTCTGGTATGTCCAGCTTCTCCAGATGCCTGTTCAGAGCTGCTCTCTTTTAGCTGTCCTCCAGGCAGCCCCTGAAAACTGGCACTCCCCTTTTCTCTACTCGCTGAAGGGTTTTCGTGCTTCTGCTTTGGCTTATGCTACCCAGCTTGCAAAGTAAGACAGATCATAGGATCCTCTAAAGCTGGTATTCTTCTGGATATGTACCAAGTATTCCTTTCTGGGGGTCCTGGTGTGGCTTCCTGCTTGTTGTTCCAGCAATCCACATTAATGGTCTAGGTTCAGAATTAATTCCTAGCTAGTCCAATTAAGTTAAGCAAACTTCTGTTGCCTTACATTTCTGCATTCTGACTTCATTATGCAGTCAAATCTCACCCATCACTGTTATCGTATCTTACTGATGAATTAATCAGGCGAGTACACATGTTTGTTTGTAGCATCACAAGGGAATTTAAGGAACTGTAACTCTTTGCATCTTCCTTGTAAATTCTGACATGCTTTCATAGTGGACTGTATGGCTGCCTGGAGTTAAGAATAGTACTGAATACCGTAGTAATCTGAATAACTCTCCTGAGGCCTTACTAACACTCCTGTACGACCAGCTCAGGCAACACCTGCAGTGATTCTTCAAGCATCTGAGCAGACGTGTAAGTAGCTATTGAGCCATATTCACGGGAAATGCCAGTAATAAGAAAGAATTCAGTCCAGCTCCGTGGAAGGATGCTTGATTGCTAAAGAGGAAGTTCCACTTATGTAAACCTCCTTTATGCAGTGTGACTGCAAGTCTGACACATTTCTTTTTTGTTAAATTATGACATTTAGATTAAACAGTCCAAAAGTGAAAGAACATTTTCAGCATGCAAGGAACTGCTGGCTTTGTGTTCCCCACTGTTACACTTAATGTGCTCTTCAGTTTTTTTAGAGGGTTTTGTCATTCTCTTTAGTGCTATATTTTCACAAAGGCTGTAATTTGATATTCTGATTAATGTTTTTCAACTGTTGTTTAAAAATGTTAGTAAGGTCAGTGAAATTGAATGTTAATTAATATTTATTGCAGAAACGCTCTCTTGTGAGTAATTGAACACAGAAGGAATGTGGAGTCAGGGAGAAATGAACAGCCCTAGTCCTTATCAGAGGGCAGGTTTTGCAGGCAGCGCTGTCCTTAGCTTTCAAAGCTTACATAATCTTACCCGAAGCTGTCAGTCGCCTGCAGCTCACGGAGATCGCAGCGGCCACAGCCTCTGTGACCACATCAGCAGCTTGGTGCTCCCATGAAGTGTAATGCTGGCTTCCTTCAATACTGATACTAAAACATTATTTAGACTAGGGATATCAAGTCAAAATTGAAGATAGTGTAGACAATTGTTTTGAACTTGCTGCTACGGTCTTGGACTCAGGTTCTCTTAATGTTTATCACATGTAGCACTAAGTAACATAAGGCATAGGTTTGCTTTTAGCATAATTAAACACAAAAATTAATTGCCTTAGAATTGAAGTCTCTCCTGTGCACAGGAAACCTTGGAAGGGAGGGGGCTTTGGAGAAGGGTGAGATGAAATCACAGTTATGGGGTGCTTATGAGGTGCCTGATGTTGTGTTTGATACCAGCAGACCACAGTTCCCCTCTTCTGATTTACTCCTGGAAAACATTTACCTCTTTTCTCTGGAGAGGGTAAATCAGCACAAACAATTGAAAACATGCTGCAAGATGGAAGGATAAAGTGTATCTTAAGAACTTAATATTTCTGTGCACAAGAGTTAACTGTTTTTAAACAGTCATATACTTTGGAGGCATTTTTTTAGGCAGGCAAGCAGCTAAAAACCAGTCCTAGAAAGCAGTGACCTTATGTTTGTAAGCCTTTTTATGTGCTGATAAATGAGAAAGCATAGTCAGTAAAAAGTAGTTATCAACTGCAGAGCAGTTTTTCTTCACCAATTAAATTACAAGCATGAAAAACGTAGAAATAAAGGGAAAAAGAGTCAAATCTGCAAACTAGATGTTTTTTTATGCATTGGCACATGCAGTGTATCTGAAGAAGAGTCACACATAGCGCTAGAACGTGAATTGCATCCTTTGATTGCTGCTTTCCATGTTTGGTGAGCCACGGTGTGGTGGCACAAAGCCAGAGATGGCAATTTTTCACCACCTCAGTGTTTCTCAGTCATTGGGAAATCCCCATTTCACTTACTCAGAAAGATTTTGCCTTCTTTGTCAATTAATGCCAAAGGGGTGGAGTTGAGAGCTGAACAGAATGATGTTCTTTACCCTTGTATGTCCTTAAGGCTCTCAATGTATATGTACATGTTATTTGATTTCATGCTTCTGTAAATTTTACCCAGAATAAATGCTTCATTTTGTGGCAATAATTACATAATGTTATAAAAATCCATCATTTAAACGCTAAGTTGTCAACTGCATGACTTTCATACGAATTCAGAAGCTAGTTTATTATGTGGCTCACAAAGATAGTTTTGTTTCAGACACAGTACGTCCTCTTAGCTGGAAAGGATGGTCTGCCAAGTACTCAGACAAGAAGAAGGATACATCTAGTGCTGAGGAGATGAGTAGGAGTCCTGTAAAATGTGTAACTGTTATGTTAGAGATCTTTTAACACAGTCAGAAACAACTCTTCGCATTCTGTATAGGACAAGTTTATTTATGTGTTTTGTCACTGCAACCACAGGTTTTGCTGCAAGGCACGGTGAAACACCCAGAGGTGCTTCTCCTGGTATTCCTCAGAACCAGTGGAAGAAATGTTTTGTGTGGGAGTCAGGGTGTGGTATCACAGCAAGATGTCAAGAGCCAGATCTGCTCCTGCTTACATGGGAAATGCCTTCATCTCCTCAGGAGGACTCTCCTTGCAGTCCATGGAGCACCTAGTGCTCCTAGCAGAAGTGCTGTCTGGTGGAGACAAGGCACACAAGGCCAGCTGCTACTTGGAACACAAATCATTTTTAACAGTGACTTACATGGTCCCTCAGGGTCTAGGTCCACAATTTAATAAGTTTATCTCAATGTGATTTGCATACAATTCAAAAGTTAGCTTATTATGGAGCCTAAAAGCATAGCTTTGTTTTGGCAATGGTGTGTCCTCTTAGCTGGAGAGAATGGCCTGCCAAGAAGTGGAAGGAGAGATTGGAGAAAACTGGTGATGTTCACCAAGGGAAACTGGGAAGTGATGATAGAATGCTACCTCCTGTCACAACTGCTTCAATACGTTGTGTCATATCCAGTCAGGTAATGGTGTTGACACAGCTTAGAAACAGAGATATTGCTTTCTTCTATATCTGTGTGGCAGGCAGGAATCAAAAAGAAGCTAACATTTTCATTAGGAGTTTCTACTATTGTTTAAATATTTGTGATTTTAAGAGGGTAATTGTAGTGAGTAGGTTTCTAGGTCTGTGTTAGTAGAAATGTTGCATTGGTGGAAATAATTGATAGGAAGAAAAAGCAAAGCCCGTTTAGCAAATTGATTCCTTAATTTCCTGAATGTAGATCGCTTCACTTCATCTGAGGTATGCACCTCAGATTAAGGCAAAGCTGCAAATGAAATTGTTGTTAAACAGTTTCAATACAATCAATAATGTCCCCTCCAGTTGGAGGGTTATAGCTGTAGCACTAACATAAACAGTAACACCTTTCGATCCTGTTGTACTCCTGCTGAATTGCAGGGCATTACTCCTTTTGGCTTCAGGGCAGCAGGAGCAGGTCCAGCTGAATTATGTGACATGAAGATTTTTCCCTCGCTCTATACTGGCTGAGCTATATAGGCAAATTCCTGTTATGTAATCCAGAGATCTTCACAGTTGAACAGTGCTGATTTATGCATTGTCTGCTTGTGGTAATAATTTATTAGCAGGAAGATATTCCCTCCTTCAGCTCTATCACAAAAAAATAATGCATCCTTCTTGCAAGGCTTTGTCTTCAGTTTTAGGTTTTGGTAATGCTCATTGAAATCCATAACCTGAAGGCCTCACCTAATGTTGAGTTACTGTGTTATTTATTCAAACAGTAGAGCTCCTAAATGCACTTTTTTAGACTATTTGTTGTTTTTCAAAAGGCTACAGAGAAAGGATATTTTTAGGTTACGTCAACTGCATGTTGCCATCAGCAGAGTTTCAGGCAAAAATACCATGGTTCTGCCTTTGTCATGTCAGGAGTATGAATGCAAGATGCTTCACGTGTCTTTGGAACCAACATAAAAACGTCTATGAATGATACCTCCTAGATTTCTACTGTATGTATTGAATGTATTTCATATCACCCTTCATTATTTGCAGTAAAATTTGCTTGTTAGGATATTGTAGACCACACTGTGCAGATTGCTACACATCAGTGCGTGCCAGAAGTTCATGGCCCCGTACAGGAGCGTGGGAGGCAATCGAGCTGTGCCACTCCCAGGCAATGTGAAATGCTGTCTGTAGTGGCTGCGTGCTGCACCTTCTTGGCTGCTGCTGTGCAGAGGTATTTATGGGTGTGGGTCACAAGTTTATGGCTCCTGCTCCCTGGCCCAGCAAAGGACCTGCACACAGAGAGACAGGGAGTATTTCTGCTTTTAGTTAGTGCAGACCTGTTTTGGCTAGCATACAAATAAACTTAACATTGACTTTGCAAAGGATGTGTGCTCCTATTTGAAGCTAAATTTTACTTCTGGCAGAAAAATGCTTTTAAATTTAAAGGTAGTAATGTTGGACTTTCAGTGTGAAACATTACATTTTCTGTCAGTTCACCCTACTCACTATAAAATAGATTTCACATTATCCATATACTGAAAACTGCTTTTTTGTTGTTGTTGTTATTGATCCTAGAAAAGCATATAAAACAAACATATTTAAAAAAATATGACAGGTGGAAGAAACTCTTCTCCTTGAGCAGCAGAAATACTGATCTGTGATATTCTGCAGGTGCCTGAATACCCTACGACCCTTACTGCAGTGTCTTTCTCAGTAGAGATAAGCTCTAAACCATTTGCATTTTACAGCCTTATTGTACTCAGTACTCATCGGTGTTTCCATCTCCTGTCAGCTGGGTAGGAATAGCAGGTAGGCAAGTTGATAAAACAAGTTTGTTTTCTTGGGAAATCTATAAAATGATGAGTTGACACTTTTTTAGTTTGAACAAGGAGACTGATTAAAATAAACAGCATTTCCTATCCCCTTTGGCACTAGCTATTGTTTAAATATCATCAACAAAGCATATTGTAAACGAGCTTATAAGAGGAAGCAGTGTAGTCCTGTTGTCATCATTTCACTGGAGGCTGTTAGTAGTCAGGAGATGAATTTGTCAGATTTTGGTTTTACTTCATCTGGAAAGATCAATTTGGCATGATAATCAGTTAACATTGTGAATTTCCAAATGTCCTTCCAGATTGCAATTTTGTTCTCTTTATCATTAAGAAAAGTGAATGACTGTTTAATTTAACTTACAAAGACTTGTGTCCAGACTTACTTTACTAAGCTAAGAGTTGGCAGTGGCAGTCAAAAGTGTCTTTTAAGATGAAATAAGGAATGATGGCAGAAGAAAATAGCCCTTTGATAGTTTTCCTTTTTTAAATTTTCATTAGTTTTCTTCCTGCAACCTGGGGCTTCTAGACACAAGTTCTTTTTAATATTACAAATGCAATTTTCATATGAATGTAGAGGTATACTACATAGGTATACTACATATAGGATGTAAATTATTAACAGACTTGAGAAACTATAAATGTAAAATTCCACTTTGAACTGTTTCCAGAATTAAGATATGTATGTGGTACTGCTGATATCTGGTATTTATTCTGCTCAAGCTAAAAAAAAAAACAACAACACACTGTGTGTAAGCTTTTTGCTAGAGGGTATTTCTTAAACCTTACTGTTACCATGGATAATGCAAGTTGACAGGATCTAAAGTTGAGGGGCAAGTCATATGGAGTCTGCATTCTAGGGCTGTATTTTGGCAGGCAGAGGACAGGTTGGAAATACTTCAGCAGGATGATGAAGGTTTACTGCTTTCAGACAAGGGTTTGTGCCAGGCGTGCATGCAAACAGTTGATGTATCCCAACCAGGCAGTTACCTTTCACATAAAGTGCATGGAAATAGTCACAGTCTTTGACGCTGTGTCACAAAGGACATCAGATATTACAGCAAGATCCTCACCAGAAGTGTCTCTGTGTCTCTGTGAATGGAGAAAAATTCTGCGTGACAGCAGTGCCTGATGGCAGTGCTTCATTTCAGGACCGTAACTTGAATGATTTCAAGGCTCTGTAAACTGATATAAAGTCTGATAGAGTGGAATCATGTCCACAAGTTGCTCAGTTACATTTCCAGTCTGGCTAATGTGTAGTAGAAGTTTCTTTGTGAGTCCACGTCTGAACGTGGTTCTGAAACTGTTTTTGAGCTTTGCTCTGTGTAGGAAGCTGAGCTGTAGCCAAAGACTCCTGGTTTTCTCTTTGTCATCATGGAATTAGCTCTAGTGAAGGGAGCCAAGAACTGTGGCCTCCAGTGAAGCTGGGAGCCTGTTAGGGAAAGTGGTGCGGAGAGGTTTATAAATCATATCACCAGCTGCTAAAATAAGGAGTCTGCCGCATTACTCTGTCCAAGGGAGGATTTGGACTGCAGGGCCCAAGCAGCTGAGCCGAGGGAGCAGGCTGCTGTTAGCACATCCCCACGTCCAGGCCCAGGTCACTCAGATACATGGGAATGGAGCTCCCTGCCCTGGTTTCCAGTGGCCTTTCCTAAAACAGTGCAGGCCTCCATCTGCTCATCTTCAGCATTCACTTCACTACTGAAGCTTGCTTACTTTGTTCTGCCTGAGTGATCCTCACCAGGACTGGAGCACAACCGGCAGGCTAAGTCCTGCAGCTGGCTGAGGGTACCTGGGTAGAGAAGTTCAGAATGGGAGCAGGATTAAAGGATGGAGAAGAAATGGGAAAACCGTAAGGAATATGCTGGTTTAAGGGGGAAAATGCAAGGAGGAAAGTCAGAGCTGACAGTGATGCATCCTGCCAAATTAATCTTTCTGGGCTTTATGGAACCAAGCCCCGGACAACATGGAGCCAGGAATTATTCAGGTACTAAATTTGGAGTGAAGTCCATGTTCAGAAGGGTGAAAGAAAGAGAGCTCTGCTTTCAAAATCATTAGGAAACAGTGCCGCAGGTACAGTTCCTGTGACTAAGAAACATTTAATAGAGCACAGTATCAACGTATCTAGAAGGCAGAGATTTCGCTTACTATGAACTTGGAGTAGGACTGGACTCTTCAGCTAGTTCACCTGGGTGAAAAGGACCACAGTATGTAACAGTGGCACAGGATCAGTTTGCAAGGAGTGCTGTTTTATCCAAATGTTCATATCTGTGACAAAAGCCCATCAGGAGCAGCTGTAAATATTTGCACTGCTTTGTGGAGTGGGAATTTCTTGGGGTACACTGTACTGGTGGTACTGATGTTTCCTTTAAGATCCTGCGTGAGGAAGCCCCGCGTTTCGTAAAGTTTCTCATATCTGATTAATTTTAATAACTGCATTAGATAATGTATGATGCCTGTGCTTAAATAAAACATCAGCTAAATCTTTGTGCAGTCTTATTGAAGAGAGGCTGGGGAGAGATTGCTGATTATTCTTTAATACCTTAATAAAACCTTTTGGCATAACTGCAGCTTCTAGTTTCACTCAATTAAGTGAACAAGTCCTGAGCATGCACAAAGACTTATATTAAACTTGCAGATAGGCCCGAGGAGAAATTAAGGACAATGAAATGAGAATAGCTACCGCCAACAGGGAATTAAAACTGAAATATAATCGAAAGTACAACCTCTCAGACTTTTTTCTTTCTTGTTCCTTTTCTTGTCAGTCATCTTAAGTAGAACTTGTATCCACTCCTATTTTTTCTTTCCTCCTGCCTCTTTGTGCAGTGCTTTGGTGCAGGATTTTTCATGGCTCGCAGGACAGGAGCTTTGGTGCAGTCTGCACGTGCTGGCGTTCCCCATCTTGCAGGGCACAGCCAGATGTGAGGGTGAGGCAGCCCGCAGCTGGGGGCAGTGGGATGTGGCTGGTGGCTTCCCTGGGAGAACAGGCAGCATGTCCTTTCCTCTCAGATCCCCTTCTGCTGGTAAGGGATGCAGCACCATAGGGTACCACTGCGTAATGACAGGCTCTACAAGTGTCAGCCCAGCACAGTGGGGTTTGTCCATGCTCACTATTGCCTGTGATCTGTAGAAATTTTGCATTGGGTTTGGTCCATCATTTCAAGAACATCAAGCCTCTCGGCTCCTTTCTTCCCACACCCACTGCAGCTCTTTGCATTTGGTGCTCCACTTTTGCATTTCTTCAGTGCCTGTTGTTGAGCACTCTTATCTGTTCTCTTATGCAGGAAAGTGGGTACGCTCACAGTCCTGGGCACAAGGTATGGTGCTTCAGTTGTTGAAGTCCTTATAAAAGATAAATAGAAAAACTATGCCTTAATCAGAACTGGAGGTAACTGAGGGAATGAATTTCTGCTACGTTATTCTTGTATCTCACTGTTGGCGAGGTTTATAATTTCTGATCTGCCATCTCTCCCATCTGTGAGTTTTTCTGTGTTGAAGTAGCAGGTGGCAAATAGAAAGTTTTGTTATTAAAATTTAATAACTTTAAATGGATGTAGACTTTACATAGCCCTGGCCTAGTGAGGCTGGAGAAAAGCAAGGTGATCTGAAACAGACCGTATGTTAACATCTTGAGTTTCATGAATTCGTAGGGTAAGGAGCACATAGGGGATACTTTTACTGTTCATCAGTAAATGAGATGCTATTCTGTGCCTAGAACAGCTTGTTTAGCCTCTCCAAAAGAGATTTTAAGTGGTGGTACAGTAAAGTAAGTGGCAGAGAAAAAGGTGTGCAAGAACATTTCCTTTAGCCTCTGACCTAAATCATCAGCTAGAATTCCTTTTGTGTAACAACATTTCAAGTGGTAGGTTTATGGAGAGACCTGGGAAAGTAAGAGAAGGCCCAGAGAAGTATTGATAAGAAATTACTATGAGTTCCTGGTTGGCCAGTAACTACAGAGTGCTCTCTTAGGTAGCAAGAAGTTCAGACCCTCTCAGTTGCCACAGAGGAACAAAAACTATCTGGCACGAATATAGTCATCAGTAGATATCTGGATGGATTTTGTATGCTGAAGGATAGCTTAACACAACAGCCCACAGATCCTTAATATGTTTCCAAGTGGAAAAAGGTTTACAAGGACAACACCAGTAACTTTTGAGTCTTGAATGTTGATAAATGTTAACAATTGAAGCTTGCATGAAAAATCACAGTTTTATTTTTATATAAAACATACAAGATGCAAATACATGAATATTGTAGTTTTTCAAGTTGCCTTATTATTCATATAACACACACAAATCCTGAAGGATAGATAAGGTTATACTGTGAAAATACTCATCTTGTACAAATATTTTCCCTCTTGGGGAAATGTTGACAGGTATAAAAGAAGGTGCAGAGAATCCTCTGGAGGTGGAAAAAGGCTTCTGCAGAATCCTTTTCTTACAGACAGTACTGCACTGCCACAATTCACAGAATGCCCAAGTACAGGGAAACCCGGATTCTCTCCAGCTCTGAACGTAGCCACCTAGCAGGAAATTGCTGTCTCTTTGTACTAAGATTTCCCAACAGCAACAGTAAATACAATAGGAAGTGCTCAATAGTTTCTAGCTTCATGTCCTGCTTTTCTTTCATTTTTGAAGCGCAGAGCATAGGATGTCCAATCAATCCAGTTTTGAACAGGTCTTGAGGATAATTTTCCTGAATGTCCAGAGGGACAGTTCGTTGCTCTGGGTTTGCCACATCACCACCTCAGCATGGGAAATTTTCCAGAATCCTCTTCCTCCTGTTGCTCCAGTAACAAAGGTTTCTGGTGGGAACCAGAACTCAGAGCAAACGAGTCATCAGGCCAACGCATGGAGCCTTGTGGCAGTTGTTGCTTCATCCCTTTGATGCACGGCTCTCCTACACCCGAGTGCACACACTGAAGAAGCTGGCCTTAGATGTGCTATAATAACTGCCTGACTGCTGCAGTCAAAATTACAGTGTATGAGGTATTTCTTCCAGATATTCATCAACATGCGAGTGTATTCTTGCCTCGCACAGCAAACCTGCGTCACACCCTCAGTGTGGCCAAGGAGGAGTTGGCCAAGGGGGATGGCTGGGCCTGGGGGCAGCTGCAGTAGGCAGGGCAGCTGGTGGGTGACAGCACGGGCAGCTGGCATCTTGGTGGAAGCAGGCGGGACATGGGTTACAGGCAGGGGAGCAGGAGGCCATGGCATTGCCATGGGGCTATCTGAAGCTGATATTGTTAATTCATGGCCAAGTGCAACCACAGTGAAGCATCAGTGTGGAGAGTGGAGGAGGTGGACCTGGTGAGCTGGGGTGGTGCTGCCTCATGAGGGAGTGTGTGGGTAGAGAAGTAACAAGGAGAAATGAGGAGACTACAGAAACCCAGCAGTGTTAACGTCTTCATACTGAAGGCAGTGTGGAGCAGAACTTGTTTACTTGTAAATCTGCTGAGACAAAGTTACGTGTGTGTGCCATGGCCCCTGGGACTTCATTTTGGTGGAAGCAGCAGCATCCCTCAGTCCTCCACTCAGAGCACTTTGCTAGTCTTTCCTCGGTCCGTCTGAAGCACTGCCATTCTTGATGTGATCTCATCACTTCCCCACTCCTCTCTGACCTATTTTTGCTGTTACGAGAATTCATCTGATTAATAATGGCACATTTGAGGACAAAATGAGAGTAACATTTCAACCTTGAACTCCTGCTCGCATATCGCCATATTAGTAAGTCATGAATACGTAGATGCTGAGTACTTGAATTAGGCATTCTTCCCTTTTCTCCAGCCTTCTGCTTCTCTTCAGGTTTTAAGCTCTGTGGGTTAGAAAATGCCAGCAGACTATGGGGATTGCCAGAAACTAATAATAATTAAAATTCCTTGCTATAGAAAGCGATGCACGCTGTTTGAGCTGAAAGCATTAGAACACTTTCCAAGAATTCCAGCATATTAAATTCTGCTGTGACATTTGACTTACAGCATGCTAATTTTTTTTTCTGCTTCGGTGCAGTGTAATGACAGTGAGTTCCACTTTTGTAAATAGGTTCCCACACAAATTCTTCATATGACAGCATGTGTGGGAGTTCGCATAATCCAAAAGGAATGTTTCCTTCTTCGTGTTTCTGCACAAACCTGTCTCCATCGTGACAGAGATGTAAGCCTGTGTCATGTTCCCTGTGAAGATAGGTGCCTACCAACCTGAGTTATGAGGTTGGCATTTGGTTATCTGTGTTAGCATTCACAAGAGCTGTCTTCCTGACTGATAAGCAGATAGCAAAGAAAAAAACAACAACAAAAAACCCCGAAACTTTTTGTAATATTTGACAGCAAAGCGCAGTGGCTGCAGTCTCCTGGGCTGGCAAGCTCGGGGTGCTTCGGTGGTGATGCAGCCTTGTTCTGTCAGAGCTGCTCCCACAGGGCTCCCAGCTGGCACGCGGACATGGAAACCACACAGCTGCCCACATCGTGGGTGCCTACGTGCTGAACCAGCCCCAGCTGGGGGCCAGTTGGTGTACAGGCAAAACGTGTGTCGCTGGACTGAGCTTCTTAGTGTATCCCTTGCATACGGGGCCAGAAATCCTTCCCTTTTTAGGGATCTGTGCTCAGTTACTGAGCACTTCCTTTATGTGGGCAAACAACTGTTGATATTTCGGCGTTAGATTCCCAGCAAGGAGCTGTTGCAGACCCTCCTTGCTGGCAGTGCTGGCTCCTGGAAGCAGCTGGCACTCACAGGCCTGTGCATCCCCAGAGAAAGATCAAACCTTCTGAAGTCTGACTGCTAGTTCTGCACCAAGGCACGGCGGAGGTGTGTCAGACCTGTTACAGGAAACACATTGCCAATTCGGATCGAGGCTGTAATTTGACTATCTCAGTGATGTCAGGCACTCGCGTTCGGCTTCGGCGGTGTATCTGTTCTGGCTGTGTGCACTCTGAAGCTGTTTTGTTGTGGTCTCTCAGAAAAATGTTTCCACAAGTTTCTTCTGAGAAGGAAGTACAGTACTGCTGTTATTAGGTTTTTTTGGGGCTAAATACACAGCTGCTGCTCAAAGGAGTAGGGGTACTGCGAGTGGTGTCTTGGTCTGCCTGGGGTAGCAACAGCTGAAACTTCAGCCGCTGAATGTCACTGCCGGGAGCCTGAAGAAGACGGTAAACTATCGGACTTTGCAATGAAATAGGTTTAGAAGCAAACAGAAAGTATTTAGAGAAAATGGATATCCATGCCTTCTGAATACTTAGTTGTGGTACCAGTGGGAATGCTCTTTTTATGGCTATTTTTATTGTATCTGGAGAGCTCTGGGTAGCACATCAAATTCTTCAAGGGTCAGAGCTGGTGGGATCTTGTTCTTCACTCTGTATGCTTAGCAGCAAAACCAGTTTTCCTTGTATCCCTCAATATTTTCATCACGTTTCTTGTTGCTAATGTTTTTTTAAAAGGTTATTTTATCTTGCAGCAATTATAGAAGACAAAAATACATTGTGTATTTGTTTAGCCCAATGGAAGGGGAAGGAGAATGGAAAACAAAGACAGAGGGGTCGTTCTCATCAATTAGATGCTTTTTTCTCCAGTAACAAAGTAATTGCCAAAAACACAAGTGAATTCAGATCAGTGGTAATAGTATTTTCAGTGCCTTGACCACACCATAAGTAACCATCCATCTCCTGTGGGCATGGTCTTTGAAACTGTGTCTCATTTTAGATGATCATACTTAATGGTAATTCTGACATTTTCGTGTACTAGCTAACACATCAGTATCTGCTCTACTTTCCTACTTTTTGGGGATGTGCATATGCTCTGTGTACAAAAGTAACATGCAGACATGCTGGTGTTTCTTTTGCATTGTCTGTTCAGCTTTGAACACCGCACAGCACCCCTATAAGGTGCTGTGACATATCAATTGCTTATAAATGACTTATGCGGTTCTGATATTACAGTACGAGTCATGTGGAAAATGCCGTGGCCATCTGCAGAGTGGAAATCTGGAAACACTGTAATACCATATGTAACATCCATTCATTACACATGGCAGTGAAATCAGTCTGAAGAGCAGCAGTGTTTGGCTTGAGCTGAGTACTTCTCCAAAGATGAGGGCTATTAAATGATTCAGACTGATGATACAAAGAGACTGTAATAATGTCTCCTGTGTAAGCCTGAAAGTGTTTCTACAGTACCAGAAGAGTGTGTTATATGAGCTCTTGCATATGTAGAAGCATTAAAAATATTAGTGTTATTCCTAGGCAAATGACAAGGTAGTGACCCACAGAATGGAGCTGGTGGTGGACTGGGCAGCAGCTGGATTTATCCTCACACCACCACATCTTCACACACAGCAGACAGGCATGAGGATGTGTAAGCCATTCCTCCATGCTACCCTGTATTTTTCAGGTTCCAAGTGTCCTTTTTATTGCCATGTCTTCTTATTAAAGTCAGGCAGTTTAAGAAACATATTGCTCTACAGAGGCATTAGAGCTGTTGCTGTGGCTGCTGATTCTGCTTTTTGGTTAGCTCTGTGGGATCCTCGTTTCCTCTTGTCTTCCTGTCTGCTGCAGGGACATGGAGAACTTCAGAGGACTTGCAGGAGGCCAAGAGAGAGCTCCCATGGCATACCTGATTTAAGGAGGCCTGTGTTTTGTGGCTCCTATCATAGGAAGTCCACTGAGGACGTGATGAAGTGTGCTTGTAGAGTTCTGCTGATTTTCATAGGGAGCTGCTGTGACAGTGGGCATGGGCAGAGTTCAGGAAATGCAGGCAGGATTTGAAGCCATTTTTGCCCTCTTCTGGGCTGCACCTTCCATCAAAAACGAGGCACAGTGTCTGCACAAGGAAGTACAAGTGGATAAAAACTTAATTTTAGTTATTCCGGGTCACCTGGTGAGTTGTGGACTGAGATGGAAGGGCAGCTTTGAAATTCTCAAATCCTGCTTCTGTGTCCAGTGAGCAAATTTCACGAATTCTTCCACCAAGCTGGTGTTATACTCTCCTTATTATTGCTGTGCATGAACGACCAGCTGCTGTCTCCCGCCTTTATTTCCAACTGTGAATTCCTTTATAAGACAAGGAAAAATGAGTTAGATAGCATCCTGATAGTTTTCTTCTTTCAGATAATGGCTGTGGTTACCACACCATCACAAACTGGGCAGAGGGATGTCAGTAGCACAAGGGATGCCTTGCTCAGTGGTTGTAGATATGGGACTGTCATGTAACTCCCAAAACTCAACATATTTCAGTGAGGATCTCACTGCGTGAAAGGTGCTGGCAGCTATGAAAAAGCTGGCACAACCCATTCCTCTGACAAAGCATGGGACTCCTCCGTTAGAATAGGATTTATTTTTATATTGAAGGCTTCCTGAAATATGTTTGTTTTGCTCTGGGATTATTGCCAATAGTATGTTTTTGTGACATTTTGTAAATGTACCTGCATCCTCAGATAACATTATTTTTATTGCTGCTCAAAGTAATTTACAAAAAGAAACAGAAAGAAAGAAGTATAAACTCTGAACAAAGCCATTGCAGGAAGTTTCCTAGCAGGACAAAAGGAAAAGGGCAGAAATGATGGAAGAAGAGCTAGATTTGAAACGCAGCACAAATTATTACCTTGCAACATTCATTCCAGCATGTGAGCTTGCCACAGTGGAGAAGAGAAATGTGACTGAAGTGCTAATCTTCAGATCAGACAAAGAGTAATTTACAGGCATCACGTAAAGGAAGGAAGTGATTCAGTAGGTTAAAGGCAGCCAGAGAGCTTGAGGTTGCCAAAGCAGCGCAAATGAGATCCTATCTAGGGATGAGGAGAAACACTGAGAATGAAAAGGTAGGTTGAGCAGAGGAGGACGTCCACGTTTAAAATCAAAGCTGCAAACCAAAGGATGTCGATGAAGTGTTAACAAGGTATATTTCCAGTTCTGTTTGGAGATAGGTAAGAAAACTGCGACTGGGGTAAAAAAAAAAAAATTTACCATAAAAAACAGCATTTAGATAACAAATCCATCACAAGATCTTGAAGCGGTCTACAGAAGTGCTTTTATGTTTCAGTTTTAGGCGACCAAAGTGAGTAAATTAAGGGACTTGAGAGGTTACACAGGAAATCAGCAGCGCAGCCAAACTGCGGACTAAGAGCCGCATGCACCACATGCAGCAGGCTGAGTGTAAGGATGCTAGAAGATACTCTTCTGTAAGGTAGCTGCTCACCTCACAGCTGGTATCTCAGTATAACTGAACCGTAAAAATGCCGAACTGCTGAATGATTCTCCCTGTGTTACCGGAGTTTAGAACATCACAAAGATGTTTCCAAGCATTGGAAACGGATGCCAAATGTTTATCAAGACAGCTTGCAATTCCTCTTTGCATTTTGTCTGCATTTCACAGCATATTATAAGTGGCATGTCAGTAAAAAATAGATTCAATCTTGCCAGCAACAGAAAGCAAAGAGGGAAGCAGCGGTAGTTGGCTCCCAGCAATTTCTCTTGGGAACAAGTCTGAACTGAGGCAGCTTTAGGGCTCTTCAGTTAAATTAGAGTTTTCTTTCAGTTCTCTACATGACGGGGTTGTTCTTTTAAGGACACCACCATTTTAGAAGAATCAGAAAAAAGGAAATGTGTGGCTTAGGCAACCGGCATCTTGTTGCACGATTGCACTGCCTATGTTGAAGTAGATACCAGTACACAACCCATGATGAGAAAATGCCTCTCAGTGTCTAGTGAAAGAAAGCAGAAACATGCCATAAAACACTTGATAAAACTGTTTCTGGCTGATAAGTTTTTATCTTTAAGGTCAGAAGTCTTGGGGGATGTGGCCAAGGGCCATGGATATCGTACAAGGACCAGAAGCTGTCTGTCACAGCCATCCTCGTTAATGGGATCGTAAGTCAGAGCTGGAGCATTGCTTTGCTTGTCAGTCTGTACTGCCCGCTCTCTCACGGCACCAAGTGGGCCTGAGTCTTACAGACTGTTTATGCTCTGGTTTTAGTTGTTGGAGACTTTTTCCAGAAAGCTTGGCTGTGTTAGTATTTTGTTGTAAATTATCTGCCACTTTTCTAGTGGATTCAGTTTGGGCTGTGGATTCAATTTATGTAGACAAAAGTAGATCTGGATATATTCCAGTCCCCAAAGCAACCATCTCTCATCTTCCAGCCCCTCATTTTAGCGTCACCTTTTTCTTCACCCTCCCATATCACGTTGTCTTTATGCTCCGAGATGTGCGGCAGCTTCTTTTTATGGCTTAGCAGAGCTTCCTCCTGGCTTGTCAGAACTGGAGGGTGCTGCTGGCTCTCCTGGGGGAACTGAGTGAGAGGTTGAACAGACAGTCAGAAATTACTGTTTGGCATCCTGACTTACTGTCTGCCAGTAGAGCTCCATCCTACAATCCTTGCTTTACAATTTCAGATGTATGTACTGAGGAGAACAACAGGTCTCTGAGAAGGGTGTTGTAGACTTTGTGTGAAAGGCTCCATTGCAGAGTGACCACAACAAAGGGAATCTCAAGTGGTTTAATCATATGATCAGCATGCAATGGGGACTCACTGATCACATGTGGATTGCTTTGCTCGCGTGTCAGAGCCCACCAGGAGCTCTAAGTGTGGACAGGCTTTGGGAAGAAACCAAAAAGCATACAAGTGTTTGTGCAAACAGAGAGTCTTTTTGTTCTGTAACTAGCAAAACAGTTGTCTCCTTGGATGCCTGGTCATGAGGATGGCAGTACTTTCACTGTTTTGCTCAAAGCTGTAAGCAACCTTCAGTGATGTGGATAGTCTGAAAATATGCCAGACTTATGTAGTGGCCCTGAAGGAAAATTACTCACTGAAGCCATTTATACCAGCTTGTGTTTGCAAGGAAAATTAAAAAAAAAAAAAAAAAAAAAAAAAAAAGATTTTTAGCTCTAGCAGTACAGATTATAGATCCATAACAGCAAAAATACTTGAAGTGTCTGTGGTTGGATATTGCGCAGAGCTTAAAGGAAATAAAATGCTGTCAACAATTTCTAAAAGACTCCCAAGTGTAGAGAATTTGAAAGTAAAAAAAAAAAAGAGGATGTCTTAGTTGTTCATTTTCTAGCTTCTCCCTTTTGGTTCCTGACTCCAGCAGTCATTTCACTAAGTTTTGTATGTAGTTGTTTTGTTTCTCTGTTAATTGGCTTTTAAAGAGAGAAGAAATTCTCATATAGGTGTATGCAAGGCTGAGCTGCTTTTCTGAACTCATATGATGTCTCTTGGAGAAAGGGATAAGGAAAAACCTCTAAATGCCACTGTTTGGCAAATGGCAGTAATGTCTCCTGTCAGATAGTAGAAGGGGAGGAGAGGCATAATAAAGCTCACTGTGATTATATAAGAAGCTGGAAAAAGTGACCTCCACTGGAGGTGGAAAATACTTCAGAAAGGTTGAAAATGTGCAGAACCTAAAATTCAGAGAATCATAGAACCATTTGGGTTGGAAATGACCTTTAAAGGTCATCTAGCCCAACTCCCCTGCAGTGGATGGGGACACCTACAGCTCCATCAGGTGTTCAGAGCCCATTCAGCCTGACCTCGAATGTCTGTAAGGATGGGGCACCCCCCACCTCTCTGGGCAACCTGTGTGAGTGCCTCACTACTCTTATGATAAAAAAACCTTTTTCTTATACCTGATCTAAGTCTATCCTCTTTACATTTGAAACCATTTCCCATTGTCCTATCACAACAGACCCTGTTAAAGAGTCTGTCCCCTTCCTTCTAATAGTCCCCCTTTACATACTGAAAGGCCACTCTCAGACCTCCCCAGAGCCTTCTCTTCTGCTGGCTGAACAGCCCCAGCTCTCAGCCTGTCCTCACAGCGGAGGTGTTCCATCCCTTGTTCCATCAGTTCTGTGGCCCCCCTCTGGACACACTCCAACAGGTCCACATCTCTCCTGTGCTGAGGACTCCTCATCCGGATGCAGTACTCCAGGTGAGGCCTCACAGCACAGTACAGAAGGGCAGGATCACCTCCCTCTCCCTGCTGGTCACGCTTCTTTTGATGCAGCCCAGGATACAATTGGCTTTCTGGCTGGGAGAGCACATTACTGCTTATGCCTAGCTTGCCATCCACCAGTACCCCAGGCCCTTTTCAGCAGTGCTGTGCTCCATCCTTACATTGCTCAGCTTGTACTGATAAGTGGGGGTTGCTGTGACCCAGGTGCAAGACCTCACACTTGGCTTTGTTGAACCTCATGAGGTTCTCCTGGGCTCACTGCTCAAGCCTCTTTAGGTTGTTCTGTTCTATTATTCTATTGTGAAAACAGGCTGATACAGAGGCGAAAATCCTAGCAAATTCTGACTTTTGCTAGGAAGAAGCAGTAGACTTAGGATCATGGCATAATTCAGGTCAGAAGGGACAGGAGAGCTGCAGCCTCCTGCTCAAAGCTGGCTCACCAATGAATGCAGAGCGGGTTGTTCAGGGCTTCAGCCACTCTGGTCTTGAAACCCTCCAAGGATGGGGATTACACTACTGCAATGCTGAAGTAGAAACTGTGGTGATAATATGAAGAACTTAAAAATCAGTCTGTCCTTTGCAGTATAGTAAAGCTTTCAAGAGGGCCCGGCTGTCTGTTCTGCATGTGGCAAACCACAGTGCTGTGGAGCAGAGTGGCCAAAGGTGCTCCCTGGCACACAGCTCGCTGTGGGGAGCAGCAGTGGGGATACAGTGGTAACAGAGTGGTGACTGTGTTGAAAAGGAGTGCTTTGTAGCTGAGAATTTCTATCAAATAGTGTTATTGTGCTTTTTGTGTCTGTTGCAGTTTCCGTGGAAATAAATAGGAGGCGTTTTTCTCAGAGCAACTTATGTTGCTTAATTTTGTCTTTCTTAACAGCAGTTCTACAGCAGTATTATATATTTATGTGCCAGCAGTTAATTTCTAAAGCATATAACTCTTCTTAAAGCTATTGATTAGGCCATATAGTCCCCTGTTGATGTTTTACTGATGCTGGGAGCTGTTCAGTGATTGACCCAAGGTGGGAGGGTGTGCCTGTGGCACGTGGGGGTAAGAGCCAGCCTCCGTGCTGCCTGCCTGAGCAGCCACCAGGGAACAGGAGGTAATACTAACCTCGTGGGGGAATTCTTTGTGAACAAGGAGTGTGTCCTCCTAAAAAGAACCCAGAAAATGCTTGAAAATGGAATTCTGAAAAGCAGTATGCCTTATGCAATGCATTTTACGCTTTTTTTCCTTCAGACATATAATGTAACAAAGCAGAAGAGCCTAGTGAATGTGCTCCATATTCTAAAACACATAAACTAGGAAGGAAAAGTGAAAAATACCAGTTTTGTTGCAGAGCTGAAGGGATGTGAGGCCAGTGCAGTCCAGAATGTAACATCTGCATCCCGCTGCTGCTAAAACATGGGTGTAGTCACAGTTGTTTGCCCTTTCATTGCAGAGTGGGGCTTAATAAACATCCCTGACAATAGGAGCAGGTACGGCTTAATTACAGCTGTTACCACAGACAGGACTGTGCCAGTTACGTTTGCATTGCATTTATACTTGGAGAAACAAGTTTGTTCAGAAGAAAATTATCTGTCTGTGGATCTGTACTTACATCAAAGTCTGTCTGTTAAATACTTCTTCCACAGCAGAGAATGAGAAAGGAAAGATGCTATCAGGGGCTACATCCAATGCTTGTTTAAAATGTTGTAGTGAATGTTAAAAATAGAGAACTCGGTCAATAATTGAAGCATCTTATTATTGTTTCCACAATCAGTACTGACTTCAGAGAGAAGAGGGGCAGGGGACAGTTTGCACAATAGCTTTTGGATTGCTTATGAAGGTTACTACAATATTTGTCTTGCTCATTCCATGCTCTGCTATGCAGGCAGAAACAGATTTCTGTGTTTTGAAGAGCTGCTCAAGCAT
The DNA here is from genome assembly GCF_016699485.2 of Gallus gallus. Lineage (NCBI taxonomy): Eukaryota > Metazoa > Chordata > Aves > Galliformes > Phasianidae > Gallus > Gallus gallus. The sequence continues at coordinate 6,124,203 of NC_052541.1, read as the reverse complement.
AATTAGAGGCTCAAAATGAGTTGAAATCTCAGCTGGCGGTCTAGCAATTTGTTTTCATGCTGCAAGTCATTCAAAATTTATATGTGCATAACTTTTTGATGGGGTAAGGGGATATCCTCGGTCCAAGCACTCTGTTACACCCCTATTTTTAATCAAGATATAATGCACACAGTGTCCGGTTGTGCGTTGTCTTCTGCCCCTCAATGCGGCTGAATCTTCATAGTTTCTGCACTTTGTCTCTCTGAGGCGAGGACTGCAATACAACCATAATAACGTTATATAATGGCGTGTTTGTTTCAGCTGTAAAACACTGCAGCAGCAGGGTCACTGCTAAAAATACGAGACAAGCAGGGCGCCGGGCCCTGCTGGAGCCCTGAGAAGTGACCGTGGTTGGGAGCTGGGGCCGGGCCGTGGCAGTGCAGGGCCTGAGCGGTGCCTGGGGAGCGTGCCACAGAGAGAGCGTGTCTGCGTCCTCCAGCTAGCACAGCTGGGAGGGCTGTGGTGGGGTTCTCCAGTAGGAGCAGAGGCTGCCTTGTCCCCAGCCAGCGGGGGGCTGTGGCTGGGCACCGGCAGTGCCCGTCCCAAAGCTGCCCGCTCCTGTGCAGCCAGCAGTTGGGCAGGGGGCACAGCCTGCTGCTGGCTGCCTGCGCTGAGCAAATGCAGACCTTGCTCCCCAGCAGCTCCACATGTGTGATTTTAGAGTACCTCTGCCTCCTTATATTCAAAGAGCCTCTTAGCGATGGAGTGTGTATGTTGGCTGAATTAATGTTAGTTTCAAATACAAGAAACAACTCTTGAAAAATGGGGATGATGATGCTGTAGAATACTGCCATTCATCCTGTCTAACTAATAACTTGAGTACTGGTAAAGCAGAGCATGCCCAGGTGCTCCTTACTTTGAGACTCATCGTTTCTCCTTTGCTGGCCAGCATGCAGGGCTATGTCAGTAGTGCACTGACCATCCCCATTGGTGACACGCTTGGGGTGCAGAGTTGTAGGAGGGAGGTGTATGCTTTGTATTTGTCTTTTCGGTCCAGGCAGGAGTTCAGAAAAAAACAAAACAAAACAAAAAAAAACAACAAGGACTTTACCTGAGATAGTGCATATAACACGGATGCATTCCAGAGGCCTCAGCCAACTTAGCTGTGAGATCAGTGGAATTCTGTTTGCAGTGAGAAGGAAATATGATTTAGATATATTTTGATGATACAGTCTAATCTGATCACTTAGAAACAAAACTTTTTTTTTTTTTTTTAATTAAATATGATACATAATGAAGTTTTTGCTTGGAGGAGTAGTTCAGATAACAACATTCACGTGTTCAGCATCCACCCTTAGTCACAACATGAAATCCCATTCGGGTAAGATCTCATTAAGTTGTGCTGCAACACTGCCGAGTGTGAGCGCAGTGACACGTTCTGAGGCCACGTCCATCTCACAGCTCTCCTGCCTCTCTGGCAGGTTATGCAAGCTGGGGCTGGTGCTGCCCCAGGGAGGCATCGCTGCACACACCCTTGGCTCCGGGCCTTTTGTGACCACGCGTGGGTAAAGCTGACCCTGCATATATATGAGCAAAAATTTTGTACAGCTCAGAATTTTCTGTGGTTTTTAATATACTGAGGGCTACTGCATTATCCCAAGCAAACATAACAAACACTAGATATGATTAATAATCCTCATTGAATATGTTTATGTGTGTAATTCCACTGATTTTCCCGTGTGAAGCACTCGGTGATGACCCCTCTGGATCACTGCTGTAGGTGAGCTGTGGTGATGTAGGTGCAGTGCTGACTGGGGTGCAGCAGAGGGGCATCACATGAGCTGCAGCAGCTCCCTGTTCCCTGGCCTTCTTCTGCCCTCCTCCATCCAGATCCCAGCCAACCCTGGCTGCTGCCTCCAGAATACGGAGCCTGTAAAGAGAAACCACTAATTATCTTCATAATCGTTTTGTCAGCACCATTAAGGCCCATGAGGGTGCTGACACAGGTAAAATGCTTTGGAATACTTTCTGTGGTTACTCAGGAGCTAGGTTTGCTCTGGTTTTTGCATGCTTTTTGTGTGTATTGTTAAGAAAAAAAAGGAGATGCCTGTTCATCCAAATAAAGTATTGGTATCCTGATACATGGCCTTAGAAGAAATGTTTGTCCAGTACTGCGTGTCAGAATGACACCGCTGATGTTCTGATAAATGTCATCATGGCATATCATTGGATAGTAGAATGAGAGTTAATGATCTTCAGTTGCCATTAAGGGGAGGTGCAGGTTGGATATTAGGAAAAAATTCTTCTCAGAAAGACGGGTGAAGCATTGGAATGGGCTGCCTGGGGAGGTGGTGAAGTCACTGTCCCTGCAGGCATTCAAGACGAGGGTGGATACAGCACTGAAGGACATGGTTAGTGAGCACGGTGGGGATGGCTTGGTGGTTGGACTAATGATCTTAGTTGTCTTTTCCAACCTTACTGATTATGTGATTCTATGATAAGTAGTCATAGGGCTTGCTTCAGCCTCCAGGTTTGTAACTGGGCCTTCGTGAGGAAAAGAAGTGTTTGAAGGGCTGCCCTTTCTAATAAGGTACTTTATAAAAGCATGGGGGAAAAGTCTTAATATAGTATCTGTGGAAGAACTTTGTCAAAATGCGTTACGTTCCTCGTAAGAAACCATATAGATCACAGCAGTATCAGGCATCTTGCTGTCGGTTACAATCTCAGCTCCGAGAGGTACCAGAGTTGTGTGACTCGCAAAGATTCTGACACGTGGCAAAACTGACTTCTCTCCATTTCAAAAAGGCTTTCAGAAGGACTTAGGAGTTAGAGTGAGATTTACAGGCAGAGGCTGTATCTTTATAACAGTAAAGCATAGCACTGAAAGCAACAAGCAAGCTTGCAGGTACGTGTGGAAGGTGAAGAGATAGAGGGTCTGCCAACAGCTGCAGCCTGGACTTTGCAAGGAAGCTTTCTTTATTGCTTGTCCTAGCTTTACCTGCTCTGGAAACAAGAAGCATTTCATTCCCCAGGCTCTTGCTTTAGCACCTTTCACAAGGATTAAAATCTCACACGTTTAAAAAAAGAGATGGCAGTTACAGGTTTTCAGCTCGCACACCGGATGGAACTGACAGATGTGTAAAGAAAAGGTTTAGCTAATGAAATGGATATAATGGTGAAGCCTTTGCTGCCTAACAACCTGGAAATGTTAGAGGTGAGAAAAGCTCATCCAGATGTGGTAGATAGAATGTCTGCCCTCGCCCAGTGCAAGCACAGGGAGTTTGAACAGTTAGCTGCACACTAGAAGTGTTTTTGCTTGGAATCTTGCTGGGCTCTCTGTGTGTGTTTAGCCAGATGAAGGCATCACACTGACTAGAGCCTCTTGGCATTGCCAGGATGTGTGTCGTGGCATGCAGCCTTCAACAAGGAACGTTTCTCTGGTAATGCAGCAGAACCTGAAACATTTCTGCCTGCTGATTCCTCAGGTTTCAAGTTGGAGATTGAGATGTACCCTTGTAACATATGCTTGTCTTCTGAGGTGTGAATGTGTACCCGGTAAGCAAATACACAACCAGCTCTAACCTGCTGAGGTCAGAATTGAGCCCCTGCCTGCAGGCAGATGCCACCTGTGAGGTTCTCTGAAGAGCTCCTGGTCTGGCAAATGTAGAGCAGTTTACAGATCTGTGTGCAGGGTATGTGCCTGAGAGCTGGACTGAGTCTGAGTCACACTGAGAGAATTTCTGCTAACAGAAATGAGTGAAATTTGAACCTTAGGATGGTATAAGCAATGTGATGACTGTAGAGGAAATCTTACAGGAAGTCTTGCTTACTTGGTACCTCATACCTCTTTGAACCTCATGTTTACCACATTAAACATATCCAGTATTGCTCTGTGATCAAAAGTCAAATGTTCAGATCTTGAACTGACACAGTATTTAGTTATTTCTAGAAAAAATAACACCTTCTGAAAATGTATTAGAGATTGCTGCTAATGGGGACTTAAAAAGTCCCCATCTTTGGCCACCTACTCTTGCCTCTGTTCTGCAAGAATAACTTTTTAACAAGTATTTTTTACTAACTCACATACACAGTTATCCTGATGCAGCTATGAAGGTGGCGGAAAGAGGTGCAGGGGTAGAAATGAGTGATTGAGTAACAGCAGAAGAAAGTGGGGCTTCTGTCACATCGGTGTGTGTTGCCTGATGATGTTTGTGCTGTGACATACCAAAGCCCAACAGGCAACCTGTGACGTTTTTTTCTTTCCTGACAACAACAGACCAGGAAATAATGCAATATCCTCCCATACTAAGCACTTTCTATTATCCTCTCTAGTATATTGCCACTTGAAACTATTACATAAAGTAAAATGTTTAAACTTCTTTTAGAAACTTGTTGTGAATTTTATTTGTGTATCTAGCCAGATTAATATTAACCACAGTCTAACAGTTGCAGATGAAGTGTTCCACCAGAGCTTACTGCAAAACCACATGTTGTCCCTGGGAGCTGGGCTTTCCTGCCAATCACAGCCAGCCAGAAACAGAATGTGTAGTGTCACAGATAGCCAGATGTCTGCCTGGCTGCTGCACATGGGAAGTGACTAAAGAGCACTCTTAACTCTTAAGGTGAGAAGTATGTTACGCTCAGTAAATGTATCTTAAATGAGACTGTTTCTGCTGGAGGGTGAGTTATTGAAACTAATTGAGCTAAAATTCGTAAGGCTGTGTTCTGCTCTAGTATTTTATAGCAGAACAATATACTTTTCAGTGATACTGGCTTTGAATGGGAGCCCCCAGAAAACCATCACAGACCAGTTGTGACACTGCTGTGCTGTACGGCCATCCCACAGTATGCTGTAAGAGCTGCACGGGGCACAGAAGGGATAACCTGAATTTCTTCTACTGCCACGAACAGCAGTCTTTTGGAACTGTTTTTCTTTTAGATGCCTTCATGTCAGGAAGTAGAAATAAAATCGTGGAAAGGGTTCATAACCCTGTGGGCGTGACCATCAGAAGCTTACTCACCTTACTTACCTCCCCTAAACCTTACGAAAGTCACTCTTACAGAGCAGGTGCTGCTAGGACAGAGCTACCAGATGAGGTAAAGATTATGCTGGCATTACTGGCTCTAATCTGCTGCTCCTGCTTTTGAGTACGCTGTCAGTTCCTTGACTTGGTGGAAATGGGCATGTGTTTTTTAAGATTGTAGTTGGAGTCTTGTGCCAGTTGTCGTAAGAACATTTAGGGGGAAAAATGAGAAGAGAGTCTAATGCCAAAAGCTGAGGCAATAACTATGAGTTATTGCTTCTAAAGTTCACAGGTTTAAGTTTGTACATTTCTGCAACTACACTGACATATCTATATGAAGAACTAGGAAGGAAATGAGCTTATCTTTTTGCAGTATTTGTAAAATCTGTTAGGAGTATTAAAATGCTTGGTGTTCTGTTTTTATGTTGAATACAGCAGCTTTCAGCAGATAGTTTCCCGTTCTGTATGCGTGCCATCTCATTAACACAAGCCAGTTGTGATGCTTTTCTGTGGTGCCCATTGGAAGTGAGGTATTTGTGTTCGAGAAACTGGAGACGTCATCTCATGTTTCAAAATGATCCGGGTTGGAAAAACACTCCCTTGCAGAACCCACATTCATGGCTCCATCAGTCCTAGAAGACGGGGATTTCTCTTTGGGTTTCAGAGAACAGCGTTGTCACTTTGCATTGTGTGCAAGGGCTCCTGGAAAAATCTGCAATACTGAGGAGTTTGCCAGCAATTAATTAAATCCATCGATTTTATTAAGCTATTCCTGGTCTGCCTTTCCAAAACCTTACAGTTTGTAAGTGGCAGTGATCTTTGTACTGATGTGTATTATCTCTTTACTTTTACTCACCAAAGATACCTGTACATGTCAACTTTGGAACCTGTTCTTTTTTGTTTGGGCACGCATCTTTAAGATTGAACCAGTCACATTATCCCGTTCTGTGTAAGCAAATATGAAGAAGAGTAATTCCGAACCAGTGTGGCATAGGTGGCATTGTCTCCAGTGTAAGACTGCTAAGGTTTATCACCTCTCTTTGAGTTTTTTTTACTATCCCCTCTCAATTACATAAAGCTGGAGAAAGCAGAACAGTGCAGAATAAGTGTATCTGATGTTCTGACATCCAGTGGCTGCTTGTAGTGAAGCATTTTGTAAAATTAGCCTTGATCAGCTGCAGTGAATTTCAAATACACAGCCCCATTCACAAAGCGTCTGTCAATGGGATGTAGTTTTACATAGCACTGCTGTAATGAATTAGCTCTGCTGTCATGAACCAAGATTAAAACTTACTGATAACACGTTCTTCTGTTCCCAGACTTTGTCACTGTACATAATAATAGGAATGACAGAGATTCTCTAAGACCTGGCCAAAACCAGGAAAATGAGGTTTCTTTTTAGAAGGATTCCCTAAGATAATAACCGAAGAGTTTACCCTGTGTTCTCTTCAGCTCTACCATAAAAAATTCTTTTAATATTTCAAAGATGAAAATAATCTTGCATTGCCCCTACGACCTACTTTTAATTCTATTTATACACTTGCCATTTGCTTAAAAAGTGAATTGATGTTCTGCCTAAACAGAAGAGCCTTGCACTATGTTAAACCTAATACACTTTTAGTAATAAATAAGACACAGCAATGAATATAGCACATCAGGTGTTTAATATTCCTCACTGGTGAAACAGGTTCTGTTTATTCCCTGTCAGGTTCTGTTCAGCCTCTGATGTGTACGTGAGGTGTATGCTTTCACTTATTAATGAGAGAGAAATTAAGGATCTTTGGGGTTTTGTCTAACAGTTCTACTTTGTGAGAGGCAATGAGGTATTGGGAGACTCTATTCACTATAATATTGAGCAATTACCTGCAGTGTTTTTAGATGAGGGACCTGCACTGGATCACAGACTTTTAGAGAGGAAGGTAGAAAGTAAGCTTTAGTCTGTAAGCTTTGGGAGTAAGCTTTAACTGCGTGTAAGGAGGAGGAAGATAAGAGTCATTACTAGACATTGTTACTCCACTAATGTTTTTTTCCCTAGGGACTTGATTCAAAAAGACTCTAAAAATTATGTAATACTAAGCAAATGAATTTCCTAATGATTTGTTTAAACCACTTCCTTATTTCTTGAGGCAAAAAAAGGTACTTTCTTCTTTTGTGGTTTGCACTGTGAATTCTGATTTTCAGTTTCCCTTTTCTCTTTGTTCCTGAAAAGCTGAAATCAAGTTACGAATTGAGAACGAATTACGAATAGAGAACTTACAATATCAACTCAACTGCTTGGCATCAGTGATCCCACATAGGCATATTTATAGCTAATTTTCCCAAGACTACCTCATGCTGCAGTAAAAACATCTGATATCTTTGAAAGATCTGCTATGAATTGTTTTCTTTCTGAGCCACATATACCACGAAAACCACAGGAAGTTGTCTCGGTAGTGGCTGTGGTTCTGTAGTTTCCTTCTTCCTCATCTTTAAGTGATCAAAACATTTCTTAAAAAATTAAATCAACACAGAGAATAGACTTCCTGTTCTTGCAGGATAACAGATACAGAAATAAGGATTCACACATCGGATTGTCCTTCTGTGTCCTTTGAATCAATTTAAGTTTGTGGTTGAACTGTACCGATCAAAGCAGTTTTATTTTTAACAGGAAAATGCAATAGTACTTTTTTTAGATATCTCCTGGTGGCAGTTATTTGAAAGATAAGTAAAGTACTGCTGTTATTCAGCTGTTGATTTCTCAGAGTTTTCTCTCTAAAGACAAAGAAGTTGTCCCATTTTCAGGACCTGAAGAGGCAGTATCAGAACTGTTATTTAAAGTTTGATTCTTCAATTACACCTTGCAGATGAGACCTGGTGTATATCTATCTCACTGCATGTATTCTCTGCAGTGCCTGTATCTGCATGAAAATAAGTTTGTCTGCATTTTGCTGTTTATCACTGCAAGTGTGTATATGGATTAAAATATCTATTAAGGCACCAACAAGTGTGTACCTTTTACCAGTGCTAGGAGAATGAATTGGCACTTCTGGCTCCACGGGTTGGTATCACCAGCAGAGGTGGAGCTGTACACAGCTGTTGGAAAGAAGGCAGGAGAGGAGGGAGAAAGGGAAGGAAAGGAAGGAAGGAAGAAAGAAAAGAAAAGAAAACGAGGTTTATTGAAAAGAAGGAAGGAAAGGGAGAAACAAATATGTGAGTCTTGTGGGGTCAGACCTCTTTCAGCCTGGCAAGAGGTCATCTGCAATCATGTGGTATCCGCTGCCAGATGTTCCGAACTCTATGCTAGCAGCTCTGTGTGGTCAAGGAGTCTGCATCCATGTTGAATTCAGTGTATGGATATATGGCATTTGGTCAACCTGTGTTCTGTAACGTGCTACAAAAATGGCACCTTTTTTTTTGTGGAGCTTGGGGCAAACATAAGGGAGGGCTGAGCTCGCTCTTTTTCAAGTTGCTCTCCCTTTTCCCTCGTTGAGCTTCTTTTCGTGCCTCAACACCTTGAAATCTTCCCCCTCCTTCCTGTTGTGATCTTAGCCTTTTCCTTCCTGCCTCCTCCGGCAATTACGCATGTGATGTGGGCATAAAAATTGTCGCATTCCTCCTTCGGCATGCATAGATAGATTTAAAAATCTGAGGGGCAGTTACTTCTAGCAGTGCGTAAGTGAACAGATCTGCAGTGTGTTTGTGTGGTGGGGTCAGCTGAGGGGCTTTGGCAAAAGGCAAAGGGAGGAGAAATCCTAATGGCCTCCGTGCCTCTGGCCACTGTGAGAGAAGGCTGTGAGAGAAGGCAGGGGCGTGTGCGTGGCAGAGCTACTGGATGCTGGCAGCTTGGGGACGGGGACATGACTGCATTGGGCTTGTTCCTTGAGGGGTGCTGGTGGGCCGAGCCCAGGCAGGAGATTGCAGCCAGTCGGGCCCCGCACTGCTGTGTCCTCCTTGCCGCGGCCCTTCCCCCTTGGTTTCAGACTGCTGCCTTGGGAATTTGCTCCAGCTATTTCCTGGAATATGGATTTGTTTATTTTCAAAGGAGAACAAACATAAAACTCACACGGAGGCTTTGGGTAGGGCGTTCCTTTGTAAAGCGGTGTTTTGGCCATTAAATTGTTGCCTCTTTTTGGGAACGTAGATGCTTCCGAAGCGTGCACGGAGCACTATGGCAGCTGATAGCGTGTAAAGCGTACAACTGCAAAAGAGCTGAGGCCCTGACACAGTGCCCCAATAGGCACTTGTGTCCTGCACAGCGCTTGTGGTGTGCGCTCTGCTCTGGGCTTTCTCTCACCTGTGCTGCTCCGTTACTCACAGTACCAGAGCTAGCATGGAACTTCTGCCCGTCTGGCACTGAGAGCGAGGCGAGGTTAGTGAGGCGCTGCAGCCGATGCGCACAGAGCTGCGCGGTGCGGTGGCCCCGCGGGGTGCGGGGTGCGGCCGGGCCCACACCCACAGCTGGGGCGGCGTTTTTAGGAAGCGTTTATCTAAATGGAAAAAAATACGTTCGCACGATTTCTCTTATTTCTTAAATAAATGCTTATTTTGTAAAAGGCACCTAAAACGCCTTCACCTCGAGCACCCGAACATTTGTTTTATAAAGCTGCAGTCCGCGGCGCCGCAGGGAACGCTGAGGCCGCGCGGCCGCCGCTTCGGGCCGGACCTCCTCGGCTGTTTTCTGTCAGCGCCTTTGTTCCTTTATCTGGAGAACGAGACGTGCCGCCGGCAACCCGAGCGCCGCCGCCCGCCCTGCGGACAATAGGGGCAGCGGGAGCGCCCGGCCGGGCCGAGCCTCGCCGCTCGCGAAGGGGGGGGGGAGGGCGAGCGGTGAGAGCGGCCCGGCTCCGGGCTCCCCGCTGCGCCGCCGCTACTCGCCGTGCCCCCCCCGGCTGCGCTCCGGCATTTCAAACCGCCCCCCGCGCTCCCATAGGCTGTGCCGGACGGCCGCCGCTCGGCCCCCGCCGCCGCCGCCCGCGGCTCCGACCACCGCGCGGGGGGAGCCCGGAGGCGGACGGGCTCTACGGCCGTTCTTGCGCCGCGCGGCGACCCCCGGGGGCGGCGGGGCCGGGAGCTGAGGAGATGCCGCCCCCGCACGTGCCGCCGCTCGGGGAAAGCCGGGCCCGGCGGCGGGACGGGGGTCCGGGCGGGGCGGGGCTCTCCCCCGCGCGGCGGGATGGGCCGCGCCGCAGTCAGGCGCGTCCGGGGCTGCGCGGCACGCGGCGCCGTGAGGTGAGGTGAGGTGAGGGGTGCGCGGCGCCGCGCGGGGATCGCGGATCGGGCAGCGACGGCCGCCCTTCGCAGCCTCGGCCCGGGCGGGAGAGAGCCGGCACTTTTGTCAAAGTTGGGGCTCCGCTCTCTTTTCCCTTCCTTCCTCCTCCCTCTTTCCCCGCCCCTTCCCTCGCCGCCCGCCTCTCTCCTCCTCTTCCTCCTCCTCCCTCTCCCTGCCCGTGGGATGTTTATTTGGGCGGCTGCGTGAGGCGCGGGAGGCGGTGGGGAGTCCTTCTCCCCGCTCTCGGTACTTGCAGGCGCGGTCTCCCTACTCTGGGGGAAAGAAGGAAACAAAATGTCTGCCAGGGCCGCGTCCGGCAAGGTAAGGCTCAGCGAAGCGCTCCCCGCTCTAATCCCCGGCGCGGTGCGGTACGAGTGCGGTGCGGGCGGCCCCACCGTCTCCTCCTTACGGCCGCTCCCCGCGCGGGAGCCGCGTCCCGGAGGCTGTAAGGCTGCGTCCGGCTGCCCCGAGGTGCGGGCAGCCCGGCCGGGGCGGGGAGCTGAGGCGGGACGGGGCCTCGCCGGGCGCTCAGCGCAGCCCCGCGTCCCGGCCGGGCCGAGCGAGCGCGGGGACGGCTCGGAGCCCCCTCCCAGCCGGGGCCGCTCCCCACCTGTTGGACGGACGGCGGTGGGACGGCCCCGCGCTGAGGTGGGCCGGGCCCCGCGGAGGGGCCTCGCGCGGGCGGGGCAGAGTCGCCGGGAAAGGCCGTGTCCCTTTGTTGGGGGCGGGCGGCACGGGGAGCAGCTGGGGACGGCTTAACCGGGAGAGGCCGGTAGCGCAGGATTCTTCGTCCCGCTGAATCGGGCGGGGGCCGCTGACGCGCGGCACACGCGGGCGGCGAGCGGCCCGGCCCGGGTGGCCGCACCTGGCGGTGCCGGTACAGGTGCACGGGCGGGTGCCGCCCGCCTCTGCCGTGAGTAACGCTGCGCGGCCCCGAGGGCAGGGACGGAACGGCGCCCAACAGGTTGCTGCCGCTCCGCCCGCGATTACAGGGCGCTCAGAAACAGGTTCGGGTTTGAATTCGGAGCTGCCGTTCGGCTGCGACTCCCGAGCGGCTGCCGTGGCTTCGGCGTGACGAGTTCCAACCGCGCGCGTGCCGCCGCCGCCGCTCCCGGTGCGGCGATGTTTGCTCTCGGTGAAACTCCGCGGTTTCGGTCTGATGTCACCTGCTGGAACGCGCCCGGCAGCGACCTGCGGCGAGGCGCGGCCGGCCCCGCTGCGGCCTTAGGGCTGGGAGCGCCCCGCTGCCCCGAGCGGCCGGCCGGGCTGCGGCCCCTCGGGATGACCCCGGCACCCACCGCTGGGCGGGCGTCGAGGCTGAAGCGCCCGTGTGGGCTTACTCGGTTGCATACCGGTTTCTGAGTATGCATCAGAGATTTCTTACTACATATTAACCGATGTGTACACAGAAATATCAGCTATAAACGTATGCAGTTGGCAAAGGAATTTATTCAGCGTTACATTTCAAACTGGTGGTGTCACATACCTGCGTGGACAGGTAGAGCGTACTTTTACCTTGTTTATATATGTTTCTGTTAATAGAAAGCATGGCAGTGAAGGTAAGCGTTGTTTGTCCCTAAAACTAGTAAGCTTGTGTTGGAATTGTGCTGCGTGAGGAGCTGTGGGGAACTGCATTGGCTTAAATGTTGGACACTGTGCTCTCACGTAAAACTGGTGTGCTGAGTTTCCACCTGTAGGACAAAATTTTCTCTTGAAATATAGCTAGCTTCCGTGCTTGTGGAAGAATAATGTCCCCCGTGTGTGTGCACTGTCTTAGGAAGCTAAAAACAAAAGAAACTCCAAACACTCCAAACTTTTAAAGTATGCAGGCGTTACCTCTTTTATTTTTGGACTGGTGTGCATGCATGCTGGAGTAAAACTGAGCATTGCCTCTTCCTTTAGCAGTCACCTGACGCTTCTTTCAGGTCTTTGGCATTAAATTGGCACTGTGAGCACGTGTGCGTGTTTACGATAGGAGCTGAACTAATTACGCTGAAACTTATCTTAATTTAAGAGTGTTGCAAAATAGTCTGCTTCTGGTGTAACTCTTCAGTGGTCTGTTTTCAGACCTTTTTTTTGTCAAGTAAGATCTTGCAGCCTGTAATCATCTCCTGTTGAAGTTATTGCCTGTCTTCTTGCTCCTAATTTGTCACATAACATCGTCCAAGACTTGACTCTTATGTATACAGTTCACGTGAATTTCCTTGTCAAAATTTCCTGTCAGTATGTGGGCAGTGTAATTCTATCTCAGCTAATAATTCCTGGGCTACTGGTTATAGCTCTAATAGTTACGGAGAAGATGAGGGAGAGAGGATAAATATTTCAGAAATACGAGAATATTGGAGGGCTCCTGTGTTAAGTTTCAGGTCTTGTTTCCTTCAGCCACCCCTCCGGGCGCAGTATCCAGTTTCTCATTTTGAGGGGTGTAGTGCATTAAAACGCAGGGTGTGAATGTTTATCTCTTAACAGAAGTTTTCCTTAGCATACTTGCTGGCTTCTGAGGGTTTGTGTCCATGCCCACATCTGTGTCCATGCTCGTGTTTATCTTGGCACACTTGACCAGAAGAGAACTAAAACAATTTTTTTATTAGCTCAATAATTCTTGATTTGTGCATGTGGGAATCTTGGCTGGCATTGCTGTGTTACACCCCGTTATCAGCAGTTCCTGCTGCCTTCTGCTCCCGCTCGCTTTTGGTTGCTTGACTTTTTCACAGCTATGCTGTGAAAGAATGTGCTTTATGAAGGTTTTCAGTGTTTGCTGTAGCTGTTGGTAGCGTACAATGCAAAATGGTGGGAGAAATGAAATCTTGCTTGCAGCCTAATCTAGTGGTGGCTGTGATTGTGAAACACTGGGGGCCTAATCTCTTTTAATGTAGTCTTGAACAATACTAATGGATGCTGTGGGAATGACTGTGTCAGGGTATTAGTAATGAGATGTAAAGCTCTCCACCTTTAAGCTGAGGGTCCATATGCAGTCTGCACTGGGTTTTAAAAAAGAAGGAAAAAGTTCCTTAGTAGTAAATGCAAGGAGAAGAATTTTTGATTCTTTGACCTCTTTTGTATTTTGAACCTGAGTTCTTGACTTCATTCTAGTTTTAAATGTATGCGCAGAGAATATTTCCCTTCCCTTCACCTCAGTCCTGTAATTAATTGGATTTTTGTTCTAGCTGCCTCTCCAGCTCCAGGCAAGTATCTGTTACTGCCTCAACGAGAAGTAGAGAATTGGGTCACAGTAACAGTTCAATACTCGCAGATTGCTGGGACTCCTTGGTTCCTCTTATGGCTTTCACAAGAGATTCACATTGAGATTCTTCAAGCGTAACAATAAAGAAATGTAGAAAACACATGAAGTACTAGAAATAAGCTGAGTTAATTTAACATCAGAAATTACCTTCTACTTGCTGAAAACAATCCTGTAACGTTTAATTTTGATATTGTTCTCTAGGTTGTGCTTGGACAAAAACTTGAATTCATGCAGTTGTGGTGATGGGCAACTGCAGCTGTTGAATGGTAGTTGAGGTGCTTTTTTCCAGTATCAGCTGCATGAGAGGAGCTCAGAGCTCTACAGTCTGTACGTTGTTGTGAAGTATGTATGGAGTTTGCTTCTAGTTCAATGCACAGGACAAAGTTTAATGTAAACAGAGATTGAGATCTGACTGTGCCTGGGAGCTGATTTTTATCTTTATAGGATGGAAAATCAGTCAAACCTTATCAGTGAGCAGCTAACTAATCCTTGCTTTGAGGAAGACAACTAGAAATGGGTTGTTGTGCTCCATAGGTATTTTAAGGCACGTATTGCGCTGTTGCGTACTGTGAGAATAGATACAGGGCTCATGCCCTTGTGAAAAAAGGCTCATCCAAAACCAGCTTCTTTCAGTCAGTGGTGTTCAGAGAAAGCACCCGACTGCCTACTATGCTGCTGGCCATATCAATCAGCTGGCAGTGTGGAGTAGGATCTTCTGTTTTGTTCTCCTGTGCTCTAGAACTGAAAGGAGAGGTGATGTGTGGTGCACTGGGAGGTGTGCACTGAGAACATCTGGTTGGTCACTGTGAGGGCTGCAAAGCTGTGTGTATCTAAATCTGAGAAGTTGTGGTCTCCATGTTCAGTTTGTTAGCAGCAAGTCAAACTCCGGATGTCTGTTTGAGTTAATTGGTGGTATTTGAATCACAGGCTTTTTTTTACTTTATAGGATGTTTGAAATTATATAATCTGTACAGCAAGCTACCCTCTGGTTAAGAAAGACATCAGTCATTTGTATCTCTTGAATTTTTCCTGGTCAAAGTATAAACGCAGCAAAAATTAGTATCAAGCTATGTTCAATGTTTTCTCAGGCAAATAATATTGCTAATGACTTCTTCAGTGAACGTACTGATTAAGCAAATAGCCACAGGGAAGTCTCAAAATGAATTCTGTGGTTCTGTGCGTTTATGTATGTTGAGTCCAAAATGTCTTGAAAACATTGTCTTTTCTTATAATTATGCTATTTTAGGGGCATATTGTTCAAATATGCGTTCTGTGTTCACAAACATGGGGATGTTCTTGCTTCAAGGAGTTGTGCTGAGAAAATGAAGAAAGCATTAATTTGAATGCTGGCAGATCCAGTTTGAGTCTTGTGGATCCAGCGGAGCAGTGAGCACTGCCAAGGTCATAGGGGTAGAGACTTGGCTGGGGAAAATGATGTCTGCTTCTGTTATCCATAGGCTTTCCTTGCGTGGAATACCATTGGGGAACTGGTAGGCTACAAGGGAGTGTGCAGGACTGGGTACTTCACTCACACCTGCTATTTGTAACTCTGTGGGATCTTCAGTAACTCTTCAGAGTTGTTTCTAGCCTTCACCCATTAAGTTTTTTTTTTTTAGTTTGTATATATTTACAGGCATTAAGCGCAATGTAGGTGCTAAGAAATTAAGTTGACATTATGTTTAAAAAGGTATTGATATTCTCAAGGGTATTTAGTAATCTCTAACAGGATTCTTGTTTCCTAATCTGTTACAAACAGATGTTTCTGCCCTTTTGTGGTGGGGGAGGGTAGCCTAAATTCAGTAACATGGTAGCAGTAGGAAGCATTGCAGTAGGAGTTCACCTTCCTATTAGAGGTAAGCAAGGCTGCTATTACCCATGTTGGCCTGGATAATTTGCTATATGTGTTTTCTTAGTTAGCTTTCCATAGCAGAAAAGCAATAACAGAGCTTGGTACTACTCAGTCTTGTTGTCCCTCCCACCAAACTAAACATACTAAATGCTGACTTGCTAAAAATAGAAATTATGCAAAAGTAGGCAGCAGCTTCACTGATTTGTAGTTTCTCTGTGTCCCTCTCCATTACCATCTCCATCTCCATTTAAGATCTTTCTTAGAGGCTTCCTTGCAAAATATTTCCCTTCACCCTTCCTCAACCAGGCAGTAATTAGTTTTCA
This sequence comes from Gallus gallus, assembly GCF_016699485.2. Lineage (NCBI taxonomy): Eukaryota > Metazoa > Chordata > Aves > Galliformes > Phasianidae > Gallus > Gallus gallus. The sequence continues at coordinate 6,108,536 of NC_052541.1, read as the reverse complement.
ACTCACAGTCCCGTGGGACTGCATAGCCTGTTCTTGCCTGGTTTGAATGGGGCCCAGTAGCAGTGTCTTTCCCTCTGCCCTACTAGGTCAGCAATCATTTAACAAATGGTCCCATTTCTTTACTTGCACTGAGTGGAAATTAGTGTGCTCTACCACTCTGGAGAAGATACGATTGTCCAAATTGCATTTAAAAACACGTGAGGATTTAAGTTCATTTTCCACGTGAATGTTCATTTTTTCAGAATGCATATATGCACAGTGGGATAACGACAGCCACAGTGGGAACTAATACAAAATTACTGTACTTCAAATTAATACTTGATTTGGCCTTCTAGCAGGCTTTCTTTATAAATGAATCTGTAGAAAAGGACTGCAATAGATGAGTTCCCTGTGGCAAAATTGAAGTAATTGTGCTATGAATAAATACTGGAAACATGATTGTCTTTGGTCATGCTGTGCAAGGGTAAGTTGTCTGTAGAAGAACGTAACAGTTCAGATTACCGAAACTGCAGAGCTGAAGGCGAAGTAACTCTAAAAAAGGTGTTACTTGACAATGTGTTATCAAACAATTAGTCACGTGTAATTCATATGGGATCAGAACACTACCTGGGGCTAAGTGTGCCAAGTATTGTCTATCTGAACAATTTCCAAGGCTTGTAATAAATCTGTAATTCATGTTCATTTTTGATGACTGGCTTCCCCACAATTATATCTGGGAGAAGGCCAGATCATGTTAACTCTGTCGGCATGGGGTACTCCTTGAAAATCTGCATCTCACTTGACCCAGTGTTGTTCCTGTGTGTTATTTGGAACAATGTTGTTCTGAATAACCCCATGTTAAGGTAGTTTTCCTGGTGAAGCCTGTAAATCTGGATTCCTTGAAATAGTATTTCTAGTGGGTATTAAGATCTCGAAGCCAAGCTTGGAGGCATGGCTTTCTGACAAAAGGACTTGTGTTTCCTTCAGAATTGAAATTGAGTTGTGGAAAGTGATTGGCCATCATTTACAGGATAAGCCCCTCTGTTAATAGCACAGCTGTGTTGGAAAGGAAATTCCTGGAGGGTTATCTCATGAGAGAACTAAGTGGGCTTCATTTTGTTTGTTTTGTTTGACTCCTTTGAATGATGTGGAGTGGATTAATGCTCCCCAAACAGGGAGTATTTGGCTAAAGGAAATGGGAAAGGTCCGCTGTTTATAAACAGCATAGTAATGACTTGAACCGAGAATGAGTTCTATCAGAAGTGATGCGATGCTGTAGATGCAGTCTGTAGAATGGCTGTGTATGTTTCCTAGTTGTGCTATTGTAGTTGTGTTGGTGGTCATTAGAGGGTGGATGTCCCCTAGAGCTGCTAAGGGAACAGCTGAGGTTCGGTTAGGGGATCTATCTGTAAAAGTACCTTGTCAGTATCTAACTGAAAATTTCATGTGTCATACACATCTTGCACCCACTGACCCTCCGGTTCTGTTTCTTATGTGGTATGACTGAAAGATAAGTATTGCTTAACTGGAGCATGAAATACTGTCTTGTTGGGGGGCTGTTAGGAAGCTTCTTGCCTTCATATCAGAATTCTCTATTTATCAGTTTTGTTTACACTATGGTCAGCAGCAGATCTTTGGCTGTCTGAAAAGATGATATATGCAGGGTTGCCTTGTGAAGTTAATAACCAAGGAACTGTATCATTTCTGAATTCTGCCTGCCACCAGGTTCTTCTGATACAGTGTCTTGGCTGAGCATTGTCTTTGCCATTTGGTATTTCATAGACCTCTCTGAGACAGAAAGGCTTTTCACTCCTTTCTTGCCTCCGCCTTCCCCAGCGGTGAAAATCTTAGCACAAAAGCTGAGGTGTCTGGGCTCTCCAAGCGGCTACTGTGAAACCTTGTGTTCTGTGACTAAGCCTTACTCACAGAATTGTCTCATCAAGACTGACTGAATAGCTGTATTTGAAGATTGCAATTAAAAATCAAGATGATACAATCAGACCCAACCTCTGAAAGAACCATAATAGGAAGTTAGGTGTGTTGCTGAAGTTGCAGCTGTATTGTTTTTTGTATCTGTAATGCTAGCTCATCTACTTATTGCTGCTTTCTGTAATAGAGCTGATGGCAATGAATAGGGAAAAGAAAGAAAATCATAATAAATATGAATGTTAAAGCGAATAAAGAATAGTTTGAAGGACAAAGTTCTACAAAATTCTAGACAGTAAGACTCCAGAGCAAACTGGATGTACTTCAGAACCTACTCCAGCCACTTAAAATGAAAAGTGTGCAAAAGTTCAGATGAGAAATGATCCCTGACATTGGCCTCCTGGGACTACAGTGAAGCCCACGAAGAGAGAATAACACATGCTGAAATGCATCTACTGCTTATCCTTTCTTGTACTGTGTTTGGAAATAATGGGAATAATGACGCACGCTGGTTTGGATGATCCTCCTCAATTATAATATTTACCTGAAAATATTCTCAGATAAGTGGGAAAGGGCAGTATCTTGAGTATGATGATGATTTATCAAGCTGCCTCCTCTCAAATTCCTCTCTCTCTTTCTTTAAATATTGTGTAGACAGCCAACAAGGCAAGTGTAACCCAAAGTCATTGGTTGTATTGGTGTAACTGGTAGTTTAGGTAGGACCTGGATGGGATGCAGGTGAATGAAGGGCTCACCTTTCTGAGAGTACTGTGTGTGCTGTTGCAGGGGCAGGAGGCATTGAGCTCAGTGCTCACAGTTGTGCACGGGCTGATACTTGAATATTAGTTCAAAAAGTGGTAACAATTTCTGTGAAACTGTAGAAAAGACATATACTGGCACATGGAAACTCCTGTTGTCTTTCTCCCCAGCACTTAATGCTGAAGCAGTAAGTGGGGTGGTCAGAAGTCCTTGCTTTCACACTCTACCTTTCCCTTCCACATGAGAGGGAGCACCACTGCAGGAGGCTCCCCCAAACCCTGTCTGATAACAGCTGTGTTTGTAACCAAGTGTCAGGAATGTGGCTTTCCTTTGCCCATGTTTATTTGCTTCCTCAAATGTCTTTCCTGCCCTCCTGTTTCTGGGGAGGAGCCGACGTGTGGGTGTTACGTGTTGAGAAGAACTGCCAATAGGAGTGGAAAATGCCTGTGGATCTTTACTAAACCCCTTTTCCTTCTACTTCTTGCCAGGTTAATTCTTCACACGTGCTAGTCCCAGTTTCTCTGCTGATATGCTATTCCCAGGAACTCGTTCTGTATTTCAGGGTATTGTTTGGTTATGTTTGCCATCTGAGATACAAGATGGAGTAATACATGCCTTGTTCTGAGTGAAATCTCGTAATTCTTGTCTGGTAATCCTTGTCTGATTGCCTGTCAGGAGGAATTTCGGGGTGAAAGTTGATGTAGACCAAAGTGTACATTTCTGTCTTTCAAAATGAAAGAAATCTCTTTGCCTTTGAAGTTATATAAGTTAGAAATGATTCATCTGAAATAAAGCGGTGTAAACGTGGAAGGTTTTCTTACTTGTTGCATTGTCCGCTATCTGTAAATGCCTCTTTATCTCGGGAAGAGTGAACAATGGTAAGAAGGCACCGCTGACAGTTGCTGAGGTCATTGTTCCTTCAGAATGGCCAGTGTTCTGGCTCCTGCTGTTCTTTCCCTCCCAGCGTTATGAGGATATCTTCTAAATGGTTGGGTTACTGCTCGTGTGAGCGCCATCTTTGGCTGTACATCCAGCTCTGTTGGCATCAGGGTGGGATTTCTGTCCTGTGTCATATGTGTGTACATTCTAGTTTTAAGTGGAAGCAGAAAGGAAATGTCTCTTAAACTTCAATGGGAAATTTTGCAGCATGTGTTTTGCTAGGCTGAACTTCTAATTACATTAATCCCCTCTTTCACAAATCAGTTATAACTTAAATAGCTGTTAACAATAAAAAAATACTTCAAATGAAAGCAGGCAATCAGGAAAGTCCTGTATGGACTTTTTTTCTTCTTTTCTACAATCAAATTGAGAATTTTTGTGATACTTTTTATATTTTTCAGTGCTGTTATTTTCTTCCTTCTCCTCTGTTCTTAAAGACCACGAAGTCTCCTAGAGCAAACTAGCAGAGATACACTTGTTAGTGACAGTGATCATCTGTATAGCAAAAGGGCTCCATGGGACAGAGTGAAGTAAATAGCATGTGGCAAGTTGCAAATGCTGATACCTGTTGGGTGAACTCTGTCGTCAGGTTGGTGTGTGATGGGGACAGAAACGTGTGGTCAAGCAGCGAGTTGGAGCAGCTGGAATCTCCTGCAGTGCTGCTGAGGCTTGTGAGGTAGGCAGGCTGATGGAATCCACTGTCGTGTTCCGCTGCCCCCCCTACCATTCCCCCTTTGTTGCTGGAAGATCTCTGAGTAAAACTGCTGGCTGACTTGCTTTGCTGGGAGTGAAATGCTCAGCTTCTGAGTAGCTGGAAGTAAGCATTTAATTTTTTTGTTGTTGTTATAGAAAAATACCACTTTTCAATTCACAGGGAGCCACAAACTTAGCATGAATCCAGGTTTTACTTTCTCTATCTTTTAGCTCTGAAATGGGGCCTTTTATTCAGCAGGTTTAACTCATTTTCTGTACAGGGAAAAATCACTTTTCTGCAGAATGTTCAGCATTTTGTTCTGCTCACCTTAGAAAAGGAAAACAAAAAACCAAACCCACTAAACTGAGTTACTCAAGACAACACTGTAGACAGTGTCAGGAAAAAAAAAGTAAGTAGCTTCATTTTTCTCTGTTGGAAAAGTAGATTTTTCCAGGTTTTCATGTTCCTGTATTCTTTAAAAACTGTACATAATCTGTAGCTGAGTAAAACATAATGGCTGGGAACTGCTGCCCTGGCCCTGCAAGCAGTGTAATTATGTTGCTTCCAAGCGATAAGCCAAGGCAATTCCCAGATTGCTGGGATGCCTGGAAGCGCTGACCTCTGGGGCACTCCTGCAACGCGGGGACGGCCGCAGCCTGCGCTGCTGTGCGGGACTGTCACGTGCGGACTGACTGCAGAAAGCTTTGATGCAGCCGTGCTAAGAATGCTTTTGCTGACTGATAGGCGCCCAGGCTACCGGCTGCGAACAAAGCTGGCTCTCATTCCATGCTTCTAGCCCCCATTTTCTGTAACAGCGCTCTTTCCTGCTGGCTACTGCACAACCATTGACTCGTCTCCAGTTAAATTGTATTCTTCTTAGTTTTCGCTTCAGGAATAGTCATGTGTGAGAGTTTTGGTTTGTGTGGTTTGTTTAGAGCTGCTGCAAACAGGCAGCCTGCAAAAGTTGATGTGGTGGCTTGAAAGGGTGGGAGGATTAGGGGAGGGGAGTGTGTGACTGGGCATGAAGGAGAAGGGAGAGGATTAGAAAACAATGGTCTTTTATTCGGGATGACCAATACGGTGAGTAGCGGTTTGCTGGAATGGAGCATTCATCATGGAGAAGTTTGAGATCTACCGTCCTGTCTTGAATTGCTAGGAAGAACAGGAAGAAGCTGATAAGTAAACGTTATTTTTTGTGCATGATGCTGAATGAGCGCTGTGTGCAGTAATTGTACTGCCAGTACCTCCTTCACTATGAGAAGTAGGGCTTGGGTGTGAATAGGAAACTAAACTGACTTGATTTCTTTGTTTAATCTCTTTACCTTTTATTTAATTATATTAACAGTTAGTAGATAGTTATCCTTGCAAGTCAGACACTGAAAGTGGAAAAATAATTTGAAAATGAGAAACTGGAATTCCAGTAGCCTGACTAGAATGTTACAAGGATAAACTGCTTTCTGAATTCACTCGGAGAATCCTGCTGCTGCTGCAATTTGGGGTGCTGCACGCTCACCTGGATTGAAAGTCTAATTCAAATGAGCTTATACAATAAGAAGCATAGTAGTGTGTTACTAACAAAGAGCAAAGTTTACCAACTCACAACTTAACCTTTGACTCTACTGATTGTGTTTATGTTGAATATAATCTCTGGGTTGCTTGCACCTTGATTCTAAGCTTGTTCAAGCTTGAGTTCAGTAGGTTTGGATTAAACAGTAATTTTCTGCTGAGAAATAGAAAATGTTAAAAGATTTCATTGATATCGTGAAGCTTTGTCATTTTTAGCGTTGATACTCCTGTGCAGCCTGCTATCATTGTCTGCTTGGAGGGCTGGCAGTGACTACAGGTGTTCCCTTACTTCTGCTGTATTTCCAGTATCTTCCTAGAGCTGTACCTGAATGGAAAACTTCTCCCCATTCCTGTATTCACCAACCCAAAGCTGTGTGGTGCTATTAATTTCTGCCTCTTTTTATTGCATTGTAGTACAGTTGGGAGAGTGTAATTTTTAGGATGAATAGGAAGAAATTCTATTAATCACAATCTGGAAAGTGAAACAAGATTCTGTTACAAATGAGTTTAGAAAGGTTTGAAACAAGTGGTGCTTTTATTAATAACGAGGTGATTAGTAAGAGCATTTAAAATGCAGGCTGGTTTTGTTCTGATAATTATGAAACTATAATTCAAAAATAAGTAATTGCTGGTCCAGAAGAACAGAAAACAGATCAGTATTTTGCCAAATAATCCAATGTATTACGACCAGGATGTAATTCTGGGAATTCACTTAGAAAATTTTGTTTTCTTATTTAATTCTCTGATGCTTCAATGCATATTTGGTGCACTGTTGCCATTAGTGGCAGTGTGGTTGTCTGATATTGAAATGTGACAATTGATAGGTCTCTGCCCTGAGAGATTTCATGCCTGTCAAGTAGTGTGATCAGCTTAAATGTACTTATTTTTCCTAGCTTGGATTTTAACCTAGATGTTTCTTATGTTCCAATGTGATCCTGAAATGTTTTCATCTTTTTTGTGCTGTAAGCATCTCATTACCTTATAATGCTGTAAATAAAGTAGATCTTATCCTGTGGATTGTTTTGTTTGTTTTCCTTTCGAGAGGAGCAATTTTTGTTTTCTGCTGAAAGGAAGCATTGGCAAAGATGGTGAATGCTTGCTGCAGCAAAAAGAGAGATGTGACAAACTGATCTTCTTTGCCCCCCCGCCCATCCTTGACTGACTTCTGAACGTTCTGCTTCATGTCACTGCAATAATTTGAAAAGTTATTTTTTATGCTCTTCTTTCCTATTTATTTCCTTTCTCAGTTTATTAAGATGAGCCTGCTGACCGAGGGGGTCAGACAGAGCAGCACAAGTGCCAAAAAAGGATATACAATAACGTACATGCACTCCTTCAGGGTGCTGATTGTGAAGACAATAGAGCCAAGGCTGGTCTGAGCAAAACCTCACTGGGGCTTTAGCCTGCATGCACAGCTTTTGGACATGTAACCTGACATCGGCTTAGGCTTCTGGCCTCTCTGTGGCCCTTCCACTGCCTCTGATTCTCGTTAGCACATCAGCAGGGTAGGCTGAAACATCCATTTCTATGGGGATTTTTTTGTGGGGGTGTTTTTTGTCTACTGAAGGATGTGTGGCATCAGCTCTGGATTTGAAGCTTGTTAAGTCTGTGTACCACAAGTTTAACTTAAATCTGTTGCATAATGGCAGCATGTTACATACTTTGGTGTAGAAGTGAATTAGCTCAGGTGAGTGGAGGTGACAGGCACTTGTCCTTGACTTGAGCACGACCTATGACTTGGCTGCAGGGTGGCAATTGCTCACCCCTGGCTTGTGGACTGTTATCAGTAGTAAGGCTTGTTCATAAGGCAGGTAATCAATACTGCTTTGCTCTTATTTGTCCCACTTCTAGTGTTTTACAGTGTGTTAGCAGGAAGACTGCAGCATAATAGTTGCTGTGGTTCTTCACTGTTAAGAAATTCAGGGAGGGGCCTCAATGCAACTTCTGTTTTCTAAATGCATTAAAAGTAGGTAGGGGATAAGAGGTAATATGAATAAATATTTTTAAAAATCATTTCTATTTGAGTATTGTAACAAAAAGGAAGTCCTTTTAGAGCAGTCTCTAAGTGATGTGGTTCTACAAAAGGTTGGCTGATGTAACTTCATGATAGTGGAACAATGCTTCCTTCCCTGTATCTAAGCAGTCTACTGCCTCATGCTCTGAATCACACTTGTCTGGCTACGTGGTGAGCCAGTTCATCTTATTAACTCAGCAAAAGGCTGATCGCTTGGGTTTTTTTTCTTCTGAGTTTTAGGGAGCTGAATGGCTTCCTGGAATGTCCTGAGAAATGTAGGACTTCTTGTTACGCTGGCCAACTGTTAGGGCAGTTAAGTCCTGTTTTGAACAACCACCACTGTGTTCATTTTGTCTGAAGATTGTTTGATGAGGCGTTTTTTCCTGTAGATCAGTTCCTTTTTCTAGTAGTTTGATTCCAGTTGTGTTTTCCTAACCTCAATATAGCTCTGACATCTTGAGCAAGAGCTACAGGTGTTGGCCTAGTGACTAATCCTACATTGTCTGTAAGGAGTAGCTAGACTCAAACAACAGCATTTCTCAAATCAACTCTCTGTTTACTGATTTCCAGTCACATAGTCAGATTTTCATGAGGACTCTGATCACAGCTTCCAGGACACTAGAAAAGGATGTTACCCAATAGAACTTTGTAAAATTCCCCTTCTGGTTATGTTCTGATTTATCTGCTCGAGTTATGGGAGATATACAGGCAGGCCATCCACTCTGTTAATGAAGTTAGTGCGCTCTCCTACTAATGTTTGTCTGCAAGTGTGCAGAAAAGAAAAAGCTAATTTTGCTCTACTATCAGTGGTTTTAGAATTTTTAAATAAAACCCTCAGTGTTATAAACAGGAGACGGAGTTGTCCTAGCCAGCTGTGTAAAAATAAATAAAAAATATAAAAGAAAACTTGGATGAGGGACACAGAAGGACCGTTTTCCTTCAGTGGGAGGAAGGAACTCGGCCAGTTGATTCTATCCTCACTTGGATGATTGCGTTGTTAAGATTTTAAACCTTTCTCTTGAAGAGAGGTAGTGCCTAAATTGGACTGTCATTTGATATCCACATTTGTAAATCATGATGATACTGAAGCTCTCCCTCCCCCCCCCCCCCCCCCCCCTCCAGTTTAATCTTTCAAGTTCTTTTATTCTTCTATGGGAGAAATGTTATCATACTGCCTGTGTACGTGGCCATTTTCTTCTTTAGAACCTCTCTTATGGAAAAAAAAAAAAAAAAAACATGGAATTTTTTGCAGGGTCATCAACTTCTCAAATAGTTTCAAAAGCCCTTGGTATTTTTTCTTCAAGCTGTGGCCTTCTGATATGATTTTCCATTACACTGGCTCATCAAGCAGACTTGTCTGGTGTTCTGGAGCTAACTCTTAAGGTTTCTTGCTCATCCAAGAAGGATGTTTGGTGGTTGTTTTTTTTTCCCTTAAATTCAGCTGATTTTGCAGGTTTCTAGGTGATTCAGTTGCTTCCTTCCCCAGTCTATTTCTTGTGGTTGTGTAACTTGAGAGCTTTTGGAGCAATGGTTGAAAGAACTGTGGCTGTAACCTAGGATAAACAGGTAATTGGCCAAAATTATACAGGCATTTGGCCAAAAGTATGCAGGCATTTCAGCTGTTAACTGAGAGCTTATCCAGTTTCTTCTCCAGTTGGTTGGATAAACAGCTAGAATGTCACTCATGCCTTTTCACTTCAAAAAATGTGCTGAGTAAACTAAATAAACATCTGCCCATTAAGCACAGATGGGAAATGCTTGCCAAGAGGTGGTTTCGATGGGTAGCACATCTGAATAGGTATGTGTAGACTTTTATTTTCAGTCTGTCTGTGACGTTCCTGTTCTGAAATACTCTACATGCTTGTTGTCATCTTCTCTGTAGTCTGTCTGGCAACTGAAGAGTATTCTTTGTGAAATGATGATTACCTTGGGAGACAGACAGGTGAGAAGCTGCTGTGCCTCCTAAATACATAGCTTATCTGCCTCTGTTTGGATTGTGTGTTTGATTACTATTTCAAAGTAAGGTTGAAGCTGTGATATCCACAGTTACTTGCTTCACTATTACTTCTATGGGTATGTCTCTGCAGTGATTTCTGGGGGGGGATTTCCCACTTGATGAGTCTTACCTGTGCAAAATCACAGATTTAAATAAAAAAGTTTAAATGTAAATAGTTCTTTTTATCTGTGCTTATAAAAGGTGTTAAGCTGACTACTCAAGGAGATCGTTTCAATGATGGTATCTAATACAGAAACTAGATAGATAACTTCACAGGATTCAGCCTTCTTTTGTAAACTGTATCAATAGTTCTCATAGGTAAGACTGATGCCATTGCTGTCTTAAAAATGGTGCTGTAAGACCACTGTAGTTAAGCTGTAATAAGAACTCTCCTAAAAAAAAATGCTTTTATTTGCTGTTTGACCCGCCAACAGAAAGCTTCATGTGTTAGAGTGCTGATATGTCTAGATTTCCCTTTTTGGAAGTCTGTGATGTTAAACTAATGCCTGTATTTACAGAGTCTTATTTTCGTTTCCTTAATCTTCAGTAATTTGGGGTGGTTTTTGTTGAGTGTCTGTAGGGAGTACAAACTTGTCTTCCTCTTCACAGTTTTGAAGGTGAGTCTGAGGCAGCCAAAGCATTTGAGTATTGCTTTTCGTGATGTTGGATGCTTCTTTTCTTGGACTGGTCGTGGCTCAGCTACGTATGTTTATGTTCTCACATTTTTATCCTGTGCTGAAGTATACTCATATTTTGGTGTGAGGGGAAAAAAAGAACAACTCAAACCCTTACCTGTGTCGTGAAACAAATATCAGTTAGGGTTTGAAAAGTACTGTACAGCAAGGAGAACTAAGCTTACTGCTTTGTCTTGCACATTTTCCTGTAACATTCAAGGAGTTTGCATTTAAGGAAAAATGACAGCACTGTGGCATGTATATGCAAGCTGATATACGCTCCTGGAGACATAATGCCTTCACTGTTTCTGACAGAGTTCTTTAGAAATTGCATCTACATGGCTAAAGTGTGTCTTCAGTTTACTTGCTGTGTGGTTGCAAGATGTGAAGCAGAAGTGGAACAGGAGAAGAGCTTGGAAGTATACTTCTTCTGTTTTGTCTTGTTATTAAAAGAACTTTGCTACAAAAAATCATGCAGCGGTCCTAAAACTGTGTTGCTGATTTATGTAGGCTCAGAAAAGATGTGTTGTCACAGAAATGACCTTCTGGATGCTTGACTTCCAGATACCAAAGACATGGGCTGCTGCTGGTGAGGAAGACCTGAGGGCAGGAGGATGGGAATTTGTTCTGCAAGTTGTTTAGCTCTATAATAGTGACGTGATCACAGGGCTGAGCTGAGGATGGGGGTTTAGAAATGCTGCTTTCACAATGTGGAAGTCTAGTGGAGCTGCTTTCTGTGCCACAAAGAGCAAGGAGTGCTGGTGTATGGAGGGGTGAGGTGAAGGCTGTGTAAACCTGATCTTTTTTTAGGTTTGCAAACCAGAATGTCATGCTGTTATAATCTTGATTCCTGTGGTGTTGAAGTGGAAACTGAACTTTCTGAAATGAGGTATTTTATCCTTGTTTGATACCTCACAAATCCAAAGCCCTTCATTTTTAAATATGCTTCCTGGTAGTTAAAGAGGCACTTATGGCAGAAAGAAGCACAGCACATATTTTAAAGTAGCCCTAATCATTTCAGCCCACGTAATTTATTGCCTAATTGGGAATGTGCATTCCAGAGTGATGATGAAGGGGCGCGATGCAGTTTTGATGAAGAATATAATCCTGTGCTCTTTATATAGTCTGATTTACTGTGCAGACACAAACTGTGGGAAGAGAAGTTACAGTGCTGTGTGTTTAAAGCGGCTGTGGGGAGGAGGCAGCAGTTTGTTTCGCTTCTGAATTTATATCAACTCTTAAAAGCACTCACAAAGTATTTTAATTTTGAGGTTAACTTTTGGTTTCTGGTGGTTTTAAGTACATCAGGCTTAAAGCATGTGAGATTTTAAAGCAAGTTAAGTGATGGATTGTGATGTTGTTGTTGTTTTTAGTTATTTTCACTATTTGCTATCACCTTAAACACTCAATTTGGGAAAAGGAAGATCAAGTTTAAGCTGCAGCACAAAGACCTCAAGCTCTGTCTCATAGCAAGATTTCTTCTATTTCCTTCCTTGCAAAGTTTTCTGAGCTTGTATCATAAGTGTTACATAAAATTTGGCGTGTTAATTGAACTGCAATGTTCAAAATAACTGACATGCTACCAAATGGCACTTCTGGAGAAGGTGGGTTTCTCTCTGATTTCAAGTGTTCTGTTCTGCCTTGTGTGTGTAACTCAGTGCTGCAAGGCAGTTCTGACCTGGTCAGCAAAGAATGCTGCCGAGTTAATTCCCTGCTCCCTTCCCCTGCTTTGATGTGCAAATAGGAAAGAAAACAGTAGCTGTGAGTCTGTGGGGTGGGATGGGAAAAGACACCATGCCTATGTATGTCTGAATATGTTCAGAGTTTAATTTGAAGCCTGTATAAAGCCTCTTGTCCACAAATTGCTGTTATTTTCTTCCAGAAACTGTAGCCAATGTCTCTCCTACCCGGGTTGAGTGAGGAAATGACTGGGGTATTCTTTGGCCTGGCCTTCCTGGCGACCCCTGGATTGTTAGGGTGGGAGTATGGATACAGCCTGCAAGGAGGAAATCCAAAACCAAAGATCCAAGAACGTGCTGCTGTTGAAAAGGCTTGCTTTTTTTATTTTTCATCTGAAGTTTTCATATATGGCAGTTTGCATCCAATTTTTTCTTTTTTTGAGATCTGCAAATTGGAAAAGGTTGTAAACCAGTGGTATAGGAAAGGCAAGGCTGGGATCGCTGCCAGCAGAAAATCAGGGGAGGATTATAATCAGGCAGCTGTTTGCACTGGGCGGTAGCTCAGGCCTGCGTTCACTGCCTCTTGCTCGGTCCCGGCTCCCCAGTGGAATTGGTTTTGCTGCTGTTTATTCCTACCACAGTTTCTCATCACCTCGGAAAGGTGTTCTGGCCTGGCCATGGTGACACGGGTGTTCCTGCTGCTGTGGCATGTCACTGGAAGGGGAGGGAGAGAAACGTGGAAGTGTTTTCCTGGCTCTTCCTTGCTTGTGGAGCTGCTGGTATTTTTCTCTTGTGCCTGTTAGGGGCCGTGATGTCTGAACAGATGGAAGCAGATGATTATTTTACATTTTTTAACAGGGAGATAATAAACTGGAAGGTGGAAAAATGTGTGTGTATATTTTCCATAAAAACGTGTTTGTGAAACTTTGATAACAATGAATCTTGTTTATCTTTCTGAAGGGAAACACCCATATTTTCAAGCCTCTGTGTATAGTTATGTTTAAGTTTGAAAACAAATGTGCAATAAACATGGTAGGACTGGGTGTGAAGAAATTGTACTTTCCTGACTACCTGCAAAGCATGTCCTGCCCCTTGTGAAGCAGCCAATGCTATGGCAATGACTGCGGGTGCACATTGCTGCGAGTGTGCTGTGCTGTGTCTGCTTCTGCGTTTGTAGTCAACAAATAACCCACCAGAACAGGCTTCCATTTCTCTTCTGTTAGTTTCTCTGCCTGCCTGCTCCTTCTGCACTCAGGAAAGCTGCCAGCCCCTTGGCTCCTTGATTCGGTTCAGTTAGCTTTGCAAACAGAGGAGAGCCTGCCCTGAAAATGCAAGCAGCTCTGAGCTGAGGTTTCTGCTGCTGCTCCTGGCCCTTGGTGCTGGCAAGCAGCAGCACACAGGTGCTATTCTTCCAATTCTCCTGGTTCTGATGGGACAGGTCGCTTAAACCCAGTGGCTGCTGTGCCTTGCTCTGCAGCAGCGTTGGGCACCCACTCACTGGGTTCACACAGGACCCATCTGCCCCTTCCCCCAAGTATGTTGTAGCTGAACTTGTACAGTCACTTCCATTTTTTCTCTTCATTAGTAGCCGATAACTTTAATCGATTTGTTCTGCAGACACTAAACAAAAAGGACTGGTAAAAGATAAGCACTTAAGCTGCAGCAATAAGCTGCTTGGGGGGCCAGAGTTCATCTGTAGGTCTGCAGGCTACCAAGCGCAGCACGATGGCTCGCTGCAGATGAGGGAAGGACTCTCCTCTGAATTTAAATACTGGTAGCATGCATTAATATTGCTTTGACTTTTTTACATTATATGTCTCTTAACTTACAGTGCTACCTGATTTTGAGTTAAATCACTGCTGTATTTTGGTTTTGTAATCAGATGCAAGGGCAATTGCAGCATGTCTATTTTTTCTTCTGTTAATAGTTGATGTGTTTTCTGAAAAACCTCCTTTTTGTAGCTAGCAGATTGATGTGTGCAGGGCTAGAGACAGAGCAGCAGTTATGGTGAAAGGAGTCATTGAAGAGCACTAGATTGAGCCTGCTTTAAGTCAGGTAACTCTTCCCCTTTTGCAGGGAGCATGTTTAGGAAAACTGGGAAAGGAGTACTTGTGTTATAATGAAGTAATGCAAAAGTGAGCTTTTATAGTAGGATGGGAATACTCCTGTTTCACAAGGAAAAATGTTGTTCTGCACTTTCCATGCTTGCTGATGAGAAAGTGCAGTTACGTTGTCCTTGCTGACAGCTGAGCAAGCTGTGCCGATGTGAACCACTGTGCCTATCCAGGTCTCTGACGGACAGGACATTGCTGTGCTGCTCTCATTCTCATCCCTTCTCTCTCGTTGACCTCTCATACTTTTTTCTCCTCCATCCTCAATTTAAAGGACAAAAACAGAAGGCAGCTTTTCTCCCTGTTTTGTACCTTTTAAACCAAACTGTTTGTTACTACTGTCTCCTTATTACAAAGTCACTAACAACCTTTAACTTACCCTAATATTTAACACTATTTGCTGTCTCCTCTTTTTTTCAAGTCCTGTGTTTCTGTGTCCTTGGCTCTTCGTTTACCTCCTTTGAATGTGCAAAGTAAATATAAGCTTAGAATTACAGTGTGTGCTGCAGATGCTTTAGTAGCAGTTTGGCTGCTGAAATTGAATCTTATTAACTGACTGTTCCCCAAAATTGGAGTGCTGAGAAACCATCTGTATGCCTGGGTGTCACAAGTAGGGAAGGGCACTTAACCCAAAGCTTTGTAGTAGGGATAGGTGATGTTCAGAGGAAGAAACTCAGTACGTGTTTAAGGAAAAATTAACCCGTGTGTCATTTCATGCGTGTTGTTGTCCAACTTTGGAAGATAGCACGGCATCTGTAAGTTGTAGTATCATGCAAACCTCTTAAATGTATGTTTGGTCTGAGTGATGCCGGGAAGCTTTGAGCAGTATGTTGGAAAAACAACTGACTGTGTCTTTGGGGGATACTGTTGCCTCTCCAGAGGCTCTCATTTGACAGCTCTTCAGTGTGTAACAGCTGAAATGGATGTTTACCTGGTGCAGTGTGTGGTAACTGAGTAATGATCTTCTGGAGGAGAAGCAAGGTCACAGTCTTCTTGCTTATGGTGAGATTCTTGAGCATTGACTGCTCTGATCTCCAGCTACATGTTTGCAACTTTTGATGGCCATATCTCACACTTGTGTACACTTTATCTTTTTACTTTCAATTAAAAGGCAGTACTCAAGAACACAAAGCTGGTTTAAGTTTCCAAAATAAAACTGAAATAGCATGATTAAGTTTTGTTGTATAATTGCATAATGATGAGACAAACTGATAAGGAGCCAACTCAGGTAGAATCAGCTACATGTGGCCACGTAGCATGCAGAAACATAACAAGGGAGCAGAGGGTAGGGTTATTTCTGAGAATGGCAACTAGTTGCAGGGCAAGGTGTGCTGCTTAAGCAGTTACTTATGCTCAAAAGGTGCTTTTCCGGCTGCACCTGAAGATGCAAAGAGTTAAAACATTAGGTGGTGTTTCTTGAGGATCTTGTCTTTGAACTGAAGAAATTCACATCTGAACTACAGCTGATCTCTAAAGAGAAAATGAATGCTTTCAGCAATATATGAAAACCGTATCCCAGTTTTTTTGGATCTTTGTCCTAGTGATGCTGACTTCAGTCAGTATAGTGGAGAAATTACTTTAAGAAAGACAAAAAAAAAAAAAGCCTACCTGTGGCAGTGATACCATTGCTCCTGAACATAAAGCCAAGGCAATAAGCTGTCTTTCATATTTCTCTTCTGTTGTGCTTTTGGTTCCACTTTGCTAGTGTACTAGCCTGGAAGTCATGATCTTTGAAATGCTGCTTGCCAGCACTTGGGAGTTTGTGATTGTACGTGATTTCATTGCCAGCTGGAAAGCAAAATGGAAAGAAGCAAAACAAATGAGGATCCCAAATTGTAAAGCTTCTTTCCCACACCTTAGAGATCATGAAACTTGTTTAGCTGATGGCAGATACTGTTAACAGGGTATTCCAGTGCTGCTCTTCAGCACCTGAAGTAAACTGACCTAAGATCACTGAGATGTATCTTTGTTGGGGTCTTTGTTATAGTTTGTTTCGCCTTACTACAGGTTTTCTGAGTGCCAATGTTCAGCTGTTCTGGAATAATAGCATTCAGCAAGGCTATGACATAAAAACTTCTATAAATACTGGGGTATAACTGGATCTGTAATCCAGTTTTGATCTTTTTTTCTTTCATTTTTCTAATTTTCTTTCCATCAAAATGCATTTTTTCCCCCGAGCTTCTGCTTATTTTTCTCATTTGAGGGTTTCTTGGATGTCTGAAAACCGTTGGAAGTAGAGTCTGCTGATTTAAGTGTCGCCTCCGTGAGCAACAATAGCCAAGGAGAGAACCATGGCTGAGCAGAGAGCTGGGTGAGATTTGGACCTGAGAGGCCATTCTGAGAAAGGGAGTCATGCTGAAAAGAAAAGAACTTGGCTATTACGTGGGATGAGTTAAATATCAAGCTACATTTTTAGTTTGGAGAATTTTGCTGACACACTGGGTAAAAATGACTTGCACAGTCATCTAGAAAACTAGCAGAAATGATGAGTTATTAGGAAAATGCATTGTGTACCTGTAAATAAATAAATAAATATGTAGCAAGTTATCTTAAAAACCTGAGAGCAGGAAGCAGTGAAAAACATACTAAGGTAATATAATGTGGAGAGGTATGTGATTATGGATGCATCTGTTGAGTTGAACAGAAGGATGAAAAGAGCTATTAGCTAAAAATAGGTTTGGTCCTAGTTTTCTTGTCACAGGTGTACTCTGTGATGGAAAAGATGGCTTTTTGCTGTTGGCTGGGCAGTAGGCATGTACTGCTGTAGTAGAGACCTCATTAAAATGGGCTGCTTTGAGAATGCTGTACATGTTTTTAGCTTGGGTAGCACGTTTTCAGCTGATAAGCTTTAATGTTTGTCTACTTTTAAAATGCATAGAGCAACATTTTTCATGTCACTTGGTTATTTTCTTCTAATTTTTGTTGCATAAGAGATCAAATAGTCTGTATACACCCCAACATGTGTGGATGGATTTGCCCCAGGCCCTGGCAGGGCTCCAGTCAGTGTGCACAGCAGCTTGCTCCCACCTTAGCAGCACCAGCTGTGGTACCACAATTGAGATTGACAGTCCTTGATTTCAGTTCACTTGGATATTGAGTTCTAGGAATCTCTCCATGAAGATAAATACAAATCTATAGGCTGATAGGTTGTGCTCTGTAGCCAACACCTCTTCAGGAGGTGACCCAATGAGTACACAAGTATTTGAAACAAGTATTTGAACTACTTCATCTTTTAGGTATTTAGTTTATCTGTTCAAGAGAAAATGGCTGGTATTTCTGGTTCCAAAGGATATGGCTGATTGTTGTCACTTCCGTGGCTGTAGATTCAAGCAGAAAGTGAGGCTCGGGACTGGCTTGTGAACTTCAGTGGGGAGTGAGAACTTTGTGCTTGCACCTTAGCAGGTGCTTTCTCTTCCAGTTAGCATTGTTGTATAAAGGATGTAAGTGAGATGTGAGGTGGTGTGTATCTTACATAAAGAATATGTAAGAAAAAGCTCTGATTTATAATTGATAAAATCAATCTGATAGTATGATTCTGTCCTCTTTGCACTAGTTGCAGTGAAAAAGGATTTTTAATTAACAGAGGCCTCTGTGGTATCCACGTGAGACAATTGGAACAAAGCTGTTGGAGTATATGGTGGTTGTAGTGTAAGAAGTAAGGACAAAGGTGAGTGTCTGCAGGAAGTCCTCCTGGTGGGTGTTGGAAATAGTGCACTGCTCCAAGTATGTGCTGAGAGATGGTGTGTTTGGGGGGGAAATGACCTTCATTTTCTGCTCTAGACTGACTGAGGAAGATTCAGTTTCCTTCTGTGGGCTTCCTCAGGAAGCCATTGTTTGGGCTA
Organism: Gallus gallus; assembly: GCF_016699485.2. Lineage (NCBI taxonomy): Eukaryota > Metazoa > Chordata > Aves > Galliformes > Phasianidae > Gallus > Gallus gallus. The sequence continues at coordinate 6,090,357 of NC_052541.1, read as the reverse complement.
TTGGCTTAGGGTACAGATAACTTCTTTTTAACTGAATGATGAATATAATCCAGTAGTACTCAAACCTGCAGAAATTCTTACAACAGCTCCAAATGCTAGTTGTTATGGTACAGGCTTTATTTCTTGTTCCCTGAAGTGCAGTCAATCAGAATGGATTGACTCTGCATTTAACCTTTAGAATTCAGCAGTAGAATTCTGTTGAACTTCAGAAGTTGACTTCTTCAAAGAATAATTCTGAAAATTAATTTTTGAAGCCAAATAGAAATACTGATTTTTTTCCCATCATTTGATACAGTCCATCAGTAGTTTGTTCTTTTTTTTTTTTTTCCCCAGTATCTCAAATCAGGAAATAGTTTCTCAGTTACTGTGACCTTTTCTTCTAGGACAATTAGAAATGCTTTTACAAGTCAGTATTTAATTGGAAGTAAAAGTAGACAGCTACATGATGCTGTAGGGTTGGAGTGATGATGCTCTGCATGTAATATGTCAAAACTTGTTCATAATTAGGCAAATTAACACTAAATGAAATCCATTCTTCTTGACACGGTTAACTTCACTTGCAAAAAGATGAAATAAGAATGATGATTCCTCTTGTAAGCTCCCTTAAACTTCTAAAGAAGCTTGGAAAGTTTCTTCTGGCTCTGACTGCAAAAGCACATGGGAGCTTTGACTTCAGTCTAGCCATCTTCTGGTTGCAGAAGTCTGAAGAAATAAGTGTTAAAGTGGAAGAAACTTCACCACAGGAACCTTGCATTATTTTTAGGCACGAGATACTAGCTTCTCTAGCTGTGAATTGCATCTTTCCAAATGTGAACTTGAACTGTCTTCTGCAGCCTGCAGATAGATCTGGTGCTGCTGCTGATCACAGCTTTCCCAACTGCCGGAGAGGTGAAGTGAGCAATGCTGTTCCAGAAGCATGGCAGCACTGGCAGCCAGCAAGGCTTTTGTTCCTTGATGGTGCTTGGAGGAAAAATCTTGATGCCTAAGTACAGAATTACTCCTTTGGGAAAATTGTATTGTGTGTGTATTCATGTACCCAGAAATGCACAAAGAAAAGAGCTGTATGACAAAGACATATTAGCAAAAAAATAAGGAAGCACAGAGGGACAAAGCAGAGGGGGGAGGGGGGTGGAAGATCAGAGGAAGAAAACACCAGCCTTAGAAAAGTAGCAAAGAAATGTGGTGAATAGGGGAACAAAAAAGAAGTTCTACCTTGTGAAGGCCCTTTAGCCCACAAAGGGAGCTTTGTGGAAAGATGTTTAGTTAGATGAATTAATACCTCAGAGCAATACCAAAGATCAAAAACTTCAATTATTTTCATGTTGATGAATTGCAATCTCATGTATATCTTAATTCTTGAAAACAAATAGGAAAGACAGATTCAGGAGCCATCTACAGAACTGGTGGTTCTACTAACTGTTTACATAAAGGTGATTCAAATGAGCTTAAGGAAACTTGGATTTAGTAAAGCATAAGTATAAAGGAAACTATTCTTTTTAATGCTGAAGTCATGGTAACTACCCTTCCCTTCCAGTTTCTCTTAGAGAACCACAGCCAATATAGATATAGTGTGAGTCCCCAGGTTTATTTGGCCTCTTCCAATATAAAAATTCTTAATGGTTTCTGTTGAGTTACTCCAGCCCTAGACTGTAGAATCTCATTGTCACATTCCTGGTATCTGGTGGTGTGTATTTGCTTTCCTGCTGAGTCTCCTTGTTTTCCCCAAATCAATATTGGTAATATTGTCTTGAATATCATGTTGGCATCAGCATGCAGCAGGGCTGGCACCATCACTGCTGACTTAATGCTGTCTGCCCCCACCTCTTAATTAATCGCTGCTTTTTCTGCAGACTTGTGAGGTAACAGGTAACTCCCAAGATGTGTGAAACTCAAATGTTCCATGCAGAATACAGCATTAGCATACCCACAGTGTAGGTCACATCTAAGAGCAGCATCTCAGCAGAGACCTTGCCTGATGGAGAGCAGCAAGAGCTAGTTCTTCTGCCCCAGCAGTCAGTGCTTGGTGGGGTGAGCACCTCCGTGAGTCTTCATCAGACTTCTCAGTCTTCTGTGAGTGAAGGCAGTTCCTCACAGGCAAGAAGCAAACTCACTTAAGCAGTTTGTGTTAAATCCAGCAACTCACCTTAGGCTGCCTTTGAACTGTTTTAACTGCTCTGGATTGGACTGTTTGGGCATGCAGAAAGAATGGAAATAACATATTACTTGGTTTGCTATCTGACTAATGGATATTTGATGTTTCCAACTCTTGTGAATTTGAAATGAATGTAGTAGCAAAATCTGGGAAGGCAGGAGCAGTAGATGAGGAGATCGCTTTAGTGAAAAACAGAGCAGAATGGAAGTGGAAAGACTGAACTACAGAAAGGAAAACAGTGGGAAAGAAAAGTTAGAAATGGTAGCTCAGTCAGTAGATGTGACCAACGAGCACCATGGCTGCTTTGAGAAAGAAAGGTGGGTTATGTTGTGTGGTAGCAAGTGAGGTTTGGGGCTTTGCTTTGTTTTTCTATGAGGTATGGAGTCTTAGTTCTCAGAAACATGTTGTGTAGACCAGTTTAATTTTTCTTAATCATTGTGAATTTACCAGCTTGTCTTATATCTTTCCCACTTCAGCATTACCCGTTCTCGCAGCTCTCGCGGGAGCAGAGCTTAGCTGGATAACTGGCTGTTATCAGCTTTTGCCATATCCAGGAGCAGGCGGTGTGTTTGAGCTGTGCCTTCAGGTGCCCTGCTCCAAAAACAAGCAGCAGCTCTGCTGCCTGTTAGCCCAGTGGCTCAAGCTGACCTGTAGGCAGGTACTCTGACTGCAAGCCGAGGGTGCAGCTGTGTGACGTGCCTGGGACAAGTGTGGTTAGTGAGCTCTTGGGTTCATTTCTCTGCTAACTGGACTAACGTGATGCAGGTAGGGCTGCCTATTTTGGTTAAAATGTCCATTGCAACTTGTGCGGTCTGTTCTTGTACTCCTGTTTCACCTTTTTCCTAACAGGAGTTATTTAAAAACTTCTCCTGGAAGTTTACATGCAGAGATAATTCTTCATTTGTTGAGATGTTTAGCCTGAGAAACACTTGCCAAAACTAAGACAGAATGAGAGCATCACAAATGGGGAAGGAAATCAGTATTCATTAACCGTTTAGCAAGTGGAACATTCTATTTTGTTTCAAAGATGGCACTGTTTGTGGAAGTTGTTGCTGTGCTAAAATTGATCACATGTTTTTAAAATACTTAACTGGAAAGGAAGAATCTGATCTGGGGCTCCAGCTGTGTTCATTTCTAATGCAGAGGGAGTACTGTGCTGAGTGAGAGAACCGAAGAACCCATGGAAGGAGGTGTTTGCCAATTAAGTTGCACCAATGCTTTTAGGAGAAGTGAACCCTGAAAGAGAAATGAGCTGTAATGTAACACATCCAAACGGTTGAAATTGGAGCACAAAATGCAGAGGGGAAAAAGACCCTCAGCTTTCTGGGGTCATGAGAAGAACTCGCTTGTTAAATGTAGTTGCAAATTCTGATGTTACAGAAGTGGATTAAGTTTTCATGGGTATTTGTTGTGGGAGTAAATGTTTCTGATGTAGTTCTCTGTAATTATATAGGACTGGATAAAAAGTTGGGAACGTTTTTGTTGTAATGGCTGTGTTACTGTAACGATGGCTGTGTTTTTTAACAATGTGCTTCTTTCTGATTGGCTTCAGAGATGTTTCTGCTGTGATTCTGTGCTTTAGTGAGTGGATTGTTTACTTGTGAGAGGGAGGATATGGAGCAAAGCACTGGGCACTGACTGTGGAAAGGCAGAGAATGTGGCAGCAGGAGAGTCCTTGCTCCTTGCTGTGTATTTCCTGCTACCTCTGTACCTGTTTTCAAGGCTTTGACTCTTCCAGTTTTAACTCCCCCAGCCCATCTCCCCCTTTCCAAATGTTTCTTGTGGCACATTCAGTGCGTGTGCTCTCTTAAGCAGAAGTGCAAGTATGTAAACATTGCCATAATGTTACTGTTTAATCCTGTTCCTTTTCTGAGACCTCGTTTATTTCGGTGGTACTGTGGGGTTGTGTGAAGAAATGAGTGCACGCTGATCTGCAGTCTGTTAAGTGGCCTGTAAGCATAATGCAGTTGCACGGGTACTGTGATCTGCAGAGCTGGGTGCTCACCATGAGTTGACAGTGATCTGCCTACAACTGTAGAACAAGCAAAAGGCAGAATGTTCAAAAAGTGTCAAGTGTGAAAGTTAGTACGTCATACTTGTGATCATAGTGGGAAGCTGAAAGTGGACACGGGACCTTACTGTGTGCTTAATGAACAACTTAGAGAGACTGCACTACAGATTTCTTGTAGTTCTTCCCTTTAAACTTGGTTCCAAAGTTAGTGATATACATAATGATCAGAAATTTCATGTCTGTTAAGTTCTGCTCCCTGAATTCCCACCTTGACAAGGAGCACAGGAAGTTCAGATGTGACATATAAAGGTGGGAAATATCTAACAAGTGAGCCAACTCTTCTTTCACTGTTCAATATGAATATTAATGTTCACTTTGAGTGCAAGTTCCTATTTCTGATACTATACAGTTATTACAGCTATTCACTGTCTGCTGTATGGTGAAGTCTGATCTTTGTTTTCTCTCTCTCCTTAGAGTGCAACAATGGAAGAAACAGCTATATGGGAACAACACACGGTGACTCTTCACAGGGTAAGCTAATACAATTGGTTGTGTGTGCCTAACTCAGGATGCTGGTAGGCTTTGAAAACAATAGGAAAAAGCCAGATGTCAGGAAGTGAAAGAAAAGGAAACTGTCCTTTGCTTTTGTTTAAATTTAGAAGTGTTGTAAAAGCTCGATGTGATAGTAGTTCTATTTCATCTGTTTGCTTCAGTTTAAGTTTCTAACAGGAGCCTGCCTACAAAAACTTCTTCACATACCTGAAAGTAGTTAGAAACCAAAGGGTTCATGTGTTAAAGACTACAGAAACCATACTGATTGTTTTACAATTTGAGTTGCAAATTCAACTACGCTTGCAAAAGCAGTGTAGTTTAATACAACTAGATGTATTCAAAACTGTCTGATTTGATTATCACTTCTTAAAATCAGTGTTCAAAATAGTGGTTGGATAATCAGAGTATGCACTTTAGACAAAATGTGTAGTAGGGATCAGTGAATGGAGGCAGTTTCTACATTTATACTTTCTTATTTGAGCTACTCTTAAACTGAACCAGTTTCCTACGTAGCTATCATAAACCCGTACAAGTGAAGCAATTAGTAAATAAGTAAAAACGATAACACGCAGCACTACTTTTCTAGGTGACTCTTCAAGTTTACATCACTTCACGGGCCAAAAAGGTTTTTAACAAATGTTATTGCTGAAAGTAATTGCCCCTGTTATTTTCTCCTGGAAGCTGTGCAGCCATACTGTGAAACTTTTTAAGCATAACTTTCCTTTTTTTTTTTTTTTAAGCATACTATTGATTAAAATAGTGCTGGTGTTATTTAATAATGAAAAATTGGATGATAGATTTAATGATAGCTCAGTTTTTCTGGAAAGGGATGTTATTCTGATTAATCTAAGCAATGACTTCAATGAAACATGAAAGTGAGTTCAATCAGTGTACAAAGGAATAATGAAGCACTGTGGTAGGTTTTATCTGGCAAATGTTAAACAAATAGAAGGTTAGAATTTATTCTCAGCACTGTGAAGAGCTTTTCAGGATATTTGACTGCATATTTGTTTGCTAAACTTTAGACTTTTTTGTGACATTCTTGTAGTGCTAGGTTATCAAGTAAATAAAGTTATTTCTGCTTAGTTGTAAGAAAAGAAATGCTACCAGATTTGTTGCATTCTCACATGTAGAAGTTAGCAGAATTGGAATAGACTCAGAACAACACTTCAGAGTGGTTGTGGAGTATTGCTGTGTGAGTTCATCTGTTGCCCTCTGCTGAGCTACGGAACTGCTGGAGACAATCCATTGTCTGCCATGTAATGCATTTTGAAGAGCTGAACTTACTTTCTTTAAAAAGAGATGCTGAAAAGTCACTGTGATTTTTATTTAGGCTTAGCTGAGGACAGTGAGCTGGCTGCATCTAATGGTCTGGCACTAAACCTCTGAACTCACAGAGTAGCTGCAAGTTAGGCATCACAGTATTGGCTTCCTGTGGTTTTTTGGGTTTTTTTTTGGTGGTGTTAGTAGTTTTATTTTTGGTATGCCTGCAAAAGTCTTTTACCTTTTAGTCCATTTGTTCAGTATTTGCCCTGGAACTGAAGGTAGACAAGTCACAGGAAAAAACTGGTTGAGAATAAAACTTTGGTAAGTCCCCTTGGAAGAGGCAGAGAAATGCAGAGATATCAGCACAGTGGTGAGCAGATCTTTGGTGCTACTGCAGTGTGGCTTCTTGTTCAACTCAATTAGCTGTTGTTAAACTTCTTTTAATAAAAACTTATTATAAGGGATGACTTCTGTTATAATTGCCAGCTTTGAAAACAGAAGGAAAATTCAAGTAGTGTAAGTAGTGTGTGTGTGTGTGTGTGTGTGTTAGCAAAGGTACATAGAATGTTCTTGACTTTGTTTTTTCCTGTTCTAAGAGTCATTTTTGTTCTGTTGGTAATTCCAGCTCTGACAGATTTTTGTTTTAAGCCTGTGCTGTTCTAGTTATAACTCCATTGCTACTGTCCATAGCAGAGTTGAATTCCTTTAACTCTTCTTGTGCTCTGTAAGGGTAGACAAAATGTAAACACAAAAATCAATTTCAGTAGTAACCAAAGGCATTTCAGAAGTGTTATATACCTTGAAAGGATACACATCTTGTTTTTGAGGGGGGTGTTTTGGTTGGTAATGGGCCTTTAAAAAGGGTGTATGATGCTGGATAGTCTTTGGAGAATGAGACTTATAAAAGAGAAGGAAGTGCTTTATGGAGGTAGGAAGTTCTTGCTAAAGAATGTGTCTTTTCTCACTTCCTCTTGCAAGATTTCTTTCTATTACCTTTGCTTTCAAGAGATGTCATTACAAATTAGGGACAGAGTGCTCTTAATCCCAGTAGTTGCAGTATAGACGTGTCAGTTTAGATGCCTTGCCATGGTTCAGACATGAGATGTTTTATTTTAAAATATTTTTGATCCATCTGTTTCAGGTATCCTACAGAGCCTGTGACAGCATAGAGGAGACCTGATTGCTGGTATTTAACGTGGCACGTTGTGAATTCCAGCACTATTGTTAAAAGATGTACTACAAACTTCTTTGGGGGAGAAAAAGCAGCTTGAACTTATAGCCAATTTTTTTTCTTCCATTTCTTTATTACACTTGTAACTTAGTGGGCTGTTATATGGCTCTTAAGAGACTGAGCCAGGCTCAGATTCAGTTACAGCTTACCAGTAGCTGCAGTTTCTTTTACTGAGAGATTTATATTTTTATATTCTTAACTGTAAGCGATTCTGAGAGGAAGGACCATGCACTTCGTGTTTGAAGTGGGGTTTTTTTCATCCTTGGAATTCAAGAATTGAAGTATTAGATGAGTTTGTGAACTCCATAAAATAAAAATCACGTGTGATCCTTTCTACTTCTCCCATGTGGCCTTACTGTGGGAGCAGAACAGCACAGCCATTCCCTGCATTGCTGTTATGTCATCTGATGGGACTTTGTGAAGTGGCACATTACTAATAAATAGAAGGCAACTTTAGCAAGATACGTGTTTATATCTTATAACCCACAGAGATCATCTGGGTATTTCCCTCTACAAATTTGGAGATTTTTTTAAGATCTAGGTTCAGTTTTACAGCTCTGAGTGCAGTTCTGTTTATCACTCTAGGTTGATGTTAGGCAGCAGGATAAAATGAGAAGCAGTAGGCAGAAAGTTATGGGAAGTTTTCTTTATTTGAACTCGTACATTTTCAAAAAAAATTCAAGTTTTCTGCTTTGCAGATTGGGTTGTTTATTAAGCCTTCATATTCATATTGTTAGACAGCTTTTCTCAGAGTGGTACTCTTTTTTTTTTTGACTACTTCCAGCATATGAGACTGCATTGTTTCAGGCTTGATGAGAGGGATATTGTAACAGTGAAGCATCAAACTTGTCCTTTTGCTTTTGTTCATTTGGTTTGCGGATCTCCTCTTGCAAAAATAGAATGATAAGCAACAAGATAGGCTTACAGTGAGTTTCTGTGTTTCTGAATTGAAACGTGATAATTGTATTTCTTTTCATGAATGGAGAAATATATATATTTTCTGTATGCATCTTTATGGTTTAAGGAAAGGTAGATCTTTTCCATTTAAATGAAGTTTGATATAAATGTCTTAATCTCTCTCCTGCCACCCTCTTCACACCCAAGTACAGTGCAAACTGAGTTCTGTTTCTTACAGTAGTGGAAAACTGGAAGAAGGAACAGTAGCATGAGAAAGGGGAGAAATGTTTCCTTTGCAAATGTTACTGTTTTGGAAAGTTCCTTGTTATATGTAATAGCCTATGAAAACATACATTTGCTTTGAGAACTATTTAAAAATGAATTAAAAACCCAATCTGCAGCTCTGGTCCTAAGTAGTTATTATGGGCGTTTATGCTGTCCTCCTGCATGGCACAGGGTTTCACTTAGTGATTCTTGAATCTCAGCCACGATTTCTGGTTGATCTGGCTGGAATGTGTTTGAAAAGATGTTCAGCCTTCCTTGAAGGAAGTGAAGTGTGTGTAAAAGGAGAGCTGTAAGGTATGCCCCTACACAATTATTAAATAACCTTATTTTAAAAGTGTATTTTTTACTCTAATTTTTTAATAGCTTTCTTTGTGGCTTGCATAGCATTGCATGGTTTGTTAATCCTTTTTCCAAAAAGCTGTGTTTCTCTCCATGTTATAGACAGTAATGTGAATTGTTACCATATGAGTAATATTAAGTAAAATTGTTTCTCTTGCTGCATTACAGGCTCCTGGATTTGGGTTTGGTATTGCAATATCTGGAGGAAGGGATAATCCTCACTTTCAAAGTGGTGAGACCTCAATAGTTATTTCTGATGTGCTGAAAGGAGGCCCAGCAGAAGGACTGCTACAGTAAGTGCCAAACTACAGCTGTGTTCTAATTTGGGGCATTTGTCTTTTTGGTGGTAGCCTAACCTCCTAATTGTTTGGCTCTCAAGATATCAATAACTCTTTATATAATAGGTCTATACTATGTGTAATTTGTTCAGGGAAGCTCAGCCCTCGTTGTTTTCTCCTTGATCAATATTTAAACTCCACATTTTCATATTTCTTTTATTTCAGAGAAAATGACCGTGTTGCAATGGTTAATGGAGTTTCAATGGATAATGTTGAGCACGCATTTGCTGTTCAGCAGCTGAGGAAAAGTGGGAAGAATGCCAAAATTGTAAGTGAATGTCCAAAGATTTAAGCATGCTTAAATTCAGAAGTTACAGTGCAGAAGTGAAATGACATAGTTTCTGCTGATATACATACATGATGCAGAGTACTTGCATAACACCTACCTGAAAGTTGCTTCAGGTTTAAGGGATGATAATGACATGGTGATCGCATGAGTCACCCAAAACGTTGTATCTTAAAATATGAACAATCATTTGGTTTGCTAACTAAACAACCGTGTTTGGTTAGCATGGCAATAAATAGTAAAGATTCTTTTTCTTTGTACTAGAGTTGTTCTCAGGTTGCCAAAAGTTTGATTCTTGGCTTTGTTTAATGTTTCTTTTCTTTAGCAAGTGCTCTTTTATCAAGTTTTTCACTGCCATTGTATGCTAAAGATCCTTACCTACTATTCATGCACAGATGTAATTCTTAGTCTCAGCAAACAGCGTGCCAAAGTAAAGTATAATTACCTTAATTCCTATAATTTTGTAGGCTTATTCAAAGTTCCTGGCTGGCTTTTGAACTTAGCAAAGCAGAACAGATGATCATTAGTGGGTAGTAATCAGTTTTTCTCTAGAAGTTTGAGTAGTTTTTTTTTTTTTTATATTATGGAAAAAGTAGAACACAAAAATCACAATGTTTGACTTCTTAATTTAGGAAAATGGGCTTTAGGGGCTTGTAGAAAAACTTTAGTGTCAACAGATTTCAAGTGCTCTTCTGTGCTTTAACAAGATTGCACGGAATTGTGCCATGTCTTGCACTTGTGGGTTTAGTAATTATTTAAAGCTTAGGAAAAAAAAAACCACAGTGAACTGTGCAGGGGGTTTTTGAACCTAAATATTTGTTGTAGTATTCAGTATTTATATGTTGTTTGGTCATAGAAATAGTGTTTTCTATACCTATATGGAGAAAATCAATGGCAGAACTTCTGTGTATATTTTTGTTTATATGCTACATGTTAGGGAATGAGATCCTGGAGACAGTTGGGTTTTATTCTGGAGACTGCCATCTGTGTTAGTGCAAACTGACTTTGAACTTTTATCAGGAATGTTCCCTTGTTTCTGTGGCCTACATAAACATAGCCTTAATATTGGCAGGCTTCAAAGGTAAAGAGAATTACAGTCAGTAACACACTTGAGTATACAATAGATTACATGTTAGTAAAAAAACTTTTTAGCAGTGCCAGTGACTGACTGGTGGGTTTAAGAAAGAAGGCATTCAAATATGCAGTGCTGTGGCAACAGAATAGTGCTGCAAAGGCTGTCATTACTACCCTTTTTCCTCCTAGTGTAGAGGAAAATAACTAATATATTTCAGTAGATGACTGAATCGGCTGTTTTTCTTGTTTCGTTGTTTGGTGTGTTTGTTTTTTTTAAAGGGGAGAGTTTCTAGTAATCTGTATTGATGGGTCTCCTCTATTAGCTGGATAGAATTTTATGACGAGGGCAGGAATTCAGAGCATTCACAAGTATTTTCTTTTGAATTTGGCTTCTAATGTTTTGTATGCTGTTAGCATTAAGCAGCATGGAATCTGTTACACCTGAAAGGCAAGATCTGTAAATCAATCTTGGGGTTTTATTCTGGGCTTCTTTCTTGACTCTAAAATCACTTCCTCTCCAAGAAAGGAAATCTTGAGCTGTTATTTTCTTCAATTTTTTGTATCTTAAAATAAGGTGTATTGACTACAGTTTTAAGGGTTTATTTAGGCCAATGTAGGTCTGTGTGATCCTGGATACAAAACAGTGAAAGGTCTTACTTTGGAGTTCACTGGTGATTGTCTTCCATCATGGGCTCATTACTACCTTTTTCTTCCAGACCATAACAGGTTCACAAGAGACCTTGTTAGAGAGATTGTTCAAAGGTTTATGTCTCTGTAGTGATAATCTTGCCTCATGTGCCTATTTCTTTGCAACAGTATTCTTCAGTAGACTTGGCTGGTGATGTTTTCCTATAGATTTAGGCACTATACGTAGCATCAGAGAATATCCTGAATTGGACTCGATAATCCCTGTAGGTTCCTTCCAACTCCTTGCTCCACGTAGGACTATGCAGAAATGAAGCCCTATGTCTGAGAGCAGTGTCTGAGCTCTCTTTGAACTCTGGCAGCTTGCTGCTGTGACCACTGCGCTGGGCATGGTCATGCTATGGTGAAGAACCTCTTCCTGTTATACCGTGTGATTGTCTTTTGATGCAGCTCCGTGCTATTGACATTCAACTTTTTAAGCTCATCTATCTTGTAGCTATTACCAGGCTTTGCATGTTAACTAACAGATCTCACCTTCACAGAATAGTCTTGATCTATAGCTAGTAATGACAGGATGGGATGTCTGGAAAATGTCTGTTTTGTAACAGTTAAATAGATCTGTTCTGTTAAAGGTTGACTAGATGTCCTGTGCTTCATTTGTATGCTAGGTGTCATGACTCACTTTGATTCTTTAAGTCTTGTGTAACTTTCCCATTGTGTAAAGGATCCCCTTTTTCATGAACTTGCAATGATCAAACAGTGATCAAGGGATGAGTGATCAAAAGGGATTTTCACCAGTCTCATTGGGTTAGCAGACAACATACAGAATATTCCTTCCCTCGTAGATCCTCAACTAGTTTTCAAGGAGACGTTCATTTTAATAAACAGGAATTTATTTATGAAATCTTCCAATAACATACTGGAAGTGTTTTCTTTTCCTCATCTAGTTGTCCATTACAATAAGGTAACTATTTGTGCAAGTGATGAGTTGAAATGGAAATGGATGAAAGCTAAAAGCAGTAGTAGGTTTTGGCCTCTTTGGGAAAGAGCTTGCATCATGTGTTTAATTGCTGTTGTGAAAGAGAAACGAATTTAATTTTAGCATTAATTTCATGTTGACATCAAAACTATGGGTAAAGAATCATTAATAACTCCTTACTTAATATTCTCTAAATTTAATAGTGGCCTGTTGAATCTGTTCCATAGCTGCTGATTATCACTTGAGGAAAACTCATAGCCCATCTTTATTGCTAAAACATTTTCTGTTCCTAGAAGTGCAACAGACACCCACCAATAAAGATAAAACCATGCACACTTAAAAATACAAAAACAGCTTGCGTACCAACACAACTAAGTGGTACGTGGACGTGATTAAATGCAGCCAAAGGCTAATAGCTATTGGTTTGTTGTAGACTATCCGAAGGATGAAGAAAATTCAGATTCCAGTAGCTCGACAGGAACCTGAGCCAGTGTCTGAAAATGAGGACGATAGCTATGATGAAGAGATACGGGATCCAAGGACCAGCCGTGGTGCTTCCAGTGCCAACAGAAGGCATGAGAAGAGCTGGGTACGAGACCGAAGTGCAAGCAGAGAAAGAAGCTTATCACCAAGATCTGACAGAAGATCAGTTACTTCCAGTCAGCCTGCAAAACCTACCAAAGTAACGTTGGTGAAATCAAGGAAAAATGAAGGTAACTTACACAGAATTCTATTGCTAAGACCTTTGCCTATTTTTAAAGGCCAAATACATCAATCAGTGTTGTGGTAAAGGCTTCATGAACTTTATGAAGAGAGTTGTTTCAGTTCATTGGCCAGTTTTACAAGTAACTAGTTGAAGAACTGAAAATTTCTGTTGTGTTTCCAGTGGTATTTTTCATGTTTCAGTATATATGAGCTTAATGAGGGGATGAGTATTTTGTAAATAAATCCCATTTATACGTCTGACGTGAGAGTGGCTACATACTTATATATGATTTCAGCTGAGTCTTCCTTTTTCCTCCTCTTTGAAAGAAGGAAAAATTGTTTGGTAGTATATATATGAGCTACTAGAAACCAGAAATGAGTACAGACATAGTTGGAAGAGGAGTTGGTGTAACAGTAAATACATAGAGAAATTCCACTGTAGCCTTTCATGTACTATGTTCACTTTTCTGTTTGTGTTTTTAGTTTAAATCTTCTGTAAAGCAGTGCTGTAAATCTTTAGATCTTTAGACTCTTTTTTAAACTATAATTTCATCTTTTTTCTTTCCTTTTATTTTATTTTGTTATGAAGAGTATGGTCTACGGTTGGCAAGCCACATATTTGTGAAAGAAATATCACAGGATAGCCTTGCAGCAAGAGATGGCAATATTCAGGAAGGGGATGTTGTTCTGAAGGTACAGTAAATTGTGGTGGTGGTTGTTCAGAGGAAAAAATCTGATATAATCTGTTGTAGAATCAACTTTCTCTTTATGGTCTAAGTATTGTTAGTGACATGAATAAATAACTTATTTCAAGGATCAATAAATCTAACTCTTCTACTTTTAAAAAGAAAAAGTCATAAAGCAGGTTTTTTGTTGAGTATTATTCCACAGGACTGGCTTGGTCAAACAATGCTTATGTAACTAAAGAACCTCACTTCAAATGCATAATTAAAATTAAAGAGCTTGGAGTGGTATGAGATTCTGGACCTAGATACATAGTTACACCATATAGTCTTGTGCAGCTGAACAACACTGAAACTTACCTTTAGGTTAAATGTGATTTTATTAAGAAGAAAAAAAAAGTTGATATACACAGCGATTTTTATCTAAAAAAAAAAAATTGTTAATAATATTCTTGCAACAAACATTGGTGCAGACAGAACATACTATTCCTTACTCTGCTGTTAGTTTAAAAAAGCATTTTCTGGGGGGAAAAAGGAAGCTTTTAATTTAGTGGGTGATAGAGGTTTTGTATTTGAAAGATAAGGAAGTTTTTTGTTATTCTATTTTGGGTAAAACCTATTGCTTTAGCGTTCTGAGTAAGCTGTGGCAATTTGGAAAATCTCTGGATGTTTCTAAATATTATCAGGCAGAAATACACAGCCTTTGCTTGAGGTTCACTGTTTTTCAGTAAGCTTCTATTTGCACTCTTCTTACTGTTCCAGATAAATGGCACAGTGACAGAAAATATGTCCTTAGCAGATGCAAAAACGCTAATAGAAAGGTCCAAAGGCAAGTTGAAGATGGTGGTTCAGCGAGATGAACGAGCTACGCTGTTGAATGTCCCTGATCTTTCTGACAGTATTCATTCTGCTAATGCTTCGGAAAGAGATGGTGAGTATAAACTTAATTTCCAAAGGCAAGGAATTCCCTGTGTTTATGAAGATGTGAAATGCTTCAGTGGGGTGAGAGGAGGGTGGGAAGGATGATAGGAGTAGGACTGCCAAGTGGGTAAATTCCTTTGAATGTGATTTGAAATCTGTATCTTCAAAAAAAAAAATGTGGAGAGAAAATTACAGCTCCTTTTCTTGCAATTGTTCTTGTCTAGTTGTTCTTGAAATAGTAGATTTTAACATCTTCATTAAAAAAAATCTCTGCAAAAGCTTATTTCCATTTGAGCAGGTCATGCCACCATTTTAATTAGTCATTTCATGGAAAAACAACTTTTATTTAACAGACATCTCAGAAATTCAGTCGCTGGCATCAGATCATTCCAACCGATCACATGACAGGCCCCGCCGCAGTCGTTCACGATCTCCTGACCAGAGGTCAGAGCCTTCAGACCATTCCAGACATTCTCCACAGCAGCCCAGCAACGGCAGGTGATGGCAGCATTGTATTATTTTTAAATCAACTATTTAAAGTGACATTTAAGTTGTAGGAGTGCTTGGGTGTATATGTTGACCGGTGTGATGCACAATTATGGTAGCAGTAACATGGACTTCCTTCTCTTGAGGTGTAACTGATTGTGATCCAAATTTTTTGAGACTCTGGGGAAATGGAACCTTAAACTTCTGTTTTGCCCCTTTTCTATTAAAAAAAAACCAAACCTTGAACATGATTATTATAAATGGTCTTCCAAGTTTAATGTTATTGAAGAATATGCGACTATATTGTACTTCACAAAAAAATGAACTACAGCAATCTTAATAGAGCTGACTAGTAGCACAGTTCTAATTGGTTGTCCATCTGGGTAAATGGGAAATCTGTTTTGTTTTGTTTAATTTTCTTTGCTACCTTTCTTTAAAAGTTACTAAATCTTTCCAAGTAAGTTTAATTCCTGCAAAATAAGGAGTTTTTCTCAGCAGGTGTAAATCAGGAATGATCTATTGTATGTTTTAGAATATTTTCCTCTGCCATTTCTTCTGAAATGTTAGTATTGACAACAAATCTGTCTTTTTCTTATTTGTGCTGCTTTGTTTTGGAACTGGGTACTCTAATTAGCAATAGAAAGGAAAAAAAAAAAGAACAATAGGATTTTAAACGAATTTGTTTTTGTAGTGTGAGGACATCACAATTAGTATTTCCAGCTGACAGGACAAAAACTGTTACAGATTTCAAATTCAGATCCT
The DNA here is from genome assembly GCF_016699485.2 of Gallus gallus. Lineage (NCBI taxonomy): Eukaryota > Metazoa > Chordata > Aves > Galliformes > Phasianidae > Gallus > Gallus gallus. The sequence continues at coordinate 6,074,745 of NC_052541.1, read as the reverse complement.
GTATTTTAAAATTATATCAAGTTCTGAAGAACAAATTGCTGCTAGCAGTTTGATAAAACCAAGATAGGCCCAATTGTTTATTAGTGTGGTATTTTTTGTCCAAGGGGGAGAGTGCTTAAAGATTTCTTAATATCTTCTAGGGGTTAATAAATCTGCAAGATGGGTTATTCGTGTGTATACATTGTTGAGAGAGACCGCAAGGCAGGAAGCTCTGTTTTCAAGGAGGGGCTCTATGCAAGTGAGAAAAGCTCAACAGCAGGATTCCAGACTCAGGGATGCTGTGATTCTTCATTTGATTTAGAAGTGCATACTTCATAGCTCAGTAAAATATCCATGAGAGCGAGAACAGCTGGAATGCAGGGAGGGCTAGCTCAGTAGTTACCACCTATCTTCATGTTACAAAGTTCAGTTTAGCTGTGACCTAATAGTTCAAGTTAAGTACAACTACAGATTTCTGCTTATTCTAGAGTTATTATTCCAGAGTAGCTTAGCTGCTCTTAGTAATTAGTAGAATTCCATTATTTAGAAGAATGCAAGTTCAGCCATACATTTTTCTATCTTGTACTAGGTGGATTGAATTCCTGCTTCCATAGGCAAGAACAACACAATGAATGTAGAGAATCCCTTGTCCTTTTGTGATAATTTTCTCCCTATAGTGTCCCAGGAAAAAAAAAATGCAAGTGAGCTCTTACTTTGTTTTCCTTTCTTTATGTTTAAATAAGTAAATAAATCTGCCAACTGAAATATTCTTTTAGTGAGAGATTGTAGCTCCACAGCTTTGGTTTTGTTGAAGGCACTGTGAGAAATATGTATCCTCTTTGTCATATGATGCTTGGCTGTCTGAGAGTGAAAGGAAACGTGTTGCCATTTGTTTTTGAGATGTTTAGGTTTGGAAAGTATTTTTCTGAGTCCTCCAAAGGAAGGAAAGATTGGATTAAAGCATAAAATGAACAATTAGGAATATTCTGTTGAATAGTTCCTTTATGTCAACAGAATTGATTTTGTAGTTTTGACTTCCTCTTGGATATACTGTTGGAATAGGAGACATCTTAATATTTTGCTTATAAAGGCTGTAGTGCTCCTGTCAGAGGTGAAACTTGTATCTCTCAACATGCATTTCTAATACAGTGTGAAGATGGCTGACGGATGGAGGAAAAAATCCATCAAAACTGGACTACAACTTACTTATTCTTGTGCTAGTGCTTTCCTCCTCTATTACAGTAGCTTAGGTAGATGATCATTTCCTCCTTACTGACTTTGCTGTCAAAGAATTAAATCCTTCCTGAGGAGGAACTTAACAAAGTTAACTCTGAATGCTTCTGTTATCTGCTTTATGAACAGGAGCCACCTCAGCATGTATTGACTTCCTGTTGGGCATATCCCTTTTGAGATCAGAAAATCTGTTGGGCCCTGAACCACATAAAGAACATGTCAAAAGCAGCTGCTTCTTGTAGTACTTACTTGTGCAAGTTCAGATTTGCTGCTGTAGCACTGTATTTGTAACAGTGCTTCATTGTTAAAAATATGGTGGAAAAAATAGAGGGAGAAAACTTGAGAATAAGCTGAGGAAGGAAAGGTGGAAAAAAAAATCAAACTAAAATCAAGGAGGATGTTAAAATGTATTGAAGATAATTAGTCTTTATTTAGAAATTGTGCTGTTATGCTAAGTGTTTGTGTGTTGATGAGGAGAGAGATTCTGTAGGAATCCTCTCAGTCCTTTCACACGAGCTTAACTGCAGACTGACACTTTTTTTTAAGAAGTGCAGTAGAGCACAGACATATGCCAGTGCATTTGTTTCAGTATTGCTTCAGTGCCTGGTAGGATCTTGACTGTAGTCCATATTTCTATATTTTATACTGCAGTTTTCCTGTATATAGAAGTTTTATAATGATTGCTACTTGTACATCGTGCCAAGCTGTTAAATATCATTGGTAGTTTTCTTCAGTCCAGAGGAAGCTCAGAGATGTTATCTTTTTTTTTTTTTGCACAGTTGTTTTAAAATGATAGAATATAGACCAGTTGTACTTTATTATTTCACTTACGGAGAATTGCAAATTATCCACTGTCAAGTTTTGAAAAGGATTCAGAAAATGGTGCACTCTTATGTAAAGCAGTTGGGTTCAGTGGTAATCCAGTCAAAGCTCAGGTCTTTACTGATTTAGCAGCATTATCCCATGTATGAACCATCAAACTCAGAATGACTTTTAATGAATGTAATGGTTTCCAAACTTGACAGAGGTATGGAGAGATGTCTCTGCCTGTGGATGAGCAGATAGCTTTAGGTTAGTTTCTGCAGTAGCTTTAGGTTGACTTTTACTAGCTGTTGTTCCACATTGAAGGGACTTAAACACCAGCAACAACAGAAACTACAAATACAGATGGATGTTTGTAGCTGTGGAGACTTGGAGAAGTTCTAGTCAGGTGATAATGAATAAGGCATTGAGTGAAATTATAAAGTAGGATTATCTCTTGGCTCTGAGGAGGAGCTCTGAGTTTTAACAGTGAAGTACAGCTTTAGAAGATAGTTATAACTTTGAAGAACTATTTTAGGTAAAATGTATCTTACACATAGAATTTCAGGAAACGTGGGATAACTTTGTAGAGTACACTAAGAACTGTACTAAAAAAAGCCAGAATGAGCTCCCTAGGCTGGGGAGTACCTTGGGGGGAAGTACCATATATATTCTTTCTTACCTGTCTAGTCCTACTGTTGCAGATTACAGGTTCTTGAGCTATGTAAGCTTTTGCTGAGATGTATGCTAAACAGTGGCATTTATAGCAGGGATAAAAGCTGCATTAAAATCAGTGGTTTGGGACTATGTGAAGATGAGAGGTAAAATAACCTTTGATTTTGTGTAGTAACTCCAGCTTTTTTTTTTTTTGCCTTATTGTCAAAGAAAAAATTGCTGTTTTGGAATACTTGTTTCTATTTAGTGTTAGCACTAAAATGGTCTAGCCAAAATTGTTTTGACGTCAATTTTATCAACTTTGAAATTGCCAGAAGGATTTATATGAATAAAGCTTAGGCCACTGTACTTGTGTTTACCAATTATAAGGAGCTTGTTGTTTACAGTGGAAAGAAGCCTATGTCTTTCCAGATCATTGTAATGATTACAAGTTTGGTGATTGTTTTCTATTTTATTTTAGTTGCCTTCAGGCAGAATTTTAAAACTCTGGCAGAAGAAAGTAGAGAAGAGTCTTAGTATGTCTGAAGTGATTAGCTGAAATTTGTTTCTGATGTTTCAACTTCATGTTCTTTCAGGAAAGCATGTTCTGCTTGTGTTTAGGTAGTTACTGTTTCTTTTATTGTTTCATCCAAACCTTGAGATGAGCTATTTGTTTTTGTTTTTCTCTGTCCTGCTTAACAACTCTCAAGGTAATGGTTCTGGTTAAATAGTCTTCCTCTGTGTAATAGATTTTTTTTTTAATACATCTGTACTTAATGAAAACTGAGACTCATTATTGCCCAGTAGCACCATCTACTGTTAGTAGTGACAGACTTGACTTCTCCCATCCTGTAAGACAGGAGATGTGATATTATCTAGGAGGTTGTTGGTTGTTGGTGTCAATCTCTTCTCCGATACTACGTATCCTTGCTTGTGTGTCAACTCTCACAAATTCAATAGATATTTATGACGTTTCATGACTATTTTTCATGTAGGGTGTATGTACTCTGGAATTAAGGCCATTCTTTTCAGTTTTTCCATCTGCTTATTAATACTCTGCTTTTACCCTGTTAAATTATTTCACTTCCAACAGATGATAGTGTAACAGTTAGTACGTGCTGCAAACTGAAGTGTTCTGTTTAGTTTTATTATGGTACAGCTGTAGCAAAATGATCTCTCTATAACAATATACCACAATACCTGATCTTTTGAGCTAAAAGAATAGAAACTACATTACTTGAGATTTAGATATTCTCTTCGTTTAGGGAATGAAAGATTTTTCCATTTAAGTTTGTCATATATTCATTTGGTTATGTTTTATACATAAGAGGCCCGTTATCTTTTTCTAAAATATGATGGATGACTAAGTGTATAAGAAGCACTTCTTTTGCTTGCAAGTATGATAGATATATAGTAGCCCCATCTTCTTCAAAGGGTGAGAAGTCAGAGGTAAGTTTGTGTACTGCTTTTTTTTCTCCGCAAAGATCTACCAAGAGCCACAGCGGCAGCACTGGTATTCCAGGGGAGCTGCCACATGAAGAAGCAGATAGATAAGTGTGAAACCTGGGGTGAACTCTGAAAATCCATGATCTTTGCAGGGAGAGGAAAGAAAAGATCATAATTGCTCTTCTCCCTTTCTTTCCTTTGCTTCTTAATCCTTGTACAGCCCATTTGTACAACTTGCTTGCAGCAGGGTGCAGTAAAGACGGTAGTCTGTTTTACCATGTCACTCCATTTTCAAAACAGCTATATGTAGATGATTATCTTGTTATTTTATTGACATAAAGTTAGGGACAAAAAACTCAGATTTTGAAATGGTAAAAATACCAAGACCGTAATAGGAGGAGGAGAGCAAAATGTTGTAATTGATAATTACTTATCCTAGCAGTTCAAGGTCAGAGAAATAATTCTATATGCAGAGTGAAATCTCTTTTTCTAATATAGTCTTCGAAGCAGAGAAGATGAAAGGGTAACTAAACCAGGAGCCATCTCTACACCTGTAAAGAATGCAGATGATATTTCTAAAACTATGGAAGAGGTGTCAGTCGAAAGAACTGAAAAACAAACACCACCGCTCCCAGGTAAATATGTTAAATGTGTTAATTCAGCATGTTGCTGAGAATGGATGATCAGCAGAGATTTTGTGCTCTTGTATAGCTGTGAAGTAATTACTGAAGTCTTAGAACAAGTTCTAACTACTTCTTAAGCCTGTTTGTATTTCAGAGTTCTGGTCATGAAAACCGCAATTGAGGGGGTCTGCCCACTCTGTGGACTCAAACTCCAGTGCTTAAAGCTGTAACTGTATGTGTTAGTTACAGACATTTTTTGTCATCTTCTCTAGAAGGAGGTTACAGTAGATCTGTCAGGCAGCAGTCTGGTTCTTATAGGTTACTGGTAGCAGAGTATATTTGAATAATGGTGAAGGTAAGCTTTTTCAGAACTACTATCCCCAAACAAAACTTAACACACACTGAAATGCATTCTTCCTGTAGCATTCAACGATAGTCATGGACTAATTTAGGCAGAGCTGCCCTTGAAAGGCTGTAGAATGAGAAAAAGCACATTCAAGCTTGAAAATGTTTGACAATTTAAGGGATGAGAAATGAGACTATTGCATGTAGTGTTCAGTTACTCAGTGAAGAATTGGAGTTTATGATATTGATAGGCTCTGAAAGATTTTGAACATTGGCCTTTAACAAGACTGTCAGCAGAGATAGTCTTTGGAATAGTGTTATTAAAAGATGCATGTCTTTGTTTACCATGAGAGAAAAAGGATACTGTAGCAAGTGAGATTTAAAATATTAGTTCAGTATTTCTATAACATAATGAAAAATAATTGGCATAATACAGAATCAGTCAGGATAGGACTGCAAGGGTGTTTCTCATTTGAAAGTAATGTTATTGGTTTGAGGGACTGCCAAGTGCATAATAACTGCTGTGAGGTTGTCTTTTTGATTAGTGGGGAAAAAAGTGTGCTATTCCTGGATGAGTGGGAAGAGACACATGGAGAAAATCAATTTGTATGGGAGGTGGTGTCTGAAAAAGTCATAGGCCAGTACATAAAGATAATACATAACTTTTTCTGTAGATAAAATTAACTTGTTATAATGTATGGTCTGAAATAAAATGGTGTAATAGAGGGCCTGATTCTCTAGTAGCCTCAAAGAAAGCTCTAGAGAAATGAGGAGGCACTTTCAAAGACTGTAATAAAAATATGATCAGAAAAGTAACTGGTAGGTTCTGTGACTGCTTCTCAGACTAAGGGCAAGAAGTCTGTCACGACTGAGTCAAGGAGGGGATAGAAGGAGAGTATTTCTTGAGAGGGGTAATCAAAGGCTTAGGTCACAAAAGACTTAAAGAAAAAATGCTATGCTATTGTACAGTGAAGACAAAAGAAATTGCATTAGAAGTATATTATCAAATTGTCTGAAATTCTCTATTTCAAGCTGGTCTATTCAGTGATTTGAAAAGAAGGTGATTTGATAGCTAGATTAAGCAGAAAGGAGCATTACCCTAGTTTGAAGATAGCATAGCTTGAAATTGGCTTCTTTCAAGTGCATCAAGATAATGCTTTAAATACAAATTCTTGTAACATGTGCAGCCATATAGCAGATAATAGACAGTAATAGTGTCCACTGCTAGAGAATGATGGCAGTGATATTGTCCTCTCAGTAACTCCAGAGGATTCATGCAGCAGAGTCATAAGTATTTAAGAGCCAACTGCACCACAGTACACACTGAAATTTGCCATCCTCAAGTTGTGCAGCAGTAGTTCTAGTGTTTGAAGTACTTTTGTTGCATAAATCAAAGAATTCTTTAATGGGGGAAATCACAGAATTGCAGGGCCTGGAAGGGACCTCAAGAGATAGAGTCCAACCCCCCTGCTAAAGCAGATACCCTACAGTAGGTCACAGGGGTAGGTGTCCAGACAGGTCTTGAATATCTCCATAGAAGGAGACTCCACAACCCCTCTGGGCAACCTGTTCCAGTGCCCTTACAGTGAAGTTCTTCCACGTGTTTGTATGGAACTTCTCCTTTTCCTATCATTACGCACCACTGAGAAGAGCCTGGCCTCACCCATTTGCTTCTCATCTGCCTTTAGGTTTAAACATTAATCAGGTCCCCCTTCAGTTGTCTTCCTCAAGCTGAACAGACCCAGATTACTCAGCCTTTCCTCAAATAGGAGATGCTTCAAGTCCTTTATCATTTTTGTGGCTCTCCACTGGGCTCCTTTCAGGAGATCCCTGTCTTATTTGAACTGGGGCACCCAGGACTGTACATGACGCTCTTAAATGTGGAAAGTTATGTTAGATACATCTAAGTGTGCCTAACTTAAAGGAAAGAGTGAGGCTGAAAACAGTCTTGAGAGAGCATAAAACCTTTTATCTCTTGCAGTTTTATAATGTTGGTGAAGCCCTGCTTTGAATGACAAGGTTTCTTGTTGTAAGTTTCCAATGTTCAGTTTCTAGAATAAAGTGGATTGGTGGGTAGAGGACTCCTGGAGAAGCTCTGAAGTTAAGCTTTATTTTCTCATCTTTAAATACCCAAATGGACACTCATTGTCTTCTATATTTTAATAGAACCAAAGCCAGTATATGCACAAGGAGGTCAGCCAGATGTGGATTTACCAGTCAGTCCGTCTGATGGTCCTTTACCCAATTCAACCCATGAAGATGGAATGCTTCGGTAATGTAACTCTAAATTCTTTTTGAGTCTTATTGCCTAGGTCTTGAGCAAGACAATATTTCTTCCAAGTTAATGAATAACATTTATAAATGGCCTGATGTGAAGTCCAACATGCTGTTCGGATGCTTCTATTCAAAAATAGTAGAATGAAAATTTCAGAAAAATCTTTTCCTTTTGCAGTTATTGGAGGCCAATTAAAATAATTGCAGAAATGTACAGTCATGGTATGCAAATGAGTTTAATTCAACTGAATCTCCTTTATGTACATCAGTGTACATGAGAGTAGGTTCTAGTTCAAGTAATCTCAAAAGTTCATCTTACTCCTTGAAGAGCTAGAAGAAATCTCTGTATTAGCTTAGTTCTTCCAAAGGGCAGAACGCTTTGGGAAGAGTGTGTCAAAATGCCTCACTTAAAACACTGTATTAACATAAGACAAACTTTGCTCCAATACTAAGGTAAGTTGGGGTTTTTTGTTATTTTTAAGTGCTGCAGATGAGTCTGTTGTATAATGGTATAGTTGATAAGCAATTGATGGTAGTCATAGTATAACATCCTCTAGTTGAAGCAGCAGGCAAATTTTATGCATGTCATCAGTCTCAATTACTCAAACACTTTTTGTATATATATACGCATGTATAGAATAAAAATATACACACACACACACATGATTCTAAGCGGAATACGTTCTTAATTTCTAGGCCAAGCATGAAACTGGTAAAATTCAGAAAAGGAGATAGTGTGGGCCTGCGGCTCGCTGGTGGCAATGATGTTGGCATATTTGTAGCTGGTGTTCTAGAGGACAGCCCTGCAGCGAAAGAAGGATTAGAGGAAGGAGACCAAATTCTCAGGGTATGTTGAATATAATACCATAAGTGTTCTGTCATACCAAAGTGGATTTTATTTCTTTAGTACATGTTTATTAGATGACTTGGCAGCAGAATTTCCTTTTACTGTTGCTAGGAAAGTTTGTAAGTCTTATGCTCAATTTCCGAGACTAAACTCAGTTCAAAGAAAATGCCTCTAATGGTTGAGCCCCGCTAGATTCTCAAGTAGGCTTCTGCATATTGCAGTTAATACTACCGATGTTTATAGATGCTCCGTAATATTGATCTAAAGTAGTCAAAATGAGCAGCTGTCCAGTGTTCCAATGGTTATACTTTTCTCAAGGAGTAGTATTTTTTAGAGCTGTGTCTTCTTGAGATCCATGTCATTGGTGTGCATATATATTAAGCTGAGTAAACAACCTCAGCAATAAACTAATTCAGTTTACCTGTTATGTAGCTGTGTGTCTATTAAATGATGTATGCTAAATCAAACTGATTACTTCATTGATGCTAGGTTAATAACGTAGACTTCACAAATATCATCAGAGAAGAAGCTGTCCTTTTTTTGCTTGATCTCCCTAAAGGCGAAGAAGTAACCATTTTGGCACAGAAGAAGAAAGATGGTAAGTATTTGTATATCAGGAACAGTGTAGTGGACTGATTGGAATCAGATTAAAAAAAAAAAAGTTACAGTACAGTTAAGAAGGGATAATTATTGGCTAGCAGGAGATTAGCATCTTACAAAGGCTATTAAAAGTTCTTTTGGCTTTGGAATAGGCTACCACTTCGAATGGACCAAAGTTTGATATGATAGTAATTTATTTCTTGAATAAGGAAAAAAACCCAAGGAAACAAAGCCAAAAAAAAAAAAAAAAACCAACCCAAAAGCAGACTGCAACATGTTTTTTTTAAAAAAAAGCATTTAATGAAATTGTTGGCAATAAATGTTAGGGAGAGGGGGAGGAGGGCAGGAGAGAGAGTCTGTTTTATGCTCTTCTGTTTAAAGTGGGTACTTACCAATTTCTTTCTCAGTGAGATTCATTCCTTCCAGGGGAAGTGGATTCAGTTTATACTAGCAAATTTCTGACAGCAAAAGTTGAATTTACATTTGTAGTGTTCTTTGTAATAGTTACGCAGCTTAAAACAGAAGCTCTGAGTCATTACAGTTTTCCGAAATAATATTTAAAACAAGGAGAATTAAGAGAAGATGAAACACTGCTTTAAGTCCTTTTTGTGAGCACTGCGACTGCCATTCACTGGGACAAATATAACAGCAGGCTTTTTTCTTTTCATAGTTTATCGTCGCATTGTTGAGTCTGATGTAGGGGATTCTTTCTATATCAGAACTCATTTTGAATATGAAAAGGAATCTCCTTATGGACTAAGCTTCAACAAAGGTGAAGTGTTTCGGGTTGTGGACACGCTATATAATGGCAAACTGGGTTCGTGGCTGGCAATTCGAATTGGCAAGAATCATAAGGAAGTTGAAAGAGGTATCATACCTAACAAAAACAGGTACGATCTTAACATATTTATACTGCTGTTTGAAAAGTACAGTTTTTAATTATACATCTGTATAACTTGCTGGGTCTGGTGGACATCAGTCTGTAGAACTTGTTCAGCTGGTTGGGAAAAAGTGCCTGTTAAAACAGAAATCAGATTGATGTTGGACAGCTAGTCCATGATTTGATTTCAACTCTTGTACATCCACGGAAAAAAAGAAACAGCTGTAACATAGAACTTTCTTTTGAATGCAAGACTCAAAGCTAGATGAAGCTTTAGAAATCTGATGTTGGCCTGCGTAGTTTATTCTTAAGCTTTCTAAGATAGAAGCAAGGAAAACTTGGTTCAGCTGATGGTAGGCAAGCATCAGAAACTGGCTGCTTTTGTAACTTGTTGGGTTTTGTTGTCGTCTTAGAGCTGAACAACTAGCTAGTGTACAGTACACGCTTCCAAAGACAGCAGGAGGAGATCGAGCGGATTTCTGGAGATTCCGAGGTTTGCGTAGCTCAAAAAGAAATCTCCGAAAAAGTAGAGAAGATCTTTCTGCTCAGCCTGTTCAGACAAAGTTCCCTGCCTATGAAAGAGTTGTTCTTCGGGAAGGTATGATTTTATTCTTAAATATTTACTGTTGCAGGCTAGCAAATTGCAGAGTTTGCTTTGTATTCATCCATGTATTTCAAAGTATGTTGCATTAGTTTTCAGCTATCTATGTTTTTTTTTCCTTTCTAATCTAGCTGGGTTTCTCAGACCTGTGACCATTTTTGGTCCAATAGCTGATGTTGCACGAGAGAAACTAGCCAGAGAAGAACCAGATATCTTTCAAATTGCAAGTAAGTGTGAGAGAGGGTTTTCATGCAGCTATGAAATTGCCAGCTTTCTTATGCTAGTTTATTCCTCTGTTGTTAAACACATCAATAAATAAAGTAATAAAATATTAACATTATTAAGTAACAGACTATATATAAGCTTTCTCACTGCTTAATTGATTATGATGATTCTCTGTAGGCAAAAGTAATGTTTGTTCTATTTGTGGCCTTCCCAAAATTTATTTTAATTCAGTACCTTATCTTACTCCTAAGTGCTTCTGCAAAGGTGTTGGGATTTTTGAGGCCAAATGGATGGGTAGCTGTTTCTTGTATTTTAAAGCTAGAGGAGTGTTCTCAACCTGAATTTATGCCGAGTGATAAAATAGTTTGGTCTATTTTAATATGGAAATACAGAGTACTTTGTAAACTTACAACAGATTTTTTACTGTGTCCTCTCTACCAGAAAGTGAACCGAGAGATGCTGGTACTGACCAACGTAGTTCTGGCATTATTCGTCTTCATACGATAAAACAGATAATTGATAGAGTAAGTCTTTTTACTGCCACTGTATGTCTAACACAAGAGGAAAACTGGTTCATTAAATAAAATTTTGATGTTTTAAAGATACAAATGCAACCAGAGCTTTCTCATCTTCTGTTGATTAACTTGAAAAATAGATTCCTTCTTCATAACTGCAATCTAAAAGGATTTCTAGGCTTTATTCCAAGGAGTGTTGTTCCCTCTCCTTTACAGCTGTTTTAAGTTTCATCCTGCTTTGCCTACAGCCACAGCATGTCCCCTACCCCTTCTGATTACAAATAATACAAAAGAAATTTGTAGAAGAAAATCTTACTGAGTGCTTCACTTTCTTCTCTCTGCTCTTTTTATCATAACAGGACAAACACGCTTTATTAGATGTCACTCCTAATGCAGTGGACCGTCTGAATTATGCACAGTGGTATCCTATTGTAGTGTTTCTGAACCCTGATTCTAAGCAGGGTGTGAAGACCATGAGAATGAGGCTGTGCCCAGAATCACGAAAAAGTGCCAGGAAGCTATATGAAAGAGCTCACAAGCTACGCAAAAATAATCACCACCTCTTTACAAGTAAGCAATTAAAATAGCAATACTAATTAATCCATAGTAATTGAGAGAGGAGAAGCGTGATGAGTAACTTGTCTCCAGACTTCAGCAGGAGTTTCCTGTTTTACTAAGTAAAAATTGCTACCTACACTTGCTCTTAATTCTGGGTGACTGGATGTCAATTTTTCTTTTAAGAAATTAAGCCGATTTTGAGAATTACAGCACGCAGTGATTAATGAACTTATTAATGCACTACCATTACAATTAATAGTGAACATAATTTATTATGTTATGATATGTTTAGTTTGTATATTATCTTCATGGCTTTTTCAGTGATTCCTTTTCCCTCTGGATTTTTTTCTGTCACTTCTCTTCCTTTAGAGGAGTACAGATGCATCTCTTAGCTTGTTTTATGTTACCTGTTTATCAGGCTTTCCTTTTTTTCCGTGACATTTTTTCCTGCTCTTACTATGACCTAGTGCCTATCTACTGGTTGCTTGCCTTATTCTTCTATCCTAGTTCACACAGGCTTGCTTATGACTCCAAGACTGGGAAGCTGACAGAAAACAAATGTGTGTGCTTCTACAAATAGTCAAGTAGTTGTGAACTTGTTGAGGCTTCCCCATTCAAATACGAACAGTCCCTTGGTGTGTGAATTGTTTATGGCCACAACTGTATAAATGTAAAGTTATTTGAAACATCAAAATGACATTACAAAAAAATCTGGTGGCACTGGAAGATGACCATCAGTTATAATCAGACATGGAATAAATAGGACGAGGATGTAATAAAAAAAAAAAAGCAAACAACTTTTTAGTCTGACTAAATTAAAGCTTCACTTTACTTGTAACTCTTTGCAAACTGAAACCACGTCAGGCTTTAGAGTTGCTTTGAATATCGATATTTAAATTGCTACCTAAATCTTACAACTTAAATTGATTTTAGTACTGGTGGTACAGATTATTCTTAAAAATCTACAGAATTTGAAAGTCCAACTAACCTGCTGTATTTCTAGCTACCATTAACTTGAATTCAATGAATGAAGGATGGTATGGAGCTCTAAAAGAAGCAATTCAGCAACAACAAAACCAACTGGTGTGGGTTTCTGAAGGAAAGGTAAGAAATAATTGTATGGTTGGTTGAGAGATGAGGTGACAAAAATGTATCAGTTTACTAGGTTATTGATGTTGTGGTTATGAGTGTATATTTCTGGAATGGAGTGTTTTCCTTTTTTCCTCATTATGATTTTAATGATCATTCGAAGATTAAAACAATAATGCTTCATGACTATATGAACTACTTTAAACTGATTTGTCATTGTATTAGTGCAGTTACTCTGTTAATGAGGGCTGTATGCTTGTCCTTGTACATGTAGCAGTGCAGTAACAGTGGGAACATTTGCCTGTTGACACCTCTTACTGAAGGATGTATTATTGCTTTGCATGAAAAAGCATCCAGTACACACAAAAGCTTCAAGCATCAGTATGCTCTGCTGCATCAGTACTATAGGCTGTGGTTATCCTTGGAATTACTAGTTTTTTCTATTAAAAGCAAGCAATATCTTCACTTTCTTTCTGATTTTTGCCTTCTCTCAATTTTGAGAACACAAATAGAAAATATGAAAGTTAGAATCCTTTTCCCCACTAAAACTCCAGTTGTGTTGTCTTCTGAAGCAGCATGTCTTACTATGTATGTTAGATCCATTCTATTGAGGAACTAATTTCAACAGGAATGCCAACTTCAAGTAAGCAAACAATGAGTCTGTTATCATTACATTTTTCTTGACATTTAGGCTATTTATTTTTGCTCGTGCAGAACTTATTTCACCTTCTTAGATCAACCTCCAAGTTAGTGATTCCAGTATGAGGACAATGCTTCTAAGTATAGGTTTTTGTGTCCAACAGTGTGATTTCAATGGGTGCTATGTACTGTCCCATTCCTTCCGGTGGCAGCCATCTGACACATTAGTACAGTGATGTAAAGAGCTAGACTGCAGAAAAGGCTCTTAGATATAAGATTAACAGCTGCAATTGAAACCTGATTTCTCCTCCCCTGTGATATTGGGAATTGTGGAATTCCAACGTGCTGCTGTGCTGCTGGATTTTGAGCATTACTGACACTTTAAAATACTGGACTTCCTGTTGCGGATCAGAGCAAGATAGATGTTACATTACATTTATTCACTTCTTCACTAAAAATATGTATTAGTTTTACATTGCAAGAAGAAAAGCATACTTTGAAAGATATTTCAATAAACACGTACTCTTTAATTTTGTTTGATGCAGGCAGATGGTGCTACAAGTGATGACCTTGATTTACATGATGACCGCCTGTCTTACCTCTCAGCTCCTGGTAGTGAATATTCTATGTACAGTACAGACAGCAGACATACATCTGACTATGAAGACACAGATACAGAAGGTGGTGCTTATACTGATCAAGAACTGGATGAAACTCTGAACGATGAGGTTGGAACTCCTCCTGAATCTGCTATTACACGTTCTTCTGAACCCGTTAGGGAGGATTCTTCTGGAATGCATCATGAAACTCAAACTTACACTAGTTACGCATCTCAAGCTCAGCCTCAGCCAAATCTTAGAATAGATTCTTCAGGATTTAAAACAACTGCTTCTCAGCCGGTAAGGAAGTATTTTATAAACTGACCATTGTGCGTTTAGTTCAGGTAGCAATTTCTCCTGAACAAGAAATCTATCTTTATAGTCTACTTATAAGTGTTACGTGCGTTCAAGAATACGTGAAAAGCAGTAATGTGTTGCAGTGAGTTGGGGAATCAGCTTGCACTACCCATGTTAGTGTTTCAGATAGGAGGATTGAAGTACCATTCTACTTTGATTTAATGTTTTTTCTAAGTGTTCAACATAATTTCTGGAAGTGGTAGTGCATGATACTTTCAGTACATTTCATTCTGCATGTAGCTGAGTTGATCAAAGCATCAGTTTAAGTTACTTTTATTATAAATCAAAAAGTCATACAATGATTCGATAGCAGTGTATTGAAAATATTTTAAACACTTCACAGAAAGCAGAAGCATCACCTGCAGTCCCTTACCTTTCCCCGTCGCCTGAATCAAACCCAGCAACCTCATCAACCTCTGCAGTAAATGCTAATGTAAACCTAACTAATGTCAGACTAGAGGAGCCTACTGCTGCTCCTTACAACTCTTATCAACCACAAGCGGGCCCCTTAAGAACATCAAGTACTGAGGGAGCTCATGTAGTGCTAAGAGATCAAGAGCCATCATCCTTACCGCCGCATATAGATCCAGCAAAGGTACCTGTGCTGCACTGTTGCGCTGATTTCCTGCTATACATCAAGCTAGCACATGATTATATTTTTCTTTTGCCATTATTTGGAGAATTCTTCTGTTTTTTTCCCCTCTAGGAGATCATGCAGGTTACAAAACACAGTGCATCTAAATTGCTAAGCATCATCTAACATTTTGTGTGCATGGCTTCGAACTATATACTTCCCACCTATCAAAAAGATGACATTTTATATAAAAGCTGCATTCTGTATTTTGATTTTACTTTACATGTGACCTTTTCAGCTTGTCAGTGCTCTGCTGTTTGTTAATGGAAAATCTATACTTTTTTCTTGTTGATGAAAAGTCTGTTCTTCCTTTAAAATGACAGACTTTTTTTTATATATTTACCTGTTGATTGTGAAGATAAATCCGATTTATTGGGTAATTTTAAATGCTTCCCTGGCAGTGTTTGAAGTAAATTTATGTACAAATTTCTTTACTTTCCAAACAAACCTCTCTCTTCCCCTAGCAAAAAAATGCTGAGGGGAAGCAACACACGACCACCAACAGAAGTCAAATGAGAGACTGTTACCTTTGGCTTTCAGTTCTAATCTGTTTGTATGTCTTTGCTCAAATGTGTAACTGCTATGAATCATTAATCATCAAGTTCAGCTTCCTGTGATTGCGGACAACTGCATCAAATTATTATACTTCTAAACAAAATTGAAGCCAATATGAAAACTTAAGCCAATTTTGAATAAAACTTTGCTCTAGTTACTCCTCATTTTAAATAAATTGAAACATGTCTCTATTTAACAGGTATACAGAAAGGATCCATATATTAGTGAAGAAGCATCCAGACAAAGCTATGTCTTAAAACAGCCAGCTGTTAATCACCCAGTACAAAGACAGGAAAGAGACCCAAATCTGATCTATGAATCTCAGACTCAGTATGCAGAAAAACAACCAAGTAGGGAGTACGAGCAGTCAACATACAGGTATGATTCTACAAACTATGTAGATCAATTTTCTCGTGGGTATGACCCTCGTCTACATTATGAAGATCGTGCGCCTCCCTATGAGGAGCACTGGTCATATTATGATGAAAAACAGCCCTACAATCAACCAAGAACAGCTTATGAAAGCCAGCCTCCTAGAGATCTTGATTCCAGACAAAATACAGAAGAGAGCACAGAACGCAGCTATTATCCGGCACAACCCCGATTTGAGGAACCTCCTCCGATGAGCTACGATGGCAGACCTCGCTATGAGCATGCACCCAAAAACTTCAGCTTGCCACAAGTGCGGTATGAAGATCAACATCCTGTTGGCTATGACACACATGCGCATGGTAGATATAAACAAGAAGCTCAGCCATACCAGTCAGCCATATCTCGATCTCCTGAACCCAAGCAGTACTTTGATCCACATGTGAGGGGCTATGAGCAAGGTCCTCCTCAAGCTTACAATGCAAAAGCTGGACAGTTTGAGCCTTCTCATAGCACTTCAGGTGTTTCTCTTCCTCCTCCCGCTTCTTCACAAACAAAACCAGAAGTTTTGCCTTCCAACAGTAAACCACTGCCTACACCACCATCTCTAGCAGAAGAAGAGGAGGATCCAGCCATGAAACCACAGTCTGTGCGAAGTAGAGTTAAGATATTTGAACGAAGAAGATCGCCATCTCTGGAAAAAATGAAGGACCCCAGTGACACGTCAGTTGTCAAAGTAAGTCATTTAAGTTTTGCATGTTTTTATTTTTTTTTTAATTCTTGTTTCACTGATGAGATTGAATTGCTGGTGATAAAATACTGTCTTGGAAAGTCAGCTCTGTTAGTGGAGCAGACTCTTAGCAACCTAACTGCAGTTTGTTTTAAAAGCTGAAGTTGAAAACTAAAAAGGATGTTGCGATGTTGAAGACTGCCTCTTTCATTTTTACTAGTCTTTCATGCTGTTTCATTCTGAAGGAATAAGAAAGGGAGGGCTGTGTTAGTTTTCGTAACTCTGACACGCTGCATCTTTCCAGATGTTAGAAAATGTGCTGTGCTTCTCTTTACAGCCTCCAGAGCTAGCACCGAAGCCTACGCTCCCAGCCATGAGTGGTCCAAAACCAACTTCTCAAAGCCAGTATGAACATGATAAAACAACTTACAGGTAGATGCACAACTGATAATCAAACTTAGCTTTCGATACAAGATAAAGAGTGTTCAGACAGTACGTTGTAGTGGTTCAGACTGGAAACTGCAGAGTGCAGAGGGGGGTGTCAGTGTAATTTATGTCAGTAGTAAATCAAGAAGTAAAGCCAGTTGACATGGACATAATTACTGAGAGGGGAACTGGGATACAAAATGATTTCTTGGGGCATTTTTAAGGAAGTAAGTTTTAATAAGGAAGAAGGTAAGATGGAGATGCTGGGTATATTTGGGACAATTTGAAAGTGAAGCATAAGTGAAAAGGTGAGATGATAAGTATTTTCTTCTTGCTGTGTCGCAGCTGTCACATCTCAAGACTACATAGATTAGCAGTATTGTATGCAGTTATAAGAGTTATTTTAGTTGGTTTATTACTAGTTAGGTTAAGAAGCAGGATTTTAATTCTTGTAATTGTCCTTGTTAAAACTGTGCAATGCAACTGTGCGTTATTATTCTTGGTTAGGGCCCCAGAACCACAGAGACCTCAAGTGAAGCCACCTGAAGATATCGTGCGTTCAAATCATTATGATCCCGAAGAAGATGAAGAGTATTACAGAAAGCAGCTCTCATACTTTGATCGCAGGAATTTTGAAAATAAGCCTTCTGCACAGGTTCCTGCCAGCCATCATTCTGACTCCACTAAACCAATACATTCACAAAATCAGCTGAATTTCTCCAATTATTCTAAGTAAGTTTTGGGGTTTTATTTTCTTTTTAAATTTGAACAAAGGAAGGGGAGAGGTGTAAAGGGCTAAAAATGAAATTCTTTCCCTGCAAATAGTTTCAAGAGTTCATGGTACCTAACTGATATTTTATGTTCATAAAGTTCATTTCTCTGTATAGATATGGTGTCAATCTGCATGTTTTTTGTAAATGACATGCTTAGTTCTTGTAGGTTTTAGGACCTTTAACATGCTACTATCACTTTTTAATGTGACTTGAAGTATTTCCATAGTTCTTAAATATTGTTCAAAGCAGAGTTTTTAGCTTATTGCAAGCTTTTATTCTTCAGATCCGCTTGTACACGTTAGCTGTGTTTGACATTAGGAAAGTGAGCCTTTTGGGAATTTTGTTGATGCCAGAATTTAATCTGTTGATGGAAACATCTGCTTCCTTTATTGTTCTACTTCCTTACTTAGAACATTTTGATACAGCAATTGTGTGAAAGTTCGCAGTACAAATTTTGCTCAGGTAGAGGGCTGGTTGTCTTGGAGAGTATTTAAACAGGTTTTATGAATACTTTTTACAGTTATTTACATCTTCAAAATTTATTTAAATTCAAACCGTAATGTTTTTGTAGCTGTCCATGTGGAAAGCTATCTCGGCTTGATTAATGAAGGCTGCAAGTCAGGTGACTTTTGAAGGCTTTGGTTGTGCTCCTACTTGAAATCTATATTATTAATATTTGGATCTAGCAGAAACACTGGCAAGTTTAGTGTAAATGAGGTTTTTATAGTAAAATAATAAATTAGCTTGCTAGTTTATACTTTGTGTTTTATACTGTGACTGTGTTCAGGCTGTGTCATGTACTCGATGCACTGTGTTCTAGTGCTTGTCTTAAAGGATTGGAGTTGAGGCTCCCAAATACTGTATGTATTACTGTAAGGTGGTCCATCACCTCGAATCTTTAGGAACTGAAAACTTGGGAATCTTTCCAAGAATCTTTCCAAATATCTTGGTAGGTTTTAAAGGAATTGCTGGTTTTATTGTAATCAAGAAGTCTTCACGTGGTAACGATTTCTTATTTCACTTTTTTATATGCTCAGGAGTTAATGTATATATTGATCTGTAAGCAGTTCTGATTCTCTGTCAACCATGTTGTGCTTCCTTTTCTTTTTTTTTGTCCTGCATCTTGTGATAGAAAGGTGGGAGCATTAATGTCTTGCTTTCTTGACATTGCAGGGAGGCCAAAAAGTCTTGGTTGGCCTCGCAGTGCATTGTAGTAACTCAGAATTGTTTTCACCTCTCAAAACAGTTTGCTACAAATAGTCCATTTTGATCTGTAAGGACCTGACTATGTTGCCATAGTAAATGCAACTAATGCTTAGGTTGGAATCCCGTGAGCTCTCAGCAAATAATTGTAAAGATTGTAGAATTCTTTAAACAGAGGATTTGTACATTTGTTACTCCCTGCTTTGTTGTCAAACATGGGAGAGCACGAGCAATTAACATCAACTGTTAAGTAGTTTGCTGCAGAACAGCTAATTGTTGAGATAAATGGTTCCGTTCTTCTATCTACCAGTCCTGGCCGTCACATTTCTATGTTTTGACTGCTCAGTTGTGGGTTTTTTTGTGAGTTACAGATTTGAAGGCTTGTGCCTAGAGGAAAGTAACATCTAAATGCCTCAGAGAAATAAATCAATACTGTTTTTAAGTGTGATACAGTTTCATGTGTCAGGGGACAAAAGTGTGTAGTATTTTTCTTTTAAGGAAGAACGTAATCCGTAACAGAAATAGGAGGGCATGGGAAAGAAAATGTACCCAGGGCAGTCCTGTACAAATAGACAAAGGATTGAAATACTAATGGTAGTAAGTGGAAATAAATGAAAAAACTACTCAGCTTGACAGAATGGCCTCCCGAGGTATACTACAGAGTGCTTGTTTAGAGGCACAGAAGTATTGCTGACTGGAGAAAGCATTTGTCCTCAGGACTTTTCCCTTTAGCCAAATTCCCCTTTGTACCGTTGCCTCCTCTTTATTCATCTTTTTTTTCTAGTCTGTTTATGTGGTAACTCTGTCAATGTATTCTTCCTAAAGCAAACAAACAAAAATACAGGAATAAATTTGAACGGCAATACAGGAACTCATGGTTATACCATTGCTTGTTTTATGCACTTTATTTAGGAAACTTGTGCCACTAATAAAGCTGCTTTGTAAGAGTAATTACTGTAAGCATGTTACAGTTGTCAGTAACTGTAGAATAAGAGATAGTTTCTCCTACTTCAAGAAAGCAGAACTCATGTGGATGTGTTTCTGTGGCTCTGGTTGGAGCAGCTTGAGAGTACTGCCCCTGTGGCTGAGCAGTAGATTTGTTCCTATGTTGTTCAGTGTGGTATACTGCAGATTAGTGGTAGAGTTTGCCAGATTTTGTCTCTATGCTGAGATTTATAGGCTGTTGCACACTGGTTTGTTCTCATAGTTCATTTCTGGTTCATATCTAATTAGAAATGACAGCTTTGTAAGAAACACAAAATAGGAAGCAGCAGAGCTTTAATTACAGGAACTTCATTTATACACCCACAAGTTGTAAGCAGACATTTTGTTGTGCACTGATTTCATTAGAAGGGAATTCTGAACAATGTGGTTATGATTTTGGCTGACCTTTAGTTGAGGAGTGTGTAACAAAGTTGTGCTTCATATCATACATAACTGCTGACCGACTTTGTGTTGTCACTGCTGGCCCTTACGCTCTCTCCATCTAAACATACAGCCCTTCCACTTTTTTCTTTAAATTCCTCAGCTGGCAAGCATTTCCTGAAGGTGTGGAGAGTTGTCTGTCTGTTGCTTTTCTCCCTCTGCTGGATGATAACCCTCTCTGGGAAGCAGAGTGCTGGGCAGTTTGCAGAGGAAGGAGCTACTGCCCACCTATAGTGTAGACAGCAGTGAGCAAATGTGCAGCCATAGCTTCTGCTGTTGGATAAATGGCTTTATCTAAATTCAGTGACAACAGAACCTTATACAGTGTCTCTGAAGGATCTTTTTTTGAAGTGTTGCCTAACAGTGACAAATTCATACAGGTATTGCTCACTAAGCATTGTGTTTATGTGGTCATCAAGCAGACTGCCAAAAGTTGATCAGCCCTTTTCTTCGTTTCATGAGATTGTCCTCCAAAGCATTAAGACGGTGGCTGTTGAAAATTATGAGCTGTCATGAGCACACAAAGTGAAGTCATGATGGAAAGCTGTTCTAATCTAGAAATTTTTTAACTTGCTTTTAAGTTACATGTTAAAAAGGAGGGTTTTTAACATGTTGCTGGTATGTTTATGACTCTCCCAGTCTCTCCTCTAGTATACATACACGGTTGTTTTAACATACAGCTGATGGTTGAACACAGTCTGAAGCATTTCAGAGTGTGGGCTCTGCTATTGGATAAGCTGGTAGAGCCATTGAAATATATGCTATGCTGAGGGAATGTTCGTATGATCTGGGGGTACAAAACCAGAAACGTGCTGTGTTAAGACTGAAGAAAGATGAATGGAAACTGGCCATAAACAAGAGAGTCTGTTAGAATGTTGAATTTAGTGTTTGTGTTTTCAGCATGTCGACTAACTCTTTGTTTATACAGATCTTAACAAATGGCTTTGCCCAATCTCATTCTTACTTCCATTAGCTGTTGATTTGAAACATGACTACCTAATTCACTGACAAAATCTCACGTTACTGTAGGGGATCGTTGTGTACATATGCATTTGGTAAAAGCATTGTCAACATCTCTGCTAAAAATAGCTTTTGCTGAAACAACCTTGTCATATGAGACTGCGAGGACTAGTGTAAAGCATGTGGAAATGATATGCTTAAGATAGAATGACTATTTTTCTTTCATTCTTCTATTGCTGTTTGCTTTGCCATCACCTAGATTTCTTGGCTCTTACACTAGCTATGACTACTTGAAAAGGAACATCAAGTGGTAAGACTTGTTGATGTGAGGATGTTTTCAGGTGTCCTCTCACTGTTACATTTTATCACAGGCATTATGTGCACTTGAAATTTTAAATACGTGAATTCAGAAAGTTATTACTGTCTATTGAAGTCCAAAATTACAGGGATTTGTAAAATCAATCATTTTCTGAAAGAAACTTTTTTGAGGAATATTTCTAGTATACACAAGAAATATTAAAAAAAAATGAGATTTTTAAAGTTTACAGTATGCACATAAAGCTAGTGAAGCTTCAGCTGATTGCATTTCTAATTAAGATGGCATTGTTCAAATACTGGGTGTATTTAGAAAAGTTATACTAAAACTCATCTTCCTTTTGGCTAACTGTATTTACCAAAAACAACCTATCAGCCCCTTGAGAAGAGGATTTATATTCTTATTTTGAAGATGTGCTAAACTGGAAAGTACTTTCTTTATTGAAAATACCCCTAAATGAAATTGAAAAATGAAGATCTGTAGGTTACTGTACAAATACACCTGAAATGTCATCTGCCTTTTGTTTGCCTTGGTTTGTGTTACTAATCTTCTTAAGATTCAATGTTGTCTTGAAATATCTTGTGCTTATTAATGAATGTTTTTATACTAGAGGAAAGATATTTAAGAAAAAGTGCTTTGATGCTTATAGGAAAAAGGTGGAAATCGGGTGATCGTAGGAGAAAAATACAGCAGAAGCTCAGAGCCCTGAGGAAACAAAACAGTCTTTCTTTTTTCCATTCGTTTCAACAGGGGGAAGCCAACTGATGCTGAACCAATGGATAGATCTGTTGGTGACAAGCGCTATGAGCCAATCCCTCAAGTTACAACTCCTCCTCCTGCTCCTTCAGTACAGTATACACAACCTCAGTCAATTAATAGTCCTGTCCTGTCTCTCCCAGCGCATCACAAGCCTGCACTTTCTGAAGGTGAGCAATTAGAATGCTAACCTGCTTGTGTGATACAGATGTAATACGTCAGGTTCTTTTGTGAATGCTTCAGCATGTGTAAGCTGGTAGCTGTGTTTCTCTTCAACTGATCTTTTGGGTAATTATTAATAGTTCTTTCTAAGTTGAGGTTGAGTTTTGAGAAATGATTGAGGATCTTATCTGAAACTTTAATTTCCAGGTATTGTTAGTCACAAGAATTCTTTTTGTTCCAAAATTGAGTGGTCTCAGAAAAGATTAAATAAAACTTTGAGTATCTAGATGTTCCTTATGCTTTCAGATGAGAATTCTTTAGGCATGAGTAATGGTTCTAGGTTTCTGAAAACAGAAGTTTTTTCACATCCTTCAAAAGATTGCCCAGGCCCCCTCAATTTTTGCACTTCTTTGCAAGTGTGTAATGATATTGTAATACCTGTTTTCAATTTTTCAAAGTACAAATTAGTCAAACTTTCTTATTGAGCGATTATACCATTATGTCTAACATGTCATTATTTAGTGAAACAATGGATAATGGTGATTTTTTTTATTGGAATGAAGTGTAATAGAACAGATTATCTAAGAGAGCTGAACGTATAAATAGGCATTTTATATAATACAAAAATGGACTAAATGTGCCTACTGTGTGTGACTAGAAATTCCTGATAATTTTTCTTCAATCTGGTGTTTTCATTTGTATTGCAGTTAACTCTGTGTCTGACCCTCCTCCACCTCAGAATAAGCCAGCAATTTTCAGATCCTCTAGAGAGGACACTGTGCAGTCTACTTTTTATCCTCAGAAAAGCTTCCCTGACAAAGGTCCTGTTAATGGAACTGAACAGGTTCAGAAAACAGTCACTCCTTCTTACAACCGTTTTACAACAAAACCTTACACTAGTGCTGCGAGGCCCT
This sequence comes from Gallus gallus, assembly GCF_016699485.2. Lineage (NCBI taxonomy): Eukaryota > Metazoa > Chordata > Aves > Galliformes > Phasianidae > Gallus > Gallus gallus. The sequence continues at coordinate 6,051,257 of NC_052541.1, read as the reverse complement.
TTGAGCGCAAGTTTGAAAGTCCTAAATTCAACCATAATCTCTTGCCAAATGAAGCTCAACATAAACCAGAGTTGCCATCAAAATCTCCAAATTCTCCTCAACCAATTTTGAAAGCACACAGCTCATCACAGCCTCCTGAGTTTGACAGTGGAATGGACACCTTCACTGTACAGGTTGACAAGCCTAAATATCAACCAAATAATGTAAATGCTGTGCCTAAAGCCATTCCTGTAAGGTAAGCTTCTTGGGTTTTGTCTCCAGTAGTATGTCTGTAGGAATTAATCTGTGAAACCTCTGTGAAAGCTTGCTTTTGCTGTGCTTCCATATTCTGTTGGTGTCAGTTCATAACAAAAATAGCTTAAAGATTGATACTGTGATTCTACAGTTGTGCAAAAGAGCAATGAAGAGCGCTGAGATTCTTAACATGAGTCCAGTGTCGTGATGTCACTTTGCTTCATCACTACAAAATGGCTTTAATTTTCCATTTCTCATAGTATAAATAATTAATTTGTTCTTCTTTGTTTCTAAAAGATAAACTTCCTTCCTAAGAATAGCTGTCACAACAACTTGTATTTTCTCTATGTGCTTAGAGAAAGTAAGTTCATGCTATGTTTGTATAAAAGGTATTTCAAAAGTAGTCATAAAAAGCAAGTCACTCCATCAGTTTTGTTTGGCTTTCTTTTCTATGAGACCAAATAATGCAAACCAAAAGAACTATGTCACCAGCAAATGATAGCACTCTAATCTTAAACTTTGCTGACTTAATTATGTTCATTAATATTTTCAGAATAGCATTTTTTATTATGAGTTTAAAGTTAGTAATGAATAAATCATACTTAATCTTGCTTGCTTTTTCAGTAAATCGGAAATTGAATAGAATAAATCCTATTTGCTCTTAATCTTAGGAATGTATCGTTGCTGTGCAGTTGCAGACTGCACAAATCTTGAATTTATTGTCATGTTTGAGTGGAATACTTTTAGAAATCAAAATCTACTCAAACTAGCCATTTGATAATGTTCTGTATTTTTTTATTCGTATCTTTACAATATGGAAATATGTGTTTTTTAGGGGTTTTATTTTCCGTGCATGTGTCTTGCAGCTGTTAAGTTTCTCCCTCATTAAAGCTTGAAATGAAAGGTTCAGTGGGGATGTAATAATAAGCATTATTACTTGTTCATGACATTCAAATCATAATGGGATTTTGGGAAGGAAAAGAAATCTTTGGATGTGCAATACATTTGGTTTTCACAAAGTTGAAATGTCTAACAAGGGGCAAGCTGTTTCAGTAAAATTTTGGATGTGGACACATGAAAACGTAACATTCAAGTGGTCCAAAATCTTGCCCTGACTATTTTCCAAACATGTTCAGAGTTTATGTACATTGACTTCTGTTTTATTGTGGTGCGAATGTCCTTTTCTTATGGCAAAACTTGAAGTCTTAGGTGTCCCACATAATTGAGTGTTGGACACAATTAACATGTCCTGAAATCAGAGCTTACTAGCTAGCATTAGGCTGTGAACTAGCAGAATAAAGGGAAGAAGACAGTGATAAAACTGCTGGGCTTCATCTTTGTTTTATATTCAGCCCTTCAGCACTAGAGGATGAGGAGGAAGAAGACGGACACACTGTTGTAGCCACAGCAAGAGGTGTATTCAACAGCAATGGTGGCGTATTGAGCTCCATAGAGACTGGAGTTAGTATTATTATACCACAAGGAGCCATTCCAGAGGGAATAGAGCAAGAAATATATTTTAAAGTCTGCAGAGACAACAGTATACTTCCACCTTTGGACAAAGAGAAAGGTAAGAGCTGGTACTGTGTGTTGTGCTGTTACTTACTATTACTATTTTCTAACAACAGCAAAATGAGCTATAAAAACATATTCATACACTTCCAATGTATTTTTTTTATTTCTGCCTGGGGGTACAGAGTATACTCAGAAACAAGAATTAAAAGAAAAAATAATCAGCCCAGTATTGAAAATTTCAACCAAGATAGAGGTTCTAAATCATAACTTGAGTATTTGTAGAGTTGAATGTAGTTTTAAAGCTTTTTATCAAGTTTGCTCAAGTGAGGTTCTAAATTCCTTTTTCAAGGATCTTTGAAAATTCAGATTGCCTATGATAGTGTATTCCTGACTATACCCTTATTAATGCATGTTGAGTAGTGTGTCTTATTGGTGTGATTTTTTTTCCTAGTAGTCTATTTCTTACCATTATTTCAATATTCATGAAACTTCTGACTTAACAGATACCTAACTTCCCCAAATCAAGAAACCAGAAATTTAACCCTGTAATTAAAGCATTACTTATAAAGATTCAGAGTAACTGCAGATTACAAGTCAAACATAATATATTCCTCAACTGAATAATCTTATGTTACAAGGGGAATTTTAAGCTAAAAGTAGACCTACACGCTTGTATGTTCTGCCTTCTAACTGTTAGGATAGGAAGTCATAAGCTTTTGAGCTGCAGGAGGCTTGATTCAGCCCAGTGTGCTGTAAATCCATGCGTGTAGAACACCACCAGCCACAGCATATGGGGACTGGTTTTTTGTGTCGTAGATTTTTAGATTGTGATGTGTTCCATTGGGAAGTCACTTCTTGTCTCTGACAATTTTATGAAGTGCTGTTCTTTATTGACAATTCAGAATGTTTTTCCTCCAAAACTGAGTTGAATATCTTTGCAATGTAATTGTGTAACAAGCTGAACCTGTTCAGGAACCATGGTTAACAATTTTTTTTCTCTTAACTGTAGGTGAAACACTTCTTAGCCCCTTGGTAATGTGTGGGCCTCACGGACTAAAATTCCTGAAGCCAGTGGAGCTGCGCCTGCCACACTGTGCGTCTATGACCCCTGATGGTTGGTCTTTTGCTCTAAAATCCTCTGACTCCTCGTCGGGTATGCTGTCCTCCCTCTGTCCTTTTGGGGCTTTTGGGTGCTATCGTATAATTTAAGTTAATTTGGCTAAAGATGATGTGTAATATAAAGAAACTTGATCATTGTATTTGTGTCAAACTCTCATTTCACTTTCATTACAAATGTCTTTCTTACATTTATTCATGGTGCAAATTCATAGCTAAAGCCATGATTGACAGCAGAGAAACAGAGTAATATATTTAGTCTCTTAAATATAATCGTATTTTTCTATTCTGTCTTTTCTTGAGGACTGCTACAGCTGAATACACTTGAAATGATAATCGCACTAAAATTGAGAGGAAATGATTATGTACCTCTGATTGGCCTTTGTAACATAACTGGTGTTTGTCTGTTGCTTAATTAACCATATAGGACTCTGGCAAATCTTAACAATCTGCATGCTCTTAAATCATGATTTAACGCTTGTTAACTGTTTCCATGTGTGCAAGTTGATGCTAACAATTGGGTCATTTAAGAAAACTATAGTGTTTCAGTAAAAGCATTTACAATTCATTTTAATGTAGCTGGATTTTCCACAAGACTTTTCTTGCTTGCTTCTGCCTATTTTTCCTCTACCGCCTTTTACCCAGAAGTTTCTGGTTGATAGTAAAAGTTGCAACTAGGTTGCAATTCTATTTACCTGTTCATTTTACCTCACTGTGACTTTCTGGGAACAGGGGGAAAATGTATTGGCTGAAATTGTCAATGAGAAGCCTATGTTAGAGTTCTGGGCAAACTTCAAGCATTTCAAGCAATTTCATGAAATGGCTGTGAGGTTACAGAAACATAAAAATAAAAATAAACAAAAAGTTTGCACATTTTGGGGGAATAAGTCTTAAGGTTTTATTCAGCTACCTTCAAAATCTGTGGTGGAAGATAAAAGCCATTCATGTGTACGTGTGATCTAAGCAATGACTGAACAATGTACTTCTGTATACAGCATTTAAGCCACCATGTATGCATATCTTCTGTCGCTAATGTATCTATCACTGTCAGCACCAAAGCACTGATGCTTTGAAAATGTAAAGCATCAATCTCCTTGATGGTGATTCAATATCTTAGAGGTATTAAAGGCAATAATTTTTAGTTGTTTTTATAAGCTATTATATGCATGGATTGCACGCATCTATTTAACAATGTGTGTACATGGCAGTGTTAAAACACAGATGCATAAATGATAAGGTCCTGAAAGGTAAAACTACATACGAAAATGACACAATACTTTTGTAACTAGTAGCACCTGTTCATGAACTTACTTGAAGTGGAGGGAGAGAATTCAAAAGATCTAAACAATAACTGAATCTGAGACATTTTTCTCCCTTTCCAAAGTGGTGTGTGTGCGTGCGCGCATGTGTGGGAGCAAGAGCGTGTATATTAAACACTAACACTTTCTGTATTGTAAATATTACACCACATTCTGTTAATCTGAAATGGGATGTATATCATAACATTGCTCTTTTGAGACAAACTTTAAAATTAGGCAATTCTGTCTTATGATATGTAAGTAGACCATACTGTGTCTTAAATAAATTATTGTTTTCTCTCTTTTTAAAATAGTTGCTTATGGGACTCTGATTTTTCAGGTGGCTTTATAATAACAGTTAATAGAATTCTGGGGTTTTCCTCTTTTCTGTCGTCTGCTCTGCCTCATCTCTTCTGAATGTATCCATGTTCTGTCCTAAAAATGACATTCATTTGCACTTAACATCCTTTCTGCTACACTTAGACCTCGTATATTATTTTACTGGTAAACACCTTCAAAGACTTTAATGATTTTGATATTAAAAAAGAAATAAACAAGAAAGTTTTTATGGCCACACCTATTTTAATATAGTATGAAATAGTGAAGGATCATTGTTTCAAAGTAGACTTCTGTGATTTTGGGACAAACATTTTCAACAGCTAGAGGTTGCACTGGCTGCGGTCTAATCCTTACTGTGTATTTCAGAGGACAGGCTGGAGAAAGTCTGCTCTTGTGTCTTGTGGGCAAGAGTAGGACCTGGTCCTCCTACAATCCTGCTTTGACTTTCTACTAACATTATCAGTCTTGTGAGTTTTGAGATGAAGTGGAACTTCCTGCATCTATAATATGAAAAACCCTCCAGCATTAAGCTTCTTAGCTGAAATAAGTAGTTTTGCCTGGCAGCAGTAAACTTGTTTGTATTCTCTAACTATACACGTGCCACTCGTACTTCTTTGTCCCTACATCAGATGTTGCCATCACTCAGTGCATTGTGTACTTCATTTTGTTTTCATGAGTTGAAGAAAATTGTGGAATGACATCACTCATTCAGTGCAGAAGTCTGTGGTGTATGCAGCCTATGTGACAGGGTTCTCTTAACGTGTTGCACGTTTCTCTAGAAAGAGCTGCTTTGAGCCACTTAATGTCATTTGTCTGGAAGGTGTAGGAAAGTAGTAGTGCATTTCTTCTCTCTTCTACCATAGTGGGATGAGGGTGCTTTTTCTATAGCAGTAACTTCTAGAAATGTCTTTAGATTGAAAGAAAAATAAATTCTCCAGTCAAAGGAGATGACTGAATATGCAGATGGAATTTAACCTTTGTCTGCTGAGATGGTGTCTGATGACGCTTGCTTGTAAAACAATATTGCACAGGAACTTTGACCATGAGTTGATATATTCTGTTGAAAAAAAAAAAATTAAGTATGCACCAGCAAACTGGAATATTTTCAGCATGTCCGTATTTCAGACTTCAAAATAACATACTGACTGTAGCCACAAAATAATGATTTCTATTCCATCTACAATAATTTTCATGATGGAAAAGTAAATCTACCGATGTATCGGTGCTTAGATAAAACATTGCTTCTGCTTTGACTTGTTTATGCTCAGAATTATTGCAGAGACTTCAAATGCATCCTAACCATAGTTGCTTTTAATATCTCCTAATTTCTTTGGCAGCTTAGGAAAGAGCCAGTGAATGCTTCATTCGCTGTTAATGCTTCTGAAATGAAAAGCACTACGTTGGTGCTGCAGGGTAGCATGACTTGTATTTAACGTTTCCAGAATATCATACCATCTGTTTAGCACAACTGATCTATTCTGTATTACAGGCAAATGAGTTGAAAGATTTTGTTAATAATGTGCCAACTGTAGGCTTTTTTTAAAAAAAGAAAAAGACATGTTGATTCAGAACCTAAAAGTTCCTATCCAAAAGCTTGGTTGTGTCAAGTTGTACACTGTTTGACAGCAGATACTAAACACCAGCATTGTGTTTTCCTCCCACAGGTGACCCCAAAACCTGGCAGAACAAGTCTCTTCCTGGAGATCCAAACTATCTTGTTGGAGCAAACTGTGTCTCAGTCCTAATTGACCACTTCTAAATATTAAGTTAGCTGACTCAAGTAAATAATGTGAAACTGAGATGGACCTTACATATAAACTGAACCACTCTATCAAGTATTAACTGTTCTATAAGTGATAACGGATCTTAGTGTTTAAGCATCTTGCTTTAACTAACAATGGTTTAGCAAGTACACTCTTTGAACCATGGTCACAATACATGCCACAAGCAGGGAGTGTACTGTGGGAACAAGGTAGGATTCTTGCAGGTTCTGTATGCTTTGGTTTGTTGGTTGTTATTTTGTGTTAATTTTTTGTTGTTGTTTTCAAGGACACTACTAGTATTTCATTGTTTAAAAACTGAAAGTACCAATGGGATTATATTCAGAGGAACTGAATTTGGTTCATGCTCACTGGCAAAAACACAGAATTTGGCCTACATTTTTAATACTATGTATTTTCTAATTCACAAGGCTACATTTTGGTCTCTGGTTTTTAAATGACTTTCAGTGTATGTGTCCAATGAAATGGCAATCAACTTTGGGTAGCACAGTTTAGATGTTTTCCTCTGCTGAGAGGCTAATACAAACACATCTACTTACTCTATGTGGAAACATTGTCATGAGAACAGGGGGGAGGGGGAAAAGCATGTGGGATGACTATGGTTCAGTTGCCTCTGTGGATTTGTAAATTAACCACGTTATTACAAACCTATTAACCAGCAGGGATGCCTTACCCTCATGTTTTTAATAGTCTTAGCTCTCATAGTTCTCTGTATTAAGTTTGTATGGCTTTTGTGCTTACCTAGATAATATATCATGAGAGACTGGAGAGAGAGGAACAAAAAAAAAAAAAATTGTGAATTTGGTTTAGAGAATGAGTACTGTTTGTGTTCATCAGCCAGAAGAGAACCAGAGGAAAATGATGGTATGTTTTCTGCTATGCATTTGAAAATTTATAGATGTTATAGAACGCTTGTATATAATGCGTGCATACCACTTTTGTTCTTGGTTTGTAAATTAACTTTTATAAGCTTTACCTTTTTATATATATAAATATATATAAAAACAAACAAAGTTTCTTAAGGATATCTTTGTATTCTCATACCTTTTGAGCCTTGAACTTTGACATCTGCAGCAATAAAGCAGCATTTCTACAATATACAAACAAGGACATTTTTTAAAAAATGCACAGTTGTTACCTTTTTAAGTGCTGCATTTAAAGAGTATAAGTCGGAATTCTCTACTTTGATTAAAATCTTGAAAAGTATCCCTACTGTAATTTGTCATAAGGATGCTGTACTATGTGCCCTGAAATGTATTTTTTTACTAATAGACAATTTATTACGGCACATCGGCACTACTACTGTTTAGATAATATACCACTGCATTCTGTTAATGAGTTATTAGCTATTCAGGTGTGGCTGATTTTTTTCTCTGCAGTTATTAAAATTACACATTTCTAAATATACAGAATAAAACTGTTTTTAAAATAATAAAGGAGATTCTAGTACCTTATTGTTTCTGAAATGCATTTATGTGAACGCAACAAAATCAATTTTGATATTCTGCATAACTAAATAACTGGATTCTGTCATAAGTTGTAATGGTAGTCAACAGGGCTCCTGAGAGCTTCTTTGTTGGATATGGACAATGTTTGTTAGCGTGGATCCACTCAAAATACTCAATGCAAGAAGGAATGGTAGATTTGTTCCTGGAGTCTATATACTGATGCTAATTTGTTTCTTATAACTGTTTTTCCAAATACTTGCTACTGTTCTATCATGTTCATGTGCACATAGTCTAGGTGTAAAATATTTGAGTGAATCCCATAGAATCCCCTTATGAGGCCTGTTTGAAGTACTCAGTGATGAAGTAGTAAGCTAATCTTATTCTATAAGAAAAAGTAAGGTCCAGGAGTGACTTGAAATAATGCTTAAAAACAATGCATAGCCATTTTCTTTCTGTACTCCCACTAGAACTTTTGTCTTTCAGACATGACTTAATCAAGGAGATGCATTCACTGCTGTTATTCCTACTACTGCTGCCACCACTCACTTATTTCTACTCTAGGAGCAGGGAGACAACTGGAATAGCAAAGGATCTGTTCAAAAAATGAATCATAGAATGGTCTGGGCTGAAAAGGACCTTGAAGGTCATCTAGTTTCAACCCCCCAATACAACATTTGACATTTGTTAGTGATATACTGGGGTATCATTTCTTAAATTCACAGAAAGAAAGTTTCCAAAACAGCATACAGAGTTTCTTGGAGAGAGTTATAATGCTAAAATTTCACAGCGCTCTTTTCTAGTTCATGGCTTAGTGAGAAGTACATAAAACACTACAAAGGGAGTCAACCAGAGGACACTAGGAATGCTGGAGTTATTCTATGTGAACTACTTGTAACGGTGACTTGTATGTCTTCAGCATTCTGAGTCTAGCTTACTGCAAGGTGTAACTGTTCTGAGCTCCTTTTACAGTAGTAATCCAGATAATCTTTCTGTTCTTTTGAATAATGTACAGTCATGTCTGTCTGTTGAAATGAAGGAAAAAATGGTGGTATTTTTTGCTCTGCTGTCCATTTGTAGTTGAAATGATAAAGTTTGCTGTTGTAAAACATGGCAATTCTGTACTGCTAAGCTTCTTTTCAATTGGATTGCCTTTGTCTGCCACCGGCAAATGAGGAAGTATATTTGCGTAAGTGGCTGATGGAAACTATACACACATTTTCCTTGTCTTTAAAACCTAATACTTTAAAGTTAAAACATGGCCATTATCAATTCTTTTTCTGAAACACTATTTTAAAACACCAATGTTGTTGAAGTATCTATCCTTGCAAGAGATTACATTCTCTGCATGTTTATAGAGGGTAGGCTCTGCAGGAGGTAAGTTCACGTGTGACATTTACAGTAGTTCTCTATTCTGTATTCAAAATGAACTTCAAAAACTGTCTCCCACATGCCTTAACTATGTACCAACAATCCGCTGCCCTGCAAATTGTACAGAAGCTTTAATACTATAGATATCCAGTTGTGCTCATTTCTAAACAAATGGCTTCAGTGGTGGCAACATGAAGTCTCATGGATACAATTCTGCTGTATGGCCTAGGTTTTTTATATTAAAAAAGAAAAGTGTGTGTATGTATATTTTAGGAAAGCAGTAATGAGAATTTGTTCAGTCACACATAGACAAATAGTTGTATGTTTTGTCTTCCTTCCATCTTGGCTTAGGTGGAGCAGATCAGCAAGGCTTAGGGTCTCTTGGAAGATTCTCTGCTGTAACGTAACCTGGACCAGATGACAGTGCAAAGCTATGCAGGTTTGAAGAATAAAAGATAGTAAGCCCTTCTGAAAAATGCTTTGTTAGTTACTATGCCACTCTAGAGGAAGGCAATTATAGCCCCACTGAGGCCTCATGTTGTTCTTTTAGGTACAGGCTTCTCTGGTAACTAGCTCCATCCAGTAATGAGGCGAGGTGAATGCATAGAATGATTTTTCATTCTATCCAAATGAACAGTGCATTTCTGACCCTGTGAGTGAGTGTAGGAGAATACATATACTTAGTATAACTATATGAAGCAACTTTATCACTATATGAAGCATACGTATGCAGACACATTTTTCTTAGGCTTTTCTATAGTCACAGCTGTCCATTAGTGACTAAGTAACAACTATTTGTGTGTAAGACCAGAGAACAGGTCCAAGACAACCTCAGCATCTACAACAAGCACAATTTTCATATCCTTTTACTGAAGGAACAATAAAGAAAACCAAGGAGGGGGGGGAAACAGCAAAAAAGCTGTTAGAGTTTTCATGCTGCTCTGGGACTAGAATGGGACTGTGTTAACCTGGGGAAAAGAGCAGGAAACATGGCAAGAACAAATCTAAGGGCCACTTTGTCAGCTAATTCATTAACGTGAGTTCTGAAATTGCTCTCATTTACCTGTGGCAGTGTTTTTAAAATTTCCTGTTGCTGCTTATTATGCAGCATGAGCTGCCCCACTGCTCCTCATCTCTGGCATTAGCAGTGTGAGGGTGGCTGTCCAGAGTGGCACAGAACCTTGCTGTTCCCTCTGCCCTGGAGGAGTGGTTGGTATCTACTGCTGTTGGTGCAGCTGCCAAGGCAGTAACTTGAGATCTGTAGTACATAATTGGACCTCACCAGGTGACGTGTTCGGTGTATTTTGAAATGGTAAAATGCCTCACTTGGATGTAAAGAAATTGGGTGCTCTGCCTGTGGTCTGTGTGCATGTACATCCTGATGGTTTTTTTTTTTTAATATGACTTGCTGTTTGTGAAGAACTTTGGAAGTCAGGAGTATTTCCAAAATCGCAGTAGCTTAAATTATTTTTGGATTACAGATAGGTATGTCTGGTATTGCTACCGATGGCTTTAACTGGGAACTGTAGAGGTTTTGGTTTGTGCAACTTTTGTTCTCAACATGATGTGAAACTTGCTGAGCATTGTTCCTACTTTGTTTAAAAGTAGTTGAAGACTTGTTTAAATATTCAGCTAAGGTAGTTTGCAGTTTTCTGCAATACTTGTCTGTTTCTTTACAAAAGTTATAGAGCAGTAGGTATGATAAGCTGTGAAAACAGTGTATATAAATTACAATCTGTGAAGAAATGAGTGCAAGCTAAAATTATGTTGGCTAATATATCAGTTCCTTTAAAATATTGTAAATTTCGTTTAGAAATAAGCCATTTCCCAGAGAAATGTCTTCCTTCCATCCTTCTCTTCCATTTAAATGTCAGGTTAGAGTTTGGGGGAAGATCTTAAAGCCAGGCTCTAGAATTTCAGTTCAGTTTCCTGGATTATTTTATATCTTGCCATTGGGTAATCATTGGTGACATCTAATCAAACCTATGGCATGTACTTAAAATTAAGTCTAGTGCATTTTAAAGGCTTTACAGAGACCTATAGGATTTTGAGGTATCTTGCCAGAGTGGAAGTCTAGCACTGAAAATTCTTTTTTACAGAAAGAAGAGAACAAGGAACTTCCCTGCTAGGAGCATTTGTAATGCAGAGCTTGGTAGAGTAAGTGTCATGTAACATCGAAGCTGTCTGCAGTAGTTTCCCTTTAATTATACTTAATTTTATCGCTGTTGAGTTAATGGCCAAATACTCGAGTTCATTACACTGGAGAGTAAAAAGGTAAGGCAGATTTAACTAACTTGTTTGTGAAATAAATTATGTATTTGATTACTGAACGTAGTATGGTGGTAATGAAGTACATCAGGAAAGTTTAGATTTGTACCAACCGTTCTGAACTTGATTTGGCTAACTGTGGGAGGGCAAGATGCATACAGATGCAAACCCTTATACGTGGGGTGTTACAAAGGTTGCAAAATTAGCTGCCTATGTGATAACTTGCTGCACCTGACGGTAGAAAAGTCAGAGCCTGTGCCCGAAGGAAGAACTGCAGCCCTTTTCCATGAGCATTCCTGGCAGCCCTGTTGATGCTACCACTGTCTGCACTACTTTCTTTTTGTTTAATTTCCCCCAGGAACACATTGGATTTATTTGTAGCACTTTAGATACCTGAGAATGCAGGAGTGCTGAGCAGGCTTACCTTCCAGGACTCTTATACACAAAAAGCTTTCACTTTTATTTTTTAATAACTGATACCTTCATGGCTGTAGGCAGTCTTGAAAAGGTTATTTGAACATAAACTGTTGCAGTAATATCTCCCTGACATGTTAGTCTCATTAAAATAAGGCAGCTCACTTCCTCTCGGATCTGATCTTCCATCCTATATCCTTGTGATACTCTCCTAGTAAATAAGCCTGTGTTTTTTGGAGTCTAGAAACAGGTTTCCTTTCTGGGTAGGTGGTTTATAAATGTGAGGATGGCACGGAGCTGTTGCCTATCATGGTAGTAACTGCCCAGTTTTCAACCATGCCAGTAAGTGGGGTCAACTTTTTTTTCCCCCCAGTACAAGTTGAGATGTGTCACAAACCAGAAAACAGAGGTTTTCCAAGAGGCCATAAATACATCAGATTCTGCTGCAGTGTTCTATTTAAAAATAAAAAGCAAACAAAATACAGCTGACTCTGCAGTTTCTGACAAATTTCTGTATGGAATGGGAAATCTTCTAGGCCCCAGATTTACTGGGGGGTAATAGCATCAGTCTTTGAACAAGGAATCTGGACTTTGCATTTGAAGCTTGAGAACAAGTGATGAGCAAGGACCAAGGTATGACTTCACACTTCCTTATTATGTTTTATTTAAACTGATACAGTGAGCACTGCTTTGACGTAGCCATTACTTCTGAAGTGTTTTCTGTTCCTCCTTTGTTCTGGTTGGATAGTTAATTTGCCAGTAACCTTGCTACTCTGGCCTGTAAGGCGTTTCTAAAGTTATCAGTGATAACTAGTGAGTTGAGGCCAATGTGCTTGATAGTGCTTTGTGTGTATGGCTTTCAAAGCACTTGACAGTTCTATAGGAATTAATTGCTGCTTGCTTTCCAGGCATGATCCTTAGTTTTCTGATATGAAAAGTACCAAGCAACCAGTGGTAGTCATACCAAGAGAGCAAACACTACATACTGATTCAGAAATAACAACGTAGCTTTGTGTTTGAGAAAGAAATGGAAGAACACTGATAGGACTAGAGGGAATGGCTTCAAGCTGCACCAGGGAAGATTCAGGCTGGACGTTAGGAAATACTGCTTCTCTGAAAGGGTGGTCAGGCACTGGAATGGGCTGCCCAGAGAGGTGGTGGAGTCACCGAGCCTGGTGGTGTTCAAAGAGCGTTTGGATGTTGTGTTAAGGGACATGGTTTAGTGAGAACCATCGGGGAAGGGCGAATAGTTGGACTGGATGATCCTGGGGGTCTTTTCCAACGTTAGTGATTCTATGATTCTAAGTGTAGGAATGCAAGTTCTTGTGTGGGTTGGTGCCCCATATCAGTATTGCAGGAGTACTGTTTCTGGGCAGCACTTGTACAGTGGTAGTAGCTGTCAGTGAGGAGTACTCTGAAAAACTCTCAAGGAAACAGCAGGGGGACCTGAATGGGAGAGAAGCTTACTGCCTTAACCTGATAGAAAGCCTAGCAAACCATTATGTCTATCCAGTGTACCCTGTAAGACTGGCTTTGTGCATATTAATATATGTACTTGCCACCGCCCTGAGGGCTGAGCACTGCAGTTAGCAACAGTGCAGACTCTGATGTGCAAGTTGTTCACCTCGCATGGAATCCACAGGACAGTGAGTCTGCAGCAGGTGTTGGTAAGCTTTCACCTTCAAGTGGACTTTCATGAAAAATAAGAAATAAACCAGAAAAATGAAGATTATTGCCTTCAGAAGTAAAACATCTCTTAGAGATTTGCTTGCTCTCACTATGGGAGAAAGAATATGTAATTAACCTTTTGATTAACAGGAGTAATTTGGATCAACCTGGTTCTGTTTTGGATTCCCTTTATGTTGTCAGGCAAAGACTTCAGTGCAATGAGAGCTCTCTGACGGATCTCCTCTGCAGTGCATTTGTAACAGTCAGTTGGCTTCTGACAGCCTCTTGGGAATCTTTTTGATCCGTAAGACTTGCTGCTGGCAAGTGTTACGGATTTCATTTCTACAGACTGAATCGTTTAAGGCAGCAGATCTTTATGAGCTTGCGTGTGAAAATTCCGTATGGCCACTAGGGGGTGAGTCTCACCTGGCAAATAGCTCGAGAGCTGGGAAGGTGCCATGAAAGGCAATGCATACTGAAGGATGCTCCTTAAACCTTGTGTCCTTTCCTTTTTCTTATTAATTCTCCAAGATTTTCCATATCAGACTGTAGCAGTGTTAGGTGACTATTCAAACTTAATAAGCTATTATTAATAAGGGCCAACTGTATTCCTCATGGATGTGGGCATCACCTTGCCCTTCAGAACACTGAGCTCCAAGTAGTTGTTTTTGTGTAAGCAAAATGGTGTATAGAACTTCACATGCCTTACCTGTGATTTTAACCTAGCATAGTAATTCCCAAGCAAGAGGCTTGATTTTATTAGAGATAGCAGCTAAGAGGAAGATGTTGATAGGACTATAAATTAGTTGCTAAGAAGCTTACCTTGCCCTCTAGTTGTGCACTAACGGAGTGCAGAGCAGCCTGCACAACTGGAGCCCAGGCTCCCCGTGTCTGTTGCACCTACCACAAGTGTTTGCACAGCCAGAAAGAATCCTTCCTTTATCGTGGTTCTCCCACAAAGGAAGCTGCTTTAACTTCTTGAGACTTGCCTCCTCTTCCAGAAAACAGTGGCTGCTTAGAATCTGTTTGCTTGAAAGCTGCTTCTGAGGTTACCAACCAGATGTTATTTAGTCAGCTCTGAAAGGAAGAGAGTGGAATAGGAGTCTCAAAGGCACTGTGGTAGAGTTGGGCTTTTGCTGTTTCACTCAGCTTTTAGTTTCTTCCTTTGTCATTTATCCAGGACTGTACATTTTCTTCATGGATGAATGAACTTAAGGAGGAAATACCTGAAGGGTTCACTAATATTTGCCCTGAAAGACATTATGTGCTTTTATAGAATTCTGTAGTCTGCAGCTAATTCAGTTTTCCTCTCCTTTTTGCATGAACAACAGTTACCTTTTCATAAGAAAATTGGAAATAAGCCGTAGGAAAAAATAAGCGTATTAGAGTAATTTCCTGAAGAGCAAGATATACCAACTGTATTGTTAGGTTTTGACCTTCTCAAAGTTGATGTATTTTCAGAGCAATGTCCGTATGACAGTAGAATTCTTCCATAGTTTAAATGGTGTAATTGAGAACATATTCTAAAACAGGAGGGGTTCTTGTCCTGCAAAGCTTCCCCTTGGAGGAGGGAAGACCTTGAGCTTTGTGCCCCAGAAATTTGTCCTGGTAACTGCTTTACTTCGTTCTGCAGAAATAAAGACATCTTTACAAAGAAGGTAGTGCTATGATTTAAATATGGACATCTTTGGACAAGTAGTTGGAGTGTAACATTGGCTACAATGAAACATCACTTACAAATACTGTTGTTCAGACTACACTGGTTGGGTTTTTGTTTGTTTGTTTATTAGAAAGGGAGTCAAGAAGAAAAGTTCAGAGTTCTCAGCATTTGGGCCCACACATTTTAATGTATGGTCCATTATTAAGTTCATTTCAATTCTTTTTTTAATTGCTTTTAAGCAATACTTTGTTGTATAAGTACAACTTCTCTACTAACAACGGAGGTTAAATTTCAAATGTTCTACACGTATCTTTGTGCAGCCTCATAAGTGTTGGAAGAAACCTACACCTGATTTAAAAAAAAACTCAATGTGTTCTTTCTGAAGAGAGGATGCTCAAATCCAAGAAGGTCAGATTAATGTACCTTTAACTAATTTTCTGTGTCAGTGTACTAACCCTGGGTAACAGGATCAGGTAATACTTCTTGAAGCAATTGCAGCTTGAATTAGAATTGTCTTTCTTCCTTTTAATTGAAAAATTAACATCGCCAGGAATGTGTCTACTCAGCTAGAACTGATACTTTTTGAAGCATTTAGATAGGCAATGAAATTCAGGAGATTAAGGGATCCATCTGTGCATCATTATATTCTTAGTTCATGTTTTCTTAGAGTTTAACATTTATAGTCACAGCTAAAAATATTTTGAGAAGGATGCTGAGGCTCTGGTGCGGAGTTATGTAAGGATAAATATAACTGGGAAATATTTGCTTGTGTGCAGAAATCTGGGACTTCATTCCCCTGTGCGTATGAGCATGGAGCATTAGCTGAATAGTTTCTGCACCCTGCATTAAGAACAGCTGTATTGCAGCCAGTGAGTAAGTGGAGAAAAAGATCCAAGGGAAGGGGACTGAGGTACTTCTTTTAGTTCTGTGGATGTCAGTAAATAATGGACATCTATATGGTCAGTCTTCCTTGTAAAATATCTAATATGTGAACAGTTTTCTTATGCAAATCACTTTAGATGTAAGTAGTGTAGTGGGGAGTAAGTGGAATTAAAAAGTACAGAGCAAATACTTCTTGAGTGCTTATAAGTGTTGTGATAAATGTTTAACTCTGTTTGTGTTCCAAATATAAATGGTTAATGGAGTCAGTCACCATCCCTTATCTGGATGCTGACTGTGTAGGTAATCACAGCTAGTTGTGGGGCAACTCAGTCATGTCATGACTGAGCATCTTCCTGAATCAAAACAAATGCTGTTTCTCTGTAGCCTTGAACTTCCTTGCTTGCATTCTCTGCATTGCCACCCTGACATTTTGATGGTGGGAAGCTTCATTCCCTGTAGTTGTTCCCTTTTATTCTTTCCTCTACATTTTTTTGCCTACTGGTCAATTAGTGTGTGGTCTCCTTAATCATACTGTTGTTCAGCCTCAAAAGTAGCGTTGGCCCCTTACTGCCCAGAGCTGCATCCAGGTGTACATCACTGAAACCTCTCTGTTATACGTGGTATGTGAAGGTGTTGTGTCTTTTTCAAATACATAGAGGCTTTCTGAACACTGAAGAGTGATCGGGTCCTAAACAGAAATTTGTCTGCAGAATACCTTCAGACTTCATGGCCATCGTGAGCAGTCTCGTCATCATATCAGCCCTTACTGACAGAGAAGTGACCACTTCTTCCTCCTTCCCAGATTTTATAGAACACCCTGTATCTCACATAATACTTGCCAAGTTTTTAGATGTTCTGGTGCCTTTGAAATGTCTGAGATTTCCTGTCTTTCTCTCACACGAGATGTAGTGCATCAGAATCTTTTTTCTTTTTGTTTTTACCCTTTTTGCTCTATTGTGAAAAGTCTTCAAAGACTTTATTCCTCGTCCGTATTTCCAGTGTAATGACGTTGCTGCACTGAAGTACACTATTTTTGGTGCTGTGTCTTCCAGGGATGTTTTCTGCTTTATATTTTACTAAGCTGTTAAAAGCAGTTCCTCTACTGGAGGCCAAGAATTGACTATAAGTATTTTTCAATTATTCAGATAGATTGAGTGAATGTAGTGCCTACCTTTTATAAGAACAACTCAGAGCATATAAACCAACCAGAAATCCCCATGCATCTGAGCAGAACGCATGGAAGCTGCTCAGGGCTTTTCTCTTCGGCATCAATCCAAATACACTGCAGTAGATCTCTTTAAACATACCTGGGGAAGGAGAAGTGTATTGAAAAGAGAGCAAAAGCGTATCTTAGTCACAACTCTTCTAGAGCAGTAGTGCTGTTCAGCTGCTGTGTAGCTAAATGTATGGCTAATTCTGAGGGTTGAGCCAAAATGAAACTGCGTTCGTGTTCAGCCTTAGTTGTGAGTCACAGTGCACATCTTTAATTTATAAATGAAAATACCATGTTTTCCTAATGTGCATCACTTGTGATTCTAATTTGTAGGTGTTTTCCTTATTGCTAACAAATGGCAGGTTATGGTAGGCAAAAGCTATGTGACTGTGTCCATCAGGCCTCATGAAATTACTCGTGCTTTTTCTTTAATCTTAATGTATTGGAAGTACAACTTTTGTGCCATGCTGTCCGGCCATCAGACCACCTTCTGAGGGTCTCAATAAACAGTGCTTCCATTCACCGCTCTTCAGTGGTGCCCAGTGGCAGAACAAGAGGCAAGGGGCACAGATGGGAATACAGAAGGTATTGTACAGCCAAAACCAGCACTCCCTGCTGTTTGGACAGGTGATGGAGCATGGGCACAGGTCACCCAGAGACTGCAGAATCTCCTCCTTGGAGAAGCTGAAAAGCCTCCAGGCATGGGCTGGGCACCCTGCTGGGGATGGCCCTGCTGGGACAGGGGTTAGAGAGCTGCCTTCCCAGCTCAGCCGCTCCGTGCTTTTTCTGACCAAGTAGCATCATGTTCATGCTAGCTCCAGTGAAGTTGTTTCCTTGTTTTTAAGAGCCTGAATTTGATTAAACCTATAAATTCCTACAACCTAATAGCATCAGGAGGATCTGCTTGTGACCAAAGAAGTATGATGGCAAAAATGCAGTACTTCATAAAGCTCTTTACTTTTGTGAGACATCAAAGTGAGCTACAACTTAGTTAAAGAAATAGCTCAGTTGCTGTTATTGGTATTCTAGCCTGCTGTCACACTTCATTATTGATGGAAGAACAGAAGTCAATAAACAGCAGCAAGTTCTGTCTCAAAATCCCTGTTAGAAGGAAATGTATCTTTGCTGTTAATTGACCAAAATGCAGCTGTCCGTAGTTCTTCAATCTAATTATATTGTTTTCTTTGAGGCTTCTGGAGTTAAATTGCTGCAAACTTGTGAAAGTACAGCATGGATGTTGCTGACAGTGCCATTAACCCCATAATATGATTTTATGCTGTAATATTTTGAAGCACATATTCTTCTTTCTTAATTCTGTAAAGCTTTTTTTTATTCACTTGGTCTGTGTTAATGTCTGTAGTCTTCAGCAGGTAAATTAAATCCATTCTATTGTGTGTCCAGCATCAGGAGATATTAAAAGCTCTAATTGCAGAAGTGATGTGGTGTTTGCTGCAGTATTCACGCTCTGCTCTCCAGTCTGTTGTTCCACCGAGGCAATGCTGAAGCATTTCTGTGTCTCTTTGAAATTGTTTTGCACAGTGCCTGCAAAAGCAGCAAGGGCACTGTGACACATCCACGTGTGTAGCGGGCAGGAACAAATGAAGCACTGTAGATCATGCAGGTCTTCAGCTGCTGCAGTCTGTAACTTCAAGGTTAAAGCAACGGTTATAGTTCTGTGGTACGTGTGTTGTGTTCCTCTCCATGCTTGAGTAGTTCTCTCACCGAACGTTCCCATGAAGGTTTCATGTTGGAACATAAAATCAGTTCTTCTCACCTGATGAACCTCAGTGTACTTTTGAAGATGAGAATGGTGCAGGTAACCCATGCAGGCATTCTTAGTAGAATCTCAAAACCACTCCGTCTCAGCTGGATGCAAACAGCCCACACTTCATTGTTTTAGAGAGAATTCAACAGAAACAAAAGATTAAAGAACTGCAACTTCAGTGTTTTTCATTGCAGAGCTTTAAGGTTCAGCAAATGAAAGAAAAAAGTGTTTTGAGCTGTCAGGATATTGCAGTCTGTGCTTTATTTAGTTTTTATAGTGTCCCCAGCAGGGCTGTTATTCCCACTCTGCTTGTGGTGCAAAAGCAGAAACCAGCTGCATGGTGCTAGCACAGCCTTTCTCTATGCCAGCTTCCACAGGAGAAACTTCTATCCATTGTACACTGTTAAGATTCACCTTGGCTTTTCAGTTTCTCTGTGTGGGACCGTAATTTCAGATTGCTGGGCATCAAGTGATGACAAGTAGCATTTCATTGGCAGCTCTTTAAGAAATAGTTTTTGTTCAGAATTGGCAAATTAAGTATGTTTTCATTTAACTGTTATTGCAGCACTAAGAGGGAAATTGTCTGCTACATCAGAGCTAATAAATGTCATCGACATTTGTGCCTAGCTGTCATAGACTCATTAGTGCATTTAAATGGCAAGTCCAATGCAATAGGCTGCTGCCTGCTGTTTGACTCAGTCATTGTTACAGCGTTCTGCTGCCGAAGCTGGCAAGGGCTGCCCCCAGCCATCAGAAATGTGTGTGTGCATACTGTTAATCCAGCCTTTGTGTACTTACGTGGGTTTTACACCACTCCTGCCATGATGCACATGGAGCTTTATTCTCTGGTAAAAGGAGGCAAAACCGGCTGTTGGACTGGTTTCAGACAATCATAGCATGATCGTAGGAAGGCCTTGTTATGAGCATTACCATCCAGACACAGATGCTACTGGGAGCAAACAATAGGGAGCAAAAGTTAATACCAAAGTCAGCATAATAATTCAAAACAGTGTCTTACTGTCTGGTAAATGTATTAAAAAAAAGAATCCTGCTGTTTCTGTATTCCAGCCTCACATTCCTGATGGGTGCCCCAGACCTACACTGACACGCTGGTCTGATTTTATTGAGGCTGCATCTTTAAGGAGAACAGAGCCTACCATATTCCTGGAGCACACACCTTAGGAACAGGTGAAATGCTGCCTGTGTCACCTGCAGTCAAGAGTTCATTAGTTCGGCTTCCATCTGAACTTTTAAAAATCTACTTGTAGCTTGTAGTTAGTGAAATTTTGAGCATTTTACGTACAGACTTGTTGGAAATGCCCAGAATGAGCCGCATTTGTTTTCTTCAGCATCAGGCAAACTGTGTTATGTTGTGCTGTTAAATGTGATATCTAATCTTGTATGTCTGAGTTACTCTTAGTCTAAGTACTGCTCTGGAACAGCTGTGCTGTTCAGGCATTGTGGCAACACCTGTGCTTTTGCTCTCCCCCACTGACTTTGGGAGCACTTGCTCCATCTCTATAACTATTAATGGGGGGTTTCTGACCTTGCTACAAGTGAGGGAGCAGGATTTACTGCTGCCCCTGTCACCAGAGGAGCTGAAAACAAGGACAGTGAAGACAGTACATCTTAAAATGCCAGACTGACTTAAAGGAAAAGATACATTAACAGCTTGTTCTGGGTAAATAAGTGGGAGACCTTGCCAGACCAGTTTTTTAAGCAATCTGAAATCCCTTGTGAGAGGCATGTAAGATCAGCAGTTATGCCTGGATGGAGAGGAGTGGCAGGTGACAGTGTCAGCAGCCCTGCACAGCTGGTTAGCACCCACCTGGCACTGGCTGGCGGCAGCTTAGGATGGTGCCCAGCCCTGACAGCACATCCCCACTTGCAGCCACCTGCCCCAATGGGGAATGCCTAGGACCAAAGCTGTTCTCTGCAAGGTACCAATGGATAGGGAGAACACGGGCTGTAAGTTTCTATGGATGCTTGAAAATCTTTTTTGATATGCATCAGTGGGTAGGCACTTGTGGTGGCTTTTTTTTTTTTTTTAAGCCAGCAGTTCAAAAGGGTTTTAGTCTTGTTTGCTGAATCCTACCCAGCTAGCATATCAGCCCTTCCACTGGGAATGATAGAGATAGCAAATCATAATGCAATGGGCATGTTTTCTGAAGCACCATCTGATTTGTATAGGAATATCAGCAATTCATTCTCAAAAAGATCACATACCTCTGTAACAAATGTTCAAACTGAAAAATTGATTGAACTGTCAGGAGACTCTGCTTTCCTATGTGGAGTCCATTAGCACTGCAGACCTGCCTCCTCCATGCACTCTGCTGTCTCCAAAGGGTACGTAGAGAACTGACCTCAATCAAAATCAGAAAATCTACTGTGGTTTGTTTATGGTAGTCATTAATTGGGTTTTAAGACCCTCAGAGTATTTCTTTCCTTTGGAGAATGAGATCAAAAGACTGCATTCTTTCTTGGAAATCTTCCCATCTCTGAAGGGGGGAGTTAATGAGAGGTCCTGAGCATGGGTTGAGAAGGACTGGAGTGGCTGCGCAGCAGCAGATAAGGTTGCTCTCTTATACTGTCTAAGAGAGTATATACAGCTTGCATTTTGGCACACTGTAGCTTCTGTATACTACTATGGGCCAAGTAGTGTAAAATAGTTGTTATGGAGTCATAACTGTTCCTGTTGTGAATCAGAACTATTTTTGTCAGATTATAAACTTGTGTTTATTTAGGAGAAATAGAATCATCAACTACAAACAAAAGGTTGCATAGTATACTTATATCTCTAATCTTGCTATTAAGAGGAGCTTAATTAAATAAAGTGCTGTGTGATTTATTGAAATAGCCCAAATAACTCCGTGCAGCTTCCTCTTGAAATTCCAAAACCACACTGTGCTAATGCAGCTAATGCAAAGTCCATCATTATGCCACCTGTTTGTGATCTGTAAGGCCTATTAAGCCTATTTATCATTCAGCTGGTAAGGAGCAGAGATGAAAGAATGACATTAGAATCATTTTCACAGAGTAAAATGGTATTGGATTGCATAAATCAATGCTAGTAGTCCTTTTCAGTCAAAGAGGCAGCAATTGATTGTGTATCTCCAAAAAACATTGGGAGGTGAGACAAGTACGGTGGCATTTTTCTCTTTTCTAAGTGAGCAAAAGTGCCACTTGATTTCTGTATCTTTTTCCTCAGAATTTATGCAAGGCCACCTGTGATCAGTGTGAAAATAACAATGTCTTTAGAAATGTCTCTTTCTGTGTTAGTCGGTTGGTTCAAATGCCAGCGCTTTTCCTGATACGGGAATCCTCCAGGTCTGAATGTGCTATGAAAAGTAGCATCAGAGAAGCATGAAATGATTAGGAAGAGCCAATTTAAGTTTCAGAAAAGTTTGTTCTTAAACACCACAAAACTCAAAGATGAAGAGAGCAGATTGAATTTTTGTTTTAGTCCATGTTTCCATTAAAATGACTTCAGTGAACTGAAGTTCATTTTGCCAGGCTGAGATGTTGTTTCCCTCGGTGTTTGTTACCTCTCTGTGTTCAGCAAATTGGCACCAAACGAGTGGGCAGCCACCTCAGTTTTCTGTTACATCAGTGATGGTCAGCAGAGTTGCATTAGAGCTGAGATTTGTAGGCATCCTGGGAAGATTTTTGGTCCTTGTACCCAAATCAGCGGTCTCTGCTGAGCTTTGAAGGCATTTGCTGTAACTTTGCTGTTGATGCAGATGCCAGCATGGCTAGCTTGCTGTGATGGAGTTCCCGTCACTGTAGTGAGATAGACAGGAAGTTTAATGCTCTGTTTTTGTTTAAATAACAGGAATTCCGCTATAATACTGGATGAGGAGTAATCCTTGCTCCTACTTAAGCTGACCCTGTTAGTTTTGCCAGTTAGTTCTTGGGGGGAAACAAACAAACAAATATAAAGACTTAACGGGATTTCTCACCAGTTCTTTGTATGAAGGGCAGCATGGCAAACTGCTCAGTTATTTTTGGCAGTTAGCATAACTCTGCTTTTTAAAAGCTTGTTGTAGTAACTAAGGCTCTGTGAGAGTACTTGGTTTTTCCACACACCTCTCTGTTTAATGTTTTCATATTGTTGCTTTTATTATAAACTCTCCAGGGAATATATCTCTGCCAAACCAGTTTATATCCTTGGCATACTTTCTGCCTGTATGGTTCTTGCCAGATCCATGCGCTCTTCTCTGACAACCATCACAGTTTAAGAAAGGTGTGTGAGTTTCTTTCTAGTATTCCAATGCGTTTTACCATTTTGACACTTGAAAGAGGGAAGAAAAAAACAAGAAAGAAAGAAAAGCAGAGGTTGGTGATCTGATTAAAGGTCTTAAGCATATTATAGCTAATTCTTGTTTTGGCACCACCAGAAGCAGAGATTTGAACCATGCTGTCATCCTTGCTCATCCCAGGGCACTGCGGGTAGGGACGTTGCCAGCCACATTCCCCAGCAGTGATGACCCAGCACGCTGCTTGTCACACCCTGATATTCCACATCCATTTCCCCCCTGTTTTTGGCTGACAGTGAGCTGCTTTTGGAAAGACTGAGAAGTTTAATACTGGCTACTGCCCCTTGCTGTGATATCGTATGTAAGCAGAGAACTGTTGTGAATGATTTCAGTCTTTCAGAAGAAACACCTGACCATAGAAAGCCTCTTTTAGTAAGTGCTGCACGTCTGTATGGAATGAACACCCATGAGGTATGGACTTGGACGTTTTAATGGTGAATATTGATACAGTGGGACTGTCTGAACTATTGGAGGTATTGATCATGCTTAAACAGTCAGGCTACTTTTCTGTCATGGGGATTAATACACAGTGAAGGACTCCAGGAATTTTTGATCAGTTACGCTGTAGCTGTTGTAAGATAACAGTACCACAGTCCTGTCAGGTCTACAATATATCCTTCTAACCACTGGGGCTCTTTAGTTTCCAAAGAGAAGGATTAATGGGGGGAAAGATAAAGGTTGCTTGTGTCTAGTTTAGTGCAATCACAATTAGCTGCATCAAATCTTCCACACACCAAGACACACGGGAAATGTATGATGCCAAGGGGTAGCATCCATAGACTGTATCTTTTTTTTCTTTGTCAGTAATCGAATTTAATGTGTTGTATTGTCATTTGATGGTGAATGGGTAGTGATCATATCCTGACAGAGTAGAAGAGAAGCTAAGTTCATTGGGCTGCATCTTGTTTGCACTTGACAGGGATCATACCAAATATCATTGCTTCTTCCAGACAGAGATGACAGAATTGTGCAACTAGGAAAGATGTATGTTTTCTAAAATACAAATGCTTAAGGTTAACAGCAGATTTCACCACTGACCGACCCATCGCTTTTGGATGTGTCAACTTTAAGAGAGAGAGGCTGGGACAGTAAAGCTGACAAGGAGGGGTGGTATCTCCTGCACTCTCCCTTCTCAGTAGGCACTCCCCAACTGCCAGTTGTTATTTAGAAAATAAATTTGTGAATGTAATCCCTGGAGGAAAGAAAAAGGAAGTGGGGGAGGAGCAAACCCATGTTAAGCTTCACATAATTATACTTACAAACATTTCAAGGCAAATTTTAACCAGATGTCCTCTTTGAGGACAGTAACAGATGTTTCTCTTTGGACTACAAAGTGACCATTAAATGAAGTACGTTAGCATTTAATGGATCTTTTTGCTAACATATCTACTACCGTTAGCTGGACTGATCCTGTACTGCTAGAGGAGGACAAGCTGTTTCACTCCTAAAACGGACCAAATCAGTACTGAGTACAGCATCAGGAGGATGATATAATTATGCTAAAGCAATCAATATACCTGATGTCAGACTAACACAATGTTCTGAGCTGAGAAAGAAATGATTTCCTTGACTGTGTTGTTTATAAATCTCTATCTCAGATGTGACAAATAATTTTTTCTAATTTTTTTCAAAGTGCAAGCTGCATAACCCTGGAGTTGTATCAAACATGTCTGAAGTACTCTTTTCCTCTTCATCCAGCTGTTAAATGCAACTGATAGATTATTCAAGCACCCCTCTTGCAAATGCTTTTCTTCTGACTTGCTCTAGAAATTGTATGGCTGAAAGTGGGAGAAGTATTGCTTCAGGCTGTGATCCAGCAGAGAGCTTCCTACTGAACATCACCCTGAGATGAGGAATAGGTGGTTCTACAGGGAGAGCTAAAGAAATCTGTTTTCTTGTTTTCATAGCAGGAAATTCAGTTCTCTCAGATACTCTAGTTAACTAGAGTTTTCAGCATTTGTTTTTCTGTAACTCCTTCTAAAACTATAGACATTGAAGAGAACCATAAATGTATGCCATCTAAATCTTTATTTCAGATTCATAGTAACATGAGAAAACTATGTTGAATTATCAGTGGTGTGACAGATCTTGTCTGGTATTTCACCTTCCATGGCCACTTTTACATGACACGTATTTTAATCTCTAAGTACTTCTGTATTATAGGTTATATAGGCAGTGTTACACTGAAACCAGTTCTTATACATGACCTCATGACAACAGAGCACTCTTCCATATTAAAGAAAAAAAGAACAAAAAAGGATCGAGTACTTAGTAGTTTCTTGCATATGGTGAAAGCTTATTGAATGTCATTAGATGGGTCTGGGCTAACAGGGAGTTAGAACCATATGTTTCAGCCTCTCTGACAGAAACATTTTTTATCATCATTTCAGCTTCTTGATAGCTACCTCAGTGCTTTCTAGGAATGTCCCGAGACAAAAACCAGGCTGTAACTAAATTTCAACTGTCTTCATGTTATTAAAATATCTGAAAATTACTACCAGTACAGATTACATGTAACAAACTCAGATGCAGCTGAATGGGAAAAGCTGCGCAGTGTTAATGACAGATGTTGGTGTACAACACCACTTACTCTGCAGTTCAATGCCTTTTTTTCACCTCGGTGCCCAAGGGATCCAGAAGTGTCCCAGATTGCTGTAGTCTTCCCTGCTGGGATGATGCTGGCGTTTATGTTAACCATTTTGAAATTTACTTTTTTCCTTGAAGTGTGACACACTTGAAACCTGAAGTCAGCATGTATGAGAAAGTAGTGCTTTTCAAGTTCTTATATGCAGGTTCTGTTATATGAAATCATCCAGTTTTAAACTGAGACCACATAATAGATAAAATAGTTGTGTGGGTTAAACTTAATTGGAGTAAAATGGTTATTTTATTTCAATGCAGCCTTTAGCACAGAATATGCTTATTTTTAATATATAGACTAATGCTTTTCTGTTTATGTAATTGTGCTTCTGTTGAATCAAGGCTTACGGTTACTGACTGGAATGAATGCTAAAATGGTTTGTTTATTGTTACAGCAGAACTGCTGATGTTGTAACGGGATCAGAAGTAGAAATATTAAATAATGCAGAAGAAAATATTGTAGGTATTTCTAAATGTGAGTTGATAAAAATGTAAATGGAACCCAAGTACTGTTTATTTCAGTATCAGTTTCTGGACAACTAGCTTTATAATGCAACTCCCCCAAAATAAGAACATTCTTTGCACTGTTTGTATAACATGCCACTTTTCTAGTTTAGACAAATAAAGATGGTTTTATGCGGGAAGCTTCTTCCTGCATTTGGCCCTAAATGCATCCTGTATTTCAGCTGTGGTCACAACTAATCGGTGCTATGATGCTCAATGGGAATTGGGCCCTGTCAGGTCTGCTACTCCTTGTAGATGGGCATGACAAAACAAGTTTATTAGCCTAATAAAAGTGCTCAGCAAGTATAGGTTTGCAGACATCGATGTCATTTCTCTTACTTATATTATGTGTTCTCTCTCTGAAAACTTAATGTAGAATGTTTAGTTATTTACAATTGTTGAAGGAATGCTAGAGGTATTTAGGAAAATTTGAGAAATTCAGAGGATCATGAGGGCTAAGTAGGTGAGAAGAGAATGAAAGGCAAGTACACGAGTGTTGGTGAAGTTCATCTGTGCTGGTGGAAGAGGGTACAAATTGAAATAGACAATATAATTTCAATACGTGCAGGTTTCTGCTTGCAGTCTATTGCTGTGGTTTCTCTGGAGGGGAAGAGTGGTGGGAGCTCAAATATCAGCAGAAGGATGCTTCTCCTCTGGGTAGTTTGATCTCCAAACAGAGAAGGATAAGAGAGAACCATTTCATGACCACATCTACAGTGCAGCTCTATTAGATGTGAGTAGCTGGATAACACTGCCAAGCAAGTTTCCCTGCTTTAGAAATAAAATTTCAAGCCCTGTGCTATGAAGGAAGATTTCTTGTGCCAAACAGATTGAGATACAATTTAAGAAAGTGTGCATATTATAGTGTAACCCATAAAGCACTGCCAAGGTCAGTGAGTGATTTGCTGTGTAACTGTCAGCTATAGAAGTCTGAAGTTGCCTGAAGGCTGGTTTGACTTAGGCATGCAAGTTTTCTCCAAACATGACAAAACTGCAACTTCCTGAGTTGTCTTTCCTTTGTACAATTTTATTTTCAATATAATTATACAGTTTCACCCTTCTACACCTGGCAAAGCTGCTATTGTGTGCATGTCTAATCACGTATATCCAGTCACCAATGAAAGTACTCAAGAATGATTTCCAGTTTATTGAAATGTTCCACAGAGCCAATTTTGCCTTCTGGTTTTCATCTGCATTTCACAGAGAAGAATCTTGAGGAAGTGATCCAATATCTTATAAGGTTAGGTTATACAGTCCAGCTTTGTGCTTGTAGCTGAAAGAACAACGTAAAGATTCAAATCACTTTTCTTAAATTAAGTGGCCCAAGAGTTCCTAAATTTTACAGTAGAGAAAAAGAACGGAGTCTTTTTCAGGAACAACTTAAGGGAAAGGAGGGAAGAAAATTTAACCTTGGAGATATCTAAATTATGTATAAGCATATTTACATACTTAAAAAAAAAAAGAACACAACAGAACAACACTGCCACTAATCTATTTAAATTGTGGATCTTTGTATCTACAAAGTTGGTATTCTTTCCACGAACACCTATTCGTGTAGGTGATCTTAATACTGCAGCTAACTCATCTTATTTAAACATTTCTTTGCATTTGAAGTTGAAAAACTAACTCATAAATCAAGTAGGTGTATTCTTACAGGTCTTCAGAAATGTGGCAGGGTAGATACGTAAATTTTTAACTGCTAGTTGCTGAATGTGCTGAAGCAGACATGTCCAAAGGTGTGATCAGAAACACCTGTGTGAGTCTTTTTTCTATTGCAAGTGTCTCCAATTACATGAAATGCTCATGTTAGATCCTCAGCTGGTTTTAAAAGGCTTAACAAATAAACCAGGTGAGGATGTGGTCCTGAAAGCACAGCATGATTAATTATAGGGAAAACTGTCATTAACTTCATGTGGGATGGTATGCCTAAGTTAAAAGTGTGGATTCAGTGCTATGGTGAACTGGACAAGAGCTTTGGAATTTTATCTGTAGATGTGCAAACAAAGGTTTCCTCTTTGGAGAATGATCCTATTTCGACCACAAAAGTATCGAGGTACTGATAATCAGATGTGTGTATTCATAAAGCATTTCCTTGGAACTTAAAGTAATGGGGAAATTAAATCCTTCACTTTCTCCTTATCCTCTGTACCTATTTTTCTAAAAACTTTTCAAGTCGGATAAGCATATCCAGTGGAAAGTACCCCTGCCCAGGGCAGTCGTGTTGGAACTTGATGACCTTTGAGGTCTCTTCCAACCCAAGCCATTCTATGACTCTCTGATACGTCTAGGATTTCAGTACCAATTAGCTGCGTTATGGGCAGCATGGCAGAACTGGCTTTATTTTTTCATTATTGTTTAGTTATACTGATCCATGTAAGTTTCAAGACCTTCAAATTTTGAAGGTATGTTTCTTATTTCTCTTGTACTTCATGAATGAGGAAACTACCAAATAAAAATGAATGTAGTATTTACAATTTAGCCTCCATGGCATTGAAAGTTCTCTCAGCTCTGTAGTACCTATTTTCCGTAACCCATAAATACCTTTTACATAAATTATCTGCACCTGTTGTTGTTAATTCCATTCTTGCTGAACCACCGTATGTAACACTTAAATTTTTGTCAGTTGTGATTCTGAAATTTGTCATATCCAGGTGCTCTCATGTTTTGATATTCAGTTGTTAAACATTATCCATACAGTAATTATAGTTGGGGCTGATGTTACCAAAATCACTCATTAAGATTTAAAAAGGCCTCATCTCTTCAGTTACAGAAAGCTCTGTCATACTCAACCACGTAGCTTGAAAATGTTCAGAGTAGGAACTGCAGTTGGGTACATGTAAATAGGAATGCAGCAGTGTCTTGCACACCATGGAAAATGAATCGAGGATTTAAGGATTCTGAACTCTGATATGGATCCTCATTTTCACTTCCCCAAGAACTGAGCTGCACAGCTTAACTGGGTTTCCTTGCTCCTCGTTTCTACAATTTATTCTCTGCTGTTGGAGCAGGCTACAGGTAAGAAGTAATGTTCATTCCTGGTGTTATTTAGAACTGTTGGCATGTCCCACACATCTCTATGCTGTTGTTTCTTTGGAAGATAGCTGGAGTTGATGAAAATTATAGAAGGAAAATCACAGTCCACGGCAATAAAGGTCAAAGAGGAAAAAATCTGACAGTTCACAGAAAATGAATAACAAAATATTTTTTTTATATGTAATATCCTGTTAGAGACTGATTTAATAAATCTCAATAGAAACTCTTTATGAAATAATCCCATGTGAATTACCATTTCACTGAAGGAAAAGAATTAATAATCCTTAACTTCAGCTCACATGAGTTGCAAGGCTGGAAAGAACATTTTATTGTATCTATACTAGAAAAAGCAGTGCTTACCTGCTATGGGTTTCAACTAAATGGGTATGAGCAGCTCAGCTGGCCTCTGACCTATTTTGGTCACCTACCCCACCCCCCTGAATCAAACCTGAATGTCTCAGCCATCAAACACCAATCTCTGCTCCTCCACGAAAATTCCTTTTGCCCTATGTTTAAAGCTTTACTCCCTTACAGCTAAAAAGACCATCTGCCTTTAAAAAGCAACTTTACTGAGAGTAAATCTATGCAGCCAAATAAGTATTGTAATTTTTGTACCATACTGATTGGTTGACTGGGAAATTATGCTTTAGAATTACTGCCTTTTTTTTTTTGGTCAGGTCCCATTACCAAATAATTGTGATGGAGCCAATAAAGCTTAGCCACCTATCACAGAGAACTCTGTCAGAGGAAAAATAGATAAAGACATTATTTGTATTTTTTCAAATATTTTGATAACTTTAACTTGGTGGCAATTGGAAATCTGTGGATCTTTCCTTTTCATCTTCATTGGCATATGCATATTATTAAAAAAGGATAGATGCCCACAAGGAGATTCATTTCTGATGCCATGTCCCTTACTGGAAAATCTACAATCTCAGCAACCCGAGGAATTATTGATTTTTGCTTTCTAAGCACTTCAAACCACTTACCTGTAAATCTTATATGTTTTTCTCAGCAAACCAAGTCTTTGAGTTCGATTAAATCACAATCTAGCTTTCAATTTTCTTTCAATAAAGGAAATAAAAGCCTACTTGGAAATGCTTGAAATGATTCTTCAGTTAAGTCACTAAAATCCAGATGGACTTTTTAATAAAATGTTATTGTGTGCTGTTAAAAATGATCCTGTTAAGTTTTATTTTGGACTTTCTACTATAGAACTTCAGTAGATGAAAAGAATCAAGTAGTAGACTCTGGCACTGTCCAACCATTTTGGAAAATAATATGAAATAGCTGTATCTTAATTGATAAGCAAGACTTATAACTATGAATAACTTATTTTAATTGGTTTCTTGTTTTTGTCAAACTTGGAAGTACTACTTGCCTACAGGACTTTGGATAATAATTTCAGAGGCTATGTACCTGAAATTCACTAACACTGAAAGAAAATAAAAATGTCAGTGCACCAATATAGCTCCTAGTATGAGGCTTGAAGCTGCTTTCTGAACCGGCTGGGAGCTGGTAAAGGCTGACAATAATGAGACAGTTACCATAGAATTGAAATCATTTTCATGCTGGCTGCAGAGTTCTGATGTATTTTAATCAGCCAGATATGTAGTGCCCTTCTGGCTGCCTTCAGGATTGTTTTTTTTTTTTTCAGTTCAGAATGAATATATTATAGTGTTCAAATGTAAACGTGGCTGCTACAAATCTTTTGTTACTGTAGTTTGGGAAGGAATTTCAGTACTGCATCCCACGTTGTTAGAATCAATGATACGGCAATGAAAAATATGTATGAAAGTATTTTAAAAAGCCTCTTCAGCAAAATGACATCATTTAAAGCTGGAGATGGTAACAGTTCCCAAACTGCTCTTGTATCATTTTTAAGCAGATGTCATAACTGAGAGCCTTCAAAAGTCCAAGAAATGTATCCATAGCTAAGTTGCACCCTGGGCAATATCTAGCTACACCTGAGTGTTCACAGAAATGAAATGCAGAAGATGTGAAGCCAGAGAATGAAATGTGTTTGTAAGTTTCTAAGTATCCTGCTGTTGAATAGGTTTGAGCATTTCTGGTCTGGGGAATGAACTATTTAATCATGATCGCGGCACAAGTTCTGTTTTGGTTGTTTGTTTTTTCTTTGTTAGTCCCTTTCACTCTGGCATAATAGAACAGTCCCTATGCTTTGAAAGGTGTCTTTTGAAGTAACTTTTCAGCACTGAATAGCAGAGACCTTTAATTGTTTTGTTTTGTTTTCTCTGGTTTTACATCAGTTTCAGTTCCCCTCTCTGTTTCTCCTCATCTTGCTGTTCCACCTCAGCTCTCAGGTGTGATGTAGCACTCCCATGTGAAAGTCAGCAATCACATCAGGAATGACAACCAAGGCAGAAACTTGGGCCAAGAGCTGTGTGTGTTTTGTTTTAATCAACTCCCATTTGGCTCATACCCCATATGAGCAACTAAGACACTCTAAGCTAAGTCTTCTACATCCGTGTTAGTTTGGTAGCGTTCTGCATTAGTTTTTCTTTAGCAAAACAGCTGTATTCAGTGTGAAGCGCTTTTGGGGACTGGTTAAATATTACTTGCACGTGTGCAGGGGCTGCATCCAGCCATGTTGGGAGTGGCACCGCTGTCAGTTGCTCTCCTTGCTGGTTTTGTGGTACAAGTCCCGATTTAACTCAAGAAGAACAAGTTTTCCTTTCTTTCTTTTATTTTGTTTGCTGGTACAGCAAAATATTTGGCTGTTTTAAGTATGATAAAAGAGGGGACTTAACCTTGTGAAGCTCTCATCAAAGCTCACTTCCCCCTTACCTCCTGCGGAACCAAAATACCGTATGAAAAGAAGAGCTCTCGAAAAAACAAGGAGCTTGTGAATGAAGATGTAAGCCTCCATGCTACCGCCTGCAGACCACCCATTCCCAACTACACCGCCTCAACCCACGTCCGGTGCTACAGTGGTGTTTGACTGCCTCCATTGTCCTGCTATACAGGGCGATCATCGTGGCTTGATTTCAGGACTAGGCCTACGCTCGCCGGCAGGAGGTTATTCATGGGCTTTCCCTTACGTAGAATCCCCCCCTAAGCGCGCTTTAGGCGCTGCCCACACCGCCGCGGGGCCTCCCCTGCCAGCCGGAGCGCCCCAGGGCCGGGCCTCGCACCGCCGCCGCTCCCTCCTCAGCCTGCACCGCCATTGGCCGCCAGCAGCCCTCCCCCTTCGCTGCCCGCCCGCCTCCCTCCGCGGGAGGGGCGCGGGCCGGAGAGCGCGGCTCCGGCTCCCCAGGCGTGCGTCTCGCTCGCCGGGCCGCCGCCGCTCTGCCGCCGGGAGAGGAGGAGGAGGAGGAGGAGGCGGCGGTGGCGGCGCCGTGCCCGCCGGTCCCCACCCGCCGGCCGCAGCCGCGCGGGCCGCCCCGGGCAGCGCCTGCTCCATGAGGCGCGGCTGTCGGCTGCCCGCGGGGCGGGGGGGCCGTCGGGAGGCCCCGCCGGAGGATGCCGCCGGGCGCTGTGGCGGCGCGGCCCCCCGGCGGGGCGCGCTCGCTGAGCCCCGCGGCGCTGTCTCGCAGCCTGTCCCGCCTGCGCGAGCACCGCGCCCGTTCGCGGGCCATGCTGGCGCTGGGGGTCACGCAGATGCTGCTGGGCTGCCTCATCGTGGCCGTCAGCTTCGCCGCTCTGGCGCTCACCACCTCGGCCCGCGTCCGCCACTCGTGTCCCTTCTGGGCCGGCTTCTCGGTGAGCGGGTGCGCGCGGCGGGGCGGGTTGGGGGGGGGGAGAATAGGATCAGCGGCACGCGCCCGGCGGCCGTTAAACGCTCCTAACGGTCGCTGCGGGCGCGTGCCGTGGTGCCGCCTCAGCGCTGCGGGCGGGAGCGGGGCCGGGCACGGCACGGCACGGCCAGGTGCGGGACTCCCTTCCGAACCGCGTGAGGGCCATTCCTCTGCCGTAGAGGGGTTCGGCGGCCGCTCGTCACCTGCCGGCAGCGCCGCGTGGAAGTTCGGTCGCGAATCGCGCCCCGTACGCGGCTGCCGCGCCCGGGGGTCGCGGTGTCGGCCCCGAGGCGCGGCGTGCTGCCCGCTGAGCCGCGCTGCGCCGAACGCGACGAGCTGAGTGAGGTAAGCAGCGGTGAGGGGAACGGGCAGCGCTGCGCGGGCTGCGGGCACGGCCTGTAGCCCGAGGAGCCGCGGGGACCCTCTGGCTGGGCTCTGGTAGCATCTGGTTAGCCTCAGTTAAATAGCGGTAATAAATCCCGGTGCGCTTCTCCTCTCGCGTCCCCTCAGCCTGTGCCGGCAGAGCGCTGCCCGTGTGTACCACAGAACGTCACGGCCGTGTGCGGGGCTCCGTGAAAGTTCTGCCGTGAGCGGCGCTTGCGGAGAAACTGCGGATCCTGAGGGCGCTGGAAACGATGTGCGCGCTGTCGGTGAAGATGTACCTCATGCGGTGTAATGCCCCATCGGTAGCGGGTTCTTCTGAGCTCCTGTAACAGCACGGAGAGCTTTCGGCTCTTGAAGTGCTGGTTAGAGAACAGAATCGGTGGGTGAATGGTGCGGGTTCAGCGCTGCTAAGCGCGTGGCAGAGGCGGCGCAGTTTCAGAACCACCTGTTTGTGTGCAGCACATCGCTCACGTTGCTCATTAACTTCTCCCCGTCCCTCAGAGCGGGAGAGCGGTTTGCATTAATTGTTACGATACTTCTGCAGATTTCTCCAGGGTGTTCTGTAATCTTGAGAGGAAACATCAGTTTACGTGGGTAGCCTTGGTTTTGTCATAACCGCGTCCTTTTAATTGTAAGCCCCACAAACTAATATGCCGGCGTTTGTCATGGTGAGGTGTGAATTTTAGATCAGGAATCTGACTGCTCACTTATTAATGTGCTAATAAAACAACGCCACTGAGGCAGGTCTGGTTCCTTATCTCGACAGAGCAAACTGCAGCGTACACAGCTGGCTGTGTGTTCTGGCAAGCACAGCCCTCCCACTGATGCCTTTTTTCCCCCTGATTCCTGCAATATCTGTGAGGCTTTTGGGGGTTATCAGTAGGCTGGAAGATGTGCCGTTTCTCTTCTGATTTTTTTAGATGCCTTCTACTTTCTCTATACACCATAGAGAGGTATGCTTTCTGACTTGATTTCTTGATTGCTACTTGCTCAGCATGGGTAATGGAGAAGAAAGATGTGATTTATGGACATGTGTTGTGAACTGGTAGAAGCCATAGAAAGTAAGGGGAGGGATTGCAAGATTGTTCACTGGAAAGCCTTCCTTCCTTACTCTCTTACACTGTTAGAATGAGGTGGGTATACTTTCTTTCCGAAATTAAAGGCTTTTTAATGAAAAATTCTACCTCAAGAATAAACTATCAAAGAATAAGAAGAAGCATGTTTTTCTCCTACACACTTTTTTCTCAGTCTTGAGAAATAAGGTAAATAAAAAGCACTTTTATTGCACTGTACTTTAGGAATCAAGCACTGTAGAAATAAAGCACTTTTTTATACTATGGTGAGTCCTAAAGAACTTTCAGGGTCTTAGTCTTTAACAAACCTTATTCTAAAAGCCTTTTAGGGGCTTAGTGGATTCTGGTTGTCTTTTCCAGTTATTGTTTAACCCTGGAAATGTATGAGCATTTGCTGAAGCCACAGTAGGTCCTGCCCTGGAACTTAGGGTTGCCTGTGTGGAGCAGTACAGAGTGTTGCCAGACTTTGGAGTAGCTAAGTAGCTTAGTTGAAGTGGGAATTTCCAAGGTCAATAATCCGTTCGTTAGTAGCTGCTGAACTTACCACACCTCTGTTTTAGTTGTGTGCTGCAGCGTTTTGAAGGAATGACTTGTGAATTATCATGCTTAATTGGCTATTCCTGGTTAATTTTTCTACTAATTCCTGTGCCTTTTGGAATCAAAAGACAGAAGAGGTCATGGGGCTGCCTAAGATGTGAGCTGCCTGAAACAATGTATAATAATTGCAGTGGTTTATCTGTATAGAAGTCCTCTCTTGGAAGCAGAATATACCCCTACATTCCCTCTGTTCCACAGGAGTAGCCATACTGCTTTAAAGGAATAGCCTGCAAACGTGACTGTGCTCAGGAATTTATAACCAAACTGTTTACATGTTTAAAGCATCACCACTTCTGTGCAAGCAGTTTCTTAAGATTAAAACTGACCCCAGAGTAAGTCCCCTCAAGTCACAGAGTCAGTCTCTTATAACCAAGGGCCACACCATGGATTTCTAAAAAAAGTGTGTTTGTAGTTCCTTTAAAAGTGTGCAGTGATGTTGTTTGAAACGTAGTCCTCTCCCCAGTATAATTTATTGTCACTGTTGGTGGTTTGTAGGGGTGTGTCAGTGCTTCAGTTCACATACATGCTCCCGCTCAGTCTTTCCGTTGTGGATTGTTCTAAGAGCATACAGACCTGCTTTACTGGGGATAAAATGAGACCAAAAGATGCGCTGTAAGAGCTTAGGAGATACAGTTTGATGATTGTAGGTATTAAGCCTTGGTACCAAATCATAGCTTGTCTGAATTAGCTGCCTGTACAAAATGTATCTAGCGTGGATGCTCTCTTAAGCGCCATTTCCTTTGCAGACAACACGGCAGCGTTCCATTTACTCCTAGTTAGTTCAGCTAGAATCTGTGAAGTCAGTCTGAAAACTCTGTTAGCTGGAGGACGTGCCCTCCCTCGTCGGTCCTGCCCGATAGAAGGGATTCCTGGTACTGCAGTGTGCTGGCTGCACCTGCCTCAGTGCTGCCGTGTGGGCCTGCAGAATGAAGGAGCCAGCTGGGAGGGGGTGTTACTTCTGAGTGTCTCTGAAGTGGTGCTACAGCCTGAGAGCCAATTAACACCTAGCCCACCTTTCAACTTAGTTTCATCTGGGAGAACTGAGGTTATGTGATCCAAGGCATTTGTGTACTGCTAGCCACAGCGGGGTAACTAGCAGCAGTCAGGAGTTTCTCCTCAGAATACACTTGTGGTTAATTTATAGCAGATGTAGGGCTGCTCTGCTGTGTGTACACGATCCAGCACTTGGTATAAAGGGTGAAGTGGTCTTCGCTACAGCAGTAGTGTTGTGCATGTGGATGCTCTTGGTTAGTAAGGAACACTTACAGGCTGTGTAGTGGTTGCATGAAACTATAACTCTGATGTCCTAAAGCAGCTTTGTGAAGTCTTACACTGGCGAATACTTCTCCTGCTTTAATGGGTGCGTGCGTTTGGATAATAATAAATGAAAGCAGTAGGTAGATGTGCTTTAGAAAGTATATCTTCAGATGGCTGTAGAATTATTGTGAATTTATTTCACAGTACTGTGAAAAATACAGAGTAATTCCTTAAATGTAGCGTTAGTGATACACTTGTTTAAGCTTTTCTGATTGGCTGTCATTGGCCATTTGTATATGTGATCTATTGGTATACATTTTCCACCCTGAGCTGTTGTATTTCAAACTGTATTGTAGCCATTTTCACAGTCATAGTTTGCGCGCAGTGTCACCGTTTGGGTATAAATGCAGTGGGTTGTGTGTTCTAAGGATCCTTAGTTTGCTTTCCAAACTTTACAGTATAGCAGCATTGTGAAAGGGATTTTCCCCTCCCCCTCCTTCCTCCTTCTTGCAAACTCCCGCTTTTCAAAATTAACTCTGTGCACAAATGGCACACTTCTTAAAAACCAACAGACAAAAACCCTGAAGTTGTTGGAATTAGAATACCATGCCACAAAGGGTTCAGCCTGTTCTGCGTGTACGAATGGTACTTGCATGTCGACATAGGGCTGCCTGTCTCTCCTTTGGGTGAGGTTTTGAGTTTATAAAGTGTGGTATGTTGCAGAACTAAGTGGCAATAAGTTAGAAACACTTCTGAATTAGTACTCAACTGCTTGTAATGAGATGTTGTTGTTAGACAGACTGTGATAATTTAAAAAAGGAAGAATTTTACAGTACATACTTGTAATTATAAAATTTTACAAATACATACTTGTTTTTTATTGTTGTGTGCAGAAAAAATGAGAAACTTCTTCAGTGTAAGTGCTTCTGAGGCTGTATTGGTTTTGTTTTGTTTTGTTTGTTTCTGGCTGAGAGGAGACAAACTGCATGGTAACTTGTGGAGTTCTGGTCTTTACAGCAGCTTGGTTGAAACACGGGTAGCTGAAGTAGTAAGGCCTGAACAGTACGCCTCAACCCAAAGTGGACCTCGAGACGAACCTCACAACCAAGCGTTACATAACATCAGTATCTGACGGTTAGCAAAATAAGTGTGACCATTAGTGAAATATGTACCTCGGACAGAATGGCTCATTAGCAGGATATTATTTTAGATCAAACATTACAAGGGTGTTATTAACCTTTCCTTGTATAGAAGCAGGACATCAAGGCCTATTACACAAACTTCCTTGGTTCCTCCCTGAGCCCTGGCCAGGCTTGATGTGGAATCCAAAAAGGAGAATGAAACCAGATGTTTCCACCCTTGAAGTTATGTAAACTTATTTATTCAGCAATATAAGAGCTGGAACTGCTTGCAGCGAAGTTGGAGCCCTCACCTGTGGATGGACACATTGCATAGGACCCCCCAGTTGCCAGGAAAGGTTCTCCAGATCCTCGCTGCAACCGGAGCTTCCCCACGAGTGTGGATCTGAGTGGTGGTGCAGTAGTTGGGCAACTGGTGATGAGTCTTTCTTAATCTCTGCAGTTACGTTTGTATTGAAATAATTAGGTGTGTTACCGTGTTTTATTGTTGCTGTGTCATTTCACCTTGTTTTGTTTGTTTTTGCTGTGTTATTTTATTATTCTATTGCTTTAAATGTAAGTAAAGATAAACTCACTGTTTTGACTTGGTGTCTGTACTGACCCCCATCTGTGGGCAAAAAGATAGTTGGATCTGAGTTACAAGCTTAAACTTACAGTGTGTCTGGTTTATACAATGCTATTAGGTGACTTTGCAAGCTTGCCTTCAGTTTTGAATATGAACTTTCATCCTTTCTAAATGCCATCACTGTAAGTAATATGTTTTGCAGAACAAGCAAGTAATATCCTTATTGTACGGTTCTGGTAATCCAGTCACCTATCAGGAGCCCATGTCAGCAAAATTACATTAATGTGAGCACATAATTTACTTAGGAGGGTTTTTTGTTTTTTTTTTTTGCTTTTTTTTTTTTTGCTGTGGTTTGTAGCAGAAAAGAGCATGGCTTAGTGTGAGAGCTTCAGATAAGCCTTCATTGTTGGCAAGATAAGAGCAGGAGCTTCTAAGCTGAATGCATTTCATCCAGAGATACTGAGGGGTAATGAACATGTAACTTCAATGTCACATTTACATTCGCTCTTCACAGAAGCAGTTTGATTTTACTTAGCTGAAAATTGGGGAATGCAGCTTTTTAAAAAGATTTTGTTAGCCACTTGTCCTCCTGTAAACAGCAAGGCTGCTTTCTAGTTAAAAAAAATCAAAACCGGAAGTACTACTTTGGCATTCATAATAAGGAGCTAATGCACAGTGTAACTTATCAATAATAAAAGCAGGTAATTATCTCCTTATCATGCATTCCACTGACTGCAGCTCTAGCAGAGAAGTAAACTGAATGGTTTTCTTCTGTTGCAGCAATAAAAGCATTTGTTGATGAACACTACTAAAATAGGAGGTGTTCAGTTTCTGACTGTAAAAATCATGAAGGACTTCCTAAGCTGTGCCCGTTAATGTAGAGCTGTGAACACCTGGCCAGCACAGCCTGCTGTGCTGTTCTGAAAGTAACACTGGTAGAAAGTGGTTTTATTAAGTATTGAAAGTTGCTGTGGTTCCAACAAATGTTATTTTTCCAAGAGGCAATTTCAGAGTCTTTTGAAAATTTGTGAAAAATGAGATTATAAAAATGAAATGTTGCAGCATTTCTGTGGAGCTAGGAACGTAGTGCTTTTGGAACGTGAGAGGTGAAGGAGGCAAAGGCTCAAGTCCCACGGTTATGTTAGTGTGAAGGGAGCTGAGTCTGTGCTGCACAGCCCCAGGTGGTGCTGATGCCAGGCTGCTGCCTTAGCGCCTCCCACGTTGCCCTGCAATGGGGTTCTGTTTTAGCACTTCGGTTCTGATGTTTGTTATCTTCGAGTCAAAAACACATTTTGAGGAGTCCTAATGAAAGTATGGGATCCTGGGTGAAAAGTGGCAGATTCCTCCTGTACAGAAACACTGGCAGCTGAGTACACGTTCTATCTCTGGCAGGTTGTTGTATCTCTTATAAATGATAAGAATCAGGAAAAAATCAGCCTCTCAAGTCAAATGGATGCCTTTCTACTCTGCCTTTACAGTTACTTTCTGAGAGAGCCACGTTAACTCAAGATGTGTCAGATCTGAATTTTTGGTTTTACAATAGTTTTTAATTGATAGACCTTCATGCAAAAATACATCTTCATTACATGTAAAGAGCAAAAAAGGGTGTCAAAAAAGAGTATCAGAGTTTTAACCACAAATACTGGGCTACATTTTAAAATCAGAGCAAGCAAGCCAGAAAGTACAATAAAATGAAGCAAGCGTGTGTAAAATAACAAGCTTGTATCCTTAAGTCCACATCATGACTGTGTCGGCACGCACAGGAATCTGTGAGAGCTGCATCATGCAGTGTGTGACCCATCTGTGACACTGCCACCACAGCCTGCTGTGTGCATGGGGAGGGCAGCTGGGATGGCTGGGGCCTTCCTTTCCTTCGTAACACTGTGCAGAGCAATTAAAACATTGGCGTCTTTTCCATGTTGCCTATTATGCACGAAGGTAGAAATTGTATTGGCAACAGTTGTCCTTTCAGAAGGACATCAGTGCTGTTGCTATGGGAGGTAGGAGCCAGATTTAATGTATGGGACTAAGTCCTTCGTATAACCAATGCCTCTTTGGTTGTTCTGGTAGAAAAAGAGATGTTAGCCTTTTGAAGAGCTCTTGAATATCTCATGCCTTCTTATAATTTGTATAACAGAGTTTAATCTGGGGTGATAGAATTTAGGAAGTCATTTAAAAATTACTTCCTTTCCTCTCCTTAACGTTTTTTCTTCTTCCTCATGAAGGATCCATCATCAGACAGT
Organism: Gallus gallus; assembly: GCF_016699485.2. NCBI lineage: Eukaryota > Metazoa > Chordata > Aves > Galliformes > Phasianidae > Gallus > Gallus gallus. Next base: position 6,010,779 of record NC_052541.1, on the reverse strand, counting down.
ATTCCAGGTTCCTGTGAAATACCATTACTGTAGGAAATAACTAGCACCCATATTAAAGCACTAGCATCTATTTCTGAGGTTTGTGTTTATTCAGTAAATATGTTCTTAGCTACCTAAGTAGTATATATAGTCAACGCAGTTTTCCCTTTCAGCTTTTAAAAAACTCCTGCTGTGATTTGACAGAATAATTTCTGTTAGTACATAGCATGTATCCTTTGAATGGAAAGGAACCTTTACTGGAAAAGCAATAATGACAGTACAAACAGTAAAAGGTTGTACAGATGGTAAGTAAAACCAACATCAGAATGGCATTTTGAAGTCTCCCAGAGACCATGTGCTCATCTTCCTTAACCAGCATTATGTGCTTATCTTCCTTAATCTAACTTATTGTGAAGAAAGTGTCTGACAGCGAAAGTATCAATCCAAGCATTAGGAAAAGAAGTTGCTGGTGACAACACCCATCAGTTCTTGATGACAGTTGTCTAAAATGTTCAGTCATATCCTTGATTGGTTTGTGAACCCAAAGCAATTGGAAGGAAAGTATGAGGGAGAAAAAACATTTTCTGTTTCTGACATTGAACCTTCCTCAGAAGCAGTACATTTTTGTGTATGGAGCTGGTATTCAGCAATAGACACACTGCACGTGTCCTTCCACTTGACGGCTCCCAATTGTATGCTGGCAGTTTAAAAGGTTACCTTACAGTTTGAATTATTTGGGGTTAATTTGACATTTCTCTGGATCAGCTGTTTTGGTTCCAAAAGTACACAGGTAATTATCTTGCATTGTCTGGTTAATTAACTGATTGTGAAAATCAGGTAAGGTAAGAAGTAATGGGCAAAACAGGAGTCAGTCTGAGAGTGGCAGTTGCTTTTCAATCTTCAGTGTGTCCGCAGGCAACAGTATTTTGTTGGGGAGTGGTGCGTGTTTGTTGGGGTTTTTTTGGTGCTTTGAGTATTTCTTTCCCCATCCATAGCTGAAACAAGTTACATCTGTGAAGTATGAGACTTTTCTCATCTAAATAAGACTACATGTAGTTGAGTTTAATGGCTCTGGAAAATAAGGATGACTTGGATTGTTATTTATTCATTTTGTTTGTTTATCATTAGGTATGTTTAGGAACTGTATGAGAGTCCATACACAGTTCATTTTTTGCACCTATGTGGCTGTAATCAAGGAAAATAATCTGATGCCAAATTGAATTCTTTATTAAATTGCAGTAAAGGACCAAATTCTGAAAAATGAACCTGTTAAGAAATTTGAACCAGAATTTTAAGTTATATTTCCCTAATTCAGGGAGATCTGGAAATAGTTCTTCTAGTATCTAGCTACATTCATTATGTTAGCTACACGATGTCAAAGATACGCCTCCTTTGCCTTTAGTATAAGAGCTTCATGTAGAGTTTTAAGAATATGGACTGAAACAATGTTAGGGGTGTGTATTTTGGAGGAAGCTGAAGCTGTGACCCACGTCAGTTGTTCTGCTGGTAAGTTAATTCTTAAAGCGAGCAGACATCCGATGAAAGTGATGAAAAATGCAAACAGCAATCTCACGAAAGCACTACTTGCTGCAAAAGTGAGTCCTACTTGTTAAAAAGCAGATCTTCAATCACGCATCTTACTTCCTTTGAATTATTTCAGAGGTACCAGAGGGATTTTGTATGTTAGCCATTGACTTTTTCTTTATAGGCAGTCCTACAGTAAGAAACAGAGCAGATGGATGTGAAGTTCTGCCTAACATCGTACGCCACAGAGAGTGCTAAAGGTGAACAGGATATAAAAATCTTATACTTAATGATGCTTTGTGAACTGTTCTGCTTTCTGGAAGCAGAAAATTCAGCTGTCACTGTAATTATATTTGTTAAATGTCCATAAGGAGCCTGCAGCTTAACACTAATGCACAATGATTATATAAATCAGTACATACTCGTGGAAATGAGAGGTTGGTATATATACCTATAATGATGTTCTGGATGGTGTAAAAATAGGAGTTGGTCTGTTTGTTTGTTTTTTGATTGAGGTCAGCCTGAAGAGGATATAAAGCGAACCACTAATTTCTCGAACAGATCTGCGAAAGACTCTATTTGGTTCTAATTAAATTACCAAGCAATGGGCTGCAAAAGGGAAAAGTAGGCTTGTATATTAGAAAAGGTGGAGTCTCTAGCATGAGATAAGGTAACTCATGAAGCTGTTTTAGAAACTGAAGTTATGTCTGTGTCAAGTTACTCAATTTCTCAGAAGCAGGCATCAACCTTTTCATAAGTTCAGTACAAAGCAATCCAATGTATTTGTAGTACAAAAATCAGTGTAGTTGCTGTCTGCTAAAGAAGACTGCTCTTACCTGGGAGAAATGTTTGCTCCCCCAGCTGCCATTTGAAATGCCTGAGGAGTGGGAAGATGAGGGTAAGCTAACAGTGTGTTCTCAGACGGGCTTCACACCTCCTCAGGCCCAAAAGTACTTTCTAAGAAATGTGCTATCTGTTCCTTCTGTGTTTCAACATCTGACTAGTGATGATCTGTTATTTTAGTAAGCTATAAATAGTCTGTACCATTGGCTAACAAGGTTGTACAAATGTGATGAGGGAACTGTAATAATTGTAGTAGTGATGAGTTCTTGACCATCTTTGCCTGAGACCTGAACACTTTTTGGTCTGATGTGTCTGTGTCTTTTTTAAGATGTTAAAGAGACAGTGAAATGACTTCCTTCAGTTACCCAGAGATCAGTTTTTGCTTTAGTGACCCAGCAAGGCTTTAGGGAAAGTATTAACAGATAATGCAAGGAATGTTATAATTCATAATCTAGGATAATAATAGTAGCATTAGTAGATGTATAGCTTTGCATTTTATAATCCTTTGGAATTATGAATATGTAGAAGTAACCTTCTTAAACTTAAAAATAGTTTCTGCACAGCCTTTTTTTGTGGTTGAAATTTCTAAAACATGATGTCAGAACAAAATAGAACTATGTAAGCTGGCAGCTGATATTCTAAGAATGGAATGCTCATGGTATTTTTTTCTACAAATTTAGTTTTTCAGGAGAAAACAGTTTATTGGAAGCTAGAAAATGCTTATTCTTAATTATGTAAAAGTAGTGCATTTTTTTGGCAGTAACTTTCCTGCCTGTGAAGGTGGCAGCTCAGTTCCTGTGCTGAGAAGCGAGGAGCAATGCGCTGCTGCTGTTCCCAGGTTGCCTGTGATTCTAACTCTTGGCCTATACGTATGCCATTCAAAATCAGCTCTGGCATCTTTCCCTTTGATTGGTGACTTTGGATCTAGTCTGTTACTCTTTCTCAAATTAGGATCAGGTATGTTCTGACCCATCTCTTTTATAATCTCTTGCAGTTGTTTATCCATGCCTGTTCTGAAAACCATTATTTCTTCTCCAGTTCTCAGTGGTCATTTGAAAACAGTTTACTACTTCACAGCGATCTTTGATATATTTGAAGGCATCTACTGAGTGTCTCTTTCTATCAGTAAATTAAATTTAATTGTCATTTTCTGTAGACCTCTGATCCTCTCCGTTGCTCTTTTTGATCATGTAGCTCCTTTACTGAAAATGTTGATCAAAGAAAAGTCTCTACAGAATTTTACACAGTAATTCTTGACTACTTGATAGCAATCAGTGGTTAAATATTTTTCACGCATAGCTTTTCAACCAGCTGTATATTTAACACACAGCACCACAGCCAGCAGAAAAAAAAAAAAAAAAAAAAAAACTTCACTGAAAACATTGAAATTGTGATTCATCTTAATAATGATTCTGGCTTAGTTATATGACGAAGACAAAAAAACATTATGGTCATGATGTTTCTGCTAACAGTGGGCAATGACAAGAAGGATTTGATTATTAGGATGTCAGAATTGTTTTCTGCCAATAGAAGGGTCTCCTTTTTCATCAACAGAGATAAAAGGATGACTTTGAGGTGACACATGCTTCTAAGTTTAAGGACACAAAAAGTTCTTAATAGAAAAGAATAAAAGGTAGATAGCAAGCACTATAGAGGAGATGCTTGTGATTACTAAGGTGTTTGGCACTTTTTTCTGAGTTTTAAACTGTTTCCTTTGTTAAGTGGTATAATGGTGCTATGCGGGCTAGCTGGGTGACTTTATGAAGAGTGAATGCAGGGTTACATTTGGAAGCTACAAATAACAAGTGTGATCAGTGACTGCTGGTATAATATCATAGAAGCTGCCAGAAACTAAGACAGTTTTTAAAGAGTGATTGCACATAAATAACATATATTGCACATAAATATACATTCTTTTCATAGGATTTAATCTAATTGTCCAGAAAGTTCTTCACAATTTTTTTCCAGTTGCTAGTCTCAATTGGTCCACAAAAACAGAATCTCCTTGTTCTTATTGAAGTACTTATTTGACAAAAGTCTAAATAATTCATCAAAGCTGAAAAATGGAGATAGACAGCACTCAATGTCAACATTATAATTACATTGCAGCAAAAACAAACAAATGTAAATTAACAAAGCAAGTTTAAGTAACAACTCTAAAAGAACACTATGTTTTGGTTTTTTTTTTTCCATTTCTGTATTGTTTAATCATGGGCACAGGCTTTATTCCCCTCCTTAGGCTCAGATGGTGAGATTTCTGTTTTATTGGTATAAAAATGCATTGTTAGTGCTTCTCTTTTTTCTTTTTTTTTCTCTCCCCTTCTGTCTTCAGACCACCGGCCTGCATGAATTGACCTAGTGGTGTGTGTGACTGTCTGGGCAGCAGCAGTAGCTTAGGAACACCAGCTAGTGCTGATGCCAAAGAACAGTATTGACTTTCATCATTTTTAAATGCCAACTGGCCCTTTAATAGTCTTTCTATATTTAGAGATTCACTGATAATCGCATTTTAACTTCTAGATCTATGTTTCGCATTGATAAAAAAAAAAATTGGGAAACCCAGAAGTCTTTAACTGTAGACAGTGACAAAAGACATTGACAAATGATTTAGGAAAGGGGTGTTGGTAACTATAAATCCAAAACTGAATCCTGGTGGCATCTGGAAATGGAGAGTAAAATGAAACCTTGCTTGCTGCCTATTCACTTTATGTGCATAAGCAAAACTGCCTAAATGTACTAAAGAAGCGATGAAGTGCATTCTTGGAGAAAAATCAGGTGAGAAAAAATCATATTTTCTAAGTGTAATCTCTCATTAATAAATAACAGAGTCTGATAAATATGCAAATATTTTTGAAGTACATAATTTTGAAAGGAAATTAATATTAATTATAGGGAAAACCTTAATTATCAGGAAAAACTTCTTTACAGAAAGGGTGGTTAAGCACTGGAATGGGCTCCCCGGGGAGGTGGTTGAGTCACCATCCCTGGATATATTTAAACACCACTTGGATGTGATGCTCAGGGACATGATTTAGTGGAGGGTTGTTAGAGTTGGGGTAGTATGGTTAGGTTGTGGTTGGACTCGATGATCTTGAAGGTCTTTTCCAACCCGAGCAATTCTATGATTCTGTGATTAGAAATATAAAATAAACCTACTCTGTACGTAAGTAAAAGATCACTAACATATTCTGGTGACAGAAAGCATAAAATCATGGAAACATAGACTCAGAAGGGACTTAACAGATCATCCAGTCTGTCTTTGCTTTAAGATCCATCTGTAACTACAGCATTCCTTGTAAGTTTCACTTACGTATTCTTAAATTTGTGTAATGAAGAAAACGTGGTGGACTGTTGGCCAAATGTTCTGAGAGGTTACCTGTTTCTGTGCTAATATGAGTCTCATGTTATCTATATATGTCCTAGTAAATAACATACATCTTTGCTGCAAGTTAAACCTCTCATTTTTATTTATTTTATTTTTACTCATCCTTGGTGGACGCTAAGCAAATTTTTTTTAGCACCCAAGAATACTTCTGCTATCCTTTACCCTGGTCTAAACCAAACCAGTCTGTCTAACTTATAAATCATGTTCTCCCAGTCTTATGCCAAGTTTATATTAGAACCTGGATTTTTTCTACTAGCTGGGCATATTCAATAAAATATGATGCCTAGGCTTGGCAGTGTAACCTTGCTGAGCCTTTAAGAATGGTCAGAGGGCTATGGCACCTCTCTTGTGAGGAGAAGCTGAGAGAGTTAAGGCTGTTCAAACTGGAGAAGAGGAAGATCTGGGCAGACCTTCTAGCAGCCTTTCTGTACTTGAAGGGATCTACAGGAGAGCTGGGGACTGTAGTGATAGGACAAGGGGTAACGGCTTTAAACTTAAAATAGAATAAATGTAGATGAGATATACGGAAGAAACTATTAACGATGAGGGTGGTGAGACCTTTGCGCCGACTGCCCAGGGAAGCTGTGGGTACCTCATCCCTGGAGCTGTTCAAGGCCCGCTTGTTTGGGGCACTGGGCATTCTGATCTAGTGGGAGGTGTTCCTGCCCATGGCAAGGGATTGGAATGACATGGTCTTTAAGGTCCCTTCCAACTAAGATCATTCTGTGATTCACCATTGCCTATAGCAGAAGAATGTATAGTGTTCTCTTCCTATGTAAAACATTCCTGCTATTTTTTTCCAGGTGCTGTCTGTTTTTTTAATGTTCCTCTGTTACCTTTTTATTTATATTTTGATTACAGGTTAAATTAATCCTCAGTTCCTCTTCTACAGTTTTCTCATTATTTTGGCATTTACTCCTTCTTACACACAGAAGGAAGAATTAATTTCTTCTTGTGTGTCTTATTTTTCCAACACCATTAGAACTTTCTTATTTGCAAGTATCTTTTAATTTCCCATGTTAAATAATTGTTTTAATTTTTCAAGTGTTTTAGCCTATTCTCCCAGCATATCTTCCAACTTTTGGCTATACCTGAATGGTTATCTCAGCGTGCCTTCACATTAATGCATCAGTTCAGATGTATACTTCTGAAATGAACTATGCTGTTATTTCCGCACTTTGCTGTGTTTCACCTTGCGTAGCCCTCTGAACACGTGATCTGCATTTCCTTTGGATAAAACTAAATTGGAAGGCATGCACCAGCAACCTCTCTAATTTTGTTAAGGTGCAAACAGGCGTTTAATCCACGAGCTGGGAACAGAGCTAGCTCTAACTGTAAAACAAACAAACAGAAGAAACTATCAGTACTCTCCTGAAATGTAAATAGTGTGGATGTCAGCTTCTCAGCAGCACTTGTTTGCTCTGGTCCTGTTTGCCCATGCTACTTGTTAATGTAGACTCTGTTCTTAAGCGTACTGTGGTTTAGTAAGCTGTACTATATTGTTCCCATGTAATATTTTTTGGAGTGATATAAGCCCCTAGCTGGTAGCTCGCTCTCTGGATGTTGTTTGTGCCAATTCTTTGTGTTCTGTGGGCTCTGCTTAGTTGAATGAGTGAAATTAATCTCAGTATTCTTTCTCTATTCTTTCTCTATTCTGATTCACACTGCTAGACTGGTCTGATCCTAACTGTCATTTTTGGAGAAAGCCAAAAAAATATCTTTATGGGAACAACAAAAACAAACAAACAAAAACAACAACAACAACAAAAAACAAAACAAAAAAACACGCTAATGAGCTTTTCATGAAAGGAGCTTCCCTATTATCTAATGGACTAGTATTTTCTCTTTGTTATGCTAGAACAAACCTGTCATGTCCTTTTGGAGTTGAAGCCTGTTTTGTATTGCTAGTTGAGTCCTCATGTGATCCTGCCCTCGCTGTCCTGTAGTAATTTTGCTGTCTGCGGTTCATTAGGGCTGCCCTCAGTGGTAAGTGTAAATAAATAGTAAGCTGTCATTGAAATGACTTCTCTTAGAATTGTGTGGATTTGCTACTGAAGAATACTTGGATGTGTTTTCTGATTCAACTTTTTCTTACTTGATCCCCTGAGTAATTACTACACAAGTACTTGGAGAAGAGGACTCTTTCTCTTCTGTTTGTAAAATGCTTCTAAAATAGCTTTATGAATTGGAAGCTCTCACTGTGCAACTTAACTCATGTCTAATTAAACAGAAAAATGAAGGGTTGAATTTCAGAGAATGAATTATATGATTTCCTTTCAGTGCTGGATCTTCCTTTCTTCATCTTGCTTTGCAAATACCAGGCTAGGTGTATATTACAACCAAAGTAAAGGTTTGAAAAGAAAGTAGTTTTTCTTTGGTGGAGTAGGTGGAGATGGAGTTTGGTTGCATGAAAACTAACAAGTGGTAACAGTACATAGAAAGACTGTGAGGAGAGCAGCTGTGATATGAGAGCTTGGAGTTAAGTGAGGACAGATTTCTTGCACCCAGCCAGTACCAGCTACTGGCTTTTGAATGTCCCTGTTATTCTCCAGCGAGACATTTTAAAGCAATTAATAACTTTTTATATGAGTTTATGATCAATGGGATAAGAATAAATCATGGATCTTGGTGCAGAGTGTGTTAACTGCTGAAACACGTGGGCCTGATTTGATACCATGAGCCATCAGAGTAATTGTTTTGGCAGAAGATGACACTTCTTCAAATGCATCTCTGGTGCCTGTGCCCTGCTGAAACTGGTACAGCACCTTGTGAGTGGGCTTAGCGGGGTGTTTTTTTGGCAGATGAAGTTGAATATTGTTGTGTCAATGAATGTAAACCCAGCCTAGGGGTAGCAGATCGCAGAATGGAAGGCTTCTGTTCTTAGACCAGATCAGAAGCCTGTGGAAATCATCAGATTTCTGTCCCGAATCTGCATCTTCTGGTATGCTAGCTCTCATTGAACTCTTCTTTCAGTAGAGTCTGCTGTCTCCGGTTATCTGCAGCCCTACTTAAACTTCTCTCTCAGCTGACTATTGAGAGACGGACTGAAGCCTTCCCTTGGGCCTGTCTCTTACAGGGGTGTCACTGGGCATGGCAGCTGGCCAGCTCTGCCCTCCCACCTGCCTTTTTCTCCTTAGGGGGGGAGGGTATAGCTTCCTCCTCAGGTAAGAGCAAACCAAGCTCAATAGACACTCTCCACTTAGCAAAAAGCATGTCTGTTGGAACAATGCCAGAAAGTGCCATGTAGCTGGGAAAAGAAAGATTAGTGATTCTAGTAAAGTCACAACTGCTGTGGCTACTGATTATTTTTTGACATTTGCTTTTTATATTTGAAATAAAATTGAGTTAAAAAATTAAAATTCTGTCTATAAAGCTAAATGTTAATTGTTCTGAAAGTTACATGCTGGTACCTGTGATGAGAAGAGTGCTTTGGCATATGACTGTGAGTGAGTGGAAGGAGCTGTTCTCTTGCATTACTAATGTATTAGCAATGTATGAATCAGAGAATTACGAGGTTCTGTTTCTGAGTTGAGATTTTGTCCCTGGTTGTCAGTGTTTTAAAAGTTGAGTGTAAGATGAGGTAGGTATGTTAATGTTCTTCAGGAGATTGCAGGTAACATTCCTAGGCTTTCTTGAAAAACAGAAAACTTAAAACTGAAGCAAGCTAACATTCCACAGACTACAGATGCCATCTGCATTCCTGAAATCTTGGATATTAAACGCCAGCTTGTAATGGGCATCCAGCACTGAGGGGGCAGGACACAAACTGTTGTTATTGGTTTCAGAGCTATTTGCAGAATTTCAGGAGAATGTTGGAAATCGGTATTCTTGGAATTTAATTTGCGACGGAGAGGATTCTCTTGATGTTACAAATACTACATTGCACATTCCAATTAAAGGACAGTAGGCTGTGTGTCATGCTTGAATTCATTTTATTGGGGGAAGGTGCTGTTTGCAGATTGTGTTGGATTTTACTTATCCTTCTTATCACAAATTACACTGGCTTAAACTTCAGGAGTGAAAGGCTTTACTTAATAATTACACCTTTGATTTGTATGGAATTGCTGTTCAGGGGCAGAATCCTGTGGTTGGTAGCTACGTCTCGTGTAAGCAGACTCTGTCTGTCTGTTAAAATAGTACGTGCTTATGAAAAAATAAATCTCCGTAGACATGTGAGCTCCAATCTGCGTTTTTCTTTTCATCTACTGCATAATGTAGTTGCAAGTTAATGGTTTGGTTTCCAGAGTATTAAATAATCAGATATCAGTACAGTTATGTGTTAAAATGAAATATGAACAGCATTCAGTTTAACTTCTGTGAAAGATTATGAATAAAATCGGGATATGTTGTAGAGCTTTTTTGATTTTGTCTTTCTTTCAGATTACTCAGTGAAAGCAGTGTGCACAAACTATTTTGAAGTGACATCCTCTTTGTATCTTCTGCTATTTCCGTGGCCATGTAGCTCTGGAAATCAGCAGTGTGTTTCTTGTCCTCTCTATTTACTACCTGAATTTCTTTCCAAGTTAACTGCTTTCTTCAGAGTTGGCCTAATTGGGTTATCTTCATTCCAGGTTAGAGGTTTCCTGCATATAGTTTGTCTTTTGTGGTAAAAATTAGATTGTGCTTGTGTGTATATTGGTTCAAAATATTTCACTTGAGAATTAATTAATCAGTGTTAAAGGCATGATGGTGGTTATTTTGGTGGTCCTGGTTGTTTTTTTTTGTTTGTTTGTTTTATCTATTTATGTATTTATTTTCAGTGGGCCATTTGGAACATTGGAGATAGAGAAAATAGTCTTGTATTCTACCTTTGATTTCTGGCATATGTTCTTAGGAACCTTTCGAAGAGGAAATTAGCCAAAAGTGTTGTGAATTTTGCTGTGTAGCTAATATAAGTGGTGACCTAGTGACCTGCAGAATATGCAGCAGACACCCTAGTTTGCAGCTTACGGTGCTTTATTATAATTAGGGAAATATTTAAGTAGCTTTAGGAGTCTGCCCTTCTTAACTGACTGTATTATTAAAGTATCAAGAATCATTACTAGCAATAATATTGTATCAAAGTTCAAGAGCATGTGCTTCTAGGTATTGACTTCTGAGTATTGGCTACTGGTACTTTACAATGTTCTTCAAAAATATATATAAAAACTGTTGGGCTTTAATCTCTTCAGGTAGTCCCTCAAGTTTAACACTGTGTTCATCCAGAACAAAAGCAATTAGGTATTAACAGAGATTGAAACAATGTATACATTAATATTTATTCTACAATTTAGCCATATTTCCATATGAAATATGAATTCTCATAATATAGCAAGTAAAGCAAAACAGATTAGTTTGGAAAAAAAAAAACATGAACTAATCTGTTTACCATACCACAATTTATTCAATCTCTGTATGTTGTGGCCAGAAATCTTGACATGTGTTGTGTTTATTACCACAGCTTCCTTGCCTAGAAGATCCTACGTGCTTTGTTTTCCTTGAGTCAAAACATAATGTAATGACAAAAGAATACACTCTTGTCTGGTATTCCTATTCTCATCAAATTAACTATTTCTTCAAAAAAGACATGTTAGTATCTTCTTATATTCTAAATTTATTTAAGATTTTGGGGGCTGTTCTTGAGGGTATCTATCAATCTGTGATCTGAATATTAATATCTGCATTTATGTTTTATAAGAATGTACTAGGTCAATCTTCTGAATCTTGCTTAGCATGTGACCTTAGCAGATTGTATGTAGGTGCTTTAAATACCTCTTAAGGGATTATCCTAGGATTTATAAATTCTTTCTGCCAGTGGGCTACTTTAAATTTAAATTAAACATCCTAAAAAATACCCATCCCCACCATGCCCACTGACCAAGTTTGTTTCATTACATGAGAGGAGAGTGATGGAATTAACTTTGTATTGCACTGATAATAAGAACTCAGTCGTGCTTCATAATGTATTAGCTGTATATCTTAGAGACAAAACTTTAACAATGGCAAAAATATATACATGATTCAGTGACAAGAATTTGGTACTGATTTTGGCTAGTTTATGCACCTCATGATCATTGTGTTGCAGTTATAGATTTAACATAGTAATATTCTTGAAGTAGATGAGTAGACTTGTCAATGCTTTTTAAGTTGTGAACTGTATTGTGTACAGTCATTTGTGCTTCTCACTTCTGCCTTTCTTTGGGTTTAAAATGGCTTGCTTAATGTTTGACAAATCTTTCAAAGAGCTGAACTGAAATTTCCTTGCAGGATCTGTACATATTGCGTGCAGTGAGGTTTGGTTTGGTGCTTACAGGGAGCCAGTGCTTTCCCTTGTTATCAGTAGGATTTGTAGTGTGCCCTCTGTCCTCTGCAGTGCTGTACTTGATCCAGAGATTTTGCTGAAAATTAGCAGCCAAGTTAATTCCAATAAGCAAAGAAATTGCAAAAGAATAACAAAACAGTTTTTTATCAAGTATACCTATTTTCAGAAAGCACTTCTTTTTTGGGACATGAAGAGGTTTTATCATCTCCTTAATTTCTTCTTTAAGATAGTAAACCCAGTAGCTGTCTAACAGTACAGCAAGATCTGTAGTTTTAAAGTGGTGTAAAGGGAGAGCTGAGAAGTCTTTTCTGTGTATCATAGTGAAGGTGGTGATAAATTTCATTTCTTTTTCTCTTTTCCACTTCTCTCTTACCTTCAGAGCTGCTCAGATGCCCTATTCTTAAACTGTGTCGACTTTAAAAGTGTAAAATACTTTCATAAAGCTTTCAGATGGAGGAAATTAGAATTTGTGCAGCCTTTACACATATGACAGTAATGAAGTTCATAATCTGGATTTTAGCATTATTCAACATGTTACAGTCCTTCTGGATCACAATTTATGTATCAGTGTGAGTTTATATGTTTTAAACTTCTTGGTCACTGGCTGCTTGGACACAGGAAGCCCTGACTGAGAGAATCTCAGTGCCCTGTGCTCAGCAGTGGTAAAATGTCTTCTCACACTTAGTTGTCTGAATTGGAGTAAAGATCACAGACTGCAGCGAAGTACAACTCATGAGTTTTTATTTTAATTGGCTTTTCAAGTAGTCCTGTCAGTATAAATGTTCATCTGGGAATACTCCCAAAGAGCTATTGTTTTGTGCTTTCACTTAATAATCTGATAACGAGATGCATGCAAGCTCAAAAGTTTACTGTCTAATTAATTTGTATTTTTTAAGCATGGGTTTTTTTTTTTTTTTTGAATTATTTGGCTCAGAATTATGGCACTGTAAAGCAGAAATGAATCATGTATGTCAAGTTGCAGCTCAGATTTACTCTGCTTTAAGACAGAACCATGGTTTGAACACTGTTTCCTTTAGTAAATATGTTTAAGTTAGGAAGATGCTGCTTTGTGTATTTAATGTGTGTGATTGAGACTTCTGCTGTTTTCCAAACTTGAAGCCTGGGCAGCAGGTTCTGTAGTAGGTTGTATGTCAGAGAGGTCTTGAGGCAACCATGTGGACTTTGACAGGTTGAATGCGATTTGTTACAAAAATGATTAGTTAAGCGTTAACTGATTGGCTGAAAATAATGAACTAAACCTCTCTGAAAAAGTGATGTAGGCAGATTTCTAAGTTGCCTAATGCTGAAGGCAGCTAAGTAAGTCAGCCTTGCAATATTTGCACCAAATAAACTTAATGGCACTGTTTCTGATAGATAAACTGAGAAACTTGACTGCATTGACTAAATGTTCGTGGTGATTATCTGAGAAGCTGCAGGGTCACTAATATATTTTTAAGAAGAGAGGCATTGCAAAATGAAAGTTGTGCAAAATATTTTTAGTTTCTACCTAGTGTTTTGTCACCTGAACTGTTTGAATCTTAAAGCTGCTGTTCCACAAGCAGACAGATGCACAGCCATCTTCATGGCAGCTTTCTAGCTTTAATGAGATAATTTTTTTAACGATATTCTGCTGTGTAGCTGAAAATTTAAGTTATTTTTTATGTCATCAAATGTTTGTTTTTTCTTTTTTTTTCACTGAGCTGTAGAAGAATTTGATGCATTTGGCTGCATTAATTTTATTAGTTGCAGCATTGCTTTTAGTTTTAATGGTCTTTCAAAAATTTGATCATGGTGTCTAATGACATATCTTTTTAAAGACCGTGCAATTCTGCGAAGATTAATGAGTCATTCTTACTTAATTACAGAACTGTGTATTTAAGACAACCGTATGTGCCAGCCCTTCTGTCTTCCATGTCACATTTCCCCAAATCCTCTCTACTGCGGGGGAAAAAAATCCAGCACATCACTGTGATGCATGCTTCTTGTCTTGATAATCTGCTCTCTTTTGCTATTGTTGCTGATTTCTCTTAATATAGACAATAATATTGCAAGTCCAGTGGGTCAGATAAAAGAGCTAGGAGACAAGGAAAGATTTTGCTGCTTTTCCTTCAGTCTTACCATGTATGGGATGCAAGGAACCTACAAAATGATCAATAATATTCAGTAGTACTGTTTCTCATAAGGCTGTCTTGGAATTTGCAGAATTTTTTGAGATCTTTCATTAAAACAAAGACTGTTAAAGTATATTTCTGTTTCTTATGTGTTGTTCAGCTAACCTCAAACTTTACATAAAGAAGATAGACATGTGTAATTAAAAAAAAAAGAGAGAGAGAGAGAGAGAGAGTAAGAATGGTTTACTGATGGAAAAATACATAATGATCTCCAGTGTCATGGAATCATTAAGGTCGGAAAAGGCCAGTAAGATCATCTAGTCCAACTGTCAGCCCATCCCCACCATGCCCACTGACCATGTCCCTCAGTGCCACATCTATGTGTTTCTTGAACACCTCCAAGGCCAGTGACTCTTCTCTGGTCCACGGTTTGTTATTTTATATGCCACTGTGTGACATATAATTAATGATTTGTATAAAAAGAGAACAACTGGACCAAGTAGTGTGATGACATTAGTCTTTTCAGCTCCAGTTTCCTAAGGAATGTTGTCACCATACTGTTGAGTTTCAGGTAATTGATTTTAATGCTCTTGAACTTGTTATGCCATGTTGTGAACTGCATCTTAGAGAGTCTCAGGTAGGGAAAGGTAACACCACTGGATTACTCGTTTTTCTCAGCCTTTACAAGAACATCCTTCCCAAATGCTAGCATATATGGCATTGCAGGAGTGGTGAGCTGGCATGTGTTAAAGAGGAAGGGAAACAATAGCTCGGTAGGGATCTATTGTAACCCTGCTTGCAGAACTGAGAGTCAGTAGGCATTCACATAATCTGTGTCAAAAAAGAAGCTTCTGTCCTGCTGAGCTACGCAAGGTAAAGCAAAGCCCTGAAATACGAACTCATTTGATTTGATAAGGGAGGACTCTGGCAGAGTTCAGTAAATACGTTTAACAGAGATATTTCTTCCACTGCATTGCTATCATCCTTGGCTGAATTAGAGGTGTATCTGGGGTTAAAGCAGCTAAATTAAGTTGCGTTAAAGAAGTTGACAGCCATGCACAGCTTAAGTAATTTGTATGAAATGTGTTACTAAGCAAAATAACAGTTGCTCGTATGTATAGGTAAGATGAAATAAAACAGTCAAATGTGAATTCTGAGAAAGCATTTGAACATGAGTGAGGAGTCTTCTTTTACCACCAAATTTTTGTGGCAATCTTCTCAAGAAGAATGTCGGGATACAGATCAGGAACAGTTCTAGGTAACTGCTGTTGAGATGAATATTAATTTATAAAGTTGTCTGTTCTGAAATAGTTCAGAGAAAGTACAGTATAATTTGTTTATGATAACAAAGTAAAAGCAGAATCTGACATGTGGTATTAGGTGCTCAAAGCACTTCAAAAAGTTTTACAAGTTTGTTAAATTTTGCGGCATTGTGTTAAGATAACTCTTTGCTGAGTCAGTTGGAGAGTGCCTGAAGCATGGGACTTTGAGAGGACCTATGGTAGTGTTAATAGTTGTTGATTTTCCAAATGGAGAAGCCTACTATTTGAAAAAAATTAAAATAAAAAACATCTCTTCAACTTTTTCTTTTGTATTTTCTCCCTTTGATACTGTCTCATCTTTTCTTTGTGCCATTAGACCAGCCAGTAGTTCAAGTGGTGCCTGTAGTTATTGTCTCGCTGTTCATAACCTCATGTATGCAGAAAAGTATATGGCATTATGGTATGTGACGCTAGTTTGGCCAGTGCAAAGTCACACCAAGTTTTCATGCTCTGTGTTGCTAAGGAGAATCTGTACTGTATGGGAACACTTTCACAGAGAGTAGAAAAGAAATTCTGACTTAATGTGGGGTGACGAGATACAGATGAAAGTTCCTTTGTATGCTGAAATTCAAACATGATGGAGAATATAAAGACTTTCTTTACCAACCTTGGGAAACAGAAATAGTTTCACTTGGAGAGTAATTTAATATTTTACTAGAATTTATTGAGAGAATTTTAAAATAAAAAAGATTCCCACCATTTTTTTTGCCCTGATCTACACTCATAGTGACTGAATACTGCATATCAATCATTGCCTTTTGTTCCTAACAGCACTATGATTCTTTAATTTTCAGTTTCCTACTGCTTCTGTGTAGAGTACTTCATGTACCAGAAACTGTGATTAATTGAGGATGTCTATGCCATCTTAGAGATCAAATTGACTTTCAGTTATAACTCCCTGCTTTTGTGTATCCCAGCTCTCTTATAGAAATCTCTTTGATTCCAAAGTCATTTTTTGCAAAAGTGTGTTTTGTTTGGTCTCTGAAATTCTGATCTTGTTATCTAGGCTTGTCTTGCATCACGTGACTGATAAATACAGCGTTTGCTAGTCTGGCTCAGGATAACAGGGCTCTAAACCCATGCAGATACTGTCCATCCCTGATTTTGCTTCTCAACAGCAGCTCAAGTAGCTGAAATGAGTGGAGTTTTTGGGGAATTGCCTGGAGCTTTTAAAGTGACTGTGCAGGATTGAGGCATTTTATGTTTCCTGATGGATCACCAGCACTATGTCAGGGTGCTTCATCAAGGTGGTCGTATTCTCAGTGTAGTGGTTTGACACTCATGTTTTGGTTATTTGTTCTTGTAAAGCTAGTCACTTGATAATCAGCTCTGTCACATATTCAGGCCAATTCAGCACTTGCTGAATTCAGCTCTGCAAAATGCATTTACCTAAAACTAAATACAGATGCCCGTGTGTGCATGAGCACCAATGTGCTATTGTATTGAGACTCATATTTGAGTTGTCTGTAGTCTTGTTTTTATGCTCTTCTACAGTCAAGAGCTGAAGGAGTTTTTTTTTAATTGGTTTAGAGATTGTTTGATGGTTGTTACTTTTCAGTCTGCATTGAGATGATTTCCCTGTGTACTTGTCAGTATGCTGCATAAATAAAGAGAAGTTTAAAAGGAAAAATCTCTCAGGTAAATGTATTGGACAGGTTACTGGTTTTCTGGCTCCCAGCTATTACCAGGTTCCTGTTTCAGTTTGGATCTCTGCTCTCCATACTAGTTTTGTTTTTACTCAGAAAGGATTATACAAGTAGTTGTATATAACTTGCCATACACTTGAGCAACAAGTTTTTGATAAAATGACAAACTTCATTTTACTGGTGTACCTGAAAGTATGGTGTCCTCTATTCTCAGTGATTGTGTATGCTTTTCCTCTTTATTAACACATTACCACAAACATTAAATTTCACTTCAAAATTCAAGTCCAAACAAAAAATTACACAGCTGAAGAAATACCCAGGCCATATGTTTTATAGGTCTGAAATTCTGCTTAACCTACTTCCAAGCTCAGAATTTCCTCCCACTTCTAAATTCTTCTGATTTTAGATATGACCATAATTTTTTTTATATTTTTTTTGATGCAGAAATATTTTCCCTGAAAGCATAAGTTGATTATTTTAGTGGCTGACTTCTTTATAAAAAGAATATTGTTGTTATGGGTAAGTTCTCATGCTACCCTACCTACTGCTCTTGTGATCCCTAAAGAACAGTTCTGATGCATTCATTCTGATGGTAATACCAAGTTACTCTAATATCAGTCAAACAAAGGATTGCTTTTTTCTTTCCTGGAGTTTACATTAAATACATAAAAGCATTATTTTTCTTAGTGTGATAGCTGGGATGTAGTGGGTTTTCCTTGCAAACATTTCTAAGATACTTTCAAAAAGCTTTGATTTACAAGTGGTAATATTACTTAATTGTATTGATGGCTTGCAGATTCATTTTATATTCTTGTAAAATTAAATGGAAGTCATAGATGTCTTGGGGACTTTTTGTAGTTGGATATTATAATTGAGGAGTTTGTAATTCAAATTAAATGCTATTGCTGCTTACTGAAAATGAGAATGAAATATTACTGGGACTCACTGGGGAACTGGAACTCCTTGTGGTAATTGATATGATTTGAGGGATTCTGGGGATCATTACTTCTAAATTCTTGATTTATTTTTATTTTTATGTCTTCCCAAAATTCTTTAATAAATATTCCTTATGGAATATAGAATGAACTTGCAAAAGAGAATTGTAGTAACACATTCCGTAATGTTTTAGGAGTTTTTTCCTTTAGTTAGACAGTACACTTATGGCTGTGTCTGTCATCCACAGATATTTGTATATTCTGAACTTCTGTACTCTGAGATACATTCAGTTCTGACCTATTCTTCTATTCCTTTTGAAATGTGAATAATTTGACAGAAATTATCAAAAGTAAAGGAAATAATTATTTAGTTTAATTAATCATTATTCCCTATCCCTTTATGAGATAACACTTTGATAGTTAAATTCACCTTAAAGACATCACTGTAATTTTCCTTTGATACTCTTGAAGATACATTGACAGAAAATGGAAACCTCACTTTATTTGTATATTTATGTAGAAACATGTTTCACTTGGTTCTAGAGGGAAATATTTAGACTTCTGTTTCTTAGCAGCATAAAGGGGAAGAAAGTTAAGAAATAATTACAAAGGAAAGTTGGAAGGTAGTCATTGTTCTGTACATCCTGTGCACTCTGGTTCTATTACATCCTTGGTAGCAGTGCTGTGAGGTCTTTTCAAGTTGAAAGCTGAACTGAAAGCATGGAAATCTGTTTCATTGTACTGTCACAAAAGTATATCAGCCAGAACAGGCTACACTTTTTCTTGTCATATTGTCTTGGGAAAAGTTTAGATGAGTTTCCCCCAGAGAAGAAGAAAGATTTTACTTCTGGCTACATTTTAATTGCATTATGAAATTAAACAAGCTGATATCCAATGAGAATTGTTGTGGTTAGCCATTACCCAAGTAAATAACCTTCTTTTTGTATTTGCAGGCTTAGAAAGACTGTCTTAAAATAGTACTATACTGTCACCATTACTGACAAAATATCAATAGTGAGTATTCAAACTCACTTTGTTATGAAAAAAAACATTCTTAGGATTTGGAAAAATATTGATGTAGTAAATCTACAAATATTAAAGAAATTATATCAAATTGTAGAATATATTAGAACATTTAGAATTAATACTGGCATTTGTGTCTGCTGTTGGTTTTTATAAGCACAAGTGATGTGAAAAATGAAAACTTTCAATGGGTTTTCTAACTATGTTTGCGAATTGTATTTTGTAATGATACAACTTTGAAGTGGGTATTATTAAGAAACATTTAAAACTAAGGATTGTTAGCTATTTTTCTGCTGTTCTGCTGTTTCATGGTTGTTAGGAATGCTTGAGTTTTATAGTTGATGTCTTCTGTAATATTTTACAGCTACGAGAGGCTGTATCTCATTGGATGCTAAGTTATTTGTTGTTTGTCTTCTTAAATATTGGGAAAAATTAGTGAAATCCATCCATTGCCTACGTGAATCAGTTAGATTCAAAAACAGACCATTTAAGTACAGACTTTAACAGCCACAACTCTTACAGAAGTAGTCCCATGGGAATAAGCCTTTGGTGGCAGCTGGACATACAGGCTTAATATTTATCTTCGCTTTCAGATTTTGCCAGTAGCCATAATGCCCAGCTTACTCTAACCTTCCCTTTAACTAACATAAAGCTAAACAGTGAAATGCTGTTAAAAATACTTGGTAGTCGAGTATTTCAGCAGCACTGGATTGCTAGTTCAGTTCTTGTTAAGTTCTTTTACCCAGAATCCTGGTGTGTCGTTTTCATACCAGCTTTTTAAAACCGCTGTTCTTCCGCAACAAGTTAAAAACGTTTGGGGCAGTAGGGAAGCTGAAAAATGAATTTAATTTAGGTCACTTAGATCAGAAAGTTCAGAACTTTTCTAAGAAAAACATAGAGGCTAATCCCCCTGGAATTTATTGAAGCATTTTTTCTTCCTTCTTCACCAAGTTTCAGTCTCTCTAGGAATGAAGAGGATGTGCCATAGAAAAATCCATGCAGCATGAAACTGATTCATATTTTGAGCATGTCTGCTGTGTGAGGCACGTGTTCTCTGAAAAAGGGTATTAAGAATTAGTGAATCATATTGCACTACAAATTTATGTATATCTGTCTACAAATTCAATATTGTGCAGTTGATTTTATGTGTATGTGGAAATGTAAAACATTGTTTAAAACAAAACAAAAAGAAACACCAAAAGAGGCTTATATGGTGGATGAATTGTGGACATAGGAGGAATAGTGCAATTTGGGAATTCGGGTCTTTGGAGGTGAACTACAAGAAGACATGGGCTTTTACCCTTTCAACTTTCTATCCTATCCTGTTTCTTTAAGCCTTAAAATTGCATACATCTTCTACCTCTCATTTGCAAGCACTCTCTCTTCAACCTCCAGTCTTCATTTCCCCTTAGTTTGCATGAGATCCTTTTGACTTCTACTTCTGGGGCATTTGTTGACAACTATTTTTTTTACTTTTCATGCTCAGTTTATTCTGCTTCCCTTACCTACTCCCCACTGCCCACCCCCTTGCCTTTGTCTGTCTGTTTGCGTTCGGACACTGTTTTGAACTGTCTAAGCCAAGTAGATAGAAGGATAGAAGGTACTGGTTGCATAGACTTCATTTTCACTTCTGCTGTCTGTGCGTTCGACATAACTGCATGGCTGCAGCTCATTAGTTTCTAACTTATAGCCATGGCAACTTTATGTGTACGTACTGCATATACACAGTATGTGTAAGGTTCTTATGTGTGTGTTACGAGTGTCAGAGATTGGCCAATATCAGATTATGCTAGAGCATGTGAGAGACTAGGAAGGTTTCATCTCTGGAATTCTAGTCTAGACCTTGTATGTGTAATTTCAAATGTACAAAGTCTGTTTTGAGCTGGGATCTGTTGGCTACTATGTATAGAAAACCTGACTGAAATGTAAGCTGTGGAAATTACAGGAAATTAGTCTCATGTTTTCAGAATACTGATGGAAGAGAAATAGCACAGATTATAAAACATTGTCTATTAATGCAGCTTTAACATAGGGAGCCTGCTTTTCAGAGTGGTTGGAGTTGATGATCTCTAGAGGTCCCTTCCAACCCCTACAATGCTGTGATTCTTTGATTTTGTGATTTACAGACTACTCTTTACCAGTATACTATTCCCCGTCCTTCCCACCAGCTTGCTTGATATTTGCATTACTTTATTGCTGTTTTTTAAACATTCAGTGCTTTTGATACCTGAAGACTTTGTCAGGATGACTATTGCTGTCATTGCTTTCCCGTCAACTTTATCACTGTGTTCAAAGAAATGCTGCTGGACAGAGCACATTTGAAGAGGTTCATCTCTCATCATTCTGTAGCTTAAAAATAAAGATTTCTCTTCTGAGATGGTAACTCACAATAGTTTTTTTTTTTTTTCCTCTAGTAAGAAGATACTTTTAGAAACAGATTTTACAAGCTAAGTTACCACCCCTTTCTATTATAAACTTGACCTTATTAAGAGGAAGTACGTTTAGAAAAGACAGCTGATGCTTACCTCCTGGAATACCATCCTATTACATTTTTTGATTGGAAAGCTAATTTTCAAAAACATCTGATTTAGGAGTCTAAAAGTATAAGTTACTTTTAAAATACAAGTTAAAGGTGTCAGAATCTTGTTAAAAATCCAGGCATCTTATGCTCCTGCCTTGCTTGATTTTTTTTTTTTTTTTTTTTTTTGGTACGCTGAATGTCTATGCATGTGAAATAGTGGTGCTAGATTCCTTGCAAATAATTGTTAGTCAGCCTTTCTTATTTTCAGTTTAGCCTCTTCTAATGAATAAAATGTCTAAAAACAACTGAAGTGGGGACATACTTTCTTTGATGAAAGTCAGCATGTTACTGTTTTGTTGAGTCTATGGTCAGCCAAGCCACAGTAACACAAGCATTGAGTGTGGGAATTGTATTGGGACGAGAAATCAGTAGTGAAGTTATTGTGATTTCTCAGGAGATACTTAAGAAGGTGTTTTAAAATATCTGTCACTGAGTTCTCAAGAGAGTTAAACAAGTCACATTATTAGAACAGGGAACTGAAAAAAGGTAGGTGAAGCCATCTTAATCTAACCTAAATCAATTCTGTTTCTAGTTTGTCTGAATCACTGTTATGATGATACAGATGTTGCTTCATTAAGGCAAAAAAAAAAAAAACTTACAGGATGGGAAGGAGAATTCTTGAAGCTCTGTTGATTTCATTGTGATTATGGCATGTACGCACTAAGGATTTTCTTTCTCCAAAAGAATTTATTAACGTTCTAAATAATATGCAGGTTGTAAATAGGACACACAAGAATTTATTTGTGTTGCTTAAATAAGCTGAAGTATGTTTTATAATACAGTGAGAATGTAACGCTGATCAGCCTAAAGCAGGTGTTTCCAACATGTGGCACTAGGCGGTGCAGCCCAGCCCATCCTGCAGCCCCTCCCTGCTTCATGCCATCATGGTGGCAGCTCTTCCCCACCAGCGTGCAATCGGCATTGCATGGGCTGAAACCAGGAAATGGGGAGGGCACTGTGCTGTGCTGACTCAAGTCATGGCGAAGAATTTTATGCTAATACTTTGATGAAGTGCCTCAAGGTGAGCTTCATATGTTGACAGGATCAGTATTTGCGTTCTTATGTGTTGTTAGATGCAATTACTACTTTGTATGTGTAGTTGGTGTGCTCTGTTGTATACAGAATCATAGAATCATTTGGGTTGGAACAGATCTCTAAGATCCTTAAGTCCAACTGTTAACCTATCACTGCCAGGTCTACCACTGAATCATGTCCCAGGTTCCCCATCTGCATGTCTTTTAAGTACCTCGAGGGAGCAGTAGCGTGCACGTGGCTGCACCAGCTCTGGTTTGGGTAAGAACAAGACTGTCTATGGAATGGTTGTAATTTTAAAGTTATTTAATTTTTTTATTTAAAAATAAGTGGAAGCCCTGCTAGAAGCACTGAGGCGTCGGCCTCTTGCAGGGCTGGGGAGCACCCTGGGCACTGCTGGCCCTCCTCTTCTCAGGGTGTTGGGGACCCCTTAGAGGAGCACTTCCCTCCCTAGATGGGAGCAGAGTGCCTGTGGCTGCAGCCCTGAGCACTGAAACCTGCTGCCTCCTGCCCTGGCTCCTTGTGGGGCTGCTCCCACTTCCCATGGTTTGAGTGCAGCAGGGAGCTCGCCAGCACCCTGTGAAGGACCCCACTGGATGTCCTGGGGAGCATGACTGAAACTGCGGAGCTGTTGGAGGTTGTTGCTCGAGGGATGGGGGTCCTCTGGGGCGGCAGATGCAGGGCTGTCCTCCTGCCTGCTGAGAATGCTCTCATCTTCAAGGCCCTGCAGCCTCTGGGCCTTCCATCTGCAGCAGCTGACGACATTACAGATCAGCCAGTCGATGAGTGGTGTGGCGACAGGTCTTGTGCTGAGCTCTATGCATTAGAACATGGCATCCCTGTCCAGCCCCAGCTTACAGAGGCAGTGCAGGAAGAGGCTCTCTGATGATCTGACTTCCCATGGATGACAGAGAGCTTCTGGTGCAGGGAGGGCAGCATGGGGTCAAGGGTGCTGTGCTGTTCTCTGAACAGTGTGGTCCACTCCTGTGGCAGGAGACCACCCAATCTGGCCCTTATCTCTGGCCCCACACCCCTGTGCTCAAATGTCAGTGACAGAGGGAATGGAGCGTGTGATGCAATGCCATTGGGGTGGGTGGAGGCGCAATGGTAAAAGTTGGTGGATACCAGCACTGCGATAGGGAAGACAACACATTCTACGTACTGTTCGTCTCCCCACACATGATCATCTAGCATGGCTTCACTGCTGGTGCTGTGCATGAGGAGTTTCTGTCTGTAATGATTCAGTGCCCAAGCGTTCTGGTATTGTTTATGAAAAATCATAAACAATAAATTGCTGTTCAAATGAGTGTGGTGCTGTGCATCAGAAATCAATGTGAATCTGTTGCACAATAAAAAGAACTCTGTGTTTCTAGGATTTTCCCTTTCCCCACTTCCCACTTACACACAGAATGGCTGTGGGTTTTGATTTTGGGAGGTTATGCTTTATTCAGCGCTTGTGCTAGCACTGCCCAAATACTTCATTTAATTAAAATATTCTATTGCATGAAATATCCTATTGCATGCTGCTGAAATCTGTTGCTGGCTGACATCTAAAAAGCCTATATTAGAATTAGAATTGGATTTTTTGTTTTGTTTTGTTATTGCTACTTTTTTTCACCCTTTCTTGATATTTGGCTTAAGTTTTGGTGGCATGTTGCATACCGGATTACACCAGAAGACAACTAAACTTCTGTAGTTGTGAAGTGTTGAGCTCTAAGTGCATGTCAGCACGCTGCCAAAGAACTTGATGCAAAAACAACTCTCAGCTAGATTTTTCTAATAATGTGCATTCTCCTCAATGAGCTTGATGGCTTTCATCACAAAATGGAATGCCATAGCTCATTTTTCTTGCGGTGGCATTGTTGATCTTCAGGGGTGGTTTGAACGTGTTGTTGGAATGATACACTGTTCTACTTCTGTTCTACTTCTAGGTTGTTTGTTGTTTCTTTCCAATTTGAAATAGATTTTCATAAAAGTCACAAGGGTTGTCACACAATAGACTTCTTATGCTTTGTATCTAGCATGTCTAAAATAATGTATTTCAAGTCTTAAATCATAATTAATCAGAACTAAGAATAGAATACTTCAGAGCATTAGTTCTAAATGCAGTACATTATTCTTCAGGCTGTTTGACTTTGTATTGGCATTCACAGTTTGCTACAGACAGGCTGTGTCAGGAGGTGCCGCAGTACGCCCTGCTGTCCGGGACTCTGAGCAGGGAGCACACTGAATGGCACCAGCTCCTGCAGCCTGGTGCATCAGCATTGCCATTCTGTGGCACCCAGGGTGGAGAAGCCCAGGTGGAGGAAGTGAATCCTGATCTTGTCTGAGCCAGAAGCTGTTTGAGATAGGGTTTGATTTGGGTGTAGATGATGAGGAACATTCTTAGTATAGATGTACCCGATCAAACCTATGTCTTTTGTAAAGATAAGGCGAAGTATCAGTGCTGAGTATGTTTCATGTCAGTGAGGTAATGTGAAACTTGGTGTTGTAGTCTATGGAAAAGAGATATTTTTACTTAATGAGGTAAGGACTAGTGTACTAGATAGTTTTCCAGTACTGTCTGTAAAAAGTAAGCAGAAAACCAGAATGACTTGGATTGCTGTTGGGTTGTGCAGATTAGTTTAATTAAAAATAAATTAAAAAAAATCTTTGCTTTTAGTGAAGCCATACTGTATGATGGGTTTGCATTTTTACAGCATAATTTTTCATATTCGGTAAGCATGATATTAGGTCACATGCTATTTTTAGCATGGAATTTTTCAAAATGACAAACTCATGTTTTCATTCCTTGCAATTTTAATTGAAAGTGCATTTGCTGTGCCTTCAGAAAAACAATTAAATAATAAGTAATGAAATATTCTGTGGATACTTGCATGAAGTAAAACCCTGTGTCTAGAATTTATTTTGCTGTACTGCTTAATAAAAGATGAGGACTTCAGGTGGCACAAAAACCTTAAGCTGATCTTTTTATGATTTCTAAAATTAATTGCACTGTCTCGGCTGCAAGCCTCTTTGTTCTGCCAGTGGTCAGGTGCTTCTTGTGGTCTTTACCTGAGGATTACTGTGATGGGTCTGCAACGTGAATCTCCCAAACACCCTTGCATGCTACATGTCCTGTACTCAGTAGAAGTCTTAATTACAGTAATAGGGAGGGGTGAACAGAAAAATCAAAAGCTTTGAAGATTGACTAGTCACACAAAACTTTGCCAAATATAAAGGTCTCATTTAAAGAGTAGCTAGATTTTACCCTTCTCATCTTCCTTGATTAGTACATTTGGAAGAAACAACCTAGTTACGTATACAGTTGTGCTTGAGAACACACATATGACTGTGAAATAGAAGGATTTTATTACTAACTTCTGTTTTTAAAGGTATAGGTAATTATCATTGTTTATATACATCTGTACATATATTAGAAACATAAATGTGTTAGTGTGTTTGAAACATATAGCTCTTGTGACACTTGAAAGCAAGGAATATTAATGGAATGCACTGAGAATATTGGGTTTCTGGTTTCTATCTGAATATTTCTATATGCACATGTACAGAGGAGGGAGGATTAAAAAGTAGAAAGGGAAAATGGAAAATATTTTCAGTGAGGCTCCTTTGAAAAGGAAGATGAAATGAAACTGCAGGTTGGAGTTGGTGTATTTCAGGAGACATTTCTATAGAGTTTAAAAGAAACCTGCCAAATAGAGGAGGTGTAGGCAGCTTGCAGGGTGTTCTAAGGAAAAACTGAATTGGAAGATGGAGGTTTTGATCTTCAACCAATTAATGGAAGGTGAGAGGTAATTTTTACTGCATTTCTTAAAACATCTCTAGAAAGCAAGAAAGAAATAACGATGCCTTTTGCACAAGCATTTTGCTGACCTGGAAGGGTGTGTTTGCAATGGGCTCAAGGAACATGGGACTCGTGGCTGAAATCTGCACCTTCAGATTTACTCAATTCCATTACCCTGTGAAGTTTGCTGTAGCTGTTGTAAAATGTATGAAGCTCAGTTTGAAGCAGAGGTGTCCCTGCATTTTTTTTACTCAGAAGCAGGAAAAGCATCTGAGCATTTTTACAAACCAAACAAACAGTGTAGCAGTTGGCACAAATGGGAAATGTCTCTGCAGTTGGGCCACTGGATAGAGAGGCGTAGGCTTTTAATTACTGTCTTCAGGTGGTAGTTGAGGCACATTAGGCAGCATATGCAGGTGAGAGCTGAAGTGCTGCTGACTGGGTACTGTTAGTAAATATTGAGCATAAGGCTCTAAAACTGTTAGTTTTACATACTCTGTAGCTTTGAATTAATCCTTAAAAATATAGCTGCTCAGCCTGTGTAGTTAGCCTGCACATAGAGGTTTGAAACACTAGGAGGTTGGTAATACTCAAAAAATAAAGATGTTTTCCTAGCTTCAGGGAGTGTGTGTGAATTTATATTTTTAAATCATGTTATGCTGCAATTGATTCGCTGTTATCCTGTCAGGGAGGAAGGTTTAAATACTGCATAGACTTCATGCTAGCGTCCTTGCTACTTGCCATTGAAAGCGTTTCATGCTTTGCTGTATTTTATGTAACAGCTTAACCTTGAGATGCATGTTGAGTTTCTGATACTCAATAAGACTTCTTATTGTTAATATGTAACTGAATTAAGTAGCAATTATGGTTGCTTTTTTCTAAAAACAGAAATTTTAAATTTGAGCAAGAGAAATGCTGGGATTCAGGTATATTCACTCTGCTAATTAACACTAATAAGTTAACTTGATTGGACCTTCTAAAATAATGAGATCCTTTGAGACAAATAACTGAAAAAAATTACACACGTAGTTGGAGATAATGTAAAAGACATGAAATCTGTCTTTATAACTGTTTTATCTGTTTGGAAGACATCATGACATTAAACCTGTGCTTATATTAACTCATCCATCCTTTCTCTCTCTCTCTCTTTCTTTCTTTCTTTATTTTGGCATGTGATATGTTTTTGGATGTGGTGACTACCAGTCTGTTATGCTTACAGTTGCCTCCAAAGGGTGTTTTAGAAAATGTGATAGATGATGTACTGTATACAGTTTTCATTGGAAGTGTGACAAGTGTTGTAGGCAAGATACAGAGACGGCATGCATCTAATACAACCATTTAATATTTTCAGTGACTCTTTCTATCTCTTGTCTGAGTCTGTTCATCCTTAACATTCTTATTATTACACCTGAAGGATGACCCTGTGCCTTAATCAGTAATCACGCTCATTAGAGTACAAGACTTATTACTTCTTGGTTAGCCTTCCTTCATGCACCCTTGTGGCAGTGTGATTAGAAATATAGGCTCACATGATCCCAAGAACTGGAGTTTCTTGTGTGCCGGAGGTATGCAGAAGCAAGTTTGTCTGCATTTGGAAGGTCTTCTACATATGAGGCAAAGAAAATACTGTTATTCTTGATGTTTAGATTGCTTTACGATGCACCTCAGGTTTCATCCCTTGAGGAATTGTGTCAGTAATTGAAAGAGCCATCTTCTCATTTCACTTATCTAAAGCAATTTCAGTCTTCATTCGTATAATTGTTGGCAGAGCCCAGCAGCAAAAATCTGATTAGTGTTTTCCTAATGCTACTGGAAAACAACATTTCTAGAATAATATTCTGTACTGAGTTGATGATACAAGTCAAGATTGGTGTGAAAACAGATTAGGAAAATGCCTAAAGAAATTTATCACAATATTTTCTTTGTCACAGCAGCATAACGGATGTCATAATTCTCTTTGTTAACTGAAACATAAAATGAGAATTCTGGAAGTGATGTCCTCATAGCTGGGTAAGATCTTAGAAACTGCCTTTATAGTGGAAAAAGCATGGAATCTTTTGTTACGGGAGTAGTGTTCACATTTTCAGGCCTTGAAGAAGTTTTACTACAATACAATTACAGAGAATGTAAAATCTACCAATATTTTTCAAAAGGAAATTCAGTAAAAGTTTTTTTTTTTCTTTTTTCTTTTTTTTTTTTTTTGATGGGGGAGGGGATGGAGGGGCAGGGAGAGGAGGGTTTTTATTCTCATAGCAGTCATCCTTGTTACCTGTTGCTTGGACTGCACATTAAAGGTCAAGAATATATTCAGATGAGGAAATATTGTGCAGTGCATACATACAAATTTACCATCGTGGACAAACTGTTTACAATTACACTTATTATGATTTTGTTGTTGTTCACTGCACTTTAATTAAGCTTTGGGTTGCTACCTCAGTAGAACCTGTCTGCTTCAAAGGATCAGCAAGCCATCTGGAGTTAATGTAAGCTATTGTAGAGGTGTTGGATTGCACGTATAGACAGACATTCATTTTTTTCAAGTCCATTGTTTTTAAAATAATTAGTTATTTTATCTTTTATTTTGAAAATCATTAGGCATATGGCGACTGGTTATGCAGAAGCAATAGTGGTGGTGTTATTCAGTGGTAACAGTGCTCTGTGATTCATTCATAAGTCATTCTAGAGGACTGAGATTGCTCAGGGTCTGTGGGGATCCTCATTTAAATTTTAAAGGATTGTCCAAAACTGCAATTGTCACAAAAGCTTCTTATGCACTCTCTTACGTTATCTCAATGGATCTTATTTTGATTTCAAGCTTTTCAACTGTGAAATGGCATGAATTGAAGTAGGTCTTCAGTCCTCTGTTTATTTCAGATTTGTCTGGAGATCTAACAAATTTGAAAGCATGAAGGACTGGTTGCAAACTGCTTTGTTTCCTTTTGGTTTAAATATTTTTATTCCGATGGCTGTCATTAAACTCATTAAACTCATTAAATATATTATGGGGCATTTAAAATAATGCAACAGTGTGTTCAGTGAATGTTTAATAAAAAGCAGGATTTTAAGAATTAAGAATTTTAAGAATTAAGATGTGTTATGAGTCACTGACATATAATCTCTGTACTTACCTTACCCCTGTCCACAGTTTTCCAATACAGTTTGCATTTTGTAATGAAGTTGAACGCAACAGATATGAATTGCTTACAAGAATAATAAATGCAAAGCATATAAGCATTATGTTCATAATTGGAAAATATACTTTTGAATAATATATGTGTCTGCTTCCAGACCTTGATCTTCTCTTTATTTAGAAGGAAAAAATATTTTTTGATAAGTCCTTTTTCTACATATTAGCTAGTGAGTGTACTGCAATTTTATAATCGTTGTTTACTTCTGTAAATAAACTGTAGATGTGAAACAAGCAGGTTTGTGATGGGTATAAAGTATATTTCACAGGAGAAGAAAAATGAAACAATGAAGCCCACCCTGGAGCTTAAAATGAGATCAAAATTGCATGCTCTGAATGCATTCAGGTAGCTGTGTCAATATGTAGGTAATCTTACTGTCCTGTTCATGTGGGCCACCAAGGGATTTTCTCTGCTCCTGTTTCCATGGTAATTAGAATTAGATTAGTTTTAGGTTCACAGTGGGTAAATGAGATGAAGCTGTGGTGCAGTATTTGTTAGACTGGAACATATTGGGTGTTTTTAGAAATTAGCTCGAAGCAACTCTGGAATTGTTGCTTTTTGGTTACTATTGTTTTAGTTGTATTTATCATGCACCGTAAAGTTTGCTTCTGATTAGGCTGTCTGGTGGTATCTGTGTTCTTTGTTTTCATTGTACTGTAGTCTTTAAAGGAGAGTGGTGCCTGGATTCTAGTGATAAAATACATGTTGAGGAGGGAGTTTGCATAAGTGCACAACTATCTATATTGACTGTTCTAACGAATCTTTAGCCTGTGACTGATTTTTTCAGCATTATGCACATGTGGCAGTGTGGTGTGGTTTTCATCAGTATCTATCATTTATGGTGACTTTTTTGAAGGGCCATTCCAAAATCATGCTGCTGTTCTGTATTTGTTCTGCAGTTTTCAGGAATGTACACATGTATGTATATGCATATAGAAATATATATATAAGTGATTATTTTCTTCTAATACTTGTTAATACATTTCCACCACCCTCATCCCAAGAATTTCTTTACCTTTCCTGCTTTCTATGCAATTGAAGTTAAGAATAATATTTCTGGTAGATGATTTGAGGAATAAGTATCCTTTTAGCTAAGTCCTGTGCTGTTACAGTTCTCTCACTTGTAACTTGTATTTCACTTACCATCGTTGGACGCGAATGGATTGCAGATGCTGAAGTGAGTGCTCCTGGTAGTAATGTGTTGCTTCTGAAGCCCCTGAGAACGTGATCTTTGTGACTTTACCCCCACCGTATTTAACACTTGCATTTTGTGTAATAATTATCTGCCTATTTTTGGGGCTGTGAGGGATTTCACAAAAACACCATCCTTAAAGAGAATCTAGCCATTGGTTTTAGTCCTTCTCTAGAACACCTAGGAGTAGCGGTAGAACTAGGCCAAAATACAGTTGGGGATATCAAGACAACTTAATTGTTCAAGTAAAATTGAACTTCAGTTTTCCTGGAATGTTTCAATTGGCAAAATTAAGCTGCAGCAATCTGTACTCTTCTCGAGGAACGAAGGTGGAAGGTGTCAGTGGTTTCAAACACTTCCAAATAGAAACAATTGCTGTAGTGCTTTGCAGGCATAAAGCGCTGGACAATGCTGATAGAAATGTGAGAAGCTCATAGTGACCTCCTTAGGGATAGTGAAATGGGCAGCTTACTGCTTCACCCTTTCCATTCGGCTGCCTTGTGCATCTCACTGTTTGGATTGTTAGTGAATTCTGGTGGTGGGAATTCCATAACTTATCCCTTCTGCAAAGATTGAAATGTGTCAATCATTAGAAAATTATTTTTAGCATCTACCTTAAATTTCTTTTAGTATGAACGAAAACCATTTATTTCTCGTTCTACACTTAATATACTTGAAAAGTAGTTGACTGTTCTCTTTTGAACTATCTTGTATATTTTTGAAATTTATTATATTCCATCTCAGTCTTTGAAATCAACTTGCTTTAACACCTGATCTGGCTATTCTTTAAAAAGATCTATGCAAAATGGAAGGAGTTCGTTCCAAAATGTTAGGAATGTCTGGAGAGTGAAAAAAAAAAAATGATATTTTAAAGTACAGGTCTTTATTTTGCATAAGACACCCATGTCAAAACTATGTTTTAGCCCTTAAGACCTCTAATTTTCCGGAGAAAATAAATAGAAAATAGGAAAATTCTACTAAGTGTTA
Organism: Gallus gallus; assembly: GCF_016699485.2. NCBI lineage: Eukaryota > Metazoa > Chordata > Aves > Galliformes > Phasianidae > Gallus > Gallus gallus. The sequence continues at coordinate 5,978,946 of NC_052541.1, read as the reverse complement.
AAAAACATTTTAGGAGATAATTTTTAGGAGATACAGAGACTTGCAACAACTTAGAAAGTTTGTTCATTGTGCTCCATTTCCAGCACAGCACATTAAATACATTAACAGTATGTTAACATACCCTTGGATTTGCTGTGAAATTTTGGTACTGATGGTTGATGTCCTTAATGTCTTACAAGAAAAAGAGAAAATGAAATCTGAGTTTCTGAAGGTTTTGAGTCCCAAAGCTGTGAAGAGGAAGGACTTACAGTTCCTTAACTGCATCTGAATTCATGTCATTAAGATCAGTTAAAGGTGACTGACAGCTGTATACATTTTTCCTCATTTATAAAAGTATTCCCTTATTTGACACCTCTTACGTTACTATTCTGCACCAGCTTGACAAATCTGCTGCTATGAAATTTTAAAGTTAAGCCTTCCTTCAAGTGTGACAAGTAATATTTTTGCAACCTAGTTTTTTAATCTAGATTGAGATGAAAATTGAAGACTTTTGTGGTAATTGTGCCTGTTTAATATTCTTCTAAATACCGGGTTCTTCACAGCAGCACATCGAGGGATAAGAGACAAATGGGCATCAATTGAAACAGAAGAGTATTGCATATGGAGAGAAAGAAGTTCCCCCATGTGGATAGTGATTTTATTGGTAGGTCCTGGAGCAGACATTCAGACGGTCTTTTGCTTTATACACATTCACATACAGGTTCACAAAACATGCATTTTTGAAAAGGTGTACATATACATCTGTAACGTCTATCTGTGGCCATTGTTAAATTTATTGGGAATCACAGACAATTAATTAATTGAAATTTCTCTTATGTACTTCATTCAATCTTGTCAAAGATTAGAATCATAGAGTTATAGAATCATTTAGGTTGGAAAAGGCCATTAAGATAATAAAGTCTCACCACTAACCTAGCACTACCAAGTAACTGAACTGTGTCCCTAAGTGCCACATCCACACATCTCTTAAATACCTCTAGGGATGGGGACTTCTTCACCTCCCTAGGCAACCTGCTCCAATGCCTAACCAGCCTTTCCATGAAGAAATTCTTTCCGATGTCCAATCTAAACCTGGCACAGCTTGAGGTCATTTCATTGCCACCTGTGACCTGAGAAAAGAGACTGACATCCTCATTACAGCCTCCTTTTGGGTGGTGAGAAAGCAGTCTCAGAAAGAGGTCTACCTTGAGCCTTCTTCAGCCCAAAAATGAAAAAGTACTATTTCATTTGTTTGTAGGTAAAGCTTCTTTTTATGAGCGCTTTGAATGAAGAAAACCACACCACATTCTTTGCTGTTTCAATATTCTCCTCAGTTGATATTCTTTGTCTGTCCCTTAATTAGTTCCTTTGAAACTCCATTAAGCCCTGCTTCTGCAGTTATGCCTTAATTTCCTTGGTTATGCCTTAATTTACTTTGGTTGTTATCTTGTCTATTTTAAGTCACCTGGAAGCACTTATATTTTCTTATGGTATGAAGCTATCTATTATTCTGCAAAATAAAGTGATTGAGGTAGTTTTATCAATTACACCTAACTTGTTAGACAAGTGTTTCCATTTTAATTTTAGTTGTTATTAGAGCTCATTTAAACAGTTGGGATTGGCTTCCCCTCCACCACCCTTGCAGGAATGCACAGTGCTTTTAGTGGCACAGTTAATTTCTCTAAATTAAATATTGTAATATTTCTCTCTCTTTTTTGTCTCTCTAAAAATAGTTTATTTCAGCATATTTGAACTGGTGTACATTTGAATTGACATGTTATATGCATATTGTCCTGTGCTTTGGAAGGAAATGCAGAAGCTACTGATTGTGCTTATTCAGGCAATTTAGGAGCTAAAGATAACCGCAATTTCCTTTATTTGCTATGTCTGGTATCTTAGAAGAAGGCTAAGGAGGAGTTTCCTTCAGTTTTTATGAACAATATGTATGCTTATTTTACTGGTAACTGAATCCATTGCCTGCAGAATTTGTTCAGAGTTTACGAGCTGAGGAACTCTTAAAGTTGCAGAACAGGAGCAGATGACTTGGCATATGGTGTATTATCCTCAACAAGAAACTAGAAATAAGGATAGGTAACAGAGCTTTGAGTTTTGTGTAGCGAATATGCTGTATGTTGGAAAAGCATTGCAGGATCTCAAGTTGTACTAAGAAAAAAGAGAGAATTTGTTTTACTAAACAAACTAATGCTGAAACATCAGTAATTTTACTGTTCCGTAAATTAACCTTGATAGTGTTTCATGGTATTCATTGTAGTTTAAATTGAATTAATGCTTGTATAAATATAATTTTTTGTAGTCCTCCACCTCCATGGTGGAGGTGAAGACTTGTAAAACCAGTGGTGTAAGGTGTATCACGAGAGTGCATCATCTGATCTGTCCCACATTCAAAGTCAGACCCCTCTGAAAATGCTGGAAAACAAACTGCCAAGGGCTTTTTATTTTTTTTTAATGTTGGTTTAAATCCATCTATTGAAATCCCTGTACTAGAAAGTAATTTTACCTTCTGTGTTTGTCCTGCCTCCGTTTGTGCATATTAAAATAAATGCATTTTCTCTGTGCATGAACACAACTTGCTCATAATGGAGTTTTTATACGCATGTTGAAAGGCATTCATACCTAATGTTAGGGCATTTCTAATACTGCAGAAGTCAGGTCTGTTGTATTCTGTTTATTTTTTGCTCTGTGAATCAACAGCACTGTTACAGCTAGCAGGTACATACAGCTGTAGGAATTCTGCAGAAGCTGGCAAATGGATGCTTTTGAACAAAATTCTAGTAACTTTGATTGCATAATTATGATGTGATTGGGCATTTTCATTGTAGCTCAGCAGATAGAAGTTAGGTCCAAGACATTAGATAATGTTACGTGCAGGCTCTGAAATCAAACCCACTGTCAAAGTTTAATAGCTAAGACCAATTTACTATTTGTTTAAGACAGAAAAAAAGCCCGCAGAGCGTAAATACAGTGTATTGATTTTTGAAAAACATGAGAAGATCTATAGATTGCTATGCTGAGCTGCATGTATTTAGGAAGTGCATTTTAGATGCTTGTGTAAAAGAACTCCCTCGCCTTGTACCTGGGCTTCGTGGCCCTTCATCTGGTGAAAAAAACGAGTGTGGATTATGCATACTGTTTCCATTGGCAGAAGCACTGGACGCCATGAATGGTGATTGTAAGGTTTCTTAGATCTCTGAGTTACATACTACTTTTCAAATAATTCATACTTCTGTATATAAAAGAAGTTTTGTTTACCCAAAATTGCCATTGTATATATAAGAAGTAAAAAAGAAAAATAAAGTAAAAATGAAGAGAATACAAAATTTTCATATTGTTACTTCTAAATCTTAGTTGCCTACAAGACCAAGAGAAATCATCTTTAGATCTCTGTTTTAAGAATCACTTGACGTATTCTAATAAGTATTGGTGTGTAGTGTTCCCTGCATGCTTTTTTCCTAATTATGCAGTTGTGTATATGGCAACTTAAAGATGCTTGCCAGTACAGAAAACTAAATTTCAAAGCAAAGTAAAACTTACAGGTAACCACAGTGAAAATGGGGACTGACAGGATTTGGAAAATTGCCATGCAGTATTATTCATGTGAACTCTTATAATGGCAATACTAATGACACAGGTTTTAGTGTCTACCATCAGTGCATGTTGAGAATGTACCAAGTTACTGTGCTTGACCTTTTGCATGGTTAGCGGTAGCATAAGTGCCAGCAAGCTCTCTTTTTATAACAAAAACACATTTAACTCTTTCATCTTGCAAGGCATTGCTGATGGTCAAAATCAACCATGGTTCAACTGAACAGAAAGGATTGGCTCCTTTGCTCTTTTAGGGATGCACAGTGCCACAAGCATTTTGAGGGGGAGAGGTGTGACGTGTGGAAGGGAGGTTATGTGGCAAATGAAAGAGATGATTTGCTAGTTGTAGCTAGTGTACTAAACCACTGCGACTCTTAAACACAACTTGGTGACTGAGAAATACTGATTTATTGAGTATTTTACATATCAACACATACTCTATTTTGGAAGGCAGTTTTTTGTTTTTCCTAGAGGATTTTCTGTAATAACCTCACAGTTTCAGCTGTTCCGTTTATATAAGAGCATGCTGCTGTCTAGCCTAAAGTAAAGCTAGATGACCCTGTCATTTTACCTTCTTGAGTGCAGCTTCACATTACATGATTATCAGCCAGAGACAGTTGCCATACAGCAATCATAGGCAAATGCATCTGTGTGAGCAAATTAAATTAACTTCAGAAATGGAACTCTGCTTTTCTCTGCCTTGGTCAGCATCCAGAAGTATGATGCATAACTATAATGCTGTAAGATATGCTGTAGAATACAAACCGCGTGTTTGTGTGTGGAGACCATTTGCATAGTCATTAGATGTCCATATCCTGTTTTTGGCTTACTTTTTGCTATGCTTCCTTCTTCTCACTGGTTCCATTTGTACTTGGATTCAGAACTAACATTGTAGTCTTACTATGAAACCTTGTCTGAGGTTTTTCTGTAGCTGCTAAATATCAAAAGATCCATCTTCTAATATGTCTTCCTGAATAATATTTTCAACTGCAGTAGCTGTGGATTTCATCAAGTTGTGTATAATATGTTATAATATGAATGCCCATAGGCCAGGCATAGTGAGAGCTTAAACTGGGCACTCCACCACCCACCTTCTCTGTACAACAAATCTTCCTTCCACATTCACACCAAGCATCAGCAGACACTCTTATTTCAAGCCTAGTTTACCAGCAAGAATGCACAGCATTGCTTCTCTAGATGATAAATACAGATGCTTTTTTAATTGTTATGCCCTACTGTTATTATACATGAAGGATTGCTAGTAAAGCAGGATACAGTGAGAATGGTGACTTTCTGACATTTGAATTTCAGCCAGCTTCAAATACCATGTCATGAGAAAGAGTATTTATTAGCTCCTGGTCTTTCACCCTTTGAATATCAAAGGTCTATAGAGAGCAGTAATGATACTACAGCTTACTCTAAGCAATTGCAGGAAGATTTCATAATGACTGTATCAGTTAGCTAAGTGTAAGAGTTACTGTTAGTCAGACAGGGTGAATGATGCTGCCGAGTCATGAAATAAACACATCCCCTGGATTTTATTTACATTGAGGTTTATTACTTTTTTAATTAAATGTCCTAATGGAAAGATTTCCTGATGCCTTTTTTTTTCCTCCATCTCTGTTGTATTTTACTCTTTCTGTGTTTACTGTAGCTGTGTTAAAATGCTAACAAAATTAATGATTCCCACATCTTGACTCCCCTTCTTGCGTGTTTCTCTGAGCTGATTTTTGTGGATGCTGAGAGACCACGTGAAAATTTACCCTAAACATTTTTCCTCTGTTATTGTTGATAACATCTGGGACTTGCGGAGAACTTGCTTGAAGACCTATTGTATTCTATCAGAACTAATTGGATTTGGCAGTTGGATTGAAAAACTGATTAACAGTACTTCTGTTTAATTGTTACTCAGAATAAAATGAAAACATTATCTTTTCAGCAGATTGTTTTCAGCACTCTAGAAACACGTCATGACTGAAATTCACCTTAGTACATACTATTATAATTATTTTTAATAATGTTGTAAAACCCATGTCTCTGGTGACTCTGCTCTCACTGTTGCAGGTGCTGCTGTCAGGATTGATTGGTGTTGTTTCATGGAAGAGGCCCCTTTCGCTTGTGGTGAGTGGTGGTGGGACTGCAATCAGTTGTGTTATACAGACTTTGTATAAGTTGACCAAAGGATTCTGCATAAGTAACTCCTAGAGGTTTTGTCTTTATTTTGACCTGTGCCTATTAAGATTAGGTTTTGTTATCTTGCTTCTTTGAAATGTTACAAATTGACTTTAAGGTCTTCAGTGTTCTGCTGTGGATCTTCTGGCACCACATTGTACTTTTGGTGGATGATGAGTTCCAGCAAGGTAAACTGGATAGAATTCTTATATACTACTGCAGTTTGTGTATTTGCTGGCATAATGTAACATTATATATGCTTCCAAACTACTATAAATGAAGAAAAGAAGGTTTTAAAATCGTTTTGTTTTTGGAAATGTTTTTTCACTTATTAAGTAATATTTATTAACTATGATCTTTATTTCATTCTGTAAAAAGAATGCAGTTTCAGTTATTCTTATGTACCACATTGAGTTTGAATGAAGGTGCATCTGAAATGTATGGAATTATGCTAATTTTGCTTGTATAATTTAGGAAATAACTGAGTGAGACCTCAGTATTCTTGAGAAATATTTGGTAGTCTTTCCTTATCTAAACCAGACAGCAATCTGAGCAGAATAATTAATTGTTTTTATTTGTCAGTTAAATTTCTCTTCAAGTACAAATTCCCTCTAAGTGGGAAAAGGAATGGTATATGCGCAGTATGTTCCTTAAGGGGATATGAAGATTAATTTGGGAAAATTATTTTATTTGTGAAGAATGAATAAAACAAGATGTTTGGCCTGTGTGATTTTAGAATGCAATACAGTGCTAAAAATCCAAAATACATCAGTGATAGCTGGGCATGTATTGAATACTGTGGTATGTTATGTATTTCTAGTATGCATGTGTTACAGAAATTGGAACACTTGGAAGAAAAAAAATATGGTAAAGTTTTGGTTAATTTTTGACAAGAACAGTGCATGTTCTTATAAGAGTTAACTAAGATTGTTATTAATAGACCTATAATTGATTGCCACTTGAAGTAATTCACATGCTTGTAAAGTCTTACAGTAAAACACCAAATAAAATGAACTGAATAATTCGATGTAGTTAAATGTTAACTCATAAGTTAACGAATTTAACTCATTAAGAGCTGTTTATTGTTTGATTTTCTGCTCACGTATGCATTTAGAAATATAAAATATAAATATAAAATATTATTTCAATTGGAATACATTAAAATTGTATTTTCTTATTGCATGTGTACGTAAGATTTGCCTGTAGATGACTCTCTATCCCAATTCTAAGGATTAATGCTTCTTAAAATGTATTTTAATGTCTTCTACCACATTAATTTTCCTGTGTGTTAACACATTTTCTTTGTAAATATCACATTAACAGACATTTCTATATATAAGCATTATTGTAGTAGGAGTATCATTGCATTACTCTGATATCCTGAGTGGATGTAGTATGTGATTGAAGTCTTCCTTTTAACACTTAATGTGCATAATTCATGCAGAAATAAACTTAGAAGAACTTGCAGTATGCATTCATAAATTGAAAAACTCTCAGTATGATTAGGGTGTAATTTAGGATTACAAAATAGGTTTTCATTCTATGCCAAGAAAAATTACAGGACTTCTATTTTTCACTTCTTGTATTTTCTGCTTTGAACACTGATTCATTATTACTTGCCTTCCTTTGACCACAGTGCAGTTTAAGACTTCATTTAAAAGAGAAAAAGAGCCTTGTAATATTTTGGCAAATGTTTTTTCAGTTCCCAGCTGTCACTTCTCACTCAGACAAGTATGGAGACTTATGGTTTTAACTTAATTCTAAAACCCCATTGCCTATACATTATGCTGCTTTTCATTACATCTTTCTAGATAAATATTTCTTGAAATGGATTGCTGCCGAACATAAACTTCATTCTTTTCCATATTATTCTTCTTTTTCAAATATATTTATTATGATATCATGATTAGTGTACCCATCAGTCTATCTTCATATGTATGTCTTAATATGTATATATATTTATAAAAAAGGTTTTTTTTATATTTCTGAATATAATAGTGCTATAATATATAATTGGAAAAATCTGACAAAGATTGATGTAATAGACATTAAAGTACTTGAATTATATTTTTCTTTTACTCAGTCTTGGAGAGGCTCTTGTATTCATTGTGTGTACACAAATACAGATATCTAGTACTGCTTTTATGCCACTGTTACAGCTGTCTCTCTTTTAGACAGTGATAGAATTTGGCTTGATAATTTAAATAGAAGATCTGATGAATCGTAAACGTGTCGATGAATATGCATTTTTAAAGGAAGGTAATGATCATGCCAGAGATGACAGTGTGAAATCTTAAATGGCTAAGGAAATGAATTGTTGCTTAGTAGATATGTTGAAAACTGGACTATGGTTTGAATTAATAGATATTCATGAAACATGCTTCAATTTTCAAAAAATTATTAATGTATTTAAAAAAAAAATAGTGAAATTAGAAGCGCTTAGTCTGTCAGTAGTGGTCTGCATGCATCTTTACATGTAACTTAACTCTGACTTGCCTAAAATGACACGGCAGAGAATTCTTTTTAACCAGTTGTCTGTATAGCAAAAATGGATATTCCAAATTACTAGCTGTTCTTTGTCTGAAAAGCAATTTTCAGCGACATTATATATTCTATGAGATTCATGTAGTTCACTTAGTAATGAAAATTAATTAATGCTTCATATGCTGATGCTAACAGAGCTTCAATTAATGTATTAGCACAGAGCAATACTGGATTCAAATCAATGTTATTAAAGTGGTGAGATGATGGTGTTAATAAGGGTTCATCATCAGGTAAATATTGCCTTTGATAAAATGTGCATGTGTAATGTAGAAACGTTTCACATGTTGTTCTGCATTTTTTCCTATAAAAATTTGACAGCATATCCAGATCAATGAGTTAACCTCTTTGATAAGCAATGTGCCTTAAAAATTGTCTAAGTTTTACCATAACCTATGAATATTGTTTTCTTTTGGTAGACTAGTAGGATATTGTCTTAGCCTACCATTACTCTATATTGTTAATGCTGTGTTCCCAAATACAAAATGCCTACAGTGAGCCTCAATTACCATTAAGAAAGTCGTGACTAATAGGAAATAAACTGTTTCAGTTAACAGTGTTGAACTTGTGAGTCTGATTAGTTTGAGCTATTTCAATTGCTACACTTCTGTTAGAGGAGTACTTGCCATGTAGATTCAGATTCTAAAAACTTTTTGGAGATTATTTTCTGCTGGTGCTTAATGGCTGCCAAGTGCTTTTTGCATTAAGACTATGGGAATCGCCTCTTTTAAAATAATTGAATTTCTTTGCACCAAATTTCTTAGTATTCAAATCTCTTAAAAAGTTTGACCAAACAAAAATTCTTCCAGTAATTCTACCAGTATTTCTCACTCTTTTGTTTCTTAATTGCTGGGTGCACATTTTGTGTGTTGGCACTGGTAAGTGATGGTAGTGGTTTAGATTTTGTCCTCTAGTGCAAAATTTCCATTCCCATACCAGATTTCAGTAGACTGTTGCATGAACATAAGTTCACTAGCAGAACAGTTGAAGAAATAACATTGAAGTTAATGTCTTACTCTGCAACTAGGAAAAGTGAATGTGAGTATTTTACTTATTATTTTTTGAGTTGTTTTTTTTTTTTGTCAGCTAGTATCATGTGTCTAAACAGAGGTATCAGAGAAACATTCAGATTGGAGTTTGGTAGAGTATGAACAATGAATGAAAGATGGTTATGGGAAAAAATGGTTATTTATAAAAAGGAAGGAATGTAAGTCCAGACTGGGAAGAATTCCTATTTATAAATAATAGCTGAGTAAAAAAAAAGTCTGCCATCTAGTAAAGTTATTACTTCTTAAATTCATTCAGTCAGTATGCCAATCTGAATTACACTGCATCATTCTGTATATGCTGAGCTATACTCATGTATCAGGACTCTAAGAGAAGTCATTCAGTTTTTCAGAGTTCATTGATTCTTTTTTAATTGTTTCATTACTGATTGTTTTTCCTTTAACATCACTAAAGAATTTTTTAGAAATTAAGTACTTCTCTTACAGGTCAAGTTTTCACCACTACTTTCTGCTTCTCTTCCCATTACATTGGATGTTGTTGTACTTGGAATTAACATTTGGAAATCTAGATTAATTACTGCTTCTTTGATTTGCTTATGAACATTCATATTTTTTTGGCATTTTACTGTTAAATTTCAAAGTTAGTTGCAGAATTAGCTTTCAAGGCTTGCTTTAGTCTGGCTGAAGGTATATGTGAATTGCTGGAGTAGTAAATCTTTCTCTGACCTGGTTGACTGTTGTATTTCAATAAATTACCTATAAAAATATAGAAATGGATACTTCAGTGTTCAAAGTAATGTAAAATAATAAAGACTGTGTTTGCTGATCTTCTATGTAATGCAGAGGAAGCTGTGGTGAAAATTGGTAGTAAATACCAATTTACATAGATGTGCTATTTATTTTTGGGTGCTTCAAAATGGAAAGAAGAGGACTGAAATCTCAAAAGAGACTTAATGAAAAAGAACGGTGCTTCTAGGGGGAAAGAAAAACAACAGGTCTCTGGTCTACCTGCTGATCTGAAGAGGCAGAAACAAAAAACAATTTAAAAAAAAGAATAAAAAGTACTTGCATAGGAAATCATGATCAGCATCTTTTGCTGTTTTCTTTGTGTTTTTATTGTTTGGTTTTATTCTCCCTAAGTCTGTACATTCTTCCTTCTCTAATAGATGAAACAATTGATAGAAAAACCTGCTCCCACTGCCATTTTTTGGGGGGGGGGGGGGGGGATATGACAGAGAAAGAATGACAAAAATGGAAATGACCCAGTAAAACTGTGGGCTGGGAGAAACAAAACTTGAGATGAAAACAGAGGAATTGAATTCAAGATGTCTTTATGAACTGGAGGAGAAAAGGTGTCACAGAGTGAAGCATCTATTTGAATGAGGATTTTGTGTCCTTTTTCACTGGTGAACACTTCATATGACTTTTGCTTGCCTGGATCTGTCTGTCCTATCCTTTTTACAGAGGATTCCTGCTTATGGGCCTGGCTGCCACCAGCTTCACCCTAGTTAGAATCTGGACTGCTCTTTTGAGCATTGTTGGAATTTTAAAACACCCTAAGAGAGCTTTTCCTGAAGAGCAAAAAAAGCCTGCTGGACTAACAGTTAACTCTTCTAAACAAGCACATCTCAGTTACCCTTAAGCAGCAGTCCCTTCTGCCATGTCAGCAGTTAATGCTAGCACAATACCTTGGCAATAGGGAACTGTCACAGTTCCAGAGTCATCACTGCTGCTTAAATGAAGGGTACGGTATGGGTGTTACATTTGCCTCTCTTCAGTCCATCAGTAATTCCCTTGTTCTCACACACTTTCTAAATATATCTGCTAATGGTTCTTCCATCTCATTTGCTCTTTCTTTTAGAAATGTGGGCTGCAGCCCATCTGGTCCTGGACTGTTTGGCAGCTTTTGCACATTTCTAATTTCTTCAATTCTTTCTTGGCATGAGCCTTATTTCTTTCAGTATATCTTCCTCCTTGGGAAATTAATCTCTGCTTCTGACATCTGCCTTACTTCCTCTGTAAGCACCGGATAAGCAAATTTATTTTATTTTATTTTTAGGGATATATCTCTGTTTTCATTTTTTAGGTGTTTGTAGTCTCCCTTATTGGTCATTTTTTGTTTATATACTAGAAATGTCACAATATTTACCCTTGCTTCTTAAATAACTTTCTCCTCAGACTTGACTAGTTTTTCCACACTGTAGATATTTTAGTCCCTTTCCTGCTGTTAATTTTACCATACGTAGATTCTTACCATGTGGTCATAAGGAGAGAAAGAATTAACTACTTTTAAATCCTTGGAGTCCATTATATGTGATTAAATGCATTTCTGAAGATAAGTAAGAAGTGTTTGTTTAACCGTATCGGCAGGAGAAAATTTGGGGAAAAAGCAGTAGTCTTTTGGGTTATTTTGGTCTCTTTTCAGCTGATATCTTTGAACATCAGACTAACATTATCACTAAGACTATTTTCATATTTATTTTTGTAGAACACTGTGATTAAAAAAAGAGCGTGCTCACATTTTTTTGCTTCCATTTGAGTTGAAGATGAATTAAGAGAACACAATAGCGGACATTCTTAATGAAAATTGAGCCCATTACAATAGCTCAGTGTATTTATTCTGTTTGAGGAGACCTGTACTTTACAGTAATACAGCAATGTGACAACAGCATATACGTGCTTTTCAGTATAAGTACAGAGATAAATGTATCATGAAGTTACTGCTTTTCCTAATCTCTTTCCGTTCTTCCCTAAGCAACACAGTACAGAATCACTACTTGTATTTGTTTGGAGAACCAAAAGATTGGCTTTGTGGCAAGAGGACGGGCTTTCTCTGATACTTGTTCAGATGGTATAGAAAACAGCAAAGACCTGGCTGCTTACTTTCTGCTGAAATTGTCCTTGTGGGTACAACAATAAAGAAGAAATTGTATCATTTTTCTAACACTGAAGTGGCCAAAGGTTAGGGATACAAAGCAGTAGGGACCAACCTAGATGTTGTCCTGCTTTTGTTGTTCTCGCTGCCCAGATAAATTTCTACTTGCATGGAATGGAGGAGCAGAAACTTAGTCATTCTGAGTAGAGAAATGCATATAGGCCTTCTTCCCCAGTGGCGAAGGTAGAAGCATTCTGGTGTGGTAGCCTTCACTGATACCACATAACTGTTTGTTAATGAGGATAATTACACATGAATAAGCAATTACTATTAATATTTTGGAAAAGACAGATGCAAAATATCTGTGTATTTGAACTTCACAACCTGCTTCTCTCTAATTACGCTGCTGTCAGGAGGGGCTGCTTGCATAGCTTTTTGATGCCTGTCCTTGTCAGCAAGACAGCATGAGCTTTTATTTCCTCAGGGCATTCTGCTACAGATGTTACGGAAGGTTAATTTACACAGTGCAACATTTTGTTGGGACTTTTATTTGTTCTGAAGGTGAATTGTTGCAGCAATGTGGCAGCTGAGAAAGTGATATACAGTACAAATGGAGGAAGCTGTTAATGCAGTCACTATGGAACCATAAGTTCACTCTCGTGTAGATTACTGAAAAATTACTGCAATGTAAATGCATTCTTTTTAATGTCTTAATTTCAGATTACTGATCTAGCTGGCTCTTTCATTTACATATGTAATGTTTTGTTATAAACAAAACTAACATAGAAAAGGTTATTTTCTAATTGAACTGTGGAAAATCATCATGGAAAATGTTTGAGATTTGAGATTACCTATTTTATTAGGTAATTTAAAAATGCAATTAATGTAATTATTTCTTCATCAGATAATACATTGAAAGGAGATATGTCTGAAGTAGTTGCAAGTTTTAAATCTGGTTGATATGGTCAAAATTCTATTAAATTATATTTGAAGTGATTTTGATCACAGAGGATACATGTAGAGGCATGTACACATGAAACCTGAAACTTAACTCTGCAGCTCACTGAACTGGGGAAGGAGGGGGGTACAAGAGGAGCAGATTACTGCGAAGGTTTGAAACACACCAAAAAAGTTTTCTAGATACCAAAATGAATGACTACAAATCCACATGCAAATGTTTGTTGCACTGATGATAATGGTAGGGAGATGATAGAACCAGCAACTGTCAAAATTATCTGTTTTGACTAAGTTTTTCATTTTCCAATGAAAACATCCACTTCAGAAATGTGTGGATGTTAAAAATGAAAACAACAAAAAATGAGTAGATGCTGAATTATCTATCTTTGGCAAATTTCTGTTTAATCAGTTTATGAGCTGAGAGCATTAGAACTTTATTACTAAATCAGGCCTCTTGGTACATTTCCCTAAAAAATACTAAAATCAACTGTAAATCAGTACCTCTGTAATATAGCATCACAGAGGTAACAAACACAGTGTTAACATGTAGAATGTGACAGTGCTAAACTCACTTGTGTTGCAGTCCTTTAGCCTGATCATGTGTGGAAAAAATCTGTATTGCCATCAAAATATCTACCTATCTAAATTGCCTTTACTGATAGTGAATTTCTTGGGGATATTGAATGGTACACTCTCATTATAAGATATCAGAGGAGATTAGTTTTGATACTATCAGATAATTCCCTTTACCTGTCCCTGTGTGTGCAGGGACAAGGTCACATTTTTGATTCTAGACTTCTTCAAAAGCTTTAGAAGCAGCTATTGGATCCCTATCTTTATTGTTATATACTACTACGCAATGCCACAGGAGGAAACTGAACTACTTGTTCTGGTCCTTAAGTACATTTTGTTCTTCAAGATGCAAATCCTGCTGGAAGTACACAGTGCCTTGTTCTGTTCATGCACCATGCTCTTGGTGGCAGCTTTCAGATGATTAGTTTGAAGATGGGATATACTGACTCTTGGTCAAAACCTCAATAGTGGACATCCATACTTTTTTCTTATAATTTAATGACAATAACATTTATTATAACTTCCAATAACTTATTTTTTAATTAGTAGTATATATTAATTTTTTCACATACACAGCAAAAAGAAAATATTAGCCAGCAACAATTAATAAATTAATTATAAGATTGTGTGGATGGAAACAAGTCAGTAGGGCCTTTAACATGATCAATTAAAACTGTGCATTCCAAATTTAATTTTAGGAGTCTTCATCTGAAGTATTTAGCTTTGAAAATATAAATAGTTGAGTGTAGTTTAATAATTACAACAAGATTTCAGCTTTCTCTGAAGTCAGACAGTGTCATTAGGCCTAGTCAAAAGGAATTGTATCTGTGGGAAATCTAATTCAATTTAGTAATGTCTGGAATTTAATGGTTATATGTATTTCCGGATAAAATAATATAATTTGTGTTTCTTCACATAAAAGCATTAAATCTCTAACATGGTGCTATGTTGCAGAGCAGAGAATATTTCTGTCTTTATTACAGATCATTACTTGAGACCAATAGAGAATGTTGTTGTTGAGACCTTTATTTTAATTTGGGCACAGGACATGGAATGCTCAATTAAACAGATTTGAAATGACAGTGCTTTTTCATTATCAGTCACTTCTTGGCAAATGTTGAGAAATAATTTTGAAAACGATATATTGAATCATGAAATAGTAGAAGAGTCTCTATTATGAAGGAAATAACAGGAAGCTAAATTTTGCTTCATGTGCACTTGGAAGCCATTAGACAACAGTGTTAGTGTGATTACCTTTTCTGTGCAATAAGTTTATAAATGCATTCACTTTAGAATGATCTGTGAGTTATATATTTAATTACATAAATTGTAATTAAATCAACCTTATCTTTTTCTTCTGATATTTTTGTGTTTTACACTTCATAGCTGAATAAATAAGGCCAGAAGGGATCTGTAGGATCATATATGACTGAGCTCAGAGAACCTTAACTATGAGCACCTCTGCTCATAGTTAACTACCTCTGGAGTCATGGCATACAGACCAAAATAGTTTTAAAAATGTATTTTGTGTTGCCTTTGTGATGAACGTTCCACCATGCTCATAGATATCGTGTTCTAATAGCTAATAAATCTTACTTAAAATCAAGACCTGGATCTGAATCTGCCTAGTTTTAGCTTCTCACTATTATTACCTTATTATTTTTCTTTATACTTAGCTTAAGAGGCACTTTAGTTTTGCTCATGTTAGGATCTTGTGTTGGCCACAGTTTTGAGTCAGATCTGTTTGGGCATTCTTTTATTGTGAATTGTGTAGGAAAAAAACAATAAGCTTTAAAGCCAGATTTTTTTAGATATAAACTCTAATAGTTGCCTTTTATAATGGAACTGCTAAGACAGGGTAGAAATTATTTGAAGGGTTTAATATGATTCTTCTTGGAATTCAGGTAACCTTGTGGTGAGTTCTTGCTAGTTTGCTTGCCTCAGTTATTTCCCAAGTGGCATCATGTCACTCCATTTCCACTGTCATGTCCCTGATGTGATTCTGTCCATCCAGGCTACTGCTGCCTGCTCGCTGAGCTCTGCTCTGTGCTGAGACCCTCCTGCCCACATCTTGGGGTCTCAGGAATCCTCCCTGCCCTGAGCAAGCCTGGAGCTCCTCACTGAGAGGATGCTCATTGTGCCTCCCTTCAGGCTCCACGCAGGTAATGCACATTGCACTGTGCTGAACAGAAGAAACATTGCCCATCACAGTCTTCGGACTTGGGATTCTGTTTTTAAATACAGTTAATTTATTAAGATAAAATAAATGATTGTAATAATAATAACAAAGTACAACAAATACTACTTGATTTAATAAGAAGTAATTTGTATTCTTAGAATTACATGTTGATAGGTTTTTTAATTTCTGCAAAGCTTGCAGAGGGACCATTTGAAGAGAGTGCAAATAAAGGCTATTGTCAGTTAATCAAGGTAACATAATAATGCATCATACTTATTGTTAGGATTATCACTAAGGAAATAGTCAAGAAAACATAGTCTGAAATATGGTAAGATATGAAATTACAGTCAGGTAGAGTTTGAGAGTAGTTTTCCAAAACTACCAAGTTCAGTATTTGCCTTTCAGTAATACATATAAAATGCTAGGGGTTCTTAGAAAAGAAATACAGAACAAGCCATAATATCTCGTTATATGTGTCACAGTTTAAATGCACATATTGAATGCTGAGTGCAATTCCAATTACCTCATAGAAAAGCTAAGAGAATTGTGATAGGAATAGTGATTGGTATGATGACTCTTTGTCTTGGTTAAGACAGCTCCCTTCTTACACATGACATTACGGGCCTTGAAAAGGTCATTAAGAAATAATAGTTTGTAACTTTTCTTGGCACAAGCTGGCGTTAAAGAAAATGGCAAATTTTAGAACAAAGGAAGTATTTCTTGGGAGAGCACACACTTTGATCATGGAACCCATCATAAGGAAGCTGGTTTAGCCAGTTTCTTGTCTATCCTTCACTAGTCAATAAAGCCTTCAGAGATTTGTCCTGAATCAGAGTTGTATCATTTTTTATGAAGTTGTATCATGATTAAATAAGCTTACAGCATGTAGTACATTTCTTCAAATGCCGTATATGCTTTTCCATCTCATCTACTGACAGAAATAGTTATTAATCATTATACAAAATAGAAGAAATGTAACATGCTACTTATAACATGTTTATAGTATCATTGAAGAAGAGTGCTCTGAGTATTGAATATTGTTCTAAAGGATAATGTAATGTTCAAAGTTTGTTTTCTTGTAGTGTGATTGACAATCATTTTGATGCTGATTTAAGTTGTGTATTAGGGTCAAGTAATTGTTTGGGGAATTACAGCTGTCTTTCACATTAGATTTTCCTGGTTTGATGTTCAAAACAGAGTGAGCTGAAAACACAAGGCAGAATTCTGACAACGATAAATGTACTTCTAATGGCATGTGCAGTTTGTAAGATGATAATGTGTATATATATACTTGCATTGTTAAATTAATGTACATTCTTGGACTTGTCTATTAAGAAAGATGAGAGCATCGCATAAAATTTTACTGCTATATGAATGGGAAGTTCTTTACTCATTTTTTAGAATGCTCAAATGGATAAATGTTCAAAATAGCACTTTATGTCATTTTTAATCAGTTATCAAAAGTGGTTTCCTATTAAGAACATAAAAAAGGAGGTATCAGAATAGGGAAAAATAGGTGGAAAGTGTACTTTATTTTTGAGCATTTTCACTATAGCTGAGCACTCTCAATCCTAATGATTTCTGTGTTACTATTTATTTGTAAATTGAGATTTGTTTACAAGTCTTATTTTAAAGACAGGACTGGAAAATTAACATGAACCATTAGCATTAGGGCTTAAATATTTTTTTCTTTCAAAATGGTCTTAATGCATCATAAGCTGTCCCTTAAAAAGGCAGAGTGTAGAACTCAGATTGTAGTGCAGATGCAGATGAGTGCATTGTGATACTTAATTAAGTGTACACGTTGGGACTGCAATGTTTAAAACTCATCCTTGATACACTGGGCATATTTGTATTTTAAACAGTTTTCAGAAATGTATAATTCAATTAAAGCCAGTTTTTGGAATAATTAAATGGGATAATTCCATGCCAAATTTTAAAATGCATTCTTTAGTTAATGCCTATCTTACAGTCCCCCTTGGTATTTTGCAAAATATTTTTCATCAGACTGATACTGCAACGATAATTAAGGCTTATCAGAGTACCTGTGTTAATTAAACCTTTATTTCTTCTCTTTGGGCTCATCCTATATAGTAATTATAGCTGTTTACTAAGGAGGTATATGCAAAATGCATATATTTATTATAGTGCAATTGATGTGTTCTCTAGATTCACATAGAAGTTTGGCAGATTGAGGGGAAGAGAGGAGAAACAAAATGAAAGGTAGCGAGGAAGAGCAGACTGACTTGACCCTTCATATCCAGGCTGCTAAAGATGACATCTTTATATGGACTTCAGTTTTTGAAGAGAGAGGGGGATTGAAAAGCGAACTAAAATGTGTTATCTTCCCACTCATGGAGTGTATTATTATGAATCTATTTATGTTTTGCTGACAGAGGCAGCTTCTTAAATGGGTTTTAGTTTGATCAAATATTGGTTTTATTGTTGATGTGTTAGAACTCTGTAAGTCCTGTGTCTTTTCCTTTTAAAATGTTACAAAAATCAATCAAATGCCTTCTGTGTGCTGTTAGACATTTCTCACATTTTTTAAATGAATTGAATACTTTGAACGCTTTCTGTGCTGCAGTGAAGCATGAGCGGCATGTCACTGTGTGCAGTATCTATTTTTTCACTTATTTGAAAGACAAAATGTTAAGACAGTTTTTTGGTAAGTTGAGATTAATTTATACATTGATTTGTTTTTAGTTAAATGTGGGCATCTTCGTTATCATCATTTTATACTTAAGCAGTATGTTCATTGAAAACCACTCACTAAAAAAAGTGCCTATATTTATTGCAGATACACTACATGATCCATTTTGGGTTCCTTCGTTAGTAACCTGATGTTCAAGAATGAATATTTAGAAATACCACGATCCTTCCAGAAATAAATTATGAAGGAAAGCACAATGAATCTGCAAGAGTTATCTCACACATTCTCTCTCCATTTTTCTTTATTTGTGAAGCTGCTGCATTAGTAATATAGAAGCAAACAGGACAAACATAAACATTGTTATAGTAATTCCCTTACCAGTGAAGCCCCAAATTAAATAGTAGCATGTTAGGAAAGCATGATTAGGTCTATTTTGCTCCATTTCAGACAATTCTTCCCAGTGTGGTTTCATCTGCAGACTTACTGAGGTGCAGATGCACTTTTCAGCTGAGCCATTTCATCACACTTAGCCTTATATATTGTGGCTGGAAAGGTAAAGAACGTAATGCTTACCCTCACACCATGTCTTTTTCACTTGTGAGCCTGTTCAAGTCAGTCAGTATATAGTTACAGGGTCTTCGCCTTTTATTACTGTGGGGATGGATGAAATGCAAGAACTTCATCTGAAATCTACTTCTGAGAGCAAAGGTGACTGATGGCTTCTTTCTTTCTTTTTCATTTCTTTTTTTTAATTTAATTCAAACAAGTTTTGATGTCCGTTGCATTTCTTTGAAGATGTGAATTCTCAGGAACCTGTGTGTAGTTCATAAGAGGGATATAATGTAACCAGTAATGTGGATTTTTTTTCAGGACAGTTTGTAATTTGAGGCTAGCATTTGAAATACTGGCAATTTAACAAATAAATAATAACAAAAACAGGGAATTGATTTTTCTCAAAAGGTCCATAGCTGTTCAAAGCACTTTGCAGTAAAAGGGCAAGAAGAAGTTCATCGTGTATTTGAATAAATAAGCTGAATATTCAGAAAACAAAAACAAAGGCCCTAGATATTAATGGAATACTTCTAGGAGATACAGCGTAGTATATATTTATCTCAAAAGTGCACTGAGTACATGTTTGTTCTTGTTCTCTTCCTGCTTGTACCTTTCAATTTCCCTATGTATTGAATTCTTCACATACAGAAATTTGTCTGCTTATACTGGCCCAGCATTTTTTATGTTTATAACAGTAAAATGATAGTTAAGCTGGTGCAATCAAGTAAATGATTGTTTTCACATATTTTGAAAAGAGGGTGAAGGAGTCATTAACACAGTCAGTAGCTGATATGGAGTATGTTGTTTAAATTGTAGCTGTTTAAAAATCAAGTAGATTATTTATCAGAAATCTTATTCATTTTCTTTTTCCAACTTACTCAAACTCATTATGCATGCTGTTCATCAATACTTTTCCTCTTCAAGATGCTTATGTCCTCATCAAAAAGGAGTCTGAACTGTTTCAAGACTGCTTTTGATTATAAAAACACTTCTTGTAAATGATGTTAATTAATAAAACTGTAACTTTTCAGAATATTTGACCAATATGGGATACAAATAGGGGATTTTGAAACGCCTGGACAAAAGTTAGTGATGGTCAACTCTGGTTTCACTTTTGCCGTATATTGTGTGAGATTCAGTTTTTTTTAAGATGATTGAATATTCTACATTCTCCTTAAAAATGTTTGAAGTCCGCTTAACATTCATCTAATTGCATGGTAGGAAGGAAGTCCTTGTACATCTAAATGATTACTTTCTCCTCTTTGCAGTGAATAATCAATAGCGTACTTGTTTTTGTTTTTTGCTTTCCAGATAACCTTTTTCATGCTCCTCTCTGCAGTGTGTGTAATGCTGAATTTAGCTGGTTCCATTCTTTCCTGTCAGAATGCTCAGCTAGTAAAGTCCCTGGAAGGATGTCAGTTGGTAAGTAATCTGTTGGTAAGCCTCTTCTAAAAAGGACAATATATGTTATTTCTCATTGGTTTGCATTTTATACAAACGTTGCTTTAATTTTCAAACAACATGTGTTCTGTAGAGTTGTCATTAGCCTTTGCCATGTGACAGGTCATACTGGGAAAAATTTGAGAATTTAAGAGTTAACATATTTGGAATATTTTCCTACCTTAAAAGACTTGCTTCTGTTGTAGGCAGGATAAGTGAAATACTTCAAAGACTCCTTCAAAGCAGTGCAGTGGTTGCCGTTTAATGTTAGAAGTGTCACAATTTCATCCAGTGTCTCCTTCTATAGCCAATATATTGCATAGACATGCTGATAGTGATCTTTTAGTATGTGTCCAGTAATATTTTTTGACCTATGCAAAGTAGTAACTTTATAATTTCCAAAGCAAATGTATGTTAAATAAAATACAGAATAATAATAAAAAGTTGCCATAATATGACATGATTTGATTTGTTAAAAGGTGCAGTATACCTAAACTCTTTGTTTTTATCTCATGAAAAAACACATATAGCCTGCCTGAAATCTCTAATTTAAAGTAAATATTAAAATAATGATCATTTTTCCTATGAATTTGGAAGACAAATGACATTAGATTGTAAGAATGATGAATGAGCTAGGGAATGTTTATGGACACGCATCAGTGTTCTTTTTAATGTAATCTGACTGTAAACCAATCAAATTATCTAAACTACAAGAGTAGTCATAATATTGATTAAATATTAGGGTTATGCTTGTATTGGCCTTATCCTTTGGACACACACCAAAATGTTGACTTGAATGATAAAGAGAAAAGTAATTTTCATCTCTAATGTCAGCAGGTGAATCCACAAAATGCTTCTGCACCTCTGCTATTCAGGCATTGTTTTACTCTTTTAACTAATTTTGTCCAACAAATCCCTTCAAGCATCTATTTGAACGCAGGAGTATTTAATAAAAGAAAGTTAAGATAATAAAATTTCAGCAAATATTTTTGAAAGAGGAATGAAAAATGCAGAACAGGAGAACATTTGGGTGTAACTTGTCATGTGCTTTTACCTTGTTTAGTCAGCTTTTAAGCCTTTATTCTGTGTTCCTATCACCCATGTCTTGTTTCAAGGGAGTGTGTCTGCAACTCCATAAATGCACTACGCTTTCTGTAGTGTTTGTGGTTTCCAGCTGTGGTTAGGGTACAGGTTTACAAAACCAAATGGTTGGAGCCAGGTAGCTGAATGTGTGGAAAACCAGCAGTAACCGAGAGGCAGGAAGGATTTTCCCTATATACATATATATATATATATTTTTTTTTTTTTTTGGGGGGGGGGGGGGGAACTCGATGGGAGTTCCTGTTTCTCATTGTTACGGGAACTTGGAATTCTGCTGCAGAGCTCGAATAGTCAACTCATGGAACCTGGAGGTGTTGCAGGATGTATACTGCACTCTGGAATGGTATTTTTTGAAAATAGGTATCTTTTGTTGGGAGCTCTTTGAAGTGAGTCTTACTGTTTTCTTTTGACATCTCTGCTTTGATACTAAGACTATTTTTAATTTACTTTTGGGGAGTGCATCTGTATTACAACTTCCCATGAGGACTTAATGAAATGGCTGTATATTCGCATAGAAGAATAAGTAGCTTCTCAAAAGAATTGCATTTTAACCTGCAGAGTCAAACGATTTTGTTTATGGCAGTTCACTGTAAGGAGTATCTTGAACTTGTTTCTCAAGAAAACGTTTGATATGTGGCATTCAGTGTTCTCATGGAATGCCATCTTGTCACATCTCGCATATGGGAATAGCACCAAAGTCCTAAGGAAAAAAAAAAAGAACAGATGTTGGAAAATAAATGGAATTACTTATCCCTTTCTTGCTCAATGGGCCGTTCTTTGATTTGTTGACCAAAAAAAAGCTCCTAGAATTTCTTTACTCTTTAATATATATATGATTTCAGATTAGAAGTGCTCTTAACTACTTAGTGTTCGTTTTTGACATTTATTGCACTATAGTATTAACTAAAAAATTGTGAGTGGGTACTGTAAATAACGTATTAATGGCTTAAGGAGTCTATCTGAACATTTGTATGGAATCAGCTGCTGTACTGCTGAATGTGCAAATATGATGACATATTCAGCCTTCTTTACTGCTCCCCATTAAAAAAAATGAGTTAGTGTGTCACTTCACAGACATATTTGAAGGAAAAGGTGCATAGTAGGACAAATTGTTAAGAGTTCTTTGAAAATGTGTGTTTGATATTGAAAAGGAATTTTGTTTTTCATTCTGATTGTAGATCTTAATGTTCTCTGAGTATGCTATATTTTCTAGGACATCCTGATGTTTTGCAAGAACTTTCACATAAACAATTCTAACAATGTTTAAAAATTGAATTAAAGAGAGTTACATAATCACAGATTTGCAGGAGTTGGAAGGGACCTCAAGAGATCAGGAACTAGGAAGTTATGAAACATATTTCAGAAAATATCAAGAATCTTTCATAGATGTTGGGTTATAACTGAGAACTACTTCTGTTTTCAGCCTTTTTTTATGTGACAGCAGTTCATTACATGAGATAGAAGTAGACCTAGGATCTGTATTTTTTATTAGAAATATCAAGTGTGTCTCACCTTGAGTCAGTGACTGTTTTTCCTTGAACAGTGTTACCATGGATCACAGGAATAAGCATTCTAGTGGTAGGCAGCTTTGTGTGAAATTCAGAACTTCAGACAAAGTTATAAAAACTTTTCAGCAGCTGAAGAGCATATTGACCTGCCTGGTGCTGATATAGCATGTGTGCTGTAGCATTCTGACTACTCTCTTTGATACAACTCTAAATTGAAAGTTCAGGTTTCAAACTTCTCCTGTGCATTTATCTATCTAGCAGTTTACACAATTGCTAACGTTCCTACAGGGGTTCAAGAGCAAGACCTCGCCAATGGCATTTCACATTGAATTTTCTGTTGACTTGAGAAGCTGAAGTTGTCCAATTATAAAACATAGTTGAGTTTTACTTGGATCTTTTCCTTTTTAAACAGAGTATTAAAAACTTACAAGTGTAAAATCTGAAAAAAACAGAAAAAAATTTTAAAGCAGCTTCACGGATTGTATGCTAGTTAGAAATAAACAGCACAACTTCTATGAAGGTGTGCAAACTATGAGTGAGGGTATGATCAGTCTGTGTGAGTTAGTAGTGAAGTATTTCCAGTGCTGCCATGTAGTATGTGGGAAATGGCCTAATTCTAATGCTCAGATTTAAAAAAAATAATAATCTTTTTTAGCAGCTACGCAGACTATAGAGCAACCTAGAGTCTCAGGAATTGGAGCCCACTGAGACAGCGTTATTCTTTGAGCATGGCTTCATCACTGTGTATGGAAACCATAAAGTTATCTGCATTTCATCTGGTAAATTTTGTTGATTTTTAATGGACTCTACTCTTTCAACTGCTCTTCTTGTTACCGGCATGAAAACAGAGAGTACTAAATAAGCCAGTCGGGAATGATAATAAAACATATATATATATATACTCTTAATCACTACATACTTAAATATATTAACAATTTTAATATTCTTCAAGGTCTTACACAGTAAGGAAAACTTCTATTGAGGTGATTCTACATATATTGCTGTATGAGGTACTTCTGCAAGGAAGGCTTATATTATAATTTATTTGTTCGGGAAATTGGCAACAACATAGAGAGTCATTTGAGTTAAAAATAGTAAATGCACATTTTCATTAGGAATTTTTTTGCTGGATTAGTGTCTGGAAAATTTAAAATATATTTCCCTTGTAGAGGAGTAAGTAGCATGGTAGTTTAGATTTCTTAACAGCTGAATATTTTGCTTCCGTCTTTACTTAGCAGTGATTCAGGATGACTGAATAGTACCTTGAATCTATTATTCTGCACATGGAGAGCTGCGGAAATTTCCTGTGGGTGTCATTCTTAGTACTGATGATTGGACTATAGAAACTTGGGATCCAGCATCTTTAAACCCGGAGGTCAAGCAACTCCTTTGTGATATGAATTCCTTTTCTCAGTACTAACTATTCAGTCCTAACAATTCAGATGGAATTTTAATAAGTGACCTGGAGAGGAAGGAAATATCCATTTATCAGTCTTTTAAATAACCTGCAAAAATCGGAATGAAGAAATCATAGAAATACCAAATTGAGAAAATGAGTGCAATGATAATTCATGGCAGCAGACTAGTTACATTTTGGCCTAAAACTCTTTGTTGGAAGGAGGCAGAAAAATAGATGATACAACTCTTCCTCCCTCTCAAATATGAAATTCAAAATCAGTATAACAATTTTCTTCATTGATCAAGATGAAATTATTTTATAATTATACACAGAAATCTAATGAGAATCTAATGCTTAATGAATACTTACTGTATTCAGAACAAACCAAATTCAGGAAAACAATGAGCAAATCTTTTCCAAAGTGAAAGTATGGAATTATGTTAACTCTTATTTTCTCTGCATTTTCTTAATGCTGTGTTCTCCTTTAAGTATGTCATAGTTTATATTGTAATTATTTTTGTACGTATGTGTAAGTATATGTGACATTTGTGACCATGACTTTTTTTCTCTTTTCTTCATCTTCCTCCATTGCTTATGATTTCATGCATATTCATTTGAGTTACTGTGGTTTCATCTGCCTCTGCAAAGCAAACCTTTTCAGCAGTCACTGTTCTTTAGTATTGTGTACTTCTTGTATTTCACTTGTTTTTGTAGCTTTTGTTAGCCAATGAATGACATTCTGCTTTAGGGGAATTATCATAAACAGTGAAATAAAGGTTTGCATTTTACATTTGGTATTCATTGCTGTCACAGTAAGTGTTAGTATAATTGTTGGGAAGTGCTCTTCTATTTACTGGCATTTTCTCTGACTTTTTTTTTTCCCTCCTCAGATTAAATTTGACAGTGATGGTGTCTGTGTTTGCTGTGAAATGCAGCATCAAACGTCAGGTTGCAGTAACCTTGGAGAAATGCTGAAACTGAACCCTCTGCAGGAATGTAATGTTGTGAGGTTGACCCTGAAGGTGCGTTATGAGAAGGATTAGCAATTAATTTCAATTTTAGATAGTAAGTTAGTAGTAAGACAAAAGTGTGTGATGAAAGGAGAAGTAGATGGTGGTGTATGTTCGTATACTTACACCTGAAAACAAACAAGGAAGAAGAAACCCATAAAACCTTAATCCAGCAGAATTTAATACTTAAATGTTTTATGTTTCAGGTTTCATGATATACATTCAGTATATTTGATTTCCATATGTATATGTTTTTGTACATTTTATTAAACCAGAGGCTATGCTTTGTTTTGGCTAATGCTGGAAGGTACAAAGACACACTTTTCTGGTTGTTGCTCAAGCAAACTGGAATGGAAGGTGCTGGTTAGTGTTATTCAGTGATATGATTGACTGCAAGGAAATACTAAGTATTAGTAAAATGTATTTCAAGTTACGTTACTTTGGCAGAGAATGGCAAGTGTTTTTGTGACTGTACATGCTTATAAACTGCTGTCCAATGGTATTAGAAGTTTAAATCATGTTGTGTTTTTGTTGAAATGACCCAGGTAAAGAATGGAGAGCAAATAATAGTAATATTATATTCAATTATTCAATTTTATCCCAGTGTAATTGCACACATTTATTCATTGTCACCGAACTAGCAAGACATGGTACTGTATTGTTTTGGAAAGCAGTTAAGTAATTCATGAAAGGAGTGATCAGAAGGAAAGAACGCTAGCCTAAATTACAGATGTTGATTTCTTTTAAGTTTAAATAAGATCAACAGAATTAAGTCTGCACTTTTGGCTCTCAATTTCTAAGCATAACTTTTAATAAACTTAGTAGAATAGCATGGAATGAAGTAGTGTAATTCAATGTAATAAGGAGTTTAGGGATTAGGCTATAGATTAAAGCCTGGAAATTCGAAGTTATGTTGATATTTGAAGCATATTTTAATGTTCAAGACAGGTGTAAGTCCTGCAAAAGGTACTGTAATAAGCAGCTAAATATTCTTCAGCTATGTTAAAAACAGACAAGAACAAGGACTGCTAAGTGGTAAGGATTTGATGGAAATTAAAAATTTGGTATGCACCAAAACCAAAGATTTGTACATCTTGTTTTAATGAGGATGATAGAGGGAGCAAAAACCTGTTGAGTAGCAGGAGTTTTGTAAGTGACAAAGAAGCAAATACTTAACATTGTTGGCCAGATATAGTATTAAGTACGATTTGAAATGCTAAATTCAGGACTCTATTCAGTGCTGTGGTATGATTTCTGTAATACGAAGGAAAGGCAGTCTTCAGTGTTTAACAGATGCAAAAATATGAACTTATACAGAAAAATCTTAGTAGTTTATCTTATAAAAACCGAGAGAATATATGATTACTTGCTGTATGTATGTCTGTAAAGTAAACTTCAACAATAGAGAGAAAATAACTGAATCTTAGAGGACGTCAGCATATGAAGTGTATTTGACCTTCATTTACTGGAAATCAGGGCAAAGTTTCTAACAAATACAGCAGTACGAACAGGTGCACAGAATGTAATTTCTTGTAAAAACGTACCTCAATCACTTATAAGGAGACATTTCTGCTTGCTCCACCAGAGGACTGAATTAAAATCAGGAGTTCCTGTGAGTATAAACTTAGTGCAGCATTAATTATGATCAGATATTTTCAGTTAAGAGATGATGATGATAATGTTTCTTAAATCATCATTTTTTAATTCTGCATTTGTTTGCTTTGAGAGTTCTGTATTCCTGGCAAATTTAAGGATAAATTAAGCCTACTGTCATACAACAAAAGGGGAAAAAAAATGATTGCAGCATGTTCCTTAAACAATTGACTGAGAAAAAGCATATTTTTTCTTTAATTTCAATTAACAGCTACGATATGATTTTGGGAGAACACATTTTTTACTAGAAGATCATTTGTGCTCATTGTTTGGGGTGCCAGAGGAAGAGAAAGTATAGAATACCAAAGTTAAGGTTTAAAATCATTATGAATGATGTTATGCAAGTTCCTTTCTCCTTTTCTTTATTGAGACTGGGGGAAAATCTCGTCTTTCCACTCTGTAACCTTTGCTTTTTGATGGTGGTAACTACAGGAGTTCCATTGTAAACAGAACAGTGGCACACGTGTTACCTGTCTGATCTTGTTCCCAGTAAGACTTTCTTTACTGTCTTTCTGTCATCTGATCTCTCTGTGCAAGCTGACTTTTATTCAAGTAAAACCAGAAAAAATGCAGGAGCTTTAATCTCCTGTACGCAAACATTTGGGCAGACATATAAACAAGCACGCATGGACATAATTGTAAATCTGGTGTCATCTCTGGGTTACACTGCTGATTGTACCTCAGGCATAGTCCTGAATCTATTTCAAGATGAGATAGATTTGAATGAGACATGTTTTTTTGTTGACAGTGTTACAATTAAATAGGCATAATACGCTGACATATTATTCTGCAACGAATGTCTGTTGGTTTGTAGGAAAATTCTGTGGAACTGAGTTTTTCTTTTAACTTAATGACATAGTATTATTCAACTGAAAATGATTTTACCAAATAGCAATCACATAATTTCAATTTTTAGGCTAGAACAGGCTTGAAACTAGGAGCCAGCTTTTTAGTACAGGGTCTGAATTTTCCTGACAGTCTTCATCTGTGGAATGTATCCTTCTGAACTCAGCGTATCCTGGAAATACTAAAAACGTGTATGCAACAAAGCTTATCTTCTTGAGCTTTTGCTTTGAGAAGACTTGCAGTACTTGAAGGGAGCGTATAAACAGGAGGGGGAACAACTGTTTACAGGGGTGGATAGTGATAGGACAAGGAGGAATAGTTTTAAACTGAGGTTTAGATTAGATAACAGGAGGAAGTTTTTCACCCAGAGGGTGGTGACGCAGTGGAACAGGTTGCCCAAGGAGGCTGTGGATGCCCCATCCCTGGAGGCATTCAAGGCCAGGCTGGATGTGGCTCTGGGCAGCCTGGTCTGATGCTTGGCAACCCTGCACGTAGCAGGGGGCTTGAAACTCAATGATCATTATGGTCCTTTTCAACCCAGGCCATTCTGTGATTCTGTGAGAGGATGAATATAGGCATGGAAGATGGAATTATTTTCCAGTGTATTATTAATGCATGCTGTTTGCATGTAAGAACATAATGTTATGTGGCTTTGGTTTCAAAACTATTTAGTGGGATTTTTAAATTACTTTGATGGCTTATATAGTCCGGAATACTTGCAATGATACATGCTAAATTATGAATATATAGAAACATTTGCTTCCTGTTTTACTTAAGTGCATTTGTAGAGTGGTTTTGTGGCTGTAAAGGCTAAGTAAAAGCTATTTCCGTCTCTATTTTCAGTACAAATAATTGTTTCAGAACTACTGAAATTAAAGTAACATTAAATAATAAAAGTGTTTTTCAGTTTTGATTCCATTCATTAGCATCTTTATTAGGGATTTCTGTAACATAGGTTTCTTGCAGTTTTCCATGCAAATCTTTCCTTTAGTCTCCTTTGAATCAGAATTTATTTTTTCTGTGTTTTTTGATGACCAAGTTTAACCATGTTTATTTCTTTTTCCATTTAGAACATGGTTTCATAACATATAATAACAGAGAAGGATGACTCCTTAAAAAATGTTTTTTAGTTAGGAGAACAGACTTATCTTCTCTGATGCTCCTCTCATTTCCTCTACAACCAAATACAAAGCAAAATTACTTTTCTAAAAGTCTTTATAATATGCTTGAAATTGGATGAAGCTCAGTGGAAAAAAATAACTTTTAAGATAGAATTTTAAAATGCTGGAGTTATTTGATGTTCTTTAATAGGTAACTGTAGGTTACCTATTAGGTAATAGGTATTCTGTATGCTCAGAATGTATTTATCATACTGGACACCATCAAAAATAGAGCAGTTCAGATGTGGGCTTTTGTGCTAAATAGTTGAGCTACAAGTACTGAGAAGTTGTGAAAAACAATTGTGTAACAGACATAACCTACTTGTTCTTTTCCTTCTTCTTGTATATTTCTGTTCCTAGTTTATGAAAACGAGTGATTATTGTTAGGAACTTCTCTCATAGCTGAGACACTTCCTTTTAATGACTGAATGAACTGAAATCTGTTTATTGTGTGCTTGTCTAATTAATTTATGGAACTTCAGTGTTTCAAGAGTATCTTACTAATATATCTCCAGTACTACATTTAACGTAGGTACTTCAGTTGATGAAGGGATTTCAAGCACGCATCCAAGCAGTGAAAATCTTTTAGAGTTTCTTAAGTAACTGCACTGTTTCTTTAAAAATATAATAAGTATTTTAGGTTTATGTAAAACAGTACATTAAATTGTACCTTCTTACCATAATTCTATTTCATTAAGCCTTGGCCATTTCTCCACATACAGATCAATGTATGTATGGAACTTGTATTTTTTTGAATTGTCTTCCTAGTCTTAGAGCAGCTATTTTTCCTGTTCTTTTTCAGACGTAACCAGTTAGAACAACTGAAGTTATGATTAGACTTAAAGGGAATGTTTTCATCAAATTTACAAGTAAGAGAGGTACAGCAAGATTCATTTAATGGGTGAAAAAGCTTTATTGCTTGCTGTCTATTTTCAGGTTAACCCGGTATTAGAAATGAAGCACCATAATTGAAGTCAATCAAGGAGAAAAGAAATCATCTTCACAGAAAGTGAAGCTGGCTTTAGCCCTTGATTAGTGTAGGTGTTAAAATCCATGAGTTCAGGGCTACTGGTTACAGAGTGTCCTTTTTACACATCAGCAAGCTTATTTTACTCCCTTTATTGGTTATTGACCAAGCTCTCAGAAGTTCACAGAACTTAAGACCCTCCAGAAATACCAACCTAATTCCCCAGGAAAACTGTCTTTTCAACCAGCAAAATGGGAGTGTTTTGTCAAGTTCAGTAGAAACTTGCTACTTCAATAGCGTTGTACAGGTTAGGGCTCTTAAGATGTACTGTCTTTGTGCTATGTAACTTATTTTTTGGTTGTGTGTGCGTAAGTAACTCAGTTCACAAAAAATAATACTATCTTAAATCTTGTAAATAAACATGGAGAGAGAAAATTGGACACAAAAAGCTTTGATCTATATTTTGATACCTTCTACAGCAAAATAGGTTTAGATGCGTGATCTCAATTCTTTGTAAGCAGCACAGATGGATAACTTTCCATAATAGTTAAGAAAAAGCAAGTACTTAGTAATCATAGTGCTTCATCTGTGTGATATGTTAGCATTTTTTTATGTTAAATTTCCTGGTTTGATAACAATGCATGTAATTGAAAGTACAATTCATCTCTGTGATAAGAAGAGGCAAGGGAGTGATTGAAGATTTAGCGAAGCCTATATTTGAGTTATTGTGAAGCTATCCAGAGGTTCTTGTTTCATGTATTTTGATTCGCCTGGTTTCTATTCTGTGTTTTGTGGGTATGTAAAAGAACTATGGAGCTCCTGCAGTAGTTTCTTAGAAGGAGACAGATTGAGCAAGATGATAAGTTGTTATTCCAAATAACAATTATGCTGAAGCATATGATTTTATTGTGCTTACACTGAAGTCCTTTGGTGTGATTGACATAACTTCATGGCAAACCTTTACAAAGCAGTGGTTTGTGCTGGGTAATTGGAATACCAAAGTTTCAGGGAAACGTTCTCTTTTATGACCTGGTGGAGTTCACTTCATTATTGTCATTATTTTTTCATTTTGAATTCTATCTTAAGCAAGAGATTTTCTTTACTTCTATCAAGTAATTGTGTGTGTTAGCATCTGTTCTAGATTGCTTTGTTAAATAATCATTTCTACAGTTTAATTATCAAAGTGATAAATCAGTCACAAATGTTTTCCCTGTTCCAGTTTAATACTACGTGACCGCACTGTCATCCAGCAGTTAGGCAGAAAACAAAGAAAGAGAGCTGTCAAAGCAAATTGTTTTTGCAGTATTTTACTGTGTATTCTTTTTCTTACAATATTCACACCGAAGTATATTGTAAAATGATATTTTTGTACTACCATATATTCAAAAGTTACAAAGTTCAGTTTTTAGAACATACTGAGGTGTTGTAATGCAACTCCTTTTTAAAGGTGTTCCATCGGCTTTACAGTCTCAGATTTTGAGAAGTGTTTTTGTGTAGTCATTTACCAAAAGGACAGTGTAGTTGAAAATGTAGGCTGTATCTTCCTTAGACTGCAGCAAGTAGATGACTTGTAGCACTGCTGACTGTAACTTGTTTTTATTTCATATTTTTGTAGTTTAATCATTACCTACTGGTAATCTTCATCTTGATAATATTTTGAGAGGCAATCACGTCTGCCAGTGTATCTTCACTTGTCTTCAGTCACTCACTAATTACAAGTGACTGCAGTAAACTGGTGATGGAAAAGGATATGAGGAAAAGGGTGAAGGTATGGTAACAGTCTCAAGGTTTAATGTACCTTAAAGTGGTTAAAGAGAAGGGGAAAAGGGTCAACAACCTCTGAGGCACTGAAGTTTCTTAACTGTTTTTTGTGTGATCTGAGCTCACTGACATAAAGTGGTATCCTGACATAAAATGGATTCCTTGGTATCCAGAGGCCTATGAAAGACATAACATACCTGATTCTTACTGGTGTGAATACGTCTCTTAGAAGCTCCAAAATACCTTTAAACAGGCATATAATACGGCATACAAATATATATATATATATATATACACACACACATATATAATAGGCATACAAATAAATCATGGATGTGAGTCACTGCTGATTCAATTTTTTGCTTAGACCCCAACAGCTTCAGTGTGAAGTAGGTTGTTCCATTCCCTTCCAGTAGTGAATGTGAGATAACTTGACTCACATGTTGCACTGAGGTAACAGGAAACTCTCCTGCTCCACTGGTACTAAATGAAACACAGAAGGCCTTGACATAAGATTCCAATGAATTATGTTTATTTTCAGTGTGAATACATCTAAAAATATGCCCTAATAACAAAATTTAGTGTCAGGCCCTGTGCAGCCCTTTGGGAAAATATGATGGGTACCTGTTTTTGGATGTCTCACAGTTCATTAGCTCTCTTTTCAACAGGTAGGAGCAAATTTACTAGAGATTATTATGTAGAACATAAAAGAAAATGTATTTTAAAGTTGGCTTCTGGTGTATTTCCTGTAAATTTAGGAGTTTCCGGAGGTTTATGAGATAGCAACATTGTTATTTTCTTCTTTTCGTGTGTGGAAGTGTAGTCTGTAAATCATACTTGCAAAGATCATAGCTGAAGCAGCTTGCATTCATCAGCTAAGGTCTAAAAGCAATTGCATTAAAGAAAAGTAAACATGTTTTGAATGTTGAAACAGAAAGTACAATTTTTGAAAAAAGGCATCAGAGATCTTTTTACAGGGTCATGGTTAACGGTGTTAAAAGAATGGTGCTGCAAAATATTAAGTTGTCACTTTGCTGGAGAGTTCTACTTGTAGTGTGATTGGGTTCTATGTAATAGACCTTTCAATTTGTGTAGCCAGCAATGCCTGCTTGTGTACCCGAGAGCTCCAGAAAAGCTAACTTGTGATTGATTCTGATGCGTGTAAGCTTTCCCTGTAGCTAAGCTACATAGAAACATTTCAAGATTTTGTAGTTATGGCATCAGTAAAACAATACTGATAATGGTTAAATTTTGGAACAGAGTAAATCCTTTATTACAACCAGCTTGAAAAAATCAAATCTTCTACAAACCAACAATAACACATTCCAGTCAAGCGAGTAGACATAAACCCAAGGGGGGAGGTATTTCAGCGTAAGCAGTATTAATGCATGAAAACAAGAGCAAGGGTATGAGGAATCTCCCTTCTGTTTCCATTCAGCCTTCCAAAACATAAACTGTTCTGTGATATCTTGCTACATAATAGATCTGACTGAGAGCTCCAACTCTATTTCTTGCCAAAATTCTAAATGAAGTTAAATTAATGTGCCATGTCAAAATGGCTGAAATACTTCTACTAGCTCTATTAATAGACTTGACTGCTTTCAGATTGGAGGAATAGTCAAGTTTATCTTGAGCTAAGGTTTGAAAGATTTGTTTCTTTTTGGGATGTAAGATTAAACTAAAATGATCTATTTTACTATGGTATTGTTAATTTACATTTGATTCTAATCAGGTAGTTTTTAGCTGTTTTATAGAAGAAAGTGCAACAAATGAAGAGAAGGCACACACACATGTAGCTTTTAAAAGATAGTTGATAAATATTTAAGAACATCTACCAGATTAGTCTTCAATGCCTTAGTAGGTGATAAATAGGCTAGCTGAAGTCTCTTTTTAAGTTATAATGCTCCTAAAGTGGATTTTACTTCAGTTGATGTCCTGAGTTCTATCGCTGGCATAATGAAATTCTGAAGATAAACCACGTTTAGTCTAAGAGGTAGTACAAAAAAAATTTCTAAGATAAAACTTTGTTCTAATTTGTCAAAATTATTTGTTAACTTTTTATTTCTTTCATTTATATCCTTCACTTTCCCAAATATCTCAGTGATTCTTCTGCAGTTCAAGAGAAGTTGTGGATGCTCCACTCGTGGAGACATTTAAGGCCAGGTTGGATGGGATCCTGGGCAGCCTGATCTAATGAGTGGCAACCAGCCGATGGCAGGGTGGCTGGAACTGGATGAACCTTAAGGTCTCTTCCAACCCAAACCAGTCCGTGATATATGTGGCTGTGACTGTCATGTAATAAATGCATAGCAGGTGTGGGATAATTGTTATGATAAGGAAATCCCAATAGAAAATGGGATAAACATCCAGCAGAAATAAATGAAAAGTTTTTAGTATACATTTTACTTTTTGACTACTTGCTTTGGAAAAGGTGTAATTTAAAATCTTTTACTGGGAAGTATTTGAATTGCACTAGTAAAGATAGAGCTGCAGTAGCACAGGAACAGTATTAAAACAGTCCAACTAACAAAAGCTTAGAAGACATTAGCTCAGTTTTTTCCTTAAAACATATGGATGATAGTGTGAAAAAGAATGCATAGATATCCTTTGCAGAACTACAGCATGAGTAGAAAGTGTTTGTTAAGAGGGAAGGAAAATGCAATGAACAGGTACTCAGTTAATGGCACGATTATTTTGGTAATGATTAAGGTGTTCTAAATACAGATTACTACAGCTTTTTTGGAAATCAGTATTAAATTCAGCTTTTGAGATTTACTTGGGGACCTAGTCGAGAAAAACAGCTGGCCAGAAAGAGCTCACAGTGCCATTCAACTCCTGTGGGTATTAATCTGAACTGATCCAGGCCTGTTTCCAGGCAATTCTGGCAGCTGCATCTATTCTTAAAGGGAATTGTGTCTTTACTAGGGAGTTAAGGCATGGCAAGGAAATCATATACATAAACTGCATCAGAATAATTTCATGTTGTACATTATACCTATCAGAGCAGTAATTATTACATGAAGAATCATACTGCAGAAGAATCATATTATGCCTGTAGAAAGGAGCAAAAATACCTAGAAAAATTCTGGATGACAATAAAATTGGTTTAACTGTTATAAAACTGAAGAGCAAAGAATCATATTTCACACCATACACATTCATGCATTGTATTCTCTGATCAGTGTGGATATTGCAGAAGTCAGTCAAAAACCCGTCACTAATAGATACAGATTTCCTACTCCTGTAACTAACTGTGGGCAGGTGCTGTGGAGAATTAGGCTAGTCTCTGTTGTGGTTACTGCCTTTTTAGAGACATTTCCTGAAGGAAATCTTAATTGTCATTGTGTTACAGCTTGGATCTGCATAAGCATCAACACTATCTTTCTAGGTAGTATGTTTGGCCATGGAGAGTTATAGATTCTGAAAGCTTGTTATTTGCCCACTTACTATTACTGTACAATAAATGAGTTTCTTATGAATTACCTCATTATCTGTTCAACAGGGCATAGGAAGGAAATTTCCTGAAAATGCTAAACTGTCAAAAGACTAAATGATGTTTGTTTGCCGGTTGGGTTGGGTTAGAGGGTGAGGTAAATGTTACTGAATGGTTTGTGGTTTGATTCCTGTTTGAATTAAAGCAGACTTCAGAAATCTTTTAAAAATTAATTGCCTCTCTTTAGATTTTGAAATTCTCTAGTGTTTGTCTTCTGTCACAGGAACAGAGCAGTAGTAGCGTGTGAAGTCATGCTACTTTGAGGCTGGCCAATTGTTTGTTTTCCACATAAACTATTTTTAGATTAGCTAGTCTACTATCTAATGTTAGCATTTTGTATATAATACTTGAAGCTACAGATGTATGATGTGATATCTTATATTTAATAGCAATAATAACCAAATAGATGTGAAATGAAATACCAAAATATTTGCTCTTCTGAAGTGATTTATGCTATGTTTTTGCTCCTGATATATTACAATTTCATTGTTTTTCACTTGAAATGGCTATACTTTTACTATTTGCTTTTTCTGGCCATTCTGAATACTGACTGAGCTTGTAATTGTCACGGGTACATGTAGGCAGTTGCTGTAGAAGGATTTTAGTGGTTTTTGTAATGTTACCAGCATGATGAGTCAGAGTTTCTTTTCTTTACCTGCAAGGTAAATAAACAAAAATGCAGTGATCGAAAGAAATGTATGCTTATGTTTTTGTTTTCGCTTGTTTTTTGTCTGTTGTTTTTGTTTTGTCTTTTAATTATACCTTTACTCTAAATATATTTCAACTTTAATTAAAATATTTATTTTATTCTACTTAGTAAACATAAATATTTGTTGTAGTTGAAAACATAGTTTTTAAAGAAACAATGTGGGAGTGTGCACTTTTAATTCTCACGTACAGTCAGTGCTTTTCTTCCATACTTTAAAATGTACTTGTTTCTTTCTGATCTGTTTCAGAAGCACAAGATATCTCACACAGAATGAAATTGTCTATTTCATGCTAATTTTTCCATTTAGTATTGTTACCACATAACACTGATTTCAAGTACTGAAAGCGATGGCATTTCTTCATGTGTGGTTTTGTTTTTAACCAGAATTGTGTTTGTTAGTATTTTACTAGTGATATCTGCAACTTGGAGTCTGTGTGAAAGCAACAATTTATCCTTTGCAAGGAAACTGGAAAACTTGCAGTATTCCAGAGGAAATTTCTTAATACTGAATGTATTTTGTTAAGTGAGGGAGAGAAGACTGTAGAATCGTTTGTGTTGTAAAGGACCCACAAGATCGTTGAGTATGACAATCACATAACACTAGCAAATCCTCCACTAAACTATGTCCCTAAAGATGCTTGTTTCTATGAGGCTTTCCTTTGCTGACTGATTTAAAACAAGTATTACATGTTGAGTGAATTCTACACAGCTAAATGAGACGATATGAATTTGCTAACAAGTGACAGTGTTCATTATCAAATTACTAAAAATATTTCCTGTCCTTTGCGTCCCTGAGATAAGAGATGATATTCTGATGCATGTCTTTTCACAGGACCTGTTGTTCAGTGTGTGCGCTCTGAATATCATCTCCACCATTGTCTGTGCTTTGGCAACAGCAATGTGTTGCATGCAGATGGTTTCCTCTGATCTTCTGCAAATGGTGAGTACGTTGCAGTGACAACACAGGATGTTGTCCAACATAACATGTTTTCCTATTCTGTCTATACTCATTTGCACCTATCCGTTGCTTATAAACTTAGGCCTGCTTGTGTATTTTTGCACAGTGTTAGAATGTGCATACCTGGGTGTGTATTTTAACTGTGTACATCTGTATAGGTACAGCATATAGATGTATGTAATATGAATAGTTGCTGTATTAGATGTGTATTATGTTATATATTACTATATTATGTATTATTATATATTCTAAATTATATTAGAGAGCTAAATTCAGGATTTTGCCATTGGGAGTAAACAATTTTGTTTACTGGGGTTAGTAACAAGGTTTGGTTTATATATGCACATTTCATTTTCTGTTGTTGCATGCTTGTTGTATTCAGTTTTCACACTACCCAGAGCAACTACTTAGCTTTGAGATACGATTTTTCAAGCATGAGAACTATGTAGTGTGAGAACTATAAATTCAGAACTAGAACTTTTCATGGCACTGTGCCAATAACAATGTTTTCAGAAGGAAAACATGTTCAGCTCCAGAGTAGTACTTGTGTTTAAAACAACGGGGAAAATGATCATTAGTCTTCTGCACAGTCAGCTGTATTACAGAATGTTGTCTTGTTTTGCTTGGAAGAAGAGAGCTCTCCTATCCCATGTAAGTGCTCTTCTTCTCAAGGTTTCAACTTAATGTTGAAACATAAACAAAACATAAACAGTACTAACTTTAAATTAGTGTTTGACAGACTGCATAAACTATTTAACCCACCTCTACAACAACTAATCTATGAAATAATCCTGTGTTTACTATGAGACAGCAGACATGTGAACTAATGCTAGCCTTTTGTAAGTCTTACATTTTAAAAGTCTGCATGGCAAAAATACTGTCCCAACAAGACACGTGTAAACAGTTTGTGCAGTAGTGAGAAGTTATATAAACCTGCCCCAACTGGTTAAATGAATAAATGCATACAAATACATTCACTGCCATGGATTTTACTTGAGTTCTAAGTATAAGTTAAAAATGTGGATGTCCTTTCTAGAGAAGTGTCCCTGTCACTGGGTTACAAACTTAGTTAAAATGAATCCTCAATGTGTGAGCTGGGGATTACTTCATGTGTTAGTGGACATAACAAAGGGCAGGCAAAATCCGATGTTACATAAAAGCATGTTTTAATTTAGCACCATGTATTCATAGCGTGTGTGCTTGCAGCGGCTTATGAACAGTGCTTATTTAGTAGCTATCTTCTGGATGTCAGACAGCATTGACAAAATTCGTCATTTCAGCTGATGGCATACTGTATTTTAAATCTTAAAGAACTTCCACCAATTGTAGGTATTCTTTCTTTTTGTGCACTCCCCACCTCATCAGTGTGTTTGCCCTTCACTAAAGATCCTGATCGTAAAGTAACCTTTTTCACATTGCACTGATCACCGGGAGACAACTGATCACCACAGCTGGAAATTTCTATCTTTCTAGAGTTATAAAGCTAGCGGTAATCCAGAAGTGGAATCATTTGTATTGAGAGAAGCTTAACCTAGACTTAATTCTGTGGTAAGAGTGTAAGAGGAAGGAAATTGTGTAGATGACAATGAACCAAGAACAATATTGAAGTACACCTGACCAGCATGCACAAGATGGAGTATCCTCAATAAGAATATATTTGAATACCTTAAAAGCACGTTATATTTTCTTCACCATTTCTTTCTTCACTTCTTGCAGAAAAGTTTCTCTTTACCACCTGGGAATGCTTCTGTTATGTCACTTTCTTTTTATTTTACATATTTTGTGCATCCAGCTCTCTGTCTTCTTGCTTAGTTGTCTGTTCTACCTCCCCACCCCTACAGCTCTGTTGATGAGAATTTTCTTCCCTCTCTGCAGAAGAAGAGAGATACATATTTCTTTTTGCTAAACCCTAGTCTTTTATTTATCCTTAAGATTTTCCCTTTCTTTTTTTCAGGTTGTTGTGCCAGATTGCTATCAGGACTAAGTGAGCGTAACTTCCCTGGGGCTACGCTAACTTAGACCAGCTGAACCCAAGGAATACCTTTTCTTTCACTATTTTCAATCTGTTGTCCTTTGATCTTCAGTTCCCTTTTTCTACGCCCAAAAATCTGATTTACTACTTTTTCTTTCTTTAAATCCTTTTATTAGCAGGGTTTTATCATGCTGGAAAGTTTCATTTCTGAGCACTAGGAGATAATATCCCATCTGCCAAATAAGTTTTTGTTCTTTTACTCTATTCTTACTGTATTCAAGAGCTGCATAGGCTCTGCAGTAGAAAGAGAAGCCATAAAAGTACAATTCTCAATCAATAACAACATTATGTAGTCTGGAAAAGCCTTCTCAGATATCATTAGATTATACAACCTTTAAACTTGCTGTCATCAGTTTCGTGGCTTGTGTGCTGTGTTAGTATTCATCTCAGAAATTAAGCAGTTAGAATGATGTGTTTTTGCAACTTACTCAATCTTGAAATAATATCTAGTTTTTCCCTGCTATCGAGCTATTCTATGTTCTTCATGTATTTTATTGCCTAGCAGCATTGACCTTGTACATAATATACATAGTTTCACGAAAATCTGCAACAGGGTTTCCTGAGTATTTGCTTCCTTGTATAACCCTTGCATGCAGTGAGTATCTGATTCATGCAAGCAAACTGACAGTACTTTTTTGGGAATTGGATGTAGCGATCTTTTAGTAAAAATGCCCTGAAAAATATAACACAAACTGTCTAGTAGGGCACACAGATGAAATTTTTCATTACATTTGAAGGTTTTTGTTTAAAAATAATGTCATTGAACAAAATATTGGCTTTCAAGAATTAAGGGAAAAAAAATACTAGTTCTTAAGGTATCCAGGCAGGTCCCTGCTTGGGCCAGGGTTTGAAATACACCAGTTGCTAAATCTTCAGCCCTAGAGGCTGTACCTAGAGGTGTTAGGCTCCATAGGAATTAAGAAACATGAGCAGAAATAATTGTGTTTCCAATTCCAGTCTTTAAAGAAACGACTTCATTTCAATCTTTTTTTTTTTCCTGCACTTTTTAAACTAAATGATCTATCACACATATCCTTACTCTCTAATTACTTTGAGGATAAAGTTCAAGATGTAAGTGAAGGAACAAAGAAATAGAGAGAATGAATATAGGAAGTCAAGTGCCTTGGAAAAATGTTTAATTATTATATCCTATGATACATTATGTTACATAATTATGTTATTGATTTTACGTAAGCTGTCAGTAACATCCATCTTTTCCTTTGTATTTGTTTCAATAGGGACTTAAAAGATATCTGGCATTTTTAGTGGATGCTCTTCTAAATGTTATTAAACTCATAAGCTATCCTGAGAACCTAGTCCAAGAAGCAGATAAGAACAGGATTTGCAGTCATGTATATGATTAGATGTCCTAAATAGCAGCTGAATCTTGGATGCAGTTATCTGGAGACAGACAGCTAAAAATATGCTTTTCTGCTTTATTTTTGTTTGCTTGTGTGTTTCTCCTTTATTCCTATTATATATAAGTTTTGTAGCTATGTCAGAATTTTTAAAAAATCTCTTTAATCTTGATTGTCACGTGTTATTAATTGTCATCATAACAAATGATGAAGCATTCTATCTGGCAGTCCTGAAATCTGAACTATGGTGTTCCAGCAGCTAGCATCCATTACACTTCTCAAAAGCACATCCTAGAAGAGGCAAACTGCTGTAAAATGTGCAAGCTCATGTGGGACATGATAGTGTAGGAGTCCTGGCAAACAGAATGCCAGCGGAAGAGTACCAAAGTCCTGACATTGTTCAGCTGTCAGAAATTCACCTGCTACATGTAGACATCAAGCATGTCCCCAAAACTTCGATTACTAAATATTGAAGCCTCTCTGAGAGGAACTGAGCAGACTAGGGAGCTTTCAGTGTAATTAGAAGACTTAAGAAGACATAACAGTTTTGGATATCAGAGATGTGGTACCAGTATATGCAAGACTCTTATTTAGGGCTTGAATTTCTTTGTTATCTTCTGATTCTGTTACTGTGTCTATCCATGTTGGTACACTGTTGTGTATTAACAGGTGGTGTTGGAAGCTCCTCTTCAGGCTCTTCATGTCATGGCAGGTGTTCTGTGCTCAGAACTGCCAGTCTCTTATCACTTCATAATATATCAATTACAATCTCCTAAAAATAATTGAAATTGCATAACTAATAAGGGAGTGATAGAGGTAAGAGGACATACTGTGCAGGCAACTTTGGTGGGAGTCCTTTTTTTCAGGTCTGTTAACTATGCTTTTCTCAATCACATCTCTCTTGGGAATATTGCAAACTATTTTTCTTGCATTACATTTTAGTTTCCTCTAGTTGTTACTTTTGTATTCACAAAAGTAGAAATCTTGAGATTGTTGTCAGGAACCATGTTGAAATTTGCTGTATGCCAGAAAGCAAAATAAATCTTAACTACTCACCAATCACCAATAATAAAAGGAAAAATAACTGTTTCTTTGAGGACCTGCTCCCATTTGTTAGTGTATTTCATAGCATTTTTTGGCAAGAGTACAACCTAACTCAATTTTCACAAGTATTATTACATGCAAGCTTGAAAAAGGGAATGATGTAGGGTGTAACCATTGATTTGAACTGCTGAAATCTAAATTTTGCCAGTAAGATCTTATCCTGAAAGAAAAAAAAAAAGCTGAAAACAGTAAACGTTTTCAGCTAAAATAAAGAAAATGTATATAAAATATAAATAAAGAAAATGTATATTTTTTTCTTGTTGTTATTTTGGTGGGTTTTGTTTGCTTTTAATGCGTGTAGATCAGTTTCTGCAATATTTCACATGTAGCATACAGCACAAGACGAGGTGAACTGCTGTGGGATTTGAGCTTTTGTTACAGGACACAAAAAAATTCTCTTAGATTGTTCCCTATTTGAGTTGACTAATTCAGGAACTATCCCAAATCCTTCACCCCACTTTATCCTTTTGCAGCCCATTAAGCATACGCAGCTTCTCAGGGAGGAAGCCTACCGATTGTACGAGGGGTACAATTGGCACTTGTTATGTATTCTGCTAGTTTGGACGGTTTAAGACTGAGCTCCTTTTCAGGGTTTCCTAGAATTGTTCTTTCTGTTCATATGCTCCTCCAAAAGATAAGTGTGAATCATATCAGATTACATCAGTGTTCTGAAATGTGAAAAAACATTCCTTAATAACCGAGCTGTCACTTCCAGGATATTTTATTTGTTGCTTGAAGGCAGTTTCAGTTTCCATGTTGTCAGATGAATGGCACCTGCAAAAATTCACAGTATTTTCTTCAGAAGGTAGCTGCCTCAGCTAGACAAAGCAATGCACAATAAGTTGTGCCCATTGTGGCCAGATAAAAGCATGGGAGCATACCTGCTCCCTTCTTCAGATATGTTTATGCCATGGTTATCGTGGAAGTACTGGCACTGATATTACTGAGTGTGTTCTAATTTTATCACCATCAGTTTTTAACTGCTCATCATGCTATGTGATATCTAAAACAATCTGTTATTTTGTAAAGGAAATAAGGTAATGATGACACATGCA
Organism: Gallus gallus; assembly: GCF_016699485.2. Lineage (NCBI taxonomy): Eukaryota > Metazoa > Chordata > Aves > Galliformes > Phasianidae > Gallus > Gallus gallus. Next base: position 5,936,301 of record NC_052541.1, on the reverse strand, counting down.
AACTGTAACATTTAATTACTGTTTTCATCAGCTATAATGATAATGGAGTGTGTCATATCTGAAATTAATACAGAAAAATAATTAATAAATCCTTTCTGTTCTGTTGAATGTAAATTATACAGTGTAGCCACACTATCTGGGCTATCAAGTTGTATGGACTTCCTGGTTGGAGAAAAAGCTCCCACTAATATGGGAGTAGGACACTACTTAGCTTTTATTAAAGAGATCTGTACATCTTTGTGTTTCTACATATATTGCTTTACATCAGTGTGTGGAAAGACAATAAAGTAATGCAGCAACTCTGGATGATGAAAAACGTTTTTTAGAAGGACTTATACTTTTTAACAAAATTTTCAGATAATTACAGGAGATTAAGGGTAAAAGCATTTAGACAATTCAAGCAATAGTTGTTCTGATGGAGGATGAACTAGCAATAATGCTAATGTTAGATGTTTCTTTTATATCTCTACATCTTTATTCTATTCTCATTCTGTATATCTGTATCACACTAGTTATTTTTTTTCCTTTTTAATTATTTATGTGTCAATATGTGCTAACAAAACACTGTGCTCTTACATTGCTGCCCAGGCCTTTTCGTTCTCTTCTCAAGGATGCTTAAAGCTTTTTCTCTTCTAAACAATAACTAATTAATAGGATTTGTTAAAATTTGCACTCTTTTATAACACCTTGCCATTTAAAACTTTCTTAGGCAACAGTAGGCAGTTGTTTCCATTCACACCCTTAAGATTGGAAATCTATCTCGAGTATCAATTTAATTTGTTTCTGAAATAAAACAGTGAGTTTTCTTGACAGAGTTTTTGAATGCATGACAACAGAAAGGACAATAGGATACATTAATAATCTCAGTAATAAATGCTCATTCTCTGTACATTCTCTGCTTGTAATTTAAATGATCTTTTCCAGTTTAATGTGAGAGTTATAACAATGTTTCTGTCAGCTTTAATTTTCATTTAAGGCTTTTATTTGTTTGAGGAATATGTTACTAACTTCTGCTGTGAGCTACTATTTCCTAAATGTCTTATTCCTCCTTTATTTTGTTTCAGTACTTATACCTCCTCTAGTGATAACAGAGGTTTTCGCTTAGAAAAAAGCTGGAATAGAAACTGAACTATAAAAACAACTGAATATACAAAGCAATCTGATGAAACTATGCTTGTTTTTAAGCAAGATAGGTAACCTGCTTGTATTGCTGTTTTTAACTTGTTCAACAAGTAAATTTTTTACTGGCCTAAAATGATATAGTAGCGTAGAAAATTCGGTGTATGAAGTGTATTCAAACTATGTAGATTACACAACATGTAGAGACAAGCTTTCTTGGTTAGCCCTGCACAGAAACATGGCCCTTTATGTGAACCTCAGTGCTGTCTGGTATGTGTTGTCTGAAAGAAACTCACCAGTTTGAATTTTTTTAACTGTGCTTTTTCTCTGTGTGTTGATGGCTGAAAGTGAGACAAGCTCTGGCTGTTTTGAAATACTTTTATTCTACAGCATCAGAGAGACCATCTAAAATCCACATTCATTGGTAGCTAGCCTGTTCTCAGTATCAGATTGTCGCTGTTTATGGTGCGCTTGTCCTGCTGATTTTTTGAAAGTGTGCAATGCTTTTGGCATATCTGATGTGGAACTAACACACATTCTTTTCAAAGTGAATTTTTTAAATAAGCTTTTCTTTACTTCTGTCACACAGGACATTTTATCGCTAAACTGTTTACCCTGAGCCCTCAATCATAGCTGCTAGGCAGAGTGATTCCTGAAAACATGTATAGTGCGATAGCTTAGGAACACCTATTAGGTATGCTGACATACTTTGAATATAAATTACTGCCATTTCCTTTCACAACATGTTAAATAAAGTCTCTTTTAAATAAAAAAGTGTGCCAGAGAAAAAATCATAAAGAAGTCCAAACATTTTTCCTTTTCTGTATTCCAAAATAATTATTCTCAGAATAATTCAGAATTGTTAAATTTATGTTTTGCTAAATTATTTCCTAAATTTTGCTATTGCTCTGAAGAATAATTCCATTTTATTTATTTATTTCTTTTTTTCCCTTTCAGTTAGCATTTCTATCGTGTCATTCCGATATGCCAAACAATGTAGTTCACTATGAGGATGACATCTTGCTATCATTGTTCAGTCCATTCTTTTGGTGTATAATGTTGAAATAATAATAATAATTTAAAAAATCTTTTGAGAGATGCTGCAAATTAACTGAGAATTGATCTTAAGTGATTAAATACTTGTTTAAACTAGTGGTATGAAAAGGAAGCCTTTGTTCAGGTTTTGTGGGTATGACCCATACCTGGAAGCACTGATGAACAAGTTCTCAGTCTTACAGATCTGTTTCATTGTCTGGTAGATTTCTGAAAGTTCTTAGCATCCAACAGGTCCAGGTGGAGCATTTGGGATTTCCAGTGTCAATCCCAAGGCACATCAATTTATGCCTAGTGGATATGTTCTAAGTGACTGTTGCTAACTATGAAGTTATGCCAAGCTTTTTAAAGTGTTGACTACTTACTGTATTTAGCAGTGGTGCTGTTTACTGTTTGTCCTCATCTGCAGCGATGTTGTATTTGTTGCTTCTGTAGTCATCATTGGTTTAATCCCAAAAGCCTGGCTGGAAGCATGCTGAATGGTTTAATAGCGTGAGCTACTGGTTTTTGAAATCACACTGAATGCAGCTTGAAGTAGGCCGTACCAGTTTGTTTTGCCATCAAACATTTTGAGATTGATTATTTAGTAACTACTTTGTAATACAAAAAACAAAGAAAAAAAGAAAAAAAATTGTATTTCCTTGCAAGCATTTGTCAGTGTTCCTCCACCTAGTGCAGCTCTGTCTGCTGTCAGCATTTTCTTACCAATCCTCTTCTAGTTGTCTCCCCTAGACACTTTGCTTTGTCTTTGAACTCCTGCTAGCCTTCAACTAACTCTTGAGACTAACTCTTCAGGATTTTCAAAATACGTTTTACTGTAGGCAGAATAAACAGGCCAACAGAGAATAGGAGATACTGTAGCATTGAATAACACATGATTAATTCTTGTTTAATAGCTTTTCCACTGTTTTCTCAAGGAAGTCTGTTCTTTCTGATAATCCCTTATATTTGCTGTTGTTTCATTTCCTGCCAGTCTCCCTCTTACAGCTTCTTTCAATTTAATTTCTGTGCCTTCCAGCAGGATGATATCACATAGGTAAACTGTCACTTACAAACTCCCCTCCCCCTCCTTCTCTTTCATATCCATTTTGCCACTCATTTTCAGCACTGGTCAAACAGTTCATTGCTATGATTTATATTCGCAGTAAAGCTTCTTAAAAGTGGTGCAAAAGATTCTGCTGTTAAACTGAACTTCATCTAACAATGAGGTCTTTTCCTTCTTGAATCACAGCCTGTGCAGCACCTTTCCCCTCTGTCACTGAAATCCCACAGAATGGATGCTGATACTTCACTCGCTGTGGAAGTGCTCTGCATTAATTGCCTTGTTCTGAGAAACACTAAGTCTGTTGCCTCTTATACCTGAATTAAGCGAGCTCTGGGAAACTTGAGAACTGAAGAGATGGAGCTACCCCTTTCCTAGTGGAAGCCAAATCTTTAATTTTCTTGGCAGTGTATGTAAATGGCCTGTGGGAGATTGTAAAAGTTATAAAAGAAAATTGCTTAGTGTCATGACTGTAAAAGACTACCCAAATCATCAGCTCCTCTAGGAAAATGACTATAGTCTTGAGTTTGGTGGGATCAAGTAAGGTACAAAATACAAGCCTGAATATACAGAGATGTCTTCATTGTGATAAATTTTTCTAAGATTTAGGTCATTAAGTAGTTTTTTTTTTAATTTTCTGGAAAAGACTTCTAGGGTTTTTTTGTTTTGTTTTGTTTTTGTTTTGTTTTTTGTTTTTTGCTGGCTCTACATCAGTATTTCATCTTTACCTTCGTTTGCTTCCTTTTTTTCCTACCAGATTCGTCAGTGTTATATGTTTATGTGATAACAAACTGATGATCATATCACATAGATGTGGTGTTCATCAGTTAATGTAATGTTAGAGTTTGGGAAACAGATGTAGAAAGATCAGGTGAATTTAAACTGAATTAACATAAAATGTTTCTTTATTCTGTCAGAGAAACCTTTAGAAGTGTCTGGTTATACTCAGAGCAACAGTAAGAGCATTAGACATGTTATGTAATGGAGGAGTAAATGAAGTAGATATCTCTTATTGCTGTAATATTAGTAGACTACGATGTCCGAAAGTCACTGGTTATTGGACATAATATAAAGTGTTCTGCAGAGCAAGTTCTTTATTTGCTAATTGTGAAAATGCCTCTAAAGATCCAATTACTAAGCATCTATTGGTTCATTTTCCCAAGCAATTGAAATAGATCCTTTCCAACCCTCTGATGTGTTGCATTATTAAAAATTCAACCTTTGAAGCAACATGCAAAGATCATATTTGGTGGAAGAAAGATGTAGATAAGCCTTCTAAATACCAAAGACCAACATCACTTGTACAGTGGTATTAAGTCAGAATAACTGACAATGAGAATTTTTCTGGAAAAAGTGAAAAAATATAAAACTGACATTAAAAATGAAATAAATTACTCTTTACTGGATCTTTGCAGCGAAAGTATTTTCATTTTTACAAAAACACTTTCAGTCTCCATCGTTTATCTGAAAAGTAGTAATGATGGAATGAGACAACAGTTCACAAATGTCAGTGTTAAAAGAGAAATGTGCCTCTAGCCAATTTTCTTACCTCACTGGTTTTAAAGGCAGGAGTTGAAGACCAGGTTACCTACTGATCCAAAATAGTGGCATGGCAGCAAAAAGAGCATCTTGTCTGAAGAAGGAAGAATTCTATCATTTTTGACTGTAAATCCCCCTTTCTCCCTGGCAACTATATAAAGCCAGGCCAAGGCCTCTGGGTTCCGTGTGATCTGCAGAATGGTCTGTATTTGATCTTGAAGCAGTTTAAGACTTTGATAGGAGGTTTTTTGGTTTTTTTTAACTTCCTACTGTCAGTCTCAGAAAGGTGTCTTGATATCACAACCATGCTAGAAGCTGATTAGTTTCTTATCACAGACATTGACGGTACTCCACAGTGTTACTACTTTGTATTATTCATTAGGGTTATTTTTTTCTAGTTTTGAGTTGTTCACGTAGAATAAATGTTTTTCTTATGTTCATACCAGTATTTTAAACCTTTATTTAGTGTATGTGTGCTGCGTCTATATCACCAAACTATAACTGTTTATTAAAAATATTTTATAAGTATAATAAAGAACAGTTATAACTGCTGCTTTTTTTAGTGAAAAATAGAGTGGCTGTAGTCAAAATCAAATAAATATATAACTGCAGATTTCTAGTTTGTTTTATTTGGAGGTTTGTTTGGCATTGTCTTCAGCACAAGGCTTTTCAGATCAGAAGCAAAACTATGCAAATAGTTATTTTACTAGTTCTATTTATTGTTAATTATTAAAATACACCTGGCTATGTAGTGTTATAATAAAATTGTACTGCAAGATAGAATTGGTTCTTGAAATGTTATTTAAATTGAAATATCTGTATTTTCCACCCTAGGAGTAACTGCCTTTGAGGTAGACATCTTTGTCTTTGGTAAAACCTTGCTTTATATTTTAGTAATTTGACTCACACTCCTCACTGATCTCACGTACTTTTTTGCTTCCAGAGGTGTCTACCATTTCTGTATGGATATTCATGAAATAGGATATTGGTTAGAGTTGCTAAAATTGACCTTTCATTACAAGTCTTATTATTGGAAATGGTTTTATTTTCCTACTATCTGAAGGAACTTTACCTATTCCTTTTCAGTTTCTGCCACAGCGGCCACATTCTGCCAATGCAGACTGCATGACTCCACATGGGACTGTTCTGCATCAAACTTTGGATTTTGATGAGTTCATCCCACCAATACCACCTCCACCCTACTACCCACCGGAATATACCTGCACACCTGTGGTAGAGGCACAGAGGTGATTCTTCTTAGCCGTAATTAGTTATTATTCCTTAATAAAGGAATAATAAGCCGTAATTAGTTATTAGTCCTTAGCTACAGACTGTGAAACTCTTTCAAAAAATATGAAGCAAAGCAATGCCTTTCACTTACATTAGCTGCTTCTTTTCCTGAGAGAGTACATGCATATTTTGCAGACTTGTTAGAACACACGTGGAAATACTTTTGTTAAAGCACTGTTGTGATAGAGAAGTGATTTAACTTAGCAAAGACAAGGATAACAATAAACAGACAAGGGTAACTTAAAGCACAAATGAGCTTATAGGTAATCCTTTTACAGTTAACATTGTACACTTGAGGTTGAATGTGAGATTTAATTTTCTAAGGAACTCATTGCTCTGTATATGCATTATTGTGGAGTGGTGAAAGGCATTAGTGACAGAAATGAACTAGGACAGATGGCTGGTATCCAAAATGAAACCTAGTTTTTAATGCTAAGAGGTGAATGAAGGTTTTGTTTTGGCTGTCTTATAAATTGCTTCAGTTGATTCTTTGTACAATATTGGCTTTGAATTCAGAGAAAGCTCTACGTCATTGTGGTACAGATATTAACATGCCAAATAAATGTAATGTAATTTCCTAATAGCCGTGTTTCCTTGTTTGTGTTTTTAAGCAGAAGTCTCCATTTGGAATTTCCTCATTCCCCATTCAGTGCTTTATATGAAGTCACCATTAACAGCCCAGGAATGCTGTATCCAACTGAGCTGCCACCTCCTTACGAGGCAGTGATTGGAGAAACACCTGCCAGTCAGGTAAGGCAAGCTGAAGAAAATTTACTACATAGTCTCCAGATTTTCATGGTGTGAAATATCAGGGAAATAATCTAAATACTCCTCAGAGTATATAATAGCTTTATTTGGAACTATGAGAAAGGATCCATTGTATTTCAAATACTTGCATTATATATTTTGCCTTGTGTTTTACTATACAGCATCAGCTCTAGTGAAACTAGAATGCCTAGTTTTGCTACTTCTATCAAAGCAGCTTCTGACAACTTCTCCATTTCTTTCCTCCTATCTTGCCCTCTGCTGTCTGTTAAAATATACAAGCTTACATAAAATGAACCTGTAGAAACTGCTTGCAAGTTTTTGCTGAACAGCAAAATTGGAGTTTCCAAGGCCAAAATGTGTTTTATCAGTGTTCCGTTGTTTTGACTTTGCAGTAAGTCAGAGGAACCTGCAAGTCCTGGAGGAGCTGATGTTTTTCAGAAATCAATTTAAAAAATTGACGGAAATAGTATGAATTACAGATGAATGGAGGGGAAGAGAAGAATCATATATGTGAAAACAGTTTATATGTGGTGCTCACTGAGGTTTAGAGAAGAGTCTATACTTGAGCACAAAATCACTTTGGGCACTTTTGTAATTGAGATTCCACTTTGCCTGTACTTCAGCATCCAATAGCACAATAACATTAGCATGTGACAAAAGTATAATGAAGTAATTTGAAGTAGCAAACTCATGTTCTTGCTATAGGAGAGCACCAGATTTGATATGCAGACATGTTAACTTCTATTTTTTGGTGTATGGTGTCCATGTCAGTACCTCACCTATTCGTCTGGGGCTACCTGAGTTTCAAAAGTGTTTGTCACACAATGGTAAGGTCCAGTGATTTTCAGTTTCTAAGTGGCAGTAAATACATAGTAAGTGCATTTATGCTTGGTAGTGGCTAGTTAGGAAGGCTTGTAGAAGCAAAGTAAGAACAGGAACTGAGTATCAGAAGTGAGATATATTGGCATTGGTAACTAAAGTGTGCATAGCAACTTCGCAGTTATATGCTTTTCTCCATAGCAGAAGTTCTAACATTTTTTGCAGACAGCGTCCCAATCAATCTGTAAATGAAGGAATAGAGCCAGAGTCTAAGACAGTTTTAGGTCTTCAAGATGAATCAAATGTTGTCCTAAATTCTTACATGGTACACATGTTCCCATCTAGTATGCATCAAGCCACAGGGCAAACTGAACTGAAATAACTAGATTTATAAATCCCTCAGGCAGATTTTGCAATGGTAATCATGGCATGGCTTTAGCTACAGAAGTGCTTCTGGGAGCCATTATGCGACAATAATTATTAATCTCTTACTGATCATCAAGGAATAGATTTTGTTTGTTTTTAGATGGATTGAACTCCCTAGAGTTTTATTAAATTCTATTAAATTAGACTCAGTACTCATGCATTTCATGCACAATAAATGTCAATGTTAATTTAACCGATTGCATCTAAACAAAAATTGCTGTTGTCATCTGTACTGATTAGGAATTCTGGTTTTATGACCATGAAGAAAACGCTTTCCAAACAATTTTCCATGGGAAGAATTGACGAGGATGTAGTAAAGAACAGACAGATTAAGGTTCTGGATAAATTATACCAGAGACTATTCTGTAAGCTTTACTAGATTATAGGCTGTACAGATTTGTTTAGAGCATATTTTTTCTCACTTTTCTTCTGTTGTTAACTTAGTGACAATTTGCCAACCATTATGTCTGAGGATGTGCAAGTTGATCTTTGTTACTCTAGGCAGTGCAGAAAACTGTGTAAGCCCACCTGCCATCTGTATGCAACTGTGACCTTACTATAATTTGCTGCTGTTACCTCCTACAATTAAAACCATGATTCTCCTTTGCTCAAGCAAGAAGATTAATCAATTTGGAATGCATATAAAGTGTATTTGGGAATTATTTTAGATTTACTAGACCAAAGCTACAGATAGTTCTTTTTTTTTTTTTTTTCCTTTAGTAGAGATTTGCCAAAACCTCCACCTTGCACAACTGATTTTACAGGTAGTAGACCACATCAAAGGTGCTAGACAATGTCACTGCATCTGCCAGGTGACTCAGAGAGTGTAGGAGGTCAATAAACGTTTCAGCACAGATACTCAGCGGATATTATCATAGACTCATAGAATGGCTTAGGTTGGAGGGAGTCTTAAAAATCATCATCGTTAAAGAAAATCCCCTCCTCTCCCTGCTGTCACTCCTCTTTTGATGCAGCCCAGGATATCGTTGGCTTTCTGGGCTACAAGAGCACACTGCTGGCTTGTGTTCAGCCTCTCGTCAGCCAGGATCCCCAAGTCCTTCTCTGCAGAACTGCTCACAATGAGTTCTTTTCACAGCTTGTACTCGTATTTGGGGTTGCCTCATCCCACACATGCACCCCTCACGCTTGGCTTTGTTAAACTTCATTAGATTCTTACGTGCAATATTATTTTGTCAGTGATTAAAAATTTATGATGCAACCTAGCAAACAAATACCAAACACCTTAAAAACATTATTTCATCAGAAATCTAGTTAGAGAAATTAAATATAGTTATTTTCTGATCAAATTCTGTTCAGCACCAAAGAGCATTTCTTGCTTTGGACAAAACATTTCTCTAACTTCAACTTCTCCTAGTTGAAGAAGACCATTTTCTAATGACTATACGTACATGAATCCGTTGTGCTGGATTGAGGCAGTAGGGTGAACACTTTCACTGTGAGTTCCCAGAAGTGGTCTGCAACTTAGAATGACACCACAGATTTTTTTACCACATACAAATTTGCTTCAATGAAGAAACACCATAAAAAAATTTGCGAGCATATTTTTAAAAACATGACTAATATTGCCTGTTCTTTGTTTCCAAATCCCCTATCCCCTATCCATATATTGATGAGGTAAAATGTTTCTGCTACTTTTTTAAAAAAATTATATTTACTGACTCTTAAAATCGGTTTTTAACATTGTATTGGGAAAGTGGTTTTTCTGACCACTTGATCATAGTAAGATATGGATAGATGCATATGTAAAAAAGAGTGGGCACAGTAATTTAGGTGTTTATATACATTGATCTACATCGGCACGTGCGTTGGAAGCTCTTTTCTTAATAGGTTCAGAGTGATAGTGTCACGTTCAACTTTTTAGAAGGCCAGATACAAATTAAGCTCTTGACTAAAAGGTTTTCAAAGAAGTGATTGATGGTTATTTCTTAAGTCTGTAATCATTAGTAATGAGCTTTTACTAGTTAATTGTGGCCTTACAGAAGTAGATTAGATGCTTTCTACTAAAGACAGTATCAATGTCTCAATCATATTTTCTTTGTCTTCAGATATATTTCATACGTAGTTATGAGCTGTTTATTGGAATCTTTTTTCCTAATACCAATCATGATCACAAAGAACTGCTGAAAATCTCATGAGATTGGCAGCAAGGTTCTGTTAAAATCAGTAGAAAGATGATTTCCTAAATTTTAGTTGCTTGTTGATCAAGTTTATGGATCAGCAGGGCCAGTTCTGGGTCTTGTCCACATAATTCTTATAAGTGAAGGGAAGTCGCCCACTTAAATCTGTTCTTTAGGAAAAAGATGACTCTAAAAGCAATTTCTGTTACGCTGCAGAGCAGCCTGCCTTGCCCAGCTTAATTAAGTGGTGTTAGAGGGCTTAGAAATATGGTGGATGTTAACATCTCGTAAAATAACCAGAGAAAAATAAATCTCCTATGCTTGTTTTTATCATTAACTGTTATTCTCCATCCTGTTTTAGGGTGATACAATGTGGTGTCATGTCTGGGGAAAAAACATAATATGGAAAAATGCACAGGAGAGTTTGCTCCTAATAACACCGTTAGTTTTAAGCACTGCAAACACATGTGTTTGGTTATGTTGGCCTGCAACCCCAGCTGCGTATGTACTCAAGATGAATTTAGCCTATAGATTCTAGAAAAGTGAAAAATTGCTTCTTGTGTATTCTTTTGCACTGGGTTTGTTCCTGACACAAAGATGTTGTAAAACTCATATGTTGTAAAAGTGTTTTTCAGTCCGAATAGCAACAGAATGTTAATTCACGCTGCCAGATGTATTATTCAGATTATCAGTACTGTACTTCATTTTGGTAAGCTGCAGATTGATGTGCTATTTCATTAAACAATTTTCATTTAGGTCACTGGTACTGATCAGCAAGTATCTGAATCAAGCTTGGGTGAGAGGAATGCGACCCTGGGCTTCAGCACACAAGGTAATCATAGCATTATTGAGAGAGAGAGCACCAGATTTCTGAGTGGACTTTTCCTTCTCTTCTGCCATTCCCAATGGAGAAAGGATTTGCTTCCAGATTATTCATGGAAGAACCTTTTCCTAGCCATAAACAGATACGGCTGGAAACACAAAGGAAATCAAAGAGGTGTTGTTTTTAACAAAGTGTGCTCTATAGCTCCCCTGGAAATGTACTCACTTTGATTAAAGCCTCTGAGGCAGATGAAGCAACTGTCATTTCTTTTTGAAGAATCATGCAATAACCAGCAGTTTGCTTCTCATTGTCAGCAGCGAGGGGTGCCAATCAGATAATCCACATAGCTTCCTCCTGCATGGCACCTAGAAGCCAGGATAAGAAACCTGCTGCCTGAAGAATAGATGTGAATGACATAGATGAGTAGCAGCACAGCGTGTTTAAGGGTTTCTAAAAGAGGTCGTCTTAACACATTTGTTGATGTGGAGGGCCTTTTAAACTGTCTCAGCTATATGGAATATGTTGAAAAAGAATGATCTCATTAGGTAAAAAAAATTTTGGGGGACTTATCACAAATATAAATGATCCAGTCAACTACTGCAGCTTGAGCAGTGCACGTGATACGTTTTTAATATAACATTAAAATTATAACGTAGATGTCACAAATTTGGGAATAATGCAGAGCCAAATACTTACTTGGACAAGAGGACATTTTCATACGTAACATCTATATGATGAAATTGGAGGGAGTGAAGCCTTTATTTTTCTCTGAATCTCCTCTTTTGCAGTTTCTGTTGAGAGTGCCTCATTGATGACGTCTGAAACTGCTGAAATCCCAGACCACAGCTGCTCCTCTGAAGATCTTTGTTCGCTGGAAGTTCAAGGATCTCTCCGTTCTTCGGATTTTTCTCCCTCCTATACAAACTGCAAAGGGGCTACAGGCCAGAGCTGCAGCAGTTTGGACTACAGCACCCGCTGCAGGTTCCACAGAACTCGCTCAGAAGCTTTTCCCGATGAGGATGTCAGTTTGCGCAGCAGAGTCTCTACGGACAAGTCTCAAGGACAGGAGAACGAAAGCTGTGCCCATGGCAGATCCTCAGACTGTTCCTCAGAGAATTTCAACCCCTCAGAAAGAGAACTGGAGAGTACTGCTCAAGAAAGCAGTGTCTCATCACATTTGGAACAAATGAAAATCTGCTGTGGGGTCTTTAGCCAGCCTTCCGTCCCTTCCCACACCGCTCCCTGTTTTGGGCCTGCAAATACTTCATCATACGTGAGCAGTTCTGAGAGTACTGTCCAGCAGCATCATGTTACAGAGCGCCGAATTTCAAATATTGTCCGATCAACTAGTGATCCTGTATCGTGTTCGTCTTACATAGAAGGTAGGTGTGGTACAACAAGGCTGATGGAGTGTGGAACAAAGGAGGGGTGTTGGATTTATGCAATTGGTGCTGCTGGGTTATTGGAAATTTTTTTATGTGTTGGCTTACCTGTGGGGAATTTACTTCCATGCACAGCTTCTAGATTTGAAATTTTTTAAGAATGAAGGTGGTAAAAAGTGACAGTGACATTAATTTTGGATTTTCTGAACTGTCCCAGCCTTTCTGCACTTGTCAGAAAGCTATCTCCTGAGTAGGTGCTTCCATCTCTCTGTTTCTGTTATACTGAGAAACTAAACCAAATGGTTGAGCAGTAGCTGTGGTCTATGTGGGAAATGATTAATTGAGCTGTCATGCTCTTAATACAGCAGGTTGGGTTTCCTGAAGGTGACACTAACATGGACAGTTTCATTTCAGAGGCAGTCACAGTGTGACTATATTGGACTGTATTGTGAAAAGTTTTAGAGTAAGAAAGGAGAGATGAGGCATACAAGAAGGTGATGAAAGAAAAGGAGAGCCTGTGACTGTTGAAGATAAGCATCTGTTACATATCTCCTTTTAGACAAATAGGGGAGAAGAGAGGAATTATTAGCTGAACACTGTATCTTTCTAAAAATCTGCTTGTTAGTGGAAAATATATGTTTGATTTAGTAGGCAGTGGTTTGATCAAACAATAACAGGAGTATAGAAGTATCTAAGGCATTTGAGGAGTATGGGTTTTATGTAAGCTGTTTGGAGAGGTTAACATGGAAAAGTGATCTGAAAGCAAAGATGAAGGCTTTGTAAAGTGATAGGCAGATTGTGCTGATACAGAAGCATTCCCTGGGCTGTCTAAGGCATCTAGGGGAGGAACCTACTACCTCAAAAAAGAAAAAGAAAAGAAAAAAAAGAGTACACAAAATGCTGATATAGCTAGTTTTATGTAGAAGTGTTGATTGTGTTATGGTTTTTCCTGTATCATTATTCTCTTCCTATGAATTTCAGAGACCTCATACCTAGTACAGTAATTGACTGAGCTACCTTTAGAAATCTGGGCTCAGCATGCTGCTGAGGAAATGTAAATCTTTAATCTAGAGGTCTGTGCTTATTTTATGAAATTTAATCTGCTAGGATATATAGGCTCTATGAAGCTGTTGTGCAGACAGTAAGTAGGAATTTTGGAATCCTTTCTACTGGGCCAAACACAAGAAGAACAGCTCTTTCTCTTCTGGATTACACTCTGCAAGTTTTCCATATTGAGCTCCATATGCTCTTTGAGTAGTGTTTGACAGAGATATTAATGTAGGCAGCCATATCTATGTGCTCTAGCTGACTTCTGGGACACCTGCCATAACAGATGCTCTGCCTTTATTTTTACATGTCCTAAATACATCCATCATCTCTTCTGGAGGAGTGGCATTATTTAATTAACTCTTCTTATGGGAATTACTTTGACTAATTTCCAAGTTCCTAGCCCTGTATGAGCTAAGAACAAGAGTTGAACGTTACAGAGATTTAACTGGGTTTAGCAAAGATTTTAACAGCAATGCAGAGATGGTTCTAGGAATACTGATACACATGTTGTAAAGGGGATTATGGGAGTAACTTGGTGTGTCTGTGCTGGCCTACTTTGCTGTTCTGCATATGGAAGATCCCTTAAAATGAATGTTTAGGAGAGGCATTTGAGGTTAGATTTGATTTGCATCTTTATTTCATTAATATTTTTGGCAAAACAGAGTTCACCAAAATTTTTGTCTGAAATTTTTCATTACTTTGCTCACCTTCCTCTCTTTACTTTTTGTTGTCCATCATTTGGAAACCACTCAGATTGGAATTGGCAATTTACCACGTGCCAGGTGCTTGTGGCAGCTTCTAATACTTCCGTACTTGATTTTAAATATGTAGATACGTATGATAAATGCTCATAATTCTGCGGGCCATACATTATGTAATATTGCAGTTTTGGTAAGATAAACCTGTGTAGCAGATAATGTATGGCACCAGTAACACTGACAGACATGGAAGATTTGGAGCACACTTCAAGTAGCTTGCAGGCTTAGATGTGTCACAATATGAGTCGAGAGAGGCTAAAAGAAAGCATACACCTACTGTGTATGCTGAGTTGGTGCTCTATTTCACAACCATCTGTATGACTCCAGTGCAATGTGCAGTGGAAAGAAAAATGAAAGACATAATAGTGTCTTAATTTCTCACAACTTCTCCGTGTTTGTAGCATCTTATGTTTGACTTCGTTGAATTGTTCTCTCTGCCAGAGAGGTTTGTGCCAGCTTTACATGACAGACCTTCCCAGAAGAAATGGAATAAAAAACCTCTTCTGTTATGCTAAGAAGTCTAAAATAGTTTTCAGTTCTGAAAACAGATGTAAACAGGCATAGCATAAATGGGAGGGTTTATTTCACCTTGACTGTCACAAGATTGAGATCACAAAGACTGTGCCGTTATGTAGTGTGATCTCATGATCATTGATCTGTGCTGGCATCACAGAAGCACTCTCATTAGAGGGCAACTATGTTTAGAGCTGTGTTCAGATGCTCTGTAACCACTTGTTATTAATTGGATCAGCAGTAACTATAGTGGTCAGCCTACCTATCGGATTAATCTGTGGTGGATAGCATTTGTTCTGCAAAGAATGAAAATATATTAAATTAAATTAAAAAAAAAAAAAGAACTGAACAAAAGACTATTCTTATAGGAAAAAAGGCTTCATCTTTCCTGTTTCTCCATTATTTTTTTATTTTATTTTTAATATAAACTATGTTTGCCAAGGAAATACAGTATGGTCTGAATTCTGCACCTAGAAGTCACTGAGCCTTCTCTAACTTAAGTGCCTCGGCCTGAAATATATTGGATGTGAGCTGCATAATAGAGAGGAAACCATCATGCAAGGAACTGTATTTTTCTGTCTCTGTTTATTTAATAACTGAATGGACATTTCTGTACATAGTAGCTTCTCTTCATGAATAGACTTTATGCGAGTAATATTTATCTGAGTAGATTCATTCAGTAAAGGTGATGATAAAAGATCCAAACATATTTTCTCCTTGCTTTCAACAGAGGATAACAGGGCTTGATTGTGCTCTTTTTGGCTCTTTGTTTAAAGGTGATCATTGTGCCTGGAGTCCTATATGTAGACAGCATCAAGATGCAGGATCTTCAGCGACATTAGAAACAGGTGAGATCAGTTTTCTAAAGCAGGTGGGTTTCTTTTTTTAAAAAAAATAAATTAAAATAAGCTTCTGATATAGAAAATAAGATCAAGAAAATGTGAGGTAAAAATTGCTTTAATGATCACTGAATACATGCATGATGTACAGCACTGATGGAGTCGTATTTACACACGTGCATAGAGCCCACCTATTGACAGAGTGCTGTTTTTGTACTGAATGTAGTGGATTGGGTTTGTTTGTCTCACAGCATACTGTGAAAAGGGAAAATTGATTGTTCCACACCCAAGCATGAGATGTGCATGCAGAATTTTCTCATCCTGTTACAGAGCTACAGCTGCACTTTTTTGGAAGCAGCCTTTGATCACAAATCACAAATGCTGTGACTGAAGTCTCCATTTTAGTTCAGTGTTTTTGCTCTCTCTATTTCTTGCTGATCTCTCATATTCACTGCTCTTATTTGTGAGGTCTAACTAGAAGGGGAACTCGGTTCTTAAAGTCAGACAAGCTAAAACATTACAAGTTATGTGTATAACACTGACTAGTTGGTGTTTCCCCTTACCATTAATGTCAACTGGAATCCCTGAAAGTGGATGTAACAGAAATGTTGGAAATTTATGAAGTACTTTAATTACCTGCTCGCTCACCGAGATGCAGTCTTTCATGCTCATGGGAGTAAATTGTAGCCCAGCTTCTGGTTAAAATTACCCATTTTGGAGTGTTTCCTTGATCACATATTGTTATTATCTTCAGGAAAAAAAAAAAAAAAAACACCAAAAAGCCTGAAAGTTTTCTTGTTTTTTCTTGACTTGCTTTTTTTTCTTCTTTAAAAAATCATGGAACTATTACTTTAAAGATATTCTTCCCCCCCTTTTTTAGTTCCTGTTTCTGGTTCTCATATGGCTGCCTCTGCTTGTCAGCATTCTTTGAGCAGTTTCCTACCAACTGGAAAACAGAGGGATACAAGGAAAATTGATCTACACTTAAAGCCAAAGGCTTTGCAGACAGTCTCAAAAGAACGACCACACTCTTTAGTGGACCTTAAGGCCTATAAAGATACAAAAATTTTAGTGGCAAAATTTTTGGAACATTCAAACTGTAATCTCCCTCCAGAAGTACGTCATGTAGTGAACAGTATACGGTCAGTAATAAAATCTGATGAAAGACACATGGAAGAAGCCATCTTCAGTGCCAATATTATAGACCAGGTAGGCCACAAATGTTCTAAAGATTTGTTCAACTCTGATAGACACATATTGTATGGAAATGTTTTTACACTTTTAAATACTTGAAAGAATTATTACTGAAATTCTTTTATAATAACATGACTTCAGTAAGAAATAACTAATATTTATCAAGGAGTAATGTGTTATACACTGAGGAGGTCATAAATGTATTGAAGATTCTTCCTCCAGACCCAGTACTGGTAATACCCTCGCGATCTCCAGGGAACCGATTTTACACGTTGGTAATCATAACTTGGTATTTCCAAAGTCTTTTTACACCTGGGACATACTATTCCATACATGCATTTGTGTTCATATATAGAGGTATGGGTTCCAGAACTGACTTGGGTCTGTTGTTTTTTTCAGGCAGCTGTGTCTGTACAACAAAAGCTACTAGCGGAAAAGAAAGAGTGGATAAACAAGTAGAACCACAATCTGTTGAAGCAGAACACTGCAGTTACCCTTAAACCTGGCTAGAAGAATGATAATGATCCTTGCTATTTATAAGAAAAATAATTGATAATTTTGTGCTTTTCCAAATGAAAGAACAGTACATCTTCTCACCATGAGATAGAATAAAACAGATGCAGGGCTCGGAAGGGATTATAAAACAGGGGAATTAGCAGTGGCAGCAACTTTTATAATATAATACATGCTTAATAATAAATCTTCTTTGGGGAAGGAAGGTGATGAATCACCTCTTGGTAGTATTGTTACCAGAGTGATAGACATAGAAATGAAGTTCCTTTTATATGGACAGGTTTGAAAAGCAGAATGTTCCTAACACTGACTAACTGTGTTCAGGTTGACAGAAGGCTTTCCACAGACCCAGACTGATGATTAAGTGTGGACACCTGGATCTGCTGGTTTTACCTTCTGAGATACTTAATATGTGTGGCATTAGTCTGTTGATTGGGGTAAATTTGCTAAGTATTTAAACAGGATGTAATAACATTTAAACTGCATGTGAAGTAGCTTGAAGTTTAGCAGGAAACATGCACCATTTGCAATCTTGCTGCAGGATTGCCTTTTGCTAACTATGAAGTAGAATATAGAAGGAGCACTGTATTATTTAAGTCAGGTCACATCAGTAGAAAAGCAGTACTACCATGACATGCTCAGAGTGACAGTATGGAATCAACTTTTAACATTTTTATTGCTTTACAATATTTGTAGGCCATGAAATCCTCAGGGTTAGAAAGCTGAAAACGAAAACAGTATCTTTAAAAAAAAACTTAATTGCTCAAAACAGAAGAGTGTGAAGGAATCCGAGTGTTTATGTAGCTCATAAAACTAGAAACTCATAGCACAGTTTTTACCCTGTGCACATCTCTCTGCTCCAAGGGGACATATGTGTGGGTTTCTTTTCACAATAAAGAAATCATTTTAGGAAAGGTATTTTTTCAGCCAGAAAACAGCATTCTTTAGTAAAACTCCGGGCCATCCCACCAGTCTGTGTAAGTGACAGGATTTTGGTGAAATGGCTGTATAATTCAGATCTGTGAAGCAGGCTGATTGTTATTTTAACTCCAAAATGTTTATCAGGCTTGCAAGGTTTTAGTGCTCTTCCACCTTCACCAAAGCATCTCCTTCTCCTAAAACAAATAGATGAATTTAATTTACTCCAGACTTGCATTTGTTTCTTATGAAGCAAAACTGTCCTTTTCCACCAGTTTCCTTCCCACTCTTACACAGAGAAACAAATATTTGTTTGCTCCTTTGTTGATGTAATACTGTGGTACAGGTGCAACACCTGATACCTTTCGAGCCTGACTTTGCTTTCCAATAGCCAGCTATGACCAGGTGTAAAAACAGAAGTGGGATAGACTCTGGGTGGCTGCATAACATGCATCTCCTTTGGTGGAGCTCCATCACTGGGTAACTTACTGGAAGTTATGTTCAGAGAACAAACCTTTTAAATGGGAAAAAAAATTTACCCTGTTTTCTCCACTTTTTCCTTCTCCATCCCTGCCCTTTTGAACAGGTAATTACAAGTTCCCAGCTGAGTGTGAATACCTCTAGAAAGCGACTTCAGGAAGACCTTCATCTTCAGAGTTGTGGTGCTCTGAGCTCTCCAGTTGCCTTCTTACGCAGGTCCCATATCACTCGCAGCTTAGAGCGGGACAGGCCTCACAGTTTAATTGGAGTTTGCCAGGAGACCATCCTTTGATAATATGCACAGGTATGTGATTCCAGCAGAGAGAATTAAGGAAGAAACCAGGACTGGGAGAAATGCAAGTAGTGGATGGCTTAAAAAGGAAAAAGTGTCTTCCTTGGAAATTCTACCTTTTTTCCAACAGCAGGAAGAGAACACCTGTTTTTCTGAATGTAAATTTCAGCCCTGCATTTTGAAAAAAAAATAACTGATTTATTAGTAAAGTCGTAACAAATGTTTTCCCAACCAGAAGTGCATATATTTCACTGCTGCTGATGCTGTCTAGCATTTCTTCAAAACCATTGCAAAACCACCACAGACTGGCTGTACAACTTAGAAGTTGTATTTATTTAATGTACCTCAAGGTGTTTTAACTATGATCAGTGTTTTAATAAAAAGTATTTCTGGACTTTGCTTTTTCAACAACTGATTTGGATAGAACTGTAAAGGTGATTGATATGCACATACAGTGCTGCTTCTAATTCATTTTTCCTGTGTCTTTCATGCCAGACTAACTGATCTGTATTATTCTTTCCCTCTGAACCCCTGCAATGTGTTGCCCCTTTAAATGATACTAAAGGCTGTGGTGTGGTTTATTTTTACTTTGTTCTCAATGGTCATGAGGTTATTAGTGGAGTAGCTTGTGCTACTGAAATCTGACATTTCAAGTACTCTGTGAATTGTGGCCAAAAGGTGCATTAGGGAGGAAGTTGCTGAAATTCTGCATTTCCAATAAGGTTTTCTATTCTAAGCTGGTAAACATCAGGTGATAGGAAATGAGATGGATTTTTATCTAGCAGAGCCATGAACATTTGCAAAAAGAATTGTTATTCCAATTAGGAGTTGTATTACTGAAGCATTTCCTTGTGTCTCTGCTGCATTTTTATTAAAATTATCTTAGGAAAAAAAAAGGTAAGTATTGTTGACACTAATTTGATTACTAGCATAAACAGAGCTCTACCAGCAATGTCTTCCAGTGCAAGCTTCATCCTGGCTCTCTCAGAGGAAAACGGAAAGGCCTTAAACAAAAGGTTCTCGTAAAGAACCTACCACAGGTTTTGACGTTTCAGGGTTTTAATTTTTTTGCAGCAGTGCTTGTCAGCAGCATTACAGTTTCCATTTGATGTTTAATTATATACTGCTTTCATTTGTGTCATTCTGAGCTGAGCAGACATCCTGTGAAAAGGTCACAAAGGAACGTAGCTGAAGATGGGTAGCTTAATTTTTATGGAATAATTCATTTGAAAGTATACCATGCTTCCATACTGATGTGAACTTACAGTGACATCCAGTGGCAACAAGGTACGCTATTTGAAAGCAGCAGCTCAAAGATGACGATGATACATTAATTACTAATTCAAGAGATGATTTCTCTTCAAAAAACAACCTGTGACCTTTGCAACTGCACTTAGTTGAAGAATTAAATGATATTTGAATTCTTTATGATGTAAACTTGTGGAACAAACAAAATAAGCGAGCTTTCTTTGTTATTTCAGATTTATTTAGTGATTATAGGTTAATTCTTTCCTAAGGTCAGTTGCATGCAACACACTACTCCTTGAAGTACAGTCATCTAAAGCTCTTTAGTTACTGCATGGTAAGGCTTATTAAGTCACAGTGTATTTTCCTCAAGGCTTTGCCCCCTCTGCACCCTCCCACCCCCTCCCCCCAAAAAAAACCTAGACAAAAAGTTACACCAATTAACATTTATCGCATAAAGAATACAACTTTACTACTACTTTTTTTTTTTTAATCTACACACATTCCAGTACTGCTGATGGTGCTAGGTTATTTGTTGGAACAATTTACATTCAGAACACATTGCCCTCAGGAATAAGAATGCTGTATAAAAAAACAGAGAACAGGTAAGCATGGCTTTCCCATTTTGAGCTCATATTAACAAAGAATATGCAAAAATTAGAAGAAAAAACCAGCCCAACACATACATTACACGAACTGTGCAATAAGTCATCCATGGAATCACTCAGTTAAATCATAAAAATCACAAGCATTAAAAATAAATATGTATCTAAATAAATATTTTGATTTTTATCTTGTGGCAATTATTCTTTATTTAGCATATGAAACACTTGTTACATGTTTATGTTCACACCTTGCCAAACAGGTTACACTTGTCATAACAATACCGAGTACTACAGTGGTTTTTCTTTACATTAGAATCTAAAAGGTTTAACTGCACACATTCCTTTCCACTGAAATACCATCTATTCAGCACCAGTTTTAAAATTACACAATGCTCTCGGACCACTTTACAGACTGGGATTCTTTTTTTTTTTAGCTTAGGCAGCCATAGTTTTCTCTAATTGCTTATCTTTGCCATTCCCTGTAGTCTCATTCATCAAGTTTTCACATTCACCGTGTTATCAAACAGGACAGACATACATACATCACTTCACATAAAGGTTACAAATAAATATGTTTTAAGTTTTATGAGAAAAGGGTTTAGAAGATGTTGCAAAATACTTAAATGATTTACAAAGATTCTGTGTCAGTGATTATTGTCCTTGACCATCCTTCTCATCACTTTTTGGCAAAGAAATAAAAAGGAGAGAAAAAACAGACACCCGTCTGTTCCTTGGTTCGGAGTCCTCATGGCAGCTTCAAAGCCTTTCATTCGTACAAAATACAAAATTCTCTTCAGCTATGAGGGCTTTGATGGAATCATTAATTCATTCAGCTTTGATGGAATCATTTAATTATTTTCCTGCAAGAGAGTCGCATGCTAGATGTATAGGGGTGTCTCTTGCCCAGTTAGAAGCCTGAACATGGCAGCTGGCATAGTCTTCATATGAATCTGTTGATTGATTTACACAAAAATTAACAGAATTGCTTTCTACTAGTTTTAAGTAATTCACAAGGCCCAGTCTGTCTCTCCCATTTGTTCCTACTGATGTGAATGTTACCAAAGTTTCTTGTTAGAAGTTCTCTGGATGTGAAAAGCTGTTTTGCTGCATTTTATTTTTGCAGTGAATCTGACAGGAAGTCCCCCCACGTAGCTGAGAGGATGCTTAAATACTTCTTAGTGTTACACTCTACTCCAATTACAGCCATTAAAAAAAAAAAAAAAAAAGCACAAACTTTTCTGCAAATTGAATCTGCTCCTCTAATGTCAATTAGGGTTGCATTTTCCTCAACTTTGCTCCCTGATTTGAGGGTCCTTTTATTTGTATTTTCTCCTGATTGATGAATGTTTGAACACCAAATTTGATCTTTATCACCTGATACTTTAAATGCCAATCCAGAATTTAGGGAGCCAGGTTCTTGTATAGCTGGTATATTTGTTTTTACAAAGAGAATTGTGGTAAGCATCAGAGGGTATCAGGTAATCAGTTGTATCAGAAACTTACTAACACCTATAAAGTAGCTATCAGACTATATGAGGCTAAGGACTATGTTCTTTAGTAACTGTTCAGTCTGCTTGGTCTCTTAATGCTGAAAAAAGAAAAAAAAAGTTTCGTAATGCTCTCATGTTCAGTGAGCTGTGGAGCAGCAAAGAGGTACCGCAAAGACATGGATGTTCTCTTGAAATCTACATAGCTTTGTTCCTGCCAACATGCACGTACTGCATGTACTCTGAATTCTTTTTCAAGTACCATTTTCCACAGGAAAAGAAGTTACCTCCGATTTATGGCAAAGGAGGTAGTGGAAGATCTGGCCAGGGTTGTGCATGATCCTACTCTAAATTCAGTAGATTTTGGTAAACCAGAGGATCTTGTTCATCCATTGATGATTTCTCTAAAAGTACTGCAGAGAGATGTCTTATTCCCAAGGTAAGTTGGAAATGTTCCGTCAAAGTGAATTAAAATACATATAAATTTTTATCTCTGCTCTTTGAACACTGATTTATTTTTACTACAAATGCTGTTGTCAGAAGTTAAGAGACTTAGCTGACATGCTTAATTGACTGGTTTAATTCAAACAGCAGGCTGAGGTTCAGAATCATGCCATGAACTCTTGAAATGAGTGTAAAAACATACTGAATGTACATCTGATTGTTCAAAGATGTTTTGTTAATTGTTATCAGTGCTCAACTCCAATTGACTGATGGTTTTAATACTGTTAAGACATTTTTCAATCGATATTTTTTCAAAAGTTTTAAGTCTTTGATAAAAATTAAAGATTATTTAATGAATACTTTTCTTACCTCTCCCACTGAATTAGACAATGCTTGTACTATCTTCTCGTGAGCAGTTGCAACAACACTTTGTCCATTGATCTCAATAATACGATGACCCACTCTAACCCCTCCCCTCTCAGCTATTCCACCTCTCATCAAGCTGCAAATCTGCCAAGAAAAAGTTATTAAAGATTAGAAATGTCAAAATATAGCAGTTAATAGGATTTAATACACCATACAGAGATACTAGCAGAAAGCAATAAGCAGTACTACAAGGTATTACTGGTTTACCATTTTTCAGAATTTATGGAAATGACCATTTTTACTTTGGTTCTTCTGGACTGGGAACGTGTAAACACGTACAGGGCTGCACCTCGCCGCAAGGCAGAAGCAGCAGAAGTGGAGTTATGGGGAAAAGTGGAGTTTTACATACTGTTGGGATAAGAAACTGATTATTTTGAAAACTGTTTCTCACTGTACCATCTGGACTCTCTGAAATTACCGCATTGTTCTTTCTACACAATGAGATGTAAAAAACAACTAGAATACAAATTAATCTACAACAGCAAACTTTTCATATACATGGAAAAAACTGACATAAAGCTTGATCCATAATCCTTAATCCTGGAGAAACACTGATGTAGGCTGAATGAAAGGATGATGCCATATAGGCATTCTGTACTGAAAGGTGGTGCAGGGTCTTGAGTGAGCACGTTCTTATTACAGGCTGTTATCAGCAAATTAATTGAATAGTGAAGGATGACAGCTTGTTTTCTGTACCTCTGCAGGCTGGAAAAGGGCACTCTGCCCTCCTGAGCCACCGCTTTTCTCCATGTTTTATAGTGCTGCTGACTAGAGAGAGTTTAGGACAAAGAAGGCAAATCAGTCCACTGTTTCAGCTGGCATCCACAGGTACCAGTAAAGAAATATGCACAGTTTTTTAATTTTATGCCTCCTATAATAGGAAAATAATTATATAAAAATTATGTTTATCAGGCGTAATCTTAACAGTCACTGGTGTTTGAAATGATTCTGAGGTTACAAAATGCTTTTTGTGTAGGCAGAAGGAATACAGTTCATTGCAGGATGGTGATCTTCATTAAAAAACTGTCTTCTCTGCAATATCTGCGCTATGATGGGGCCTTCCTGTCAGTCTAGAAAGATGTGTATTGGATGGACGTTCCTGCTAAATAGTTTCAGAAGACCTAAGCTCACACAGCACGTAAGGCAGGTGCCGTATAGTTTGAATCTCTGAAACTGAGCAGAGCGTACCATGCTGAGAGGTACCTGTTGCTCACTGAGAAAAACCTGTTCTTGGTGGAAAAGAAATGAGTGCTACAGGAACAGCACCCAATGATGGCTGTTTCTGCAATTACTGTCAGTGGTTATAATCATATGCCAAGAATTTTTTGTTGAGATCTGATAGTTTGCTCTGAGCTAAATGTAAGTATGATAAAATGTGGCTTGTGTCTCAGCGAGTTTATAATTTAATTCAGGAACAAATATAGTATGTGGGAAGATGGACAAGCTAGCATAAAATGAGGGTGAAATGTGGTTGAGCAGTATCTTTTCTATACGACTAATGCTTTTTTTTTGATGTCCTCTTTGCAAATATCAGTGCTAAGAGAAATTAAATCCTTACTCAAATTCAGGGTATCTGATATGAAGAGGGAAAATATATAGATCTTCATTTATTATAAAACAAACAAACAAATAAAACCCACCTTCTTTAACATTATGGAAAAGTTTATCCAACAGTGAAGCTTACCTTGCAGCAGACACTCTATGAGTGGCTGAGCTTTGCCTACTGTGGCTCTTAAATTGCTTCTGATGGACTCTAATGGTTAGAGGCAGCATCAAGACCTTTCACAGAATTGGCATCTTGAATTTCAGTGTGTGTTGTTGTACAGGTTGCCTACCTTCTAATCATTGCCTTAACAAGATAAGCTGTATTACACAGATCTTCACCTGACTCTTATACAAAGCTTCTCATTTAACTCAGTGTTCAAATTTGTTCAGTGCTGTTTGGGATTGCATGGAGTCCTGTGACAGGACAAGAGCAGAATTTGCCAAAGGAAACCCCATACATACATTTCATAAAGTAAAATACACAGACTATACAACCAGCTGAAATAAAAGCTTTCAGAGCAATTGGAAATGTTGCCTTTAACCCCACTGGCATGAAGGAAAAGATAATGGCTTGTGTATCTATCCACAGCATTTTTTTCTTCTGGGGCACTCAAAGCGCTTTTAGTACCAGTGAATTTCTAACAGCCTCAGACATAGGAAGTGGTCTCTTATCCTGATTCAAGAACATGATCCCTCTCCAGGGAGAGGATTCAGCTTCCTTTTTGTAAGCATTAGATATTTTAATGAGGTAGAAAAAGGAACAGACACAGATCTCAAGTGGCTCTGACTAGCTTCACAGATCATGTTGCGCTAGAGGCAGAGCGCAGATGTAAGGAAATGTATTGCACTTCTGGCACAGATTTATGTGGCTCCTGTGAGTGACTGACTGAAAACAGCCTAAGACTTCAGTCTCCAGCCCACATATGTGAGACATTTGGGCTGGCAAGTTTAAGGTGAGCAGTACCTTATGTATATGAGATTCTACTCAGCCAGGACTGTTTACCTGGCTATCATAGTTGTGAAGTATGGCAACTATTATTAAATAAAGCATAACTGATCCAGATCTTGTAAGCAAGAGCCTGTGCTCTATTTGTTGTGTAAACAGAGAGAAAAAATAAAAGCAAACCATACTAGTTGAATCTACCCAGCTGTTACGTACTCAGTTTAATTATACTGTGTATCAAAATATCGACTGTAGTACAATACAAGACAAACTAACTGTTTTCTCTGAGCAAATACCTAAATACAACCTATTAAACCTGGTTTCTTGTCATCTCACATCTATAGT
The DNA here is from genome assembly GCF_016699485.2 of Gallus gallus. Lineage (NCBI taxonomy): Eukaryota > Metazoa > Chordata > Aves > Galliformes > Phasianidae > Gallus > Gallus gallus. The sequence continues at coordinate 5,910,305 of NC_052541.1, read as the reverse complement.
TCTCTATTTAAGCCCTATATTTCTTTTTTTCTTCAAAAGTTTACGCAAATACAAACAAAGGCAAGAAAGCAAGAATTAATTATCAGTTTGGTTAACTTTTAACTAGTCTTACTGTATGGAATTCTGCTGGACTGGGGATGGGTAGATACACTTCTCAGAGGAAGTTAATGAGCATCAGAGTTTGCTGAGAAGTGGCAGGCTATTAGCAGTTGAAGTACAGCTGGTGGCTCTATCTCTCATAATGCAGGAAACAAGAAAATGAGGTGATGTGAGAGGACGACTTACTTAAATATGAATTTTACAAGAAGTGTGGCATAATAATTTTCAAAAGATGGCTGATAGGTTGCTTTATATTCACCTCCCCATCACAGCGTTTCTGCCACTTGTTTCATGTAGATGCACAATATTTTTTTTCTTAATGTTTTGAAGTTCAAATTTCAGTTTTCTTTTCTAAGTGTTCAGTGAAGCTACTGCAGAAGCCTTCAAGAGCCATGTAGAATATCTGCGATTATTAGTGCAAAAACAATTTTGCACATGTAACACTCTAAATCTGTGCAGTTGTGCTGTTTCCTAACTAAAACTTCCAAAAGCTGCCTCCTCTACTGCTCCCTGAGGCACAACTTCAGGCTTTACATGAATTAGGCTATACAGAATACACAAACTGAAGCAGTCACCTGCAGCAATGCAGTCTCTGCATTTTCCTGATGTCCTATAAAAAGAAATCCCAGCTCAAATAGTACTTCCGTATGTTCAGGTTGTTTATGGGCTATTCACAAAGACAATAGCTGTACATTCTGCACAGATGAGATAGGCAGGTTGAAAAGGAATCACCACAAAACTGTTATCAGAAGAGGAACAGAAGTAAGTACCAGATGCATGCATAATGAGGTAATTGCACAGCAGTAGGAGAGATTTAATTATACCTGATCTGGCAAGCTGTTTGTTTCTTCACTGTGCAAATGCTAAGCCAAACAAAAGATTAGGGTGTTGCTTCCCATCGTGTTTTATAACAATTGTTAGCATTTAGAAGAATGTTTTTAAAAGTTAAGTGTTAAACTATCAGGAAAATGTACTTTGCAGAGTCATATTTTCAAATGTTGCTTGAAATAAAGGAAATTTTTATCTGAGCAAGAAATTACAGGACCATAAACCAGTCTGTGTAGCAGCCTAACAAAAGATACTAAACTCTTCTTTTTGTTCGTTAGCTTTTATATCCAAAAACTTCATAAATGTATGTCATAAATATATCCAAAAGCTTCATAAATGGAATGTATTTTACAAACCTTTCTTCTTTGTTTTCTATGAATGGTTTTTATGCTGAATTTGGTAAACTTTCTATTGGATGTCATCTAAATGTTAATAATGTAAAAACAATGATTTGTGACCATCCACAGTGGTGAATACAACAAATGTCCAGTAGATGGAGAGAGCGCACTATGAAAGGAAACAACCAAGGTGTGCAGGACTGAGGCTCCAACTATATAAGAGATGATCAGATGGGACAATCTGATGACTGGATTGTCTCTCAGACTCTGTTAGCACCCTGCAAGGACATATGTTTCTTTTAATCTGCCTTTCGTGCAGCCCTGACCCACCCCTGATAGTACTGTGACAGACCTCCCAGAAGAGGTGATAAACGCACTGTGGTACTGCTCATTGTTCCTTACATGTATTTTCTCTTTTTATCATTGCACCAGCTGTATGTACTGGGCTTCTCAAGGATGGCAATTAGGAAATAAATCTCTGCCTCACACAATGTGCTGTTCTCAACATCCTCGGTGAAATCTTGGACAATCAGATCCCATCCCATTCATCCTTTATTTCAACACTTGGGAAATGCTAATGCTGAGTGCACTGCCAGTAGTGTCCAGACCCACTAAACATACATATATGTAGGTGAAACATGTTTAAAGGTGTGCAAAGGAGGACAGAAATACTATGATTGATTTTTCTGTATTTTTGTTTTTAACAAAAGACCTCTGTCTACTCAAGTATCAGAGCATTAATCCCAAAAGTGACAAATACTTTAAACCTGTGCTTCTAAAGGACATCAGCCTGGGGGGGAGGTATCACATCAGAGTACTTCCAGCTGGATAAAGCCTTGTTGTAACATTATTCACACCAGTCTGCTGTGACCATGCAATGATATCTGATCATTGGATCGTTTTACGTAGGATCACGTAAAACTTGGGTACAATAATTTCTCAGCAATAGCTAGAATAGCTGAGAATCCACTAACGAGCCACCTGCTTCCCAAAGCATAGTACAGCTCATAAACAGTATCTTTTATAGTGACCTGCTACTCTTTTCAAGGGTGACAAACAAATCTGGCAAGTTCAATCACTGAGTTTCACAGAACAGGGAACCACAGCCCACAGTTGCTTTTTAATGCACTTTTCTGTGTGGATAGCCTGACTTTTTATTTCTTTTTTTAATAGACTGGAAGAAGAGGAAAAGGTGATGGTCCTGCATTGCAGGCAGTCCTTAATGCTGTATCAGCCCTCAAAAACACTGGGTGGCTACCTGAGCTAGCAGTGCCCTGAAAATTTGCTTTGTACCAGAAAATGGCTTGGGAAAGAAGGACTGTGAGAAAAGAACCCTGAGCTGCACCGGGTGAGTGTTACTTGTCACACCTGTTCTCCTGTTTACTGTTGTTAAAGGGAAACTGCTGCATGCAGAGAAGGGAAAGGGATACCTAGGGATTCCTTTTTCTTTTTTCTTTTTTCTTTTTAACTTGTAGTGAGAGAGCCTTAGCTTTAACCAGAGGCAGTCACAATTACATTCCTGTGTCTGCTTTTCAGGATTATAGTGTGTTATCTTACATTCCGATACTATATTTAGTAAGTTAGTTTGTTTCTCCTCAGATCGTTGCCGCTGTTTTTAATTATTTTGGGGTCCCCTGTTTCCCTTCCTGGAGGCGCGGATTTTGCAAAATCCCTCCGCCCCACTAGTCGCGGAACCGGGCCGGACCAGCCCTTAAACTGTTGACAAGTCCACTACCATATAATCCAAATAAATTCTACACAGTAGAAGAAAAATTAAAGCCTTAATGAGACTGTGCTGAAAGGAGAAAAAAAAAAAAAAAAAAAAAAAAGGATCAGAGTTAAGATTAGAAAGTTAGAATTGCAAAAATCTCTTTCAGTATAACTGCTTTCCTTGCAACTCTGGCACACTAATGACAGAATCATATGTATATTAGCTGATCCAGATATTGCACCAAACAACCTGAACTATAAATCTTGTAACTGTATTACACAGGGGAAGCCCTCAAGAATAGCAGCAGTTCTTTTGGTGTTGCTCATTTCCAATACGTTATCAGAGTTAATTGTAAGGTTTTGATTAATTAAGGAATCAGAGTGTAAAAACTGAGGTCTTGGAATGTGGGTGTATATCAATACGAATTAACTCACAATTCATTAAATGAGAACACAAAATAAATTATCAACTGTTTCAGGTCTGTGTAGAAGCTCCAGGTAGAGATGAGTAGTTGTGAAGGCAGTAGCTGGTAGAGGCAATTGACAAACATTGACATATCCAACCTCCAAAAACTAACTAACAAATCATTGAAGTTAACAATAATTTTCACTGAGCAGGCTTATGCCCATATATACATACGTAATACACATCTAGCTTGATATGAATGCAACACAAAGGTCTACTGCAGCAGGTGCAGCAAGTGTCTGCAAACTTATACACTAACCAGGAAGAAGTTCTCAAAATCTATAGAGAGGCACGTGCAAGGAATTTTTCAATATTTCAGTGTGTTTCTTCTTCAGAAAAATATAGCTACTGAACACAGAAACTTACAATTCCATTCTGTACGCTGAAACCCAACTGGTATTTCAAGTCTGGCCGTTTTATAAGTACAGTAGTGACAGGAGGGCAGCTGACAATGTTCAGTTTGACTTGTGTCTGATTCTTGAGACCCTGTAAAACATCCCAAAAGATAATATTTCTCAAAGAGATCTTAATTTGCTCTTTCATTAAGTTTCGTAATTGCAAGAGTGTAAAGTGGTTGATTTGGGAGACAACAGCTGGAGTTAATAGAAGTCTGTTGTTAACCTAGAGATACATGTCTCTATTTCATTAACAGTACTGTATTTCCTAAGCTGTTTGGCCCAGCAATACCCATCAAAGCCTTACCTTTAATTACCATAAAATCTTTCAAGTCAAGAAATACTAAAACTGACTACTGCCTGCTCTCTACCAGTCTCTGGCTAATTAATCTGCTGCTGGTCTTAGTTATATTTGAACAGACAGTAGATTTAGTCTCAGTACTTAAAGGTAATGCATCCTGAGATTGCATCGTGTCTGAGGAATCTTCATACATTTACTTGGTCTGTCCTACAGTCTATCAGGTTCCCATTCAGCCTCCTGTGAATTCATCTACACAGAGCTCATGAGCAGCATTGTAGATTTGAATATTCAGATTTTAATTTGGAGTCTGTGGGGAATCATGAAACTTAAAGAGAATTATGCTGGACAGGTTTTTCAGACAGGGTTTTGTTTGCTATAGTCCAGTAACAGAGGTATAGCCAAATTTTCCAGCTCTAACTTTCTGTACATTATCACCCCTGAACCTGTTTCCAAGTCTACATTTTGTTAGTGACAGTTTCCTTGTTTCTCATAGTGATACATAAAATCATATCTGCTAGACATCTACAGGGTTGCTTGTCAGAGTATCATCTCTCTGCTAGTTCACAATCTACAGCTTATAGAGGCAAGTTTGGGGTACCTTTATGATCCCTTGGCATGTTGCAAGAGGTAGGCCAACTAAACTCGTCCCATTAATAGACATAATCTGGTCTCCAATGCTTAGTTTTCCTGAACGGGCTGCAGGGCCTCCATTCATCATGTTTGCCAGGATAACAGTGGGTAGAATAGATCCCCATCCAGACTCCACAATCACTACACCAAGAATTTCTCCCTTCTGTTTTTCTAGCTGGAGCTGCAATTAGAAAGAGAATTTAGAATTAAACAAAACAAAACAAACAAACAAAAAAATAAAGCTTTTTCCTTTGATTTGTCCAGATTTGGGCACTGGCACCTCAGTTGTTCCTGACTGATGCCTAAAAATTACAAAGATAATTCCGATAATTCCATTTTCTTGCCATTGCATAGTAGCATGACTTCAAAAACGCTGTTAGAACTGTGTGTAACATAGTTATTTCTTTTCAGGGACTGTTTCCAGTTGCTTGCTCTAGGTGGTAAGGTATGTCCTTACGATAAACAAAAAAACTAACATATTGGTTAACTACCGAAGATGGTGGAACTGAATACCAAATGCATGAGTTTCAATTCCTACTTAAATGATTATTTGTCCAACTGAATGTTCCCTTGTTTGCTACAAGAGAAATATCTTGTCACGTTTATATGTACATGAATACACTTTATTGAGATCTAGTGACTGTAGTCATGTTACACAGCACATCAAATCCTAACATCTCTTATCTGGAGGTACAGATGGAAAATGCTCTCTTCCCAAGAAGACACATTCTGTACGAGACTATAATGCTAGGAAAAAAATGAGTAGAAGTAGGAAAACTGTGACTGAAGAATTAGGCAGTGGGAACTCAAATCAAAGTAAGTTTGCTTTAAGACTCAGCATGGAAACTCTGCCTTTGGAATGTGGGCCAAGTCCCCATCACAAAGCAGCAGTGTAAGATAAGAGCAGAGTTTGGGTGCAGTTACAGTTACAGTTAGCACATTCTGGTTTGGAATGCTCAGTATTACAGTGACCTACACGTGAAATGTAACATGTGAAATATTTTGTTAAGAGTTACACTTAAGTAATTCAGGGGTAAATATAGGAAATTCTTGCCTTTTCATGCATTTTAAGTGTGAAACTCCATTTCTTGTCGCAGTTTTGCTTGTGTTCTACTAGATGAGATACTAGCCTGCCCAGTATCACAGCATCCTGGACATGTGGTTATTTTCTCTGGTAAGTAAGAAATATCTTAGAGTGGGCATGAAGATAGATTGCCATCTCTCTCTGTCAATACATTGGTAAAACATAAAAACACCTTACATGGTGTACTGCAAATGGTGTAGGCACAGAGGTAATTTATGGCATTATCATCAAATTATGATCAATGAAAGCAGAAATAACCTGGATTATTTTTTTTTAATTTCACGAAAGTGACTTTAGTAGCACAGTACTGATGAAACAATGCATCTTGAGGTGCTAAATCATCCTTAAAATGCCAAAGAAGAACTACAAAGAACTACATTCCTCTGAAAAAGAGAGATCAATCTGAAATGAAGATTCCAAAACTACTTTACCTCTTTGCAGTTTTCTGAATTGGAAAAGTGTATGAGATCATCGTTGTACATCTCCTGGGTATTGATGATATCACTGTACTCTTTCTGACTGAGATCCTCAGGGTTAATTCCATTGGCTCTTAAAAACTCCTGGTAAGCCACACTGAAAGCCTGACCAATAGACTGAGCTATCAGCTGTGCCTATAATATAAAATACAAAAGAGCTGAGAGAAAGGTCTGGAACAATAAGAAACAAGAGATACTAGATTTAAGACAAAGTCAAACAATCCTGCAAAGTTGCTATGCTAGTATGTATATAATGTCACTATAAGGTCAGTTGTACTGAAAAAAATGCCTTATATCCAAAATCAAATTGCAAACTCCATATTAAAAAAACTATTTGAACTCCTTTCATGAGCATGTTGCAGTAGCAAGCAGCCGCATGCTATTTATATCCCTGTGCCAGTGAGCACTGGAGAACATGGCCTTATACCGATATGGAAGAGTTTTCAGAATACAGTCACAGACTGTGCTTCTCACCACGGTGTATTTGCAAGAGTGACGAGAACTGTTGCTAAGCTTTCATGTGACTTCATGAACATGTACACACCAATGATTTTGGCTGTAGTGTCACCTGATGCTTTCCCGCCTTGGTTTTATACAACTGAAGACAATGCTTCAATAAAAACATCTGCTCTCCCATTACTGCTATGACATCTCTCATGTTCCAAGGACACCAGTAATAGCTCTACTTGGCCACTGGACATCTACAATCACTATTCCTGTTACCACCTTTTCACTAATAGTGTGAGAGATGCTTTCAAGAGCACAGCCAGAGCCATGACTACAGCTGTCAGAAGCTAACTACCTAAAACCTCCTGTATCTTTATTAACTTTTTTTTAGCATTTATCTGGGTATTGATTTTTCTGTAGTATGTAATATAAGATGACTTCTCATTAAAGTGGGCTGTTTAGTGTGTACAGTTAATCAAACGTTACAGTTACAGATATTTAGATGTACCAGAAATACGTATGCATTAGAAAGAAATTGACAGAAATTGATTATAATGATAGTGATTGCTTTGCACATTTACCTTACTGCAACATTCACATAGATTGAGGAACTAATGAACTGTCATATAATTTACTTTCTGGTTCCACTAGGTGGCACTGGAACACAGAGAAACAGGTAGAGGTAAGTAAAAGGAACTTAAGTCTTTTTTTTCCCCCACCTCAAGCTCACAGGAGAATGCCCAGTTGGGGTTTATGTTTGTAGTTTTCAGGAACTGTAATCTGTCATTAGAGAATATGAGTAATGTTACTCCCAGTGATCTGAAGAATGGAACTCCCTAAAAATACTCATAATGAAAACTATAAAACTCTTCTGGAAATGCAGCGCAATTGCATAGACAGTAGGCCATACCAAGCACATTATGATGCACGGGGTTTTCTGGACAACAACCTCAATCTAAGTCTTTCTGCAGTCTACCTGTCAGATAAACGGTGCTTTCTTTGATGCTACATTCCTTCAGTTGTGGTGAAGTACACAAAAGCACCAATCTGCATGAGTGGAAAATGAGGGATACAATTAGCCTACAGCCAGTCGCTTCCTATTCCTTCACATTTTAAAACATCTTCTCAACTCTTGTAAGAATAATTAATCAATACCACAGTGTTTGTAGTTGTGCAGAAGTCACCAAGAGTGTTTCTGTCTCATTCCATTATTAGTTTATCACCAGTCCTTACCGACTTACTAACTCCAGCGTAATTGCTTTCTTTTCCTGCCCATTACCTTTCTCTTCACGTTCTCAAAACCAACATGCCTGGATGTCATATTCTATTATTTCTAGTAGTAGACAGTAATTACCTTTCAATTTCATCTGTATTTGCAAAGTTTTATGAATGTTTTTGAAAGCCTTCAGTACTATGCACAGCTTACAGATAATGTAATTCAGCTGCTTGAAAAGATGACTGCAGCGGAGTGGTTTCAGAGCTCAGGTGTAGATCTGAGAACAGTCTCAGTATAGAGCTCCAGCTTTTTGACAGCACCATTTCTCCTTCACAAGCTTAATTGCTTTAAAATAAAGAAAATGACTGCTTAGCTCACAAACTGTGCAGCCTGATAATTATGACTGAAGAGATATATATGTTTTTTAAATTTATATGATAGAAATTATATTTAAAGCTGTTCCTATACAACAGTGGTCAGAAATGTTTAGTTCTGCCCATAACTCATACCTGTATTTCAACTTTCCCAATTAAAAACAGATAACAAATTTTCTCTCTTCTTTTTACGATTTGGTATTTTTTTCCACACACATTGAAGTCCTCAGGTCTGCTGCTTTAGACATGAGTATCTTCTATTTAGCTACAAAACAATGTCCAGACAGACAATGGCAACAAAGCAAGGTTATCTACTCTGCCACAGGAGGTAAGGGCATAGCATGCCATTAACTTTCACAGGGCTGAAATGGGTATGTACAGAATCCTTCTGCACCAACTAGTTCTGCAGTCCTATTTTGAGAATGGTTCCAAGTACATTAATCCAATTTTCAATTGCATCAGAAATACCAAAAGAACCAAAATTCTCAAGCGGTCACTCATTTCTTTCTTAAAGCACTACTTGGTAAAAACTCAATTTACGGCTGCCATGGAATTGAATCTCAGTTTGACTGAAATTATCCTTTCTGCTGCACAGATATTCTGAAGCAATAGTTGAGAGTTCTTCCTACATGCTATTGCCTTCTGCTTAAGAACTACTAAACTCTTTTGGTTGTGAAGAAACATTTTTCTAAATAGAGAGAAAGAGACCTTCTTAGCTCCACTGCATTTATTCAAAAACTTCTATTTCATAACCTTCACTTGGGATGAAAAAAAAGAACTGAAAAAATTAACTGAATGTATGTGTTCTCAGATATCAAAGGATCAAGTTGCATCTTTCAGAAGGAGTGCATGTACCAACCAGAGGTAAGTAAGCCATCTTGTACCACAACTGCCAAGTTGGTAGATGTTCTTGGCAACTTGGCTTCAGTCTGAAAGAGAACCAGAATGGTTCCACCCCACTGCCTCCCATCTTGGATTCCTGCATATCTGGCAATCTGCTGGACTAGGGAATCTAATCCAGGAATGATTTCATATCTCATAAATTCATTTTGGCCATGGAAGGTCAGATAACTCAAGATAACTAAGTACTAAGACAGTTGGAGAAGCATTGCTGAAAGAACATAAATGATTCAATGATCATTTGGTAAGACAAAGTAGCTATTCTGGGACTGGGATAACTTTGTGGAGACAGAAAACATAAGAATAAGGACTGTTTTTCCCCAAATCAGCTCTAGCTTCAATCAGAAAAAAAAAATATTGACAACAAAAACTCATTCAAAAAATCAGATGTAATTTCATTGTCCAAGTGACACGCATTTTTTGAATAGAGTTTAATTCAGTTTACTCACATCCTCTGATTCAAAGACATGGCATATCATTTTATACTGCTTCTTTCCTTCCTGGGCACCAGGTGTTGTTTCAATACAGTCTTGAGAAGCTGATCTTGGCATGCGGCGGCGTGCCATTAAAACCACAATGTTACCAATGTCAGCAATGTATGAGATTGTGCGCAGCGCGTGATCCATCATTGTTTCCTACATAATGCAAAGAGAGAAACATTTTTCATACCTGCTGTTATTCTACAAATGCTGCATCTTCTCTCTTGAATGATCTGCTTGAGAATAACTAAAACTATAGCTGTGCTTTCTATGGGCAACCTGACAATACCTATGCAACTGATGGGCATGAACTCTGAAGACATGTTCCTGGTTCGTGACATCAGCTTTGGTGAAAGTGTTGCCTGAGCAGATGCAACATGTCAAAGTAGAAAAAAGATCTATTCTAATGTTTTCTAAATAACTTCATGCTGTTGGAAAATTACATTTCACTTTTGTGTTTGTTCTGCTAAATGAAGCAGATGCATTTCACAATGATAGAACAAGTTTCAGCAGTCATCTCCGTATGAGAAAATGTTACAATTTCCTGATTTTTTTTTTGTATTTATGTTCTTCAGTAGCAATAATGTGTAAAATAGTGTCTTTTAATTATGATTAATTTTGTTTAAGTCCTACATCAACAGTAATACATAAGATAATGTTTTCTTACATACAGCAAAGGTATACTATCTTTCTTTATAAATACTGTTCATCGCTGGCAAAAGTGCAGAGCTACTGGTGGTGGTTCTGCTGAAAAAATAGTGTTTTGTACCTGAGAATTTGCTCTATCAAATAGTGTTGTTATGCTCTTTGTATCTGTTGTAGTTTCCATAGAAATAGAGGAGGCATTACTGTTAGACTAAAATTCCTATTTATTGCTCGAAGTGGAAACACATGGAAACATAATAGTTTTACTGGTCAAACCAGCTGAGGTTGTTTGTCCTCCAGTGGACAACTAAGAACATGCACCAGGTTTTACCTGAATTGGAATGCACAAGTACTTACAATTGAATTGTTTTGTTTTGCTTTACTTACAATCTCTATTAGTTTTATGTCATATTTATTGTTTTCTTGTTATCCAAAATATATTTGGTTCTTGGCTAAGACTGAGTTTGTCTCTACTGCTTTTGGCAGCTGCTTGAATATATACGTATAGGTATTTCTAATTTGAAGAAACAGGATAAAAAAACCTACAGGTTCATTAGTTTTTGGTGGTTATTGTATTTCTGGGAGGTGGTTGTTATTTTTGTGAGTTTGTTGTCGTTGTAGTACTGCTTTCTCTAATTTTTTTTAAATTCCTGTTGTGCATTCTCATTATGTGCAGGCTACTTCCCTGTTTTCAAGGAAGAATTATTTCTTCTTTTACTCAATCTATTTTATTTCATTGCTGGTGAGACTCAGTGTATATCAGAGTATCCTACTGGGCAGCATGAGATCAGTTTTTACATAGTTCAGTCATGTAAGATGAATGAGGTACCCTCCTTGATGCGTCAGCAGTAGCAGCATTTCTCTTGATATCTGATCTTCCTTAAAAAAAACCTTATTGAGATATGAGACAATACACAATTTTCATTATTTTATGTAAGCATCAGCATAGTTTATATAAATAGCTGGGTCTTACTTTACCATTAGTAGAACAAATCTCTAAGGCCTAACAGAAGAAGAGTGTCAAGTTGACAAGTAATTAAGAATTTCAGTGTGACTTAACTTGACAGAGAAGAATGCCTGATTGTTTCTTAGAGCCACCTGTCTTATTTCAGAGAATCATTATCCATAAAATGATTTTAATGATTCTTCTCAGTCTTGAAAGAAAATGTTCTATGCTTATATCTACAGTATGAAAAGAGGTGATGGTTAAGAGATGGTTGGGGGTTCTCTCTAAGATTTGCAGGGACTCATTAGGATTTATAACACCTCTCTCAGTATGGAAAAATGTTTTATAATGGACATCTCTCAGCAGGATGTTGGGAGCTCTGCAAAGATAATTGCTGTTCAGCAGTCTGCAATGAGTATTCTGTAAGGGTGTAATCATACGTGCAGTATTCACAAGAGTGAATGGACCTGGGAAAATGAATGCATTTATCTCACCTGACAAGAAAGCCTTTGTCTTTATCAAAACACGGAAGTTACTCAGAGGTTTTGCTTTTACTTTCCCCTTGTAGGAGTGAAAGCAGTAATTCCCTCATTCTTTCCCATCTGTTTGTTATCTGATGCAGTTATATTTTGGAATAAGGTAAATATTATATAATGACTATAAGTGTGTATCAGTCTTCTTGCTTTCATTTCATGTTCCATTCCAATCTATTTTCTATTACCTTTATCTCATTTTCACTTTTTTTTTAACCTCCCCATAATCCCTCCATCTCTGCCCTGCCCACCTGCTTTATTTTTTCACTTATCCTTTGTCTAGTACCATCCACTCAATTCTTCCTATCCTTTCATTTGTACTTAAAAATGCTGTCTCTCTGTCTATTTCAAAACTCCTTTCTGTCTTCTCCTGTCCACCTTTCCTTTACTCAGAATCTCCCTTTCTTTCTATGGAACTCTCCTAGAATCCCCCGTTGCTGTCCTTGAAACTCAGAACACTTTAAGAAGGAAAGCCTAAGCATTTTTGTAACCTTTGAAGTGAAGTAGTCCTGTGGCAGTGTGAATCAATCTGTGAAGCCAGAAGATATTATGTAACCAATCATCTAGCAGGGACTCAGCATATACAATTGTCACTTGTGTATCTTTTTGTCTGCCAGCTTACCCGGTTGCTTTACTCCCAGCTTCTTTCCTGAGCAAGAAGAGGGGAAAGGCTGCTATGATATTTCTGCTGCTTTTATGCATGTAAAGCCACAGCAGTCAGGAAAGAGCTGCTCTCGTACACAGCAGGTATGTGACCAAACCTAGGAATGCTTCTGCCTTGTCTACTGAGGAGGTGGTGGTCACCTTGGGCTGAACATTTTCAGTAACTAAACGCACAGGGAACTGAAAAGTGGCACGGGAGCCATTTTAGTGCCATCAGAGCTGGTCTTATTTTGACAGGGCAACATAACCTTACTGATGCTAGTCATCATATCCAGCCCTACTGCACATTATCTTTTAACTGAGAACCTTACATTTTTAATTGGCTGCTACCTCATGTGAGCTATGCAACGCTACAGATGGATTAAAACATGGATGGCACACTACAGATATAGGTTTTATATAATTGATAAAGGCATGAAATAACAGACTGCCTCTGCCAGCTGCCACACCAGCTGAAGTAGATCTATGCTAATTACACTAGTCAAGAAACTTCACGAGCTCTGAAATATACTACCAGGCCAAAGAAGCAAAGCATGCCAACAGCAGAATCAAAAAGTTCCTTACGTTATTCTGAAAGATTCACTGTTTAAAAAGAAAAAAACACCAAGCATGTCTACACAGTTTGTAACCCCACTATTGCATTTTTCCTTCTAGTTGAATAGATCATACTGGACACCATTCCTTATGGTAAATAACATTTTAAACATTTCTAGTGTTATCTCAGGTGAATGAGGAAAGTAAGATAATAGTTACTGTGACAAAATGTTTGTGGTGCCTCAAAGGACTTCTTTTAAAATCTTTTTTTTTTTTTAATTGCTGTTCAGGTTTCAAGTACTTCAGAGTGGAGTATCTAAAGATGGAAGGGATAGGGTGAATTACATGAAGGCCAGCATTGGCTTCACAGAGAGAACTCACCTGTTTTACCTACTAACAAAATGTAGCCGTTAATTTATCAATAATTGTGTTTAGTTGTCTTTACACTTACAATTACTATCATTTTATTTTACACAAATGCAAAAAGTAGACAGACCTTGATTATATACTCTTGGATAATGCATGAGTGCAAAAAAATTGCTGACATAACAAATAGCTGTATTGGTCATTATAGATGAAGTGCAGTACTGGGACCGATTATGGTTGGCAGATTGTAAATAGTTCTGCCAAGTTAGATACCTTATTCTGTTCTGCATCTGGTGCCATACCTTGGGCATTCTAATGGCATGTTAAGGACATCTGCTTATGATAAAAGAAAAATAAGGACTTTACTGGAGATATTATAATTATAATTATTAAAAGATGTTGTGAGATGATTATACTTAATACTGAAACACATAAAGTACATGTTAATAATGGTCAATTCCTTAAGAAAAGTATCCTCACAGAGATCGCCTCTTTTTGAATACATACATGATTCCTAGAAGATGAGGCTGATCATTGCAGCAGCCTTTGGATGTTGTTTTAATATGAATGATTAATAATCAGTAATCTACCTTAGGCAAAGAAGATGGTAGCACAGATGTGATTTATGAGAAAACTGTAGGTTAAATTTTTTTAAATGGCAAGATATGAATGTCTTGGTCAAAGAAGTGAATGACTTTCTTGTTAGGCCCTAAGTGCAGGTACTGGAGCTTTTCAGGGACACAGGGTACACACGTTCTGAATGAATTTTAAATCTTTCCCTAAATTAAATTTTATTGAATTGAATCCCTAAATCTCAATCTCAATCATTTTCTCACACATCAAATAAGCAAAATCAATCACTGGCAAGTGTTACAACAATAATATTTGTAAGATCCAACAATGCTATTTCTCACAACAGCGAATTTATCCAAACTTGTTAGTTTCCCATTAATAATAACAGGAGTGCAGACTAAAAAGATGTCTCTGAAACAGTCAACATTATTCATGGAGAAGTTTAACCATAACCTACCTGTGTGTCTGCATTTAGAACTTTGATTCTCTGTGTGGAGATGAACAGGTCCACCTCAGTCAAGGCCTGGGAATCTCCTTCCGAGGTCTACAAGACAGATGCTTTGTTACAGTGGGAATTTTAATTTCCTCTTTAGAATGACAAATTCACGGATCACTTCAAGCATAATGTGATGTGAGCCAATTGCATTGTTAAACTACTACAAAGACAGCTATTCAGAGGTGTTTCTACATACATGCAAAGGACGCATTGACTGCATAGGAAGAGTGAAGCATACTCTTGTGGTTAAGAGTGAATTTTCAGAGCCCCTGGGATTGACTGCTCAGGTACTATAATTCTCTGTGTATACCCAGAATGGGACAATCAATGTGGATGTTTCTTCCCCACTGTCTTATTGATGCACATCAGTTCTTGAGGCACTGGAACTGAGAAAGTGACTTCCATCAGCTGCTTAGCCCTCGCTGTCTTCAGTGAGCTCACAAACAGAAGTTCAAGATGATGCTCAATACTGTGGTTTGGACTTTTTTGTTTTTAGATTTTTTTCCCTAGAAAATACAGAACTGAGAGCTGACCTAACATCTCTTACTGCACAGAGAGTCTTTCGGTAGGTGCACCGGAGACCTGAAATTCTAAGCACTGCTTTTTAGGGAAAGGATATACCATAAGAAAACAAAGGTCACAGAGCAAGTGGGGCTGCAGTATAATGCCATGTTTCTTTTCTTAAGTGTGAGGCCTGGCTTTTTGCCAGGGAGACAACAGAAGAGAAGGTGGCAAAGAAGCTTCTGCCTCTCAGAGGGGCATCATGCAAGAGCTTACCTAACACTCTGAGTCCCAGCAGGAACCTATTTATTCCAGGCTGTTTATCCACAGTGCACCCTTGCAATCAATATTTACCAGCACCCATCTTAGCAGCCTCAGAATAAAAAGGCCACAGACCATATTACCTTTTGCTAAATGCGGGCATCAGTCTCCAGGTTGCAACTCTATTTCTTTGATGACATGGTGCAAGGAAGAGTAATGTATTTGCTATCCTCTTCTATAGTTAAAAAGGCTTAGCTATGCCTATAATTCATTCATATTAATTCAAATTAAATTAACTTCAGCAAAATACAAAGCAGCACAGATCTACTTTGGCAGAGATTACTTGTGGTGCTTTTTATCCATGATTATTATAAAGAGATTAATTTCAGTGATATTTTTGTTAAATATAGTTAGTTAATGTATATTTTTGACTAGGTGAAATGTCTCTTGAATTGCTTCAGCTACTACTTGGTTAATGTATTTATTTGTTTTTTAAATACTGACAATATTTTAGTAAATATATGTAAGTCATAGGCATAGAAAACAGATCTAATTGCTTTGATTGGCAAAATACAAATAAGGATTACATCTTAAAAGTCTCCTGGAAAACACTGACTGTATATCTGGACTACACAAATCAGAAGTATTAAACAGAGGAGAGCAGCAGCAGACAGGCACTCTAGCAAGTGAACAATGAAGAAAATGAGTTAATTTTATTCCATCCAGTATTCTATTACTTAACAAAGAATAAATCAAAATGACAACTTTATGAGGACCCATAATGAAAGACACAATGCTCTGTGAGGAACAAATACAACAGAAATGTAAGTAAACATTAGAATTCAAGAAAAACAGTTTACACACCGCTTTTTTCTTGATTTTAGCCGCCTTTTGCATCCTCTGCAGAGTAGCATAAAAAAAGAATGCAGACAGATGTACACACAAAAAAAGAGAAAAGACAGTGTGTGAAGTCAGGGAAACCTTTTGACTATGAATCCAGACTTGAAAATTAAAAATCTGGGGCCAGTGGGAAAAGGATGTGCGAGAGAGAAAGGACTGTCTATATCTTATGCTGTTCTGGAGCATAATTGGATTTAATGGCATTATGCATGTTGTTGATTGATTACCAAAAAACAAAAATATACCAAAGAGTGTTGTCTGTTAACAGCTGCTCATAACATTTATCCTACTAAATATACAGCAGTCTAAACTGACAGTACATGCACTATTTTAAACTTAAGTTTTTCTATTGATATTTTAGTAATATT
Source organism: Gallus gallus (assembly GCF_016699485.2). Taxonomy (NCBI): domain Eukaryota; kingdom Metazoa; phylum Chordata; class Aves; order Galliformes; family Phasianidae; genus Gallus; species Gallus gallus. The sequence goes on along the minus strand of NC_052541.1, from coordinate 5,893,776 downwards.
AGTCACATGTCCAAAATGTAATTGTCATATAAAACATAACTTAAGCTCCCTTCAGTGACTATCTAAAGTAGTCAGGTATACCTGGCAGGTTAGGATTGTTGTTGCTTCAGACTTCACAAAAGGCTAAACAGAAATTCAAAGGTTTGAAAATTCAAAATAATTCAATATATTGAGAGTCATTTTCAGAATCTTTAATAAAGGAATTAATGACACAATGGGAAACACAGTCAAAAAACATCCATTTGTCATTGGAATATTTCCTAATTACAATCTGCAATTTGTCTTTAATACATAAATTCTTCACACAGCTTTCAAATGATTTTGAATAGACTGTGGAGCAATTTATGTTTTGTTCCTGGGAGAAGCTGTATGTTTCTTCATAACAAGCACTGGAAAATTATGGTGTGTATTGTACTAGGTCTGTACTCACGTAAATGCACTTCAGAGTAGATTTGAAGCTGCAGATCTCATCGTGTTTAGAGATCAGCTGTCAAAGTACCAGAGAGTATTCTACAAACCATAAAAATCCCCTACCTTAACACGGCTCACTGCCTCTTGAGCCTGCATCATCCTTATGTTTTTGGAAGGGTTGCGCTCAGAGAGCAGCTGTGTAGAGCCCAGGTAATTGGCTGCAAAGATGATTCCATCAATGAGATCTTCAGGTTCACAAGGTCCTGGAACTGACATGGCAAGTTTACAGTTACTGTGTCTCAGAAGAGAATAGAGAGATGAGAAACTGAATTAAGGCTATTAAGATTTGGAAGAAAGATATACTCTGTTTCAGCATGAAATCCTACAGTTAAAATTTGAGGAAATAACAACAGTAAGTAGGTATCTTGATGCCAAATAGTAATGTGTAAGGCCTAAATTCAGGGACTGATAAAAAAATAGTTATTAGTCTGGTACTAATTGTATAAATGGAGAGCTGGAGAAACACGCTTCAGAACAAAGCAGAATGAAAGCCTCACAGTCTGAGCAATAGCACCTGCAAGGTCATACAGCCTTTTACCCTGAAAGCAGGGAAGTCACGTAAGGCAATTATGGAAATGGAACACATGGAAAGATTAGGAAAAAATTAGTGTAAAAAAAGAGGGAAATAGTGGAACTTAGTATTCCTTAATATTTAATACCTCATTCAGCAAAATGCCTTTGCATACACTTAATATTCATTATGGAGTGACTTGTAAAATGAGTAAATCTTAGAAACTTACCCACGTTGTTTCTTTCCAAAGATGAAGAATAGGGGAGAGGGACAAGAATGAAGGACAGCATTTACTTCTTACTGGGACTATGCTCATCACTCTTTTTATTCAGCTGTTAAGCTTTACATCTAGCTTTATTAGATCAACACATAAGAACAGCTATTCCAGAATCTGAAATCCCTAGTCTGCAAATATTTTCTGTTGCCTAAGAGGTTTTTTTAAAAGAAATTTTCTTTCAGCTCTGTCAGCTTGAGAAGCAGCTACCACATTTTCATGTGAGGAAAAAGCAACACTGAATGGAAATGGCAGCTTAAAAAAAAAAATCTTGTACTGTGGACTTGTGATTCCTTCATAAGCAAATGATTGTGGAAAATTAATATATTGGGAAGGAAAAACAGAAAGCATATTATACCACTGAAGAGTGGTTTGCAGATATATCTTCTGGTGAGTAATCCTACCCCTTGTTCTCCTGTTGTAATTTAGAAAAAGTGTTCCAATAGTAAATATTCTCGATTGCGAGAAGTCGCTTTCTTCCTCAGCCAGTGTTGCAGCCTCCTAAACTTCCACGCAAGCTTCACATTCCTTTGCTGGAAATATCAACCATTGCAAAACAGACCAGTCCTCGTAATTCAGTATTAAATATATATATACATACATATATAAGTAAAAACCTTTTTATTTATACCAAAAATACTCAAAATGGAGCTATTTCTTTTCCTAGAAAACACTTCAGTTTCAAGCCTCAAAGGTACGGGTATATACCACAGTTAGACATATTCTGCGTAAGGTCACATCTGTATAAATCCAGTAATGGTTTGAATCTTCATTAAAATCAGATGGTTTCCATTAAAAATGTGAAAAACTTCAACAAAATCCTTCTGAATCTCTTAATTTAAAATGTCGTGTAAGCTTTTCATTAAGATCAAGTCTTTCAATACCTCAAAAAATGATCCTTTCCTGTAGTGCTAATTCATTGAATAACATAATTAAAGAAAATGCCAACAAAATTCCATTTACTGTATCTCTGAGCCCGGTTGTTTACAACTGTGCACCATTAAATTTTTCAGCAGGTAAGTGATGCATTTCACATGGTAGCTCTTATGATGTCATTCAGACATCCTTTCAGGCCTATAAGTTAGTTTTGTAAATCTGTACCTCTTTCAGCAAGCAAAAAACACATTCATGCTGTATAACACTGATATCTTGTTTCACAGACAGCAAAGAGAAAAAAAATAATTAAAGATATGATTTTAATGCTGGTTAGCAAAATTTCATTAGATCCCCGCATCAATACTATCATTCGAAATTAAAGTGGCTTTAATTTGGTTTACCTTCACTCACTTCAGGCTAAGTAAATCAGGCTAAATTAAATCAGGGTTGCGTTAACTGTGAAATACACTTACCCACATCATGTTTAAATCAGTTTAACTAACCTCTGCTGGCAGCTGATCTAGATTCATTTTATTAAAATATTTTCTATGTGTGAAGACAAATAAAGCTGGAATGCTTAATACAGATTCTAACATAGACACTGCTTGATCAAGCAAGGACCACAATTCTGTCTCCTTGCAGAAGTTGTCAACAAAAATAAGAAAAAAAGATAGTGGTTATTTAAAACATCTTGGTCTCTATATTACTTCCCTCCCATTCCAAAAGCTCTGGCTGAATTTGGAAAAGCCTGTGTTCTCTTCTAATTGTTTTCAAGAATGTGAAATTAGCTCCTTTTTTGTTAAATCTGTCCCTTTTAGATCTTTGAACATGACATTTTTGTCTTGATTTCCAAGTGACTGCTGGCTGCATCAAAGGCCTTTCAAAGACAAATTTAGAGGCCTGTTTGTATGCATATGCTATTGGCATCTCAGTGCATGAAACAGTAATAACTCACTATACCTTATGGGGCTGTGAAATTAATGAGCATTACAAAGGAAAGAACAAATTCTTCTCACATTTTGGTAGTTTGGTGCCAGCAATAGTATTTTTAACAAGTTCGTCCAAAAAAATTCTTGAAAATGTAAAAACCCTGGGATTTTAAGCAGTTCTGTTATACTAATTTTATTTATTTTGATTCTTCAAAATTTTTTCTTTTCGGTTGGATAAAGTCTCATAGAATTGGAACTGGTGCTTCCTGCAGAATTATTATACTAGTAACAAATTCTGCTACATTAAGTATAAAGTAACAGCTGGTACAGAATGCTTATAACAACAGATAGTACAAAAAAAACCAACCACAAAACCCACCAAAACCACAAGCATGCTGGGCAGAAAACATTTCCAACATACGCTTCCCATCATGAGGGAAATGGAAGGTACTGTCAGATAGGTTAAGACATCTGTTGGAAGGATGTAAGAACTGGTATTGAAAATTGCCGGGGTCAATCTGGGTTGCCTGAGTATTTTCTTTCCTTATCTGTGATGTTTAAAGAATATAAAAATGCAGACTTGGCTGAGATCCCAGCTCATCAGAGCACTTAAGCACGCCCTTGGCTGTAAGTATGTGTAAGGCTTACTGATAAGGAAGGCAAGGGGAAAGAAAGAGATCTGTTGAATGAAGAGATGTTGAAGACTGGAATTTTATGTTGGCTGTACATACATATGGAAGTTAGAGAACTTTTTCTGAAACAATTAAATTTCTGTACCATATGAAGGCAATAGAGATTACTTGATTTTCTGCTGAACTAGTAATGCAATGAGTATATTAAATATTTCTAAACCAAAACAGGAGACTCTAAAAATGTTTATATTAACTTATTAATTATTTTTAAGAAAAAAATCAATAATGCAACATAACTGAATTTAATGAGGTCTTCAGATCATACGTTTTGTATTTATCTAAAATCATGTGTAAACCAAAGATTCAGAGAGTATTAGGGATTGCACTCAAAGCACTGAAGCACCTTCAGCTGCCTGCTGACAACCACTGTGCTCCATGAAGTCACTGAGACCTCAGGGTGCACGGCAGTGCAGCAAAGACTTTCAGTAAGGAATAAATGGCCACAGAGCATATGTCACCTTGCAGAATGCCTACCTACAAATTCCACATTTTGGCTTATTTCGCTATTTCATCTTGGTTGAGACATTGCAGGGGAAAAGAGATTTAAGGTGACACGATAAATATAGGGTGGAAAAAAAGCAAAACTCTTGAACACTGCACAAATTACCACCACAAGCATGTATTGGTACAACTACCAGAACAACTACAATAACAAAGACACACATTTCCTATATTTTTTGCACTAGCTATCTAATTTGTTTTTATGTCCATACTTCATATGCAGAACTATTGTGAGTGTACAGAGATACAGATATAGCTATTGTAGCTGAGGAGTCATACTGAATGTTAAATGCCTCAACAGCCGAATGGTGACCATGGTTATGGTGCCATCAGGAACAAGGATGATAGCTGGCAGATTATTTTTCACGAGCAGCAATATACAAATTAATTATGAGAACTGTGAGTGGTTTTTGGGTTCAGAAAGCAGAGATTAGATAGAACTGTAGGGGTTGGAAGAGACCTCTGGAGATCAAGTCCAAGCCTGCTGCTCACAAGCTCCTAGCGAGCTACACATTTATTTTTATTAGACAATGCTCTGTAATACATGCAATAGAAAAAGCCCAATGGATGGCTTATGCCCTACACTGTGCTACTTGAGAAAAAAAATCAGAGACAGCAGAAAGATTGAACTAAAAAAGACCCCTCTGTTATCTAAAAGAATAGAATGACCCCCTCCCAATAGAGAACTGATGAGCTGTCTGGTTAAAAAAGAAAAAAATGTAACCTTTTTGCCCCAGTAAAATAAAAAGCGTAGTTGTTTCTGCTGGTGTGGTTAGGGATAATTTTTTTACTTTTTAAAGCTCCACTTGTGCTGCCCTCCCTTTATAGTTGTCCACCATATGCTCAGTAGACGCTTATTACAAAGGATCAGCTTGCTTCCTTGCCTTTCCTGCCTTTGGGAAATGCATTTAATTTACTTCTATTTAGGGCCTGTTAGCCAGTATATGCCAAGTGTGATGCGTAGTTTCTGTCAGATGTCAATTGTGTAAATGGCGCTGTCTTTGAACTTTCCATTTGCTATAGCTCTTCAAGGAAGTGATTAGAAACAGAAGCTGCTAGTCAAGCTGACAGGATCAGGGAATAGGTGACAAACGCGTTGAATGTTCTAATATTGTTCTAAGCCACAGTAACTTTTCCTTGAGTTGGGAATGGCATCAGAAATAAAGTTATTAACCTTCGTTTATGGTCCACATTGTGGGGAAACGTGTGTCAGAGCAGATCTGAGGAGTCAAATCCTTAGCAACCTCCTACTGCCTTTGCTTGCTTTATGATGTAGACACTTCCTCTGTAGAAAGAGCTGTGGAGCTGTGTATATTTTCCCCATACAAAGCTCTTCAATTTCTCCTGCACTACTATTACTTATTTTCCATTAGGAGAAATGTCAATTTATTAAAACAAGAAGGTGGACAGAGATAAAATGGGACTGTACTGAATATCATTATCACTCTTTGACTTACAGACAACTGAAGAGACACATGAAAGTATGGTTCTACCAAACAGAGGTGAGTATAGTTCTCCTTTTCTCCATTTTGTACTCCCAATTTTTTCTCAGATTGGGAAATCCTCTCCCATTTGTGCCTATGGCTGAGACTCCCAAAGTGTAATACAGGTATCACTTCACAGTGACATAGGGGCTGCTCTGAACAGTTCAGTTCCGTGACTCCTTCCTCTGTGCAGTGCAATAAAGAACAGAGTGCTCTTCTACCTCCATAAATCTCCACCCTGGTAGGACCCACTGTTTTCCTCCATTTTATCTCCTTCCAGGTTCGTAGCTGTCTCCATCTTGACTTTAATCTTGCCCAGTGCTCCGTTTGCCCCTCTTATCATCAGCTCTCATTATCATAGGTATGTATAAGAATGTTAAATATTTCCATACATAGTGTATTCTGAACAGAAATAGATTTTAGTTGATTCTTTACACTTTGGAGCTGCTTCTCTTGGGCTTGACTTATTTTTTAGAATTTTGATCTTTAAAATATATTGTTTCCTTTTTTATACTTTAACTATGGATGACACAAAACTTACCGTCAACAAAACTTGGAAATGAAGATACCTTCTTTGACTGTTGAAAAATAAAAATAATACTTGGTATAAATGTAATGAAATAATTTTCACAAACTGAAGTGAATTCATATTACAAACAACTGACGATTATTTACAAAAGGAAACAACACAATTTTCTCTGTATAACTTTTGCATAGCCATCATTTACAACAATGAAACACTGCATCATAGTAATTAACCCAACCTGTTACATAGTTCTGTTTGCCTGGAATCTTGAAGTATTTTAAGCAGTTCCTATCATACAAAAAATAAGGGGGTGTGAGGAAAAAAATGAAGTCAGCTGCCAAATGAGTAATACAAACCACAGATTCCAATCCCAGTCCAGTAACTCATCCACCAGATCACACTACATAATATCCCAAATCTGCAATTAAGAACATTTAACAGTATTTCACAAAACAAGATTCTTAGTCAATGAATGAAAAGAACTGTCCCTGATTGCACACTACCTAAGCCTACCACTGCTGTCAGTACTCTTAATTAAACAGATCAAGTCCTGCCATTTGCTTGTCTTATGTTGGCCTCCTCAGGCACTGCTGTTTCCAGGCAAGGGGCTCATTTCTCTCTTATGAGAAAAGGCTTCAGAAATCTGTCTCCTCAGTAAAGCAACAGGCTAAATATGGTTGTATGTTTGTGAGAAAACTCATTGCTGCTTTTACGTCTGAATTTTACTTGATTGTGTCTAGCCTCGAGCTTAACCTCATTGTGCATTCTTAGGTGCCTTGTGTGCTCCACTCTTCAGTGGCAAGAGCAGGTCTGCCTACCACTGCGTCTTTTTTCACAGCTGACTGAGCAGGGACTCATTCACCCCAGAGGTCACTAAAAAAACCGAATCATTTGAGCCCTCAAAACTGAATGAGGTGCTTCATATTAGGGATTATTTAAAGAACTGTGAGAATTAAGCAGTTCTTTGGCTTCAAGGTCTGGCATTTTAGGGGAAAAGAAAACAAGGATAAGCCAACTTCTTTTTGATGTTGCTTTTACTCTTCAGTAATACGAAAAGAATTTCTGAAGTGTTCTCTCTCTTCTTTATGTCATCAGAAAATTCTAGGCTTGAGTATATACTGTGGATAGTTAAATAAAATGAATGTGGCAGCAAGTGATTCATAGGTATGGTTTAGAGATCTGAATACACAGTCAGAGAATTTATTGTCAGTTCAGGAAAAGAAAGAGTTTATGTAATGTGTTTGTGAGAGAGAGAAAGCTGACAACTTGGTAACTGCTTTCCGTCATGGAAGCTCAACCAGCAGAATGGCCTAAAGCACCTACCTCAGGTGTGTTATTATTGTCAACTGGGCCATTGAGGTCAGAACGCTGCTGCTTCCTTGGCTGCTCTAAACCATTGCACATCTGTAAGAAAATAGAGAAAGTACTTAAAATCCTCTTGTCTTCTGAAAAGCTTAAAAACAAAAGAGATTTCAAGTCAATGATGCACGGATAGTCAGAACATTTTCATCAGAAAATGTTATTTCAGCTGAAAAGTATTATTTAAGTTTCAACCAGAAGTTACATGGGGAAAGAATAAATCATATTCAGAACATCTTAATAAAAATGTATGAAGCTTTAAAATATGAAACAGTATGTAGTATTTTCTCTGTTATTTTGTGACAAGCAGTCGTTTGTCATGAAGCTGTTCTGTGTAGTTATTTATATGCAATCAATATTCATTATTGATACTGAAGTATATTATGATATGGTAGCTGAAATTTCCTACTTTAATATATATGAGATTAATATCAAAACGTTGGGGTCTTTAATTATAATAAAAGATCAACTTGGATGTAAGTAAGGCATTTCAATTACCATCAAATACCAGTAACACTACTGATTTAAACTAACGTGGTGACTTTATTTCAATGCAAATATTTCATGCAAAATGAAACCAAATTCCAAAATGTTTAAATAGTTCACAAACCAAAGTCAGAATTGTAAAATGTGTTTATGCTCAGCACTGGACAAAATCACAGCAGTTCTAATGGCACCTCTAATTGGGAAAGTAGTATCCTAGCACTGACTTTAGGATTCTCTGTTCATGGGATATTCCTTACGGTATCCCCCTCTATTTGGGCCAAGCACATGTACAGAAAGCTGGTAGCACAGCTTCAGGCTTCTGAATATATGTAGAAGAGAAAATACAAAAACGTATTTGTGAAAAAAAAATGAGCCTTTCAAACCAGGGAGTGTTCTTTTTCTTCTCAGTCACAAAATCCTCATGGGCAGAATTTCTCAAGACTGACACAAGTCACAGAACACCAGCACCTGCTACAGGGACTGCATGTCCCACACCTGCCAAGAAAGTGAAGTTTTCCTGACACTGTTTCACTGTTAGAAATCTGGAAAGCCAACCTGATTTCTGGACATCATTTTTTATGTTTAAGGACATTTCACTTCCTTTTTTTCTCTGCTTCCCCATTATGTGTAAAAGAAGAGCGCCTAAACGCCACTGTCACTGTAAGGCTGGACAAATACAGTTCTGTACCAACAGTTGTGCTAATGGAAAATGCTGAGCCAGTATTATTTCAAAGCATTGGCATGAAAGTTACCTGTGAACATTACTCCTTGTCTACTGACTTTCAAATGCAATATGTGGCTGTAGATCAAAGAATGTTTCCATGTTTGTCTCTAGACAAATTATTCCCTGTGAGTAATGTTTTGTCAGCTAAATGAAATGTGCGACTGAAGCAGGTATATTAGTGCAGCTACTTTCATAACAGTTATGTTCAGGTAAGACAGAATACACAAGGACAAAATTCACCAAAGTAGTAAGCACAGTTTTTGGGAAATAGAATACCTGAGACAGACTGATGCACAGAGCACCACAACATGGGGAAGCAGACCAGTGCCCTGCCTAGATGGCTGCAGTAGCTAAGAAGCGTACTACAGCCTTGTGTGTTTAGTAATGCTATTTTGTTTGAGACAAGACAAATCTAATCATATTGCAGGGCTGAACTGATACGGAGCAATATGCGTTGATGTGCAGTGAAATACATTAATATGGGTAAACAAATACCCAAGGGACTTTAATAATAATAGTATAATAATCATACATTAATCCCTAAAATAGTAGGATTAGACCAAACATGCTTTAAGCAGGAAACCTGACATGGCCATAATGAAGATACATTGAACTGTAAAAAGAGTGACAGCAAATAAATTAAATCCAGTACGTACAACAGAATTTTAATACTTTTAAATTGCTGCCAGTTCTGATTACCACATACTTGAATAAACTGAAAGTGCACCTGCATATCAAGAAAGAATTGGTTGGCTGCTTTATTAAGCATACACTGGATGCTGTAAAACATTACTGAAATATGTCTGTCACAAATCCTAAATGGAGATGGACTTACTCAGCCCTTGGGATCACAGTTCCAATTATGCTCTTTGATAATAACTCCAAAGAAGGTTCCTTGTAGCCTTACTGTAAAATATCACCAAATACATGGATGACATTTCATTCTTGAGGTATTTTCAAGGACATTTGAGCTAAACACTTGCAAGGTATCCTAAATACTTTATACTTTGACTTAGTAGATTTATACTTATTTAAACTAAATTTGTTTATGTATTTTTTTAATTTATTTTATATATTTGTTTTATTTGTCTAAATTAACCTGTTACTTTTTCAAATCATTTGAGCAACAGATCATTTTACATTGTGCAGCTCCCCATCTCTTCATACATATACACATGTAGACAGTGAAAGAAAGAACACACTGTAATGTAAACTTGAAAACAGGCATTTTTTTGAGAGATCATTCACTACTATTTGGAAGGTGTCCCTGTTTGTAATTTGAAGAAAAGGAGCTCAAGGAATTTGTTCTGTTCAGAGTTGCTTTGCTTGTGCACATGTTTACCTCCACTTTAAGAACAACACTGTACACTCTTCCTTGAGCAAAATCTGTTTCAAATAACTGTAAGGTACTGTTGTTGCCATTTGGGTGTCACTAAACATCACATATAGTCTGAACAGGAGATACTCAGCAACTATCAGAACATTAAAGGTGTGGTGTCATTGACATTTACACCTCTGAGAGAGCACCAAAGCAGCATCCAGCATTACACAGTAGGACATAAGGCAGCTAGAAAAGTCATTTTAAGGCTGAGAGGAAAACCAGACTTCACTTACTTAACTGAGGTCACTGAAGCAACAGCACAGGTGGCACAGAAACAAACCCAGGGTTCCACCCACACCTTGATTGCCAGCCTGGGGCCACCTGGGCTGCCCTCCCCTAGGCCATCAGACCCCCTTATAATTACCCTTCCCTGCCCTCTATGGGTCCCACCTGCTGCTAAAGTTGGTAATGAGTGAGTGCTGTTGGTGTTAAGCATACTAATTGCTTATTCCACTATAAGCTGTACTTCTTTTCAGTTAGAAGCTCATTTCAGCTATGTGGTTCTTCTCGAGGTTGTGCTCCTGAATGCTGTTGTGGTATGCAGCATTGTGCATGTTTTTCTGCTGGAAACGAGCAGGTTTGTCTCCTTTTGTTTTTTTTATTTAGAGGAATAATTTGAGGGAGGAATGGAAGATTAACTTTTCTGTAACTGATAATCCTGTTGGTAAAGAGTTGAAAAGCAAGCACTGAGTGCAGCTCAAAGGCAGAGTAAGGTTTTATTACAGTGTTTTAAATGTTTGAATAATTAGGCTTCTGGTACACCTGCGAACCTCTTCACTAGCAGTGCTGTTCAAATGCTGCATCAAGCAGTGTGCTCAGAAACAGACCTACCTGCTTATAGACACTGAAGCTAATTTACATCTTGAAATGAAATGTTTCGTGGTAGGTTCCAATGAGTGCCTTGACTAGATCGTAAAGTTCTCTGTTGCGTGAGTAATGCAGCAGGTCTAGATGTTCTTGTCTAGATTTGTTTTGTTTTTTTTTTTTTACCTCCGAACAAAGTTGAAGCAAATGGGTATTGTTATATCACTAAACTTCAGTTTCTAGTTTGAACTTTGTGATCTCCACTGGTGGATTCTGAAGGTGATTTATCATTACACAGGATTTTCTCCTGCTATTTAAATGCTGCTATGTCTATCGAAAGTTATCAATGTGCAACTGAAGTATCAATTTGAATCAGGAGAGGTAACCTAGTAATAAAACTGTTATAGTACTTGTATGGGATCTGCTGAGTCATGGCTTGAACCACTCACTGATTGAGCACCTGGTCAGCTATGGAAGCACAGGTGAAGGTAATGATGGGCTCCACCCCTCAGACCTCATTTAAGGGCTGACTGCCGCTGAGGAAGGATCTCTTGCTGGAGATCTCTCCTTTGTGGAGTCTTTCTGTGAGCCTGGATCTTCAGATATGGGTGAGCATTCTTCTTTTTGTAACTTGTTCTTGTTGTGCTGGTCCCGCTGCTGTTACAGTGCTATAATTCCTATTAAGCTAAACTGGCTTTTAGATGCTTGGGACTGTTAGGTGATTAGAAGGGAGTGTTGATCTGCCAGAGGGGAGAAAGGCACTACAGAAGGATCTGGATAGGCTGGATTGATGGTCCAAGGTAAACTGTATGAGCTTCAGTGGGACTAGCTGTTGAGTCCTGTATTTTGGTCACAACAACCCCAGGCAACCCTACAGGCTTGGGGAGGTGTGCCTGGAAAGCTGCCTGATGGAAAGGGACCTTGGTGTACTGATGGACAGTTGGCTGAATATGAGCCAACAGTGTGCCAAGGTAGCCAAGAAGGCCAATGGCATCCTGGCTTGGATCAGGAATGGTGTGGTGAGCAGGACTAGGGAAGTCATCCTGCCCCCATGCTCGGCACTGGTGAAGCCTCACCTTGAGTACTGTGTTCAGTTTTGGGCACCTCATTACAGAAGGGACATGGAGGTGCTGGAGCAGGTCCAAAGAGGGGCAACAAGGCTTGTGAAGGGCCTGGAGGATATGCCCTCCGAGGAGAGACTGAAGGAACTGGGGCTGTTTAGTCTGGGGAAAAGGAGGCTGAGGGGAGACCTTATTGCTCTCTTCCAGTATCTGGAAGGTGCTTACAGTGAGAGCGGGGTTGGTCTCTTCTCACTGCTGACGGGATGAGGAGAAATGGCCTTAAGTTGTGCCAGTGGAGGTTTAGGTTGGATGTCAGGAAAAACTTTTTTACAGAAAGGGTGGTTAAGCACTGGAGTAGGCTCCCCAGGGAGGTGGTTGAATCACCATCCATGGATGTATTTAAAAACCATTTGGATGTGGTGCTCAGGGACATGATTTAGTGGAGGGTTGTTAGAGTTGGGGTAGTATGGTTAGGTTGTGGTTGGACTTGATGACCTTTAAGGTCTTTTCCAACCTGAGCAATTCTATGCTGGTAATGTATGGTGGAATGGCTTCATACACTCTTACTGAGCTGTCACCTCAGTTAATGTGTCACCAGAAACATGCTGTTCATAATGGGAGCAATCTGATCCAGCATGATTCTTCTACAAAGGTAATCAAGAACTGCCTCATTCAGTTCTGATCAGAAGAAAGATTGGAGTTTAGTCAAATGGGAAATAATGACTGTCATAATTCAGAAAAAAATATGTATGTCAAGGTTTGTGACCATGTTCAACTTCTGTGCATGCAGCAAACATAAAATGATATTACGAGCTAAAAGAAAAAAAAACAACAAAACTAAAAACCCTTTATGTGCCAGATGTATTAATGAATTAGGTCAGTCTGAGATGTCAAGGGTGAAAACAGGACAGACGTGGACTTGGCTTGAGGAAGCTGTCAAAAAATTGTGTTTTGTCATAAAAATGCATCAAATGCTCAGTTTCATGTTAAGGAATGTAATGCCTCTCCTAAAATGTAAAGTAGAAAACGTGAAAAATCAAAGTTGTGTAAGCAGTAAATTACAGCAAAAATACAACCTAAATGTATCTTGGGTTTGCCAGGTTTCTCTCTGGCTTATCTGGTGCAGATATCCTTCTGTGCTTTCCTGGAAATATTTAAAGACAAACGTTCATACTCTGAATCTCTCCTATGGACAGAGTTTTCAAGATTGAGTACATGTGTTTACAACGGAGATACTTTGTTCATTTTCCAGATCCATAGGTTGTTCAGTCTTTTTTATATGTCTTCTGGAGCTTAGTTGCTAAAAGCAGACTTACCTACTGGAACCTTTAAAATAGTGGGTGTTGGTTTTTTGTTGTGATTTTTTTTTTTTTGGTTTACTGTTCAGTGCTTGATATGCAAGGTTATTAGCACTTATCCTAGACAGTGACTTGATATATTTCTTAAACATATAAATAACTTTGTACATCAATTTCAGTTGCTGGAAACTAACCTAAGATTTTATATATGGTACAGCCATATATACACGGCTGTGGGAGATGGGAGCAGAAACCATTAAAAAAAACACTAAATACAATGCAGTACATGCATTTTGTACTTTTATACACATTTGTTCACTTACTGATTTAAACAGACTAACACTGACATTCATGCAGCTTTTTGGTTTAAAATAAAAGCATCCAAGTTTACACTTAAGGATCTGGGGCATTAATGTTCCATATGTAGTACATAAACTTCCACCTCATACCTCTTGCCACAGTATTTTGTACTGTGAGATATGCTTACAAATAACAGACATTTGAGTAAGGCAACAAATCCAAGGATCTTCTAGGCAAGAGGTCTAGCATGAAAATCTAACACCAGTGGCCTTGGGTTTTTCTCATTTTGCTCTAGATGAACTTGATTTATTGTAAATAATATCATTACTACCTTGCTTTCACAAATGAGAGACACTTTCCTCTATAAAGTTTACTAACTGCATCCAGCTCTTACACATTTTATAGTATTAGAAGATCTGAATGCCTCAGAAGAAAAACAGAAAATCCTATATGCTCCAAACTCTCTGAGGTCTGATGCCTGTGCTAAAAGTGCAGCCAAGCCTCACACTAATGGCATTTAGTGAACTGTTAAGTGCAAAACACGTCTTGGCAGAAATGGTACCATAATATCCTCTCATCTAGCCTGACTTCTAGAAACAGCTGAGGATGAGCAACCTACAGTGAGTGAACAGAACACAGCAAGATAAGGTTTAGCTTATAAATACATTCAGATGATACTTGCCAAAGATTATTTAATGTTCTTTTAAATATTTCCTTTATATCCCTGGAGACTTGGAAGGGGGCAAGGGGAAAGTCCATCTGCTCATGTCTGTTTGCTAGCCTCTGTATGTCCATTCTTCACACCTTCAGGACATAGGGTCTTATGGACCCCTCTCCCCAGTGAAGACACAGCAGCTCTGCTCTATCTCCTCTATTGCGAATTAGGAGCATGTCTGCTCACCTTGCTGGCTTATCTCTTTATACAGAGCTGAAATGGATGCTTATGCTGCCAGGTATCTACATGAGGAACTACGTTACTTTTTTTCCCCTCTTATTTGAAGAGGAAAGTTAAAGACTGTGCACTGCTTAATGCTCTGTCTGTTAGACAATAGCATATGGGTTTCATGAAGAATGATTGAAGAAATTCAAATCTGCATGCCAGATAGTGCCTACCAATCCCAACAGCTCCTTCTCTGTTATTAAAAAAGATTAAGGCGCTGGTCCAAGACTGACTGGAAATAATGCTTAAAACTCAGGCAGCTCAGTGATGCCTGGGTCCCTTTGATTATTTTTGCTCCAGCAGCAGTTACATCAATATCCTTGTGCTGCAAAACCCTGGTTGTTAGAAGTCTGAGAAGAATAGTAAAGGTACAATGCAACTCAGCTCAACCTCTGTTAAATAAACACTGAAAGAGTACAAAAGGATATTGAAAGAAAAGCCTATTTTGAAGTCTGTTTGGGACTAGCAGTCATTCAGAATTTTTTTTTTAAAAAAAAGTACTTATTCAACCATATATAAGAATTCACTGCATACCTTTCTTGTTCAAGAGCTCTTCTTACAGAGCAGCAGCTTACAAGCAGCAGCATTCAGCAGCAGCTACTGGTGTGCTGGATGCACCAGATCTTTCTGACACCCACTAGCCTAAAAAACCTTGCAGGACTTCTCTGTTCCTAGCCAATAACTACTTGCTACTCAAAGCCAGCAAGGTCATCAATCTTTAATCGTGCAAGCTAGCACTTTAATGCTGGCAATAAGCTACTGAATATAGTAAGTTATGCAATTCAGTTCTAATTATACTTTGAAAATAGAACATAGAAGTGAATACTTAAAACTTGCTGTAGATATGGGAAATCTGTGAATATACCCCCTAAGGTTTTTTGTTCATTATAATAAAAGCTGACCTGTTTCATCCACTCATACTTGGGCATTTGATTTCTTGTGCTTTTTTTTTTTTAGAGGAATTGATGTATTTTGATGTCTGTTTTTATGGAACAGCCTAGGATAAATTACTTCATTAGGCACGGGGCATTACAGTATTATGATTCTCTATAGCGATAGCGTCTGTGAAACTGAAACAGGAAATTTATACCTCTGAAGCTTAACAAAGTGTTTTAATTAAAAGATAATATACAAAATAACCCAATTATCTTTCCTAGTCTGCCATCGAAGTACACTTTGTTGTACCTCTTTTAAGCAGATCTGTTCATTAAATAACTAATATTCAGCTGCATAAAATTTCAGGATAATTAGATTTTTGCCTGCACGTGGTGAGAGATGAACAGTCAAAGCTTCAAAGTATCTAACCTGAGAGGAATCTGATCTCAATTTGAAATTTAAAAAACCATTGAAGAAAACCTCATAGCTCTGTTCCTCTGGAACTAAAATTTAAGCTTCATTCTCAGATTCTTTTTGTCTGGGACTTTCTTATAAAACAAAAGACCATGCATGGTGTAATTGGCATCAACATCATTGTGATAAAACTGATGAATAGCATTTTTTGTATGAGTGAAGTTTCTTGTCCAGATCAAGGTAGTGCCAGGTAATACACAAGCACAGCAATATGCAGGTATTTCTTGCTGTTGGTTTTCACATATGCAGCATCTAGTGTTGGTTTATGCTCTATTGAAAGCAAAGAAAATTAAAGGTAATTGGCTACAAAGGTGGTGGAAGTGAAGACCTTAATGGAGGGAAAACTCCAACTATTTCAGTGTTGACCTTCAGTTTTAAGGTTGTATGAAGTGTGTCACTATGGGAGGGTGGGGGGGTGGAAATTACAGAATTACAAAGCTGTTTTGCCCCATGCATCTAGAATACCTTGTTTCACTTAGTTCTCTGATTTATGTAAAACAACTTTCCTAGATTGACCTACACTGACAATATTAAGCACATTTTTCTAAGCATACAATGTAGTTATGTAGTTTGAATACAATACAGAGTAAAAACTATTGCTCTCCACTTCTGTTTGGAATAAGTAATAAGCATAACAGTTCTGTTCATGCCTCTGACAATGTGGATAAAAAGAGAACCTCATACCTGCTCTTGTGGCCACTTCTGTCTGTCCTCCGGAGTTCTTGATTTTGCTTTAAAACCTCTAGGCACATCTCCACCATGCTTAGAGGCAGATGGGATATTCAGTGATTTTGGCCTCCCTTCATGCCTGTTAGCACTGTGAACAGCTTCTCCCTTTGAACAAGTCTCTTTATAGTCATGTGCCATGTTTTCAGTCCCAGTGTGCTCTGGACTCATCTCTGTTGTACTATTTATGCTGCTCATGCTCATACTCATTTTGATTTCTGCTACAATCTGGTCAATGTCCTCTTCCTGCTCTTCTAGCTCTGCATCCTCTTTTCTAGAATGATATGGCGATATCCCCTGTGAGTTTCCATTAGCCTCTGCTGGGTAATAGTCCGGGTAGCCGCCTTCACTTTGACAATATTGTATATTCTCATCTTGGTCTTGTATCTCCAAAGATGATGCTTCATCCTCTAAAACCTGAATACCGTTATCTTGACCTTCCTGCCACTCTTGCCTGTCTGTCACCTCATTTTCATCCTGGTGCTGAATTTTACCTTCAGACCACTCTTCTACAGCTTCCTGACATTCATCTGTTTCAATGTGGTGTTCCTCATTGGCAGCATATTCTTCTCCATTGCAGTCCATTCCTTCCAGGTAACTGTCATCCTCTGGACAGTATCTAATGTAGTATGTGATCCCTTCCTCTTCTTCTGGCAAGCCTTCATCATAGTCCTCCTCCTCAGAGGTGTTATTCACATAATCAGAGCTGGAGTCACCATCTCCACTATGATCATTGCACTCATGTTCCAAGGGTGTAGGACTGCCTTGTCTGATGGTTGCTAGTTCTGCCTCCTTTGCTGGGTAATCTTCAACAGGAAGATCACTTTCCTCATTTTCAGGCTCCCTGTTGTGAGATGAAGTTGGGCAAGCTCTTGCTCTGTGATCCAGCATGCTGGCTGTAGTGCTCTGACGCTTCCTGTTTGCCATAGCCAACTCCTTATACGACAATCATTTCTAAGCAATTACTGCAGGGAAGATGGAAAAACACATTCAGGAAGGTCACCATCAGAGATCAGTGATGCTAATAAGAAACAGCAAGTGATGGATTAAAATGGTAGAAAGGATGTGTTTATAGATATTTAAACTAGATTCACAGACACTTAACTTCTAAAATGCTTGTGTTGCAGAACTGTGATATTAAGTGTAATGACTTGCATACTGAAAGGAACAGAAAGAGAAGGTTCTACACTTATACAAAGCATGTTCTAATGTAGCATCTTTTTTGTAAATTTGATAGAAAATTAATTTGGAACCTTTAAATTAGTTTTTGTTTCTTTTTCTTGCTGCTGAGAGGTCATGCTTTGTTTACAATACAGTAAGCTGTAGTTATTTTCAATTTTCAGCTTAGGAATGACTCTAACTTGTACTGGAAAAAATACAGTGAAGGTCTGACCCACTCTTACAAAAACTAAAGGAAAGAATGTTTATTAACTTAGCTGTCACATAGGGCACTTAAGTATAATACATTGCTATTATGTTATTAAGAAATGAATCACTCACTGGTTTATTAGCTCTTACTAGCTGGATGCCATTAAGCATCTCCTATTGTTAAATCAAATATTGGCTTTCAAATCATTTAACCTACATCCCAAGAAAAAAGACACATTTGCACTAAAACCTTATTACCTCTACCAACTAAACAACCAGGAACAGGTAAGCACATGATACAAACTTATTCAAAACAAGCTCAAGAGCTATAGAATAGGTGTTTTTGAATGACAGTGCAAGAAGGCTGTAGAGACCTCATTTGTCTTTACTGAACTATAGCTACATCTAGTCAAGAACATTGCTACCCAGTATTTCTCATGGGAAGAACAGTACTTATTTGCAATAGCCTCAGTCGCTGCTAGTTACTGGAAATATTCTCCATATTAAATAATACTTGAGGGGGATTATGGTGCAACAGACCCTGCACAGAAGTAGTGTTACTGAAGATAAAGAAGAAGAAAACATGCAACACCATCACAGAGAGAATTTGAAACTCACTGCTCGTGTATTCCTGCAGAATACAGAGATGAGAACCCTTTCTGTACAATGTAATGGATTTTTTTTTTGCCTACATCTAAAAATCTTCACTTAGTATCAGGTCCTGAAACTTCCTTAACTGGCATCACTTCAGTGATAACCCGTTGCAAATTCCAGCAGTGGAATGTTCATAAATGTTACTTACCTGCCCACTAAGATGTTGTACATTAATGCACACCACGGGGAGCTGTTTTTACACAGAGCCCAAAGCCAATGGCTAGACAGGGTATGGGGCTTGGAAGGGAGCAGTGGCTGATAATGGCAGCTACAGCAGCTGTGGGGAATGGCCAGGTTAGGGGCTCTGAGAGCTGTAAGACATTTGGCTGCTGGGCAGTGCTAATAAACAGCAGCTGCAGCTCTCCTCCAGCAATGGTGTGCGAAAGTACAACATATGAACTAGCAGAGGGAGTGTGATAGAAGAACTTCAAATACTGGCATGCTGGAAAGACTTTAGGGCACTGATGATGACAAGAAATACAGATAGGAATTCCTTTGAAGAGTGTCTAGAAATGCAATAGCAGGAAGACATGGCAAAACTCATTTCCTATAGCAATTTCCCATTAAATAAGTCTGTCAAAGAACATGACTGAAGTCTGCTCTATGCAAGTATGGAAAAATTGAGGCACCTGTTCACAACAGGCTTAAAATAAAAAGGTCTGATCTCTTTCAGTAAGAGGTAAGGCTGACCTTAGCGTATTGAAACTGAATTCAGAAGCAAGCTATGTGCAGCAGTTACACTTCTGGTTGCCCTCCTTTCCTTTGCCAACTTCACAGCCAGGCACTACATGACAAGAATCCAAATACTGATTACGTGGAGGAAAAGAAATAAAGCAGAATTTCTTTTTCTCAGCTTCTGAATTGCTGCCTGAATGTGTGCTGATTATACTATTTTCAACTACAGTAAATGTGGCTTCCACGACCATACTGATGCATTTGAATTAGTTAATGCAGTTTTCAAACCCAGGTCTATATGTATATTGCTTTTTGAGAAAAGATTTGCTCTTACAGCTAAGGAGCAACACGTGTTCAGTCAACAGGTTGCTTGCTCTGCTTGGCATAGTGCTCCCTCCTTCTGTCACAGTTCCCTCTTTGACAGAGGAGAGTTAACTCAAATCTCTGTATCATTCAAAGTGGAGTTTTCAACTTATGAAAAAACACGTGTCCCTGAGAGCCCAGGCATCAGTGCTGTGTTCTTTACTCTCCTCAGAATTCAGTCATTTTTATCTTAATTAGACAAATTGGTGTTTTATAGTACACCACTCAAGCTTCATCAGTGTTGTCAAGATCAGTGGTTAAGGGCCAAGTTACACAGGGCTCCTTCCCTGCTTTTCCTGCTTCAAAATACTGAGCAGAAAAGGGAATCAACCTCCAGAAAACACGTGCTGTATTTCTAAATGAGTGTACGTAGGGGAGCCACTCACTCCTGCAGCAGGGCTACTGCTTATAACTGGAATGCATTCTAATCAATGCTCAGTACAGTCATTAGCATTCCCCTGAATTCCTCACACCTCCCAGACAGCTGCAGAGAGAGGGTTATGAACTGTTAGCACTTGCACATCTTTTCACCTATGTAGAAAGATACCTTCACTACTGCTCCTATGGAGAGAGACCAAATAAATTCCCATTAGAAATGGGGAACAGTGCACAACTGTAAGCACAGCAATAAAGTAAAATACCCAGTACAACACTCCTGGCTGTGTTTAAAGAACTGCTTTACATATGTAGTGCATTCAGGAGTTGAACAGCACTCTAAGACATAGAACGAGCTCTCTGGCAGTTTTTCCCTTAACGTACTGTTAGCAGTTTGAGTGGCTTATGCAGTTTGGGGTTTGTTAGCTTCCTCCAGCTGTAAATATGCTGTACCACTGTGTGCTTCTCTACAGCTAAATGATCTTTTCAGCCGGGGTTTTGCAACCTGTAAGTGAATTCTGAGTTTTACTGGCCTCACTGATGCCCTTACTTCATGTTGTAAGGCCTTCTTCCTGTGCTTGCTCTTTCTTGGGTTACTTTCTCCATCTACTTCTGTCTCCTTTCTCTCACACTTCTTCAAATATGTGCTCTTCTTCTGGTTGTTTTTTTTTTTTTTTTTGATAAAATTCCCAGGCAAGTTATGGTTCCTTCAAATAATTCAATGACTCCTATTTTCCCCACATATCCAATACAATCTGTCTGCTATTAAATTGTTTCTAAAAATATTAATTTATCACAGTTGTCTTCAGGTGCAAGTGGAACATAAGCATTGCAGTGCACTTTGCCATCCCATCAGACTACATTACAACACATGGTCTGCTGGCGTATTTCTCTACTGCTGAGCAATGTTTTCAAAGCACAGTGGACTTAAGCTATTCCACATATTAGTCCTATGCATTAATCATTTAAAAACACTGCCAAGAAGCTTATACGTAATTTCTTATATGTAAACACACACGTAATTTCACAGGTTCCTAATTGCTGTATTTAGCAAATTGTTCAGTGCAATTGTACCGTGGATGATAGAATTTTTCAACAAAACTGTACTAGAAAAGTTGTGATTCCAGGACTTTACACTAATTATACCATTCTTTTTTTTTTTTTTTTAATAAGCAGATAAGTTAAAGCAGGAAAAAATCTAACTTCAATTTTTTCAAAACAATTTTAATATCAGACTAATAGTATTTCTCAGTAGGCTTTCATTACAGAAGACTTAATAGACTCCCATCAGCTAAGTCAGCCAAGATGAATTGTGGCTGATTCTTGACTGGGGAAATAGAATTTTTAATGAGCAGATAACAGAACATGAGCCTGCCATGACTTTGTTGGATTCTGCAGTCATTTGATTCCCCAAGGCCAAACTGCATTAACTACATGTTCCCTTTTCAGTAGATCTGATACTGCAGACAGCGAGAAATCATGCAGAGCTATATAACTGCAGTGCAGGCTGACCTGCTGACTCTTCTAAAAGCAGGTGCAAAGAGGATCCTTATTTCCAAAGGAACTCTGATCTACCTGTGTAACGCACAGGTGACTAAGCACTGATTTCAGAAAGGGCACAGTGTCTCCAATGAAAGAAATGTAGGGGGACATATAGCTGAGTACGTCTGATTTTCTTGTCTAGTAGTGTATTTGGGAGCAATAAGAATGTATCCTACAGTCAGAACTACCAAGGCGTAACTAAATTATGGATCTGCCATTCTTCATCCTGAATGTCATCTCAATTTTATGAAAATTCTCACAATACCAATTCCCTTACTGTCTCTGAGTAAGGCTGCTGCAGCCTGACAGTAAGTATTAGTTGGGTCTGTGAAAAACATTTAGATTTTCTCTAAAGCCTCTGAACAACCACAACGAATCTATATATATTTACACACACACACATACACACACACACACATACACACACACATACACACACACATACACACACACACACATACTACAACCCATTATTTCCAGGATGGAAAAGATCTAGGACAGAAGCTTCATTTATTTCTTAGGATATAAGTAGAACTACTATTTTTTTATGATCAGAATGCTAGACATGCATGTGTAGTAAATACACATAAATATCAAGTGTACACATGCCTTTAGCTCCATACGTGCTCAGCAGGTCCAGCATATTCCTAATGCCTGCTTTTGGGATTTTTGTGGATATAAATGATTTAGAGGTGCTGTTCTAACTGGTTGCATGTAATTCTAGAAGGTGGCCAATGCCCTCTGCCTTCAAGGAAAGTCCTTGGAGGAACAAAGCCTTCCACCAAACATGCCCAAGAAATCTGTGCACGCAGTCCTCAGCTCTAGACCCAGTGACTTGAGATTTAATTTGAAGTTGGGCTGTTATTTTTAAACCAATGAAATGGCTTTATTTACCTACTTGAAAATATACCATAAAGGATACTTTCAAGCAGGGAAGTGCCTGAGTATACAAAATATGAATTTTTAGCAGTTTAGACCTGTTTTTGTTTGTTGTTGTTTTTTGTTTGTTTTGCTGTGAAAATTGAGACTGAAAATCAGACTCAGGTTTAGCATTGGTGGATAGAACTCCAATCTGAGTGCTGACAGCCTAAACCAGCAGCTCAGGTGGTTTTGTCCACGGCACTTTGCCTCTTATGTTGTATGCTGGCCAGTATAAGAAAGTTTTCTATGTGTTGTAGTGATTTTTGTCATCTAAGGTATTTCAGTTCTTATAAATTGATCTCTTCTAGTTAGTGTGGCCTAAAATAAGTGGCAAATATAAAATGCTGGTAGAATTAATGTCAAACTGCAATTAATGAATATTTACTAGGGAGGTAGAGGAAAGGATGGGCAGCATCACTTTAAAACTTCAAAACTCAAAAGAAAGAAGATCTCCAGGCCTTAACAATTGATACATTTCCCCTTAAGCAGTATCTACTAGTAAAGACATAAAAATCAGGTACTGCTAGTAGCTATTCTTGCAGCTGGCTAGCTGGAGACAGGTAGCATTGGTCATTCAAAAATGAATTGTTAACCGTGGTCCAAATAATATAAAAAGATTTATTACATCACTATTCACCACACTTGAGTGCTTAAGTCTGAAATAATAATTAAAAAAAAGTTAAAAACTCACAACATACTTTAAGGAGTTTACCAAATTCAGACAGTGTTCAAGGTGGAAATACGGTCAATAACAGATACTGCTGAGTATTACTTGCAGTGGAACACAGAACAGGCTTTTAATATCTGGAAATTCTGTGGAATTCTCCCAGCGATGAAACCTCTAAAATCTTGCTGAAAGCCATTAGCACCCTCCCTATCCCATTAGTGTAAGAGGATTAGATTGCATTTTTCTCCTGTTAGCACAGTATTGTCTCTTTCCAACCCAGGAATACTTGAGCTGCTGGCAGATTTAGTAAATATAATAATAATTAAACACACACACACACACACACACACACACACACACACACACACACACACAAAAACCTATTGAAATAATACAAAAGTAGACTATTGTGTTAATTCTTTTCAAGATAAAATATCCTGCCTTTTTTAAGCAGAATCAGCTAATTGCAAGGTTAAATTATGAGACATTTTACAGAATGCAGATTTAATAATAATAGTAAATAATGAAGATAATCAAGGATTTCGTTAACAGTGAATTATGTCATAGGATTTTACATTTGCAAGCTTTGAGAAAATACCTGCAGCCTGCAGCTGGTTGTGTTTCAGGCACACTGCTCCATAGCAGATGATCATCTCACTTGAAAAGCAAGATTAGGAAGATCTCTCTGTCTAAGGCATACATTGTGCATCAATAAATACAGTTCAATTTGTAAAACTGGTTAGAAGATAAATTCTCTGTCAGTCACTTTAGGAGATGCTCAAGATGGCTTGAAACCTTTACAACATCAGCTTTTCCATCAGTTGTCAGCAGAAAAATTGCATGCATCTTATGAAAATAACAGCTTCCTTAAACATGGATTTTGGATGTGAAACTATTTAGATGCTCTGAATAATACTGTTATAGTCTAATAGGTTTACACATAGTTACTGAAAGCAAAGTACCAACCATAGTGATGTGCTTTAAAGTATAACTGGGTACTAGCATTAAAGATGAGCAGTGACGTGACATACGTAACCCCATGCTAGATGCTATATGAGCACTTTCAAGCAGGCCCAGGAAGCAGCACGTACACTGGACTCTCGTGTACCTGGAAGAACACCTGCATTCATTGTGTAGTTAATGCAAAAGGCTATTTTGTCCCTTGTATAGCAGAGAATTTACACAGTCATTTAGATTTGACAACACAGAATGCACTGCAGAGAATCTGATCCCTAATCTGTGGAGATCCACAAGTGAGATGAAAGGCCTTTATCCGAGAGCATAGTTAACTATCACTCAAAATATTTATTAAAATTCAAAAATGCTGAACAAAAAATGTTGTCATTAGGAAGTACCAAAGTCACTGCACAAGATCACTTCATGTAGCAGGAGGTCAAATTGTTTGGGGAAAACTAGTAATTGGATACAAAATGTTTAACCTGAGGCGCTTCTGAGCAAGGAAGTGCTCCCCAAAATTCTTTTATCTCTAAAGAGAGATGTAATGTGTTTACAGCCAAGCCGCTGAAAGCGAGCCTTCTGAAGTTGAAACGTTTTATCTTTTCAAAGTAGGTAAGAATACTAAGTTTTCTACAACATACAAATACCTTATGAGAAACTGACTGAATGCAGTATAGCATTTCCATTGCAGAGTACTGTGGAATTTGGCTACCAAGCATTAAGGCGCTACAAAATGTCAGCTCCAGCAACCCTTTACTATTGCTCAGTAAAGTACAAGACAGATGAGATCTTTATACTGATTCAGGATTTCATGTCATCTTTCACAAACAGTTTCTTTAATATGCCTTCTCTCCAAGAAACATTTTACCAAGGAAAAATAGACTTCTCAGAGAGAAGTCCTGCATCTGTAGCCATAGTTACAAGTAAAACATCCATTTTCTTATAAAATAAGATTGACTCAATAACCTGAATAAATATTAAGCTTATTTGTTTATTTAAGAACAAATGAATTTTTCAAGTGTTTTATAGCCCTACCCTTTTCTAGCTTACAGGTACCCAACTTTGTGCCTGCATTACTCTCACCAGAGTGTCACAGTACTTAGAGCACTATGAGCACTTAGAAACCTTTGAAGATCGTTTCTGAGAAAAGTCAAGGACTGGATGGTCACTAATGGCAAGATAACAGCCACCTCACACCTGAAACACTTACTGAATCTTTATAGCAGGTGTGAAGACTGCTGTCTAAAAATGTTTTTTCTTTTAATTTAGGTGCTTGCACTAGATCTGTGTTTTGGATGTCAAGAACCTGAAATTATGTTATTTCTATTCTATTCTATCAGTAGATGATGTGAATCTACGCCATCCCAGTGCAAATTCTTTCTCCTGTTCACGCTTTCTTCTCTCGCTTAATGACTCTGAAAAGGGGAGCATACATGTTTGTTCCCCACCATAAAGATAAAACATTAAACATGAGACAGCTGTAGTTTTACTGGCATATTTTTCAACTTCTCCTTTCCTTCATTCCATTCCTGTCTTTACCAAATCCCCTGCTGACACATATGAGTGGTTCCATCTGAAATATATTGGAACTCTGTGTGTTGGGGCTATTAATGGTGTGCCATATCTTTCTTGCTTAAGACTACTGGGCTGATAACCTGTACTGGGGACTAGACGGTTTTAGATTTCACAGACTTTAGATTTCCATATATTCTATCACGTTTCTCTTTTCTGTACTTTGGTATCTTATTCCTTGAGTAGTTGTCTGAAATGCTAGCTACGGTTTTGTTTCAAAATACAGTTCTCCAAAATAAGGACCATCTTCTTGTCCTTTTCACAGAACTGAGATGGGAACACTTTAAACAGGCCTCGAGCCAATGATTTAACATTTGGTAATGCAGGGATACTGAAATTTGTTGGCTCAAAGTAAATCATAGCTGTTGAACATCTTGAATATCATGTGTCTGTGTACTTAGTGTAGGGATCAAAGCCAATCATCTATAATGCATCTATCAATGTAGAGAATGTTGTACCTATGGATAAAACTTGCTCCTAACTCACTTAGAGAATGTGCTTACTACTTCATTTATCTTAGTAAGAATTACCTAAATTAATTTAAGCTGACTTCAATATCTTTAATTAGCTACCAAGCTTCTTTCTTTTTAATAATTTCCAGGTATTTTCCAAACGTATCCAAATACCAATTTTTTCTCTAGCTGCTGTCTCTGGTAATCTTGCTCAGAATGTCAGTGCTGCTCAGCCACAAAAGCTCACTGAGACACTGCTGAAAAAGGATGATAAATGAAACACGTGGAAGTACTCTCAGACCACGTACATGCGAATGAAATTCACACATGCATCTAAAAAAGCCAAAACTAAAACAAGAAATAAAAATACAATCTGAAACGTATATTCAGGATATTCACCAGTTTAATATCTCATCCACAGAAGCAAATTTCCATGTACTCAGACTTCAGTGAGGATTGATAGCATATCCATAAATAGATCCTATTTCTGTGACCCTCCTCGCCTTCCCTGAAAGGACGGGTGAGACGCTGCCAATTTAATTTCCTTTCTCAATTTGTACTGTCCAAGTCATACTTGTCCCATTTTAATAGTCATGGAGGCTGTGCATGTGTGTGCATATGATACAATAAGCTCAAGATACCCAGGGTAACTTTTCAAGCGTAGCTCAAAAATAAGCATTCTGCTATGGCAGCTGACACCCACAGCACGAGGTGTGCAAGCTCTGCTAAGCCAGTTCTGCACCTCCTTTTTTGGTTATCCGTAATGCAGAGTCAGAAAATGGCATGAATATTGAATAGATTAGTTGACCATATATGATGTCTTAATTTGTACATCTGTGGCCTGAATTCAAAAAACAACCCAGAATACTTCCAAGAATCGGATGTCCTAAATAATTCATCTAAGAAGCTGATCATCCAACACAATGCAAATAAGCAAGATCCATCACGTTCTCGTAGAATTCCTAAGCCCTTTCACTACTTTTATTCTGAATGAGAAAGCTGAATTTCTCATCTGTCTTACAAAGCACAGTAAGAAACTACATTAAAATGCTCAATACCCAAAATAAATAGTTTTTGTTAATAATAGTTCATTTAATCAAAGCTTGAAGACAAAGAGAGATTAGCCAAAGGAGCGAGTTAAACTTTATAAATAGGCAGCAGCACCTAGCTATCAAATTCCTTAACACATAAGTATAATAGTTCCAGTAACAAGTGGAAGGAAATTCACACTGAGTCTTCTCGCTGACTTGTTGAGCAATGCAGACTACAGGATTTGTGGCTTTGGCTTCTTGTAAGGGCTACAAGGATGGGATCACTTACTGCTAACTGTTCTGATCCTAACTGATACAGCTATTAGTCTCCAACTGATGATTAACAGTATTATTAACTTAATATTTAATTAACATAAAACTACCTGCATTACGAAGTAATCAGTGCTTTAAAAAAATGTGTGTCTAAGACATAAAAACATCAACTGATAGAGAGGATATATGCTATGCTCTGTAAGGTATACGTTTAAAAGGAATCCTCATTGTTTTGCTCCCAGACTCTCCTTGAATGTTGACAAGCATTTTCAAAAGCACTTCCAGTATCTTAAAAGTGGAGGATAATGTACTATGTCTGTCTCTACATTAACTCTGTTTTAGTATTTAGTTAGGATGTCATTAATAATTTATTTTACTGATGCAAACATGCAACTAAGAATGCTTTTAATTTGAAGGTCATCTACAAATCAAATACAAAAAGAATTTTCCTTCAGTACTAATTTAAACATCTAAAAAAGCTTTTCTCTTATTTCTTTTAATTATTTCATACATTTCCACAGCAAAGGCATTTTATTAGCCTTTTTTTAAGCTTATGCAGAATAGCTGTAAAATGAAATGTTTGAAAGCTTTGCTATTACTTACAGATAGTAAGGATTTTAATTGAGTTTTCTTTCTGAGCCAACAGTAACAATTAGAACAGGAGGCACTTTACAAATCAATGTTTGGTTCTAATGTTCTTCCTGGCCATTTTAAACTAGATTTACTTGTGATCCTTGGTCTTGCATAGGTCAGCAGGCAGCCAAAGTTACTTCAGAGTATCCTCTCATTTTCCTTTTTTAAAATTTTCATTATTTGTAAGGGCTGTTTGAAAATAACATGTGCAAGAAGACAACTGGATAAGTGTGTTCCTATTGCAGGAGGCAGGAGAGAGAGGCGTTGCTTTCCCTTGGCTCGTGAGCTTGCAGCTATGAAGCCAGTTAATACCAACTAAAAAAAAAATGGATGCTGACAATCAAGAACTTGTTAGATGAGCATCTGTACACAAAAAGTTTAAAGCTGTTCCTTTTTCCATTTATTGCAGTCATCTGTAAATGTCATATGGTTCTATGAAGAAACGAGGAGTAAAGGTTAAGCATTTACCTACTGCCGTGGTATAACTTTAAGAGTTTATACTCACATATGGTGCTAAGCGCACACTAAATGCCTTTCACTTCTTTCTTTCCACATCAAAAGATTTTTTTTCATGCTGATACAGCAAAGCTGACGACATGCTGCAGTAATCAATGCTGAACAGAAGCAAGGCTTAAAATGACTGCAGATATGCAGTTAGTAATGGGCTGTCTTGGAAAACCAAAAGGGCAGTAAACATAGCATTTTCAGATTGCTTTCTGCTTGGAAATTTCAGCTGTTTCTTTAGGGGATATTTAAGAACATAGTATCACTGACTTCAGTGAATCCATATAAAAATACACAGCAAACTGCCACAACTACTTATTTCAGGATAACAAAAGCATAAACAAGCTTTCTCCTAAAAATATCCGACTTATCTTTGCTAAGAACGTGCATCAGACACAATTTCAACATTAATTTAGACAGGAAACAAAAGCATGCAAGGTGAATGAGGTCATGTTTGAACAACAGTCAGTTTCATATTATCAGAATAACAAATTGAGCTGATAATATAGCACACTGATGACAGCATACTTGACTTAAAACAGTCACCAGAAAAAAAAAATCTGTACAGAAAACAATATTGTGTAGCATCTCCAAGGGAATTAAGGAGATAAGGACACTCAAAGTATTGTCCAATCTTAGAAGATATGTTGCTTCATACTTGTACTGGACTTGGTTATACTTAAACATGTACTTTCCCCAGATATAAAGTTTATATATTACAGTTTCATCTGAGCAATTGTGTACTTGGCAGCATAAATGCATAAGGTTTCATATTTATTTTTCTGAAGCAAAGAGAATATAAGACCTTTCATCCCTTGTTTCTGTCTTCATCCTTATTTTACCTCAAAAACTCAAGAACATGTTTCCACGTGTAATTGCACAGTTTCTACACCCAAAACCAGACTGTGTATGAAACTTGATTTTTAAATCTTGCATTCCATTTTCTTGTCTACCACTCTTCTTTTACATGCATCCATTTTAAATAAGAAATTTAATTTTTACCTTACCACTCAAAGGAAAAACTATGGTAATTGTTCTTCCTGTGAAACAAAGATGATCTAAACAGTGTACGAATATGAACTTTATTTTACCTAGGTACAGGTAGGATGGAAAATTAATTTCTGCTGCTTAATTGTTAACTTTCCATTTATCTTTACATCACCTGTACTCAGTGAAAATTAAAATATCCAACAGGAATAGAAAGAAAGTAAAATAGATGCTGCAAACTTTGTGGTGCTTCAACATTTTCACCACTGTTCCCAATGCACTGAAGCTGATATTCAGCTCTGTACACAGTTCCCTGGTCATAATCCACTGATTTGTGCAGATGAGCTGATTGTGATGCTCTTCATTTTGTGGTGTGACAGCTGTGCATGGCTGTCCAGAACATGGCTTGTCTTTCACATTCCTTTCACCACTTCTGAAATGCAGCAAATACTGCCTCACTGTGCTCACATCTGCTGTTTGGTTTCCAGAAACATTCAGTTAGCCATTTCTTTTCACAGAGAGGAATTCAGTTGCACCCCTTTGCTTTATTTGCACTTCCATGTCAGATACCATTGTGTCAGACTGCCCCTCTGCTGCCATCTGTCACATGGCAAAAAAATGTCATGGACTACTGGTGGGAAGGTTCAACCTGAACTGCCATACCACCAACATCCAACTCTGACGTTGTGGGCCAATATAGGAAAATGAGAGGTGCTACTTTTGGAGCACCCTTTGGATATGCATGCATGAAATTGAAAAATAAACGCATTATTCTTTTTTCCTTTTTTACAGTGGGAAAATATTCATTGTCAAAAGGTATATAATACAAGGTTTCAACTGCAGAACAGTTTAGGCTTCAGCTATAAAACTACATTCAACAAGCTCAAAGAATAGCTTCCTACAATAAAAAGCAGTGTATTAAGTAGGAGACAAGAATTAAAGTCCTGAACTTTAACTAGGTTATGACGTCATGTCAGATTGTACATAGAACCACATTTACCCATTTTCAGAAATGCAAGCATTTAATGTTTATTTTATATCAAAATTATTTTAAAGGAAATTTCCTAACATTTTCTGTCAAGCTGATGTTTCCGTAGGTGTTTGGTGCCTTTTATTTATTTGTCTTTGTGAGTGTGAAATAATTTTTCCCCAGCTTAGAATGACAAATGATTTTTGTTCCCTTTCTATTTTATTCTACGAATCCCCTATCATGGCATCCTCCTTCCATTTAAAAAAAATTCCTAGTAGGATGCTGGGAATGCCTTTCATTTCTCTTGTCTCTTAGCAGCACATTACAATCTATATATTTTAATTATTTTTTCATATAGACTTTATGCTGTTGTAGAACATTGCTTTGTAGCCGCTAGCACAGGGTGAGTCTCTAGCTGCTAGAATATAAAAAGTGCTTGTCTCTGGTTGATTTATTGCAGAGGAATAAGGCTGTTGAGAAGGGTGGTCCCTTCCACCCTATTCATGGACATAAATGGTATTCAAGAAGAAAAGTTAGATCCTTCCTCCTAAGATTTCAGTGCAAGCCATGTAATATCTATTATATTTTCCCTAGTTAATTTTCCTTTTCTCTGTATTATATTACTATGGATTTTTTGAGATTCTCAGACCATCCAGAGTCTGCTAACATGCTTCTTTTTCTTACAAGGATTCTTTTCCATCATACAGTTGCCATGATTAATGCTTTCAAGGTCAAGTGACTATCAGGGACTAAACTGTTAAAGCAAAACAAATCATGCTCTATCAAAACTAACTGGGAAGATTTATTTATCCGTTCTATTTTTCTTAAGTGCAGGACTGGCACAATCTGCAACACTGAATGTCACATAGCATGTAATACCGTACTGATTAGCATAATGCTAACACTTCATCTTGTGTGCTGAACACACTTCCAGTCAGCCCAGCAGCAGAGATGTCTTGTATAGGGAGAACTGCTCAAGCTTCTCTTATATGATCCATTCAGTGAATCTATGGGATGAAATGCTAGGCTAGCATCAATGGTTTTCTAAATTGTTTGTTTCCTTCACATAATCACTAATAAGCCTTACTTCCAGGACTTCTGTTGTTGTTTTCACATGGTCTTTGACTTGATCATGTAGGCATTATAAATTACTCTATTTTCATTGTTGAATAAATGCCCCCCTTCACTTTCCCCAGTGGAGATAACTTGTCTACCTACTTCTGCCCTGAAGGGTGCAAGAAAGGTTGTATTATAACACTGCTTAAAGCAGCTTAAAGCAACTGTATATATGCCTCACTTGGATACACACCATCTGAGCAGACATGTGGAACGAAATGCAAGAAAGCAAAGAGGTACTTCTCCAAAGTCTGCATAAGAAGAAACAGCTTAAGGTCTAGAGATTAATCCATCACCAATTTGATTTTTCCACTGCAAGTTAGAGGCCCATATATGGTCAGTTTTATTTAGCAAAGTATCTGAATATTTCACCCAAAATGATTTAAAAGTAATTTTTACTTGTATTTATCTCTGTATTTCCTCAGAAGTAATGAAATGTTAAATAAGTACACAACACATTTGCTACAGGATTAGAGAACAGAAGCAAAAATATCTAGTAGACACTTCTGTGCTCTAACAGAAAATACATTTTCTTTAAGAAGCTATGAAATTATTCATAGATTTTGTTCACTCTGTGACCAAAATGAGTAATCAATTCCTAAAATATTTCTTTTAAAATATTGAGCACCTCAGTAATTTTGCTCAGTTTTAATTCTGACAACCATATGAAACATGAGAAAAACTTATATAAGTATACATTTGTGTTTGGGATTGATAAGGAATAAAAATATGCCTCCCAGAGACTAAACAAAAGGTTTGCATTCTCCCACTTATTTTTCTTTAAAAATACATCTTACATTAAATCCCCTCCCACTGAAACATTGTTACTGAAAAATGCCTTATACCAAGAAGTTCAATTTCAGATGCCAGCAGCTTGCTCTGAATTGCGTAGGCAGTATGAGAACACTGTAGAAGCGTTAGTGTAGAAGTAACATATAAGTGCATGAATAATATCTTCTTACTGATGTAACTGTGAAATATGTTCTTTTGGCATTTATAATTAGGGGCAGAACAGATGGTGAAAGCTTAATACATCCATTAAAATAAATTATGCTGCCAGTGTTTCTTTAGTCTATAAAACTTTGATTGGGTTGGCTATTTCTGCTTGAATTTTCTGTTCTCCTTGATGTAGATCCTGTGCATGTGCTGGAGGATATTTTGTATTGCAACTGCAGCAGAAAGAAAGGAACGTGAAGGGTAGCAATGGGGAATTCTGTCCAAGACTAATGATGTTTTCAAAAGGGAGAAGTCTGATTTAATTGTCTCCTCACTCCCCAGCAATCTTCATAAAAGAAAGTCTAGCTGTATTCCCCTTACTCTTTCACTTTTAGTGTGTCAAAGCCTCAGAAACAGTGCATGTTTCTTTGTTTCCTTCTTAAATGATCAGCAAAAGCAAAAATCTGTTATATGTAATGTTAAATTGCATCTCTCAAGTACAGCATGTACATTTCATGATTCACACATGCATTAACTGTTTGAAGGAACAACTGTGCTTACTGTTGGCTGCAGCTTTCTGTCACAGAACAGAAGACAAGGCAGGCATCTTATTTTTACTGTGCCCCCACAAGCACAGTCACAGCTAGTGAGAAGGCTCAATAGCTGGGAGTACCTCATTGCCTCATGCTGAGCACTGAGGTTTAGGATTTGCCTTAGGATACATTCAGAGCAGTCTTGCTCTTCTGAAGAGAGGCATGGTATTACCTGCATTTCTCTTCTGGATAACTACCAACAGATGTAACACTAATTGTTATCTTAGAGGAAACTTTACTGCTTGGTTTATGCAGAAATATAATTGCTGCCATTTGAGACTGAAAGGTAAAAACTGCAATGGAGCCAAAGCAGAGATGATGAAATAGCACACAACTATTCGAGTGTTGTGCACCAATAGGAATGTAATTAAAACTCTGCTTGTTTGGGGGATTTGATGGCTCAAAGTCTTCCAACTCTATCTTTACTGTTATAGTAGAAAGATACTGACACTGTAGGAAGATATGTTGCTCTGATGAGTTTGTGAAAAACTGCTTACCAAGATAATGAGGATGCATTCAGAGCTTCCTTGCTCCTAGGCCTTTGCCATTCTTCTCCCGTCTGCAGTGGACTTTTCATATCAACATACTCTCTATATTAAGCTAATAGCTGCAACTGCTTCCTATTATTGAGGAAGTAATAAATTCCTGCTGCCCAGTAACAGCAGAGACTTCAGTTGTCCTCAGCTGCCCGTAACAACTGTATTAAAACTCTTAATTCCAGAGCATGAAAGAAAAACATCCATAATCTAAAAACTAAGATAAACTCCTGTTTTGTTGTACACTTTTCTTAAAACACGACATATTGGAGAAAAAATTTAGTCTGACTTCAGTCAAACACAAGTATTTGCAAGACATAAAACAGACATTTATTTAAAGCACTAGAATACATATGTATTATTTAGAGTATTGTAGCATTTTATATTCTGAAATAATAATTTTAGAACATGAGGTTGCAATTGACTCTGTCTATATCCAGAGACAGTTTATTCAGAGCACTTATAGGATGTGCGTTGAATTATTCTGCAAATAAATCAGTAGAGACTGAAAACAGCTTTGAAAGCTGAGCCAGTTGGTAGTGTTGTTCAGGGCTACTGGCAAAGCAGCTTCAGTGCCAAACTCAGCGTTCCCAAAGCACTGGGAATCACAGACAGATAAGCTGCAGTGTCTCCCTTTCTGCTGCGCGTGAACTGTATGGGGGAAGAAGATGTCGCTAGAAGAAAGAGCTATTGTCACTATGTTTGAGTTATTCTTGATTTCCAGGAGAGAATTGTAAGAAATATGGACAGTCAGATTAGGATAAAAATGTGAAAGTCACAAAACTCACCAAAGGATCTTCATTAACACTGTTCTTTGAGCAGACTCCAACCAAATCACATCATTGAAAAAAATCTGATTTTTTTCCTTGTTTGCTTTTGTGTGTTTTTGTTTTGGTTTGGTTATTCTTGTTATGTGTAATATAGACAGGAAGCATGTCTGAGATTTAGAGAAGATGTGGTATGCTTCAAATACCTGAATGAAGTCAGGTGTCAACTGTCATTTGTGCCTCTGAAAACCTTCCTTCAGCCTTTGCCATCTGTACCCTTTTCCCACTGCCTGGAGACCTGCTGCTGCTCTTATCTCTTTCCATGCCTGTGCTGTGTCTGATAAAGGGTTCTGCTGTGTGAAATGCAAATTAGTTCACTGCTTGCATTAATAGTAGCCATCAGTGGCAACTGCATTCTAAAATAATCTTTCCCAGGAGAGCCAACTAGAGAAAATCCATACACATCACATTAACAACCTACATTAAATATTATATAATTAAATATAGACCATAAGTTCCTACATTACATTTTTACATACTCAAAAATGAAATGGTATAGCTGGGTATATATTCAAAAGGAGTTTAAAAAAACCCTTCTGAATAAAAAGAACAGGGAAAAAAAATCAAGTGTTAAATTTCAACAGATACTGCACCAATTGAAGTGTGGGAATTAGTAACTGAGATTGGAATAATGTCCTCAGAAGCAGCTGTTTCAGTGCTAGGAGCTACAATCTTTTTCGGTGCTATATTCTGTACCATACAAGAGGAAGCAGTGCTATCAAAAAAGAATGAACTCTCGGGAAATTTTCCTCATCTGGAAAAAAATAACTAGAGAAACTGGCATCTTTGAAAATACTTTTCAAATCTCATAATTAATTAAAATTTCTGTACAAATTCAGTTCTTCAGCAGGGGGGCAACAGGTAAATAGCATGACTTTTCCTAGGCGGTTGCAAATTCATATTTAACCTACTGCCAATTCTGGGAGACCCAGATAGGAAAATAAGAGCAAAGTATTGATAAGAGTTCAAGAAGAGGAGTTAAAACGGTTTACTGAATAACAATTCTATCTTAGGTGACAAACAAAAGTTTTTCTCTATCCCAGACTTCCATTACATTCATCAGCAAGTCCAGTCCTCTGATAATCTTTGTCTCTCCTCTGGCCCCGCTGCAGCAGCTCCTCATCCTTCTTGTTCTGGGGCCCTTGGGCCTGGATGCAGTACGCCAAATGGGGCCTCAGAAGGGCAAAGTAGAGGGGGACAATCACCTCCCTTGCCCTGCTGGCCACCTATCTTTAGATGCAGCCCACGATACTCTTGGCCCTCCAGGCTGCAAACACACAATGTTGGCTCATGGCCAGCTTTTTGTTCATCAGGACCCCCAAGTCCTTCTCTGCAAGACACCAGTTGACAAAGCAAGCAGACTGGAGCAAGCATATTTTTATCTCAGCATATTTCCTAAAGCAGCAACTATTAAGGAGAATATCCCTCCTCTGCTCCATCTACCTATTAAGAAAAGACTACCTCTAACTACTTCCATTACATAGTAATTATGTTTTAGATGAAAGCAACAGGACGTGTATTTTAGGAGAGGTACTGCAGGCAGTCAATGAATCAAGTGAATGAATTCGGGTGTCTCTGTCTAAACAGGACTCAAATCCTTCAAAATAGTTATAGCTATGCTCAATACAGTTTTATGGGTACAAATCATAGATGAAAAATAAGCAGGTAATTTGAAGCAGGTTAAGTTAAATAATAAATAATAAAATACACTACACTTTAATCTGCTAAGCTCACTTCAGAAAACATGACACTTTCTGAACTGCATGCCTCTACAAATGCATGAAAGAATGGCAACATCTGAAGGCTCATAAGAAAGCATCTAAACTGAAATTTCTTTTAGAGGACTTGCAGTTATGAATAGATAAGTGGCCAGGGATGTCTGCAAAATGTGGCACTTTGATAAATGAGAGAAAAATGGAAAATGAGAAAGGGAGGAGAAACTGGCAAAGCAAGTGGAAAATGAAAAAGGATCAGCAGCTAGACAAAGGATAGTGACAGCTACTGATGAGAAAACCCACCCATGCAGCATAGACAAGAATGTCACCATTAAGGAACATGCTGTTGAAAGTAATGATAGGAGGCCTAGAAGATGAATTTTGCAGTGTCAGGTGATCTAAGACTATGCCAAAGTATTATTCTATTTTTGTCCTCAGGCTTACACTTGTAAAGCTCACAAATTCAACTCCCAGAGGAAAAATCACTGTAAACTGTCCGAAATTTTCATTTATGTACTGTAGTATCTTTAGGAAATCTACCCATGAGCTGTTCAGTGGGGTAAAGCTACCACACATTGTGCATTTCTAAGACTAAAAATAAGCAATCGTCAAATTGTTGACTAATCTCACTCTTGGATAGCAGTGCTGTGTCTGGGGCTGGGGGGCCCAAGCTGTTACAACTCTAGCCACAAACGTACAGTATCAGTGACTGTTGCAGCATACAGACTGTTGCAGAAGACCTGCAGGCATAATTAAAGTGATAGAGAACTGTAAAACAAAAATGCCACCAAACAGAAATTACAGTGATTCTTAGAGACCAGCTAGAATGCTCTGTGCCCTTATTCCTGAATCACAGTCGGGCTCCAACAACATCATCTGGATTTATGCTTTGTCATGAGACCATACCCATACTCATCTTGGGCATTCTATGCAAGATTTGTAGTGTCTGCCCAGATGCATACAGCCACTAATTCCGTATGCTTATCAAATCCTTTACCTGCAAGATTTTTAAAGTTTTAGTACTATCCTGAGGTTATTCTTCAACTCTGTTTTCTCATTCTTTGGTTGTGTTTTTCAGACCTCAGCTGAAACTCATCCAAACAGCTGAGCACAAAATGTCCTCAAGAACAGGAATAATTAAAGTGCACAGTAACTTCCCTCAAATGTCTCCTTAGCTTTACAGGAACTTTAACATTCTTTAGAAAACCAGCAGTATGTTATTTCAAGTGACAGTAAATACAGGAAGTGTCCTTAAAGCAATTTCCATCGCACTGTTTTTTCCACAAGCATAGCTTTGTTTTATGTTACATTGGTAATACGTACTGAATCATGCCTGGAGTTCTTAGCCTAACATGATTCTCTACAGTATTATTTCATGAATGAAAGAAATCCATATTCACCTATTTGTGCAGAGGCCTGAAGTCCTCCCAGGTGTGTCTCAAAATCATTATGACATCCCAAGAGATGCGTTTTGCTTTTGGATCACTAATTGAGCTGATGGATGTGAACACTCATGCTGCTAGATAGCAAGCTACTGGCTACACTTCTAAGGAGTGAATAAATTATTCTAAGCTTAGCAGTAATTTATGCTTACAGAATAAGGAAGGGTACCATCTGTTCAAGAAGAGATAATATAAAATTTTTTGGTGTTAAATTGCTCACTTTTGATAGAGCTGTATCACTGGTGAATACCCCACATATTGAAATCGTGTAAGCCAAAATCTACCTTTTCAGAATAATGGCAGGAAATCACCTAGGCCTCTATGCAAGGTGGATGTCACAATTTGAAAACATAATGAATACTTCTGGAGTAACGTGGGGGAAAATTTGAACTCTAAATGGGGGAAAAAATGAGAAGGAAGAACTTTACTAACACCAGTTATATGAGTGTGAAACAATTTCACATTTACCTCAGCTATTCTTCAGAACAATTTTAAACTTGGACTAAGCAAGGTGTCTCACACCAGGAAACACAGGCACTCTCTGTACTCACTTCATTTCCAGATTTCTAATAAAAGTCCTTACTAACTTCTGAGGACTGAAGTTCTCCTCTGTCTCTCTAGAGATCATACAGCCAGACCTCCACAGTCATTTTAAGTAGGTTAAGGCAATGGACATGACATGCATACAGAAGCTGAAAACACCCAATGGGATCCGAACATTACATTCTGGATATTGATTTATTTTTATATCTTATCCATGATACTGTCTAAAAAACTTAATTTGTGCATTCTTCTTGAGAAACTGTGATCATACCTTATAGTCCATAAGCATTTTTACTAATACTTCCTGGAGATTATGCAGGTTAAGTTTTAATTACATTTTATCCTACTGGACAAAGGAAATTATTAGTGTAATAAAAAATCAGAAAAATGAGCTGGTAAATAGCTATCTCATATTTATTTCTACTTTCCCACCTGAGAAGGATGAGAAATCTACACATTTCTCTTACTTGTGTTGGCGGTTCACTGAGCCAGAGGAAATAAAGTCTATTATGTTTTACTATTCGTATTACAAAGTATTTAGGCATAATAGCTAAGTGGATGGTCAAATACAGAATAGAAAGATTTTCTACGTCCTAAGAAGTTCATTATTTAATCACAGAGTAAAAGCCAGCAGACTCCTATAAAAGTGAACGCAAGGACTAGGTCAGTCACAGTAAGAACTAGCACTTCTGTTGCTTTTTGTTTGTTTGTTTCTTTGTTTTGCAGGTGGCTTTAGTAAAATTTTCAAAATTAATTTGCAGGACATAGATAAATCATTTCTGGTGTTTCATAGTACTCTCTCCTAGATGCAAGGGATTAGGCACAAAATGGTTATTAAAAAAAAAAAAAAAAAAAAAGGATGATGAAGTCCCATCATAGGTCATAGAATCTTTTTTGTTGGAAGGGACCTTTAAAGGTCATATAGTCCAACTCCCCCACCGTGGACAGGAACACCTGCAGTTGGATCAGGTTGCTCAGAGCCTGGTCCAGCCTGATTTTGAATGCCTCCAAGAACTGGGCCTCTACCACCTCTCTGGGCAACCTGTTCCAGTGCCTCGCCACTCTTATTGTAAAAAGTTCTTCCTTATGTCCAATCTAAATCTCCCCTCTTTTAGTTTAAAATTGTTTCCCCTTGTCCTATTGCAACAGACCCTGCTAAAGAATCTGTCCCCTTCCTTCTTATAGCCCCCCTTTAGATACAGAAAAGGCTGCTCTCAGGTCCCCTAGAGCCTTCTCTTCTCCAGGCACTCTCAGCCTGACCCTGCAGGGTAGGTTTTCCATCCGTAGTATCATTTTTGTGTCACTCCACTGGACACACTCCAGCAGATCCATTCCTCTCCTGTACTGAGGACTCCCCATCTGGATGCATTACTCCAGATGAGGTCTCACAGTGCATAGCAGAGGGGCAGGATCACCTCCCTTGCCCTGCTGGCCACACTTCTTTTGATGCAGTTCAGGATACAGTTGGCTTTCTGGGCTGCAAGGGCACATTGCTGGCTTATGTCCAGCTTGCCATCCACCACTACCCCCAGGTCCCTTCTGGCAGGGCTGTGCTCCATCCTTACATCTCCCAGCTTGTACTGATAGCAGGGGTTGCCACAACCCAGGCACAAGACCTTGCACTTGGATTTATTGCATCTCTTGAGGTCCTGGGCTCACTGCTTGAGCCTGTCCAGTTCTCACTGAATGGCATCAAAGGCATTACTGAAGTCCAGATAGATGACATCAGTGTATGTTCCCTTGTCCACTCATGCAGTTATGCCATCATAAAAAGCAACAAAGTTGGTCAGGCAGGGCTTGCCCTTGGTGAAACCATGCTGGTTGTCCCATATCAGCTCCCTCAATTCCATGTGCCTTTGCATAGCTTCCAAGGAGGATCTCCTCCATGATCTTCCCTGGCACTGAGGTGAGGCTAATGGACCAGAAGTTCCCTGGGCATTCTTCCTACTCTTCTTAAAAATTGGTGCTATACTGCCTTTTTTCCAGTCACTGGGAACTTCACCTGAACGCCATGACTTTTCAAATATCGAGAGTCTCATCAGTTGGCTGATGAACACAAAATAAAAACTTCAGAAGTTTTCACTTGAATAGCCATTTTAAAAAATCATTATTATTATTGTAATGGAAATGGAAGCAGTGCTGTCAAGATAAGAGGTGATGCAGTCACATCAGGGTGTGAGAAAATGATTTTTGCAGTGGTAGTCTGATCGTATATAAAAGAAATTGCTTTCACCAAGGTCAGAGGAAGCATCACAAAAATTAAGTGACTTAATTAGAATATGTAAAAGAAGCTGACTTACACGGATGCAATACTGAAAGATATGCTACACTTAAGAGAGCATATAAAAAGAGAGGTGCTAATTGCAGGCTTGAATGATAGATTAAAAAAGTATTGTCTGTAGGGGGAAACTGAATTTGTGTTTGATATTTGCGGAGACTAAGGGCATGAAGGAAAACAAGACAGAACAGTGAACAGAGCTGTATAGGCTTCTACAGAAAAAGGAGATTCCTTGGAAGAATACCTTGAAAAAATATTTCAGGACACAGAAATGGATAGAACCATGAAAGACTGATAGGGGAGGGCACTATTTCAAGAAGAAAAACATGCTGGCAATGGTAAAGACAGCTGAGAACAGAGTGGTGGTTCTGATGTTTGACTATCAGAATGAAAAGTCTCAAAATAGAAAGCAACTCTACAGCAGTGTCATAGGAGCAATGCAATTTGGTGTAATAGCTTAAACATAAGAGAGAAATAGAAGTTTGGGGTGATATTTCTACATCCATAAATTTTTATATACATCTTCCTCAGTGTGCTTAGCACCTACAATGTGTTGCTGCAAATACTGTGGTATCATTCTTTCTTCCATAAAGTTTGTACTAGTATTTTTACTATGCACAAAAGTATGAAAAGAAAGAAAACCCCTTTAAGTCATTAAATGAACAGGCATGCAGTCATTTTAAGTTACTGAGATCTCTACTTAACACATGCCATTTCTCAGTACAACATCCATTCTCAGACGAGAGAAGAGGTCAATTTCCTGTTTTAGAGTTGGAGCAAAATGACCTGCAAAGGTTTTTCACCTACTAGATTAATGACAACTGAACTTCTGTGTTACTGTTTCACTCAATTCAAAATCTCAACAGTAAAGCTCTGCTTGATCTCATATATTTCTCTCTCAGTTAAATCAAGAGCCCATGCATTCACTCCAATGGATACATACTTCAAGTACATTTTATATACTACCGAATATCCTTTTCACACTAATCAGAATATAATCATGAAACAAAAAAATAAACTGATACAGCTTGGCAGATGAAATTAAGTATCTGTATTTGAAATATTATTATATATCTAAGTTTTTCATGCATACTTTCCTTGGTAAGCAGATAAGAGTTGCATCTTAATTTGGATTTTTTTCTTTATTCCTCTTTTTTAGGATTTAGACCAGACTCTTTAAGATGACCTCTATGAAAGAATACCTTAAGCAGTGCAGTTCAGGGAAACACAGACAATGTTTCTGCAGAAGCTGGATAAGATTATGAAGACAGTAAGACACTTCATCTAGAGTAAGTGATATCATTAGCATTCTAAATATTTTGTGAATATTCATGTCAGTAATACCAGGTGCACTGTTAAATAGCAACACTGTGTAGGGCTACTCCAGTGTGACCTAAGTTCTCAGAATCCCAGTTTGGCAAGGGACTTCTGTGCCTCCTGAGCTCCACAGGTACTGAAGGTACGTAGGCTCACAGAGGTACAGGAACACACTTCCATGCTTTTAGAGCTACTGCTGTGCCTAGGTGAATAAGTGAAAGATTCCTCCCAGCACCAACTGAGGTAGAGTTGGAAGGAATTCAGTGGTTTGCTAAATTCATTTTAACATATAGTTGATGAAGACAACTGAGGATCTAGTTGTAGCCACCATATCAGCATTTGAAAATGTGTTTGAATTTATGTCTGAGGTGACTTGCCCCAAAACGATGCGGCTGAGATGGAAATACTTACCAAGGACAAGAAAACTTTTCCAACAGTTTTGCAGCTCTTGAATTGTTCAGCTCTGCAAGGGATTTGGTCTTACGTCTTCTAAAGCAGTTGATGCAGTAATGCAAGCATGAGTTTTTAAACAAAAGAAACAATAAATTAGAACCTTGTAAAATTTTAGAGGAATGAGTCTGTTTTAGTCTCAAAATAATTTCTAGTGCTGTTTCTAAGACTAAAATACCTTTTAAGTTAAAACTCTGTTTAAAAGGTATGCAGTCTTACATAGTCACTAAATGATCTGTTCACTCATTAAAAGTCCATGAAAGGAAGTTACAGCCAATATGGTACATTTCCTAGATGCTGTACCCAAGATAGTACTTCTTCCTACCAAAGTCATTTAAATATGTCTCTGAGGTCAATCAGATTTAATTGATCTTGCTGTAATAACTTGGTGTCATAGCATTCTAAACAAATTCTCTCTGCTTATTGTAATGTTTCTTTTACAGTACATTTTATTGTATTTTATTTCAGATTATACAATCTGCCATTTATACTGCATTGTACATTATTATATTACTACATTGTTTTATTATAATGTCCTTGAGATCTACAATTAGAGAGCAGTTAATTTTCTCAAGCCCTTTACACAGTAGGGCTTAGAAGTACGGCAAAACTTGGCTGCAATAAGATTCAACCTTTGGGATGGGTGCCAAAAGGTGGCAGCAAGCTGATGTACCACTGCACCATACTGCAGCAATTTTCTATGTCTCACCACAGAACCAAGAATGCATGCTGAATGAATAAGTAGCATTCCAACTCCAGCATTTACAGAAATGCTGCCAGGCTTCCTAGCAAATCTAATTTGATGAACAACCCCACAGATTTCAGTCAAATAAAACTCTAGCAATTATGTTTCTTAAAGGTCAAAGAGGGAATAACTTTATCTTTTTGGAATAAGAAAGGTCTGCTGTCTTGGCAGAAAAGACCTGTTCACCCTCTTGTTAAGGCATGAAGTAAGAAAGGAATCACCAGAACAGAGGACTAGTGCTCCTACTGTAGAGGACAAATAGAGGTTACTATGCCAGGGTGTTGCACAGAGACATAATTATCCAAGAATACTCCAAAAAAAAAATTAAGTCTAGTAAATAAATAGTAAAGAGTATGTGGGAATTTCTTGTCCAAAATGTCATGTTTATTTGTAGCTTTCTACAGTAGTCCTGAGCAACCTAGAACTCATATAACAAATATATAACTCAAGTAGAATATGAATAATAAATTCTGAGTCTATTATTATGAGTAATTTGGGGAATGGAGGGGGGTTCAGGAAGACATAAATCGTTCCTGAGTT
Organism: Gallus gallus; assembly: GCF_016699485.2. Taxonomy (NCBI): domain Eukaryota; kingdom Metazoa; phylum Chordata; class Aves; order Galliformes; family Phasianidae; genus Gallus; species Gallus gallus. The sequence continues at coordinate 5,850,101 of NC_052541.1, read as the reverse complement.
ACACAATAAAAATAAAAGACATTTTATTTCTGATCAGCTACTCCATTTGAGTGAAAGATAGATCAAGGAAGAAATTTATACTTTTATTATGCTTATTCACAGGAGTCCTGAGTGGATTCCTGGAACATTTTCAGACCCTACCTGAACAAGCAAACATATCTCTTTGTTTCTATTTTAAGTCATCTTAAAATATTTAAATGTTTTCATGAGAATCTTGTCTGTCCTGGGGCAGTATGTGGACTGCTCACAAGAATTATCAAAATAAAACTTCTCCTGAAGGTATTATGTCTGATGCTGACACTGATCGTGTAAGGTGCTAAGTACCTTAAGTAAGTGTCATGGTATCTTCAGGGCAAGTATTTAATAATGCCCATGATAAATGTAAACATGTACTCCTTTTTATACAATAAACAGGCTCTGCTCTACTCATATTTTGGGGGGAAAAAAACACAACACAGAATGTGATGTGAAGACAGCCTTTATCCCTCAGTCAACTCACCGAATTTTAAATGTTTCCACTAAAGTTCAAAATAGATTATAAATTACACATAAATTACTATATGATCTTATTGGTCTTTTCAACCTTAAAGATCCTATGATGCTATGATTCTACTTTTTCTTACAGAGCACTGTTTATTTGGTGCTGGCTGAAGCCTCCCTTAGTGATGCTTTATGAAAAAGTACATGCTAGTATATTACTTGTACATGAACATATAAAATAAATCCTATTTAATTTTTCATTAAGTTTATGTAAAAACTTGAGAGTGCCAATTTATTAATTTTTATTTGACATAGACACGTGAGATATATTTTTGTCAGCTTAAATTCTTAAGATCCTGTGCTTGAAGAAAGATCTCAAGATCTGTAATTATAACGTTACAACTTTGCTCAATTCCTGCATGAAAAAACACAGACTTCATTCTATTACTTAAGCCTGGGATATGAACAGATTTTCTCCTGCTTGTGCCAACAACTGAACACCTACTTGTTTCTTTTGATTCTGAAAAAAGTACTCGGAGAAACTCAGAATACCAGGCTGGCTTAATTTGTATGCTAAACTCAATATTTCATTTAAATACTCCACTCTGGGGTCCCAGATGCTAAACAAAACAGAACATCAAAATTTTAGTTCTGCAAAATTAAGCTACTCTTGTTTTTAATCCCCCCCAGAAAGAATAAAACCTTTTTCAGATAATAGGTGAAAATGAGGATAATAGTTATCCATTAGCCAATGTCTGTACAGTGCAGTGAAGATGAAGAACTCCTAGCATTTTCATCACCATATGTTTTCATCCATTTCGTTAGCTGCAGCATGGAGAACAAAATCAATAGACTGTACAGTATCTAAGGGCTTCAGGCTTCAGCAAATAAAACATCAAGCTCTGAAAAGTGAAGCAAGATCTATACAAAAAAGATGCAACACGTGACAATTCCTGGAAAAAGTTTATCTTTATTTCACCATTGGCATATTTATTCCTGGGTGACTGGGACTAATTTTTTCTCACTTATTAGTGAAACTACTGGATTTAATTTGAATTTGCACTGAGTATATGGCTCATTCGTTAAGTTCCAATTGTAGTTTCTTTTTCAATTCATTGATTTCTGTTAAGATATATTTCAGCAGGGACTCTGCTACAGAACATGTATTGCCAAGAAAGGCCCATGTATGAACAAAAGAAACAAAAATGGATTTACAGTATGCTGACATTGACTGCATCTATCAAATGATATGCTGGTAATGATAACCAGTATTTTACCTAGTGTTAGGAAAAGCACTTTACAATTTGACTTACGTCCACTCTAAGTATTAAAATGATGTACATTTTAACAGTAAATAAATTCTGATCAATCTGTTAAGTTCTCTGGTCACTGCACTACAGGAGAACACATCTGGTAGAAAAGTGCACTTCATCATCAAGCTGCTATTTTCTCAATACAAAAGTCATATAGACAATGTCTGGAAACCATCAAATATGTCTACCTTTTATAATAACCGTTACATTCTCTTAACAAGGAGAGCTCTTAAACATACCAGCAGCACAAGAATTTAAGGAGCATGTATTTTGCTGTAACGTAGTCTCTCACTTGAACATGTCTAGTTTTATCATCACTAAACTTTAATTGCAGATCAGAATAATTGTTACTTGAATTCTATTTCAAATTCTTTAGGGATCACATGTAGCTACCTAGAGACACTACAGTTTACAGTCTGCTTTACTGTCACTTTTCTAAATCCCATAGCATCTTTCTTTACGCTATCATGGACTCCCCTTCCCTGTAGGTCATGACAGCTGTCCAGTACAAAGAACTACGTCTGTACCAAAGACCTCACGTTTCCTCTTTCCTAGGGCCGTTTGTACAGTCTGTCCCATTATCATCAGTGTTACAACAATGAGGTTTGCTGAGAAATGAATACAGACAAAATTATATATAAAAGGATACTTAAAGTCAATACATAATGGAACTTAAATGAAAATTTAAAATAAATAAATTAGCATGCTTATTACTTTCCAGAGATCAATTATTTCATAAATAGTGCTGGAGGCATGGATTTGAATTTTAACTGAAGTGAAAAGGACGGAGGTGAAATAATACAGAAAGACTTTAGAAATAAACTAAGAAAAAACAACTTCCTATATATCACTCAAGAGTTAGTAAGTAAATGCATGTCTGTATACATTATGTGAAAGGACAGATATTAAACTACAGAAACACATGTAGTTCTCTTCCATCGGTTCTAAGTAACTCTGAATACATCATCAGTTATTTTGTAGCATATTAGGATTATCATGAGATGTCTTTCTAAATCCACTTAAAAATGTTCCTGTTTGCCTCTAATCCAAATTACTGTAGTCACTGCAGATTTCATGCAGCTAGGCAAAGATAATTCTGCTTGATCAGTTCGACTTTAAACCATAATGACACAAGCGATCTATTCTCACTTATTTTTATTTGCCTTCTCTGCTCCAACTGCAGCCCAAAACACCACTATCACGTGTGAAGTAGCAGCCTGGGGAACAACCATTTCATAGGTCTGCATAGAAGGTCCAGAGCATCTTATAAAATTAAATGTTATTGCTTCAGCAATGAAAAAGCCCAACCCTGCTAATTCTTACCTACATGAATAGCATCATCTTTACTATACCAGCAGTAAAACTGAAGGCTCTAGAATTGCTCAGCAGGTTTAGGATTAACTACCTATCTGTGAACTGAAGTCTCAAACCTAGTGTTTTCTAATCTTGAAAGATAATCTTTTCATCCAAAACCACAATTATGAGAACTATTTTGAAGAAATACAACAGCTACTGCTCTGCATAGAAAATGCCTATATATCATTGGCTACAGACAATAAATGAAACACTAGAAAAATCCACTGCATTATACCCCAAACTGTTCCTGTTTATACTGAAAGTGGCACTAAAATAAGTATTGATGTCTTATCACCGTTGTGCAGGTCTGCAAATCTGCATTGGCCTTGATCATACTGCATGACAAATGAGAGTGCCGTTTCCAATTCCGGGCCAGCCTGATGCACCACAACTATACTATTGCAAAAAAAGCATATCTTGTTTGTTCAGGACAAGCCTGTTCCGAGATTTTTTCTGTACTTTTTCACCTTTCATTTCGGCTTATGTGAATTTAAGATCTTTCCTCAGAGTTATTTATCAGTGAAATCCTGACATGATGCAGAGGAGTTAGCTGAATAATCCTGGAAAGACACTTTTTAGCATGACCACTGTTGTGCTTTTTTACAACTGCAGAGAGCACTAAGGTTTCAGTGGAGTTATGGGAACAGCCTTAGAGTAACTGATTAAAGAGAGTCAACATGGGAGAGTATATATTTAAAAAGCTATCATATTATGAGCAAGCAAAACAGATAGCTGTATATGTCTAAAATGTATTCCAAATTGATCTACTAAGAAATGAATCCTTTTGTGGAATTAGAACAGAAGTGTGACTAGCAAGAAAATTATAGGTCACACAAAAGCAGCATAATAGAGCACCAATGTGTAAACCACATGAAAAAAGATATATTCCAGAAGTAACAGCAGCGTGCACTGCAGGCATCTAACTCCCCTCTTACTATGAGATCAAAGTCTATACTGAGGAAATACGTAATTAGCACTGTCTTCTAAAAGAAAATACAGCAAGCAAAACAGTCGGAAGAGTGGGAAAAGAAGTATGGTAGCTCTTGTCTACTTTAAAAGATCAAGGACAACAAAAATGTTCCCATTCCAAAGCAACAAAATCTGTTTCTTTAGGATAGAGGCAAACCCGTATGGGAGATTCCACAACCTTCCTCTTGCTCTCTGAAAGAATTAAAGGACTGTTTCCAATTGAATGTAAAGGTGTTTCCACAATAACAGTAACTAATGCTCTGCAATTAGCTGAGCTAAATCCACTGATCAATTCATTACATCTTAGCTGGTGAAATAATGACAAAAGAAAAGCCCAGTCTGCACAGTGCTTTGCACTTCCAATCAACAACTACAATAGCACTGGATCCCTTCTAAGACTACATGCAGCAGGGCTGGGGTCCTTCCCATGCATGCCTGCTTCGAGAGCGCTTCAGTTTAGTACTCCTAAATCATTTGATATACTCTTTACTGTCACTATTCTTGATAGCATTTTTCCCACAGGTGGAAGACTCCAAGAATAGTGAAACTGGATTACAGGACTGAGTCAAAAGCTGTCAGATTTTTCTGCCATGATCTCTATCTATTAGATCTACAGCGTCTGACAGATAGAGGTTTTTAGAACCAATTACTGAACCTGCACCTGCTTCTTCCTGAAGCTAACAGCCAACCCCAATCAGTTATGTCCTTAATGCAACTGTATGTCTTTGCCACAGAGATAAATTAAGGATGACACATTTCACATCAGGCTATATCTGACCCTGTGACACTGCACAAGAATTCATTAGGAAAAATGAACATCAGAATTCATTAGATAGCCTGAAAAGTCTAACATTTTTCTTTTAAAATTATTATGGTTGAAAAACAAAACCCAAACCCCCAAACAGTTTTAGTGCAGAGCAGGCATGTGTGCACAACCATAAATAACTGGAGTTATACCCGAGGCACAGATGTTTCAAGCCCAGATGAAGAGGCTGGCCCAAGAGCACCTCTTTTCCACACATACACATAAGCAGATGAGATTTGTTTGTTCACTTTTTTGCTCTGTGTATGTAAGAGGACATATTCTTGTGTTTCTCTGGATTTCATTTGATAACTATGTATCAGATGATTATTGGAATTCACATACATCTCCTTGTGGTATTTTTCTGAAGGTTCTTCCCAGCTGACAAAACCTAATTAATGTTAGGGTCACTACTGGATGCAGTTTCTTAGAACAGTCAACGACAGCAATCCTGGTATTATTTCAGAAGATGCTGGTTGTAGTTATATCACTGTTTCCTTGCCTTTCTAATGAAGGAACAAAAAATTGTTTTGTTTTAAATCAGAGTAGGTTGGAAACAGCGTAATAAGATGTGACAGGTTACAGCAAAAGTCAACTCTTGAGACTTCTTTTATTTCCCCATGCCAAACTTGAGGATATCATAAATTCAAATCCTCTGTGCTAGTCATAAAATTTTAATTAGCTAAACTAAAATTACTGGTACTTTTTACCACTGTTCTTATTTATTTCTTAAACAACTAGATTTAACACCACCAAAATAGATTGCAGATTGCAAAAGGTTACCACCTGTATGTTAACACTTCCACTTCTGCCTACACGTGAGCATTCTATGAAGCTTGATTATAATTAATCAGTAATCTAGTCTCTTCTTTCTCACTGCCAAGTGATAAATTAACTATCAACTACAATCACAGATGGAATATTAATTTCTACAGTGCCCTAGGGGTACTTCTGTATGTAGTACAAGATGCCTCATGAATGGATCTGATTCAAAGCTTTAGTAGAGCTATGAAACAAAGCTGAGCAAATCTAGTACGGATCAGCTGCATCTATATTAAAACCAAAGATGCCTGCATCAGCAGTTTTAGTAAGCAGCACTGAAGAACACTGAAGTACATAAGAACTTAAATTTAGATATCACATGAAAGAATGAATCCCCCTTTCAAACGCACAAAATTAAGCACCTTTGTTTGCAAAGCATTAGTATTACCTAGAGGTTTGTGAAAAACACTTTGACTTTCAAGGTTGAAATATGTTCTCTAAGGACGTCACTGTATGTATGTTGTGCAATGAGGAAAGTTCTAGTAGGCAAATTATTTTTTTTCCCTAGTTGCTCTGCAGCACATACTGAAGCATCTCTCCACACTCACGAGCAGCAGATGGATCCAGAGGTTCTGCCTCTGGTTTCGCCTGTTTCTCAGCTCCACATTTGCCACAGGCTTCATCTTGCAGCATCCCTCAGCTTTCTAGTGCATGAAAATGACCTTTGCACAGGTGAAGAAATGATATTGAACTGTTCTGTTTCCCTATAGTCTTTTTCATGGTTTCTCTGCATTTTTTAGCTTTTGAATGTTGTACAAGACAGAGAAAGTATTATTTTTTAATACTGGACGGAGCAAGTTCCATAAAATATTAACAATTTTGTGGCACTTGGAAGTAGCAAAACACACTTAAGATGCATTACATTGCAAAATTACAGTATAATCGAACACACATTTCTGATTTAGTAGCACTGAAAGCATATTAAATCTTGGAAGGGGAAATTCTGTTCTCTATCAGTTTTTCAACGTCTATAGAAAACTGAATACAACATGAGCTCCTAGTTAGACTATATATAGAGGGAATGCAGCCTCTTTGTAAAGTGCTAGTCTGTATTTTGCTAGCTTACTGCAACCCAGCACAGAATTATCCAATCAAGGCACCTGGTCATCTGACCACAAATTGTTTGAGTCTTGAGTCTATCAGCAATCCGGAATGGCATTCACAACACTAGAAATACAGCACAAGAAAATGCTTGCCGAGAATAGGATGGAAATCACTGAGAGAGAAACAGTTACTTCAAACTTCTAAAAGAATATCACTAATTCGTATGAAGCTTTCCCTCCATAGAATTTTAAATTCCTTTTTCATTTTGCAATCAATCACTGCAGCATATATAAAATAATTTCAAGCTTTAATTATAAAAGAATAGGCAATGTACTTTGAAAACAGTGTAAAGATGTAGCCAATTTAGACATTTCAAGCAAGACTCATATTTTGATTTCACCTTCTGTTGTTGCATCCTGCATTATGGGAGGTGTATGGGAACTGTTGGATCATGACCTGAACCTCTGACTGACCACCTAAGGCAAGCACCAAGTCAGCCACAGGAGCATGGGTGAAGGCAATTCACCTGTGTGACTGGAAGAGGTGGAGCCAGGCTCCATCTCTCCTAGACCTCATTTAAGGGCTGACTGCCATTGAGGAAGGATCTCTTCCTGGAGATCGCTCCTTGTGGAGTTTTTGTGGGCCTGCAACACTGGTGAGCACCTTTCATTTATATCTGATTATCTTTTCTAACACGGTAATCTTACCAGCAACTTCTCTGTGTACTGTATAATATCTGTATACTTATTTACCGTACAGGGAGGTTATCATTTATTGCATGGCAAGTCTCAGAGAGCTGCTGTGGACCTAACTGCTCGGTCTCTAGCACAATCTGATATGAAATAGCAGAGCAGATGAGAAGCCTAGCAACAAGTGGTGGCAGGGGAAAACAGCTACCAGCATTGGCTGCCAGACCTATGCAACTGAGGAATAATGCCCAGAAGGGAAAAAACAGCATCACCTGACAGCTTATATCTAGACTACTCCATAGAAGTACTTCTATATCACAATGTATTGCATGGAGCTCCCCCTACAGAAATATGAATAGCTTTTTTGCACTATGTGTAAAACCTCATAAGCTACTGCAGATTCATTTACAGTCAATTAGGTACTGTGAGCTTTTGATAGAAAACCCCATTGCATCTGTATTTACAACCTCTGCCAAAGCTTGGGGTCTTGTTAGGCTCACAGAGCACAAGTTTGAGTTCTTTGTTACTAGTTAAAAGGTTTTTGGAAGGAAGAAGCATTGGCTATGTGCTAGTGAGCTGCCTTCAGCTGATGTCCTTTAGGAAGGCTTATCCTGAATTTATCAGCAGAGAGCACAAGAAAGCAGCACTCTTCTTCAATCATGGAAAAAATGAAAGGATAGCTCACAAGGTCACTCCTCAAGAAGCCACTGGGTTACTGTTGTCTTAAAAAAAAACCAACTCTGAACCTACTATATATAAAGCATATATCATTTTTGTTGAATAAATCCTAACAGTTCAACTGAGATCTATCTCATGATACCAGTAACTGCAGGATGCTTCAAATATTCAGATATTTCAAAACCTCAGTGTCTGAAGATGAGTATTTATAAACTGCAAATGAAAGAACTAGTTCCTAGTAGTATCAAGCAACATATTGGCAGATATTAAATCTTACTGCATAAATAATCTGATTAGAATCATAGAATCACCAAGGTTGGAAAAGACCTCCAAGATCAAACAGTTCAACCATCTGCCTGACACTAATAATTCCCCACTAAACCATGTCCCTTGGTAAAGCATCTGAACATTAACCTTAAACCTGTACTTGTGAAACCTAACAGCATTTACTTTGAATTTTCAATGTAAAATGCTCAATGTAAAACAATTTAACTAAGAAAGCAAATGTTGAGAAGCAGGGTAGGCTAAATGTTCTTCACTAGTAAGTTGCTGGATGCAGAGAAACTGCTACACTGGACTTCCAGAGGGCATGACTGAGAACTGTTTAGGGCATTGGTGGGGAGAATCCCTTGCAGAGTCAGTCCTTAAGGGCAAAGGGGTCCAGAAAGGCTGGACATTCCTCAAGAGGGAAATCTTAAAGGCACAAGAACAGGCTATCCCTGAGTGCCATAAGATGAGCTGCTGGGAAAGAAGACCCATCTGGCTGAACAGGGAGCTCTTGCTGAGACTCCAGTAAAAAGACTGTACCACCTTTGAAAGAAGGGATGGGCAAATTGGGAAGAGTACAAGGATGTTGTTAGGATACACAAGCAGAGGGAAAATTAGAAAAGTAAAAGCCCAGCAAGAACTTAATTTGGACACCACTGTTAAAGACAAAAATGATTTACAAATAAGCAAGAGGAGATCAGTGAGAATCTCTGTCCTTTACCAGCTGTGGCAGGGAATATTACCACTAACGATGAGGAAAAGGCTGAGGTTCTCAGTGCCTTCTTTACTTCTGTCTTTAATAGTCAGGCCAGTTACTCATTAGGTACTCAGCCCCCTGAGTTGAAAGACAGGGATGGGGAGCAGAATAAATGCTCACAATTCAGGAGGAAACAGCCCCTCACTACAAGAAAGACACTATGGAGCTGGAGCATGTCCAGAGAAGGGCAATGAAGTTAGTGACGGGTCTGGAGCACAAGTCTTACGGGGAGCAGCTGAAGGAACTGCAATTGTTTATTCTGGAGGAGGCTCAGGGGAGACCTTGTCACCCTCTACAACTCCCTGAAAGGAGGTTGTAGCAAGGTGGGAGTCATACTCTTCTTCCAGTGTGCTATAGTTTCTTTGAGCTCTGGTTCTCTGCAGCTTACTATTTATATCCTGCAGATAGAGCTTTCAGTTTCCAGAAAAATAGAAAGCACTTATACAAATCACAGAATGGCTTGGGTTAGAAGGGACCTCAAGGATCATCAAGTTCCAATCCCCCTACACAGGCAGGGTTGCCAACCATTAAGCCATGTACTAGATCAGATTGTCCAGGGCCACAACCTGGCCTTAAGCACCTCAAGGGATGAGGCATCCGCAACCTCTCTGGGCAGACTGTCCCAGCACCTCACCACTCTCTCAGTAAAAAACTTCCCCCTAACATTTGATCCAAATCTCCTCTCCCTTAATTTAAAACAATTCCCCCTTGTCCTATCGCTATCTATCCTTATAAGAAGTTAATTTCCCTCATGTTTATAAACTTCCTTTAAATACTAGAAGGCTCCAATGGGGTCTCCCTGCAGCCTTCTCTTTTCTAGGCTGAACAAGCTGAGTTCCTTCAGCCTGTCTTCGCAGGAGAGGTGGTTCAGCCCTCTGATCATCATGCCCTCCTCTGGAGATTTAAATCTGCTGTGAGAGCAGTAACTGCTCTGTATATTGAAGGATCAGGACTTCATAACTCTAACAGAAGGAGGTAATTAGTAAGGTAAAGGGTTAGAGAAAGCCTATTTTCAATTCTACTGAAGTATCTATTTCAAAATGTTATTGTGGTATTGTGTTAGAAAAATTGGGTCCATCCAGACTAAAGTTTTCTGAGATGTGAAGTGTTTTTACAGTTGTCTGACCAATGCAAAGCATGACATTTGAAAAAAGTCTTGCTTCACCAAGTGGTGACTACTCTACCCAGATTTCTACCCATGAAATTGCAATAGCAAAGATAAGAATTTTATTATTTTGGAGAATTGAGCTGTTTTACTTGTTTTTCTCACTCAATATCCTTATTGCCTGAACAGAAGATTTCAAAGCTTTGTTTCTTTTCTGATGCTACATCAGAACATAAAGAACAAAAAGTATTCATCTCTCACTGAATAAGCACTTTGAAACCTTTGCTAACTTCCCAAACATGCCACTTCTCTTTGGGAAGTGATGGATTCGAGTGAAGTGGCAGAGACAACTGTTGAAGCATTATGGATTCTATTCATCTCTGGCTGGAAGACAGGGTCAGATCCAAGTACTAATTTTAAGAAAGTCCTGAGGTCTGAGAAAGAAAACTTACCTGATGTCAAGTGCTCTGCAAATTGTAGTGATTACAATAAAAGACCACTCAGCTGTTTGGAAAATAATGAAATACCTTTATGAGTGGTTCAAAATGAAGGCTGAAAGAACTTAAAGGCTGAAGCAAAATACTGTGAACAGATTGTTCATCCTTTGGGATAGAGGAGAATGTTACCTTTAAGTGTAACACACTCAAGGTATAAAACAAAGTGTGCAATTAGCCTACCATTAAAATATTCTTTTTTAAAAAAAAATGTGACTTGCACTACCTAGACTGCCTACTCTGGATTGATAAAAGTTTTCAGTGAAGGTGGAGATAACATTTCTTAGAAATCCACAGTCAAAGTTCAAGTTAAATCCTTGACAGAACAGACTTTCTATACTTACAATGTAGGCTTTAACACTGTTGCTTCAAAGGTGCTACTTAAAGCCAGGAAGTCAGATGCCATTAGCTGCTTGGGTTCTGATGCACAAGTCTTCTTAGCCCATCAGATTCTAACAGCTTGTAGAACAGAAGGGAGCCATGGGGATCTCATCTAGCTGGAGTTGTTGAATACTGGAAAACTAGGCTTGCTCAGAAAAAGCAGAATGACAAAATGCTGGTTTACTCCTGATCTTGGATGGTTCTGGTAAGGAAAAGAATGGGATGAATATTTATTAAAATCTCTGATGATCTTCAAAAGGGCATCCCGCTTTTATGTGCCTTCTGCAGCTATACAGTGGATTCCATATGATTCAAGGGAAAAAAAACACCAAGTCAATTGCTGAGAGGTTAAACCCCAGTAGACGAATAACTCCTGAGCATAGTTGCCCTGCTATCAACAGTCTGCTCAAAGGCTGAGGAAGCATTCATTTCCCTTTAGACCTCCATGAAGACAGTGAATGTTTATTTCATTTTTGCCAAGTCATTATAGGGAAAGCAACCATTTGAAACACTGGAGACTGTAGATCCACCTCTCTACAGTTTGGTAAAACTGAAATACTGTCATTATGAAAACAGACAGAAATATTAGAGCAGAAATTGTAGATCAGATTGGCATAGGTTTTTGGCAGTTCATACTATGCTTTTCATACCTTTTTAGACCACATCTTGGACAGTTTTTGTATGCATGTCCTAATTACTTCAGCGAAGTACAGGAGACAATACCTTGCTGGCTCTTCTTGTGCGTTGCTAGAGGTCGGAATGTTGAGAATTCTTGTTATCTGGTAAAATTCTAAATTCTAACTATCAGAGATTTTCAGCCTATTTTCTGTGGCTGTTTTGGAGTTGTTTTTTTTTTCTTTTCTTTTCTTTTTTTTTTCTATATCTCAAATTTGAATTAGTCTGTCTGTAACTGAAGATGTGAAAGTTCACACACTCATGGACGGAGTTTCTCTATTAGTTATTGACAAGCTAAGTAGGCATCAGTGCAGTTCAGAACAAGAAGAAAGCTGAAAATGCTCTGTTAAGCAAATCCAAAAAGCATTAATGCGGCTTCAGCCATTCTCCTTAGTAGAAGTACTCTGTGGTTGAACAAGATGCAGTGTCGGGGTTAATTAGGTCAGCAGTTGGTGTCAACACAAGATTGTTGAAGACTGCAACTTAGCTGACTGCAGCGTGTTAATTCAGTAATGGCATCATATGTAAAAAAAATCATATGTAACAGTTCTATAAGATAAAGGGCATTAATCCTGCAGTGCAAGGTTGCTGTACTTCTGTATAAGGGAAGGCTATAGCTGAACACAAGTATGGAAGACAGCTACACAAAGGAAATGCCATGCTCCATAACTGCTCATTACCTTATTTGTTTCATACTGGCTATCAAAGGATTAGGATGTATTTTGAGGAATGTTAATGAAGCTTTAGAGATACATGTATAAGCTTATATGAGAACAAGATTTTCCCCTACATTTTATTTCATTTGTGGCTAGATAATACCTTGTTTGAATGATCATTACATTTCCTAGGCTAGGCTCTTTGATAATACTTCCGGTAATTAATGCTTTTCCTTTCAAAATGAAAAAAAAAAACAAAAAACAAACAAAAAAAACCCCTAAAACTAGTTTCAGCTCTATAATAAACTTATGATCAGGTGAAAATACTTCAAACTTTACTGTTTAAAAATGGCTTGAGTTTTCCCTGTGACTTGTCTTAATGATATGAGTGACTCTGTGGTCTTCAGCGTTCTTCCTGTGACAGGGAGACTGGCACGAGGCTCAGCAGGAAACATCGCTGCTGGCCCCTCAATGGATGGTGTGAAGAAGAAAGCAGAAGGAAAGACTACTGCTGCACTAGCCTGAGGAGGTGGCAGTCACTGTGTCAATGGACCAACACATTACAAGCTGTGAACCAGACAGCTAGGGTCACCCTATAGAGTCACATGCTCACCTGATGTTGTAAGAGAGCCAATCTTAAATGCAATATGGACTTCATTCCATCAAAAAACAAGATTGACTGTGCCAGAATATGGAAAGGCTGGGAAAGTTATGATTACCAGTGTACTCATCTGATGTTTCCTAACCTTGTGATGTTATTTACCAATACCACATCAGGCTACTATATTACCTTAAGTACCAGATTAATTAATTAGGATAATCATTACACAGATAAAAACATGAAACGCTGTGGAGTAATTACTGACAAAACAGCTAGTTCAGGAACTCTGTATGGCACTTTGCTTGACTACTGTTATTGTCAACTGTTATAAAAAAAAATGATAAACACTACCTCAAGTTTATACCGCTCAAGTTTCTTAATATTAACCAGCATCTGCTTATTTCCACTACAACTGCTATAGCATTGCCAGTCACAAAGATTCCAAAATTAAAGATGTCATACTGTCCTCAGATGTTTAAAGTACTTATTCACAGTTTTTCCATTCTTACAGCCAGTGTGAGTAGAAACCTGAAGCTGAGATTCTCACACACCAACAGCTGGAACATTAGCCAAACCATGAAATATAACAAGACTCCCAATATTAAAAAGTGTTATCAAATCTCAGTTCAATGCTAACTGAAGAATAAGGATAAGATTCTACTAAATTTTGATTTAAAAACTCCAAAATAAATACAGATACGTGCACAGAAAAGAAAAATATTGTCACAGAGGGCCAGCAGTGCTGCCATAATAATAACAACAAAATCAATTTCCCTCCTTCCAGCCCTTAGGAAGCAAATCACAGATGACTATGGGTCCTTACCACATCAAAATGTAAAATGTCTTTGTACATTTGCTCATGAAGCAAAGCATTCCTACACCAAAATGACAGCAAGATATTTGTATGACAGAAAACTCATTGGTTAACAGTTTGTTCTTTTCATGAATGTTGTTGTACAAAGCAGTAACAAGAGTAGGATAGCAACACGGATAAACCATTAGGCAACTATTCTGCAGACCTCAGTACTTCTGGTTCAGTCATCAAGCAAGGCAAATGATTCTAGCCAAGTCATTTCAGCATCTTTCTGTCTGTAACACAGGACCATTTACTTTCTTTGCTTTGACACTTTCTGATAAGATGTTCAAAAGCTATATTTCACCTACTTCATATGTGTTGAATACTAAACAGGGACAAATATCAGTGGAAAGACATGCTCTGGAGATACTAAATTATCACTGCACAGAGGTGTAATAGAAGTGCTAAAAACCCTAAGGTGCTCTCTTTCCAAATACTGAAAACAGCAAGTATCTCAACACACAATTTTGGTGTCACTTCAGGAAGAACAGAGAGAGATTTCCACCCACCACTGAAAGCCCAAAGAAAAACCCTTTATTATAATTTTTTAAAAAGACTTACAAACACACTACTGCTTCTACACTGGTATCTCCATGCAAAGTCTTCCAACAAAAAAGCCTTCATAGTATTGGAGTAAATAATGCAATGCAATTCAGTATTTACTAGGAGTGCTCCTCTCGGTTGCTCATTTCATACCACTGATGCAGCACTAAGCATGACACTTCTAGTTACCAACAGAACAGTTTCTGCCTATCATCCACTATGCCACAGCTCTTATCTCCTGGGCCATAGCATGTCAAATACTTCTACATAATTAAAGCCACACTGATTGACTGGCTAATAATATCACAGGGATAAGCTGCTTTTAAAAGCTTCCATATCTTTAATCAAGAGTTATGTTCCAGTAACACAAGCTTGTGTGTCTAAAGAATTGTGTGTATGTATGTATGTAAAAAACATTCTTTTTTTTTTTTTTTTGTACACAGCTGAGCAATGACAAGAAAATACTGTTATCCTCTGATTTCCCTTTGTAATGATAAATCACGGACTCTACAAAGGATGGAAGAGGCACTTGCTGAGGTAGGCAAAATGCACGTTTTCATTAAGTATGGAAATTATAATTTATATTCCTCTCTTGACATAAACCTTTATTGCGCAGACCCTTATCAGATTGTGTTGGTTCATTCATCTCTGGGATTTCTGATGTTGCTGTGGGCTTTCTTTAGTGATTAAAAAACAAAACAAAAACAAAATCACCTGCAGAAGTCAGAAATATATGATCAAATGAATGACAAGGTTTATGCCTTATCAGGTTATCTTATATTTTGATGTACTTTAACGTTAACAGTTCATTCTTTTTAAATGTAAATATGTTACTGGTAAATTTAAATATGAAGGCAAGCAATTCTGGTAGCATGGCAACAACATGCTATGCTGCAAAGTAAGAATCTGAAACCAAGGCAGGCCTTTGCTTCTTTCCCATCCTGGATCAAGTTATAACAGTGAAAATATCTGTTCTTTGTGAGACTGCACTTACAATTATTCCTACATTGGTAGTTGCATTGGGCTTGGAAACAATATGAGCATTAAACACTGGGACAGAACTTGCACCCTCACTCAAGACAATCTAGCAATCATGAAACCTGGTAGCAAGTAGTATCAAATCTCTGAAAACCTTTCTGGCCCAGGAAACTGCAGTCAGGGTGGCCATCCTTAATAGAAAAGCTACAGATTAGAACAAAACATTAAAAGAAAATAAAATCCCTCATTCCCAGGAGAGAGATTTAGTGTGTATTTGGTAGCTGTAAAGAAATCTTCCTTCCGAATGAGAAACAAGCAACTCCATTTCCATGTATTCACTCTGATGTGTTGAAATGGCATCCTTTTTGGCTTTAAGAGTATGAGTTTTGAGGCCTATTTTAACATCTGACTAAAGCAAAAGGGTTCAACTTCCCTTGCACTGAAGTGTTATTTCTGTGGTAGCTAGTATCAGTGATTCTAGACAGTAATGGCAACCACTCGGTATCATTTCGCTCTCATTGATATCAAACAAACAAACAAAAAAAGAAACAAAGAACAAAAAGCTATGCCATTCCAGATCAGAATCCTGTCTGTGCAATTGTTCTTTTTAGTTGCTCCAGTTTCTTCAGTAACCAGGCACTCAGTTAGGAATATATCACCGTTTTGCTGGGGCAGGAGAAGGCAATATTAACTAGCACTTCTGAGACTCCTAAGACAGGCTAACCAGTCAAGTACAGCAGAGGATGCTAATTTTGAACAGCACAGTGAGAGACAAAAATTCCACGCAAACACCCTTGTTTCTGTCTAATGTATGAAGGTAGCAAATACATGGAGGGCTGTGGGGGAATGCTATTTTATTTCGTTTTCTTTCTCTCACATAAAGATTAGCTATTTCACAGAATCTGAACACTGAATACCAAATAGAGCTACTTTTTCTGGGATAATCTTTTGCTTAGATAGGTGCTGTCCTTTGTGGAACTTGGCCTTCTCCCCCTGTATTAGAGCTTGTATAGTGATGGGGGAAAAAGCCGTGTAGCATAAAAATACTTGGCTAAATGGTTTGGTATACTTGGGGGGGGGGGGGGGGGGGGGGAAGGCAGACAGGCTGAATTTTTTGTTGCTTGGTAGCTGGTTATTCTGGTTTAATGCACACAACACACCAGTGACTTATATGGCTAATGGTTATAAATATCTAAAGGGAGGGGGAGGCAAATGGAGAAGCCAGGTTCTTCTCAGTGGTGCATAGCAATAGGACAAGGAGCAATGGCCCAAAACTTGAACATAGGAAGTTACTTATAAAGATGCGGAAGAACTTCTTTACAGTAAGGGTAACAGAATACTGGAACAGGTTGCCCAGAGAGGTTGTGGAATCTCCTTCTCTGGAGATATTCAAGACCTATCTCAATGCCTACATGTGTGACCTGTTGTAGGGAACCTGCGTTAGAGGGGAAGTTGGACTCAATCTCTTGAGATCCCTCCCAGCCCCTACAATTCTGTGATTCTGTGACTTCATAGTTTTGTGTTTCATTCCATTTGAGGCAAGTATCACCTTGACTAGAAATACAGCTAATGTCAGCCAGACTATACCTCTAAATATTCTCTTTTGAAGCCTACACTTCAAAAATTCATCACTTCCTCCTCCTCAGAGAATTTTCACATACAGACTATCACCACCACCAACACAGATGTCATGTTGTGCCCCCTCTTTTTTCCCCCCAGTGCTCCTCTTTTGTGATGTGCTATTAATATTTCTCTAATCAGTTTACAGCTCCTAAAGTAATTCAGCATTTAAAGATCTACAGGTACCTTTACGTAGATGAGCTTTCCCCAAGCTTTATTACTAAAACCACTCCAAAACTTCCTGCCCTGTTGCTAATGCTTCATGACAAGAAGAGTTGGTTCCATCTGACTTTTCACGTGCTTTGTTTCTTCCTTGGTGTGAAATGCTAAAATGCCTTTATCTTCTCTGTGATTAAGAATTCTTGGTGCTACAGGGCCACTAGTGGCCTTCTGCATGGCAGGAAGCCTACGGACTTTCTTCTCTAGATCAGTAGGGATCACATCTGGGTACAGTATGTTTGTGGAAAATTAAGGTAACATTGTCACTATCTGTTGCCACTTTGTTAGTGGTTTATATTAACTGTTAAAAGCCTCAGATATGAAGGGTCTTCTCCACTTAGGCTCTTAACACTGTGGGACGTAAAGATGAAAGTCTGTATGTAAGAACATAAATTCTCAATCTCTGCTTATCTGCTAAAATATGAACTTTCTGTTCAATTTTTACTGGAATCACTATCTCACTAAATCTTCACAGAGCCTTGCAGTGTCATGCTAAGATAACACTTAGCTGTCACTCACAACAAATCTAAAATAAAACAACATTAAAGCAGAGATGACTGTACAGTCACTGCAGCAAGAGTGCCTTACAGTAGAAAAGGGAAATGAACCCCCAGATCCCCAAGTTATCTTGTTACTTGGTGTTCTGGACTGCAGCAGTCAAGCAGCTAGACCTGCAAATCTACCTCAACAGTGTCACCTCCCATGGGTTGTGTTACAAAACCACTGTTGGACTGTAACCTGTGGGCTATGCTTATGACAGTGAGAAGAAACTTTCCTGCTGTGACCACTAAATCTTAGCTGAATCTAACCACTGAACTTAGGTGAAAGAGTTCTACTACTTCTTCAAGGATTACAAACTCTTACCACACAAAGGTAGAAGAGTTGTAGAAGAAAAACTTGCAAGGTCAGGTATCTCAGTTGTAGAAATGTTTTAAGAAAGAAAACGTAGCAGATTTCACTCTTTGAAAATGATCACGGTTATGATACAACTGAATGAACCTTAATTACTGAAGACTGTAATTAGAAGTACTGTTCTCTAAGGGAAGCTTCATCTGTAATACTTCAAAATAGACAACTATCCCAAAATACTCCTTCTGTAACCACCAGTGGTAATCCAGGTGGATAGCAGCATTGCAGAATTACTGCTACTTGAAAATCCTTATCTTCAAACCCCATACTGCTTACAACTGCCATACTTCTTCCATCCAAGATTGTTTTTTGTTTGGTTTTTGTTTGTTTGTTTGTTTGTTTTTAATATAGGTATACACACACATATATCTTTGGCAAACTTTCTTTACCTCTTTATCTTATCTACCTCTAATTTAAAAGCAGGTGATCCCTTCATGCATTGAATACATTTTAGAGTATGCATCTACAGCATTAAATCACACAGCCTTATCATATGAGAACAGTAAGACTTCTATCTTCTTATCCCCACCTACAGAGCTTCTAGTCCTTTCCCTTTTGCCTAGGTGGAAGTACCTATTAATCCTACAGTTTTCTGTAGCAGCTCTGGTCTACTCTAACTCAGTCCTCTTGAAGTGCAAGTCATCCATCTCTGCTGCAGTAGGTGAAGACAGTAAGTACTGCAACAAAAAAGGAAAGAAACATAATGCACTCAAGTGACAGTGCATTTACCTCTGAGCATCAGAAATAAACACTTCGTTCTGTATTTGTTTTTACCAATGGTATAAGATCTTTCTTCTGGAAAATGGTACCATTAGGAGATAAGACTCAAGTTTTGACAAAATTTAGACTTGAAAGAAAGCCCTCTTCTCACAGATGCCATAATGAAGTTTATGTGCTATGTGTTTAGTTTCTGCAGGCAGGACAAACCTAAAGCATTGAACATTTCAAGAAATGCACAGTGCTTTCTGGTGTTGCTTTTCACACAGTCTTCAAAGGTAAATAGGTCATCAGGAAAAAAACCAAATCAGTCAATAAATAATCCTAACATTTTATTGCTCTCCTCAGTAGACAAAAAGCATTTTCAAATATCCAAAGTACTTACAATGAACATTTTTTAATCAGCAATTGGACGTTTTGTGTAGCATCTAAAAATTAGTGGATTCTGGCTCTACTTGCAGGTCTTCCTCTTAAACTTGTGAAATCCGTACAACTGCACTGGTGCTTTATTTTCTGCAGCTATAAGAACTACTGATATGTCTCTTGCACTAATGTTCCAAGGCTTTAACTGCCTGACAGGAGTGCCAAAAAAACACTACTTAGAGAGTGCATTCTTCCTTTTGTTTACACCAACATTAAAATATGAATTTATCAAGTAAATATCTCTTCCCCAGGAGGCATGTAGTAATGTATTAGTTTATCAACAAAGGTAATAATAGTTGGCCAGTGTATCATACTGATACTACATTCTGTCTTAGCTGAGATACACGGGTAAGCCTTAGAAGGGAAGCACTAGTTTCTCCTAAGTTCTGTGTTCTGGAACATCTTCTTCCTGTATCAGTTAAGGACAGGCACAAACATACAACTGTTTGCAACATCACATGAAAATTCAGGTTGGAAAGAATGTTGGAGGTCTCTTTCCCAACATTCTGTTCAAACCATGGTCTTCAGAAGGGCCATATCTGGTTCCTCAGGGTATTATACAGTCTGGTCTTAAAAATTCCCAAGGATAAAGACCACACAACCTCTCTGGGCAACCTGCTCCCATGTATCATTGTCCTTGTGGCTGAAAAAATTATCTTAATATCCAGCCTGAATACCTCTTGTTTCAACAAGAGATTGTGCCTGTAGTCTCTCATTCTCTGCCACACACCACTGTGAGAAGGCTTGCTCTACTTTCTTGATTACCTCCTTATAAGTACTGGAAGGCTGCCCCCCAGCCCTTCCTTTCTCCAGGCTGAGCGAGCCCCACTCCCAAAGTCTACTTTCATAGGGCCTGGCCTCCAGCCCAACCACTTGGGTGGCCTCTGCTTAACACACTCCAGTTCATAAACATCTTCCCTGTACTAGATGTGCCAAAAACTGTATGCAGTTTTACAGATACAGGGTAATTAATGTAGAGTAGAAGGGAATAATTACTTCCTTCGGTCTACTGGCTGCATTCCACACAGATGAAGATACTGCTGGCCATCTTTGCTGCTAAGGCACATGTCTGGTTCATGTACAGCTTGATGTCCACTACAGACCCAGAGCCCTCTCAGCAGTGCTGCTCTCCATCCTCTATTGTTGCAATGGCTTAAAGCATGGGCTATTTTATTCAAGCACAGATTAAAAAGGAAATGGATATAAAAGGTCATTAACTCTAGGCTTCCCCAACTAAGGTTGGGTTCAAACGCTTCAACCACCATTTAGTTCTGAACAAGATGATGTTTATTTTTCTCTGTGAGCTGGTAGCCAGGAACAGATCCCTTCTTGCTGGATTTCTTCACCTTCAGCACAGGAATATAACATGGAAGAGGCTTAAGCAATGGTATTTTTGGAAATTAGCAAGTATTCTTGTCAGAATATCTGGAGAGATGGTACAATTACACTTCCTGAAGTAGTTCCTCATGTTTACAGTGTTAATCAAAGGTCACTTTTTAAGGACCTAGCTCTTGTTAAAATTTATCTCCAATCCCCAACCTGAGCTGACATCAACCAAGTAACTCGACAAAAGATCGCTCTTCAAGATGCCCCCCCTTAGAATCATAAGACTGACCAAAAAAAGCTGAGCAACCATGACCTTTTCAGCAACACTTTTTCTTTATGATTAGAGGATCAGGGAGAAGTAATAATGCAGCTGATGATTAGAGGCAACACTGCATCTTTAAAAATAGCCTCAGCTATTTCTAAGTGCAGATAAGACCTAAACCATCACAGAATGTAGGCTTTGGAAGCCTGACAGTCAAGGTTTGCAAGGACAACTCTGCAGCATAAAACCTTATAAGCCTATAGAGGAATAAGTACGGTGGCTTCTCCTTCTGTGATTTAGTACCCATAGCACAACATAAGGAAATAAAAGGTCCATCCACCTTGGCTGTCCCACACAGAGGATAATCTGGACCATATAGTGATAAATTTCCATCGTATGCTTTAAGAAAAGCTTCGGTCTTATACTTTTCAACATACAGATAACCAGCACGTACTGTGTTTTTACTTTTAAGTGCCAATAAACAATTACACAAGAATTCCTTTTAAGATTATCTTATGTAGAAATACTATTGCTTACACACAACCACATAAACCTGTGATAGCAGTTGCTTCTGTTTTTCATTTCTGCTGATAAAATGAGGGAGCATTGGGCAATCGGCAAAATAGATGGAATACCTTCTCTGCAAACAGATTTCCCAGCCCCCTCCAGGGAGATTATACAGTGGCCTTGACAAGGTAATACAACTGAAACATTTCCATTTCTTACCCGAACGAGCCACAGTCATTTATGACTTTTCTTAAACCTCAGTGTAATGCACATAATCTCTGAATTGCAACCAGATTTCTGTCGCCTTTATTTACACTTCTTATACGCCCTCACTGCCACGCAGCAACCACCAGAACGACACTGAGGATGCTAACTACACAGCCCTGTAAGCGCAGACTGCCGAGGCAAGGAGCCAGCCCTCACCTCCCGAGATGCAGCCAGAAACGCAGCATTCCCCTCCTCTCCCCCACCCCCATCCCTTTTGTTACGGCAATACAAAAATTGTATTCAAAAACTGCTCCAAAAGGGGAAAGCAGATCACGATGTAATGCCTGGTGCTGTTTATCCCAAGAAAAATCGGGAGTTCCTCATGGAGTGGCTTTCTCCCCTCCAGATCTCATGACGAAGGGAGCGGAAAAAAAAAAAAAAAAGAAGAAAAAAAAAAAAGCAAATGACAATCTTTGATCCGTTTGCTACACGGAAGGCATGAAATCAGAAACAAATACAAACTCCTAGCGGTGCTGCATTGCATGAGGGCTCCTCCTGCGTTTCGTCTGACTCTATTAACGGACCCTCGAGCCTCCAGCCCTGCAACAAAACCCTGACATTGTCCATGTACCGCGCCGCCGGTCCGCACCGGAGCGTCCGCATCAGCGTACGGAGCCGCTCCGGCGCGGCGGGGCTGAGGGGAGCCGGGCGGGCAGGGCACGCCACGCCGCTCGGGGCGGCCGTCCCGCGGGGAGCAGAGGGGCAGAGCGACCGCCGCGACGCACCGCTCCGCCGATCCCCGCCGGCTCCGGGCGGCTGAGGGGCGGCGGTGGCACTGCCTCGCGACAGCGGGAGGAGAGCGGCCCCGCGCAGCCCCGCACGCCCGAGCTCCACGCCGCCATGCCGCAGGGCTCCCCGCGCCGCAGGAGGGTCCCCCCGCGGGCAGCGCGGTTACCGGGGGCAGGGGATGAGGCGGGGGCGGCCCCCGCTTCTGCTCTCGAGGCGCGCAGCGCCCGCGCGGGCCGAGGTTGGCCCCCTCAGCTCCCGCCCGGCGCCGCGGGCTCCCCGCTCCCCTGAGGAGCCGCAGGGATGCTGCCGCCCCACCCGCGGCGGAGCCCCGGCCCCGCTGCGTCGCCGACCGCCGGGCCCCCGCCCTGCGGCCCCGCTCCTTACCCTGGTTGACAGCGGCGATGCCGGTCTCCACCCCGCGCCGCGGCGACCGACACGGGGGCAGCTGCAACCGCTCTTTTGTGTGCCTGCCTCGGCGCCACACACCGAGACGGCTGCTGGGCCCGGGAAGCTGCGTGCGAGAATACAGGCGGCCGCCCGGGAACCTGCATGGCACATAGCGCGACCGCCGCGGCGCCTCAGGGAGATGGGGAGGCCCCCGCCTCGCTCGCGCCTCGCGCCCTCCTCGCGCGCGCCTCGCTCGCGCCTCGCGCCTCGCTCGCGCCCGCCTCGCCTCAGCTCGCCCGCCTCGCCCCGCCGTGCGGCCGTCCTCGCGCCCCGAAGCGCGGGCGTCGCTCTCCACTCAGCGGGTGCTGCTCGCACTGAGGCTGTGTGGAGGTCGTGGAAGACCCCCTCGCGCTGCCCTGCGGGCGGCCAGCGAGCTGTGGTGCGCCCCTGGGCCTCACAAAATGGCACCGAAAGCGGGTGGCATGGTGATGGGGACTAACCTGCCAGGTACTGGGACGCTGAGCAGAGCTGCCTGCTGGGGCTGCCTGCAGTAGCCCTCAGGCATCATTAGTGCTGGAGGCCTCCAGGCTGGCAACCACATGCACCCAGTTTGCACACCCAGGAACCCAGCTCCGGTGTGGGGCATCACATATGTTGTCAGTCTTCCATCCCATTTTGCTAAGAAGTGCACTCCTGAAAGCGATCCTGCTGTTAAAGGCCTTGGGTTGAGGTCAGTCATGACCTGTTGAGTGAGATGCTCCACTGCAGCAAAATCAAATAAAAAAATAGAAGTCTGAACACTGCAACAAGGCTTAGCACTTGGCCTCTGACATTCACATTCCACCCTAGGGGCAGACTTGAGATCGAATCACATTTATCCTCTTGTGCTGATAATACATAAAACCTCCTATATAAGAAATAAAAAGGAAGTGAGCATATAAACAGGAGGGGGTACAACTGGTTACAAGGGTGGATAGTGATAGGACAAGGGGGAATGGTCTCTCCTGAGACAGGAGGATTAGGATATATATTAGGAGGAAGTTTTTCACCCAGAGGGTGCTGACGCACTGGAACAGGTTGCCCAAGGAGGCTGTGGATGCCCCATCCCTGGAGGCATTCAAGGCCAGGCTGGATGTGGCTCTGGGCAGCCTGGTCTGGTGGTTGGCGACCCTGCACACAGCAGGGGGGTTGAAACTCAATGATCATTGTGGTCCTTTTCAACCCAGGTCATTCTATGATTCTGTGATTCTATGATTCTCCAAGAATCACATTTCTTATGGTGAGTGACAGACCCAGTTGGTATCTCAGGCATTTTATCAGAAGCAATGAGATCTTCCCACAGCAGCCAGGTGATGGTGGTTACTTGCTATATAAAGGAGAATATGTGAGATCAAGTGCTTCTAGGCCGATTATGACAGGACTTGCTCATTAGTATGCAGATTTCAGACTCGTAGCTATTGACTGTAAAAAGTAATCTTTGTCAGGACAGCAAAAGTGAAAAGCCGCCTTAATGTAATTATATTGCATTCCAGTCAGCTCGGTCTCGATGTTCACTCTGCATCCCATCCAGCTTGGTACGCTTTGTTTGCCCTGGGGTAGCTGTACCAGTTGCTTAGCACCAACTCAAATTCCATCTACATGCAAAGGCCTTTCATGGAAACCCAGCTAGTGGATTTTTTGTTTGTTTGTTTAGGCACGATTTCTGTTAAGATTCACACAATAGCCATTTGCTATTAAGCTGCTATTTTTTATCTTTTTTTTTTTTTTTTGTCTGTGGTACCTTCTCTCATCAGTTTATATCCTATGCATATCTTTGACTTCAGTTCTCCTTTGAAAATAATGAAACTCAAACATTACATAAACTGTAATGTGTATGTGTTTTACATAAAATTACAGGAAGTTACGTATGTTCCTTAGATGGGTAATGCAAACATCTGAAAGATCATGTTTTAATTAACACTATAAATTCTGAAAATCAACTTAATGAAATAATTTTCATATACATAATGAACTTTTCACTTTCCCAATCAGTACACCAAAAGCAGTACTCCCAGTCGGATAGGGCAGCCAGGTGTTTTCTTCACGAAGCTGCTGCAGTTGCAAGTATTGTGCTACAGCTGGTTCAAAAGGGAGTAAGATACATTTTTTAAATTCTTAAATTTAAGTTCCTAACAAACAATCTCCCTTCACCTCATTTTAGAGATAGTGACTCAGACAGATGATTATACATTTAGCATACCAAAATGGAAGGCAAAAATAAAGCGCATAATATCAGTCCAATAATATACTTCTTTGCTAACCTTCAATTTCTGAAAATAATCTTTTCCATACAAACCAGCCACTGATGCAGAAGTGAGATTTTCCTTCCCATTTAATGCAAACTGTGTCTTGTTTCTTATGCCTTCAGAATACTCACAGTTACTTATTACTTTAGAACTATTTGTTTCCTTTAAATCATGACTTAAACTTATCTTTATTACTGAAAAAAATGCAATGTAAAAGTGAGTAAAAAGGTTCATTAAACATTTTATGGAAGATTTTAGTACCTCTGTACTATTTTTATGGTAACAAAGCATAACAGTTACAGATCACTTTATATTACATCTAGAAATGTCACAAAGTGCTTCAAAATATATCTACTTAAAATGTTTGGAAGAACTCTTCCTAACTTGTGAATCTATGCTGTATATTTAGCAGTTAACAGTGCTCTTAAAAATGTGACAGTACAAATGACCATGAAACACCAGAGATAGCATAATGTTATAGATACTAAAGGACTATACAATTTTAGGAGGTAAACATTCCACCTTCACAATAAAATACATTTACATTTCATAAAACATTCAAACTGCTTTGAAAATGTTTATCAAAGGTGATAGAGTTTGTGTTTCCAAGAAGGGGAGATCTTCCATTTTTAAATGTTGGCCAATTCCTTTGTAAGTTCGTAAGTTATAAGTAAGTCCTTTATAAGATGTTAGTTTCCATTTCCCACATTAATCTTACATGATTCAACATTCCGTGATTTAAACTATCAGTTAACTTCCTCTTTCTAGTGCAGCCCAGTAACAACATGAGAAGTGCTAGGAATTTTCTTCTGCTTCGCAGTCTAATAATTTCACCAAAAAGACAAATACACTGATAAAGCAAATGAGTATTTACTGAAACAATTAACTCTTACCTTTTTCTCTTAATGTAATGAGTCCAACAAACCCAAGTCCATATCACTAGAGGAAGAATTTCTAATAAGGAGAGAATCAACTAAGCACTTTCTGTTAGTATCTCAACATCCCCACATTCCACTGTTTTCCAGTGAGATCTTCTTGGTCACACCAATTTCCATTAATCTGCCATAGCAAGACAGTCCAAATCCAAGGACTGTCCTTAACAATATGCAGCAATACTTCTGCATGTGCATTAAGAAAGATATCCATTCAGGAAGTGGTGAGCAGAAGTTTCCCTTGTCATTCATTCACAGCTTTCCAAGTTGTCAGTCTCACAACTGTTTTAAATGCTGAAACTGTGGCTTCAAAACAAAAGTTATTCCAAAACTTATGATAAACTGGGTAAAGATGGTAATAATGAAAACAAACTGATATACTACTTTTTTTTTTTTTTAATCCAGGTAGATTAATTGCAGATAAACATGATAAAACTGAGGGTTTTTTTAATCCTAGAATAAAATTAACTTATTTTAGATCAAGGTGGAGCAATTCACAGTATGTGCAGGGATGTAGGAAAATAAAAAATCCAGGTTGTGGTTTAGCTAGTAAAAATATTATCTCTACGGATTGGGAAAAATAATGAGAGAAACAGAAAATATTCAATTTCTACAGTTGATATCAAAACAAACGTAGAAAAGTATCAGGACAAACACTGCTTGCTCAACATGCACAAATAAAGGGAATTCTGGCCATGAATAAGCCAACAAACTGTGACTGCAGTGTATGAGAAACTAAGTACACTGGCATGCTCTTTGATGTGAGGAGACTGTACACAACAAGACTCATGTTTCTTATGCTTTCCAGTGATTCTGTAAGCACTTTTGCATTAGAAAACAATATTTACAAAGCAAGTGATTTCCCACTATTTGTTCAGGTGTCTCTCAGAGATCTTCCCATGGATAAAATCTGAAAACAAATATTCACTACCTGACAAAAAAGATGCATCTGAAAGTCTGAAATATATCTCAGTCAAGTAATTTTTCAGACACTTTCTTCCCGTTGCCTGCATATGCAGAGTTTGTAAAACAACTACATGATGATTTATGCTTGTAACTTCCTCACTAGTAATTGTTATGCCAAGGAAAAGGTATTTAATGATTTCAGATAGCCATACAATAACATATGGATTTATTTATTGCATGAACCAGTCAATCATCATGAAGCACAGACAGTGAATGGTGAAAACAAAAAGTACAGTGTTCCTTTTCCCTTTATTTCTAAAGGGAGTATCTAAGCTTTTACTGTTGTCACTGAGAATTGGGTCTCTGCTTTAAAATGTAGAACAAAATAATGTGGGATGACCTAGAAACTGTACAGTTTCTGTGGTTACAGAAGTAAAGCCATGCGGCAAGAACATGAGGCAACAGAACAAAATTACTGTTATAAATGCAACTTGGCTTAGGTATACATCTTGAGAATCACAGTGAATTCAAGAAATGTCAACATACTGATTCTGAAAATCAAATGCGGGAAAAAGAAATCTGCAGCACTATCTTATTGCTCAAAAGCTGTACTTAATCCACAGGAACTACAGTGAATTTGTAAAGAGTGAATAGCACATCAATATTCTCAGCACCAGCTCAGTAACTTCACAATTCATTTATTGTCCTATTTATGAATATTGCAGCTCAGGCTTGTTCAAGTTCCACAAGGACTCCGTGGCAATCTTTAGGGTGAAGAAAAATCACAGGTTTACCATGTGCACCTATTTTTGGCTCTTCACTCAATATTCGAATCTTTTTTTTCTTCAGTTCTGCCATTGCTGCTTTTATGTCATCAACCTTATAAAAGAAAAATACGGTTTACAGAAGTTCATCAGAAAATATCCCCAGACTATGACCTGTTCCTTTGTCATTTTTTTTAATCAAATTCAATTATAATAATAGCGTTTACCATTACATTTCAGAAGTTTCCTGTAGTAAAATGTAATTAACAAAAACCTGTCTAAACTACATAATGTGATCTTAAGTTTGATGTCATGACATCAAATTGTTTGAATGTTCCCAAACTTTAAATGCATCCATCCTCCAAAATAATAAAATCAGCACTCAGTTTAGTAAAGACAATAGTCAATAATCTACAATGACCTAAAATTAAAATAACTGCATTGTTTTTGTCCCAATTGAGGTGTCTGTACATAACTCCGTGAATAAACATTCATAACGCTATTGTATGAAAGATGCCTAGCATTGACTCAGAGTAACAGACATCTGTTAATTCCTACTCATTTGCTGCAGTTTTGTTCATCAGAATTCAGAACTCCCTACAACTCCTCCTACACACAACTACCAGTCAGCTAGAAGGAAAAAGAAAAAAAGAAATGACTCAAGTGTTATATAAAGAAAGACAGCACAAGTGTCAGAAGTAGCCTATAGCCCCCTTCAGGTTGCTTCCCCAAGCAGAAAAGCTACTGCAGCTCCTGCAGAGATAGCCAGAAGAGGAACTGTGTCTGGGCTCAACTGGAATCAATTTCTGTATCCCTAAGGAAGCAATGAGAGCAAACAGTGGAAAGTCTGTGGTTGCAATCACGTTAAGAGTTTCAGGACTAGATATCCTACCAAACATTCAGCATTCTTTTCATTGCAATTACTAACTTCAATTGAAGATCATCTGGAATTACTTAATTTCTTCTAAAAATGCTTATTTTGTCCAAAGCAAATTCTCTACCAACACATTTATATAAAATTTTCCTTTGAATAATAAGAGGGAAGAAATGAAAAGCAATTTGATAAACTCATCAGACTTCCACCTTAGTACTAAAAGATATTTTTTAAAATTCAGCTTTTTTCAATAAGATTATTCATGGAAAGTTATTTCTACAAAATATTTTCAAATTTCAAATCAACAATCAGTTGCAATTTTTTGTTTGCTTGTTTTTCTGAATTTTTTTTTCTTTTTGATTGTCTATGGCAGTGACCAAATCCATTTTCAGTTCCATTTAAACATCAAGCCAACAACTAAATATTTTTTTACATGGAGACCACTAATATAGGAGACTTTCTCCTATATTCTCCTATATAAAGGACAATCTTTATCTGATTTGTCTTCAACAAGAAGTATCTCTACAGAATGGAGAACTAGACAGAACAATTTCAGATGGTAATAAATATTTCTTAAAACTTCTTAAAAAGTATTACATTTACATGAAACTCTTGGGAGGCTTTTGCTGAAAAGTGCCCACATCTTCTTCCTCTTGTACCTATAACTAAGTACTGCTGGTTCTACAGAGGGCTTGAGCATTACTTTGGTCTTACTGCAAATCACTTCTTTCTTCTATACTCCCCGTTTCCTGGGTTCACCTTCACGTTTCTAAAAAAAAATTATCTTTGTAGATGAAGTTGGAAAACCATTTCACTCACTTTGGGAATCCCTTTATTTATTTATAAGTCTTCGAGTGAAATAATAAAGTTTGCAATACTCAAATATGGAAAGCATTAAAAATAGGCAGCAATGTGGAATTTTGCATCTAATGTCTCCACTAAAATATGAGTGTACTAAATAAGTTGACTGCTATGCCCAGCACCTTTATACTCTATTGCTTCCAAACTTATCTCTCAGCTGAACAAGAAAAACAGGACAGAAGAAACTCTACAGACTTTGCTGACGTTTGGTCACTGTGACCAATGGTCTTTTTTGACTTCTTTATACAATTATCAATGACATATCAAACAGCAAGAAACTACTGAAAATCTAAACTAAACCTTAGCTTAAACTTACAACTGTGTCTTTTTCCAGGGTATATCAGGAAGTTCCAATGTCAAGAAGTTAGCACCTGTCAAGTACTCTTAACAAGCCCTTGGGCTTGTCTGCTTTCCACACTGGATATATATTAACAACACATAATTTTTACAGCATACAGGAGGAAAAGTTCATCACATAATTTACAGAATGGAACCCTGGTTTCCAAAACAGAAAAAAGCCACATTTAAGACTTCCATCTCTACAACAGAAATTTTCACAACTATGACAGCCTTATATGTTTGCTCCTTACACAGCTGAAGCCTATGAAAAAAAATCCAAACTTTAATATATGTTATCTTATTATATAACATATTATGTTAAATACCTCAATGCAGATATGATGCATCCCTCCAGTCTTATTCTTTTGCAGAAAGCTTGCAATGGGACTTTTCTCTCCTAAAGGGTGTAGAAGTTCCAGCTTTGTATTTCCCAGCTCCACAAAGACAGTGTAGACACCATGTTCAGGAAGAGCCACAGTCTCGCTCACCTGTGCTCCTAGCACATCTTTATACAAGGACTGAGCTTTATCCAGATCAGGTACTGCAATTGCTACGTGATTAAGTCGGCCCAATTTCCACAAACAGCTTGGAATGTTTTGAGAAAAAGAATTTGATAATAAAGTCCGTAATGTTGAAGCTGAAGTCTGCAGTCTGGTAAGAAGCCCTGAAAAAAAAGTGAATAGCATCGATATGATGCTTTTGAGAAAGTATCAGTATCACTCTTTGCCCTTTTAAGAGACCTATGTAACTCCTTGTTGTAAGCAAACTACTGTGGAATGCAAACTGTAGGCAAAGACCAAGGAAAGAATTATTCCGTAGAACTCTCAGCTCAAGAGAAATTCTTTTTCAGAGGCTATAATTATTCAGAAGTGTTCTAAATGCTTATATGTGCTTGTTTAAAATAGGAATATGTGGCCAAATACAGCAGTCAGCTTTATAATGTACTTACAAGTTGCTTCTGAATTTTTCAGAGCTTTTTATAAAATACAGAAACAAGGACATACCTATGCATGTAGAAATTAGAACAAGCAAACAAGAACAACAACAAAAACCTAGGACAGAACTAGCTGATGCTGCAAGACCCAAAAGAAAGATAAAAGACTTGAGCTTTTATCTGTTAGAACTAACTCCAGCAAGGAGAGAAATGTCATATTGTGTTTGAGGCTTGAGGAACGCTATCATCTCCTCTCATGTGTTTCATTTCCTGTTTTCTCTTTCTCCAATGATTATGTCTTCAACCGCTCTTATTTTTCTCATGTGCCATACAGGTCTTATAGTTAGTTTCACCAACCTGTTTCAAGATGTTTAGAAATATTTCTCTTCTAAGTACAATGAATAGTACCATGCCCTACCGAACAATAATGATTCAGAAGATTAAAATGATATTTGCTTTTTTAATGCAACTAGTGCCCCTGACTTCAGCATGACTTAAAGAAAAACTACCACTTATCATAAATGAAACAGTAATGAAAAACAAAACATACTGAATGACAATATGACACAAAGGCAAGGGGTAACATCTAGATGTAGATAAAAGGTGGAGAAATCCTGGAGGAATGAGGTACAATGAAGAACTGCTTAGATGTCTATAAAACTCTTCAGACTGCTCTGACAAGACAGTACTGAACTTTGTACTATGTCTTATTTCTGTGCTGCTCAAATAGTTCAAAAGTTGGGGTTTTTTTTAATCTGAAAAAAAAAAGTAGAATTAGAACAATTACAAATAAGTATCAGTCTGTTGAATTTGGAGAGATGGGAGGGAAACATTGCTCTTATTGGTTACATCTAGCACTGCAATTAGAATTAAATGAAAGGATATATTCAGAAAGGCAGCATTTGAATTTCATGCCAGTTCGCTTTAGGCCATGTCAGAGTTCCCAGTGCCTCAAGGCCAAGCTAGAGGCATCTCAGCATTTGTCTTTGATGCATTCTTAGCTGCAAATTCACAAATGTGCTGTTTTGCTAAGAGATTGTGCCAAGGATGCACTGAGACTCTGAATGCTTTCCAAGACACTTAGGATAGACTGGATTACATTTTTCAGGCTCTTTGTACTCTGGAAGGTTACTAGTCCCTGTAAGGTACAGCAGTAGCTGTAATTAATCAGCTGGTTTCACAGTAGGAAACGGAAGTACCTTTTTGCTGGAAGACTACAGCTACCAATTCATTTTACTTCACAAACAAGAATGATGCAGTACTGAGACATGTATGTGTGTGTGCTTACGTATAAGCTTTAATGATATGCAGTTTACATATTTTCAATACTTTCTACCATAAAAGTAAGCGTATTCAGAATATTTTGATAGTAAATCAGCATCCTACACTAAGTGCTTTCATAAGCTTGCTCAGCTCTCCAAGTAAGTGCTCTGGTGTAATTCCTGCCAGCCTTTCACACAGTACATCCTGTCATCACTTTCATCACAGACAGAAGTTCTAGAAAATTCTTCTTTGCTTTTGTTACCTTTAGGTTACAAAAGTGATAGTATAGTAACTCAGTATTTCAAAGTACTTTTCAGCTTTTTGCATATTAAAACAAAATCTACCAGCAACTTCTATGCAGAAGAAACTTTTTTGTTTCTCAAATATCCATGCAGAAACTATTTTGTAGATACAGTTGTTATCTAAATGGAACTGTATCTGGAATGAACAAAGCAATTGCCTGAGGAAGCAGTAGTATGCAATGCTCTATAACATACAAAACAAAACATGCACTTCCTAGTTGGTATAATTAGAGGAATGGATAATTAGCTAGACTTGAGTTTAACCAAGTTACCAGAGTAAATAATGCATTTAAAAAGTCAAATACTCTTTTCAATCTACCTAAGATTAATAGCTGTTTTCTGTCATCACTTCCCAAGGTCTGATTCAATTCTTGGTGAAGCAAGGAAAGTTTCACTTATAGAAAGTACTTTCCAAAAGAGAACAAAGATGTGAAATGACCACTTGCTATACTATTTCTGATATTTTCTAAGCACTTTTCTTATTTCCTTCCTGTTTCCAAGTATTAATATGCCATGATTGAGTGGAAATACGACTAATGTAGATTTTCAGGCAGTCATGACCAGTAGGAAAAGCTACGTTTCCCAGTCATCTGGATATTTCCCATCTGTAATTCTTGCCGTACTTCACAAAGGGCGTAAGATTACATGGCTATTATGATTAAATTTGTGTTTTGTCTACTTTCAAGTAAATTGACAAAAATTAGAGAGGTAGACCGTTATTTGGCTATTACTGAGGCAATAGCAAAGGAAATAGAAAGTGTTATTTCTGTTGGGTTCTACTCAAGAATTATTTGATGTTTGCAGTATTTCCTGGAATAACAATGGAGTGAAGAAGTTAAGAATAATCCTAAGATTCCTGTAAAGTCAAAATGCTCATATATTAGCATTAATTATGTGTCAACCCACCTTCT
This sequence comes from Gallus gallus, assembly GCF_016699485.2. Taxonomy (NCBI): domain Eukaryota; kingdom Metazoa; phylum Chordata; class Aves; order Galliformes; family Phasianidae; genus Gallus; species Gallus gallus. The sequence goes on along the minus strand of NC_052541.1, from coordinate 5,816,898 downwards.
CCTAAGAACCCTATTTTTTAAGTGAGTATGTATGGACGGAGGACTTTTTAGAGTTGTGAAGATGTGTGACTTTATCCTAGCTCTAGTCATATGCATGTTTTAATTCCATAAGCATCAGTATGAATTGGCTGAGAGTAAACAGAAAGCATTTGTATTTTTCTGGCATTATATAGATTAGTACCCATATAGTTACTAGTTACTTGAAATTCTACTCTTTATTCATCTTCATGTTTTTGGCCTCATTTCCATGCTAAGAAGTAGCACACCCAATAATCAAAGGATGACCCTGCACTGAAAAAGAAAGCTTTCCAGCAACTTCAGAATGAAACTCCATCACTTTCATGTTTCAGTGAGTTATGCATACATCACAAAGCTAGTCCTTTGTTCAGAGAGATGTGGTTACATTCTCCAGACACAAAAGCATTCATCCAATAACTTACAGAATTACTCAAATAACTCTGAACTTTATCCAATGTTAAAAAATAAGACTTTGTTTCTTTTGAAACCAATGGAGACTGTGACTGAAGTGTCTATCCAAGCATCTGTCCGTTTGACAAACTTGCATGTGCAGACCAAATTCACACATGCAGTTTCCTCTCCTACTATATATCTCATTTATCCTACTGTTCTTTTTAAATACGTAATTTTTCAGACACCGATAATCCAATCTGAATTTTTTTAGGCATTCTGTCCTTTAGAGAAGATTCAGCGCACCCTGCCCTCATATATGATTACTGTCTTTGGCTTTGGCATTACTGTGGAATGTATGTTACCATGTTCAGCTTCATTTGAAGAATATTTTTAATGTATCTATTTGGGTTTTATTTTTTTAATTGTTAAATGTCTGGGTGCTAGTGTTAAGTGCATCAAGAATTTAAACATGTGTAACTGTCTTGATAGAGGCATAAAATGGCATCCTGCAAATGTTGACTCATAGGCTTCTTGCCCCTGATGGGGGGCAGTGTTTGTTGACTTACACGGTGAGGTAAATAACTACAAGCAAAATCTTACTGAGTGTGGCAGTGCTCTCTGGAGGGGTTACGGAGCTGTGGGTCACAGTGAGAAGAGCCTTCTCACTGAGAAGAGGCACTGCTCTATGGCTTGGTTTGACGTTGAGAAAAACTCCCACATGCAAAGACAATGTTCTCACCACAAGGAGTCGGGCATAGTGGGGCTGTGTGTACTGTGTATAAGCTTTCTGGAACAAATGGAAAAAGGGCATAGTTTGTCTGTTTGAAACCCCAGGAGTTTCAAGGTTCTGTTAGCATCTTGGAACTGCCAGCCAGCAAGGCCTGGACTGGCCTTAGCACTGCTCTGTTTGTGCCAGAGGTACTTTTGGGATCAGAAGGGCTCCGTAGTTCTGAAGGAGCACCGGACTGCACTGAGTCTCGTTCACTTTTCTCCTGCAGTCAGTGGCAGTAAAACAGTGCGGTGAGGGTACAGTGAGGGCAGTCTGCCATTACTGTTAGGAGAGGGAACAGCTGAGGTAATTACTATAGTGAATGGGAAAGGATTTTGCATTTGACCTCTAAGTTACATTTTAAAGGCAGGCTTCGCTTTGCTTCGCTTTGCTTCTCAATCCTAGTGCCTAGTGCCTAGTTAAGTAGGTGGTTTGCTGCGTAAGTTTATTCTAAGACAGATAACGCCACCCCTGTCGGACCTTTTTAAAACCAATCCTGGTATGCCGCCCAGCAAGCAGCAGGCCCGTAAAGCTACCAAAAGAGGCCGCGGGCGGCTCTGCGCCCAGGGCAGGCAGAGGTGCCGCTACCCCGCACAGCCCCGCTCCCGGCCCCGCTCCCGCCGTGCGCCCAGGCCCGGCGCCGCACCCGCTCTCAGCAGCCCCGCCGCGCTCGGCCCCCCATTACCGGCCGCCGCGCGCCCCAGGGAGGCCGCCATGTCGCCGCCCCACCGCTCGCAGCCCGCCCGGCTGCAGGCAGGCGGGGCCAGGCCGCCCTCCGCCGTCACCGCCACCGCCCCCTGCCCGGTGGAGCCGAGCGGAGCCCTCGGGCGCGGTGACGGCGAGGTGTTGCACGCCCATGCGGATGTCACGGTGTGCGCCCGGCCCAGCGGGTGGTGTCGCGGCCCCAGGGGCTGCGCGGCCGCCTTTCTCTGAGGTGTGAGCGGCTCTGCTCCGCGGGGAGAGAGGCGTTGTGCAGTGAAGTACTGGTGTGGAAGAGCCTCTGGGTGACGAGGAGGCCGGGCTCGGTGCTTGAGGCATAGGGCTTTGCAAGGTGCTCTGACACATCCTAGGCATGTGTACGTGTTGTGCCGTACCCACTAATAAATATCTCCGTAATTAACAGTGTAGATCAGCATCGGCGCTCGGACACCACCCGGCCCCTCACGGGGACTTCTAAGAGCTCGGTGCCAGCGGGAGGACGCGGGCAGAGGTGCTGAGGGGCGGTACCGGGTCTGTGTGGGGCTCCCAGCGCTGGGCAGCCGGGGGCGGGCCGCCTCTTGACGCTGTGCCGAGTGAGGTCGAGCGGGTGGGCGGGCGGAACGTTGGTGTGCGGAACGCTGGTGCCGGCTGCTGGAGGTGCCCGGAGCTTTTGCCGACTACTCGGGGGCGGTGCCGGGCAGCTGCACGTGAGGGCGATGGCGGCGGTGGCCGGGTTGGAGAGGTGCCTCCGCGTGGCGGGCGCTGCCGCGGCGCGGCCCGAGCGCTTTCTCAGGTACTGCGCGGTGCGTGGGCGCGGGGCCCGGCGCTCGCTGTGGGGCCTCATGGCGGCCCGACGGGCCTTCTGGTGCCGTAGAGCCGCGTTCTGCTGGGCCCCACCTGTGCGACGTCCCAGACCTTTCCTCAGCCGTCGGGATGTCTGTTTCTTCCTTCTGTGTTTTGATGCTGGGATAAATTGGAATGGCTGCCCGAGGATAAATGCTGAGGAATGAGGCGTCAGTGAGAGTTACTGTTTTGAGGCTGGGGATCTTGGGTGTTTGGTGCTGTGCTGCCTCAAAACTTCTGGGTTGCTTACATGTGATCAAAATACAGTAGGTGCAGGTACAGAAGGGGGGGAACGTGCAGCAGAGACTAACTACAACGTCCTTATAGTTGGGGATGCTCGATAGCCGTATTCAGATGTGTAGAATGTTATGTGAAAGCAGTAGCTGTTGAAGGATGCCGGTCTGCAGTACCAAAGGGCCTCAGCAGAGAGCTGCGGAAACGTGGCTGAGTGGTTAACTCAGTAAAAGCTGTGGATGAATGAAAGCGAGTGAGTTCTGCAAAGTAGAAGTGTGGGGGGTGGAACAGAAATACAACGCCTGCTGTGCTTTTTAAAGTTCTTTTTTTTTCCTACTCCTAGTGTGCAGGATGAGCTGGCTGCTGACTTCAGAACGTTAACAAAGACTCTTTATGATTTAAATAAAGCTCTTGGAAGCAGTGTAGTTCGTGGAAGTCCTCTGAAAGAGCTGGTGATAGAGAACTTTGATGAAGAACAGATCTGGCAACAACTAGAGCTCCAGAATAATGCGGTTCTTGATGTCTTCAAGAAGTCTGTTGCACAGTGTACCAACGATAAAGACCTTTGCCTGATCTCTGACCAAGAAGATGACAGCTCTGATGCAGAAGCCATCAGTGATAGTGAAGTAGGAGACACGATAGAAGCAGAAACCGAACAGGATAATGCCTATACAAAACACAAAACTGAAGCTAAAGAAAAGAAAAGTAAACCCAGAGAAACCGTAATAGAGGAATACAGTGATGAAGATTCTGATGTTGACTTTGATATTGAAGCACTAGAGCAAGAAACAAAAACAGCCAAGAAAACAGCAGTGAAAAACACAGGAAGAAAGTCTGTAGTGGATGACAAATTTTTTAAGCTGGCTGAGATGGAAGCTTTTCTAGAACACATGGAGAAGGAAAACGGGGAAAGGGAGGAGGAGGAGGAGGAAGATGATATTGACTATTTTGAAGACATTATCTCAGAGGATGAGGAAGAAGAATTTGAAGAAGCTAAAGTCAAAGTAAGAATATCAGTAACATAATTCTCTGAATTTTCTTTAAATCAGGATCTGGTATCTGGTAGGGTGACTATAAATTTTTGAGCTCAAAGTAGAAACTGCCAAGTTAAATTTGGTTAAATGACTAATGATTATTTCTGATATTATATTATTTACGTTAATAATATATTTTACATTAATCTCTGTAACAAAATAAGCTGATGTAGAAGAACATACCATCTTCCTATTCCGGTTTTTCTTTAGATGGGTCTTGTGTTTCTGCATGAATTAAAGTCTAGGAAGTCATGGGTGACTGGTGCAGAGCCGGAGCAAAGGGGGCTTGGCAACTTCTTTTTTCAGGGATGTGGCTTTGTAACTCTCATTTTGCTGAGTTGCTGTGTACTTGTTTTGAAAATAAATCTTTTCTTATTAACATTTCTTGAGATTCTTGCTACAAAGAGTGCACAAGATATAAGGGAATATGTACAAATGCCAGTGAATAATCAGCAAAGTCTATTTCTCTCTGACTTTTGTATATGTTGAAATAAGAAACTGTCAGAATGTCTTGCCTATTTCTGTAAGAGGTTATACTGAAATTCTCAAGTTACTGTATCATTAAACTGCATTAGTTACATAAATAGTGCTGTTCCCCAGGTGTTAGAGGCAGGATACCCTTAGTCTTCTGTCATCCTAACAGGTTTTTCTTTCTCATGTTTTTAGCCGGTTAAAAGTTCTAGAGATCTAACGTACAAAGATTTCTTTGATCCTGTTGATGACAATGATGACTTAGTAGCTAATGATGCTGAGGACTATGAGGACGAGGAAGCAGATAGTGCTATTGAAAAGGAGAATGAAGAAAGCATGTCTGAGTAAGTATATGCATTATTTGCAGTTAAAATGTTCTTGCAGTTTTACACTAAATGTGTCGCTCCATTGAAGTAGAAAAGGAAGAGTTCCAGGTTCTCTTTACTCACCATTTGCCATTTTGTTTTCTGTTGTATCGCTGTGGATTGTATTGTCATCTTAGAAAGTATTTAACTCCTCTCCTGAGTGTTTCTTGGCATTTATTTCACTAAATCAGGTAAAAACTGTAACTTCAGTTATTGAAAGTTGGTTTTACTGTATAGAAGTTTCCCTAGTGTCTCTGCCTTCGTTGAATGTCTATTGTAGTTCTTAACTGTGAGTTGGTTGTGCCAGTTAAACTGTAGTGAATGAAATATCTCCATGTAAAAATGGTGGCTTTTAAACTACTTCTACTTTATTGTGCATTGTATTTTGATTTTGCAGGGCTGAGGATATTAATGAAGTGGTCACGGAAAACATGAGAAATAAAAAAGTTTCTTTTAGTTTGCCAGATGACAGTGAAACAGAAGATGTTATGGATATGCAATTAGAGAGGGGTATTGATCTCAATGAGACTAAGTCGTCTTTTGAGAAGAGACAGGAAAAGGTATTTATTTTATTTTTCTAATACTTTGAAACTGTGGCCATTGTTTTTTAATGATTGCCAGACTCTGAAGAAGTTAGAGAAACATGAAGAGGCTGCTTGCAACTTAGGAAAAGTAAAAGTGGTTTATGTATATCTGATGTACATACAGAGGTATGTTCTCACATTTTTATGTGAGTAGGAATTGGAAGTACTTGAAATCGCTTTTTCTTTCTTTGAGTTTACTTGTGAACTGTTTTAAACTTCTTAGGAAATTTGTATTTCAGATGAGTGAAAAAATAAAAAGTTTAGAAGAAGAGTTGCTGGAGGAGAAACCTTGGCAGCTTAGAGGGGAAGTGACTGGACATAAGAGACCTGAAAACAGCCTTTTGGAGGAAACAGTACTCTTTGATCATGCAGTCCGAATGGGTAAGTACTGAAGGGTGGCTTTCTTGATAGCATGTTGCCCTGTCATGTTGGATTGTCTTCTCTCTAAGCATGCTGACAACACCCTTGACTCAAGAGTAAGGTAACAAGAACTCCAGGTAAACATCTCAACGCATTCCTGAGGCTGTGCACTTTCATTCTGGAAAATACGGGAAACAGCAGTCTTATTGGTTCAATTTTAACTTGCTTGAATGTTCCTTAATACAGTGGCAGACTTAATTGCTTACGAGTCCCACATAATATGATTCTCTTTCCCATTTACATCTCTCTGGAGTAGAAGAGAACAGTGTTACTTACTTAGCTTCACCTATCGATAAAAATCTCACTCTATTACGTTTTTGTTGAGGACTTTCTTTTTTTTTATTCCTCATAACAAAAAGTATGTCTTGCTGCAGAAACATTAATCTTTTCTTTTTCTCAGCTCCTGTGATCACAGAAGAAACTACTTTTCAACTTGAAGATATCATCAAGCAGAGAATATTGGATGAGGTTAATATCTTGCTTGCTCCTCTCTATTTTGTTTGTAAACTGATTTCACCAGAGTGTTTGAGCTCTTGAAATGTTAGAAAGGGAGTTTTCTTGATTGATTTCTGCAACTGGCAGTTTATTTTTTCCTGAGCTGTCTTTAAAATATATGAGGACTTAATTTAGAATATAATACCCGTCTCAAAACTTTTGACTGTGACCCTAATTGTGTAGCTCCTTGTGTGTTCTAAGTACTAACTAAAGCTCAGTTGTGTACTTTATTTTATTTAAAAGACACTGATAGAGGATTTGTATCCCCCAAGTTGTTGGGGCTTACTGTTAGTTAAATAAATAAAAGTTATTTATTTAACTACTAGTTAAATAAATAATTATTAAAAATAAATAAATATTGGAAAAATAATTAAGTATTTAAGGAAATTAAACTTTTGTTATTGATTATACTATTTTTTTTTTGCCCTGATCCACTGAAAGTAAGCACGCAAACTTAAACTGTATGTCTTCTATTACATTTACAAATGAGAGAGTGAACTTCCAGAGGTTTTGGGGAGCCATGTGCATGAACTAGTTAATATACCAGATAAGTTCATGTTCGAAATGAGCTGTTACACATATTGGTCTGTACTTGCATTTGATCGTTAATTTATCACTTTTTCAGGCATGGGATGATGTAGTACCAAAAGAAAGACCAAAAGAGGATGCCTTTGAATACAAGAAACGCATTACCTTGGATCATGAAAAGAGTAAATTGAGTCTGGCTGAGATCTATGAGCAAGAATACTTGAAACTTCACCAGGTAACATGAACAATGCTTTTCCTCTAGGTTTGATGTTTTCATCATGTAAATGAGTGTATTTACTTGTATGCTGCTACTTGCTTTCACCTTTGTGGAAATACCTCAGTATTTCTTAGTGTTCATATGTGGGATAGCTGTGAATTGCATACTATGTTATCAATATTGCTAAAGTAAAATCATTTTATGAATGGTGTTGCAGTAACATTGCATTATTAATGCAGCAAAAAACAGAAGAAGAAGAAAATCCTGAGCACAAAGAAATTCAGGAGATGATGGATTCGCTTTTCCTAAAACTGGATGCGCTTTGTAATTTCCACTTCACACCCAAACCAGTATGTACTTCTGTTTCAAAGTTACTCTTTTTCTTCCATTTTTTTTTTTTAATCTCCCAAACTGGAGACGTTCCGTTTTCCAAGTATATTTTTAAGTGAACATAGAACTTGTACTGTTTTCATGTTAGATACACTATAATTGCCTGTAAACAAAACCAAATACTCAGTATATCCAGTTACCTATAAGCTCCTGCGAAATGGTGTGCTCAGTCTTGAATGTTTCTTTATTTCTAGCCTGTGCCAGAAGTTAAAATAGTGTCAAACCTGCCAGCTATAAGTATGGAAGAAGTAGCACCTGTTGCTGTTAGCGATGCTGCTCTCTTAGCACCAGAGGAGATCAAGGTAATAAAAATCCTCGCTTCTTTGTTTCTTTCTTTCTTTTATACTTTTTTTTTTTTATTATTATATGAAAGTGTACCAGTTGTCTCATCAGTGAGAGATTTCTGCCTCACCCTTCACCCAGGTATCCTAGGTTGTGATAGTATGGTAGGGCTTTGTTCTTTACTTGTGATGATAATTATTTTTCCCAGCATACAGCTGAGTGGAAGGGGCAGTTGAATGGCAGTAGAATCTATCAGCTTCTGATGGTTTTTAACCTGTCTTAATGTGCTATTGCCCTAAGCTGGTTAAACATCTGAAATAATCAAATTGCTAAGACAGACTTGAACACTCGAAGGTGAGCTTTCTTTTGTGTGCTTGCGGCTATAGAGATCTCTTTCTCTTTAGGAAAAGAACAAAGCTGGTGATGTAAAAACAGATGCAGAAAAGACTGCCACAGACAAAAAACGAGAGCGGAGAAAGAAAAAGCTTCGTAAACGTATAAAGCTCAAGGAAAAGGAAAAACGGCAAAAACTTCTTGAAAAGATGAAACCAGAACAAGGCACAAAGCTCAGCAAAAAAGCTGCTGCAGCAAAATTAAAAAAGCTGACAAAAGAAGGCAAAGCGTCACTACTCAAGGTATGGTGCTCTCAAATATCCCTGCATAATCTCTTTTTCACTAGATGAGGTGCTCTAAAATACCCTGGATAATGTTTAGCATGCTTACAGGGAACGGTTTGTTTCTTTCACATTCCTCTTGGTATAATTGCATCTACAGTCCCTTCAGATATGTTGGACCCAAGTAGTGTGTGTGCTTGCCTGCCGAAACCTTGTTATGTAGTTTGTTTGAGCAAGTACATTAGGTAAATAGGACTGTCTGAAAGTCAATCATTACTTACAGATTATATGTGACTTCTTTTAAAGAATGATAAATATAATGGTGCTGTTTATATACTTCTTGGCTATAACTATTTGTCTGTTGACAGGATGAAGGAAAAGACAAGGCCGTGAAGTCATCCCAAGCCTTCTTCTCCCAATTACAAGATCAAGTGAGAATGCAAATCAAAGATGCAAACAAATTGAAGAAGAAACAGAAAAAGCAGAAAGATGTCTCTGTCCATAAACTTAAATTATAATTGACTTTTTTTATACGTACTAGATCTATATCTATCAATACATAGAGAAACTGTGTTTTAATGCTGAATTGGAATGGTTATTAGTCTTTGTACATCATTAAAATGTCCTGGGAAGGTCTAAACTGTGATAAAGACATGTTCCTCTGTCTTTTCTTCTCATTCCAAAGCAAAAACTTGGTGACATCAGCCAGATCTGTAACTATGTTTCTGTTGTGACTTACAGGTGCTACCTATGAGCTATTGCTTTTTTTATGCAGTGTTTTTCTATGGTAGATGTGGAACAGTATTTATTATTGCTTAAATTTTCAACTTGTAGCCTAGGGATGCAACTCTATAGTTGAATATGTGCCTGTTCTGAGATTAAAACCTTACGGCTGCTTCAGGATGTAAAAGCTTTCTGGAAGAGTGTGACTGCCTCTACCTTTACCCACTCCTGTCAGCAATGAAAGGATTGCTTCCCTTCAAAAACACATAGCAAACAAATGATTAGCTATTGAAGATGTATGTTAGCATGGCTCTTTTTAACACAGGTTATTTGCTTTTTTCATTTTAACACTGCCTCAGCTGTGCCGCTCCTGCACAGTCTCAGTGATGGACCCCTCCAGGAGCAGATTCCTCTGTGAGGAGGGAGGAGTGTGAAGCAGGGACCCCGCAGCTGCTTCTAAGGCAGCGTCTGCTACTGTACTTAAAGCGTTTTGATCAAGGTAGAGCTATTTCGGCGGCACTGGTAAGCGTTATCCCCATGTGATTCGCTCAGAAGTCTCGCGGGCGGTGTTCAGCCGTGGCCCTGACGGGATTTCCCATCGCTCTGCGCTCGGCTCCCCGTGCCTGCCGGCCGCTCGGCGCTGCGCTGCACGTACTGCCGGCGGGCGGCTGCGGGCCGCAGCGCGTGCGGCGGCCGTTGGGCCTCAGGAGGCGCGTGTGGTACTTCAGCTCGGCTGCGGGGCGCTGCGCGGGGGATCTCGGCGTGCTCGGAGGAGCCGTGAAGGCGCCGGAGAAGTGCTGTGAGGCGGATGGGTCGTGCAAAGATAGAAGTCTTTTTCCCATTTAACTGTTGCAGAACGAGCAAGTATGCCCTGACCTGAGCTGCTTGTGCCGCGGAAAGGCTTTGAAGTTCCATCATGTCCGAATCCAGGCCTTCAGGAAGGAGAAAAGCCCAAATCGCTTTGTCAGCGAGTGGAAAGAAGACAAAAAAAGAAACGGTGAAGAAGGTGGAAGGTAAAGGAATGCCCTCTATACCTCCGCAATCTTCCTCTATTATTTCGTTTTTCAACAACGTCCCCCCTGCCAAAGTTACCTGTCCCGTGTGTGGGCAGATGGTGCCGAGGTACGGGATAAACCAGCACATGGATGAGCTGTGCCAGAGCGGCTGCGCTGGGCTGGGTGCTGCTGGTGATGGTGGTGCAGCTCTCCTTACTACCCAAAGTGTGCCAGGTGCAGCTGTGAGCAGCAGTTCCAGTCCGTATTGCTCAGAGCTTTCACGTCTAAGAACAAGTCCTTCCCAAAGCAGTGTGCTGAAAGCAGAACGGAGGGCAGTGCAGCAGGTTAGTCCTTATTTTAGCAACAAGGGTTCAGTCAGTGACGTTTGCACTGAGCCACTGGAGCAAACGGTTAAAGTCGTCTCTTTGGGAAGCTTGTCATCTAAACTGTCCAGGAGACGTCGCATCCAGAGAGGAAAACAGATCGTGTATAAAGAGATGGACTCCTCACCTCTGGCTGCTCACAGTGTGGGCGATGGTGCTGATGAGATCTGTGCTGGGCATTGTTCTCAGAAAGAAAATGAGCTTGTTCAGGGAGTGCACCCGGAACAAAATCCCTCAGAGAAGAAGTCTGAATTTCAAGCTGAAATAAACGAATGTAATAAGGGAGATCTTACAGATGTTGTTCAGGTATCACTACCGGCTGACAACGGCAGAAGAGTGCTATTTGGTGCGAGGAACTGCAGAGCGGGAAGTAGATCTAAAGGCGTGGTGCTCAGTCCCAGTAATTCTCAAACACATCTGGCTGTTGGTACCTCAGCAGAGCTGGACAGCAGTTCAGAGGTTAAGGCACAGCCTCATGCTCAGTGTGTTCTGTCTTTAGAGGTGGAAGAGAACTGCGGTACACAAAGCTGCTTTAATGACAGCGATGAACAGGTACTTCCTGTGGAAGTTCTTGAAGACTTTAATTATGAGTTTAATCATAATTTATCAGAAACTGTGGAAAAGGTGGAGTCTCAAAATTCCACTGGTGATATTTTAAGTAAAATAAATGAGGTTAGTTCTCCTGGTCACCCATATTACCTCCGAAACTTTTTAATGGTGTTGCGAGCAGTGTTGGAGAATGAAGATGATGTGACACTCTTTGATGAGCAAGATATGAACGTTATTACTCAGTTCTGCCAATTATCAGGTATCTGTTTTTATATTATCGTGCTGTCTTTTGTAGAGAGAACTGTTTCATAGCTTTGAGTGAAGAGCACTGTACCAACAGGCAGTTCAGCTTGTTAAACTTAATGGAAGAAACTCCTTTTTCTCAGGAGACATGTCCCTCCAGGAGCTTCCTGCAGGTAAACTTACCAAATGCTGCTTTAATGGAACGTAATAATAAACAGGGAAGAGATGGGTGAAGTAAGGAGAGAATTTAAAATATATATAACGATGGTGCATATTTCTGTAGCTTAACTTGCAAATTTTTTTTTTAATAGAATGTAGTCAACTTGCTTCAGCATTTAAACTTCACAGGAAGAGTTATCAGTTAACACTGATTTTTCTTATTTTATGAAACACTGAAGTTTTTATGAATAATACACGTGGAAATTCTGCAAAATGCAGTTACAAAGAGGTCTGTGCTATACACACAGACCTTGGAAAAAATGGTTCTGAAATGGTGTGTTTCTGAGCTCTGGTTCTGCGCATTGCCAGATGACTTTTATGCTTGGTTCGAATAGATAGTTATCCCAATTATTATGCAGTGATTTTGTGAATGCTAACTGCTAATTAGCAGCCATTTTCTTGCAAGTCTCGTGGTGCTTTTAACTCTCGTTAGCCATAATATTTGAGATTTAAACTCACCGTTTAAGTGTTGCTTGAATCCTACATGGAAGGTTTTACTGTAAAAAGGGCAGAATTTAACCCGAGTTAAAACTATCCCTCCGAATTTACATGTATGTTTTTAATTTGCCAAAAGTTATAATTAAGAATAATTTTACCAGTACTTCTGAGTTGTGAATTTGGAGCATCAAAATAGAACTAAGTTTCTATTAACCAGAAGAATACTCATCTTAGAGTATTGCAGCCATGGCTGTCTATGGTGCCTTCAGCTACTGTGGTAACACCCACATACCTGACAAAATATTTGTGTGCTTACGCTTTATGAGCTCTGTGCATCTGAGCTGAATGCAAAACTGCCAAAATGTTATATGCATGTCTGCTGGTAGGAAATCGGTTGGAAAGCTTTCTGCACTTAGTGATGTGTTTGTTCAGTTTGGTTTAGCTAGTGGACTCTGCAGTGTGTCACACTGAAGAAGACTAGTATTTCAAAACTGGCATATATTTTGCTCTTTTTCCTCTCTAGAGATTATATTTAGGTTGGATATCAGAAAGAACTTCTTTACAGAAAGGGTTGTTAAGCACTGGAATAGGCCCCAGGGAGGTGGTTGAGTCACCATCCCTGGATGTGTTTAAAAACCATTTAGATGCAGTGCTCAGGGACATGATTTAATGCAGGGTTGTTAGAGTTGGGGTAGGTTGTGGTTGGACTTGATGATCTTGAAGGTCTTTTCCAACCTGAGCAATTCTATCCTATTCATTGATTTCTGCACTAGCATACTGTCTTTAGACCAGCTGTTTCCCCATTTTTTTTTGTCTTACTGCAGACTGGAAGAAAACTATCCTGGTTATTTAGAGTGCTGTGTTCCTTAATGTTTGTTTCTAGAAAGTCCTAACAATACTGTAGATTGACACCACAAGACATTAGAGAAGAGAGTATCAAGGCCATAACTTATGAGTAACGACTATGTGAAATTTTTCCAAGCCCAGTTGGAGGCTTTCGACAAAATTCTTGCTAATACCTTATGTAGATGTGGAGAATAACAGTGTGATGTTGGGTTAATGCATATGACATTACAAAGTTTTTATTACAGAGTGCTGGGCGACAAAAATGGAGACATGCTTGTTCATGCTTTTTAGGAAAAATAGAGCCCTGATGAGTAGTCTCAGTTCCTTAAAATAAAAAAGAGTAAACACACATCTGTCTCTTTAGGGAGCACTTAAGCTGTGGTCAGGCAGCCTGCAGAAAAGGTATTCTGGTCTTAAGTTAAGCAGCTGGAAGACCATATTAGCGTTATTCATCTGTCCTAATGGAAAAGTCAGCTGAGTTAACTCCAACCACATGAAGAGATGATTGTTAAAAAAGGGTGAAGAAACTCCAGGGGAGGAAGTAGACCTCTACACTTACGCATTTCTACAGTGATTGCCTCATTGAAATTAAATTATTTTAGATTGTATTGTAATTATTAAATGCAGTAACATTGAAAATTTAAAATAATGCTAATATAAGTTGAGACTATTATAAGTAAGATGAGATGATAACATAGGACTTTATTTATCAGGAATCAGCAAAGGCCACTCGGCAAGGGATGGTGAGCCAGCAGCACAAGAGATGTGGTTGGAAAGCATTAAGTCAATAGATAATGAATTCTGGACAAGCGATGGAACATTTTTACCTTCAAGAAACCTTGGACAGAATACTTGAATAGTTCAGGTAGATGGGATGTTTGTTCCACGTTAGTAGTTTTACCCATGCAAGCGTTGCTTCTCAGTTATCATAAAAAGAAAAAGTGCATACGCTTTTTAAATTGTTATTTGTTTGTTATTCACTTTTATTTTATATTTGCTATTCAAATCCTTTAGAGAGAAAACAGTCCTCGTGTGCCTTTCCTGAATTGCAGGCCGATTTTTGGTCAGATTCCATGGTGTGGAGAAAGGATGTTGGTGTTACTCAACCCCTTTTCATCCAGATTTGCAAAATGGGGAGATAACCCAACAGAGAAAATAACAAGCTGAGGTGTCTGAATGTAGTTGTCTCAGTGAATTGATCCTGGAAGCTTTCTATTGAAAAAAGGGTGAGGAAGTCTGCTTGAGGACAAGAGAACAGTTAAATAAGCATGTAAAAATCAATTCTTATTTCTTAAACGTGTCCAGGTCTGGTAGTGTTTCCATGTCTGTTTTTATTAAGGATCAGTTCCAGTTGATCAGCAGCAGACAGGGATAAACAACTTAGGAGTTAATCAGGGGTGATGAGTGAGATAAGGATTTTAAAGGGTGGTGAATGTAGTAACAGTGACTAGGCAATTTTCAGCTAATATGTAATAAGTTTTTATTTGGTTGAATTTCAGCATTGTTAGTATATTCAAAGTAGTTTTTTAAAGTTGCTCTAAGTGAAATCTTCCTTGATAAAACATCAGAGTATTTTGGTGTGTTTTTTTTTTAACTCCTTATCTTCAGTAGATATACTAGTAAAGCTTATACATCTTTAGTAAAGGTAAGAGTCTGAAGACAAATACACTGAGAAGTATTGTGTGATTCTGAAGTCACTCTGCAGCTTCTTTTGTTCCTTCATCATCAGATGGTTAATTATTGAGTGAGTGTTAAAGAAAGCAAAAGATCTATTTAATATCACACAGTTTGAAAAGTAAAATTGCCTTTTCCTAGACAATAAGCTATTCCTTAAAGGGTAAGCATGGCCCAAATACATTGTAGCAATGTTCATTACCTATCAAATACTTTGTGATAATTACAATTATCTAAGAAACAAAGATTCTAATGAGCAATGATTACTTTGAAAAGTACTTTCTCTTATTTTACCAAGTTTGTCTTTAGAACACAGGCAGGTTTAAAATGTGTTTTAGAGGGTATCCGCATCTCAAGTTCTTTTTGTAGGTAAGGTAGTGAGTATGCATAGTGTCAGGTTCTAGAATTTAATTTTCTTATTTTCCTTCCTTGTTTTAACTGAAATTTGCAGTTGGTGGGCAGAAGTTATACGTGAGACTTTTTCAACGTAAGCTGAACTGGTTAAAAGTGAACAAAATTGAGTATGAAGAGATAGCTATGGATTTGTCACCAATCATTGAAGAACTGGTTGAAGCCAGATTTCTGCAAACAGGTATGGCCTGCATTAGTCAAGTGTTAAAAGTATTATAAGTAAAATATGGAGTTGTGGCACATTAACATTTAATGCACTATGTGCTCATGCCCATGAGCCCTCTGTTACAATTGCATTAATAATAAAAACAGTGCATACTAGATAGTAGGGAGAGATGAACAAATGTCAGTGTCACTGATGTACCTGTAGGCCTTATTTGCCCTCATCAGCCTCATCTCAGACCCTGAGCTGTGCATCATCTGCACGTTGGTCCAGGAGCTCCAGTTAGTATCTCTCAGTAGTGCCTGGAGCTGTCTTACAGGCATACCTGTCTTCAGCTCTGTCATGGTTTGCTGGGTGGACCTCCAGCCAGTGCTTCCAGTTGTTTGTTTCCCATCTTACCTACAGCCATTTACTGTAGATGGGACTCAGACCTAAACTGTAGGCTTGTTTCTAACTCAAGGTCCGGCTCGTCTTTTAGACAAACCATTGTCATGTCTTTCCTGGGGCTGCCGGTAGAGGCTGTTACCAGGACTTTTGATCTGCCCATTCTCTCATGTATGGTGGGACTGCACAGGGGGATGGTGAAGGCGCTGCCCATGCTGTGATCACCCTTGATTCCTGGCTGACTGTTCCCTGTGAGCAGCCCTGTTCATGCTTCTCCCTGGCAATCCATTTGTTGGTTTTTTTTTTGCGTTGGGCAAACAGTTTCAGTCATCAGGAAGACTGAGGCTCTTCCTGAACAGCAATTTTTGTAACCTAGCAAAATTTCTTTGTGTTTGAATTGCTTTACCAAGGGATTTTTTCTGATTATTCTATTCCTTCAGACTGGACCTTTGAAGATAATGAATTTCAAGCTGGACTGGATAGCATCAGTAATACATTTTTGAAGAATCTAAATCATTAAATTGGGTTATATCAACGTGCTATACTTTGAACTGTTGCTTGAGTGTGTATGTATATCACATAACAAATGTATGTGGGTCGTTTTATTTCTAGAATCTGAACTGGAAGACCTGTGTGAAGGTTTGGATTTGCTTTCTGCCGCTGAACTAAAATCTTTGGCAAAGATCTTTCACTTGCCAAACCCAAATGGTCAGAAACAACAACTTGTGGATGATTTCCTGAGGTTGGCAAAGCAACGTTCGGTCTTCAGCAGGAATCAGGCTGGCGTCGGGACTGTTATTTTAAAAAGGTAAGCTCTTAAGCTTAGTACTCTTAAGCTAAGTTCTCTTAAGCTTTTTAAATCTGTAGTTAAGTTTTGCAAGTGAATGCACGTTATCCTTTGAAGAACTCATGCCTTTTGATGAGAGTTCAGTAAATTGAAATATAAAAAAACAGCATTTAAATATTGATTCACAGTTTACTGACTTCTAATTTTGGGATCAAACGAGGCGAAGAATCAGACCCTTTTTAAGACAGTGTTGCACTTTTCTGCTCTGGGCGTTGTTATCCCTTTTTTGGACTTAAACTGTATGAAGGAAGGTTAAGAAAAAATGTATTCAGGAAATGGAAAGGAACCTGGTAAACTTAGATTCCAAAAGCATCCCCTACCCCTCTCCAAGAAAAAAGGCTGTTAGTTACTTGCTTAATTGTATCAGCTTTGAGATGGTACTGCCTTCCTCTGTAGTTGACAGCTAAAATACTAATTGCTCTCTAAGGTTCTGTGGAGCCAGGACTTGCTGAACTTGTGGGTCCCTTCCAAATCAGGATGGTCTTTGAAAATGGAGTTTAAACAGTAGATGATGTGAGAACAAAGCAGTTTTCATAATGCATTTGAATATTTGATTTTTTTTTTTTTATTAGTGATGGGAAAGAATGATTTGTATAATCGCTTTACTTGTTCTTCCAGGGCAAAGGATCTGGCTGGAAGATCAGTCAGAATATGTAAAGGCCCTCGAGCTGTCTTTTCTCGAATCCTGCTGCTGTTTTCACTGACTGAGTCAGTGGAGGACGAAGAAGCTGGTAGTGCTGGTCAAGGCCAGCTCTTCACAGTTCTTATGATAAACATGGGACGTATGGTATTCCCCAGTTACGCTGTAAATAGAAAAACACAAGTCTTTCAGGACAGAGAAGATCTTATCAGGTAGGGGGAGCTTGGGCCATTTGGAAGTCTGTTTTCTTCTAGAGAAGCCTTACTGCAGTACTTATGTAGGCAAATAAGATACTTCTGTAGAACTACAGATGTGAATAAGTAGAATTGCACTTTTGCAGTGATTTGAGATGCTTTTCTGTGTCTGTGTTAGACTTGTAATTCATAATAGCTTGTACATTGAACCAGAATAGCATATTTATTTGCTTGATGGTCATCTGCTGATGAAAGTTGTTTCTGACATTGCTGTGATGATTATTAGAAAAAATCCTGAACAAAACTAAAAATATGTTACCCGGTTGTATAAATACTTTAAAATGTAACATCTGCATCTCTGCTGATTGTACAAGATTAAGAATAAAGTCAACTGCATGGCTCGGTGGCTTTGGAGACTGGAAGGGAATTTCTAGAAAGTATTGTATGAAGGAATTGATCTATTTTAACTGTAAATGCTTTTGGATTCTAAAGCAGTAATTATGTTTTTGTTCCCTTAGGTATGCAACTGCTGCTCACCTGTCAAACGATATAGCCACTGCAATGGTAAATGGGAACTGGGAAGAAGCTCATCATCTGTATATGTGTGCAAAAGAAACCTGGAACAATCTGAAAAATGACCCCTCCTTGAGGTAGTAAACTGGAAACTGCTGTAGTGTTCATATGCAACTGTTAAGTGTATTGTCTTCATTTTGGTTTGGAGAGAGGCTTTTAAACTTATTCAAGCCTAATAGAATTAAGAAGCTTTAATGTCCTTGAAAGCTTTGAACTTCCTGGCTGTTTGTTTAGCTTTTAAGTGCTATATATGAAAAGACATTTTTTCTAAAGCCTTGGGAATGAATTGGTAGGCATGGATAAGGCACTCAAACATTTCTGTTCTACATGCCAGTGTGGGAGAACAAGAGCCTTATTTTTCCCTTGCTATAGTTTGGTTTTATGGCTTTTAGGCCAATAACAATCAGCAGAGTTTAGAATTCACTGTGAACAAAAGAATGTTGCAAAGGTTATGGGAAAACATACTGGGTTATTCATCTGTTGAAACTTCCAAGTGTGTGTCATTCAGGAAACATTATTGAAGATCTGAGAACTGAAGTAATGTGTACTGTTTTTGAAGCATCCTTCATTGGTTATTGTTTTAATTATTTTGATTTCTGGCTTAATGATGCACTGAAAGTTAAAGTGTTAAATTTGACACTGTATTCATTGTCATTTTAACTGATTTAAACTAGTATTCATAGAGACTGATGTGGAGGTCTGTTCTATTTCATGCTGATGCCAGTGTGAAATTTGATGTGAAGTATTTGAGTATTTCAGTAATTTCTTGGAACACAGAGGTGCCGGCACAGAAGGTGTTAATCTTCCTCAGGGCTGGAAGTGCTTGTTACAGCCTTTCCCTTTCCCTTTTGTTTAGCTGAGTTTCTGAAGTGATCCTTCTGACTTTCTGACTTCAGAGAACAAGTTGCAGTAAGAAAACATGATGTAATAGCTTATTATTTTTGCATTTGATGCAGGTGTTGTTAATTAACAGTTCCTCTGCTCTTGAATCAAAACATATGTGACACAAATGCAGCTTACTATCTCTACCTTAGCTTACATTTGGGTTCTTGACTTTGCAGCTGTAATACTCTATTCATATATAAGACATGTCATGTTTTGAATGCTTTAGTTCTTATTTTTGTAAGTGTTTTAAGATGAATTAAAATAGATCTCCTGAGCTGCTCTCACCTTTCAGCTGTCACAGAGCTCTACCCGAGTATCTGCGACGTTTCACAGTTGGCTGGAAATACACCAGGATACTTTCTCAAGGTGTTGAAATTTTGCAGAGACTTCACATGTATGAGGTAAAGTGAACAGCAAAACCTTTTAATTGTAGCATTATACATCAGTTTGTATTTCTGATGTGGATGGCATACGGTGATGATGTTTGCCACAGCTTCCTACACTTCTCTTAACGTGTTACTTTTAAGTATACAGTGTCTCTTTTTTTGCTGCTTTAGAAGCTATTAGAGGAAACCCAGATTTCAAAAATTGCTTTTATTTATGCTTATGCTTTAGAGATCTGCCATGTGTAATACGCTGTGGGATTGTTTCTGAGACATTATTTCATTATTTGAAGGTATCTGTGTTCCACTAGTTTGGTTATTACCTTTTAAAAATGAAATATCTTGGAAGAGAAGTCTTTTGTGGAATCTGTGGCCTATTCACCTGAGGTACCAAGTTCTCCAAAGGCCTCTGATTTATGTGATACAGCAAAACAGATTATTCTAAAATAGGCTTTGCCTATTTTAATTTGGTTAGCTACGTTAAATGTTTACATAGAGTTCCTAAATTATACCCAGGCAACTGAATACTTGGGTGCAGAAGTAAAAATAGTGTTTGAATCGTGCCCAGTTCTAAAGGAAAATGATAAGCAAATTATGTAATGGAACTTCAGTGTGGTTTTCTAACTTTGCTAATGAAGATCTACTTCCGTTGCTGCAGGCAGCAGTGCAGGAGCTGCAGACGCTTTTGGCTCAGGATGTGTATTGTACTGACAGCAGAGGGCGGTGGTGGGATCGCCTCGCTCTGAATTTACATCAGCACTTGAAAAACACCCAGCAGGTAACTTTCCAACTGTGTGGTGTGTGGTTGCAACTGCTGCAGGCGCTGAGGCACCTCAAAACTATATTGTTTCATGAAAGGAACAGCTGGATGGATGGGCTTCTCTAAAAATGCAGATGTTAGAAATCCCAAAGTTAGGTAACCAGTTTCTCCATGTTTTCTGTTGCATTAGATAATGAAACTTAAAAGGAAATACTGTCACAGGTTGTCTAGTTTCTGCAGTGTCTCTTCTGCATCTTGCAACTTCACATCAGGCCTTTTCCAAATTTCAAATTGGAAGTTGTACAGAAGAAGAGTGAGTCTGGGTTCCTCATTAATACGTTAGGGCAAAATGCCTTTCCCAAGTCACAGAAAGAGTAAATCAGAACCATAATTTCAGTACATTTTTTAAATTTCTGACTTAGCCCTGGGTCTTCTTCAGTGCAGGCATGCATTTGTCTAAAATGTGTTCCACGTGTGCATTCTTGCACAACTGATCTGGTCCTTCAGTTTCCATATTAAGTACTGTGAAGAAACTGGCTTACAAGTGTGAATCTGATTTGCTAAAGAGTTAACTTTTTTTCTGGCCATTTACGTGGAATTTGACCTTATTCAGTCTTACATTGATCAGCGCAAACGGAGAATAATTCCTTTTTAGTGCACCCCGAATTTGAATACAGAGGCCTTCCATCGCAAAATAAAATGATAAAACTTCATTCCTAAAATTACATATGGATGAAACCTGGCCCCATCTCACATCCTGAGTTTTTATATTTGGTTGGTCCTTTGGGCTTGGTAAGAACAGACTGATCTGTGTTAGTCTTTCTAAGTTACTGCTTGTTACGTCACTCTTGGCTAGGCCGTTGACTGCATTAGGAATGGACTGGCTGACCCATTTGTACGGACAGGGCACCGACTCGCTCTCTACCTGCGGGCCCAACGCATCAGAGACTCACCGAGCTGCAGGCAGTTCAGGTGCCTATTTCGTGATTTGCCAGACATAACTGTGGAGGATGTGGCACATGTAAGTAAAGATACCGGGTGCTTCTGAAACATACGAACTCCACAAGCCTTTACTGTTCTGACAAGCAGTGATGTGGGAGGCTGTCAGCATGGGCTGTTCACCAACCACTGGCTTACTCATGCTGTAGGAAAGTGGATACAGATGTGTTTCTGAAACAAAAATGTAATGCACAAAATACTCTTGAACAAGTCTTACCAGATATAAACCCTGTGAATTTACCACTAACACCCTCAGAACTTCTCTGATGGAAGTCAGACGCTGAGCAAGAAGTCTGCATTGCTGCTGATGTGTTCAGGCATTCTGTATGTGAGAAGAAGTTACTGAATGTTGCAAGTGTAAGGTTAATGGCACAAGAAAATGCAAGGGTTTATTTTTCACAAATAGACATAATGCAGCTATGCAATATAATACACTTTCACCACATTGGAATGTTTCTTTTTCTTTTCTCTACTGTTGCAAAGAGAGTTGTGTCCATGCAAAGTCAGAGCAGAGCCCCTTTCTCCCTCAGCATACCTCCCTGCAGCCCTGCAGCCCTGCTCATCTCAGGCCAGAATCTGTCTGCTGTTATCCATACTCTTTCTTCCTGGCTTTGCAGATGGAAATAGTAACATTCCCTTCTGCTCAGCGTTTTTGGGAGAATTTTTTTTTTCTTAAAAATTAGCCAGTTTATAAAAACTGATTTGCTTTTAACAGAATGGCTTTTGGGGAATAACCAGCTCAATTTTACATAGTTACTTCCAAAAGTCAATCTAGTGCTGGTTTTTTAAAAAAAAGAAAATATATGATGCTGGAAAGTAATTAATTGGTTTAATATTTTCAGGTTACAATCAAGGGAAAGATGTGTCCTCAAACAAAATTGGGAAAATCTGTGTTTCTAATGGAGGATATCGGTGATGAAGAAGAAGGAGGCAAAGACTGCAGTGTGTCCACAGTCATGTGCTCAGTTGAGGAGCTTGCATTAACTCATTACAGACAGAATGGTTTTGATCAGGGTAACAGTAAGCCTTTTTTATACAGTAAGATAATTATGGGGGCAAAGAACCAGTTTACTAAGCAGTTTAGGTAATTAATTAGACATGGTTTTTGTCTGATTGTATTCCCTCCTCAAAATGCTGTCTGTATTTTCCAGCTGACCTTTCTGGCCTTTAATTTTTTGCTGTCTTCATGAGCAAAAGGCAGTTTTGAAATGTTTTTGTTGGAAATGGAAAAAAAAAGTCTCCTATAACTGCTTAGAAAATCACTTCTTTTGCCTTTCTGATCTGTGAGCTTCCTATGAAATTGTTGTAGAAGTTAAAAATGGAAACGTTCTTATGATTAAAATACTTATATTTTGAAATTTTGCTTTTCAGGTATTCATGGAGAGGGTTCAACATTTATTACACTATACGGTATTCTAATGTGGGATATCATTTTCATGGATGGCATACCTGATGTCTTCAGAAATTCCTATCAGGTATTTTTGAAAGGCTTTGTGTTTAGTTAACTCCTTCACCCGTATTGTTGTAGGTTTTGTAGTAGTGTTAGCACTCTCATTCTGGACTGGATTCACATTTTAGTCTGAGGGACTTTTCTGACAAAGCTTGGCATTACTTGTTTTGTGCTTTTATATGGGGCTTGTTTTTTAAAGGGCTTCTCAGTGACAGAGTGCCATGTAAGTCTGGACTGACTGTCAGATGGAGTGGGACTCATTGGGTTAAATGCAGATGTCCTGTATCTGAGCTCACTGATTGAAGTGTTCTTTATAACCAGTGGAAGAACTTCTATTCCATTGTATAGTTCATGTTTGAAGATGACACATTCCATCAAAATATATATTTTTAATATATTTTCTTCAATAACTTTTAAAGGGAAATGCATTTCCCTTTGATTTTAGGTTTCAGATTTGTTAATGTTTACCCCCATCTGCCCTGCCTTACTATCATCTCTTTATATCTAATTTAATAACTTTTAATTAATACCTTTAATCAGCGACCGCTGGAAATATTTCTTTATAAGTGGGGTAGCTGGAGCTGAAGTGATGTGAAAATCTAGCAAATTGATGGTTTTTATTAGGCCAGTAGGATTAAACTCAAAACTGTGGCTGCATGAGTCTCTCAGAGCTGAAACTCGTTTTTTTGTTTTGGGTTGACCTGTGTTCCTTGAAATGTCTTTTGTAAGTTGCTTCCTGTTTGTGTAGGACCAAGGCTGGAGGGGGTTGGGTACTGTTTGCAGAGTAAGCTGATACCTGGTTGGCCATGTAGCTTTGGAAGGTTGAGGTGGGACATAAGCAGCAGCCTTCATCCTGATTCCAGATCCCAACTACAGCACTAGGAGTTAGCTGAGCACAAGCCCTTTGTTTTTTACGAATTAAAGGGATCTCTGACTTGAGTTCTAAAAAAAATAATTAAAAAAAAACAAAACAGCATGGTCTAAGATGGGGCCAGTGTTTGCTGCACTGTCATCAACTGTTTGTTATAATACACAATTTTTTCCCTATTAAATTGAGCTGGGTACATTGGATACAATTGTTTGTAAATGAAGTGGTAGTTCAGATGAAGAAAAGTACTAAGTAGGGCAGTGTCATTCTCAGAGTTGCTGCTTTGCCAGCAGGTGCTCAGCGCTGTGTTTACTTTGTGTATGGCAAACAGGTATACAGGTATAGGACCAGGGAAATCACTGCGTTACAAAGGAGTAATGAAATAAAGAGCTTACCCGTATCCGGGGCTAGCGGAAGGGCTCCAAGAAGAGTGATCTCCAGATAGAGATCCTTCCTTCTTGGGAGTCAGCCCTTAAATGGGGTCTAGGAGGTCTTCCGGTCACTCAGGTGAAATTGCGTTCACCTGTGCCCCTGCAGATGACTCAGCGCTTGCCTCAGGTGGTCAATCAGAGATTCAGGCTGTGATTCAACAGTTCCCGTACACTTTGCCATGCAGATGTTCCCCCTGGATTTGTACACTGACTGCTTCTATGAGAACAGGAGGGATGCCATTGAGGCCAGGCTCCAGCAGCTTCACAGATCTTCCTTGGAGACTCTGGCAAACTTGATTGCCGACATCTGGACCACTCAGGAGGGAAAAGCAGCAGCACTGGTTAGCTGGGGACTTTTTAGTTCCCTCCAGCAGGCTCAGGTAAATAACTCTTGTTTTATTAACCTTCCACACGGCTTCAGAATGCTCAGAAAAGGAGTAAGCTTGACCTGAGGCACGGAGAAAACAAATTCCTCCCTCACTGATCGTGACGGGGAAACTGAGTGGGGACTTCAGCACAGTTTTCTCTAAGGCTAAGTAAGTGCTGTTACCCTTTTCAGATATGGCCACTTTTCCTACAACAATCGTTACAAACACAGAGGAGAAATTGCTGTATCTAACTGGCCATAGAATATTCTTGTGAGACTTGAGAAATGGCTGTGCAGGAAAGTGAAATGGTCAACTGTGTGAACTTCTCTTACAGAGCCTCGTCTCTTGCCTTGGAGGAGTGTTTCTGAGTGGTGTTTTTAGGCGACTTTCCAAAGATCTGCGCCATTGCAGAGGGGGGCTTCCTGATCTGGTTGTGTGGAGTACTCACAGCAATCACTTCAAGGTACACTGGGAGATACATAGACAGATAGATGATGGCAGTAGTGCTTAGTAGATCCTACCTAAGGATAATATAACAACTGCCACTTGTCAGTCTATATAAACTAACTGGTGGAGCGAAACCTGCTGCTCCTCTGATCAGCAGCTGTATGGCAAATGGTCAATCACTGCTTACCTGAAGTTTTTGGTGTGGCTTTAATAGATGTATTAAAAAACAGCAAGAGGTGGCTAGGTATTGATGCAGAATGGATCTTTTAGGTTAAAATTACAGTAAAGCAACTGTTGTTCAATCAGCTGTACAGATTCTGACTGCTGTTCACAAAGGGTGTAAAAAGTCACCATTCAAAAATACATAGGACAACTACAGAACTCTGCTACCAAAAAAAATGGAGTAAACAGTCATGGTTTGCATCTTGTGTTGTAGTGGAATAGCGCTAGAAGACTGTTGGGTGTCTTAGCTGTTGGAGCATCTTGTTATGCTTTAATAAAGCACAGCTGAATAACAAAAGTTCTCTGAAGCAGCTGGTGTACTTCATGTTGCTGTCAGTTGAAGCTGGAACTGTGATACTGGAGATGAGTGGCAGTTAAGGTTGGTGGAGGATCAGTTTTTGATCACTTGTGACCAGTTCCTCTGACTGTTTTGGTGGATTTACTATATAAAATTTCATTGTCTTTCAGTTAAGTTTTTTTAGGGACATGAATTAATGATTTAGCTCCTACTGGTCTTCTGTTGTGTTAAATCTGCATTATTTTTGTTGCAAATAGCCATAAAAGAAAGAGTTATTCTCTTAGTCTGTGAAATGAACGGTTTTTCAGTTCTTTGACACATACATACACACAACTAATCATCCCCATTTCTCTGTAGCTGGTGGAAGTAAAAGGCCCCAACGATCGCCTGTCCCACAAGCAGATGATCTGGCTGAGTGAGCTGAAGAAGCTGGGGGCTGCTGTAGAAGTTTGTCATGTACAAGCAGTTGGAGCTAGGAGCAAACGCCTCAGTTGACAAAAGGTCTCTTATCCACATGGGTAACTTGGTTGTTTCTAAGGATGGGACATGCTACACGCTACCAGTTACTGCTTCTTAGTGCACAAAACATCCTAAAGAATAGTCTGAGAAAACTGTATGAGTTACTGTCTGTCACTTGTGTTCAGCAGAATAAAGCATTTTCTTCTGTACCCATTTTATAATTGATTCTGTGAAGGGCAATCGAGGGCCTTTGCCCAGTGCAGACAAACAGCTGCAGGTGCCATTTGTACCATTATCTGTACCAGTGAGAACATCCTCTATCATGAAAAACATGGGCAGCAAAGCGCGGTTTTCTAACTAACTGTCCCGGTTCTGTATCGTGTATTTCAATTTTTCATTTTAATATGAAATACAGAGCCAGTCATTGGTGGCATTAAGCCATAAAACATTTTTTTAAATGCTGCTCTGTCTGATTGAGTGATAGGATAGCCTGGAATAGCTGTGTTACCTGTAAAAATGGGGGATGATGGTTCTGGTAGTAGACAGGAGTTGTGAAGCGCCAAGTCTGCTGCACTCAGTTGCAGTGCTGGTCATTTGCACCCTGCATAAACTGATGTGTGCCCTCCTTCACAAATAGTTGAAATGGAACCAAAAAATCCTGGGGTTTTGTGTCACTTTTAACACTTCGCCATCGTCTTTCCTCGGGAGTCTTAATTCTCATAGTGAGGAAGTTTTCTTAATAACAGGCATTCTGCTTACCATGCAAACAGCAAATGCTTTAATAATAGAATACAGTGGGAAATTAAGATCGGCCGCACACCTTTTTTTCCGTTAATCAATCATCTTTCTTCAGCACAGCATCCCTGCTTTTCTTGGAGAAAAAAGCCAAACAGCCATGCCTAGTTTTATGTTAGAGGAAGTGAAAAAAGAAAAGCACCTGAAATTCACTCTGGAAAGGTACGAACTTTTATTTAGTCTAATTTACTTCACATTCACAATTCAGCATCAGGATTTTATAATCTTCCTGACACAGCTACTTTACTCAATAAATCATTATCAGGCACAAAGGTTTTAGTTTCAGTTGAAATAGCAAACTCTACACCATCACAGCAACAGCATTAGAAAGAACCCTACTGCCTAGAGCAATTTGAGGTACAGATTTCTGTCTCTTCCGCTGGAGGCAAATTTTTAGATATCATCCTTTGCTGCAAATGTTAGAAATTTTTGGTTTTAATCTTTCTTTCCATCTGAGTCTAAGCCAAAACCTTTGACCCACTTGCTACATCTTCATTCCAAGCACAAGGCAGTTAATAGCAAAGTGGTATTGCCAGTAGGTGCACATCATATGTGCAGGCCTGGGTTTACATATACACACAGACACTTTTCAATGTATTTCGGGAATGAAAGGACTTTCTTTGATACATGACAGTAAAG
This sequence comes from Gallus gallus, assembly GCF_016699485.2. Lineage (NCBI taxonomy): Eukaryota > Metazoa > Chordata > Aves > Galliformes > Phasianidae > Gallus > Gallus gallus. The sequence goes on along the minus strand of NC_052541.1, from coordinate 5,790,256 downwards.
GGAGAATGAGGTTGTCCTACCACAGTGACCTCTACCTAGCAGTAATCAGTGACACCAGAGGTACACTTTAACCTTATCAACCAGCAATTTGTGTTTAACCCCCTGCATGATTTTCAGTGTAGTTACAAAAAATAATGATTATAACAGCTGGTAACAGCCAAAATAGTGCACTTTTCTTTTAAACAGACAAGAATATGAGCTTCTCGGTTGCTTTTCTACTCTTGCAACAACCCAATGGCATTAACAGTTTCTTGTTTTAAAATGGTGAACAGAAATAATCATTGGAGAATGTGTACATACACACACACACACACACACACACACATACATATATACACTTGTATGTCAATATTTTGTACACAGAAGTTAAGTACTTGCACACCAAAACTGCTTTTGAAAGCTCTCAGAGATGTTCAGAGCAGTCCCTACTGATAAGGCAGCTGTGTAGAGTGGAGAATATTTTGAAATTAGCTTTTAGTACCTGCATTTCAAAAGTGAATTTAAAGAAAAATAAACAAGCTGTTGAACTTACCCAAAGGGAAGAAACAAGTCACAGGTGCCCTCAGTCTGTGAGTCAGCCAGGCCCAGGCAAACACAAGGCAGCAGACAGGCTTCCCTCCTCTGTGTGTCCCTTACATGTGAACTGGGGATGTCCCTATCGCTTCTCCCTGTGCTCGTCTCCATCTCAGCCTCTGCCTGCCTAACTCTCCTTTCCAAACTTTGTAAAATCGCTTATTAAGTCTGTTTGGCAAATCGGCATATTATTTCTTAACATCCCCCCCATGCTATATCTGTATAGTCATATGCTATATATACATATACATACATACATATATATAGCTATACATATACATACGTATACATACATTATATATATATATATATATATATATATATATATATAGCTATACATATACATATGTATCCATATATATATATATATATATATATATAAATACAAAGACCATCTACACACATTGTAGAACTGAAAGGTAAAAATTTCTCAAGTCTCACTACAGTCAGCCTCGTTTGTTTAAATATAGTACCCATTTTTCCCCAACAGCTATGGGCCCAAACACTGTTTTACATTCCATCAGATGCCTGTTTGGATTAATATATTTTTTTAAACATATTTTTGGTTCCTTTAAGCCAAAAAAGTTACACCTTTAAGGAAAAAAAAACACCATAGTTTTAATTGTAATTTAAGACATAAAAATAAAGGAAAAAACTGGTACCAAAATACCCCAAGCACACAGGCTGAGGTCTTCACATCAAGTATCAGCCAGGGACAACAGTAAGCTAGTTTAAAAAAAATTACAAAAGCCAACTAATACAATCATTGAATTGAATCAGTTGCCTGACTGCTCCAGCAAGCTTGCAAATAAACACAATTGGTTTTGTTTGTGGACCATGGAACATGCTCAGACCGTCTTGCAGCATAATTAGGCAACTGAGGTGAATACACATTTTTTTCCTCAAAGGGGGCTGACCAGAAGCAATCTGACATTATGTCATAAGCTCCCACGTGCCCCCCTCCCCCCCCCTTTTCCTTTTTACTTTGCATAAATAAGAAAATTTGGGGGTGGAGGGGGGGGGGGGGATGGGGGGGAGTGCAGGTTAGTTAAAAAAGGAAGTTTTTTCTTCCTTTTCCTCCCACACATCAACTCACCTTTAAAATGAAACTGCCCACTTATCCCTGCCAAACCAAGCAGTGTGAGAACACAGCGTGCCCACAGCTCCTCAACAGCTTTGCAGGTCATTTCAGCCTGGTGAAAACTGGGTCCTGTGTGCAGCAGGCTTAGCTAGCACGATGCTGGCACCTTTAAGGCCACTTCAAATGCATACTCTGTTAAATAAATACTTGAGCCATCATAGACATCCAAAACCCTCGTTACTTTGATTTAGGCTGTACTGAAGACCAGTTTGGTTTTACACAGAAAGGAACAACTCCAAATCTCCCTGCTTCCCTCCCCCCCTTTTTTTAACCCTCCATACACTGCATATGATCTAAAAATTTTTTCCTATTACCTGGGAACAGCTTGATACAAGGCCTTCAGAGCCTTACCTGGTCAGTCAGTGCCTGAAGAGAGGCTCAGCACTGCTTTAATAGCTTTTGCATTTTACACAGGAATCAGGTATTATAACAGACTTACTGTTAAGAGAAAGTACTCTACAGAAGTATTCTCTTGTTCTCCACCCCAGCCTTCACTTTGGAGAATGATGCGCTTTACTGCCCTCCCCCCCACATATACTTGACCCTCTCTTGTTTGTCTCATGCAGCATCCAGCAGAGAGTGACAAGGAAAAGGTTTAAGAGCAGCAAGGAAGATGCAGAGGGAGGCTGTTGGATTTAACTCCCTCAAGCTGTGCTTGTCCACTGCACTGTCCATGTGGGTTGCTAGTAGGTAAAAAAGAAGGCACTGCTGATCACTCTTCTCCCAGCCCTGCTCACGAGAACTCTCACCAGCACCCCTCACAGATGTGTCCTCTCACAGCCCAGCCTCTGTTCTGGAACCTGTTAGGGCTGAAGTGTGCTGCAGCCCGGAACTGGGTGTGAGGGGGATCTGTACATATAGTGCTGAATATCTGAGGTGCTTAAATCAAAAAAAAGGAGAGGCTCTCAGGAGCTTAACCTTTGAGAGGAAAAACCTACCGTCTCCTGAGCTATAGCCTTCTCTTATTTCCACAAAAGGAAGGGGGAAGGCAGAGGATGGAAGCCAGAACTTACCTTAACAATCTGCTGTAAAAAAAGGGGGAGGGGTAGGTAGCTGCATTAGAGTAAACCCTGCTACTGTTTCCTCCTGATTAAAGGCACTTCTAAAGCTACTACATTATCTATGTACAGTAAATGGTTTAAGGTTAACAGTGCATTATCCTGAAGTTGATTCCTATAGCCTAAAGGCAAGCTCGTTACAGAGCACAAATCTGATTGCTAATGGATGCATTCTGGGGAGAAAGAAAAAGGAACACCTCCTCCAAGGATGCACACTACATTAACACATATGTAGGGTGATCCAGGCACAGGACATCGGTATCTATGTATGCACATATGTTTTCTGTCTGAAAAGGAAGTCTGAGAGAAAAGTTTGTGCTCAGAGTTCAGTTGTTAGTTTGCGTTCACTTCATTCACTATCTGGGAAAATAGGTATATCAAACAACCCTCATTAACGACCACACCAAACCTTTCAATTAGCATCGGCATTCATTAGAAATGCTCCATCTCATACATGGAAAGAACTAGGGACCAGAAACCAGACATGTGGATGAGAACCACTGAAGACAAAATTGTGCGATTTGAAGCCTGACTCGCTTTGCTTTTAAATATTTGTGCAAAACTTACGTAATGTTTGTATATAAAAATTATTACAGCTTTCAAGGCTGCCTTTAGCAGTGTTAAATTAGAAAAGACAAAATGATATGCTATATCCTCCCCAGACCTGTAGGCCATCACATCATCTTAGTCTTCATTCGCAAGCGTCTCAGTGGATAGCCAGATTTTGGCACCACTTAAGAACTTGCTTAAAGGCGTTCCCAGAATGCTTCGTCTGCATAGGTTCCCTACAGGTGAAAACGGGAACGAGGAGGAGAGAAAGTCTGGGGCCCCAGAGGTGTCATTTAAACCATTTGCTCTGAAGTACATCCTGCCTTGATCCAGTTCTGAGCAGCTACCTTGCAAAGGAGAGTTGCTTTTGCACTGTCGAAGGTTCCGGTTTAACATGTCTACTTCATCTGCCAGCAAAGAAACTTTATGGAAAGCAGCGATGAAGCCACCGTGATTAATCTGGGCCTCGGGAACCCAGCGGAAGTAGCACAGTTTCCAGAGTTTTATCTGTGTTCCAGAGAGATGGGGCAGAATTACGCCGTGCAAATCAACAGGCTTTGCAAACCAGTCTCTGAAGTACTGTTCCATACTGTTACTCTGACTCTCTGTTTGCTGTAAGAAGTCTGGTTTCAGCTTCAGTATCAGAGAGTTTCTTCTTGGAAGGAACTCCTGCTCACTGATGATTCCGTTTTTTAATGCTGGGGGGACACCTCGCAACGTCGAGCTGTAGTTTTTCTGCAGAGGATAAATACTGGTCATTTTCCAGCTTTGTGCTCACTGCAACAGCGGATTTCCCTGAGCTCCTGTGAGGCATTAACCAGCTGAACGATGTGACCTTCAAACAGTCCTGCACATAGGAGCCACTGCACGGCTCACAGACCAAATGGGGCCACTTAAAGCCTTCAGGAAGAAATACTTACGTTTTCTAGACTTAGCAGAACAACAAATGATTGAAGTAATAGGCATTCACTGACAAAAGTGACAACTCTGGGGAAAAGGAGTGTGTCACTGCTTTTTCACAGGTGGAACAATGCAGCTGTCAGCAGTGAGCTGAGGTGCATCAGGGAACATCCTGGAACACCATTACAGCCTTCTATTGAAAACCCTTTGTGTACCTTTTCTTTAGGCAGCGAAGGTAAGAGAAGCCTCAGCCCTCCTATTGCTAAGCGGCAGTGTAAAACACCATATAACTGTACGTTTTTAAGCATTAACTACTTACAGTTAAGCACAAACAGTCCACTCACAAAGGGAAGTCACCACAGTTACCTTTGAGCGCTTGAAAGATTTCACTGCTCCATTCTGTACACACGGTGCGCTTTTCCCGATATACAAAGGGTTGTGAAACAGCAGGCGATCCCTGCTTGTAAACTGAAGAGACCAGTCCCAAACACAAGGAAATCTGAGGCCTTTCTCATCACCCAGCTGAATATTTTTGCTTATAGCGAATTCCTGCAAGAAGGAACATTCAGGCAAATCAAACACCTTTCACAAATCTGAGCCATAGCAGTGTGTAATAACCAGATAAGAAGAGCAGAGACATAACTTAGGAGGTGGCTGCAGATCAAAACAACATAGCAGGACAGCCTGCTGCTGGAGAAAACAGCTGTGCCCTGCTTTTCATTTGTGCAGAGATGCAGGACTAATGCTTATTTAGCAAAAAGCACTCTTCAATGGCATGAAATTGTTCACTTTTAAAACCCTTCAACTCTTATCCTGAGAACACACTAATGGTTTTTTCACGTTCTACTTCTTTGTAAGGTTGCTCCCTACAGCTTTAATGGGAAGCTGCCTAACAAAACTCACTCGTACTTAATTTGATCAACCATCAAAGATTTTCTACACAGAGTTCTCATAAAATCTAGTTTTCAAAATAAACTCAAGTGCTCAGTTCTCTAAATCTTGATATAAACATTCACTGTGCATTACTATTTGCACTCGCGCATTCTTTTCCAGCTTCTTCCATTACTTAAACAGTTATGTCAATGGACTTCAAAGTTTGCCCGGAATGTGAAATTCTATAATTGCCTGCGATTCTACAATTCCAGACACAAATACATTGTTTCTTACTGGAGTAGAAATAATAACGTACAATAAGAAAGCTTTGTAGAAAAGAGGAAATTCAATAGACTTTCTTCCAGAACACTCTTACTGTTTGCGCAAAGCTCACCTGAAAGGACACTATGATCATATTCACCTGGGGAGTATTTTGGACCAAACAAGAAGTGGGACATTTTGGAAAACACAAAGGAGTACCATTCGGTTTAGATGATGATATTTCCGGAACAACCAGCTGTACTTGAAAAGGGGGTGTAGCACTTCATACTCACAGTGCTTTCCTTTACTCGTTGATGCGGACAGTTGAAAAGGAAAGTGCCAAACAAAGAGATACGCGCACTGTCGTACAGTATCATCAAGTACACTTCAGAAAACTCAAAGGCTGCTGGGTACTGTTCTAGCAGCTGCCAAACACAGTCGAGAAACATCAAGAACAAAGGAGACTGGGAAGAGAAATGGAATTTAATTAGATCTGACACAGCAACTACGGATAAACAGCACTTTTCTGCCCTGACCAGCAACTCATTTTCTCTCATGTAAGCTTCAAGAAATTTCAAAGTATGGAAAACATTTTTACTCTGGCTTTTTTTTGTGAGTAAATGTTTAAGACAGTACTGCTATCAGATAAAGTCACTCTTACCTCTTTGTCAGATCTCTTTAAGTGGTTACACCTATCTAAAAACTGATATCCTGCCATGACCCATTCCTTCTGTATCAAGCTTTGAAATCCAACAATCGTTCGAAAATAGGGATCCAGCATGACTTGAACTAGAGAAGCAGCAAGACAGCTCAGGTCCCGTCCCTCTTCCTCTGTGAATCACACACAGAACGTATGAAATATAAAAGGTGCGTATAAACATACATACATATATACAAAATAATATCCCAAAGAGCACAAGGTGCTTAGAAAGCTAATAAACCAGTGTTGGGCAAGTGTGACACGAGCTGAACGTGTCTTGTAAAAATGACAGGAACTACAACATCTAGATCTAGACAGCAGAAAGTTTTTCGGAGTATTTTTTTTCTAGAATGTCTGTTTGCACTGACATTGGCTGCTCTTGTGTAATTGAAGTGCCAACAGCTGGTAAACGGGCCCTTTGAATCAAAGTGGTATCACTCATGCAAGGAATAATAGCCCAACTAACACAGTACGAAAGTCCACTCTGCAGTTCTGATTCTACCATATCATTATCAGAGAAAAAAACAAGAAGGCTCAAACTGAAATACTCCTTTGATGTTATGGACTATACTACAGTCCAGATACATAATAAAATTCTCTTCCATTCCAGTTCCTCAAATGCTTAAAATATTTAGAACTGATGTGTTTATCACTTATAAAGATTATAGTTTAAGAAATTGTTTGTGTACGTTGTGTCATTAATGCTAAGAATTATGGGCATGGTTGTATTACCTTGTAGAACTACAGAAACATGCTTACACTCCATCATATATACAAGCTCAGCAGAATGCTTAAGAAATGATCTAGACAGGGAAAGAAAGTGATATAACAATTAATATTATAGGTTCACACTCTAAAAAAAATATTAGTCCTATATTTACTTAATTTGTTAATTAAAATACCAAATCCTTCAACTTATTCATTGCTTACTTACACTGTGCAAGTTGTTTTTGTTTTTTTTGTTTTTGTTTTTTTTTAAAGCTCATGAACCATTCTTTTGTTAATGATACAAACCTGATATACTCTAACCAGCGAGTATTTTCCAGTGAGGACAGCCACTTCTCTTCTGTTTCTTCGAAGGGCTCTGCAACAAGGAAAGCAGTAACGCTGCAGAACAACTAATAACTACACCCGCCAGCCAGATCTATTAGAATCATTGTAGTTCAAGGAAATCACCACCACAAAAGGAGGACAGTTCAGCTTACCATTAACACACAGCTGCTTGAGTTTGATGTGCGCAGCCTGGATTTCCTGGATGTTGGGGAGACACTTGTCCAGATCAGATTTGTAAACGTCACTTCTCAGGGGATGGCTTCGAGTTATTGCATTACAAATCCTGATATATTAAAGTAAAAATAAAAAATCCATTGTATTACTGGAGAGAGGGAGAGAGTACTTACGAAACATGCCAAACTGCAAAACACTAGGACTGCGTAAAACATGCTTTGTTACAAAAGAAAGAACAAGTTCAAGTGTATCTTTTGCTCCTGCCACAAAGCTGCTGGCTCAAATATTTTTGATACCTGGTCTACAAAGCAAAGATGGAAAGATCAGACCTTTGAAACACTTTGGGTAAGTGAAAATCTGAGGCAGACTTGCAGGCTAAACAGCTCTACGCAATGTTTCATTTTCCACCATTTTTAGTAAGATTTGTCTGTGCCAAAGAAACAGAACGTGCATCAAGTATATAAAGCCAGGAGATCTGACAGGGTTTCAAATGGAACTCAGAGCTCCAGCATAACACACACAGTGCAACATCTAAAAGAAGTGTCTGTGTGTACTGTGGCAGTAAATCTATAAACCAGTAAATACCATAAACAATTCACTTTTACTGTCCTTTGAAGCAGGTAAGAAATTCTACATAAACTAAGTTTTACTGCAGTATTTGATCTAATCCTTCTAACAGTGAATTCTGTTGCCTGGAAGACTGGCAATTAAAAAATACACAGCCCTTAAAACTTGATCAATTATTCAGTCCTCCAGCTGAACTGGACCTTGAACAGAACATGTGCCTGAACTATACTCAGCGGACAGCTTCTCAAAAGCTTTTGCACTGTAACATTAAGAAAAAGTATGTTCTGCATTACAGAATGCTGCTCTACATTACACACCATTGCCACATGCTTTGTGCTGTATCTGCTTAAAGAATAATATCAACTAATTGTTCACCTTTGATCGATTCTTCTTTGTTGCAGCACATCCTTAATGTTGGCCATTCTTACAAGGGCACTCCCGTTGGGATGATTCCAGGACCATAACTAACATACGAATAACACAAAACAAGAAAAAAGCATATCTGTCTGATCCTGTGGATTTTTTTCTTAATGCTCTATATAAGACTATGTTAATTGGCATACACATCTTATATTCAATATTGTACAAATAAAGAACAAAGACTTTACTTACTGGCATTCGTCTCCCAATAAAAGAGTGGGAGTAGAGCTTAAGGTCTTGATCTGCTAAGGAAGAAGGGACCACAAAATATTCTGGAAGGCTTGGGAGACAAACACAATACAAAAAATTACTTTTCCCTAAGTATTTTATCAGCTTTTCTCTTGTTGCAATGTTGTCTTACCAGCTCCGTTTAACTCTAACGTGCCAAATGTTAGTATCACAGGGATAACTAGTTGTCATGTGCACCGCCTACATGTATGGTTCAGATGTTTTTGCTTACAAACATGCAGATTTCAGAGGGAAGTATAAGAGCATGAAAGAAATAGATGCCAGATCCATTACGTTCCGGAAATACAGCATTCCTACAAAGACAGCACCTGCAGGATGTTCCAGCTGAGGGCTCCCTCCAGTGAGCACACTGAAGAGTTAAATTAGAGTTAGGTGGAGTTACGAATTTGTTAGAGGAGAAAAGGCAGTGTAGTTGCCTTGCTTGCTTCTACGCTTACTTGCATTACAAGAAAAACTTACCAAGTAGATATCATATAACCTTCATTGACTGAACAAACTCTCCACTCCGATGCACCCGTCCTTTTGATTTCTCTATCCCAATCAGAGTAAGTTTCAAACAAAGGTGTCTGCTGACCACTGGTACTACTGATGCCGCCACTGCCTCCGCCTCCTGGGTCTACTCCATTCACCTTCTTTGCTAAGAAAAGAAAATTCATCAATGCACATTAAAAAAACCCAAAATATTTATCCTCCTAATTACAAGAGTAAGTCACTAATATCAGGACCAGCTTTACCTATTTTTGCCTGAACACAGATCTGTGGCTCAATGACAGCTAAGATGCAAATGCATTTTTTTCCTGCGATGTCAACAGAGAAGCAACATAAAGCTGGTGTGTTGTATAAAGCTGGTCTGTTGTGCTGCTTGCTAGAAAGCAGGACATGCTAATGGTCAAGAGCGGAGCTTATCTTCAGTGACAAGATTTCTCTCTTCAACATGCCAAAGTCACAGATGTTTTAGAAATATCTAACCTTTACACGCTACCCTTTAATTAACTGTCTTCTGCATGAAGTAAAATACTTGGTACATCATTTCAACAGCATTTCCTTATGAATTACCATCTGCATTAATCAAAAAGATAAATAAAGTGAAGGCTAGGCTAAAAACTGTTTGAAATTGTTTATTTTCTAAAATATCTGTTATATATGTACATACACATACATATATGCACATCTGGCCCATCACTTTGCGGGTAGGGACCAACGTGATATGCCCTGTTACTATTATAAGAAATCCTCTTTGCTGGTCATTCTTTAGGTGCCAAGGAGGCAGTCAACTGTGTCAAAAGAGACTGCATTCTGTTCCTCGGTACTTGGGAAAGTTATTAAACGAAGGTGAAAGAAGCTGAGACTTTTCCACCGGGAAAGCTCCTAGTAAGCACCGTAAAGATGGAAGGAATGATGTGAATTCTGCCCAAGCGAATCAGAAGTCACTCTACCGTGATTTCAGTGACTGTATTTTCTACCTTCTGTTATCTATCAACTTGAGCACTCAGACTACTGTTTCTTATTTCATTCTTTCAGAAGAAAATGCAGAACTCAGAATGAAGGAGTTGTCCAAACATAGTACACAGAAGAATGTTACAACTACTAGGTGGTTCACGTTAGACTGTTTAACAACAGTTAATTATCAAACACATTCTGGGATAAAATGATGCTCAGGTACACCAGAGCAATGCAGGCCTCTTTGTGTTCCCCTAGCAGCACAATGACAGTACTTCAAATCCCACTGTAGCAGGATTGTCGAGAGCGGACAGTTACGGAACACAGGGCTGGAATGGTAGGAGCAAAGCCAGAGATCCATGCCACAAACAAACCAGGGGTCACTTTACTACGTGGAGATCTTTCAGTTAAAAACAGTAATAACCACCACCAAGTATTTCAAGCTTTTTCCTCTAGCAACTACAACATAACAGAACAATCAGTTTCTGCCATTCTGACCTGCTGCTTCATATAGTAATGTATTCTACCCACCTCTTGTAATTGTTCCCCTATGTTTTTTCCCCATATAGCAAACTGTATTTTAAGAACAGAGTTAAGGCAACTTTGTGACAGATCAATATTTTGTTCATGCTCTGCTTTAACACTTCATTGTCCTCTTATCTGCAAAATGACTTCCTCCCTAGTACTTTATTACACTAACCCACACAGACCTTAATAACCACCCAAGATTTACCAGGTAAGAAAAATGAGTAATTACGCGTGCAATATAATCACATGCACATTCATTCCTGTGCATGCACACGGCGGTCATGTAGGCACCTGCATGGAAAATGTCCATTTTTGTACAAATTTGAATGTCTGAGCCTACAATTCCACGACATTCAAATTTTGTAACAGGCAGATCAGTGGTTTCTAATCTCAGCTGCTGAGTAAATATTTCAGTACCACAGAACTACGCTGGTGGTACTTCTGCTATTTGGAGGCTTGTAGTGCTAGAACTGATGGTTTTCAGCTGTGTATTGGCTGGGGAACACTAAGCAGTGACCGCACAGCATTACACTAGAAATCAAGTTCCAAAGGCATCTTTTTCAGGCTTACCTAACTGACAGGGTTCAGTTGGAGATTGGCCTTGAGCAGAGAGGGTGTGCTCCAACTCAGCACGGGTGGTGGAGGTTTTGAGTGGGAAGAACTGCCTAGTAAGCCTCTAGGAAAGAAGGTATGGAGTCCCAAGCTGCACAAATCCTCCTGCAATACCACCAGAAGAGAAACTTATTCCCAAAAGAAGGGCAGGTGAATGAGCCTGCCTGATGGGAGATTAGCTAGGCACCTAGAGTACCAGTAAAGACCAATACGCTGATAGGAGGATCAACGTGTGAATTGAGAAATATGGGTATTCATGCTGACATCGGTAGCTTGTTTCACACAAGAAAGATATTTCTTTTGATTTTGGTACTTAAAATCTATCACGATGACTGACTTGCATCTGATAGTAAGAGGTTGGCTGCAGGACAGGCTATTTTAATTACCCCTACAGGAAGCCTCAAATGTTTTTTGCTGTTGTTTCTGGATAAAAGTCTTACTAAACTTACACATTGTGGAATAATAAAAACATTTTCATACATACCTGGATTATGATATATTTCCCCAACATACTCGAATGCAAAGAGAAGCTGAAGATCCGTTGGCTGAGAATAATGAGCTATTGCAAGGCACACCTAGGATAGAAACAGTTATTACTAATACTTATCTACATAAAATGTGCTGCCCATGATTTTAGTAGTGTTAACTTTGCAGAGCAAAAGCTAAAAACCAGTCTTCAGGTGTTCTACTTCCATACTGATTTGAAGGGAAAACAAGAGGTTGCTTGTTGAAGACTTCAAGGACCTATGTCAATTTTACACTTTGCTGTGTTCCAAAATTGTGAAAAGTACTGATGAATGCAAGTAAAAAGCAAATTACTTGGTAATGAAGAACAGCTTTTTTCCCTATGCCACTTGCAAATGAATAGTTCACAGTGGGAGATGCTTTCCTGATGGCTGTAGTTTACCAGTTCAATGGGAGGTTGAAGTTCCTCCACCAATCTCCAAACTCAGTAAAAACAAAATGTTCGTGTTAGTCCTGTTTGTCAAGGGTGGGGGAACTGCAGTTCTTCCCACTCCTCAGCTGTGAGAACTGAAGCAGGAGCCAACTGAAACACAGCAACGTGTCAGCCTCGCTCAATCTGGCCCAGCCCATATAGCTTCAGACTCAGATGGCTTGTTTCCATTCACGAAAGAAACCTGCCCATCACTTCTAGATGCCTGAGGGCTTAGCAAGCACCAACACTGTCTCTGACAACCTGACGCAGCAATCAGGTTTGACCAGGTTGAGTCACAACCCCTGCCCTGGGAAGAGAAATTCAGCAGAGACTTCAAATCAGAGGTGCATCCTCAGAACAGCAGAGATCAACCTGAGGCACGAGGAGGAGACTCATCTAAGCTTTCATACTCTTCGTAATAGTCTCAGGACCAGCATATGAGCAATCCGACTTCTCTCCAAACACACACTGCTTTCTAGTAGAACTTGTCTTGTTAAAACTAAGTGTAACACACTGTTTAAGATTAGATATCGGGTCAGCAGTCAAATTTTGCTCTTTACAGGTGGAAAAATCACCAACAAATAAAAAGATTTGAAAAAAAAGCAATGCAAAAATTGAACTCAGGAAGAAAGAAACCTTTCAAGTACAGTTTTGTGGTGTTATTTTCTACATTTCAGGATTTGACTTCAAGTCTTTAGCTCCTTCCCTCTGGATTTGTTCATTCTATGAGAATGTACCTGCCTCACCTCTAGAGATAACAAAGAGAGGTTACAGAATACAAAACTCTACATGTTAAGATACAGAAACTCAATATGCTCCAATTTGTACTTAGGACAAAGATGTAGTGTAGTGTAAGTTCATATTACCACCTAAAAACCTTGTCTTCCCTTTTGCTTCCTTCAACTCTCTGTGACTTTTATACCTGGCACCATTTATTCACTGCTAAGCAGCCTCCAACATTATTTTTGAAAAAGATTCCGTGCCTCCAAGAAATTATGTTCTGATAGCAAAGAAAAGTTGTCTTAATGTGAAACATATAGAAGAAAGATGTTCATTACACCAACTGAATGAATACTACTACTGGCATCACTGTGCAACGGGAAACACATCAAGGTTCATTTGTGCTAAGTTCTGCATGGAGAATGCTACTAGTTTGCATGCAACGTGTAAGCAGCATTATGGAACCTTTGCATGTTTTTTTATTGACATTGGCTTTTGATGAGGACATTTCCTACAGCTTATAAGACCAGTAATGACTGCAGACTAACTAGAGCTGCATTTTTTTTCCACAGACTCGCCAACAAAAAAACTTCCTTTTGAGCTTTATAATAACAGTTGCTTTGCCTTTTCCCCCCACCATATTCAGTTTTATGACAGAGCTGCAATACAAAACAGAGGACAGGACACTCCTGAGAAAGGAACAGGGGAAGTGTTACAGGGAATTGGACTAGCATGACCATTTATTAGCTGATTTCCAGGATCTGGTAACCCCACCAATAACTTTCAAGAAGTAACTGGAAGCCTTGCAAGTTTTAGTACGCCTTGTAATTTAAAAAGCTGAAGAACTCTAATAAGGCAACAGCAATTCTGTAATACTCGGCATTTTCTAATGGACTGCTTTTGTACCTCAGTGACAATGAAGCAAAATGGAAATCCACGTACGTCTACATTCTTACTTCCATTTTTCTCATTAACTTTTCATTAGAGCAACTGCTGTTAGAGCCACTCAAAATCTTCATTTATGGGCAAGAAGGATGAAAGCCTTTTGCTACACTTATCAGGTTTCGAGGCTTGAGGATGAACTGAAAGGCATAAAAAGATTCCACTGTGCTGCCAAATAATACAATAGAAATACAGTAAAAACTATTTTTAAAAGCAGAATCTAAGAACTCTGTCTTTGAAAATGAAAGTGTGTGTGGCACATTAGGAGGGCTCAGCTGCTGAGGGGAGATGGTATGCACTGAGATCTGCTTCACAGCACTCACAAGACCATAGCTGTGCTCGAGCCCAGCTGCTAAAAAACATTTCTTAGGTGTCCAGACAGTGCTCGCCCAGCTACAGCGTGGGTGAAACAGTCCACCTGTGGATTACAGCTGAGCTTCAAAACCCCATTTCTGTTGTTTTAAATAAATAATATTACACAGCTCTTATTTTACATTTAAGAAAAAAATAAGTAATATACACTAAGCAACATTAAAGTCATACTCATTTTCTTTCCCCTCCTAAACTTGCATAGTAGTTTTATTGTCTGCGAGTTTCAAAGGACAAGTAAATTCCACAGATCTCAGCAGATTACTACCATAAGCAGAAAGCGCTTAAATGGGAAGACAAACATGTTTTACAGGAAATGTTCTCATATCAAACCAAAAAATGTTTGGTATTTTTGCCAATTTAAAATTGTGTAAAGCTGAAGATATTCAGGCTCAGTCAAACAACAAGAGAATAGGTTGCCTGCTGGAAAGTTCATTTATTAAGAACAGTAAACACAATGGGTTTAATTATTTCACTGCACAAAGGCCATTTCCCCATGTCAGCGCCCTCTGCACAACCCCTTGCTGCACAAAATGACTGATACTTGCAGGGCAAGGCTTTCCTTCCTCAACAGGAGTTGTACCAGCAAGAAGAGTTTCAATGCTCTTTGGAAAAAAATTGAGCACTCATATTTAAGATGTATTCTGTTAGCTGCATTTCACCTCCTTCCCTACAACAGACCGACTGATCAATCCACTGAAAGTATATTATTTTTCCTCATTACAGCAGTTCCCATTCCCAATAGACACCTGTAATGGAAACTCATGCAACCAGGACTAGATCAAGTCCCACGTACACTTTTTGATTGTCCCAGGCAGCAAGTCTTCTTAGAACAAGCAGCTTTCAGCTCAAAGACCCTTCAGCCCCAGCCATCACACATGTTCTCCTAGCTGCTGTTACCCACAACATAAACCCAAGCACTGAGAGCTTCTTTCTTCCTCTCCTGTAAGAGTTCCAATAGGAGCTGAACATAATGCTTAATTTGGTTTGTATACAAGTACTCTACATAAGAGGGAATAGCAAAACTTCAATAGCTGAAATAATACATATCAGAACCCTCATTTGCACAAGCACGTTTGAATTCTCAGCACAGGTTTTCAAAGCCTTCAGACAAATATTGAAATGCATCCAAAAGAATATAAAAGTTTTCTCATGTATTCCCAGTGTCAAGATACAATCTAGAAACAATACAATTAGAACAAGATAACAGAGAAGTGTGGGGGAGAAAAAGACATTAGGAAGCGTAAGAATGAAAACTCTCAGAGTTTCACATTATTCCTTGCAATCATTAGGAAAAAATGGTACCACTTCATTCCAAATGTTATGACGTGTGTGAAGGGCAGCTGCGATTGCACGGGAAACAGGACTTGAGATAGTTTGCATTCTGTTTTGATAAAGTGTGCATTTCTGAAACTGATCTGCACGTTTTGAAAAGTTTCCTGAAGGAAAAGAGTTGACGGAGCTCTAGAAGAGAAATGGACTCCAAAAATGGATATGTATTTAGGGAACAGGAGATTACAGGGTGTGTGCCATTCTGGTACACGGCCAAGACTCATCTGCGTGGTAAGGCAGCACACTTTCTGTCACAAAACAGACCTAAAGCTTCAACTTCTTCATTATTTTTATATCGTAGTCTACTGTCAGGTATTGCAGTGGCTGGAAATCAGCAGGACTTTTCAGTTTGATCTGCTGTGGCTTCTGAAATAAAATTATTCCTTTTCCTTTAAAGGTGAAATGCTGCTGCTTCCACATTGCCTAACTTCAGACTTCCCCAACTTGCTTCCCCATCCTCCGCTTCCTCCCACACCCAGCTGGCTTTCCTTCCTTTGGAGATCCTACAGTTATTTTAGAGACAAAATGGAAACCAACTGCAAAATGGTGAGGAATGCAGGGTTCCACCCCTCAATTATTTCTTAACTCCTATTTCCCAAACATCCATTGATAAAAATAAGAAAGGAAATATTTACTTGACTGGTTAAAGCTGAGCCAGTATTTCATTGCATGTGTTGGCTGCAGCTACCGTTGGAGGTGTGTTTTTTAAGGTATGTTGAAGGTATGATTTTTTGATACTCCTCCAAAATAGCTGGCACCTAAATAAGTTAATTCATCTAAATCTGATGTGCTTTTCCACTTTATTTCTGCTTCAAGGTGGAGAAAGAACTTGGAAAGACCTCCCAGCATTACACACATATTGTGTATATATTTATGTCATTACATAGATTGTCCATATCCGGTCTGATTGCTTTCAAATTTGGATCCATTTTTCCCCCATTTACTACCCAAATCAGAATACTCTTTGTTCCAGTAAGCAGCCTAATTAGCAGGGGTTATTCTCCCTTATGTCCTGTTCTGCAGAGCTAGCTACTTCCTTAGAAACAGATTACACTCTTTGTCAACACCGATTTATGTAACTGAATGCTGATGGGCATTTCCATTACATTCCAGAATCTCTGCTTGAAACAAATTACTTCACCATGAAAGCTACTGCCTGTTCTTCTTGCAACCATTCCACACATTTAAAGTTCATCTTTAAAGTAATAATTACTAAGTGTTTTATTTTCAAACTATTGCTGTACCCAATTAAGTTGAATGCACAAATTGCAGTAAGAAGGATTTCATTTTCAACTGTGCTTCATTTACACGATGATGCAGTCCTGTACTACTGGGATTTCATTTGGGTAGAGAAATCTCCCTGTCCTGATCTGTGTACCTGACAGCATTTCTGCAAAGTCTGTCAGAGGCAGCTATTTATGATTTATAAAGGACTGGCATGCAGGTCTCTTGCTTTACAGAACAGAGATCACAATACCAACTGTAACGTCATCTTCTCTTCTGCTTATTTTAAAGCTGTAAAATAGAAAAAATCTTAAAAAAAAAAAAAAAAGAACCTGTAAGTCAGAAATAGTTCTGATATGATTACAATTGAATTGCAGCCTCCACAACTCTGATTCTAACAGAAAAGCTGAGTTCTGCACCTTCTTAATATCAGACATCATAGGAAACATTCATATATCCCATATATGAAATTCTTGGTTGTTTGTGGGGTTTTTTGTTTGTTTTTTCACACTCAGGATGTTTTCATATCTAGTTCCAAAATGAGCATGATCACATTTCTGAGGAAGAACAGTCCAGCTCACAACTGACAGCAGAGGGGAGAGCAGCTATCCTGACCTAACGGTGACAGCCCCGTAGAGGAGGGGTTCCAGAAGCCCATTTACAATGATGCTACATTTTGGTCCTCCTTACAAAAATTAGGCACGTACCACTCCTTCCATGCACACAACTATCAGTATTTTCATGCACAAATAGCAGGATGTAAATATATATTAAAGAGGTACTTCAGTAACACAGGGAGGTCTGACCACCTTTCCTGATTGTTTTCCATCTTCAGGACAGCCTTGAAAATGTGTATTGTTTGAAAGGCAGGAACAGAAACCAGATAAAAATCTTTCAAGAATGTGGAGCTAGCATGCCATTTAAATGCCACAGAGAACAAAACAACTCCATCCCATATGCTACATAAGACCATTCTACTCAAGTTCACTGGAACATCGGAAGCAAAATTGATAGAGAAACCAGATCTAAGGACTGCTTGCCTTCAGGCAATTAAGTTTGAATGTAAACAGAGTAATATCATTATGCAGATGTTGATTACGTTAACAGAACTTTATCTCCCTTCACCTGAAAGTGTGTTTCTGTAATGCACCCAAACCCAAAAGCTGCAGTTACCTACTGAAGGAGTCACAGCTGCAGGAGCAGTCACACAACTGATAGTAACGTTTGTACACATTGTCTTCCACACTCCTTTGTGATCACAGCCTGATACTTGTAAACAGGAACTGCTATGTTTTTAGTGCTATTCTTATAGTCACACAGATTCAGATCCTTCTGGATCTCTAAAACTATTCTTCCTATCAATAATCACACTGGACTGTGCAATTATAAACGCGTAAAACAAATGTCTTTATAAGAAGGTTTTGTTTTTCGCTGTTGCATAAGGAAATGCAGCACAAGAAGTGTTAATGAGATGCTGAGTTCGTGCTCTTTTCCCCTCCTCCAGGCTAATTACTCCTCTTAGCTGTGACAACCAATCAGAAACAGCCGCTATAAAGATATTCCAGATAGACTGCTCCTGGGTGACTTCAGAGAAGCTGTAAAAGGGGAACTGGCTGCCGAAAGACTGCCAGATATGAAAGGTTACAAACAGCAGACAGGCAGGAATGGAGAACACTAACAAGGAAGAACAGCATGATTCATAACTACATTTCTGCTAATGGATCTCTGTAAAAGTAGAACATGAAGAAGTGATGAATTGGGCATCATTCCATTGATAAACGCAAACAGACTTATGTCTGGGCAGATGGTACTGAGGATTTACGGGGTTAAGCTCAAACTTTATCCCGCTGAGAAGAGGAACTCAACCTCTGAGCAATTGGGTTATTCATTACAAAAAGACCGGTATGCCATGCCTGGCCACAGTGCAGCGCCACAGAGGTGAGAAGAGCTGTAACTCCAACAGCTACCCCAGCATTCCACAGTGAGGAAGCTGGTGAGACAGCATTACACAGACTGCTCACTTGTGAGTAGGGGAGACTTATCTGAGCCTTACCAGGTTAAACAGTGTTGTAGGGTGTCACCGAGACTTATGACAAGTGTTAAAATTGGGGAAGAAATAAGAATTCCAGTAGTTTACAGAAAGGTAACTCCATGTCAAAAGGCACGCAGCTCTTACCTAGGACAGCACTAACAATGAACACATTTCTACATAGATTAGACAAACTGGTTGTTTCAAGAGCTCACAGAACTTGCTGTGTTAAACATACAAGACGTACATATAAGATAATTGCATGGGAACTGCTGAGTCCCAGCCTGACCCGCTGATTGAGCACCTGTGGAAAGGACCCGGTCAGCCCTGGGAGCACAGGTGAAGGCAATTCAGCTGTGTGACCAGAAGGGGTGGAGCCTGGCTGCACCTCTCTTAGACCTCACTGAAGGGCTGACTGCCACTGGGAAAGGATCTTTGGTTGGAGATCCCTCCCTCATGGAGTTTTCCCTGTGAGGTGAGATCTACAGACATGGGTGAGCACTTTTCTTTGTAACACCATTCCATCCTGCTAGCCCCTTTGTCATTACAGCTCCTGTATCACCACTCCACCGCAATGATCTTCCCGATTGCTACAATAGCACACTCCACACATGAGTAAACTGAAGTTTTTACTTTTGGAAAATGTGTCCAAGTATCAAACATTTCCCATGCTGAAATGTAAACATCTGTTGCACAGTTGCAACACAAAGGAAAGACTTGTTCCTTCACTTAGTAATTTTAAGTATGATATCAGACTAGAAATGCAGATTTATCTTATATGAAAAGAAACAGCAGATGTGTCATGTCACATTTCTTATCATTTTCACACTAAAATCCAGATACTCCCCTGCAACATAATAAGACTAATTTTCAAATTCTCCCTCTGTGCACTTCAATTAAAACCCAAACCAAAATGTTACACGTAACACAGGCATGCTAATTGCATCCACACGGCGAGGCTTCATAAAATGACATATTACCTTTTTTGCGCTTTCAGGACCTGCTTCATCAAAACGAAATCTGACAATACGGAAGTCTTTGCAATAAATGATTAATTCAGTTGGATTAAATTTAAGTTTCTGGTTGGGACCAAGGACTTTCTGTTTCCTCTTGGTATCATTCACTGTAAAGAAAAGACAAAGTTATTGCACTGTGTTTTTTAAGCACACAAGACAAGACAGCCTAAACTGTATATATCCTCTTGTTGAGGAATGTTCCATCAAATAAGTGGCCGAATTACTGTTTCCTTCACATCCGTATTATTTTTATACATCAACAACTTCACAAACATGGAATTAATATGCAGTACTTCAAAGAGAAATTTTTGCTCCCTGGCAGTTAATCACATATGCTGCAAGGACCTTCTGAAGTACACTAATTAGCAGAGATGCTTTTTCCCCCCTCCTTCCATTTGAATGTATAAAAAGAAGTGTCTGAGTTAAGACACAGATTAACTGCTTACTCCTGACATAAAACTAAATAATGTAAGTACAGTAATTTGGCAGGTTGTGTAGACATGCACAGACAGGTTGTCTTGAACTGTGCAACTCACCTTCAAATTGAGAAAATAAAGTTTCTTAAAATAAGCAGCACTAAAGCCAGAGAGATTTTATTTGTGTTAGCTGGGAAAACCACAACACAGCTGCTGAATGATTAATTGCCAGGCTGGCTGTTGCAGGTGTCTTCTGGATTAAGCTTGACTAATTCCAGAAAACAAAAAGCAGGATGGATATTAAAGATCTATGCATCACGCTCTTTATTGTCCTGGGAAACGTATGGGGAGTTCATGGCTACACAAGGAGCTAACAACTACTAATGCTAAACAGTGTTGTCAATAGCTTATTCTTCTTATACTGAAGTTACTTAGGGCATATCAGGTGGACTAGCAGCTCTTTTCAAAAAAGTCTCTAGCATCTCTCATGCTCTGCTTGTTTTCAGCTACATCTTGCACTTCCCAACCCCTAGGTGAAAATCTCAACCAGAAACTCAAAGGCCAAGAGATATAACTGAAAAGAACAACTCCTACCTGGTCACTGTATGTACGTGTATAAACACACACACATTTAGATATAAGTCAATCAAACCATACACCCTCAGCTATTCAAGTAACCTCTTCTGCAACTGCAGCGAAAGCTCTCTCAATTCTTGTTAATAAATGCTTATGCTTCACTAAATTTAGGGTAAATCTGCACAGTAGAACAACAAAGACTCATTCCTTTAAGCATGTGGCAAGAAATACTACTATCTCCCACTAAAGAACTTCAAATTTTCATGGAAAAGCCAAACAAAGGGGTACAAGACAATTTCTATCATTCTTCTAATGAAACTGCCAATGTTCAGGCTATTTGAAAGTTAACCCTGGGGAAACATGAAGAAAAGAGTAGTCTACAATCTGTCAGCCCTCAAGTTTCAAAATAAAAGCTCTCAGTATAGCTTTTCTCCTTCCATCTGGGAACAAAACATGCCATACAAGAGAGGACATAATTATTAGAACAATCATTCGAAGATGTATTTAACAGCCCTTGCTGTAACAATGATACAACAATTTATTACTTGTTAAATTCTTCAGTTAAATGATGAAAAATGTTCTTTTTAGCTTAGCCTATAGTAGCCACTAAATGAAAAACTGCTTCTTCAAAATGAGCATTAAGGTGACTATTACCATTTGTACATTTTGAGGACTGCTGGCTGCTAACCTGGCTAAAAGTTAGACAAGATTGAAAATTCAAACACTGACATTTTAGGATATCCCAGTTATGGGTAAATTGTGTTTGAGCTGCTTTTTGCAGTCCACTGTATTTACACAGAAGAAATTCAGATGCTTGCACACAAAAAAGTCACTATCAAAATCTGTAGTTCTGTAACACGTGTGTATCACAGAACAACTGCTGATTTGTTATTGTGCTAATGTTTAATACCAATGTCGGTGGGTCGTTGAGTATTTAAGTGACAACAATTGTGCATAACCTAACCAGCAGCTAGCAGCTATGAACTGCATAAGTACAATGACAAGCTTTAAATTTAACTATTTTTGACATACCTGTGACAATCTGCTCAATGCATGTCAGAGGAACATCATGTTCACCAAGAAGAAGGTTTTTGTAATGGAATTTCTGAAACACATGAACTCATAGTCATCAATTGCAGTTCTGCAGTTCTCAACCAGATACACAACTTTGAAGAAACAACAATAAAAAAAAATATCAGGCACACCTAGACTTTCCTCACATGTACCACCCTTGGCTATTCACAAGCAACTGGAAGTACTGAAATTAGCTTTCTTGTGTTGGTGAATGCACGCCAAACAGTTTGCAAGTGCCAGTGGAGTATGCATAAAGCCCCACGATTTGTATTTTTAACCTCAAAATTTGCTGGCAAAAATTCAATGTAATCTGAAGCATATGTGTGTATATATATATATATATATATACATACACATGCACACACATACATACACACACTTTATATTATTTATATATATTATCAATATAAATTATAAGTATATATATATATGTATATATAAAAATATGTATATGTTTTTATACACACGTGTGTATATATATTCATATATATATTAAAAATAAACAATAACTGTAGTTCACTATTACTATTAGCTCTATTATTGTAATCATAAGAATGAAAAAAAATATGAACTCAACTTTCATGAGGACAAACACAAAGCTTTATTTTCCTATTATCAAATAGAATTAAAAGAGTTTAAATACGAAGAGTTACTCCTCAATGCTAGCACAAATTCCCTGATACAGATGATTCTGAGTGTTCTGAATCCACCTTACTTACAGTACACTGCAGGTGGTCACTTACTCCTTTCACATAACACAAAAGCAGTAAGAATCTCAACTCTACTCTGAATAACCAGAGCAGGAAAATACAATTGAACAATAATAACCTTAAGTGCACTTACTTAACTTCACCATGCACTTAAAACAGTAGTCATTAAATTGACATATTGCTTTTAGCGGAACAAGTAACATCATCTACTTTTGCTCCTTAGAACAAAGGCACAATCAGTCAAATGCCAACAAGATTTGACAACTGCTTCATGACCAAAAAGTTTTTGTCATGAAGATTTGCCTTTTTGAAGTAGCTTTCGTCAAACACAGCGCTCCTGAAAGCATCTGTGTACTTTTGGAGCTTATACCTGCATAGTTAATGCAGTATTTCTTTGAAAACTGCAAAATGAATACAGGACAACTCCACTGAAAATAACACACAGCTCTGAATTTGGATTTCCAAACAGCACTGTATGCTGTGCTGCTCAAAGAAAACTGATTGAGATTCTGAATTTCACAATTCTGCTCTGACAGAGGCTTGGTTTCTTTCTTTTTGCTGTTGCCTCAGCTAAGACGAAAACTCATTTCACAGTTACTTTGTCCTCCCTTCAGTAACCCCAATAAAAGTCAAACACATTAAAGGTTTTGCTGATCTGACACTTGTGTAAAAAAAGGAACAATTTCAATTCTCCTCCCCAAAGAGGAACACATCTTTATATAATTCCTGCTTTACCTTTTATAAAACCACTTCCCCATGAACCCTGAATAAACAGAAGTAAATAGAGCAGGCTGTACTTCCACCCCAAACTTGCTCTGTTCTCATATTCTCGATTAAGAAACGCAATAGCAACGCATTTAGAACAGGACAGTTTAACCCCATTGTTCAGCTTGCTTTATGTTAGAAGGCATCATAACTATATCAGCTATGAGACAGTTGTTTTTTTATTCCCTAATAAAATCCATTTTATCTATTACATTCATGGTCATGATGTAGCAACATGAGCAGTAACAAACCTGTAGTGGCATTGGGTCATCCGTAATAAAGGAAATCTTGAAGTTAGTGCAAACCAGTTTGCCCCACAGGTCATACTGACTTGTATCTGTTGCGATGCATTTTCTCACAAAATTGACTTCATTTACCACAATTTCACCTAAAACAGAAAAAGGGGAGGGAAAAATGTAGCCTACATAAATCTTGAGTCTAAGTTTGTGCTATCAAGAAACCCCTCTTTACTCCATTTCAGGACATACAGCTGCTGGGGTGAGTTTAATTAATGCCATTCTTGGGAATGAAAACATACACATACAAAAAAAAAACAGACAAGAAACCTACCTTTCCAAACCAGGTAATGCTGCTGAGCAGTTAAAAGCAAAGAACAAGCCCTTCCTTCTATCCAGAAACCAAAACCTGCAATTCTCCATTATTAAAAGTCACTGTTTAAAGGACAGCATTGTTCAAATGAAAGGCCCACATTCACATACTTCAGCTAGTACTCCATTTAAAACCTGAAACTAGTTGGCTGCAGTTAAGTATGAGACTATTATGAGTTTTGTAAATTCAGAAAATTAGCCTATGTGTAGCTTTGCATTTATAAACACATGTTCAACTGCTTCCATAAAAGAACAACTGGGAAACAAAAACGTTAAGCACTCTTTGCCATTTCCAAGTTTCTACCGTGACCACCTAATGAAGGAGACCAACCACCTCATTTTGCAAAACAGAAGATACCAGCACCAACCAAAAAAACCTTCAACTTACCCACGACAACCTATGAAATAAAGGAGCCTACAGGCAAGCATGACTTTTTGTACTGAAAAAAGTAACTCCCTGCACATAGTGCTACTTTTTAGTTCTACACCAGAGGTTTCTGGAAGCTAAATGGTAATTTCATTCTTCAGGAAGAAAACTTGGTCATTTATTTCACTTCTATATAGGGCTATCACTTCTGTCATCAACCACTTCCTTCTGCTGCTGTCTACTGTAATGTAGTGTAGTAATGGAAACAAGTTCAAGAAAAGGGCATTTTACACTAGCTGTAGAGGTCTTTTTTGTTTGGTTATTTGTGTTAAATAAAGAGTAAGGACTAAAGATCACTGAAGACTAATGTGCTGCACATACCTAGACCCAGTTATCTAAGGTGCCATCTCAGAATGCCCTGTGCTTTGCAAGGAACAGCCAGTTCTTTGGACAGCTATACTGATGGCAGT
Source organism: Gallus gallus (assembly GCF_016699485.2). Lineage (NCBI taxonomy): Eukaryota > Metazoa > Chordata > Aves > Galliformes > Phasianidae > Gallus > Gallus gallus. Next base: position 5,765,603 of record NC_052541.1, on the reverse strand, counting down.
AAACAGTTACCTGCGTGCTCCATGAATACAGACACAGCTTTGAATAAATCTGCCATCCCTCTACTGATAGAGAAGGGGTTATGGCACCCAAGTAACCATAAATTCAAAGATCTCTCCTCAGCATTTCCAGCACATCGGCACCTGACTTTGGAAGTGCACCCTTCTCCAGTCTTGAATTCCAGCCTCTGTGTATGCTTCTCCTCCTAAGCCATTGTACAGTCAACAAACGTACAGTTGGAAAGAGTATCATAGAGAGATGGCAAAGGAACAAATAGAGAAGGAGTGCTCACCTGTATCTGAAGATTTAGGCTCGCAATGAAAAGCTCCACAAAGGAGGGATCTCCAGAAAGAGATCCTTCCCCAGTGTTTCTCAGCCCTTAAATGGGGTCTAGGAGAGTGAATTGCCTTCACCTGTGCTCCCATGGCTGACCCAGTCCTTGCCTCAGGTGATCAATCAGTGGTTCAGGCTGTGATTCAACAGTTCCCATACAGCCATTTAGCCACAGGGCCGTAACTCACTCTCTTGCCCCTAATATGATTAGGCATCAGCCTGAAGGTCACTGAGAGCAGCAGCAAATGGAGTCCCTCCTTTAGTTCAGTTGTCACACACAAGTTTCTTGCACTGACCGTGATCCTGAGCTGGCAGAATTACGATTCCCATTCTGAAGGGCTGTCACGTCCTTCCAGTCAGGAGACGTAAGGGGACAAGCCTCACAGACCTACAGTTACTATACAGGGGCACAGTCTCCTTTATGACAGAAGTAGGAAGGGTTGGGAAGATGCTCTAAGGACAGGCTGACATGCTGGACCTTCAAAATATTTTCTCAAATATGGTTAAATATGCCTCCAAATTTCAAGAAAGAGTCAATAGCAGTTGAAAACAATGCCTTAAAACAAGGTACGTAAAAATGAAGCAGCCTATTTCTAAGCACTGAAATTAAAATATTACCATACTTCTAGCAGAGTCTGGCCTGAAGCCTCCTAATATCCTGCATTTTTTCCTAACAAGCTATTTGCTTAAGTAACTGCAAAAGCACAAACTGTGTATTTAAGCAATTCCTTCTCACTGTTGGTGTTAACCTTCAACTACTCAGTGCTGACTTCTCTGCCTGCCAGGCTTCTTCCCTGCTCAAGTCAGTTCTTCCAAACCTAAATATTTACCCTTCTTCCCCCTCGCTCAATACACTGGTATACCATTGCATTTCTAATTAAAACATATGGAGAGCAAAAAAAAAAAAAAACAAAAAAAAAAACACCCCACACAAAAAGAGAATGTCCAAGATAGGTATTTTCCATGTAATGTTTTCCACTTGATAACAGATAGGAGTATTCTCTTACTAGCACATGCTCTTGCTCAAAGCACAAATTACTATTACCAAGCTATTTTAGTACTTCATGCCTTTGCAAATCTCTTCAATTTGGATCAATTACAGTTTAAAATATGCCTGATACATCATTTTCTTCAGCAAAGCTGGTTCTTCTCACTTCCTTCCTCTGTTCCTCATAATTGCGTAGCTACCCTACAATGTGGTAATATCAATCCTGTTTTAGTGCAGCTTCATTTATTCTCATTTCTTCCAACTCAAATACATTCTGGATTTTTTGGCCTCACTTGGATCTTCTGTTCTGCACTCAAGTTTAGGTGCCTAAAGCAGAACTACCCGTTTGGAACCGTGAGTATTACAAGAGACAGCGTATGCATACTGATTTCAACTGAAGGATTGAAACATTTACACTGAAGCACGAGAAAGTTTGCCACACAAACACAAAGTAGATGCAGTTTTCAGAAGCCTCAGCAAGACTTTTTCAATAGCAGGTTTGGAATTGTACGTTGACCCACCGCTCATCCCTCATTTGGATGTCTGCAATGAGCAATAAGACAAGGTGCAAGCCTTCCAAACACAACACAGATTTAAGAAAGTTGCTAAACATAAGTAGTAACGCGTAGGTCCTGCACAACGAAACCTTCTTGTGTCTGTAGTTCAGTAGGTGACTTTCATGTGCGTCAACAACAGAGCTATTCAGAGATATTACACTGCACATTTTTACAATGTAGCTGTTGCTTTTTTCCAGTAAACAGTCACAAGCTGTTCCAGACACGGAACAGCAGTCAATGCTCCATGTGACTCCAGCAGTCAAAGAATGATCTCGGGAGACAAGAGCAGTTTGTTTAAACTCTGACAGGAAACCAGAAGGAAAATTACAGGCTGCCACCCTTGAGTATAAAACCTAATAACGATTAATAAGGATATTTCTACACTGAATGCGTGAATCACAAAAATAACAGGAGAGACTGAAAGATTTATCCAACAAACACCTTTCCTGGAAAATACAGCTTCAGAAACTCATCGACTTCAGAAAAATTCTGCTAAGCTTCCCAGAAGCACACCTCATTTGACCTTTCCATATTTTAGATGTGAATTCACTGTATACATTGTACCTAATCAACCATAATACACAACCCATTACAACCCAACAAGAACTCAAGAACAAGCATGCGTGGGGATAGGAGACAGCAGAGGCAAGACTGACAGAGCTCACTGATCACCAGCACATCATGGCTGCAGGGCAACAGCACCCTTTGCTCACCCACCCCTGGGCCTAAGTTTGTTCTAGTAGTCCCTGGTCGATAACTGGTCGACAGCAATTACACCCAATTAAGGAAACATAAAAGCAGCTTGTGTGAAAGTTGAGTCTAAGATGATCACAATAGTAAAGAAGTTATTTCAAGCTGTCATTTACCAATTAAAGACAAGCATTAATAAGTTCACTTGTATTTACTAAGAGGCAAGTCTAAAATTGTTCCAAAATGACTGGCTAATAATTAACTTAAGTTTGAGTAAAAGTTCTCAAAAAGAACAGTTTCATTAATAAGCAACTGAAATCTGAAGCATTTTCCTGCATTCAGCCGCCTTCTTTCTTGTAGAATACAAACGGGATGGGTTTATTAGTATGCTCTCAGCATTTAGATGTAAATGTCCCTAATCCATTCCTACAAGGAATCGTCTGTTTGGTGTGCTCAACAACTTACAAACTTAAGAAAAAGTATTGGTAAGCTCATGAAATAATCATTTTTTCTCATTTTCCCAAGCTCTTACAGTGAATTTAGGGATGAAGGTACCGAGAAGACAAAAAAGCTTCACAACAGATATCAACCACTTTTTTCCTCTCTACTGTTTCCCAGTAAAACTGAACAAACAATCCAATCCAAAACAATCCAATTACTTAAACAATCTACATCACTTAAGTTTCTGCACACCTGCAGAATGCAAAGTAAAAACAGAAGTACAAGCACCATTCAAAAGGACAGCTCAGTACTGTGACCACTGGGGAGCAGAACATACCCAGATTGTTTTCTATCTGCATAAATTTCAAATAGGAGGACCTCACGTTTCTGTCAAAAAACTCACGCTCATAACTCACCGAAGAGTGGTGTTTTAAATGCACAGCACCAAAAGGAGCTTGCTTTGCCAATCTGATTTAGAAAAAGTGTTACTAAAATGTCATATATGAATACTATACAGTTTTTCTTGAGTGCTAACAAAAAGCAGGGCACAACAAACTTCTTTAAATTTCAGAAATAGCAAGGAAAAATGTAGCAAAACCAAAGATCGCTTGGTGAAAGTCTTCAAAAAAGAACTATTCCATCCCTGGAGCTGTTCAAGAAATGTCCCAGTGTAGTACTGAGGGACACGGTTTAGTGGGGAAACGTTGCTGGTAGGTGGACGGTTGGTCTGGATGGTCTTGGAGCTCTTTTCCAACCTTGGTGATTCCATGACTCTATTCTTCTACTGTTCCTAACTGCAGGAGTAAAAAGGGCATCTGCATAGCAGCAGCTGGTAGTTGTGAACCTTACAAAACAAACTGACTGTAAGAGGGATCTGTATGCACACCCCACTGGACAGGCAGTGCAGGACATGGGAACATAAGGCAGCCACCCAGCAGGAGTTCAAGTGATCAGAAGAGAATATCCATCCATCACAAGGAATGCTCCCATTAGTGATTAGACCCAGAGCAAACTATTGCAGCAGCTCAAAAATCCAATCACACTTACAGAATCGCTTTAATCCAGCAGAAACCTGTAATACAGTTCACATTCATTCCCAGCTCAAGCCTTGTGCTGGCACTGCCATTTGTGAAAGACTAGTTGGCTGCATCAGAGAACTGATCCAGCTGAAAATTCTAACTATGCATTTTTCTTCCTTTTTTTGTCAGTCCCCATTTCAACTGAAATAGCTCTGATCTGGTTTGTGCTACAGTAGCACTAACAAGTGTCAGTACGAAGCTGTTAATAGGAACACACCTGTGATTGTGCAAATTAAATAATAAACTGCTCTTCTTGGCATCATTATGGATTTTTAGGCTGAACTATAACAATCCTACCAACGGAAAAAATAGAAGGCTTAGCAGTGAGTTGGTCACAGTTCCATGACACAGTAGGGAAGCTGGCGAGGAAGGAAAGTGTTTTGTGTTTTGCATATTTTTAGTCTGGCTACAAAAACTGCAGATTCCCAAACCTTGACTCTGTTTACACATCCTATAATCCGTAACAATTTGAGATGATTGCAGTTCTCAGCCTGTTACTTTATCACAATGTCATCAATACAATAGGCTGTTCTGAACTTGTAAAATACCTATGGGATTATCATAAATTACTCAGGGTTGGCTTAAGAATAAGTAGCTCAATAGAGAAATGTACACTTCTTGGGAATTAGTCTCCTGCAAACTTCTTTTACTGGAAATATAACTGCTGCAAGCCCAATAAGCAGCCGTTTGGTCAGCTGATAACCCAAAACCGTCAGTAACGCTGTATTCCCTTTCTGGCCCTTATGACATGTGGCACTAACAGACTTCTCTGTAGAATGTGCAAGAAAGAACACTAAAATATTCTATTTTAAAGCACATCCGGACAGTTTCCTTATTGCACTACAGCTGTTGCAAATAAAAAATGATCTTTGTAAATATGTACCAACACTTAAAACATATTACTAGTCAGAAACCTTAATAAATACATGCTATGTATGCACAACAAAGAAAGCAGAACAAACTGATTCCACTCAGTAAAGTCCACTCCTAAGACAGTATTCGGAATGTAGATTCTACTTCCAGACTGCTTCGGTAGTACTTGTACGATGCCATGCCTTAAGAAATAAAATAAGCCTAAACAAAACCAAAACAGCAGTTAACTGAACCCAAAGCATGGGTTTACTGAGTCAAGCAGACAAACATAAGAACTATAACTGTAGAGTGCATTTAAAATACACTTACTGTAAGTGATACCTCAATCTAAATATAAGTAAAATGCTTGGTTTGTTTTTAAACTCGCCATGTGAAAGACAAGTTTTCTGAAAGCTGCTGGCTCTGTTTTCAAATCTAGAATTTAATTATTTAAATCATTTATTTAAATTAAAAACTCGCATCAAGAAAAAGCCCCCAACTCTGCAACGTCTTCATCAGCTGCACAAGCAAGAGAGCCTTGGCTAAAAAACCACAGTGCTGGAAATGAACATCAACAGTAGAGTATGCTTTGGAAATGATCAGCACTGGAGTTCATGCAAGTTCAATTAAGCTCTCAGCACCAACTGGCCTTCATTTTCACCATTCACAAATGAATAGATGTAATAGATCAAGCAATACGTGTCTGAACATCGACAATTTGTCCACAGAAATACATGGGAAAAGGCACTGACAGTAGCAGCAGTATCACTTGCACTAAGCAATGAAACTGCCAAGAAAGGCGCAGCAGCTCAGAGCTGTCAGGAGGGAATGGATATACCTGGTGTACTACATGCCATGGTGTCTCACCAGAAGGTACTTTCCCCTCCTATCACAAGATGTGTTGCAGTTGTTCTGGAACATGATTCAACATTCTAAGGATTTGCAAAGCAGAGAAAAAGCAGAAAAAGAGCTGGGAGCTAAATCAAAGGAAAATCACACACTTCTAAAAGATTAAAGCTTTCCACAATAGTCTTAAAAGATTCCACAATTAAACCTCTATGGTCAGCTGCCTATCAAAGGGCATACATATACAAAACCAATAAAAAGCAAACCAAAACAAAAAAGAAGGTGAACCCAATCAGACTGGTATTACTAAATAAAAAATAAATACATATTGGTGAAAATCTTGAGCACAACAAGCAATTACACCTCAAGCAGAACACAGCACAACAGGAAAACATTCAGAGGAAATCACGTGTGAGACAAGGAGGTGATCCAAGAGACCTAATAGACAAGCAGTTGGTTGGAAGGTCACAGCCAGAGGGCTGTGGTCAATGGATCTATGTCCAGGTGTCTTGAGACTGGTGCTCTTCAACATCTTTATCAATGACACAGACAGTGGGATCAAGTGTACCCTCAGAGAGTTTCCTGATGACACCATCAAAGAAAAAGGAAAATCCAGCCAGGAGAATTAAATACAAAAACACAGTCTCCACAACTCCTCACTTTGAGCTCCCCATCATGCTACTCTGAAATGAAATCACCATGCCACACACTGAAGTAAGCAGAGAAGGCAGAAGAAGCAGACTGACACTGACTTCTGCATCTAACCACGAAACATGGCACAAAGATACTGCTAACTGTTCTGCAACAGCAGTTCAACACCAGTAATACCTTAATGTGAGCAGGTCTTAATGATCAATTTGACATTCTAACTCAGTTCATTTCTGTAATGTTACCATATAAACTTTTAAAAACAATGACAACTATTTCTAGCTGGTTTGTAAAGCCTTACAGATAGCAAATATTACCTTAATCTCCTAACAGACTTGCACACAGAGCACTACTTTAAAATAATTACTACAAGTGGGTATTAAGATTCAGGAGGAACAATCCTTTTCTCATTCGTAATCGGATGTTCCAGAAGTTAGGTGATCTCCTGCAGAGCAGCTTGTGAGGACCTTTATGCCTGATCACATCCACAGCACAGGGCAGCACTGCTCACAGTACAGATACTGGACTGGTTATTCAGCCATCCATGTATTGCACTTCTCCATACAGTTTTTCATTAAAATCACAAAAATAAATACTACGATATATTCCAGCAAAGTTGCACAATTTTGTTTGAATGCTTTGGTTGATGTCTCAAAAATGCAAGACACTGATGTGGAAAGTACGCTACAATTTATTACCAGAACAAAACACACCCTCAAGCTTTAGTTTACTATCAGTAATGATGGCTGTATCACACTCTGAACTCTCCCCAGAGCACTCAAGTAATTACTTACTACCTAGGCAAGTCACTTTAATGAGCTTGTAGCAGGCTTGCCACTCCCCTATTTTCCCCCTTGGACAGCTAAGAAACCAAGCTATGCAAACAAAGCAGAAAAATAAGTGGAACTGTTGCACAGGCCAGCTCTTCACGTAAATCAAGCAAAAAAGCCTCGATCAGAGAACAAGACTAGAAGACTGGAATTACAGGAAGAAAAAAAGAATACATTCATTCAACTCCATCCTAAAATGTTATAATGTGTTCTGGAATGAAGTTATACCAAATTCTCTAAAATCACGTGCTTTTCACTACGGCTGTATTGGTGCTGCCACCAACTACCAATGTTTTTATTTGTTTAAAAAAAGTCATGTTGCTTTTTGTAAAGCCACACCTTTCTCAGGGCAGGCTGCTCTGGGAGAATATAGGCTTTTGTTCCAAAAGCTAAAGAAGTCTATCTATTCCACCATGTACCACAGGGAAATTTGAAAACACGTTATACAGGCTCAAAGTTGATGCCAATATAAATTCCAAAATTTATTTTTGTTATTGGTTTTCTTTTTAGAAATAAAAGCCTCTTCATTTTGTAACTTGACTCATATTATTTCCATGTCTGGAACTCCCTTTCCTAACCTCCACTGCATAAAAATACAAGTTAGACAGCGGGCTATTTAGTTTGCTACAGTTCTTCTTCTGAATTTTAGTAAACTACTACATCAACATCATTATATTTTAGGAATCTGATACTTAATGCAGCTACATGCAGTTTTTGAGGATTGCTACAGTGACTAATTAATGGCTTGCACTGATATTTACTTTCAGAGTAACTCCTTAAAAAGCCAAGCAATTAAAGGAGCATAACCAACATTCAGCCGCTCAGGTTTGACTGTTTCCAAGAGCAACAGCAATATCACACAACTGTTAAAGACAGGATGTTAGGAATCCCATACTCAAGTTGTATTTGCAGGGGAGTACGAGTCAGCTTTAATGTAATTAAATGCGTTGGAATTTGGCCAGAAACTTAAGACAAATCCAAAAGCCAGTCTACCCAACGCGTACTTGTTTATACACTTTTCTCCTGCACCATTTGACGACAACAACAAAAAAACGTACTCAGGCTTCTGCTTAACTTTAAACAGGAAGAGTTTCATTTAACTCATTTGAAATAAGTCACTTCAAAGCTTCACCACACCCTTTTACAGACTAACACTCACAAAAGGATTTAGTCAGAACTGTAGCTGTATGGAGCCGTGAATTTTATTATGGAATAATTGAAAATTGCATCTCAGCATGATATAGAGGTAGAAGTTTTAATTCCGTGGTCTGAGTCCCACTCTTCCAGTCACTTTCTCTACTACCAAAGGCAACTTACTACAGGTGTCCCAAAAGCAATCAAATGCTGATTTCACAGACAGCACAGACAAGGGAATGAGAAATGATTAAACGTGGGATAAATATAAGCCAGCTGAGAAAAAACAAACTTCCTCAGCATCAGCTGAAGTGTACTTTAGAGTTTCACAGGGGAAGAATTAACCACACAACAAAAAAGTTACTGCATGCGAGTTGTTTTCTATAGTTGCTCAGGCAAACGCCCACAGCAAAGGCAGGAGGTGTTACATTTTGAGCATTTTGAGAAAAGCAATTTCTTACTGCCTTGCATTCACTGTGTAACGTCCCAGAGAATAACACGCAGTCACTTCCTTGTGAGTCAAAGGCCTTGGATGAATAACAACTAACCAGTAACATGCCAAGCATTAAGCAGAAGTTTAGCAAGCATAGAAACGTAACTATGTCAAACACCGAGCAATCTTAGCAACACATCTTAGGGCACTTCTGTGCCCCAAGCAAAATCTATTATTTTTCTTCATTAAAGAGTTTCGGTGAGCTGATATTTACTCTTTCACCTGAGTGTCTTCTACCAGATTTTAGCCTCCTCAGGAGCCTCACCAGACTATACCACATAGCAATTAGTACAGCTTCATTAACAACAGTTCAAAACGAAGCAGTAAGGGAAATAATTGTCAAGAGCAACTTTTTTATTCTATTGACTATCTTGAAAGTTACCATGCTTTATCAGCACAGACAACTTGATCACAACAGCTTCCACATCAGTGTGTGTGTAAATTCACGTTTGGTAACATACACTCTAAACACTAAGAAAAAAAACCCAACACCTTATGCAGTTCTGTTTTGAACATTACACTTAGAAACAGCAAGATTTTGAGTTGGCCAAGTGTACTGCTGTGATTAAAGTAATCATGTGAACAGGTGACTGATCCTTTGGTATCAGGAAAAGGCTTTAGGAAATCCTCATCGATCAAAATGTCATTTACCAAACGTTATTTCTCATTTAAAATGTGGAAGAGCACACCCCTTAGATTTTTTTAACTATGAACAGTAATAAAAACATTGCTTTTCTGATTCACATATTAATTCATCAAATCCAAAATCACGTAACAGCTGTGTATTAAGAGTAAATGAATAAAGATGATATCAGAAGCCTTCTCCAAGTCAATCACATCTACTCAGAGGAAGTTGCATTTTCCTTTAAAACAAAGGAAGATCACAAAACATGCTACAGCAGGGGGTTCAGTGTGCCTGTGAAAGTCTGACTACCTGAAAAAAAAGTGATTACTGGAAGACTCTCCTGGAAAGAGCCACAAATGTTACAAAATTCACAATAGTTCCATATGTCATACTTGCAGTAAAACAAAGACATTATTCTACACCCAGGCAAAATTGCGTGTTTGTTTAGCACTTCAGCTTTAAGTAAACAGGTTAGACAGCTCCCTACAGACTACAATGACAGCAGATTTCCCTACTTAGAAGTTTTACTCCCTTGAGGCACATGGTACAATTAAAATACACTGAAAAATAGCGAAAACAATTCACACATTACCAATCCTATTAAAAGAAACAGAAGTCTTCAATATATTTCTGCTGAGATATCTGTCAAAATTCCTGGTTTATGCCTACCTGGCAAAAGTACTGGTTCCAGTTTTTTAATCCTGGGTTCTGAAGTTATATTGTCCTCAGCCTGGGGGAAGGAAAGAAAAAGGGAATTTACTTAAAAATAAAATAAAAAATCAGTTTTGGAACAAGATACAAGCTTATCTGGGCAAAGGAGAAAATTCTTCTTTTAACTCAGAGTTTATTCTTAAAAGAGAGGCTCTAATCGTAACAACAGCTTTCTGTAATGCTATCAACAGGCCGCAGACATTCAGCTCCATACTAGAAGGATGTTATAATGTTTTAAGTGCTAACTTTTAACTAACCACGTAACTCAGGACACAGTAAGTCAGAAGATGAATAAAAACCACAAAAGCTTCAGTCCTACAACAAGCTCCATGCAGACACAGGCATTCAGGTTTGCACAAAACTCTCAGCTGGCTTTTGACATGTGTGACTTTTTCCAGCTCACTAAGAATTACCTAAAACCAAGCAGGACATATCTACCTGCATTTTAATCCCAAACTTCAACAAGAAAAACCCTTCTGTAAGAAGATGGGAACCTTCAAGCACAATAACCTCCGTGGTCACTCACTTTTCCTATACTGAAAGCAGTACCAACACCTTACAGGACCAGCACTCCCAGAACTACACAACGCTGGTACTTCACTTTGACCAAGTTTTTCTGAAGAAGCAAAACCAAATCCACCTGCCAAACGAGCTGCTACAGCTGGGCTGCTGGGTGCTCCGCAGCTACAGATAAAGAAATGACTGTCAAGTGCAAAAGTACCCTCGTGGCTCACACAAGAAATCCTGTCAGTTTTACTGTGATTTTCTTATTCGTGCCACCAGCCAAACATGACAAGTGAAACGATGGCCACAGTGAAAGAAACCGCTCTCACTACGGGAGGGTTTCTGCGGGTGAGGCCGCTCCCACCCAGCACAAAGGCACGCCGCTCACCTAGGGAGGCAGCCGTCCCAGGCACCTCGAGCGCTGCTCTAAGCTCCCCAGGAGAACCTCGCACGGGTGGGTTTAGCCAACACAAGGCCGTGCTCCCGGCCACACTGGGACTCGTCTCCACACACCGCCATGCGCTTTTGTTCCTCCGCGCAGGGGACCCCCGGGGCCGCTCGGGGCCCGCAGGTGCCGCTCCCCACGGCCAGGCTCGGGGCGGGCAGCTCGGGGCAGCGCCTGCGGGCCGGGAGAGAGGCAGGCGGGCCGGGAGAGAGGGCAGCGCCGGCGGCGGCCCCGGGTCAGGGCAGGGCACAGCGGGAACGAGGATCAGAGGCTGTTACCTGAGGCAGCGGCAGAAGGTACGACTTGAAGGTGGGTTTGGAAGGCTTGAGAGAAAACATCGTCGCTGCCGCCGGGGATCCCAGAGGGCAGGCGGGGAGGGGCCGGCGGGTAGGGCCGCGCTGTGCCGAGGAGGCCCCGTCCCGCGGGGGCAGGGTGCCGACAGCCGCCGGCGGAGGCCCGGCACCCCGCAGCCACCCGGGGCGGCGCGTTCCGTCACGCGGCGGCGGCGGCCTCGGCGGGCGGCTGCGTAGGCGGCCCCCGCGCGCCCCCCTTCCCCAAGGGAGGAGTCAGCGGCCTGGGCAGGCCCGGCCTGGGGCTGCCCCCAGCCCTCATGGAGCCCACCACGGCTCCTCCGCCTCCCCGCGGCGCCACCTCCCCGCGCAGGGCCCGGCGGCTCTCTACGGCCGGCGGCGGGCGGGAGGCGGCGGCCCCGGCGGGCGGCGAGCTGAGGCGGGCTGTGCCGGGGCGGCCATCTTGGACAGAGGGGCGGGGAGCGGCCTTCCTACGGCGGCGCGCAGGGGCCAGGCGGCCCTGAGCGGGAGGGGCCGCTACCCCGCGGCAGGGCGGCCGGCGGGGTCGGGCCCTAAGGGGGGGCGGCACGCGGCCCGTCCCGAACCGTCCCATGGGGCTCGGCTCGCTGTGCGCTGACCGGGGCAGTCCCCCTGGTGGGAGCTGACGGCGGTTCTTAGAAAACTACTTTTTCAATCATCATAGAATGGCTTAGTTTGGAAGGAGACCTTAATGATGATCGAGTTATAGGTTACCATAAAGCGTGCCAACTCATTTTCTTTGTGGAATCACAATCGTCAGAAAATAATTGGCATCTTCTAAGCAGCAGAGCGTGCCAGCAGCATTCATGCTGTTATCTCAGAGGGCTGTACGGCCCTTCACTCATTAAACTATTAACATTCACGAACATCCTGCCTGCTCATGGTGCGAGGATTGCTCACTCGACCCATCGTGCCCCTCAGCACACTGCTGACACCCCAACCTGGGGAGCTCCCACATCCCTCCTGCACAGCCCGGAGCCCGGCATTGGCCTCCACAGGTTAGATCACCAGCTGGTTAAAAAAATTAAGAGGTAGATGGGGGTGCTCACCTGCGTGTTCCAGCTCTTGTAACAGGTAAAACAGCTGAAATAATTTCTGAACTGTTCCTCAGGGAGTAAATCAGGAATTTGGAGGCAAACAGGGACTATGATCTCTCGCAGCTTTCATGTTCTGGAACAGAAAGTTGTGCAAATTGCAGATGTCAGGAGCTGACTGCCATGGGCTAGAAAAGGGCCAACGTTTGCATTCAAGGTGAGGGCCCCATACACTACAACACAAAAGATATGATGCAGAAATAGCAGTGATACTGTTACCCACTTCCTGCAATAGAATGCTGCTATTTCTGAGCAGACAGAAAGTAGCTGTAGGTTACAAAATCCTCCCAATTTCCTCCCTCACCCACCAGCGTGTGCTTCCAGATGAGTGAAGGGGAATTAGCTTGTGAAGCCTCCCATGGGCACAGCCTGCCTTCTGGGCAAGCACTGAGAGTCTGCATCTGTCCCTGCCCGTCGTGAGAGGAAACAGCCACGAAAGGCAAGGTTTGGGGGCACAATATTAAAACATAGACCAAAGCAGAGGATTTCAATGCTTGGAGACTGTGAAACCTCTCTGCATGAGGCCTGCAAAGGGAGGTTTTTATTGTAACCCGGGGTTGTCCCAGAGAATTAGCTTTAAAATCTAACCCTAGCATGAATAAACTAGTGCTACCAAGTTCACCTTACTGCCACCTTCCACACAAAGTATCTTGGTGCTGCCCTGGGTTGCTGCCACAGGCACATTTGCTCATCACATTAAACATGCGAATAGCTGGAGAAAACAGGTGCAGATCCTCAACCATGGCATTCCCCTCAATTAGGTGCACCTGCTGGTGCTGCCCTGCAGCCAGTGAGCTGGAATGAAGGAGCTGGGGACCTGTGGGCTGGCTATGAGCTAGGCACAGGTTACAGCAAGACTCATGGGATAGGGGTGTGAGCAGGAGGCCAGGATGTGCCAAAATAATCATCAGTACAGTATGTGGGCACCATAGCCTCACTTTATTAAAAATGGTTTTGGCCATATACTGCCATTTTTCTCTTAACAGCCCACATTCAAGACATCAGTGAAGGCCTGCTACAGTATAATAATATTTTAACATCACCACAACATACAGACAGCAAAGAATTAGAAAACTCCAAAAGAATAGAGACAATTTTAGGCACAAAATGACACATGCAGCACGCAGCATCCACCACAAGATCAATGTCTTCCCTTGCTGCAATTAATGGGAAACACATGACACGGTGTTATGTGTTCAATGAAAGAACAGGCTTCAGGGCACCACCCAGACACCCTGACTAAAATGCAAGTCCTCACCAATGGGGGGGAGGTTTGCTTGAACAGTGAGAAGGGGAATGAACCACAGGCACCTGCCTGGGTTGCAGAAGGAAATGTGTGCATACATGTAAAGCTGTGCAGCAGCCCAGGGCAGAATACCATCAAGGACCTTCATAACCATATACTATGCTTGAATTTTCAGGCAGAGAAGATTAACACAAACCTAACCAATACTTTTTTAGAACAAGTGCAGCTCCTTGCCTAAGAGTCCCACCTATACAGTGTTAGTGGGCAATTCCCTTCATTTTATCCTCTACTTTTACATGTAAGGTTTTTATGCTGAAAAAATCATTGTCCAAGTGGCACTGTTCGATCTGTGTGGTATTGGACTCAGCTCTGTTCCATTTTAGACGCACAGTGCTTCAGAATCTGGTAGTCGTTCAATGATGTGTGCCTGACAGTGCTGTGAGTGCAAGCCACGGCTCCCCTCCTGCTGGTGACTGATCCCCTTTCACAAGCTAAATCCCTTGGATGTTTGATAAGTGAGAAATGCTGCGGGGACTTGCCCTCATCTTTATTCTTGCAAGTTTTTTGTTATTCAGAACACTGTTGAAAGAATTAAAATCAGAGAAGGGGTAGGAGAAAGCAAGGGGGAGAGGAGGGGAGAAACAGTCCAAATCAGCTAGGCTTAAAATTAGGTATATCAAATTTGACAGTGTGATTAAAACTGTCAATTATTATTATCAAACTAGAATTACAAGAGTGTTCCTGCATCTGCACAGAGCCTTCTGAGGAGTGGCTGTAAATGCAGCCTTACTCTTGATGGAATGAGCATTTCAAAGAAGGACTAGACTGACGTTCAAATGGCAGTGCTCTTCTGAAAATGCACAAACTCAGTAAAGCTCTCCATAAGCATAAGATCACAAGATTTGTGAGGGTTATTGTTGGAACTGGTCACAGGCTGTTGTCACCAGAAGAGTTTTATGCTAGTGGGAGGAGAACATTGATTTTACAGGAGTGAGTATTTTGGAGGAGCAAGTTAATTCTGTCTCAACTTGCAGTGGGATACAAGCAGACAGGGCAGTTAGGAGGAGGTAGGACAGGCAAAGCCAAGCACAGCAGGCGGGCAAGGCAAGTAGGGCAGGGCGGGTGGGGCAGGCAGGCAGGACAGACAGGGAAGTCCTCTGGGTCCCCTGACTACCACCTTTTGGCAATCTACTCAACAGTCTGCCCACCTCCAACCATTTTGTCTTGCCTCACTTGCTCACTTCTTTCAAACAGTTCTGCTAGACCCGGGGTTTCTGAAAATACTTTCATCTTATCAAAGCAGTCCTGAAAGAAAGGTGGGAAGCTATCTATGGAACAAAGCCAGAGGTTCTAAAAGGGATGCAACTGTCCATTTTTATTCTAACAGATAATGGCATTTTTGACTCCGTGCAGTTATTTTCATTGCTTAAACATTAAGTTAACTTCAGTGTGCTAGATTGACCAGGATCCTTACACTTTTCCACTGTCATGGCCACCCCAGACCAGTTTGGCCAGCTTTCCTGGTGGTATCAGACCCCACATGCTGAGTGGCAGTTTCCTGAAGCTTCATATACAGTACAAATTGCTTGTAAGAGTGAGATATCTAAGGTATTTATCTGCTTACCTATGGCTGTGGTGCATAACTTGCTGTATTAACTACACATCAGTTTAGGTATCTTCCTGAAAGTTCTGGTAAAACCTCACAAATGAGCTCTGCGGTTAGGAAGTACTTTGGCTTGTGCAATGCTGGAGGTCTAGGGTTAAATAAGAACAGACTTTCATAACGATCCTTTTTGATCTCAGCAGATTACAGAATGGCTTTCATTAGACATGTTCAAGAACAGGTTAGACCACCATGTGCCACTGATGCTATCGTGGTGGTGCTGAACTCACTTTAGTGTTGATGATCTGTCTCTTCCAGGCCTGTATTTCTGTGGCAACTTAGGGGTTTCACAGCATAATGAAGAATAGTTCAACTATTGATTTGAACTCCAGGACACAAAGATGTACACATTGTGTGATTTCATAGCTTAGCTATGTGGCCAGAGCTATAGTGAATATGTGGCAAGTCTGCAAAATCAGGGATTCATTGATGAAAGTTTACTGTATATTTCATTGAAAACATTACAGTTTATTACTTCACCTGGACATCTCCCTGCATGTTCACTCAATAGTCTGCACACTCAATTTGCCATAACTTGGAGTCAGAAATGTGGAACTTTTGCTGGAGACTTGTGAGGACAACAGCCCTACAGGTCTGTATTAACTCCTGTGGAAAATAACCATTATGTCTTAATTTAAATTTCTTAAGCAGTCTAAAAAATCTCTTTTCTGGGTGTCTTTGATGAAGATTCATCAGAAGAATTTATTAAATGTTATTTACACAAAGCAGCAGCTTTGATACTCTTGGCCAGGATATGCAAAATATATAAAAACTATTCAAAGGTTTTAGTTTCTTAAGTATCCCAGGAGGAAAAACAGAAACACACACACAAAAAAAATCCCACCTACTTTTCAAGGCATATCTGTAAAGTGGAGGTAGTATTTTCAAGTGTAGGGGTTTAATGATGTTGAACTTTGCTATATTGTATAAAGGTACTTTCATTGTTAATCACTATGTATGTGTTACTTGCCTGGAGTTATTTGGAGCTATTAATTGGTACAATGTTCCACCTTGGCTTGCACTATTTAACATAGGTAACGTGATAATGACTCTCAGATTAACCGTGTTTCTAAACTGGAGTCCAATTTTAATTCACAGTAATCTTTGAAGTCTGTCGGTCTGATGAGGTAATAGTTTGCTAAGCACAGCAATCCAGTTAGTGCAAAAAAAGAGAAATGCTGACATCTAGAATCATGGAGGATAAAGCACTGCAGTTTCATAGGGGTTTTAGTGCTGTAGAGACAAAGGAGCAGCAGGAAGATGGAATTATGCAATTCCTTTCTCTTTAACACCAAGCTCTTAACTGCTCTGACTGAACAAATGCAAACACTAATTTATTTAAAGCCTGTTATGAAGACTTATCTGATGTAAAGATGCAGGACATCAACCATAAAGTACCATTTTACGCTATCAAGTTTTGTCTCTGTAGATTAGGCTCAAAGTTGAAAGAAGTAAAATACTGCAATTTTAAGGGAATTATTCTAAAGTCTGCAGTTTGTCAGCATGGAATCCAAACTACTGTTTTTTGATTGCCCAACCTCTCTGGATCTGACACTGGATGAAATGAGCATCCCAGTCAAGCTGAGACTTACATCTGTTTGCCTTTCTGCTTGATACTGGATCTCATTGGGTTATTAAGATCAACAAATTGAAATACCAGCTCAGGTGACTACTGCATGCAGTAGAGCATTTATCTGCAATGGCTGTAGGGAGAGGAAAGCGCCTTCTGGTCTAAGGTAGCCTCACAGCCCAGTTATAGAGTATTGCCTCTGTCGGTAACAGGACACAGGCATTATGCTGACCTTGCAAGGCCTTAGGCTTGTCAGGATTGCTTTATCTGAACTTGTCTCAACCTGCCTGGAGCTGTGCCTTGGCTTGTTCATCTGTGAAAGCAATGTTTAGAATGAGTAGAAATTTCAGGCATAACATGGACTTACAGGCCAGTGAAGAAAACCCAAGCTGTTCAGTTTGTTAGCAAACATAAAAATGCTCCTAAGAAAGCAAGCAAGGAGTAAGGAAAAAGACACCATCAACATCACATGCACCCTAGTAAAGACAGGCAACCCAGGGAATGCTGACAGCTGGCAATATTTCCTCTCTACTCTCATTGCCAGTGACTCTTAGATCCAGAAGATCAGTGCAAGTGTGAGCAAAACATCTAAGAAAAAGGGGCAGATAGTAGGAAGCATGTGTATATGAATTTTACCTTATTGGTTTTTTTTTCCCCTGCAGTAGTGTAGTAGCATTCTTTTCTCTCCTTTCGTCTCTCCTTTATTCTTTCCTCCTTTTTCCTTTCCTCCCATAACAATTAGATCTAGACTAATAATAATTAATACATTAGACCATTAAAATTTCCATTACACTAACAACAATTTCATGATTTTGCATATAAGGTATGTCTCCTTTTTGCTTATCACGTGATTTGGAATATAACATGAATCCAATTAGAAGTGAGCAGCGTGCAGAAGTTATAAGCTGACAATGACATTACCCCAGCAATGTGTCCAAGTGCTGCTGTCACTGTTTGAAAACTCACCTCTGCCATCACAAATGCTCAGCAGCAATTTTGTAGATTAATTGTCCAGAGCGCCCATTACAGATCCTATGGATCTTGCACATATAATGAAACAATTCTGTTGACATCCTTACTGTCCTGTTGTCAGAGAAGGCCTCACAGATACTTGGATTCTTTTTTTTTTTTTTTTTTTAATAAAGACAGACATACATCTCACCAAGCCTAGAACACAAGAAAGGGTCCAAAGAAGCAATCTGGAGAGACCATGTCTGGGAGAATTGGGAGAATCCAATGGTTATTTGAATTCATTACTAAATGATATGGCAAATGGACTTTTTTGCTTCTCAGGTATCTAAATCCAGCATTTCAAATGGAAAAGGTGACTCTGCAATAGGACAGGGCTTGCGAAGGCCATCAAAATATTCACAGAGTGATGCAATATCAAATGAAATAATTAGAATCAGGTGGTATAGTTAATGTGTTTGAAATATTTGCTTTGAGGGAAGAAGGATACATCAGTATTGCAAGATACTGTACAGTGAATGCACTTACATTACCGTAGTGCAACATCTCTGCACAGACACAGAACGCACGCTCTTTAGGCTTGACCTGGTTCAGTACACGTCAAGTACATAATAATTATTAAAAAAAAATAGATAAGTGGAATTCACTATGATGCTGTGGAGTCATTTATCGTTAAGTGGGAGGGATGTGTCTTCTTAAAAGGCAGTGTTAAATGTGTCTCTTCAGAAATACAAATTCTGTGCTTGCAACCTGTCACGAAGTGTTTAAGAAAGCATGAAGGTGGGCAGGCAAAAGTATTAACCATTATTCTGTTCAGCGTGCTCCAAATCTAGCATCAGCCTTGTGTGCACATACAGAGCCATATTTAAATCTTAATATGGCTATTTGTCTAACATAACTCTGCCAACGTCAGTGTAGTCACTTCACATTTATTGGCAAGGGGGTTACCATATCAGTTCACGCAGTGCAAGAGCACAGGAAATATCCGAGCCTGTATAGAGAATATCATGGAAAATTACTGGCAAGTGGTAAAAAAGAAATTGGCTTAGAAAACGTTCAGCCTGTTTGCTGCATAAGAAGAAACAGTAAATGAAGAGTTTTTATATCCTTACAGTGGTCAGTTTGGTATACTGAATTCTCTTTCATATCTTCTTAATATGACTTCTTTATAAATGTTTTGCACAAGAGAAGAAAATAAATATAGTGGTAAAATGTTGTTTGAAAACTACATGCCACTTAGTAACTTCGTAATGCAAATGCTAAAAAATGTCTGGTCAAACAAAGCATGATTTAATGCAGATTTTATAAACACAATGTAACAAGAGGCATGCAACACACTGTATTGCGGTCCACAATGCATTCTGCTTATTTAGCAAAGTGCTGAATAGCTGCGTCCCTTTGTGTTTGTTGATGAATTAGTTGCTGGTGAGCGTGCAGGCAAACAATAAAAAGGCATTGACGAATTGGAGGATATATTAACCATGCATACAAAATAGCTGTAGTTGCATAGAAAGGTAACACAAAAGTAAACATGGAAGTGAAACAATTTCAAATGTGGTTCTGTTTAAATAAAATGTCACGTTCCCTAAACTTGAATAAAAAAAGAAGCCCTCATGAAAAACAAATGTCAACACTGTTCTGATAACAGTGAAACCAGTAAACATGCTCATAAGACCAAGCTGGCAAAAATGTATGGTAACCATGTCTGAACTTTCCGAAATGTCTCGGCAGTCACTGTGATCAAGCAGCATGATAGCAGTGCTTCAAAATGTAGTTATGGGTGGAGAATGAAAATATAATACAAGTAATGAAAGTCTGATGCCATCAACACATTTTAAAGTCTTATATCAATCTCTGTATTTCAGTATGCTGTAAGAAGCATTAGTACTGAAATGTACATAATGAGGAGCTGATGGGGGGGGAAAGAAATTTTGTCTTTTCAAAATAACGTATGAATGAGTACTGTTATTGAGTTAAGTGTTAACTTTTGACCGGTATTCTCTGGATTTCCCGTCTTAGTTGCTGAGTGATAGAAAATACTTGCTCTGTAGAGAGGGCTTTTTCATTGGAAATTTCTTTTCGAAATTGACTCAAGGAAATACATGGAATTCCTCTTCTCATCTGCAGAATTTATTTTTTGTTTAGACTGACTCACAGAAACTCTTGTTCCTTGTGCACTGTCATAACGAAATTGCAAAATTAAAGATCAGTTTGTCACAGCAGATTTACTTCAGATGCAGATTGGCTGTGTTCTGATCTCACCTGACCAGAATACCTTTCCTGTTTGTTTTTTTTTCTCTTGCAGGCAAAACAGTTTCCTTCTCTACATGGGATTCTGTTGTTACCCTGTTTATATAAAACACTAATGCAGATCTTGGATCCATATTATTAAAATCAACCTATACTTTAAATACTGAAAATCTCTCTAAACATTTTGAAACAATGATCACTGTTTTTCAACAGTTTAAGGCTGCCAGAATGCTTTGGGGCAGAGACAGATATGATCCTGAAAGCAGACTATGTCAACTAAGTTCAAGGACAGGCCAAGAATATGTGTATGCATAGCATTCCAGGCCAGGTTTTTCCAAACATAACTATTTTTCCACTCAGAAGTATTCTACTGGGTAGAAGCTGCTGTGTTCTGCCTTTCTGACAGTACTGCCCAAGAAGTATGCATGAAACAAGAAGTGAAATAGGACTACATAATTCTTCCACGCATTCAACAATTTTGTTTTGATCTGAAAACAAAATGGCCACAAAGAAACCAGCTGTGTGAGGATAAAAACAATGGCTGGTTAAAACTTAGTGCAGTTTAAGAAGTCTTCTGATTAAGAAAAAAAATATATTTTCTAAATTATTAAATTATTATAAAAGCTCTTGAAAAGACAATACAAAGACTGCATTAGTAAATGAGTTTACAAGGGGAGTGGAAATGGAACAAAGAAGGATCAATGCTGTCAGCATCTGCAGACTAGCCTGCTTTTATATCTGCCCCTGAGAGAGGATCCTCCTTTCACTTGACCCAGCAAGAATTTATTTAAGAGCAGAACATGTACCTAATATGTCTAAAATGAAGAGAAACTAATGTATGCAACATTATTATGTATAAACTCATTAAAAATTCCATCATTTTTTTCTATTAGCCATGTTACTTTTTTGACTGTCAATAAAACAGGGGTGTAAGCCATTTCAACACTCCGTTTCTGTGGATGCAATTTCTTGTCTAGCTTTTTGTTCTTCTGTTGCACTGCCAAATGCTACTACTAGGTTAGTCACACTAGTGGCATGTCCTGGTCTGTTTAATTTGTCCTTTATAGACTTGGCTTTCCGAGAATGGCTATGCAAACTCTTTGATCGTACTGATGGGAACCCAGAAGTCCTTTCTGGCTTTACTGATAACAAATTCTCTGTTTGAGTTTTGACAGTGGCAGGCATAGAGGCGTAAGAGGCACTAATACCTGCTTCACCAACATCACTGTCATCATCTGTGTCCATTTGTAACTGTTTCTGTTCTGCTTGCCTTTCTGCTTCAGAGATAATACCTGGGTATTCTGGAGGACGTTCTTGAGAAAGCTGTTGCTCAACTTCGTATTTCCACTCTGTGGCCCACTGCTCAATTGTAGAAGGGCACACCTGATCCATGATGGTACTATATTCTGTTGTCCAGTTGTTTACCCCTCCAACCAGCTTCCCACCCTGTGCAAATATAAAGCTCCTTGACTTCGTCATAGTAGTTTGACAAGCACTGAATGTTTCAGGAGGAAAATAGCGCATCGCTTTAGATTTGTCCAAGGGATAAGAGATGGTTGCCTCTAACTTGGTCCGTTCTACTTTCAGCTGAGTGTTCTGAAAATCTGGTCTTGGTACTGATTGTCTGTTCATAATAACATCCATCTGGTTTAAACTTTGAGGAGGCATTTCATCCTTCTTGAAAATCCCTTGGTTTTCATCCCCCAAACCACCTGAGCCAGAATGAGGACTGGAAACGTTCTGTGCAATGTCTAATGCAGATGTACTGTAATCTGCTGGGGTCACTGCATTAGCACTAGAGGTATAATGGAGACTGGTATGGTGCTCTGGAACCAGCATCCTTGGGTCTGCTCCATCTTCTTTTGTACCAACAGAATGGGCTTTTTTACGCGATCCTATGGCTGGTGACATTGGAGTGGTGCTGTCATCATATGCTAACTCATCGCCACCAACATGGTATCTATACATGCTGTAGCCATCCGAGCTGTTGACACTACTTTGCCTTAGGAGATATGCAGCATCACATTCAGATGAAGCCCGTGAACGTGTATAGGTTAGCTCAGATTTGTCAACACCTGCCAGCTTCTCAAGAGCATTCACCATCCGACCAGATAGTTCTTCTAACTGAGAGAGTCGAAGGTCAACTGTTTGAAGAGAAGCTTTCATAAAATGTTCTCTTTCATTCACTTCTTCTAGCCTCATTGACATATTTTCAACTCTGTTGGGTATAAAAGAGGAAGTGTAAAACACACAGTGGGATGGTGCAGTAACCCATTATAGGCACCACCTACTAATTTCTTCTTATGGGAGAAATTTGTGCTATGTATAACTCATTATTTGCTCCTGTTTGTAGCACAGTGCTTGTGCATTTTCTTTTTATCTGTGCTTTCCTCACACTATATTAGAGGGCTATTTGAACTTCGCTGTTATTTACATGCCAGGACAATACAAAAGTTGCAGTCCTCTGTTAGAGCCTACTATTAAATTCCTCTCTGAGTGTGCCACCCACTTCACATTCAGTTGTCTTCTTTCACTGTGAAGCACCAATTAATTATATGAAAAATACCTTCTAAAGGCACGTTCACAGGATGACTTAAAATAGCATCAAGGCATGTTGTAAAACAGGTTTTGTGGCTATATGAAGAGAACACATGCTACTGTTTACGGGATTACTTTGTTTCTTGAAATACCTTCCAATTAAGGATCAGAGCAAAGGGGAGCAGAATTTATTTTCTTTTCCTTTATTATTATTTTTTTTTATCATTTAGTTCATAAAGGAATTGATGGTACTAGAAGAATGCATATAAAAACCAGGCATTAGGATGTGACTTAGAGAACATACAGTACTAAATCAACTGTGGAAATTAAATTAACATTCTTTTGCTCTCACACACAAAAGATGATGAAGCATTTGGAGCAAGAAGCCATGAGAATTATGCAAATCTGGTTTGTGGCTACAGGACCATAGTGAATCAGTGAGGCTTACCAACCCTGCTTTATTCTCTGATACAATACCTAGGATTTTGACAAATTGCCATGGATAGTGTAATAGAAATGAGTTGATGACACGTAGCAGATTTCATTCGCTTCTCTGTTCTCAAACTTCACCTACAATTTTGCAAAATGTTTACTGCTTCCCTTCAACAGAATGATATTTATCTGTTAGGGAATTAAATGGCTTATGGAACAACCTCATTAGAAATGTTAAAAGGAAGTGAAATATATACATAGAGAGAGAGTGGTTCATAATCAAAGAAGAATACTGTGAGGAAGATTAAGGCAGAAGTGTTTAAACTATGTACCATTTCCATTACAAGGAGAATTATTCATCATTTGAAGGAGGTGGTAAGAGACCTTATCCCCTGAGTTACTTAGAGCTACTACCAGAATAGGCAGAGCCTTTAGGAACAATCCTGCCAAATGATATGACGCTAAAGTGCTGCTGCCATTGTAACTATTTGATTTCACATCAATATGCAAACATTACCTAGTCCTCAGAGTAGCTTTATTATTTGCACTCGACTATTCCCTGTCTTTTAGATGAGGAAGTTCATCGAGAAAAGCTCAATGCCTTGTTCAAAGCTTCTAAGAGACTATGTGGCAGAGGCTCAAATTTGGCTGTTCTGAGTGCTGGACTGTAGTCTGAATCATAGGTATAAGTGAAGAACTCCCAGTACTTTTGTCATTAAGCTCCACCATGTTTATTACGATTGAATGAGCTGCTGGAATCTCAACATGTACTATTTTGCTCAAGCAGATAAGCAGCATAAATGTGATCTTAGGTGGGCGAGAGGGAAAAAAATCACTCTGAACAAAAATGCTCTTACACTGAAGCTACCCAAACCAGCAGCTGTAGTGGTATGTCACAAGCAGCAACAAAAAGCTTGATTTTGTGAGGGATGCATCTGCACTGACATTTACCTTGGATCCAGATTCTGAAATAACGGTGGTTTTCTTAAAGGTCTGAAGCCATTTGTACTTTAGGTGAACTTTGGTTATAATGAGAGACAAAAAGGCAATATATTGTTCCAGACAAGGTGTGGGTTTTTTTGTTTTGTTTTGTTGTTGTTGTTTTATAGGTACCTTTCAGAGGTAACTCTGATGCGTTCATCATTAGATGATTGCTGCTCATCCTCTTTTTCCTGGAAGTATTCTTCTACACACTGCTCTTCAAACTCGTACAGCTTTTTTAGCTCTTCATCATTTAGAAATAACTCTGTGAAACAGAAGAAAATATGTGAATTTCCTTTTTCTGAAAATCTGTCAGTCAATTTAAATCCAATGTAGTGGGCTATTTCAGACAGATGGATACTGCAAATTCCACTCCTGCACTAAATGAACAGATGATTCTGTAGATAGGGAATCAGCACTTAGCCAAAATGGCCATGGCTCTGAAAGCAGTGTGATGCATTACGACTATAATCTTCTTCTATGACCATTCACAGTATGCTGTATTTTCTCACAGACCTTTGAACTTTTTAACAGTAGTGCTACATTTTGAACAAACTGAGCAGATTTTACAGGGTAAGACAATCTTTGCCAGCTTGATTGTTCCTTAATTCAAATATTGCTCATAAAGCATGCCAGTTATAGGCAATAGATAATCTGATATAACAGTTTCCCAGACATTCTTTGGATAAGACATGCAAAAACCTAAAATTGAGTAAAGAAAATCCAAGGGAAATATAAGCTCTTGGGAACATTTTATCCTGATTTAGATTTGTCTCTTTTTATTTGTAGGTACTGTTATATTTACATTTTTTTCCTCATTTTTTTTTCCCACTTTTTTAAAAGCAAAAGCTATTGTGCAAATATATAATTACTTACAAGATACATTTCCTGTGAAATGTAGAAATACAGGAGTAATTGTGAGCATCTGATTATCTCAATGAGGTACATCATGAAAATAATAATAATTGCTGAGAATGTTAGCAGTAGAATGCTCACATCCTCATAGTTCTCCTGTGAAATAACAAATAGGTCTATAACATGGAGAAATGAAAGTGGTCGTATATAGATTGCTCACAATCACAAGGTTGAATGTACAGATGACACTTGAAACTGTGGCCTCTTCTTTTCCAATTCATATTTGCCTCTTCCATTGTCTGAACTCTACAAGCACTTGTTGAAAATGGATTAAGTGGATACCATGTCATTATTTAAAAGAAAGTGTTCATTAGCAGCACAGCATCACGTATGCTTAAGGAAGAGATCAACAGCTGTTAACCTGATATAAAATTTGTCCCATGCTTCTTCTGCAAATACACTGAACCATAAACGTGAAGAAAATTAATACTTTGTCACTGGAAAAGCTAATCCTTTCTGCTACCATGTGCAAAAAGCTCTATTCAGAGAAGATTCACTGCATACTCAGCCCCCTGTCACGCTCATCCTGGTCTCCTTCACGCTTCTTGCAGCGACAGCAGACTCGCTTGATGATTATGTAGAGGTGGCTGAAGATAATCATTGGTGGTGGGAGGACAGGTCTGTCATGGAATGTCATGATCAGCTGGTACCGCTGGAACTTCCAGACTTGGTTGGATATTGATTTTACTTCAAAGAAGGTATTGCTGAAAGAGAATAGGTGTATTTTTCATTAGGCCTCTAAGTTTACTTAACATTTAACAAGAACTACATTGACAAAAAGAAGAAAGTAAATAACAACATGAGGCCATACAACTTGCTTTGTTCAGCTCTTTGTTGATGCAGCTGAACTGAATGAACCAATGATTAAGCTAAACTCATTATTTTACTACTCCTTTTGAAGGTAGCAAAGCAGGCGCTCTACATCCCCTATGTACCACGCAGAAGAGTCCTCTTCATTTGCTTCTACTATATAAAGCACTTTAGCTGTCTGTTACAATAAATTTGCACAATTTATGAATCAGATAACTAGTATTTTGGAGCTTGGTTATAAAGTATTTCTATTAATAAATACTCATATTTGATATTATACAAAGTATTAAATCCATGAAAGATATTTTGCATGCTAAACCCAGAAGAATCACATCTTTTTCTTCTAACATGCTAATCAGCTTGACCTATGTAGAACTCTTCTCATGTTTTTACAAAATGCCCTAAATTTAAACTTTGTTCATTCAGACTTCTAATTTGAAAATAGTGCACATTCTTTTAGAAGGAGTTGTTTGTGGGAGTTATAGCTTCATCATTTCTACATCAGAATGAGATGTATTTTATATTATAAGGACATTCTATTAGCAATTCAGCGAATATGAAGGAATAGAGAACTTTATTCAATCCATAGACAAAAATATTCAATGTTACAAAATGCAAAGGAAAATTTGGAAGTTTTGTGTCTTAGATGATGTTTTTCCACCTATTTTAAAATACACTAGGGCAGATCACTTCTATGATGATGATGATACTGACACTTCCTCTTTTTATCTTTTCTATTTCTTTTCTAACTTTCTATGCTTTAGAATATTCAGAAAACCAGACAATACACTTCTTCTTGAGTGCACAAAACACTCCATTTCTTTTGGCTAAGAATACGAGATTACTTACACTGATAAATGACAATCTGACTTCATTCTGTGTCTCCTGCACATCAAGAATTTCCCAGCTACAACTCACCCCCTTGCAACCATGCTAGGATAGCAGGAGTTAACAGTATGACCTACTTCTCAAACTGCTGATTCCTTGGTCTCTTCAGCCAATAATAGTTACCATTGTAAGATGCTTCCCCTTCCCCCTAGCAATGTGACTGGCATTTGGGTACTTTAAAATTCATGACCTTTTAAGCTAAATACATCAAATGAAAGACAGGCTTTGTGAGCTGTAGCTTTCTGGGCACAAAATGAACTATTTTTGTGGTTGTGATGCCCGTTACCTATGCCAGTAAGCCCTGCAACACTGCATATTTATGGGAATCAAAATGGAATTACCTGCTTTTCTTAATAGGTGTTTTGGGAAAATTTTACTAGCAGGAGATATATTAATTTTTCCTATTTTTATTTTCCAGTTCCTAGGTCATTACAGGAAATGCATGGATCATAACTGTTGTGTATAACTGTTGGCAGAAAGTACAAACAGTAGAAATGCATTTAGTTTTATTCCAGAGAAAAAATTCCAGAGCATGGATTTGTGGAATAACGTTATGAATTTGCACAGTTGCACGTTGGTTGCACTGGCCACAAATGCAGCCAGAGATTTTGGTAAAATGTACTCATCTTTTCTCTTGGTTCAAGGTAATATAAACTCCTTTCTTGGGAGATGATAAAGGAACTCTGCGAGGCTTTCATTTCTTTTTTTTCTAAATTAAAAGCTAAGTAAGAAGAAAAAAAAGGAAAAGAAGCCAGATAATGAATGGATGTAGTAGAAATGTCTCTTATTTTTGATGTTTAGATTTTCATTCTGCAGATCTATGGTAGAATCCTGTTTGCCAGTGGTTGCAAGAGTTCTATCACATGTAAATACTTAGTGGATTCAGTTTTCATCTTTACAGAACAATATTGAAGCCTGTCAGTATCCATTAGACCCTAATTGTAGACAGTGATTCTCTCGTATACATCACTGCAAATCTGTACCAAATTTTCTTCCACTCTTTCCCAGTGTATAAACCACTCCAAATATTTACTAGTCATGTTCATAGAGAAATTTTGAGTGTGAATGCAAACCCTTCCAAAATCAGTTGATGGACTCTCATCGAAACTTTATCTTGTCAATAAGAAATTAGTGCACGATCATTTACATACTTGAAGACTGCAATCAGCAGGTTTACCAGCAGAATATTTGCTACCAAGAGGTAACAAGCCATAATAGCAGGAGTGAGCCAGGCCCCTGGTATGCATGGAGGGAGACGTTTACCATCCTCATCGTAAAGATTGTCCCCACAAGGAGCTGAAGAAAAGACAGGAAAGGTATTTAAATTTCCTGACACTTGGGAACAGACTCACTTAATGATGACACGTGTAAAGTCCAGCAAACCAAATAAATTTTATCAGTTTATTTCCAGTGGCAAGTACGTATAATTTCTAGTTCAAATTCTGCTTCTAACTACACCATGCAAAAATAATTTCACATAATAGTGAATGGTTACACAGCTTGAGGTTTAATGCACAATGTAGCTTCCTCCTCAAATTCATATGGCTTTTTTTTTCACAGTAACAGTATAGGACAAGATCTTAATGTGCACATGTATATTTTCATAACAGCATTTTAAAAACATCTCTGACTAAACTTGTGTGCATATCTTTCCAAATACATAAATGGATTTATTTAGTGGTCCAAGATTGCTGAACATGTATCAGGCCTTCATCAGAGCTCTGAGTGTTTAAGTAGGCCCTAACTACCCTAAACAGCTTCTGCTGAGGTCTACACCTACAAGCCCTGCGCATATCTGTTCTTGCCCACGCTACATCAGGTGTGCAGGCATCAGATTTTTCTCATGGATGGACTTGGGACCTATACTTGTCTCCTGGATAAACCCTTCTTTTGTTTCAGCCTTGTCTTCTCTTGCTGAAACCTGAACTCCCTAGGTAGGCCCTGGATTGTTACTTGCCTTGTCTTGTTAGCAATTAGCAGCAGCCATCTCTGAGAGACCGGGTCACTCTGGGGAGGGCATTGCTCACCTTAGGTCCCTGCTCTCTCTTATTCTTAGGGCCAGCCCTGTTCTTGTTGCTTCCTGGCAGATCAGAGCTGCAAATCTGCCCCGAATACCAAGTACTGCTACACAGACAGAAATTGTTTATAATTAAAAAAAAAAAAGTCAGTAAACCTTTATTTTTTCCCCTTGAAAAAAGTCGTGAAGTTGTATGCAGTTACTAACTTGTTTTTGAGTAGAAAACCTCAGTTTCTGATCTTTTTATGTCAACTTTATTTGTCACAATCATAAGTTTATCTTCAGGTGAGTATAAGAGGGAAGTAAAATGAATCATAATATTACTCATGTGGACCAATGAAAATAATGCTAAAAAAAGCCACCAATACAATATCTAGATAATCAAAAGGAATTATTTATAACATGACAATCATGCACGATAATTTAAAAAAATGATTACCTTACTGGCAATCTACTAGAAACAAATCATAGCAATCACATAAGCTTGACTAAAACTTCTGATTTGCAACATATATTACAACAGTTTTCCCCTCCTTTTCAGATGAAACTATTTTGGTAGAAAAACAACTCACACGTGAATATCAGACGAACCCTATAATTAAAATGTCTAGTGAATATCTATCATCTAGCGAAGACAAAAGATTGATGAACATATTCAGCTAAATGAGATAATCAGCTCCGCAGATAGACTTACGATTGATTTCCATGGCATAGACTGAATTGCATTCCAGTGGAACAAAATGAAAAAGGAAGCAAGGAGAGAAAGAAAACAATAGAATAATATAGGGGGAAAAGAAACAACAAAAAGAAAACAACAAAGAAGATGATTGAAATTACAGTTTTGCTGCCAAGAAAGTATAAACAACTCAAATGTCAAAACAGTAGAGACATATAGTTAGAAAGAATGTCTTTGTTCAAACTGCATGGTATTCTGTAATTTCCTTTTCATTTTGTGTTCCCCAAATGTTACACATGGCAGCAAATTCATGACATTAAAATAAACCACAAAATGCTGATGGCAGATGATCGTTTAAATATACAAAATGTTTCAGGCAACTAAGCAAAATTGATAGTCACCACAAACACAAAACAACTCAAAGTTACCACATGAAATCATTGTTGCAGCTATTAAGGAAACATTTATCACTTTTTTAAAAAAATTATTATTTTAAGGACCATCTTAGCTTTGAGTCCACTAGCTGTTTCTATTGAATAGCTAAGTTTCCATTAACAGTCATGATACTGATGTCATTACAGTACAATATCATTAAAGCTCATTTCGATGGCAGTATAGATACTTGCTCCCCAGCCCCTAAATGGTGATTGTAAAAAGAATCACAGTATGGAAAGACACTCAGCTCAGCTTCTCTATTGTTTAAGAATATGTTGTTGTAGAATAACACTAACTTGTTGATCATGGACATCTTCTGAATTGAGTGAATCAGACTGAATGCAGCATTAGGAAAAGCGTTACCAGCAAGTGGAGAGAGGTAGTTATTCCCTTCCATTCTACCTTGGTGAAACCACATCTATACTAGTGTATCTAGCTCTGAGTACCCCAGTACAAATCAGATAAGAACATCCTGGAAAGTGTCCAGCAAAAGGCCACAAAGAACTTTAAGGTGATCAGAGGAACTGACAAATGAGGTGAGACTGGGAGCTCGGACAATTTAGCCTAGAGAAAAGAGGTGAGATCTTACCAGTGTGAGATTGCACCTGAGAAGAAGGAAAGAGCCAAATTCTTCTCACTGGTGTCCAGTAAAAGGACAAATGGTAATGAGCACAGATAGAAACAGAGGAAGTTCTATATAAACCAGGATGTACAGAGAGGCTGAGCAGTCTTCATCCTTCAAGACATGCAAAACCTCATCAGGTAGCTCCTGAGGAACTACAGTGTCCCCTGCTCTGAGCAAGGAAACTGGACAATCTTTGGACAATCTCCAAAGGTGCTTTCTAACCTCATGAATTCTGTGACCCTCATCTTTAGGTGACATCTTATCCTCTGAGAAATCACAATGACAAAAATCCAACTACTTTATTTCAGGTGGCAAATTTGAGGTTGCTATTGTGGTGTGCTTACAGAAAACCATGAACAACAACGAGAGAAGAAACATGGAGTGAAAATTTCTCACTGAAAACAAAAAGATCTTCAGAAGTCAGTGTATGGACTCCTAGACAGAAGAAAATTACAGTGTAACAGTAAAGCAGTCTAGTTATAACAAGTAGAACTCCTTGCACAGCCATACCTATCCAACAACATGCATTTCAAAATTAGCTTATGCTCCAATGACTAACATAGCAAAGCTTCTGACATGGGAAAAAGGTTAGAGGAACAAGTAGTTGAACTGGAGTGGTGTAACTGGAAACTCCCTAACTTCTTTTTTTACCTGAGATCTTTTACACTTCTAAAGAATAGTTTCTAATGGGAAAGGAGGATTGACTGAAAACTTGAGAGAATTTTGGGATACCTCATGCTAGAGACATCAGTGTTGTTGAAGTATGAATTTTGACTGATAAAGAAAACAAACTGTCTACACTGGCAAGTGTTTTTTGTTCAGTGTGAGGAGAGATCTGAATGCACATTACAAAGAACATAGAGAATATCCTGTCTACACTGTTCACAATATAAGCAGCTCGTTGAAATGGAATATATACAATGCTGGAATAGCAGCTTGTATTGTTTCAGATAAACTGCAAAGTGCATAATGCACACTAAAGAAGGCCAGCTGCATGTCTGACTGTACAAATTGCAATCAATAATACAAAACTACCAGTAACATGACACTGACAGTGTCCATCTTCTCAAAAACAGAACTTTTTTTTTAAACTGTGCAGCTTTTGTACGTAAAATGCTGTTTCTACAGTGAAAGCCAATCAAGCTGATTTTTTTTTTAATTATTTTTTTCTCCTGCACAGATGTAGAAAATAAGAAAATGTTTGATTTGTGAAATTGAAACATTTCTGGAAAAGTAGATACATATATCCATGCTAATATAAATGCAGACTCTCATTGCTTGTGCTACCAGCTGGAGATGAAAAGGCATGTTACCTATTTATCATATCTATTTTTAGCTCCTGTGCAAAGTATTTATTTTTTTCTTCTTCAGCTGGAAATGTTTCTTAGTAAAATATTAGTTCAAGAGAAAGTTTAAGAATGATCTCTGCTTATCTCTGCAAGTAAACAGAACATTTAATATTGTTACCCTCTCAGATAGGCAAATATTCCAGACTGTATCACACTCAGCATTAACTGAACTGGGATTTTTGGTTAGAGGCAGGACGTGCAGGTGAGGAACAAAAAATTCATTAGTCTCTGGAGTCTGTCACAAGAAAACCCTCAAATGGACAAATACATTCTAATTCCAAATTAAAAGCAAACATTAATTTGGATCTGATCATCTGCCTCATAAACAGGAAACAGAATCTTACTATGAATTCTACTCTTACGGTCTATCTGGTCTGCGAACACCTCTCCATAGATCATCCAGTAGGGCATATAGAAGATGTTGCGAGCTAGTCTCCAAGAAGGCTCCTCATCTGGGTGCAGGATTGCTTGGCGTGCTACTCCAAAACTCATCAGAACCACAAGCATGATGACCACAAAGTAAAGCATGTCAATCATCTGCACAAAGAGACCATACAAATGTTCTTATCATCACGAGTTAGTACAGTGACATCAACGTATCTGTTTGCCAAAGTGCAGTAAAGTGAACAAGAAAAGTATCACGCATTTTCCTGGATAATTTTCCTGATGTTGTTCTCCAAATTTAACTGCTGCCCATGAATTAAACATACATAAAAGGGCAGGAAGAAGTCATTTAAAGAAATAATGGATTTATATTTTTATATATATATATATTATATATATATATATTATATTTATCTCCAATTATATATATATTTTACATATATATATATATATATATAAAAGACTTAACACAGTAAAAAAAAAAAAAAATTGTTATCCCTATTCTCTTTTGTATCAAGTGCACTTAGCTCTGCTTTCAGCACAGAGTCTTTCTGTGGTGATAAGGAGATGGCAATCATTGCTGCATCATTTCCAGTCCACAACTGATGGTTCTATTGATGATCTTGGTCTATTGACAATATCTTACCACTATGACTATGAGAGGGAGAAGGCAGGCAAAGTGAAAAAGCTTACAAATTAGTTAAAAAATAAATTCAAGTAAGTATCTCCTTGAATATCTTCTTTGTATTTTGAAAGAGTATTTCATCTTGTGTGCACAAGACTCACATGCTAATTCTTTCATAGCCTTTACTCAGAGCCTTAGATGGATGGAAAAAACTCCTCTAAAACTATTATTTAAAACCATAATTGAATTTTGTTTCCCATGAAGTTCTGAAATACATGATTTACTAACCATCTTTCCAATCATCATGACGTAAGGTCCCAGATATTTGTTCACACCGAAGATATCTAGTACTCTAATGTACCAGAAAATTATATCTACACAGTAAATAACTCTTCCATAACCCATGTAAGGCTGATTCTGTAGGCGAAGAATTGCTCCTATCATAAATACTGAAATAGCCACCAGGTCAGTAATATTCCAGTATTCCTGGAGCCAAACTTTCACTTTTTGACTCAGCTTTCCAGGTTCTGACATGAGAATCTGAAATAAAAATTGACAAAGACATAATTAAGAAAAATGTGAAATTATATTTCTGAAGTCATGAAAAAAGATCAGTCCTGTCACATTCAGTAGGGACCACCCCTATTTGCGACAAAATTTGCCTTAAGCAGCAGAGGGTCTGAGCTTAAGCTGGAGAGAGTCCTGCAGAGAACTACAAAGATGACTAGAGGTCTGGAGAATCTCCCTTATGATGAAAAGCTGAGATATCTGGAACTGTTTATGCCAGAGAAGAGAAGACTGAGAGAGGATCTTATCAACACTTACAAATATCTAAAGGGCAGGAGACAAGTGCATTGGGCCAGGCTCTTTTTAGTAGTACCCAGAAAGAGAAGAAGAGGCAATGGGTACAAACTGGAGCACAAAAACTTCCATTTGAACATGAGAGAAAGTCTTTAATTTGAGGATTACAGAGCACTAGAACAAGCTTCTCAGAGAGGTTTTGAAGTCTCCTCTGGAGATATTCAAAACTCACCTGGACTATTTCCTGTGAAACCTACTGTAGGGATCCTGCTTTAGCAGGGGGCTTGGACTGGATAATCTGCAGAGGTCCCTTCCAATTGCTGCAATTCTATGATCTGTATTTTTAGTGACTAGTTGCAACATTTCCTTTCCATCTTTGTATCTATTTTGGCTAAATTATGCCTTTTTTGTTGTTGTCATAGGATTTAAGCAATAACATTTAAACAAGGATATCTAGCTTGATGATTTTGAATCCATATTTATCTCCAAATACGGTTAGTAAGTAATTCAGGAATTTTCAATCAGAGGATAGTCCAAGTGCAAACCACACTATAACATGTGAATACAGTGGAAGTTTTTATGCTGTCTCCCTCATATGAAAGTATCTACAGATCAGTCAGACCTATTGGCTGACTGCTGTTCTCTTCAAGTAAGTAAACAGCTAGCATCCACTGAGATTTATTTCACAAGTTGCTGCCATGCCTTTCCTGGATAGTGATTAGTGACCTCAGGGCATTTTTGCTTGACCTTTTCACCCAGTAAAAGAAGGTTTTAAGGTATGGGAATGGGTCACATAAATGAAAATCTCTGCAGTTTAAGACTCTGCATTTTAAGACTTTGTGGTTATGAGAATCATAGAATCATAGTATAGTTATCTTCTCTTATCTGTGGCTTTTTAACCCTCTGCATAAGTCCATGCTATTATTACCTCTAAGAAGGAACTTCTTTTTAAGGGCTATGTGATGTAAATATGAGCAGACTTTACCTCTCTTACTTTCTCTAAAGCCAATGTCACAATGTAAGAGATGACAATCCATTCCTGGACAGATGGCCACCGTTCCATCCGCACCAAGATGATATAGTTAAATAGCATCAAGTAACCCAGGTATGATATCTATAAAAAAGAAATCCTTTATAGACTTTTGTGACATTCATATGAACACATAGGCTATGTGTGACAGTTTCAGGTGAAGAAGACCTACTTGTGAAATGAAAAAGCTTTTCTTCTCTGAAGAAAGTGTGGTTACCGCAATGCTCTTGCTACTACAGCTGCCATGCAAACTGGTAGAGGCCATGGGCCTCCAGCAGCTTAGTATTATTCAGGCAGCTGCTGACTTGTTGAAATAAGCAGCACAATGCTAAAACTTTCTAAATCAGGCCCCTTTTTCCTGAGGCATTTTTAATATACTAAAATGTACTTTCTTTACTCCATTAAATAATATTTAATACTTCTATCTGAAATTCAGTAGGAATTGATATTTTGAATTATTGTCACTTCAGAAAGATAGATAATTATTCAGTGCACTGAAACAAACAAACAAAAAACCTACATAACATAATGACATACGAGATACCACAAGTTCTAACTTAGCCTAAAATGAAAACAGTGTCCTTCATGTAGGGCACATACAAAATTCAGCAATAGCAAGAATATTTATTTTTTATTAAAATAGAATTTCTTGATGTACTAAAAAGAAAACGAGATGATTGCAGTTCAGATTGATTTTAATTACTTAAATAGGAGAAAAGAATTTATTAAGCCTTAAATATCTGTGCTTCCATCAAGATTGCATTTGACAGAGTAAATGGGAAGCACTGATACTGCAGCATTGTTTATTGGGTCCTAAAGCATATTTAAAAGCAGAACAGGATCCAGAAGCCTTTAGAAAGCAAGAGGATCTAGACTAGCTTGTACTGAGTGACTGAACTTTGCAGCCTCCTTTAAAGTGTGTAAGAGCTTTAGGAGGTGACAGCATAAGCTACAGTTATTTGTTCTACTACACTCTGTATTTTTCTCTAAATAAAGAGAGTGCTTCACTCATCAGATTCCATGAAAATCACTGTTATTTATGTTTTATGTGGTTATTATTTTTACATTGCTAGTGATCTCTATCAGTTTAATCACCACAACTTACTGTGTAGAACCAAAATTTGACAATAGGAGCATTATAGAATTCATAGATCTTTGTTCCAATTGGAAGGCTGTTTTGTTTTTTATTTCCATTCTCTTCATCCCCCTTCCGGGAACCCGTATCCACGTTTGCATCCTAGAAGACCACAGTCGTCAGTTTACACCAATATATATAACATCAAAACCAGTCCCATTAACTACCAAGTGCTTCCTCTGAGCAACAGACCTCCTGTTGACTTTTTAAAAATACAAAAACTATTAACTATAGTAAATCTATGCAAATACACAGATAATTTGCATGGTCTGGGAATCCAACCTATATACTCTCCACAGAACCAGATGAGATTTTATCTAATGTCACCTACAGCACAGAAAAGTTAGAAAACTTAGCACTCTTGACCTGTTACAACTTCCTCATAAACTCCAGTACTGACCACATTTTCTTCCTCCTTTTCTTTGCCTTCTTCATTTTCTCGTGATGTCTGGTAAGAATAATCATCGTAACTGCGAAACTCTAGGAAAAGGATGGTCGGAGGGAAAAGAATTCCCATTATAACCTGTACAACGAGAAAGAATTCAACTCAGACTGCAATATTTATTTAAACTAATAGATTTCATAAAAAAGCAAATCTGATAATCCATTTTTTCTTTTGCATAGCATTCAAGATACTCTGTTATCTCCAAACCTACAAGAATAATGAATGGGTAGTAGTTAAGAAGCATAATCAATAATCTGTCAATTGAAAGATTTTCCATTTTCATGAATACACTGCATGTAAGAAATTGTGCTCCAGAATCAGAGTTGGCCAGAGAAATTCCATGGAATGATATAGTAGCAGTTGACAAAGCGTTTCAGGTTTTTTACTGGACTTACAGTTACTTTAGTCAACTGCTGTAATTAGTTTTTATAGTTAAGAATCTTGTGGAAGTATAAGGAGCTGTGCAGACAGCACCCAGAGAGTTCTACTATATGAGAATGCAGAGATAAAAAGATAGGCTAAGTACAGAAAAAGAGTTAAAGAAGAGAGGAGTGCCTCTCTCTCAAAACCAGAACATTAGCAGATGACAGCACCATCATGACAGACCTTTACAAGGATGACAGCAGCTACATTATGTAACAAAGAAGAGTATATTCACCTACAAACTCTCACGCACAAACAAACACTCCTGTTTCCGTAACAACGGATCACTCATATTTGTATGTTGTGACAGCCTTCTCATATTACGCTTTTCTACATTTTTTTCTGCAGATCCACTGATCAGGAAATATAAAAATCAGTACTAGGTACAAAATAATTGAATCACAGAAGATAAGAATAAAAATCACATGATTTCACACATTTCATTCTTATCAAAACTGAATCTTAATTCTGTGTCTTCTGGAACAATACTAAGCAACACTAAGAAGAATCTGTCCGAGTATAGATTCTTTTCTCTTTAACCCCACTGTGTGTATCCATAGAGAAGATATTTTTGCTTCTACTCAACTAATTTTTAATCTGAGTTTCATGTTTTTAATTAACAGATTTCATCATTCATTGAAAGCTACAACTTTGCTTTCAGATTCCAAACATATTAAGCCTTTCATAGGTCTTTGACAAGTCATTTTCCTTTGTCCTGGTGTGATGTTCCTTAGATTTCCTGAGTTTGGGGAAAAAAAAAAAAAAGAGAGAGATTCAAAACAGATACATTCTTAAACCATCTTTAATTAATAAGCCATTTTTTCTTATGCATACACTATATATAACATAGTGTTACGTGCAACAAAGTATATCTTTGAAAGCAAATGCAGAACAGAAATACCTTCAGGCCTGGGTTTTTTCGCATACGTAGTCGCCCCATCCACATATCTGTTAAGAGCATCTGACTGCACGTGTGAGCAATGAAGTCCCTGTGTTTAGCTGCCACAGCCAGCTTCAGGCAGGTAGAATTACTCCAGTTTTTCAGTTCATAGGTCAGTAGTTTCATGGCAATCTGCTCATCGTGTTTGTAGGACTGATCCAAGAGTTCAACAGCCAGCTGGCCAAAATCTCTGTAACATGCAAGATAAGTCTAGTGAAGTTGGATTTAGAAATCTGTGTTTGCTTACAGTTGGGATTTTCATTCTGTTCATATGGGGTTATGTTTTTCTATACACAAGGACAAGAGCAATAGAATCTCAGGCTTGATTTGGGATAGTTTACAAAAGTTCCAAACAAATTTTCAGTGACTAGAGAGAATTAGCTTAGACCAAATGACATCTCAAGACCAGCTTAACTAGATCATCAGATGGCCCCTAATTCATATGAGCACACACTCAAAATAACATTGTGAAGTAAAACTAGCTAGTTTTATAGAGAGAAAAGGTGAAGAAAGAATATGTACTTCCAGAAAAAAAAAAAGAACAAAAAAAACGCAAGTTTTGCTAGCATTACCTTTAGAATCTGAAACAAAAGTTTGGTTTGTTTACTGTTGATAAACAGGCTCCAGACTGCATTCT
The DNA here is from genome assembly GCF_016699485.2 of Gallus gallus. NCBI lineage: Eukaryota > Metazoa > Chordata > Aves > Galliformes > Phasianidae > Gallus > Gallus gallus. Next base: position 5,727,222 of record NC_052541.1, on the reverse strand, counting down.
TTGAACCTACAGTCTGGGAATTAACTGCACTCTAGTAAATATCAAGGTTCTCATCAGGTCAGACAATTTCCTGTATCAGGTAGACATGTACTATGCTCTACAACTACTAACTTTGAGTTGTTGTCCAGATCCTGAGAGATGTCATCCACCAGTTCACTTTCAGAAGATTCATGTGCCATAGATTTGTACAGCTTACAAGCAACAAGTGCTTTGGCCATAGTTTCCTCCCCTCGTTGCCAAAGGAAGAGTGCCATCTTTTGCCTTTTCATCAGCACAGCCCATAACATCAGTTCATGAAATGGATACTGAAAGCGGCTCACTTCTGGGTCATCCACATCAATATCAATCTCTTCCTCCTTTTTCTTCTTCTTCTTCTTTCCTTTTGTTGGAGGCTCATCATCCTGGGAAGAAAACAAGAATTCTTCATACCAATCTTTATCATCTAATTTGATGACACCATGAACTAAATGCATATCAAGAGGTTATGATATTAATAGTTACACTTTTTTTGTTGCTGGCTATAATGAATGCCAATAGTAATAAAAATGTGACAAATGTGACAAAGCATGCATTGGGCTATCACACTTAACACAGGTTAATGTTTTATTCAGAGAACCACTTTTTACACACTTAATTAGAGGTCACTTATCCTGGATACTTACAGTATAGCCCTACTGTTCTGAAGCCATCACTTCACACTGCATTGGAAGTGGATCTCTACTGCATATGTAATTGCATTAGTCGAGTGATAAGGAATTAGTACTTAATGAATTCTTCTGCAGTGTAAATGGAGCTTTACCAAGCCTGAATTCACTATAAAGGTTCTACTCTAAGTTTTTATTTTATATATCTGTATCCATTCTTGAAGAACAGTGCTGCATATCTTACAGGTATCAAAGCAGTATTCGGACTGACATGCAGGTAGAGAGAGTGGTTAACATGCAAAGGGGAAAAGGCAGGCAGATAGCATTCTTAAGAACAAGATACTTAAGTGAGTGTTCACCTTTGAATAAGTAATCTCCTCTTTATGTATGCTGTGCAAACAGAAGGTAAAGTATCCTGTTTCTTAAAGGGATAGAGAGGATAGGCCATTACTACAGGAACCAACATGGGAGTAACTGAAGGGAAGTACTGACAATGAAGCAGGATCCTGAAGGGAGAAAAACCATGATTGGGTAAATTAGGGTTTAAATAATATAGGGAGAACATTGCATATATAGGTGTAGAGAGAGAGCTTATCACCACTGTATGCCTTGATTCCAATCTCAGGATTGCAACTAAATCCCATCCTACAGAACTAGATGATCTTAAAGATCCCTTCCAACTCAAACCATTCTACAATTCTACATTTTTATGAATCAGTTTTTGTTCATATAAGTAATCTCAGCACTATTTTATTACAGTAAATGAACTTAAACCCAAATTCAGGCTTCAGCCTTACTCCTCAGGTTTCCAAAGAAAACTCTTCAGCTCAACACTTAAGTAAGCGCTGCTCTTTTAGCAGTTCTAAGAACTGCAAGCGTTGACCTTGATTTCTTACAAAAAATTTAGGGGGTCCTAAACTGAATGCAAGTGAATAAAGTGTAAAGCATCTTTGAAGAACAGAACATAAAATCTCAAATGAAGGGCCAAAAATCGGGTCTTCCCCACACTAGGAAAATCAAGTCAAAATAAAACCCTTGGTGGGGAGGACAAAGTACTAATGAGTCTAAACTTCCTGTTTTAAAACTTTTAACTCCGGAAATGAAAGACAAAAAATTGGTGATGCATTAAATTACTGACCTCTTCAACAACAGAAAAATTAATTTTTCATTTCAACTTTTCTTTCTCTTGGAAGAAGGGAGTGAGCTACACCCACTATTAAATAGAGAGAACACTTAAATTTGTGCCATGTACAATATTTCACATTGGAAGAAATAGGAAAAATCAAAATGTGCTTTTAGGGAAGCACTAAGTAACCTACGTGTGATCAACACTGATCAAACAGGGCTGCACTTCTGAGGTGCTGAGCTTTTGGCTTTCATCCATCAGAAAATAGGAAGTTGATCACAGAGATTAAGTACAGCTTGGACTTTGTAGAGAAGAAAGCTGCTTATCTGCTTGGGGAAATAGAGGCTTTTGTATGCAGGTAGAGTATATATCAAAGGTAACACAGGCAGTATGTACATATATTGTGTTCAAATGCTATGAAAGCATTAATAAAAGTATACTCCATAGAGAAAAGTCCCTGGGCTCTTTACATAAATACCCTTCCACTGTATATTAATACATGTTTCAGGGGAAAAACAAAAACAAAAAACCATCTGCCTCCATGAGTGAGCTTTGAGGCATCGTCTCAGACTTGATCCTGATCAGTTCAAAATTTCTGCAGGCACACGGGTAATTGAGGCAGGGTTTTGGTTCAGTTCCATCTCATATTTCCAAAGCACAGTGCCATCAGTGTTAACAAATACCCTTTTTAAGTGGAAAACAGCCTTTAACATGCCACAACACAACACACAACATTTTTTTTCACTCCACTTAAATGTTGTCTCAATGATGAAACCTCATTTGTGTATTAATTATTACTTCATGGTTAAAGGGGATTAGCCCACATGTAGTACTGCTGGGCTTTCTTCAATATTAACAATGTTCACATCTGAATTATTTAGTCTACCGTACATTCCAGCAAATAATGCATTATTACATAATAGTGCTGAAAACTGCCTACAGATTACTAAGCAAAGCTCTAAGCAGCTCTCAGGACGATACCAATAAAAAAAAAAAGTCAGAAACACTTCATAGGCTGCTTGCAAAACAGATCCGCTCTAGCTGCAATTTACTTTAAGCCACAGCAACAGTGAAGAAGCTAAGAGCAAGAGCAGAACTGTACCAAGAAATGCACTGATAAAGCCAGTATTTTACAATAAATCCAACTTACCTCCATCCCCAGTAGTTTAAGAGCTTTTGGCTAAATATTAAAATAGAAAGAAAATTAGTTAGATGGGAGGCAAAATTCAAAGACTAAAAAATGCAAAGGAAACAACAGATCAAATATTTTCCATAAAAATATATAATATAAAAATAGTTCTCTGTTCTCTTATGGAATCTCTGATTTACATTTTCTGTAAAAGGCTTAACTGTATGTTCAATTACGTAGCATGCTCTCTCTCTGTATACATACATACACACAATATCTTGGCTACATAATAGATTAGTTTGGGGGTTTGAGTGGCCTTCTGATCATCTGAAGCAGTTGCTTTTTGTAAGCAAGCTTCACTTGATCTTCAAAAACCCAAAATTCGAACAAAAAAATAAGTTAATGAAGAGAATTGTTCTAATTGCATAGAATAAAATGTTTAACAAGGGTCCATGCTTTATATTCACATAATTGGTCCGCGGCTCTGAAATGAGATTGCAGTGGTTTCTGTAAAATGAAGTTTATGTTCAGAGCAGTTCCTTACAAGGAACTTATTTAATAATTTGGAAAACAGACCTGATGTGACCAGTACAGTTTACAGTTCAAGTTACAATGTCAAGCTACAGCTTAAAGAAGGAAGAAGTAAATATGCAGACAAGGCAGTTAGAAATACTTGGATAGTAAACTACTTAAATAGGAGGCAGTTCACCTCCAGATCACAGTATTTACCATCTGCTGGCTTCTTCTATTAACTAAAGTGTTTTATGGGATCCTTACATAACTTTACTACTACTACTAGAGGTTCAACATCGGTCTTACAGTATTTCTTTAGCATTGGACAGGTAGCGTTTCACAATGATAAAGGAACAGAGTACTAGCTATTTTTACCATCACCATGATGGCCACATCCAGAATTAACTCATTCTTACCCTCTTTGGTCCAAACAAATTATTATAAAGAGTCCGAAAACTTTTTCTAGTATAGTTGCAGCGATAAGCTCCACCCATGAGATATTCAAGTACAAGACCAATATCTATTAGGCTGATATGATAATCTGGTGGAAGATTTCCCTACCAAAAGCAAGCAAACAAAAGAACAAAATAAGAACTTAGAAAAAGAAAACATAACAAACATGAAATTTATATTGGTGCAGCATTAATATGTATGCACTTGTCTCAGTCTCTGAATATTTATACAAAATTAATAAGAACGAATTTACATGATAAATATTTGGAGGACAGATTGAATTTTGGAAGTATTTATAATTGAGGACAATTTTATAATATATTATATAAATTATATATATAAATTATATATATACATTATATAATATATTATATAAATATAATTGAGAACTTATACTTTATGTCAGTGTCCATACAAGCCCAAGTTGTTTGCAAGAGCTATATTGGTGAATTCAAACTTTATATTCATCATTATTAATCCAATATAAAAGTATGATTTGCTTAATTTCATGGTGAAGATCAGACACATTCTACATTTTATAAAAAAATGTATTTTGTCACAATATTATCTATAGAGTTAAAAATGTAATTTAGATAATGATTTAGATATATATATGTAGCCCAGAATTAAAGAAAAAAGCCTATAATTTCCATGATCACGTGTAAGAGCTAGACAGTTGCATTAACTCTTCTAGAAAAATGAGCTGAAAACTGCTTTGTTGTTTGAGCTATATCCTATGACAGTAACTCATTCTACAACACTACTGAGCAGTTGCTACGAAGAAAGAACTCTATCCTAAGCAAACACATCACCTCCATGTTAACCCAACTGAATCCCCGAGACTGCCGCTGAATGAGTGAGCCATGAAAATGCAATGAAGAGACAGACAGAAAGCAGAATGTAGAAAAGCATTAGTGACAAGCAAAAAGACAAACACCGAATGAGGTAAGTTTAACTGTATAGTATATCAATATGAATTATACATTAACTCAGTACTGCGTGATTCCCACAGTTAAATCTCCATGGATAAATGGGAGTTTCCTTTCAAAGAAAGGAAGACTATTCCTTGTAGTTAAATTTTATGAAATAAAAGCTCCAAAACCTCAGAATAAATATATAACCCTGTCAATAGATAATGAATGAATGAGCATGTAGTGGAAACCAACAACATATTTAGGATTTGTAGCACTGAGACCAGACGGTTTTTCCCAAGTAAAAGTAGGATTGCTTAGGAGCAAACTAAAAAACATACAATACAACAAGCAAAAGGGAAGAAATTCTCTGCTGGGGAGCACAGCTTCCACTAAACCTAGCAGGTCTTTCCTTTCAATCCTCTTTTGTAGTACTTCATTTGGAGTCTATTGTGAAGAAACAATATCTACATCTTAAATAATACAACGCACTACTAGGAGCTTTTGAACTACCAGCAGTGCAATACCATCATCTCCAAATTAGACTGTTATCATTATTTACCTCATTTGAAAAGTCATTTGACTTTCCTGTTCTTAACAGCTATCATCTAATTTCACTCATGCTATGCTTGCTTTTACTGTTGGCTCATATCATTAATGTAATTATGCAAATGTAATGCAGCTTTTAAGCTTACCTTTTTCACATCTCTAACTAGCAAATGCAGTGTATTTGGAGGACCCAATCTCTGAAACAAAAATTATTTACTGTCCATTAGAGCCTCAATAATTCATATTTTACACAAACAAAAGTGACACTGTAGGAACTTAAGGCAACTATGTGCTATTACATTCTAGGAACTAGGAACAAGGAACTAGGCTACAGTGACATGCACAGTATTAATCAAGAGTTGCATAGTCCTTTGCTTATAGCCCTTTATGTGGTAGTTTAGGTACCTTGATTCAAGTCACAGCTACTGCAAGCTTAGTCATTAAGAATGTCTATATGTAGAGAAACATCAGGACACTACGTATAACAGCAGTGACTCCCTCTAATGCTATTCACCTTCTATGTACCTTTAAGGCTCAAAGCTTTTTAGAAACCAAATCATTTCATAAGCATATATCAGAAAGAAGAGAAGAAAAAGGTAATTCCACACAGTAGAAAAGATATCACAGGACATTTTTTACTTCTACTCACTCACAGTATTATAAAGTTCTTCCAGTCGAGGAATAGTGAGGAAATGTTGCATGTTAACTCCATTCTCAATGAGTAGCTTCACAAAGTCCACTCGATCCAGAACCAGTGCATCCAGCATAGCCTGCTCCAGAGAATTCACCTGAATCACAGAACAGGGAACATGAGATTACACAAGTACAGAAGATGTGTCTGACCAGCAACCATAAGTATTTTCAGTACTGTAGAGATTCCCAGGTTTCCAAATATGCTGATGATGACTAATCATTCAGGAAGGATCACTTCTACCCTCCTTCACCAACTCACCCATTGGCTTTCAAAAATGTTGGCCAGAAAGTCTAATGGATCATCTCTTAATATTGTCTAAAGAGTCAGAATGCAGTGGGAGAGGTGGAAAGGCCTTATGCAGCAGCCCCCTTGAGACATGATCCTGAATTCAGACAACAAAACACTCTAACCTACAGCAAATGGAAGGTGAAGCACTTAGAAAAGGTGAAATTTAAATTGCCTTCACTTGATTACTATTTTTATCAAGGGAGGACGAAGATGTTCACTAGTGTCCTCATTTCATTCTGATAAACACAGGCAAAAAGAGGCAGCAGGTAGGCACTGACTTTTACTCTTGTGATACAGCTGCATGTAGAGCACATAGGATGAGAAACATTCCTGGCTCAAAGACTGAACAGCAGCATCCCTGCAGAATTCTATTGTCAATCTTCTGGAAATGTGCAAATGAGCATTCTGTAGAGTGAAAATGCATGTTTCCCTCCCTCTTTGTTTTCAAGAATGGCTTAATCACTTTGGCTGAGAGATCTGAAAAGTTAACTCCTGCACAAAAAATGGATTTGTCAAATGGAATTAAGGGTGAGACCGGAAACTACTAAAACCCTATGAGGAATTAAAAGTGATCATTTAAAATGAAATTTTTAAACTCCAGACATTCTTTTCATATCCCTATCACAATGCTTTTAAAATACACATGAAGTCTCTATGAAACATGCTCTAAGTATCTAGAAATAATACATCTTAGAACAAGTTATCTCCTTTCATTCGGATACAGATACCTATATCTTTCATACAGATGATAGAATGCCACTTGCACCATTTTGTAAGACACTTAAAAACTAGTACTGTCTGGATAATTCAGTCTCCCATACAATTTCACAGAAGGGTAAATTCCACCTTTGCAAACTAATAGATAGGCATACAGAAAGGGGGGATAAAAAAAGGCAAACAAACAACTTTTCAACACTTTTAATACAAGTACTTTCTCCTCACCCAGTTCAGGAGTTCAAGCTTCCTTGGGTCTGTTTCTTCTTCTGGCTCTTCTTTTACTTTTCCTCCCTTTTTCTTCCCTTTTCCTTTCCCTCTGGCTGCTTTAGTCTGAACTGCTGGAGATTTCTTTTCCTTCTCAGGGGCTGTACCATCACCAGCTGTAAGGCTTCCTAAAGGCTTAAATTAATAATGTACAAGTATTAGAAATCTACTTAATTGTACCATTACTATTTCATGAATACACTGCTACTGAACTTGCTTGTGAGCCACCACTTCTCACATGCAATCTACTTAAAATTACCATTTCCTTAAGTATATGAAACTTTTTGCTTTACTCATTAAAAAAACAAAGCAACCTGTTATCTCTACTACATTCAATAACACTGAAAGTAGTAAAATAGGCAGCCTGTTTTTCTCTCTCAAAACTCAGCACAACAGGTCTGGGAAAAGAAACTACTTGATTATGTCACCCTTCAGCTTCTCTCCTCTCAGGCAAAATTACAGTTGTCAAAAAAATAGCAACAAGCAGGATAAGAGCTTAACAAGGATCTTGCCTAATGCCAAATTGCATCCATACTGCATAAGCAAAAAGAAGGAGGAAAGAATGCTCCTGACCAGTTAATATAGGCTCTGCAGTCAATATTTATGTTTATAGCTCTTCAGGCACATCTAGTCTCTTTCAACTCCTTCCCCTTTCTAAGCTATCTACCCAAAACAGGAAGGTACACGTGCAAGTATCTTGACACAACTTGTCTGTGATTTGGAGGCTTAAATTACTCCAGCTAACACTTAGGTTACGTAACCTCCATGTGCATGAAAACCAGATTACAACCATCTGTGCCCTGCCCAGAAAACTGGAGAACCAAGCTTGCTGTGTTTTTGGTTGTTTTTAATGTTTAACAAGGCTTGTTTTCTCTCTCTTTTTTTTTTCCTTCACCTTAAAAAATGCTCCCTCTCTGGCTATCATGCAATATTTGTAAGCTGGACAAAACTGCATCTGTCAACTTACAGAACACGAAGGCTGAATCTTCCTGACCAAAAAACATTCTTCATGGATTAGAAATGACAATGTACCACAATTAGCTGACACTGGATCCACAGATTGTTGCAGAGAATGATTATGAAATAGGACAGACAGTAGCTGGATTCAGTTGCCAGGTGGTACATCTGAATTTAAGTGTGATACTAGGAAGACTGGGACATTCATTTCAACAAAATCTTACATACAAATAATATTTTATGTTTTGGATCATTTAATTCTCTCTTGGTAAGCATTTCAATGATCTTTGAACACATTGCTATAAGTAAAGGAATAAAACAATATCTGCAGCACCATTTGTTAGAATTTTAAGTACACAGGCTTCTAAATGAAATAAATCTCAACATTATATGGAACACAAATGTGAATAGTGTTCATTTTATTGTATAGTTTCAGGAAAACATCTAACTTTAAAAAAAAGTCCTTAGAGTTAACTCTATCTTGTTCAGGCTGATTTCTTCATAACACGATGGTAATTCAGTGCCAGATGGTTTGAGCAGTAAAGCAAAAAGCATCAATACAGTGACATAGAAGTGGCTTAAATAGAGTATTGTAGTTATACTGATCAACAAAGGCACCACAGTGATTCACCACTGATTTGAACCAGCGCAGCACCACATTCTAAAATTTTGAGAAGGAAAATTTCACTGCAGAAACTAAAGCTTTACTAAAGAACTTCTAAGTTTGCTTGGCACATCACTGCCAGAGGTGTTTTCAGCAGTGGTTTCTTTTGGTTATCTACACTTTGCTCCATTAATCCAAGCTGACATTTTCAAAGCTATTAATGACAGTTACTTCAAAGCATGTCCATGAAATTCAGCCTTGATGCATACTTGAATAAGTAGCTAGAGACTTCAGCAACTACTAGCACGTATCAGTGAGATAAAAAGCAAAGTTGTTTTTCTTTTTTCAGAATTTAAGTCATTGTTAAATTTTTGCAAGTGGCAGCCTAAGTAAATTTCAAAACAAACAGGTCATTCTTAATTAATGAAATACCCTCCATCAGCTCACCATAAACAATAATTCAGTAATATTCCTCCTGTTAAACAAAATCCAGGGAGTTAATATTTGACAACTTATTCTCAATTTCTAGAAAATAACATGATCTTACTGGCCAGTGGTGTCCAAAGACAAAGATTTGGCTGCGTGCAATGTCGACACGATTCCAGGCCAAAGCCAAGCTGAGCTGGTCTGGAGCAGATGCATTGGTGCCTAAACAGAAACACACACCAATATTTGGTATTTCATGCTTGATGAAACAAAATTAAACAACCTGCAATTCCATTTCCCAAGAATTAAAAACCAGAAAGCTTATTATCACAAGAATAATTCTACTACAAAGCAGTGCATGCACCAAACCAATTTAAAGCATCTTCCTTTTGACCTCATAATCCTAATTTCAAAAGGATTAACCAGACTGTCTCTATTTCCCTTAGAGCTCTCAGATTGACTTCATATTCTGTAGCTAAAGATAGACATTAAACTGTTCTAAAAGACTCCTTCTCTCAGCTCCCTTGGCTGATGCTGTAGATATGAACACAATAATTCCTCTCTTTATCTCTTACTTAGCATTAGGGACTCCAGTGTTCCCATACTGAGCCAGCTATCAACTATAAATATTCAGACAGAAAACAGATGTTGTTTCAGCAAATATAACACACTCCAATAAACTGAGAACTGATCTTAAGTTTTGCCCTAAGGCTTGAAGAATACAATCTGAGGTCTGGAAAAATCCAGTCTTCTAATCTTCATACCATTTCTTCTATCTTTATTAATATATTCAAGGACTGCAATAAAATGTGCTGAAATATCAGCGTAGCTGTTGGCAGCATTTCCATTTCAGGCTCTCAGGTGAGGAAAGCCACACAAAAATTTCAGTCTAGATTTTATACTTTGAGCTGATCTGAGTTGCAATCAAGTATTTTCAAGTTAGTACTTTGAATAAACGCAAATAAACCAAAAAGTTAAATATTTAGAGTGAACCTCAGGCAGTGTATAGACTTGGTCTTTTAGGAATCACAGTATACATCCTTCCTTGCAAAACCCACCTTTGAGGAGAGCAGTTAAGATAGACATCTCAATGTCCTGTTGCCCTTCAGACCCCATACGGAACACAGTAATCTAAAAGACAGCATTAAACCAAAACACAGAATTTCAATACATGAAAGATGGACACTAAACATACAGATAGAAAAAAAAATAGAGCAGAATGATAAAGTTTTATTATCTTCTAAGGCTTGAAATTTTTCAAAACGTCCAGTTCCTCTAATATTTTCTTTTTGAAATTACAATTTCACAAGAACTTTGATTCAAACTTTTTCAAAAGAATTATCCTAAATAATCCCTACGCAGTTAAATATTATAAACTTGCCAAAAGTCTTTACCAAAGCCCAGAATTTTCACAGAGACAAAACTGTCATGGCAAACTGATAATTTTCTCATATTTTGCAGTAATAAAGAAATGTTTTAAAAAAAAAGAGAGAGATAAAACTGGAAATGGTCCTTCTCTTCTTGGAGGAATCTCGCAGTGCTGAAGGGAATAAAGCATCAGATTTAATGAACAATGGTAAGAAGAACTTTGGAGAGAACATGGGAAGGAAGAAAGCACAATTAGGAGAACAGACTGCTATTATATTGTACAGGACATGAAAAACAACTGGTAAACATTTAAATATTAACTTATCTTGAAACCTATAGATACATAAGTAAGTATTCCTTGGCAGCTGAGATGAACATTACATAGAAAAGCTGGAAGCATGAGCCAGTACCAATAATCTCAGGAAAAGGGCAGCTTTTTGGAGAACGTGGAGAATATGAAACTGGTAGAAACACTGCAAGGAATTTAGTGAGTGCTTCACACAGATGCACACACTCCAATGCTGTCATTTCAGTTATCTTAGGACTCCTTCCTGAAAAGGGCCAGAAACAGCTTTATAGATGAATCCTGAGAGTCACTGGTCATATTTTTTCATGCATTTCTTCACTCAGCCAAAATCTCCTAATAACACTAATTTGTACGGGCTTTATGCATGAAAAGGTAGGCTGCTGGTGGTATGTCTACAGATAATACATTGGCATCATACTTTAAGAAGTGATTTGACTTAATGTTTGAAAATTTTCAGAACAATTTTAGTGTCCATATTTCCAAAGCAGAAGAAATAAAAAATAGCAAACATCATTAAACTTCTTCACAATTCAAGTGTTCTTTATATTTCAAATTATTTGCTAGTTGCCTTTTTATTTATATGGGAATTAAAGAGTGTTGAGCAATAGATCTGGACATCTCAGACAATGAGAGTTCATCCAGAGGAGATAATTATCTAGATTTCTGGAGGATATGTATGCTCTTCTTGACTGGGGCACCAGGCATAATTCTAATCTGATAGAAGTTATCTCCTAAATGCAATCATTTGATTGCTCGTGAAAAATGTAAAAATAATGCCTGGTTCAAACTTTCATCACTGCGGAACTGCCCATATGAAATGAGGACCAGTACAAAGCCTGATGTACCAATTTTGGGAAGATTCTTTGTATTATGATGAGAATCATAGTGCTGAGTTTAGCACCAGTTGATACCATACGCAGTATTGTCAGGTTAAGTAACAAGCTGTTGTGGTTTAACCCAGCAGGTGGCTGAGCACCACACAGTCAATTGCTCACTCCCCCCCTTTCCCAGTGAGACGAGGGAGAATATCAGGAGAAAAAAGTAGAACATGTGGTTGAGATAAAACTATTTACTAAGATAGAGACAAGGAAAAGGATAACAGTTACGACTATTCAGAGATATATGAATGTACATAACAAGTGATGCATAAGCAATTGCCTACCAACCCCTGACCAATGTCCAGCTGGTGCCCCTGAGCAGCAGAAGAGAAAAAGATCAATTCCCATCCCCTTCAAAACTCCTTCTGCATGATGCCATATGGTATGGAATATCCCTTTGGTCAATTTAATTCAGCTGTCCTAATTCTGTTCCCTTCCAGCTCCTCGGGCCCTTTGCTGAGAATGGCCTTGGCTCTGTACCACACTGCTTAGCAGCAACTATAAACATGCATGTTATCAACATTGTTTTCCTCCTAGAACCAAACACACAGCAGCATACCAGACACTCCAAAGAAAACTACTCCATCCCAGCTGAAATTAAGACGCAAGCAAATACTACATAGAAAATACGTTTTTTTCTTCCCTCAATATATCTTTTGGTAAAATAGCAGGATTTACAGTTTTTCACTAAACAATTAAACAATTACTTCTATCAAACAGAACTATACTCCCTAATGAAAAGAGCATGTGCTGTCAGGAATGCTGTTTACTGTTTATTTAAAATACTAGGGAGAAAGTTTCACATCATTTATTGTGTACTATATTAAGCTTGGGAAGAAATTAGATAATGGTTTGTCTCTAAGCTGACCAGAGACAGAAAATATGTGCTCTGTGGAAGGAAAACACACTTAGTATTAAGGGAGCATGAAACATAATTTTCCTAAGAAATAAGAAAGCTTTCTTTTCTCTGCTTCAGCATTAAACTATTTTCTTCACAAATGCCTGTGTTATAGCCATCACTTCCCTAATGATAGAATTAAGCAACCCAGAGAATCATAGTCTGAGGAGAAAGATGTTCTAATTCTCGTTTCTATCTAAGGAAGTATGCAACTTTAGCAAAAAAGATAAAAATGTCAGCTGTATCTGTTCCAGTTGTAATTTGAAAACCATATAAAAATGTATTAAACTGTTTGAGTGCCATTAAAAAGCAGTTGCTTAAGATAAAAGAACAAAATGGAATTCTATCAGAACTCACGGGAAAGATCATATTTACAAAAACTGACCAGGACAATTAGTCAAAGGAAACCACTCAAAAAGTGCAAAGGTACAGTGAACACAACTTCAAGACTTTTTTCACAACAGATGTGAATGTTGAAGATTTTGTTTTCCTGAGCACACTTCTTTCTGTAGCTGAGTTATAGTAGACAGGCATGAATCTTACTGAGTGGTACAGTATGTAGAACAGGCCTGTAGTAAGCCAGGATCAAGCACAGCTGGGATCATCAAGAACACTACACGTTCCAATCTCTTTTGAAGACTTGAATAGCCCATTTTATAGGCACTGGAGGACAAAAACAGTGATGATGCCCCCTAAACATTTCTTACTCTTAGGAATCCTTTCTTCACTAATCTTTCCTCTACTTTCCGCAATTTATGCTTTTTTAAAAAATGCATTTATCTGAGTGTCTTAGTCTACTTTTTGGAAGTCCATACGTGAACTTTGGGTCTTATAGAAAAAGACTCTTATCTTCTTACACAGGAGAAGAATCTGAAGCTGGTTTTAAGAGGCTTTCCAGAAGACAAAATCTCTTTCTATTTCTAGGAGTCTAGGTTTATGAATGCATTATTATGTATACTTATGGGTCTAAAGAAAGAAAAAAAATGTTGAACTGTAACCCTGGGAGAGCCACACTTCAAAGTACTTGCAAAAGTCTATTCATAGCAATTATCTTCAGGAAACACTTTTAGGACACTTACAAGTTCCTTTTTTTTCATGCATTCCATCAGAATGATAAACAGCTGATGAGCTTGATTCCTGCTGTAATTGAAGGTTTTCTGGATGGTTACTAGAAGCTGGTCCCTGAGAGATTCACTTATTATCCTAAATGATAAAGGAGACACAAAACAAGACGTTGTTGGAATTAGTATATATGTAATGAAGGTCTGATGCTTGAGAAGCATAATTTTTCATGCACCAGAGCAGTGATTTTATTTGAAAATAAATAAAAACACACATTTTTGCATTCAATATGGAAAGGTTGTGAAGTTTACAAAAAAATAACAGTAATCAGGAGATTTGCACCCAGACTGGCTCTTGTGCATCTCAGCCTTTTGATATTGATTTAAAAACTGGCAAGGAATTTCAACTATCCTTTTGCCCTGGAATGGAATCTCTGTACTACAGGATGGCTCTTATTCTTTCTGTGAATACATATATATACTTCTGTTAAGTTCAGCCTTCAGAATTTCATGCACCTTACTGGACATGCATCTTTGCCTCTAAATGTTGCAAGGTCCTTTGCACGTAGTCAAAAACCCTAAAATATTTTACACTACCGGTATGCCACCTTGGTTATCTTTTACCTCTTAAACACATAATTTAGTTGCTAGAGTATGTGAAACCTCAAAATACACAACTGAGAAACACAAAAACCAAAGATGATCTAAGAAAGAAATAGATTGAAAACATTTCAGCAAAGATCAAAAACATTTGACCTCTCAAAGCAGTCAGAAACAGAGCCCATCAATTTTGACTGTTTTCCTAATAAAATACAAGTATTTTCAGTTAGCTGCAAACACTAGCAGCAGGCATTCAAATCAATGAGACAGCTGAACTCGCCAAGTGCAGTAAAATTCAAAGTCCATTCTGAGAAAATTATTCTTTGTAATCTGACAGAAGGGATGCCAGAAATTTCTCGCTACAGACCTGTGTTACCAGGTGAACACATTTATTTCATCATCATATTGGAAAGGAAAACTGGACAGTGTAACATGTGCATTGGGGAAGAGTGTCATGCAGTGAGCAGAACTCAAACAGACTGATCCTGATAAGCTCCTTCAGTTTCTGTGAGCTGATAAAGAGGGATGGATGAGAAAGAAAATAAGAAAGTTTGATCTAATCTAAGGAAGCTTGTTCAATGCAAAGAAAGATGTTGCATCATAAATCCTGTTGGTAGGATTAAAGCTGTACTATATGTAAACCCAGCATCAAAATTCCAGCATCAGAACTGCATTCCCATTTCAAGCACATAACATCTGCACTGCTTGAGAACAGCAGTTATTTGGTTAATATTTAATCCAATGTAAGCTCCAATTTCAGCCATGGAAACAGTCTATTTCTTCAATGAAAAGAGGCTGTGATATACTCTAATGAGGACAACACACATTTTTCCTGATTCTGTAGTAACAGTGGGTATGGAGAAGATGCTATTTGATTGGGAGAAGCAACATTTGAAATAGAAAATGCACTACTCTGCTTCCACTTGGAGTATCTATCAGGAGAGATCTTATACTCTGCAGAGAAGATGAGCTTTATGCTACAAGTATAGGCTTTGTATCTTCTTTAAATAAATTGCACTCTCTACCAACCAAAACAACAGACAACCAACTGTAAAAATCACAGATTCCACAGAACGCTGCATTAGAAGCCATTGTTACAGGTTCATTTGGTCAGTGAAGCAGAATGCTTCAGACAAATGTTTGGCTCTGGTCATGGCAGCACCGCTCTGAAGAAATGTCAAAGACACAAGAAACAGCAAAAGGAAAGAAGAAAGCCTGACATTTGTTCAGCCTGGCACTCTTGAAGCACGAATGTCATTCATACAGCACATTAGATGCAGGCAGTACGTATTCTGTAAATACATGAACTATTAAAACTCAGCTCTGGACTGAGAAAAGGAGTGAGTCTTGGTAACCACTTGTTCCTCACTTCTAAAGCACCCAACTCAGCATCAAGTATCATGCAACAAACTTTGATGGATCTTGTACGACAGTGTGCTGCACTGAGACCAAGCTTATGTCAATAGGCTGTCAAATACATTTGAAGTAGTAACAATTACTATTCATTAACACCCAGGAAAAGATCAAACAGGCAACAAAATCTGACAGCAGAATACCTCTGTTAGGAACATTCTGTCTCTGAGCTTTGTTTCAAGGAAAACAAGACATAATCCCTCATTGTCTTCCTTGAGCAAGACACAGCATTAGTGAAAGTCTCACAGTCTTACCCTCCTTCTTCTGAATACTTGTGTGCAAATGACAGAATATCAGATGCTCGTCCACTACCATCACAAATCACTACAGGGAGAGGAGGTTCTTCTCGTAGACACTCCAAAACAATGGAGATAACATTGGGACCACCTTCCACAATAAGCCCAACTACAGGAACACCTTGTCCGAGTCCTGAAAAAAACCAGAAGAACAGAAACAAAAAAGAAGTGTAATTGAAACTGAGTTTAAGAGGTTGATATGTTATGAAGGGATGTGATTTTCTGTGTTATAGCATCACTTAAAACCAGAGCAGTTAGGAAAAATTATGATTATTTCACAGCCAGTGCCAAGCAAAGATGTCTGTATACTGTTTCAAAGTCTCAGATAGAAAACAGCAAGTCTCTTTGCAGTTATGATGTGGTTTAATCCACAGTAGGTAGCTGTGCACCACACAGCTGTTGGCTTGTTTCTCTGCCACAGTGGGATGGGGAGAGAATCAGGGGAACAAAAAAGGAAAACTTGGGTGTTATGATGAAGGCCGCATGATGAAAAAAAAAAAAGACCACACAAACACAGTGATGCAGAAGACAATTGCTCACCATCAGCCAAATGGTGAATTGTTTGTAATCTCTTGCAATAGACACCATGCACAGATAAACCAGCTAAACATGATCCTACTATTACTTCATTAGCTCCACTGTTACTTGGATGGCCCCCTGCTACTGCGTCTTTGATGTTTTAACTCTTCTTTGGTTACCTACAGGAAGTCTTCAGTAAGGAGACATATGTCTATGCTTTCTCCTAAGATAAAAGTATGAATTTGGACTCTTTATCATGAGGCTGAGATGGCTGGCCGATGGAAGAGACGACAGCTGAGCATCCCTTTGCTGTCCCTGCCTCACTGTGATCTCCAGGCATAGGATGACAAAGGGAAGCCCACAGGTCACACAGTCTCAGTAGTCTCAGTCACAAGATCACTTGGGGAAATGAAGGACAAAACATTATCTGAAGGCTGACTAATCCCCCCATTATAAGCATTTAAATTCAGTTCTTAATCTGTAAAATGACCAGCATTTCATAAGTAAGATGCACTTTTTTTTGTACAGTTGATTTCATATTTTCATTCCTCTCTGAAGAATGGGAACACCATGGATAGTAACAGCAGAAGCTTCCTGACATCCTCCTGTCAGTATACCCCAGCTCTGACAAGGAGAAGTCACAGAGCATTGGCTGGCCTCTGTGTCCATGAAATCCTTAGTGACTACTGCTGAAATTTCCAGAAGAGGTGCTTGCGCTTGAAATTGTTAAAAAGAAACAGAACAATTCCCTGCATGTTTTTACTAGTAAATGTACTGCAAAGCTTTACAGAATTCAAATAATCTACATGTATTCCCAACTTTGCTCCTCCTGGGAAAAATCTCTTACTTAAATCAGAACCTATATCCCCAGCCCGAAGTGGTATTAAAAGAAGTAACACAAAACATATTGCCTCTGGTCCCTGACTTCCTTATCTTCCAAGCCAGTGCTCTCTTTAATAATGTTACAACTCTCCCAGCACTTCTGCAGAAGACAAAGATGTTAAAAGCATAGCCATGTTAGCCATCTCAAATGTCTGTCTGGGGGGAACAGTGTGTGATACTGTCTCCATGCTCAAAGGCAAGAGGCATAGTTTTGGTGAGTTAACTTACTTAAGCTAATTGGAGGTTAAAAGCAGTATTTGAAGACTTTCCAGAACACCTGGATATCTTTTGGTAGATCTCTGCATCTATCTATAGTCTTATCCAGTACTCTACTTCATTTACCTGCTCTACTGTAAAGAGCATTTAAACCCTATTAGAGACTTCTGTACAGCACAATGCAATTAGCAACCTGAATGCTTTGTTTTTCTTACTTTTATGGGCCTACACAGCTTCTAAAGGCATCTGCCATAAATCTGAAAGTCAGCTGGTAGAACTGATGTCTATTTTCCTGCAGCTTTTAATTCAAGCATGGAATCTAAGACTAATACATTTTTCTTTATCATTTCTGATTTTTTTAACTTGCTGGAAAGCTACCATTACTGGCATTTCTTATTTATTTCATATCTAAATTTTTTAGTGAAAAATGTCATTTAAAATGCATTTTTCTTAAATAATGCTGAAAACAAATCTAGAAAATTGTTTTAGAGAGGATGTTAACTGACATAAATTTTAAAAATGCATGAAACTCAAAATATAAAAAGACCAATGTGAAATTATATCAATAATTGCTTCATTAAAAATAAAAATGCTGAGCTATGTCTGGAAGATCACAGAATTTTAAGTGCAATATTTCAAATGAAACCAATACATATAAAAGAGAAAAACACAACTTTTTGTAATAACACCTGGGATCAGAAGCCACAGAGATATAGAACATTCCTGTAAACAGGATATGCAGAAAATCACCTCATTCTGTGTGTTTACTGATGCTTATGAATTCTTTCTAAATATTTTATATTTTCCTTTCTTTAAATTCCTACCACTTTGAACCTTCATCTCAGTTTTTTTTTTTTTTTTTTTTCAATTTTTCATCCTCCTCTTATATAATCCTTACTCTTCTGGGTTTTCTATGATGTTAGATGTGGGCTCTTCCATCACTATTCAGACAGCATGTGTCTGGCTTAGTCTCACAGTCCTGATCAAATTCCTGCTAGGAAGAGCTGATAGAAACACTTAATTTCAATACCATAAAGTATTTCTATCCTCTCTACTTTCCCTTAACTTACCGTGCTATGTTTACAATTTGCCCCACTGTTACTGTTACTTACGTGTATTAATTTTCTGGAGGGAAATGTGTTTTTCCAACTGACGTCGTAACTTTACTTCAGCTCCATATTTACCTAGAGTACCATTGTCTGCCAGAATGAAGTGGGTATGGGAACTGTTGAGCACAGAAAGCTTGCTTAGAGGGTTTGACATTGTTTGGTAAACACGCGTTACCTGTCAAAAGATTAGGTGCACCTGGATTAGAACTATGAAATAAATGTGAAAATCCTCCACAATATTCAACAAAAGCACACACCTTCTGAGGAAACAAATCAACCAGATGTTTATAATTGAAAACATAGGAGAATTAGAAAAAAAAGCTTGTCTTTAAACTCAAAACTTGAACTCTTCACAGCAGTGTTTGCATTGGAGGATAACAGTCATGTTTGTACATTCTCCTACATTTTCTCCTACCCTCATTGATGTACACTCCTTGATCACACCCTTTCTTACTCTCACTGCATTAGGAATTACATTCCTGCTTGGAGTCACCAGTAATTAATATACCACTGCTGGGTACCCTTCTACAGTAAATGCAAGTCTTGTACACATAAAAGCACTTCAATGATTCATAAAGCACTCACCCTATACACACTGACAATAGAACCTAAAATGAACTTTCACCAGAAAGAACTTTAACACTGAAAGTAATGGAAACTTCACTATCTCTGGGTATACTTTGCAGTCATATATATAATACTGTCAAATATATTTAAACAACATCTTTTCTTTAAGAATTTTTCTAATTTCAGCAATGCTTTAGAAACAGTGAAAATTAATACTCCAAATAGATGAGCTATCTATTTCACTACTCAGCTGACATTGCTAACTACATGTTAATTTCCTTAAAGACTTACATCTTTTCCTATCAGATCTTCCTTGTTTTCTACAATGCCCCATGGTGCAATTCCTATGGCACAGATTCGTCCTCTGGATTTTGAAGAATGGTCTTTCAAGGCATCTCCCACATGACGAATGACACCTACAGATAAATTTCATTGAATTAAATCTTGTCCCTCTTGAGAGAGATTACCAAATACCAATTTTTTCTCTTACTTCTCACTGAGATCCCCATTTTTCTCAGATGCATTCACTACCTAAACCGGTACCTATTTATAATAGAACATGCAATGCAGACAAACCCATGCTTGTATTTTGCAGTTGCTGCATGTAAACCTCAGTGTTTTTTTCTTTCATATCCTTATCCCGAGGAATCTAGTTGTAGATTCCTTGCTACTAAAATCAAAGACGATAACCTTTTCCAGAGGAAACACTGAGTAATACAAATCAACACTGATGCAGGAATATTCTACTGTCTGGGCTGGGTAGATTAACACAAATCATTACAGTTCTATTTTTTTTAGTCTAGTGACTAATAAGCCACTCATGAAGACTTAAATCTTATGCCTTTGGGAAAGAATAGTAACTGAAAACCAGTGAGTTCTCAAGTAAACTAAAAATGCTGGTAATTGTTTACCTGTACTAACACCTCCAGTGAAAATCCAGGCTCCGGTGGTCATGGCAGCCTTTATCAGACCTTTTCCAAATACTTGTTTCAGTTTTGGCTGCATTTCAAAGTTCTGGAGGCCTCCATGGACAGAGATTAAGAGCTTGGGCAATTCTAGTTGCCAGTCTTTCACCATGAGATGCAGCAGAGAATCTGGTTTGGTGTCGTACGACACACGGATATACTGAAAAGATCAATGTATAATATTATCTCTCTGTATATCTATTCTGTAATTTGTCCATTGACTAAGCACAGAATTATTATATTAATCCCCCCATCTTGAAAGAAGAATTTTACAAATTTTAAGCAACAGGTTAATTTTATCAGCTGTTTATATTTAGTAGAAATAGGCAGGTTGAAATGCTTTGCTATTAGGAATTTACCGGTAACAAGATGAATTTAAAAGAACCGCTTTCTTCTCCCTTCCTTCAAAACTGACTACGAGCAAGCTCTTGTAGCAAACCTACACTGTTAGAAGCCAGATGCTCTAAATGACTAGAAGTTGTTTTTTTTATCATTCCTAAAATCTTGGTTTGACTGCCAGAAACACAATGACTGTTATGAGAAATAAGAGGCCTATGTCACGTTTATCCCATTCACTAGGGATATATATATATTCCATGTCTGAAAGAACAGCTGTCATTACTCACAGTTTAATTCTGCCTTTGTGATATCTTTTCAAACTATTACTCTATGAAACAAAACTATGGAACAAACTAGTGCTTATTTCTGCTTTCAAAACAAACCAATCAGCACTAACAAAAATCAAGCCCTCCTATATATTTTAGACAAGTTTTTGCAGTGAGTTTTTTCAATTGGCAGTCTTAGCAGAGAGATATGGAAGCAAATATAAAGAATAACAAATCCAGGTCTGGATCTGAGTGGCAAGACAGAAAGAGACTTTTTGTGGAAACTTGAATGCTGTTACTTCCACTGCTCAGAAAATTTAAAGGTCCATTTTCCAGCTCCAAGAGGCTTCTGTCTTTCAGGAAAGCTAGATTCATTTCTATTTTTATTAGACATGAAACCTTAAAAAAACATGTATATCCAGCCTGGGTTTTTTGGCCCACAATCTAACAAGCCTAGTACAGACAGAATCTTGGGCATTACATGCCTTCCCAGATGATATTTACTAACAGTAACTTTAGTGAAGGTGTTTCTTCAAGACATGTTAATGTGCTTTCTAGGTAGGTACTTATTTTTTAGTTCTCACTTCTCTCTTGCTTACTCTTTTTCACCATCCTGTCCACGTCTTTCTTAGGAATTGAATTCCTTTGGTTTCAACAAACTATGAATTGTGCAAGCTGAAATCTTGACATGTTTCTATTAAGCTAGCATATGAAATGAGTATCATAGAGTGGGCTATGGCCTTACCATGGCCTTATTTGAATGTCCTCCTCCCTGGAATTCAAGGTTTCCATAAGCATCAGTTGGGTACGTTTGGGTGTGTTTGCTGACAGACCACTTCTCTGGCTGAGCTTCCACTTGCTTTGTTTCCTCTCCATTTTTGTTAGCTGTTGTACTTGGAGGAGGTGGAATATGCTGGGTAATGAGCTGGCCACAGCAGCACCTGAAAGTTAAAATGTTAAGTAAATTTGAACGGGGTATCTTCAGAATCATTTTGTGATTAAAAAAATAATAATAAAATCATACATTCGATATTCAGCTGACCATGCCTGGCTCCACATGGATCACAGAAACATCTCTAGGTCGTATCTGCTACATTTACCTACACACAAATGCCAGAATTACTAGCCCACAAGTGTTTCTTTACAAGCAAGGACTGTACATTTCACTTCACTTCTATAAGAATCAGGATGGAATTTCTATGCTAAAAGACAGAAGATGAAGAGCACAGAACAGGAGAAGTGACTATCTGTTTCATACTCAGAGGGGACAGCTAGCATGGAACAAAGAGTTACATTGTCCAAACAGCTTGGACTACAATTTAGATAGCCCACGCAGCAGCACTTAACGTTTCAACTAAGAAATCCATAGTACTTTTATCGGTAATGCTGTACATCCAAAACTGTGAAGAACAGTATCATTTACATCACAACACACAATAGTGCATCCTTGTTTTCAAAATTCAGTATGAAATTACGCTCTCATTTGCAATACTAAGAACAGTTCACTGCCCCTCCTGTGCAACTTCATCATCTCCGTGTGCGACCTCTCATAGCTCTGTACAGACTAGGGTGAAATCATGCCTTGCACTTTTACTGTCTGTCAATCTCACCTTAAGGGCAATAAGTAAACTTGGTCCCACTTTCACCTGTTTAAACACAAATATAGTCCAGTTTCTTCATTATTAACTTTTCTGTCAGCTAAGGCAAAAATGTCAAATGTTACCTGCTAATGTCTTTGTTGTTGGCAATTACATAAATGCATTCTCTTTTTGAAAAGGTCTTCTCTATCCAAGCCTTCTGACCCTTAAGGAGAGGAAAAAATAAATAAAAGGAGAAATAATTAAATATTTCTGCAAAAAATACAGTAGCATTTCCATTCTATTTTTAAATACAAGCATTGAATTCAGTAAATCAGCGTCAAACACAATGTACATCTATCCATGAAGCAAGTAGGTGACGTAAGTTTTCTACGACTTGGATAAAATTCAAACCTTGAATGTGTGTAAAAATCTTTAAGTACAAATGTGTCCGTCTTGATGGTACAAAGGGTATCTGAAGCTCTAACAAAAATGCAGTTGCTCCTTTCTAATTTAGCAATTAGTAAATGGACTCAAAGCAGTACAGAAAAAATATAGCATAAACTGTAACATAAATAGATTGATAGAATTTAATCCAAATAATAATTTAGTAATCTTCTTTGTACAAAGAAATTGTTTCCCAAAAACTTTCCTTAATTTGATTAATAATCTCAGATTATTATTTTACTCTTTAAAATAAACTTCTAGTTATTTCTAAAGTCATCCTTAACTCAGCAATAGCATGTGACTTGGGAGGAAGAAAGTGAATGAACATTAGACAGAAAAAGTACAAACTCTACAGCTACGGTGACAAATGTGACACAAAATGCGGAAAACAACCTTGAAGACAAAATAAAATTTCCAATTTTAGTGTGCTTGTAAATTAGATTAAATTAGACCAATCTCACAACCATTTAAAAACATGAAGTGTAGGCAACCTAGAACTGAACCATGGATCTGTGCAATGAGGTTAGAAAGCCTACAGTAGAACTGCAGCCCAGTTAGGTCTGGGAATGCTGAAGGCTGTGGGTACAGAAATGGCTGCAGGCCAGTTTCCCATACTTTTGAGCTTGTCCATCCATCATGAGTAAGGCAAAGTACCATCATGATTGCCATACTAAACAAACATTTAGTAGTAAATTTCATAAAGAAAACTCAAAAGGAACTTCTAAATTAAAAAGGCATAAAAATGTTAAAACACACTCACAATTTTATGATGTAGATAAACTTGCCTTGCTGATGAAAGCTGCTGCTTCTGAGTTTGAATTAAGGAATTAGTATTAATGCATTTTTCAAGTAGTAAGCAAAAGCCATACATTTTGTTTTAGTTTCCCTCATGGAAATGAAAAGAAATTTTTGCAGAGACAAAACACTAAAAATGATGTGAACTTTCAGGGCTCCATCATTTAAAAAAAATGGACTTTCCTAGAAAAGTAGTAAAAACCATACTGATTTCCTGACCAAAGTGAACGGCAGATTTCTTCCAGAAGAAAACTCTGTCAGCCTGTCTGGTAATAGCTTAGAGGACAGAGTAGTCCCCTAAGTGCTGCACAGCCTACAGCATGATGAATAAACGAATCCCAAACCACATAGCATCCAAACTCACTGCCCTTTTACAATTACGTTTAGTGGTGTTACATATGCTTATGCACACCATACTAACTTAAGGACTTTTAAGGTTATAAAACAAGCTTAACAGGATCCTTATACAGGGGTCACATTATTTATCCACTTTTTTTTTTTTTTTTTTTTGCCTTGTTAAATAAGAACTTTTTTTTTTTTTTTTGTCTAAAGAAATTTTTGCACTTCTGTGTGTAAACCATTGACCAATTGACAGAAATGCCCAAATCAGTTTCACAGCGTGAGATGCATTCTCCAATATACAGCTGGCAACACATGCTTCACATTTAACTCTTCTGTAGAGAACACTGGAAAATCTAAGCTAGAGTGTCAGAACAACTTGGATTTTCACACCATGTCATTGATTATTGCTTTACTGCATAGCTCGTCAAAGAACAAATTTTCCTATTTCATGTGCTTCATGTGAAAACAACTACTTTGCTGCTGGATTAAATCACAGACTTAATATTTGTGTTTGGACAGAAGCTTTTGCATCTTGGTATCTAAAATGAGGTCTACATTACAGCTGAGCTCTCAGCTGTGCATTCATTATTAAAAACCCTGTGATAGGAAGTCTATTATCTACAGCTATCCTGAAAACATTACATTCTCATACCTAAAAAACTCCACTAGAGCTCAGTCACTATAGAAACTACAGTTGGACAATACATTATGCTCCACTGGTTTATTTTTTTAGTGCTAATGAGAGGAAGGCAAAAGCAGGCATTACAGATCACGAGAAATAAAAACTCAGCACATTTGGTCAGCCTTTGAAGTTTCACTGCTTTTGTCTGCTTAATCTGCTTAACCAAAGCTTGATTATAATCCAGTGCAAATACTTGAGCAGATATTCAGTGTCAGAAAACGGGCAATTTCCCCACTTGTTTGATACAAATTCTGTACATGTCTATGTCTGGATTGAAATGAGGACAAATGCCAGAACATACACAGTCCCTTGTGAGTTTTTAAAGAATTAAGCATTTTTTTTTAAAGCCTTGGAATGGATGGGTTCTGAAAGAACTCTGGCTGATAAGTTACAGGTTTTAGACCAGAAGCAGGAGTGTTGGGTTGCAAGAGAAACAGGTGCTACTAGCAAGATAAAGGCACCAAAAAAACACTGCAGGTTTTTTACAGACCTCTGAGAAACAATTGGAAAAGAAAAAAAAAAAAAAAAAAAAAAAAGCAAGACCCCAACTTGCTTTTAGTAGTGAAGTTCAACCCTGCTTATTATTGCAAATTCTGAACGTACCGACCTGCACCTGATCTTGGAAAAATCATACTTCAGATGTTCAGTAGCAAATTTGTTCTCTTTTATGAAAACTGATTACAGGTCTCCTAAGTTATGATCAAAACCAAATCAAACCACTGCAAATTCTTGATCTTCTGCCTAGAAATCAACATATTGCCAGGAAATGGTATTAAATGACTCTAGGTTTTATGATTCCTTCTCATGGACTTTTTTGGTCCCAATAGCATTGAAAGAGGGCATTCAACTCTTTCAGAAAAGACTGGAAATCAATGTTGTTAGTTTCTAAATAAGTTAACTAAACACGGGAATTAGTTCTACAAAGATCAGTTGTTCCTGCAATATCACAAGTGAACTCCACTGTTTGCTGGGAAGTGAAAGAATGTTGGGGAGAAGGAGTGCAGAGACGAAAGTTGAAGTGTCGTTGGAGTACATCCCAAATCCAAGCTCAACCAGACCTAAAAGCAGTGTAATCAGACCTCTCAACTGTAACGTTTCCCAAAAAATGATGCTCCGTGTAACACGGACCTGCTTTTGCTGGACAGGCTGGCAAGCCTAGCTGGCTGGGCGCAGGATGGGATGGGGCTTTGACCCTGTTGTGCAGTCAGACAGCATTCATTGTAGGACACCTCTTTGGCACCTGAGGCCCCACTGAAAGAGCACACAGCTGCTCCCAGTGAAGCTCTGTCATGCTGGGCACAGCTGGGCAGCAGAGAAGCCAGTGCACGGACAGCAGCACCTGGTGCACAGAGCCATGGACACAGATGCAATGAGGGAGGAGACGGGGGGCCAAAAATCTGTTAGGCATAATACAGGCTAAATTAACACAGAATAATATAAAAATGGAGTTCGCTGGGCAGAAGTGCTCACATCTGTTTATTTTGATGAGATAGAAAGAAATAACCGGAGGTGAAATGAAATTCAGACTGTGAGCGCATGCGTGGTGTAAGCATGAGTCCATTTGTGGTGTGAACAAGGCTACAGACTTTTGTAAATGCCATTCAGGTAATCAAATTCCATTGCTGTTACCTGAGAAAAAAACAAAAAAGAACTCTGCCAAATAATCAATAAGGAAAAAAAGAAATCACTGTATCAGCAGAACCTCTATTATCTGGGACTTAAAAATCAATACTAGAGGGATTTCTGCTTTGAGCTGCTTTGAATGGCAACATCCCAATTACACTATCTATTAGGCAGG
Organism: Gallus gallus; assembly: GCF_016699485.2. Classification (NCBI taxonomy): domain Eukaryota; kingdom Metazoa; phylum Chordata; class Aves; order Galliformes; family Phasianidae; genus Gallus; species Gallus gallus. The sequence goes on along the minus strand of NC_052541.1, from coordinate 5,700,622 downwards.
TCCTTTTCAGAGGGTCATAAATGGGACATGTAATTTAGAGCAGAGTCATGTCTGGCCAGCAGTTCTTGTGCTTGTTCTCATTTACAAGCATTGAAGCACCACCCCTAGATAAGTACTTCTCTAGTTTTCCCTTCTTCCAGAAATAAGCATTTTCGTTTCTTTGTAGCTGAAGAAACTTGCAAGTGGCTATATCTGAGGTGCATTTCCAAACTGTACGAGCTATCCTTTTATCTAAATCCACCACAAGTATCTGTGGGTCACTTCTACATATCCAGTTTGCACAGGTTCGTGCTGAATTTGCCAGGCTCTTCTTTCCAAGGCTGATGGGGTAGGTTCCCTTTATTACTCTATCTCTACAATGCTCACTGGGTCGTTACTGAGAATGTGAAATACCAAAAATATTTGCACCAAGGAAGATCTCCTATGTTGTTTGCTAATAAGCACCAAAAAGGGAGTAAAGATAGCTATAAGATTCCTTCAAATGAAAGTCTGTTTCGTCAAGACAATTCTTGTTTTCATCCCAAGATGAGTTTTATATGATTCAAACTGACCCTGTGTTCTTCCAGCAAGATAGCCAGGGAACCATTTGGTCTGAGAATGAAGCAAATGCAACACAGGCAAGATGGCAGTGCCAGTTAGCAATACTGTCATCACAGAAAAAAAAATAGTTCTCTGAATTATCTCGAACTCAAGACAGAAATCACTCCTACTGATGATGTGGAAGACAGTAAAGAGTGTTTCATGTCTTCATTATGTTTTGTGTTCTGGACTGGCTGGTGATGCAGGCAGCAAGCATCTGCCAAAACAATAGAAATCATTTCCTGTCCACTTGGATTAGTTTATGGATACAAAATACAAAAAGGAAATAATGGGCTCTCTTTTCCCAAATTTACAAAATTCTACCACATCTATTGGAGATGCTGCTTTCCCAGAGGCTATGGAATAGTGAGCAACGACTATAGCCTCAACACCACAGCAGACCTGGCTTGCTCTGCCACAGTTGCATATATCCACATCCGGCAAACAGTCTGCAGAGGCGCATTAGTAAAATGTGTTGACTGAGCCCAGATGACTAACCTAGAGGCACATAAAGCTGCTTCGGTACAGCTCAGCATCAGTGTAAGGACACAGATGGCACAGCTAAAACAAAGCAACTCAACAACCATTTGGAGAATTCAGCTGAAAAACCTGGCTCAGTGCTTGCCTGCAGAGAACATGCCTTGGGTAGTTTTGCAGCAGTTTCCCTTGCAGAACAGAGAAAGTCTTGGTGACCAGTTTACACCTGCCACATTTTAAGACAGCAAAAGCATTCCTCCAACAGCTCTGTACTGCCCCTTATTGTACATAATTTTGAGGAAGAGATTCCCTATGAAATTGTAATGTTAATATATAGTTTCCATTTGTTACCTATTTTACTTTCATTATTAAATATCCAAATCCTTCTGTGGCCTTTATCCTGTCATGGAAGCTGCAGAGTTGAGGAAAAACACATATCCGTACTTAACCTCCATTCAGAGAACCAGTTTGGATCTTTCTTTTCCCAAAAACCCTTCAGTCTGTGGCAGACACTGCTGTTTTACACCTAACACGTAACAACTAGCAAAATTAAGAAACAGACACCAAGATACGAAGGTTGGAACAACTTTATCTATGGCCAGTGGAATAAGCCCTATCTACAAGTAATCATTCTCAAGCAGCCTAGTATATAGCAAAGTCGATGTGTAGGAAGAGAGAACAAGTAGCTTCTAACACAACGCTGAACAAAGTACTAGGCAATTACTACTTACCATTATTACTTGTTATTAATTCTTACCTGAAGATGAAAGACAACCCTGCTGTTTAGATTTGACAAGGCTCAGAAAAGATTTTTGTACGCTAATTACCTGCCCTAATGTAAAGACTCTTAGCTAGGTATGTTTTCAAAGGAAGTCGAGACACTCCCAAATTGCATGCAAGTCTTGTCTTTACAATACTCTGAACCACGACCGTATGATAGGGTCTATTCTAACCTGAAATAGAGAAATGCTATTACCAAAGAATATTTGTGTGCTTCAATATCCTCAAAAGCAGATCTCACTTTGTGAAACCTATCAAGTACTTATGAAATCATAAACAACATAACAAAATACTTCCCTCATTACAATACTAAGCCAATGAATAGTTCTAGCTAGAGCTGTCCACATACTTAAGTCTCCTGCTTATTTGTGGCTTAGAAAATTGTGGCAATAGAAGTTAATTATACATGCCATCAAAGAGTAACCTTGCACTTTCTTATGCAGATGCAAAAAACATGGACTTGAACTGGAATTAGAATTCAATCCGATAATGATCTGGGCCATTTCTGTCCACATTATTAAGCACTGAAACTTTTGAGCTATTAGAGAAAAAAATTGCTCTAAATATGTTTTGTTAGTTTAGAGGTTAAAAATGTAAGCAGTCCCTTGTTGTAAGAGGCACAAGTTACAAATTCCAAGTTAACTGGCTTATCAGAAGTTCTAAAGAAGTTATTAGTTATGATTTGTCACATGTGATACAATGGTACAGCTTGAAACCTTATTATTTTTCTCTATGAAATACTGGAAATCATGACTAGAAATATCAGCTGTGTGAAATACTGCATATCTATGAAGAGTTTGTTCTAAGTGCACAGTTCTAATTACTTGAAGTGCACAGCACACAAAACATGTAGACATGGATAATTTATTATATTCACATTTTCAAGATGTGGTAAAAGAAAGCCATTGTTTAAGGTATACTGCTAAACATGTTAACAAAATACTTTAAAATTACTATGAAGTAAAATTTCTGTAATCACAATATAATACAATATAAATGTATCCCAGAAGTCTCTAAAACCTGGAGATAATAAATATTTACTTTTCTACTTTCTGTAAATACACACACTCTTCTTTCAAATACATATATAACGTAATAGACAATCAGTTTATCCCGTAGGAAATTAACATCATTTTGTAGTACATACAGTTTTCCTGAAAGCAAGATTCTTCAGGTAGAATTCTGTTAAACAGTTTGAGCTGTTGAAAAATTGCAACTTGCTGTGGGTAATTCTATGCTCAGTAAAGCAATCACTTTCTGAGCGTCAGCTAAGATGTAAGCTTTAGAAAATATGCCACAATGCAATCAGCCACACATGTACCCTGCTGCTTTCTGTCATTTTCAAAAAAAAAGAATGTATTTCCAGGTCATTTAACTTTTGGGCTGCAGGGTTTGTACAGAAATATTCTTTGTAATTTTTTAGAAATCATTATGGAAGAATTGGAATTCAAGGATTAAATTACTCCCTAGAGAGAATAACTAAGTATGTTTAAAATACTCTTTGTATTAAATAGAACTAAGAGTTGCCAACATTCACTGGGAACCTTCTAAAAAAGTGAGTGCTCTAGGAGATAAAAAAATCACAAAGGGCAAAAGAGAAATGGGAGACCTCAAATGAGTTTATAGATGCTCATAGATAAGAACAGTTTTCAGAAAATTGGATCCATTTTCTCTTCAGTCTTTGCCTCCCATGAAAAAGCCCTGAATCTGTGAGTAGAAAGAAGTAGTAGATACTCTGGAACCTGAAAGTATCTCCACAGTGATGTTTCACATAATGTTTTCCTCTAAACAGAGGAGATCCGATCTGTCTTCAACAGTTCATAATACAAGCCAGAAAACAGCACAGAAGATGCTCTGCCTTTACTGACATGAAGTATCATTCATGGTTGTCAACTATTCTGCATAACTTGGCAACATATTTGGCTTTAAATTGTTAGCTGCAGTGTACCATTTGAATTAAACTGAAACTATTATAAAATTTCAAACTTGATTGTGATTATATTTATTATCTTCCATAAATATATCTCAGAATTTTGAAGTTCATGTCTAAAACTTTCTAAAAAGAAAGTTCCTACATTTCAAATCTTCTGTGGGAGAAACTGATAAACTTATTTGTACCTACATGTCATTACATCACAAACATATTTTGAATGGTGTTAATGAGGCCAAAGAGTGGTTTCTTAGCATGGGTCATACTGGTATCAAATGCACAGTAAAGGTTCCACTATACGCAAGGTGGAATTTGACTCTCTGCTCCTGAGGTAAGGAGAAAATGCAGAGTCCACAGCACATGAATGGAGAAGGTTTTTAAAGCCTGAATTAGGAGCATTAAAGGAGACACACAGCGCCAGGAGCTGCCTCGTGCCTCATAAGGGAATACAAGGATAGGCCTTCTTGCCTTCTTGGAATAACTGTTACCCTGAGATGTCTATCTACAAATCCTCAAGTGTGCTTCAGCAGAATGACTGGATTGCCAGTGGAGTGGAGGGAGCGCTGTCCTACAGAGTTGTGATTTGAAGAGTTGGGTGTAACAACCGTCAAAAGCTCCTTGGCTCCCCAGTCAGCTGAACAATTGGTACGTGAATACCCAGGGACAGCATGTAGGTTGGATTTTAGTGAGGGAGACTTTTGATCTCACAGCCCAGTATGCTTTACAGCAAAACAGCACTGCTTCAAATGACAGCCGCATTGTTGATACAAATGTGATGGGGTTGTTTGTTACAGATCTTTCACAGGTAAAACCTCTTTACTGCAGACCCTTGCTGGTGTGAGAAAACACCACAAATCATGCCCTACTCTGTTCCAAAATTTTGATAATACTTGACCTAACATCAGCCCATGATAAACCAAACTAGAAACAAATGCCCACAGAAAGAGGTTTGCTTATCAGAAGGCTTGTCGCTAACAGTGAGTTCTAGAGAACATTACTGACAAATTTTGATATCTAACGAACACTGAAACAAAACAAAGAGTCAACCTACAAAACAAATAAACCAGAAATCCATCTCATTTTCTGCAGATTAGCTCTAAACTAGTATTCAAAGCACCAAAATATGTAACATTTCCACTCGATCTCACTTTGTCAGCATTTCTACTTATTATAGTCATACTTGAGCAATTCTCTGCTTCTGAAATGCTTTGAAACATCTATTTTTGAACTTGAAAACTTATTTTGTCATCTTGCAATTAGTGCTTTAAGTTCCATGTCTTTCAAAACAAAGAGTGAGAAATTTAGGAAGTAGTCTAGTCAAAGCTCTACTATTTCAACTGAATTATTTTTCTCCAATTAAACATAGGTTGCCTAAACATTTCTTCAGCATAGCTTCAATTATGCATATTGATGCTATAGCAGTTAGCAAAGTAGAAAATGATCAGGAATGAAACAAACAAAAATATTTAAAATCTTGTCCTACCTGCTTGTCATTAGAAGTGTTTCACAGTTTGGGAAGATGATTTACATCTAGAATAAATAAATTACATTTAACTCTGAGCTTCTGTCCCATTTGTTGTTCAGACTTCTCACTCATCTTACTGGTAGGACTTCCAGTCTCTCTGAAGTTCATGAGAATTCCCAAGAAGATGGGCTTCCACCACTTTAAGAAGAGAATCTCATATGATAAGCATGTGAGCCGCTTCTTTGTTCAAACCAATCTCATGACTCCCTTTGAAGGTAATCCTTCAGAAGTCTCATGACCCATCTCCCTGCCCAGAGGGTATTTTCATCTCATGGTGGAACAAGGCACAACAAATCTACTTTGATAGTGCCCAAATCTCCAATTTGTTAAACCTCCTTTCCTCTCTTCAAACAGTGGATATACTCACTGTAAAAACGCCAACACTGCAGAAAGGCTAAAGCAGGAGCTGAAACTTTTAATTTGAAGTAACCCCTCCCTTCTGCTAAAATATCAATGTAATTTGCATAATTGAGACAATTGGACATAATCGTCCTTTCAGGGGTCCTCATTAGATGTACAGCTCTACATTCTTTGAAAAGAGGAAAAAAGGTCATACAGCATTAATTATATCTAATCCTCTTTGGAACAACTTGAAGTTAGGCAAAACGCTGTATTAAAACAGCCAAAGTTGTAAATAAGCTATTCATTTTGTAACTTTATATATCACATGCATTTTCATACTCTGCTGCTTTCGTCAATTTAATTAATTTCCTTGCCGTGACGGGCTTCTTCTGCATCTTCTCATACTTTAAAACTATCAATATAGCAAAGGACATAATGAGTTACAGGTAGTTGCTAATTTTGCTCAAACTTTCAAAAATCTACCTTGCTGTGCTGGGTGCCAACAATGAAACATTTATGGGTCACAGTTAGGAACTCTATTATTTAGAGGTAAAGGCAATTTAACTCCTTGCTTCTGCTGCAGCATGTTGCTCAATCAAGAAGTCTGCTATACTGACCTTATTTCATTGTTCCTCTGCCTGTTTGTCAATGCAAAAACCATATGTCCATTTGTGACTGATAGACAAATATTTTAGAGGCATAATTTCAACTTCTGACTTGCCCTAAGTGCCAAAGTATCCAGCTGAAACAGCTGTATTTTAGAACTAGACCTTGGTCTTCCTAAAGAGACAAAAGCTCCTTCTAACTTCAGGAAAAAAGAGATAAGAGTGTGAAAGAATTAGACAAACTTCTGGATAACTACAATGCAAAATGAATTTTGGATTTCATTTCTGTCTGAGGAAACAGTTTAAGAAAGCAAGAGGCACTAACAAAAGTATGAAGTCTAAGAAAGCAAGCACAAAAGTCTGGATGAGGTACAGCACTCCATAAATACTGGAAGTACAGAGTATTTCTCTATTGAGGGATTTTTCTACTTAAAGGCTTCACCCAAAGTTCACTAAATTTAACAGATGACTAGCAGTGTTGTTTGGTAGACACCATAACAGGGCATATCACAACTATACTCCACAGTTGCATAAGTTTTCCTGTGGTTTCAAAATCAACTTGTCAGTTCTGACCTCTGAAATCACATCAGGCTTAAGTTCCTGTTGTTCCAGAATCTGCCTGTAAAATCCTGTTCAGGCAAAGGGGGAGGCTCACCACTCTCAAAAACTCAGCACTGAAACAGAGAGTATATGTTGAAGTCAACAGAGGTTTCTTTTTCCAGTGAAAATCACATTTCAGACTTAGTGACCTTTATGGATGCCTCCTCTATCTGGAACATGTTGTCCTCTTCAAAACAGAAAAGGTTGACGTACTGAGCAGAAGGAATAATTATTACCAGAAATATCTAAGGCAGAAAAATCTATTGAAAAATGTTAATTGAGCACTTGAACCCCCATCTGAAACTGGAAGATAGACTATGTAGCGTGATTCTCCTTGGAAAGGCATTGTGAGAATGCAAGCTGCATCTATATGTAACTGTGTTTGGAAGACAAAACACTGTTTAAGAATCAATGCTGAAAAATATCACACCTGTGTTTTTCATTTCATAGCTCAATATGAAATAACAGATACACACCTAGAAAGAACAATATTTTTGAAAATTGAAATGCAATTGTCACTGAATCTTCACTTAATGTTAATGGGACGGTTCTACAGTACTGTAACTGCTCTGGCACCTCAGTTTAAGTAACGAGACTGATGAAAGGTCAGCAAGCCTTGTCCAACTTGACAAAAGAAAAAAAATACAGCTTTTAAGCATGTTCAAAGGTGACTGACATCAAAGATACCATCTACAGACAGTATTTTCCTCACTTACTATTGCAAACAAAAATTTTGTTTTGAAACATTTTGGATCGGGTGTTTTTAACAAAGTTGAAGCTTGACAGAATGCCTACATTCTAATGAAAATGTTCTGAACAGTATTTCAGATAACACAAGATATAACTATATACATCCACACATATAGCAATATTGTAATAACTGATTTGCTTCTAGTGTGTGTATGTATGGGAAACAGTCACATAAAAGCAAAGGAATGGAACTTACATGAAGTGCGTATTAAACAAAGCATAACTGAGTTGGCTAAAAACCTAATAAACGTGCACTTTCAGTGCAAAGAGTAAGCAGCCTACTCTGCTGCATTTGCTGTCTGAAATGCCTACAACCAAATTCTCTATGACAAGAAGAAGAAACCACTGACTTTTAATTTCAAATATATAATTCTGTCAACTTCAGCCAAAGTGCTCATTCAGAGTTCAAAGGAATAATACACGAGTGAAAAAATGACATTCTCAGAGAAAATGTCACTACACAAAAGATAGTTTTCATGGATGCCTGCACTCATACTATGGGAAGGCTCACAGCACTTGGAGTTTGTTTTGTGACACAGCTTGATATAAATGCACTGTGAAGGAAAGGGATAAAGATATGCATCTCTTTGCTGTCCTCACTGTGACTGTCTCAGAACAAAGTTCCCTTGGTTACCACTGGCTAACCACATGTCTGGACAGAGTAAGTAGGAATGACGAACAGATTAATTAGTCTTCCAAAAGCAACACAGTCTTTATTATTACTATTACAACTGATGCAAATCTAGATCTATCAGGGTAATCAGTTACACTTACATGTGAATAGTAAATGTAACAATACGCTTAGGCTGGAAGATTTGATGGCTCACACACTTTATGTAACTAATAGTATTGTCTTACACGAATGTAGATAAACTGTAGCTCAAAGAATCCTGTATTTTTTCATAGCTGTATTAAAACTTAAACCAGTAACCAATATTTCACAGAATGCGACACTACTGAAATACTAGAACTTGTGATGAGTATTAATACAAACGTCACATACACAGATGTCAGAATAGATGAGAAATAGCATGATAGCCCAAGAGGAAACATAAGCTCACAGAGATTCAGTCTGAGATGGACAAAGATGAAGGGATAGACTGCTTATGACAAGCTTGTTCACGTGAAAATGGAATAGGGTTATTTATTCATAACCTTCCTGAAAATACTGTTCTGTAGCAGTAAAATTCATGACCATTCACTGTAAGGCTTTGATTGGTGACAAAATTAATCCTGCGAAGCAGTAGCACATATGAAAAGACAAAATCAACCGTTTAACTGCAGATCTCTTCATTATTCAAAAATTTAATCATTTCTAAAAAGTGAACGTCTCAACTGATTCTGATTCAATAGATACCACCTGATGCCACTGCCAAATCTGTAACTGGACTGTAAGTGGACTGTTTGGAAAACTCAAAGGCAAAAGAAATAGATAAGTGTACCTTAGTGTCCGGGGCTCAGATCGGTCCTGTGTGCAGGACTGAATTGTTAAACTAGACTCAAAGTATCTCTAACTACACTCTAACTATACTTCCAGGGAGGCAATGGATAGTATTTGGTCAAAAGTCTTCAAGTGGAATCAATCAATGGTGTAATCCACGAGAAAAGGCTTATTCCAATAAAGTAGGATACTGGTTTTGAAATGCATTAAGTCTTGTAGAAAATGGGTGTGGATAGGCAAAGGAATTGTCTGCTTAGTCTGAAATACAGGCTATTATCCCCAGCAAATTTATTATTACCTTGAGTAGGACCTGACAAAACCACAGAGTGCAGAGGCAAAAAGCATTCCCCTTACTCTCTCCTTTGTAGAAGTTCTCAGTCTGCATTCCACTGAAAACACAGAGATCCTTTCAAAAAAGAATATACTGCCTTTTATGCAGGGAATGAGTGCTTTTCTATGGTCAGGACTGCAAAATAAATTTGACAGCTTTTTTCCACTTTCAAATATTACTACTGCACTTTTTCTCTAAGTGACATAAGTGTACACATAACTAAAAAAAAACATCCTTCTTTATTGCCCAGGTTCATCTCTGAACACATCTGCAGCATTCCTCTAGAGCGTGTCAAGTAGTCAGAGTTGGAAAGAATATCTTTAAAGCAGAACAGAAGAAAACTGACACAGCTTATTTTATCTGTTGATAATGCAACATCTGCTGCATCCTGTGAGAAGCATGAAGGAAACGGGTTATTTTTGGCAAAAATTCACTGATAAGTGTTTTTGTAATGTGGTAAACTGTTGTGAGCATGACTTATTGGAACACTTAAATTTTGCATTGCAGCAGTGAACACTACAAATGTTTCACAATCCTCCCTCTCTCCTTTATTTTTGAGTGTGTTTGAAGGGGCTTTATACAGCAAAAATAGCATCAAACTGTGTATTTTACTTAAGTACAACTGACATCAAAGGCAAGTTGTAACAATGAGAAAAAAAAAAACACTGATGACCCAAGGCAAGAGCAGTACCAGTTCCATGCCAGCCCTACCACCACGTGCTGATTGCTTGAGCTCCTCTCCCACCTAGACTACTCACATCCAACCTTTAACATGAAGGCATTTGCTTAACTCTTGATTCTGAGCTCACTTAGGCACAAGTTGCAGTGATGAATAGCCCCTCTGATTTCCAGGAAACAGCACCATACACAGAAAGCTGTGGAAGTCAAGTCAATGAGACTGAAATTCAGTATGCACATTTAGCACACAATTAGATTTTTAAAATGGTGCAAAGTGTTCTCTACAATAAATAGAATGAATATTCTGTGTTCACCTGAAAAGTTTAATGCACAGACATGGATTATCCAATTTTGTCTTACACAGTAAATCCCTATTTACCTGCTCATAAGAAAATGTGTGAAGTCAGTATTATTCCCGAGCCAGTTTGTAGGTGTTCTGAATTCCTGGAATATTTGAATAGAAATCTACTGTCATAAATGGGGGCCCTGCTGATCAGTCCAGGGCTTGAGATAAATTAAAACCCCAGTAAGTTGCTGAAGCAGTATGAGATACTGCAGCTTTCAGCTTTGCCAAACTTGTTATGTTCCTCACACTAATTAAAACAGAAATGCAAGCAAACAGTAAATATACTTCAGAGAGATTCTGAAGTTAATACTTCTAAGAATTACTAGGGGAAAAAATCTCACATTGTATTTACTTTCTTTAGCTGCATGACTGCTACAAAACAATTCAGTAATTTTCTCCCCAGTATATTTAGTTTTGAATTTTTACATAAATATAGAACATACAGAAAATAGAGAACATACCCAATATAAAACACACTGCTAACAACAGACTGGTAGTGACTGAACAAAAGCAAGCGTTTCTGACTAGATGCCCCTTTTCACCATTTGCCATGAGACACACATGAACAAATAATCCTTCAAACGTGCACTTCCAAAGTCCTCCTAACATTTAGATAAAAGAAACACAGGGCTTACAATGCCATGATTTCACCTTGAAAAGTTGTAGAATTTGAAAGCCATTATGAAAATGTATACAAGGGATGTTCTGTTTTTCTATTCAAGCTAATATTATAGAGCTCTGACAGAGGAAAGGCCACATTTCAAAAATGGCAGCCCCCAGCTTTCCTCTTGAAAAGAGTGCAACTTAATGTACTTGGTGATTCTGTCCACCATCAAAAGGTAGAAAAGCACATCAAGATAGGGCCCTGGAAGCACAATACACTTATGCCTACGTAAGGATCAATTACAATGGAAATTCAAAACCTACTAATTAAGCAGGAGCATCTGAGAATAATGGCAAAGTTCTCCAAGTAATACTTTCTTGGTCTGCAGAAAATCAGCTCGCAGGTTTTGCTGCAAATTATTTACAAAGGAGGGAGCCCCAGCAACTGAGATTTGTTGGAAGATCTCTCTCATTTCACTAATACTCTTAGGATACAACATTTTAGGATACAACAAAAATTTTGACATTTTTGCTTGATAATTGTGTAACACTACACCTCCTATTGATAGATTCATCTACTATACAGGTACCATACAATAGTTATTTTCTTGACAGGCATAAATCAAAATTTTAACTGGAACAACAAAAGAGCGATACAGAAACTGACCTGTGTTACACTCAAGGCATAGGCTTCAACTTGTAAATCATATCTCTCTAATAACAGATTATTTTTCAATACCAGAAACAGTAGGTGCACTCCCCTGCTCCAGCCCCCCCAGCTCTATGACAAAAATAGTGATTTTCAGATCTCTGACAACTTGTCACTGACTGATGCTTACGAGGCATGTTTCTGAGTTTAGAAGAAATGGTGGCTAAGAAGTGATGTTATCTTTAAACAAAAGAAATGGAGTATTTTAGCTTTCAGAAATGATATTCTGTATGATAAAGGACAAGTTTACCAAAAGAAAAATTGTCGTGAATTGGCACAGAAAGAAGAAGGGCGCCATCTGTTACCTCACACAGACACCAGTAAAAGAAAAATTAATATCATGACATGAAACTTAAATTTTGTGCTGTAAAACTAAACTGATAAACATATTCTTAATAAAATAGAAGAAAAATGTTTACACTCAGGGTTGTGTATTTGGATTCTGAGTGAGTTTCAAACCAGAAAAACTTTTATAAAGAGGAGACTGTTATCTAGCTCTATTTTTTTTAAGGATAATTTACTACCTTAAACTGATATTGAACAAATATGTATTTTGCAATAAATCAGGTTACTATCAGTGGAAGACTTTTTCTACATAGCTGAAATGTTTCTCTTTGTGAAAGAAAAAGAAAGAAAGTGATATTAAAGAGCAGACTTTTTCCATTTATTATCTTGGTGCTACTGACACATCTGTTACAGGACTGTGCTTTTCTGACTTGTCTAGCATGTGAGGGAAGTTCATTACGCAGAGACTACAGCTTTAGAATACAGCAGAAATTCTGAAATTTAAAATGAATCTAAAAGAAATAAACAGTGTTGCTAACGATAGCTCTGTAACATTCATTGTATAGAAAGACTCAACCATATCTCTGTACCTGTATCCATGCTGACCCTTACAATCTCATCTGGAAATACTGTAAGGGCTCCAGAGCTCCTCCAAAAAGGTCTAGTGCCATACTGGACCCAGAGTGAAGATATGAACACTAAAAACGTGGAAGCACACAATACATGATCAAAACCATCAATCCCTGCTTCCAATCATTCACTGGTATTGAAACCGAAAATTTGCTGAGAGTAGCTTGTTTTTTCTTTTTGTAAAGAGCAAAGCATAAAGAAGCACCTTATATATATGCAATAAAGTACACGTGCAGTATACTATACACACCTTGTAAAAACATATGAAAACTTTTGGTCATCTAGCTGTAGCAATCAAATCTCTGCTGCTTTCATTTAGTAGGCTGAAATCTGGGGCTTTACCTCCTTTCCAAGATCTATTCTGTAATAATCCTACTGGAATGTACAGTATGCATCAGCTCTCTTAGTCTGCCTTATAAGAGTGAATGCTCCTCATTTTTCACCAAAGCTATATCACAACAAGTTACACTTATCAAACTGCAGTGCTGTGGTTAATCAAGTTATTTGGAGCATATTTCTGTCACATAACTATATCCTTTGGCTAGAAATCATGGACATTCCTGCTAGATGGCTTTCCTTCTTCTTTGTCTTTAATTTGGGAGCTTGTACTTACCAATCCTTGTTAACCCAGTTATACTAATCAATTAACTATCACGGTACTTGTTCATTCAGTTAATGTTATATTTTTTTTAATCTCATTCCTTGAAAAGTAAAAAAACAAAAAAAAAAAAAGAAAGAAAAAGAAAAAGAAAAAAAAAGGGGGAAAATCCTAATATTGATCTAATCTTTCTGCTACCTGAGCCTGCTTAGGACTCTTCTCCAGTAGGACATGGGTTATCTTTTACTGAAAGTTATTCAAAATTCTGTATTGAGTTCTGGCAAGACTTGATAAATACAGGTAGGCTTGAGTGAGCAAGAGCAGTCTCTTAGCTTGCAGCCATGAGAAACAAAAAGAATGTGAAATGTACTTCTATACAACCCACTGCATTTCTCTCAACATCCTTTGAAGAGCCTGTCACTGTTTTCGTAGCTTGTCTGGTATTAAGACTGGCTTGGCAGATACAGAAATCCTCCACTACCCCTAAACTATATCATTCAGTTATATTAAAACTATGCCAAAAGTAAAAGAAAAAAAAAAGCCTTCTCAGGGAACATTAGAAAGAATCAGTGTATGTAATTTATTGGATTTGACTGCTGGACGTTCCCATGAAAGACTAAGTAAGATGATTTGCCTTTTAGTTGAAAAGCTCAAGCTAAGCTGGATGCTCTCAGGACACATTCTCAGCACTGTCAACTGCTGAATGTGCAGTTCCACAGAGCTGTGACTACTACAGAATTACAGCTTGCTGCCATAAAGCATTAGCATGAGATTATACTTTTTCCTCCCATGGCTGTCAGTTGAGAAAGGCACAGAGGAAAGAAAACAGTATCCTAAAACAAATGTGATATAGAAAATAGGTGCATGTTATTTAAAACACTGACAGCAATCTTCATTTTATTTTATCACATTACTATTTCAGACCTATCAGTGAAAAAACTCATGCACAACAGCATGGGTGTGTTTTGACAGGGGAAAAAAATAAAACATTCAGAACTTTCATGCTTGATTTAGTTACATGCTGTAGGTTAGGCGAGTTCCTCAAAAAGGAGTGCAGTATGAAAAATGTTTTTAAGCACTGAAATGTAAGGCCTTAATAAAGCAAAAGTAGAACCCAAAGCCATAAGCAATAGTTGATGAAAGAGCATTGTAATTTAACATGCTATGCTACACAACTAAATAATAGATACCAGACATCTCCTTCACTTTACTAACATTGAACATTGGGATTTGTAACTTTTCAGGGTCTTTGCCTGTGAATGGCTTTGAATGTCCAAGCCATGATGTGCTTCTGTGGCATTTTCCATTCTGCATGCCGTTTACTTTCAAAGACTGCCAGAGTTCCTAGACTGCATTGATGTGGTTGGCAAGAGGCGTACAAGTGAACAGTGGAGTAAAGAATCAGTTGAATATGAAACGACATTTGCTATCTGAGTGCACTCTTCTTTCTAGATTTCTACAAGGAAAATTGACAGATCAAATTCACAGTATCAAAATGAGCAACATACTGTAATAAATTATCTTCCCACTGGTTTACATATTAATTGCATTTTAAGGAGTTACCAAGCAAACCTTTTAAGAAATCCAGATTTTTGTGACAGTGAAAATACTTACAAACCAGTGTAAAGTAAAATATGTAATTAAGCACTGTTATTCTAAGTTTTTCCTTTGGAAGCTGATATCAGTCTCCTTTCAGCAAAACAATGTTCTATTTTCTGATGAAGATATGTAATTTATAAACTGCATTTTACAATACAGTAATTTTTTGTGAATTCGAAGACCGAAAAGCAAGAGAATCAAGTGTTAACTGCAAGGAAGGCCATTCTGCATGCTGAGCAGCAATATGGAACATTCAGACAGAATAACTAAGCAGATGATAATCACACCACCTTGACAAATTTTCACACACTGTTCCCAGGAGAGCTTACAATGCTTTCCAGTTGTTTGCCAGCCACTCATATTTGGGTCTGTTATCACTGTAGGGCTCAGAGTTATCCAAGAGTTCAACATTTCTGCATGCATGCCTCCTCACATTGTTCACCTCACTACATTTTAGCTCATTTTTTTCCCCCAAAAAGCCAAAGAGTTTACTTTGACAGTATTTTACATTCTTTTCTTTAGATACCATTCCATTTTAGTTCAAAACATAAAGTGAAATAGTAACTGTGTCCTGCAAGTCAAACACCAACAATCCTGTCTGAAACTAAGTTTTTAAAAAATAATAATAAAGGAGATTTTTTTTTTTGTTGTTAAAGGATCAGTTAAATAGTCATCATGCTTCTCTATTAAAGGTGTTAATTACATTGAATGTTTCCCAAGCCAGTCATTATCTAAACAAACATCGAATCAGTTTGCATATAATCCAGAACAACTTAAGACCTACTTGCACCAGGGCTCATCTACGTTTTGCTGATCACAATCTCAAATACCTGCAGACAGAAAGATTAGCTCTCTGCCCAAGATGAGCTCTGAGGCCGCTGCAGCTGACTGACTTAGTGGGATTCTCCCTATGAGAACCGTTTTCTCTCAGGTTTCCTGAGCAGTAAGATGCAGCCTCAAAGACTGGTATCCAGCCTGACAACAAAGTCTTCCTTTTACATTGAAGTTGTGGCATTAACAGATAAGAGAGAAAATCAATCCAGAAAAACAGAAAATTGAACCACATCTGAGAAGATGTAGGACAGGCTTTTTGATAGAAGCTGCCTGCAAGAATCTGCATAAAAATGCATGTTTCCAGTACTGCAGAGCTTATCAAGCTCCTGCTCACACCTTGCTTCTCAGTAAGAGAGATGAAGGATTCACATCTTCTAACAAAAAGATGTTCTTTAAAGAGGTTTCTCTATAAGCATTTAAATGCTTAGATGCAAGAACTCATTTTGAAAATAGAATCATTAAAAGTACAATCTAGCTGTGTAGTCATATACCTTACACTGTAACTGTAAGCCTCATAATGATCTATGTTTCAAAAACATGCTACTGCCTGCCATCTTCATGCAAAGATCATTAGCATTTTAGACTGATAACTTAAAAATCTAGTGAGCTAGACTCCTTAAACATGAACAAGCATTAACTTGGTAAATTAAGAACATTTGTTTAAATTCCCTTTTTGAACAGGAACAAATCCCCAGGAAAAAAAAAAGGGGGGGGGGGGGGGGGTGGGAGGGATGAGTGAGGGAAAGGAGAAGAGAAAAAGAGGAAGGATTTATTTAGAGAAAGGCATTAAAAAAGACAAAAAAAAAAAAAAAAGTGCCAAAAGCACTTGGCAGGAGGAAGATACCAGCTGTACTTCACTAATCCATGGCTGATCCTTGGAGAGAATCACAAATCCACTCAACCAGCAAGCTGAGTGCCATTTTACTCACAAGAATTGAGAACAAAATGGAATCAAATAAATAGTCATAATTCTGGCTATTAAAAACTTTGCTTGTACCTGATAAAACCAAAGAGGTCTTAAGACATACCTCAGCTACAGAAAATGAAAAAGTAAGAACAGAGAGGAGGAGTCTTTAGATAAATGCTTCATTATTATGGCCTCATTTCTCTAAGACATAAACATGCTGTACTGGATGCAAGTATTGCACTTTGGAACTATTTCAATGACAGCTAAAAGCTGAACATATCACTAAAATATCCAGCAGTATTTACTTTCATTTGTTGACAGGATGAAACAATCTGTACTGCCACTGTCTCTGCTATGCCTGTACCTGCTGAGAGCTACAGAACAGCACTGGAAAGTATGTGGGGGAATTCTGCTGAGGGCTGGGTGTTGTGTGGGATCCACACATTTACCACTTCCCTATAACTCCTACTCATCTTTGTCTGAATTATATTTTATCCTAAAAATCCATGGATTTAGTGTAGCTTTTACACCAGCTCAGTACAACTCTGGCAAACAAAATCCTAAACAGTCTAAAGGCCAATCTCATCATCAGTTGTTTTACTACCGAGCTTTTATAATAAACTCATCTCTAGTACTAAGTCAAAAGTAAATTTCCTACTATAAATGAGTACAGCAGTAAAAAAAGAGTTCAGAAATCATTAAATAGAACAACCTTCCTTTATTTCAGAATTACATTAGATACTACATTTAATTCCTTTTTCTTATGGTTATGACTCTTTGACGGATACATGAATGCTGGTCAGCACCAGAGTGGCAAAACAAAAGAGAAAGAAAAGCTAATAAAATTTTCACTTTTAAGGTTCCCATTCACAGGGATGAGAAATAGTTCTGTGATGAACGCTCGATTAAAAAATAATTGTTGTGGCAGTTTAAAGATAGAGCTTATTTAATAATTAATACATAGGAACTATGTTGAACTGTTCACTGAAGATTTACTAAGAGGTATACTCAGAAAACTGTTCATGATCCCCATTGTATAATTAAAGGAAAGGGCAAATTTTATGTTAATGGAGAAAAATATCCTCCTTATCGTATTTGTCTTGTGCAACAATTAATCCTTATTTTGCCTCTGTACTACAGAAAACATGAATTTCAGCGTAAAACTTCATAGAGAGGCACTTTCTATTTAGCACAGCTCTATCTAGTGGTTGATTAATACAAGTGCATCTGATTAGAGAAAACTAAATTACGAGTTTGATGAAGACCAGCAAACCCTTAGGAAGGTGGCACTTGTATTTCCAGGTTTACACAAGGTGACTAGATTGGAATACGCCAGGAAAGGTTGTATTACTAGCTAAATCCTACCTTTACAAACACTTGAGTGTGATTCCATGGATAGTTCTTCTTGAAGTTGACTCTTTTACCAATGTGATATGTAGGAACAAACAAGAGGTCACAATCCTTATTCATGTAAGGTTCCTAAATACTGACACTGCTGGCACTGAGATTAGGTCATTCTGATCACTGAAAGTTTCAGCTGTAAACTGCGTAGCCATGCATGAAAGACATCCTCCCGGGACTAGCATCTCACAGGCTCTACAGCAGACCTCCTCAGGAGCTAGAGGCCAGATGGGCTGGGAAATTGCAACAACTGCTTACATTCAGGTACCTCATTAGTGCCCTTCTGTGTTTCTACTAATAATGATTTCCCAGAGGAAAAGGTTCTGTTACAGAAAACAGAGATAACATGACTCTTCTTCAGTGCTAGGAAAAATAACTTCTGAACATTGCAACTGAAAATAAAAGCACTTACCATGATTTTGAGTGACACAGGTATGAGAACATCAGAAAGGTCAGGGTTTGCATCATGTTTTTGCATTTTCTACTATTGAAGCTTTACCAATAGCAAAGCATTGATACCATAGGATTTATTCTGGGGAAGGCAACTAATGACCACAACTAAGACATAGACTGAAGTTGAGCACTAATCACTAATGTCTTGGACTAGCCTCTTTTGGCATAGCCAGTTATTTTCCTGCATTAGAAGATGCTATGCAATTGCAACACTAATCCAGAGCTCCTGGAAGACAGTCACTGCCCTGCTATACTCTCTATGCTGTCTCTCAGCAGGGGTTCACATTTTCAGAGGCTTGAATGGACCAGGTCCCATGTATACTTCAGGCTCAATCCCTATTCAGAGCTCCCCTCAGCTGCTTTGATCCCTTAGGAGTCAGGCAGACAACCATACACAAGACAAAGTGCCTAGACACAGAGATAAAGCTTTCTGGGCCATTGGAAACAAAACTATGTGTGCATGGGGGAAAACAACAAGAAAAATACTTTCAGGTGAGATCAAAGAGCCTGGAAAATCCCTGGATCATATTACAGGGTTGTCCTCCTCCTATTCCTTTGATTTACCTGAAAGAGATCTACAAGGAGCAACTTGTTACTGGCAGCGCTACTATTTAAGCAGAACAAAAATACTGTTACTTGATGCCAAGAACCTTCGGAGATGATAGAGGTGTTTCTCAGGTAAATTAACTGTTTTGAAGACAGAAGGCTGATAAAAAAAAGTTAGAGATTTTCTAGGATGAAAGATGTTCCTAAAGAGCCAGCCCTGTTAGTGCATTTAAAGATATGCCATGACAACAGTGTTTTGACATTCAGCTAATAACTTAGGAAAACACACCAACCTTCCACTTTTTAAGTCCTCTGTTCTAAGCTAGGCCTGACAACTACAGTGACATATCTTCTACACTTATGAGAATTAGGGTAACAAATATATATATATATATTTTAAGGAAGGCTTAACAAACTTGTTTAACTAAAATGAGAACCAAATATGAAAACAAGTACAAAACAATTCTCAACCTTGGATGGATGTTAGTTATAGGGTAAAGAGAGCTCACTCAAACATAAAAGACTTATTCAAAACTAAGTAGCTCAAGCTGGCTTGTACTTGCAGCTACACTGTAGAGCAATTGGTACAGGATGCTGCAGATACTAAAAGGCAACAAGGTAATATCATCATATAACCTCTGGTCCAGGCAATCACTACTTTAAGACTCGCTGGCATGAGGAGCAAACTCTGTTGGAGAAAACTACATCCTCTTCCTGTTCTTATATCACTCCCTAGACAGCGCTGTTAATACAGCGGATAACAGCTTTCTGGACTGACCCAATAGAGCTGCTCTTAGCTATAATGCCTTACTTCTGGATTTAATAGGGCATCAAATAGAGAAGGCTCATAAGCAGTATGCCTGATTCCCACCTGGATTTTTGATTGTCAGTTTAATGAGTAAATTCATCTCCATAGCTAGAAAACGTCTGGGAGAATTGAGCTTCAATTATTAAGTGATAAAGATGTAACTTGAAAACAGCATGCACTGTTCTATGAGCATTAATCCAGTTAATCACATACTGATTAATTTTTTCAAAAAGCTTTCAAATGTACTTTTTGCTCATCAGTTCCATACTCATCAAGTTTTTGCTTTTCTATAACACAATATTAAAATCTCTACCAAAAATGTAGCAACAGATGTAGATATTTACTAGATAATGTGAACATCAAGGCGAAAACCTAAAGCATTCCTCTTTACCCGTGAATTGATTTACTGCTTAATTATGTCATGAACAGTTTTGAGAGGATGAGCCACTGAACAAATGTTGTAATGAACATTTGTAATACATGACCCGTGAGAGAAAAATTGGTAAGGGGCAGAAATAAAAATCAGCCAGGAAACGTAGAAATGTAAAAGAAAGAACATTTCACTTTTAAATGTTCTGTTAAAAAAAAAATTACAAATGATACATTTATTAGAGCTTAGTAACCACTGTTAGCTTTCCACTGGTAGAGGCTTAAGCCATACAGCTATTAATCACATGAAAGCAGATATTAAGGAATATTAATCCATACCAGCTGTTACATCTTTACTGTGCTATTATTAGAGATTAATCTTTATACCACAAGGCTGCCTTTTCATGTCATTTGCAAGAGGACATCATACAAGCTGATACTGTTTCACAACATATCTGCAGAAAAGGGTAGAAGAAAGGAGGAGATAGTGGTGAAATTACCTTCATTTTCATCCTTCAAATCTAAGGCAGTTATGTTAGGAAGAGACGGTGTCTATCACAGTAGTCACCTGATTAGTTAGTTTTTATTGTGACTGTAAAAAAACACTTTTACAGTTTGTAATCTACTTCAAAAAAAGGATATCCACTGATAATGAGTGTTCTCCCATGGGAAGTTCAAGCCCATGTAATTTCCTTTCTTTTGAAGCAGGGAACAAACCAGTTAAAAACAGTTAATATGGTCTAGTTGATGGAGTGTTAGTGAGGATTATTTAGTATTGTAAAAGAATTTTAACAAAACACAACACTGAACATAATATTTTCCAATGCAATATAACAACCCTGTAAGATAAGCCAAGATTTTAGAGGAGAAATTGTTATCGCTGTTGGATACACTTCACAGCCAAATCCATCTGCAGACTCTACAGAAAGTCCTGTTGAATCACATGTCAGTGGAACGTTATTAAAATCACAGCAAGTATTACCCTGCACAGAAATAGTTAGATTACTAGCAGAAAAGGCCAGAATTATCCATTAAAGAATATAAAATTACCATTAAAAATAAGCTTCTAATCAGTTTCTTGAGCTTTAGATGAGACTGTACTAGCTACCCTAGGGAAATCAGTTGACATTGTCACCAGAAACTCTATGTTCTCTATACCTGCAGTCTCCTGACATTGTTAAATGTGAAGTTCATTCAGATCACATGCACTAGTTTTATAGCACAGCCTAAATGGTGAAGAAAGAAGCTCGTTAGTCTGGGTTTGCATGATTCACTGATCTCCCACTCTTCCTTGCAATTTGCACACTGCCTCCTCTGCAGCCACTGCTTTCACACTCTCTTGAAACTTTCAAGTTCTCAGTGGCTTCCTATTCCTCAGTCTGCCTATACCTCATCTGGGGAGCCTGATCTGCTTCAGCTGCTCAGCTCCCTCCTTGCTTCCCAAACCTGCCTCTGTCTTTGACAGTATGGCACGTACAATTGTCTTTCACAGACACTGTTACCCGTTCTAACAGTCTCTACCCTCATCTTCATTTGCTGATGAACATTAGTTTTCACTCCTTGTCACTTTTACTCCTCCCAAATAAAAGGTTCCTTAAAATGTGATTTCACTTTCCTCTTCTTGTCACTTCCCAGCACAAATCAAGCTTTCCCATTTCACCCTGCTAATGACTGTCTGCAGGATTCTTCCCATCTCTAAAACAGATGGACTAACCTGGCAATGACACCTCCAAGCTTCATGTCAAGACTCTTCTTGTTAACAACTAGCAAAAGGAAAGACAAGATAGAGGTATTCACAGCACAAAAGATTATGTACATATTAGGCAGTAAAACTGGGGCACAAATATAAGCCTCTAGGCAGTTCATCTTGTTGCTTACTTTTAATTAAATGAAGAGGATGGGTTTCATCTTTTTATTTTGTTTTGCCCATAGCTAGATCTTAAATCATAAAGGATAAAACGAGAATAATCAGCTGTTTTTACTGTTAGGACAGTCAGACTGTTAGCTGGTTTCATAAAAGATAGTGATCTATGTAAAATCTTCCATTTGACCTTCATACATCTCTGCTCCAAAGGTCGTTGCAGTGAATCCTCAAGTTATATACATTATGAAAGTACTTTAAAGATTCTCATTTGTATTCTTCTCTACCCTGTGTACAAGCAAATTATTTTGACTGGAAAGCCTCAGTTTATCTATTCTTGGGTAATTAAAATCTATTTAAAAATTTGGACAGTATTTATTCAATTTTCTGGAAAACTTGTAAAACATAAAAACAGGATTAAAATGTGCCCTTGCACCTTCCCACCATGTGGAAGAACGTTCTTTTGCATGTTGTGTTCTAGGAAAAATGACTCTTTTCTCCCTGTTCTTTGCTGATGTGTGGAGATTTTGCTTTTCACTGTTTATCTATAGCTCATTTATTTTGGCTTTCTATTTTTATCCTGTTGGATGGCCAAGGTTTAGCTTAGTTTTCCATTTTTCAAAATGAGAAAGAGTATCTTCATTGCAGACACATATATCAAGAAAAAATTGATGTTTGGCAACCCTGGAGAGAGTTTGCATGAGCAAACTACCATCACAGATTACTTAAATGGAGGCTTGAAGGGGAGACACACAATCAAAAGAACTATTCACTAGCTTCCCAGAGAAAAAAAAAATAGTTCCTTTTATCCAGCTCCAGCTTTTCCATTGGTGTATACCAAGGAAGTTGCAATAGAGATTGGGGTCCATGTGCAACTGAAAATATTTCTGTAAAGTGGGCAAGAGACATAGGATAGAACAGGAAGCAAAGGGAAAGCGAGTTGCCCAAACTGACAGAGTAGAGTGAATGGCAAAGCTAGTAACAAAGTTGAACTTAAGCTGCTGATTCAATCCACTACCTTGTCTATAAACTCTCTCTTTTTCAATGCATTCTCATTGCTCCAATACCCTGTCATTTATGTTTTTCATCTGAGTTTTAAGGATTCACTAAATTACAAAGGATCTTCATCTCTTTTGGTAGATGCTGCAAATGCAGAGACTGAAATTAAAAAAAAAAAAGAAAGAAAAATTCTATTCATGAAAACAATGGTTGATTATTTAAACTAATCAGGAGAGCAGTAATTACCATAACCTATATTTGTCATTACATGAGATGACTACATGACTACAATCACTACATGAGATAGAAACTGATGCTGTTTTTCTGCAAATCGCTTTCTCTTTATCTACACTGTTCCTAGACAAAACAAAGGGGGTAATCACCCAGGGCAGGATATCCCTTAGAGTCACACTCCGTATATCTCCTGCTACTTTAAATCCCCTCTCTATCTCAGAAGCATTCTTACATAAATACTGGCTGCTCTTTACATTTCAAAGTCAGAGAGCTCTGCAGCACGCATGAGCATTTGTTTCAGTTTTTATTGGGTAGGCACCCATGGCAGTCTTCTATAGAACTACATTCAAAGCAAGCAATAGCTCAAGGCCTTCTGCTCTGATTTTCCCTAGTCAAAACTGACTAAGGCTTGTTTGCAGGTTTTCAGTGACAGGACTCGGGGAGATGGACTGGCAAGAGGTGAAGTGTGAACCAAGCCTCCATGGCAGGGCTGGTGTTCTAATCAGGGCTGGGGAACTTTCTGCTGGGAAGCTGTCAGTGAAGCACACTTGTGAAAGACACAGATGCACGTGAATCCTGCAGTTGCTGGTAAGGCATATAAACAGCTAGTCAGAATAACCACAAATTGCTAAAAATCAAACATCACTGACAGGGAAATTCTGACATCCAGTATATGCCATGCAACTTCTGGGGGAGGATTCTGTTCTTCCCACTAGTTTCATCAATATCAATTATTCATGTTCAAAGTCCGGCATTAGGGAATAATTCAAACATATCACTTCTAAAAATTGAAGACTCTGCTCATGTGCAATATGAAAAAGTAAAGCTCTCCTACTGTTCCCTTATCAGCTTCACGTTTTTTTCCTAACACTTTGGAATGTTGGTACTAAATTCTTGCCTTCGTTGCCATGGCTAGTAAAACAGAGTCCAGAAATGCTTCCTATTAGCCTTGCAATTACAATCCGCCAAATTACACTGGCTCAGCAATTTAATCTTATCTAAAAAACTCTCTTTCCTGGCCCTAGCCATTTGTAGTAGGCTAATAACATACAGTTTTTCAGAGATGCATTTATGTATATGTTATTCACACGCTGTTCAAATTTTAAAAGGGGGTGAAAGGTGTTAGATAGGAATATGATTGTTATGTTAAGTGCTAGACCCCAAACCTACCATGACACTTGCAATTCTTAATACATGATCTTATCCTGCTGGACAGTCTGCATTTGCCAGAAATTCTGAGGTTCAAACAGTATTTGGCCAGACATACCAGTGTTCTTTGAAACACACACACTTATTTTTAAGTATTACCTACCATCAGTTTTTAAAATTTGCCAAACCTTTGTGCTCAAACTCACTGAAGACTACCAAAGATGTCCAGCAAAATCTATGACATTCTTACTGTTGGAAGACACACCACAGTAGTTGTACATAGGTAGTGTTTTGGACAGAAGTACACAAAGTTTTAACACCTGACGTACTGCAAGAAGTATTATCTCTGATTCCATGCTGACAGCCTGTCTTGAACAGCAAGCTTCCATGCCTTTGCAGTAACCTTTCCTTCATGCTACAGATCACATACTTCTTGCCGTATGCACACACCATCTGCTCCTGCAGAACGTCTGCAGTATACTGACTTGTGGAGAAGTTGCTTACTGCACTATCACATGCCTAGCCACATGGTGATTC
This sequence comes from Gallus gallus, assembly GCF_016699485.2. Classification (NCBI taxonomy): domain Eukaryota; kingdom Metazoa; phylum Chordata; class Aves; order Galliformes; family Phasianidae; genus Gallus; species Gallus gallus. The sequence continues at coordinate 5,675,716 of NC_052541.1, read as the reverse complement.
ATATCTGCAGAAGACAGATTCAGCTCCTTATGAACAATTCCTGGCAACAAATAAGAGACTCCTAAAACCTGTACCTTAAAGTAAAGTCTTGAGAAGTTCACAGGACAGCAGGTTCCTAGCAGAACTGTATTTCAAACTGGATAAATTCTTCCTTTGTACTGTGTGTCACAGAAAAACAAAACCTTTATAATTCCCTTGGCCAATTGTGTATCCTGGTTAGAGGGTTAAAGGATTTATTTCCAACTCCTGCTGAGATCAGCTGGCACTGATCTCACTTCTCTAACATCCTCTATTACATACTGTTTCTTGCAATGCACTCATCCAATTTGTTGTAGAACATTAAGACACCAAATCAACTCTAAACTGATTCATTGTTGAATCAGCAACATGGTTCAGTAAAAGAGCCAGCAGATTCTTACTTCTAAAACAATGCAAACTACCTTCTCACCTCTATGAGTCATCTGACTCCCTGAGCTGAAATAAAAACAACACAGCAGTTATCTCCTCAGCCAATGAGGCAATGGCTAAAATGTTTGCAGAAGAAGAATTTCTTAGTCACAGCAGAAATGCTGGGGAAAAAAAGAGGTTTGAAATACTGTAAAGGAATGCTTGTGAAAACGATTCCATTGTTACCATGTGATCTATCTAATCATAACTGTAATATTAAACAGTTGCATGTAACAATTCCAAGTAAACCCATGAACTAATCTTTTATAAACAATCAGAAGGTATGGTAATTTGAAGGAAATCACAGTTTCTTTATAAAGAGTTCAGGAGCAGAAAGTAAATTCATCCTATTAATTTTTTTTTTTTCCAATTGGAAGTTAAATATTACGATAAGCAAGAAAACAAAGCATTTAATGCAAGATTAATATGTGCAACTAACTTAAAGGGATTTATATTAACTAATTTACAAAACATATGACAAATTATTTGTCTTAGTCTGGAGGTCTAAGAATCCTCCCCCCTTTGTAGTTCACAAAAGCTTTTCTAATGATTCACTGGGTAATACTGTGATACCTTTAAAATAGTAATAACAGCAATTATGCCATTTTCTAAGCTGAGTTTTTAAACGTACAAAATTAAATGTATGATTATATAACTTTATTAGACACAGTATTTAAAATAAAAAAAATAAAATTCAATATTGTTATTCAGACATTTTTTTTCTTACACTGCATTTGATAGCCAGGAAGAGGATAACTATGTGAGCAATAAAGCAACTAAAAATACATTAGTGTCTCTATAAAAGCTTATATCTGAGCATCTGGAAATCTTGTATTAAGTAGATCCTAAAACAGATAGTTGCAGAGAATTTACAAGCATAGAAAAATTACATGCAAACAGAAATAACAGGCAGAGCTGCTTCCATAAAACGTTTCTCTATTCAGAAGAACAGCAAATGAATCACCGTAGGTACATTTTGTCAACAACTTTGATTACTGAGGTACAGAATAATGCCTTTAATTGCAGAGCAAACAGCGATAGCTATTTCTGTAAAACTGCTCAATAACACCATCTTCCTCTGGAGGACTGCCATCAAAAGTGGGAAGGCTAAGCAGAGTAGAGATGGACATTTTAATTACTCTTGCTATTCAGCCCTACTGCAGTAAAAAACAGCATCAAAATCATGCACCAGGGCCACACTGTTACACACTCATCAGAAAAACATCCACTCGTTAAAAGGGAAAAATAAGGTGAAATTATCATTACAGATCCGTATGTTTAGCCACAGTGTATAGATATAATTATTTCCTGTCTGAGTTTTTTTTCTGATGGATCCAAAAAGCACTAAATCCCTGTAAAACACACACATTCCAGACTAGTTTCATTCCTTCTTTTCAGCTATACCATTAGCAAAACTTCACATTCACTGCAAAACATTCTCCCTGAGCACAAAAACACCCAAATTTCCTTCTACAACATAATAATTCCCAGAGATGATGGCTTCCACTTGCATGTATGCTGACAGTACAACAGAGACATCTCCCTCTAGCCCGGGTTGCTCAGAGCCCCACTCAGCCTGGTCTTGAATGATTCCAGGGGGGGGTATACACAGCCTCTCTGGGTAACCTGTTCCAGTGCCTCACCACCCTGACAGTAAGGAATTTCTTCCTGATATCTCATCTGAAGAAACAACAAAAGAGTTAGAAAGACTGTAACAAGTAAGACATGAAGGGAATTTGCAGCTTTTGAAAAATTACTTAAAAAAAAAAATAATCACAGATCTAGCCTCATTATGAAAAACAAAAACTGCGTGTTCCTTCTGTCTTTCTTTGTCTAGCCTTACCTGTGTGAGTAAAGGGACAAGATTAAGCAATTTTCGTGTTGATTTTTCATTCTGACTTTATTCCATTCAGGAAACAATATTCTATATTCTTTACAGATAGACTTGTGAACATGAACATAGAAGCTGATTGCACCTGGAGCACTATGCATACATTATGGACTTCCTACTATGATCTGTGGCAATGAATAGAGAAAAGAGCATTTTAAAGAAGAGATTCCAATCTTTCATTTTCTTTATAATTGTTTCTTTGTATTACTCTTTGTATTACTCAATAAAGTTAACAACCCAAGAACTACTGTTAATGTCTGAAGTTATCCAGTTGGCAAAGCAAGCAGTATACAGTTGTGCGTGAGAATGGAAATGTCTTGGAGGACAGCCTGTTTTTTCACAGTCTTTACACAGCCACTAGATATCTGAAGAGGTAACGGTGCAAGTAATGAGAAAAGTTACACAAAGAGACTCTTTAGCTAAGTATTAGCTGACATTGTAACCTGCCACTGTGCTTTTACGCCTATCAGCAGAAAAAAAAAAAAAAAAAAAGAACCCATTGGAAATGCTTAGAGCTTTTTCTTTATCTTTTAAGTGTCCTAGGGGCCTGGGAACAAGGACGTTACAACTGAAATACTTTTTTTTATAGCACTCAGCATCTGTAATATGGCCTATATTAGGGACACTACATGCAAACTGATGACAGTCTCTTCAGCAGACTGAAGAGATATGGTCCCAGTTATTTTATAAAGGCTGTACAGTGATTTTATCCCTGCTCATCACTTACTGTTCATCTTGTGATGCCCATGACCATCAGTCTTTGCTGAAAAAATCTCCACAGACCAGACATAGCCATTCTTGCAATAATAGAACAGGCAATATTTCATATGGTATAGAACAATTTGTTTTTAACATTTTTACAGATAATTAGTTGCTTGTGTCAGTAACATTCCCCCCAGGATGCTGCTAGACATTTTCTTCCCTCAATTTTACCCTTTCAAACTTTCTTTCACCCTTCTAATTAGAATCCATCACATTAACATTACGATGATCAGCAGAAATTAAAGGTAAGAGGTCTGGAGAGGTTAGAAGAGAAGATAAATGTATTTCTCATTATTTGAATGGAGTCAATTTGAGAAAGGTCGGTTGAGATGCAATTTACATAATCCTGAGTTGAAGTTAAGTCTACATTTGTTCCAAATGAATCCATCAATCCATGGTCAAAAGATATATTCAAAATCCCTTCATAGCTAAAATCTGAGTAGTTCGTTGGTTACCAAAAAGCCTTAATACTCTTTTACAACTAGTGAGCTTATGACAAGAACAGAGTAAACGTACATATTATAAAGCAATCATCTATCTTTCTCCCTCGTTGACTTTTTTTATTCATATATTGCAAAGCACACAATATAACCACAAACTGTATATCGTATAGTCTGTCTGCTGCAGATGTTCAGTGAATCACAACAAAACCCTTTATATATCTTATCAGATTTCTCATTGATTGCATCTAAACTTAGCATGGGCAGCAAATATCAATAGTCAGTAAAGTATGACTTTGCCTACATATAGGAATAATTACTCTAGTCCTATTCGGTGATATTTATCCCAAAGATCCTTAAGACAGCACACACTTGTGAAAGAACTCCCATAGTAAGGAAAAAAACCAAAGGGCAAACAAACTGTATCTCCAGATGCTGCCCTCACCTTGTGCTATTTGGGTAATTGCAAGCTTACCTTTTGTGATCCAGATGCTGAGCCCTTAAATGAAGTGCGTTTGAAGGAGCTGCTCATCCTCCGTAAGGAACCTGTGAACTTTCCTCCTCTTCCCTTCATAGTCCCCTGGCCCTTACCCTCCATAAGGAACCTAGTACCCCACCACCAAAGAAAACTCTGATTTTAGTCATACAGTCTGAGCAGTCTTTTTCCTGAGATCAACAATCATTAAGTCATATCTTAAATAAAAAGAGTCACAGATGCATAAAACAAATTCAAAGCCAAGAAATGAGACTCCTGTTCTGACACGCACCCTATCACAAGTGCTACCAGCCACACAGACAAGTAGAAAAACAAGGCAATGTACTGCTGTCCCCCTCCCTCTTCTCTCTACTGTCTCTATAATCAGGCTTAATGCACACAGCTTCTGCAAGCTATGGTTTTTAATGGACAGAGATTTAATAAATGGTGATTGAAGGTAAATCTACTTTAGAAGCAGCAGCCCAAAAGGTTTTTATTTGTGCAAAGCACAGGGCAGTCAGATGGAAATTATTTTGGTATCAGTAGAAAGGCACATGAAAAGAGCAGATGGTCCTCAGCAGACTATAGGTTACAGGCTTGGTGTGATGCTAAAGGGTAACTGCTGACAGAGAGTGTGACTGCAGTACACGTAAGGTTGTAAAAGAAAGCAACCCATAAGATCACAAGTTAGATTTTAGTCAATTAGAGCATATGGATTGTAACAAACAATGTGTGCCATGTATTACATTTACAGATTCCCATGAATACCTTCATTCATATATTTAGTACTATTATGCCCAAATATGCAGAGTGAAAGCAAAAGGAGGCAATTAAAGAATAAACAACAAATGAGGATGAGACAAAGTGTTTTAAAAGACCAGTGGAATTATTATTGACTAGGATTTATCTAAGTAGCTCCAAAAACACTTGTTTTCTCAAAGTAAGGAATCTGTAAGAGAGTTTGGTTTAAAGAAGAACATGGACAAGAGCACAGAGAATCAAGAGAGACATTTCAGAAATATACACGGGGCATGCTAATCTGCCTGGTTGTATCTATAAGGAAATATCAATAATACAAAGGATTTGCACAATCATACTATTTATTTACATAGGGTGTTTAGCTTCAACCCCTTTGTACCTCTGCAAAGATGGAGTAGGTGCCAGGCACACGGCTTCCAGCTGCCTAGAGGAGGCAGAGATAACTGTGTTCAAACCTAAACCAAAACAACATGGAAGAGGCTAATGGACTGAGATGTATTTATTTTGATCTCCTGGTCAACACTGCCATAATCAAGAAAGTGAAATTGGATGTCCCAGACTGGGGAAGACAAGTAGCTGGCTACAATTTTGTTGGGAAATGAGTAAGTGAAAGTTCTGTTCTCAGCAGGAGAATCACTTTCTACATTTGTTCAAATAATTTGGGGATTGGGTTAGTGGAACACAAAGTGGAGGGCATAGATACTAAAGCATAACAAAAGAAGTCTTCCTTTTTAACAATTCTTTAAACTCAAGAAAAACCAAGGAAAATAAGCATTCCATTTTCTCTCAGAATGCAGAAATTCAGAATATGATTCTCTTCTCCAGGATACAGTGTAAAATGTGAATAACAAATTCATTCACTTTTTTGTCTTGGATCTGTGATTCTAGGACTTCTTTCCAAAGCTCCCTGTATACTCTTTTTAATATATTTTAAGGATCACGCTGGATTTCACAAGTCATCAGCAGCAGGAGACCTTGCAAGAGCCTGGTGAAAGCCCATCAACAGTCAATGAAACAGATCCTGCTGAATACTAACCCCAGCTGAAAAATCAGGCAGCTAAGTTTTGCTGATGTTCTTGTACCCGCTGTGCTTATTTAACACTGTGGGGGTGGATCCCGCTATACTAAAGGAATGGAAACACACACCATGCTGGCATTTTCATCAGCTCTCATGATTTAGAAGCACAAGTTTAATTGATTTTCCAAAACAGCTTGCAGTTTTAGGACTGGTCTCACATTAGCAATCCCTTTAAACAAACACTGTTGCTGAAGGTTCCTGTCTCTCCTTGGAGTTTTCCACTTCATCAGTTGAGATGATTTAACAGTTTGCGTGGTCTACATCAGATCTGTGTAATGATCTGGTTTAATTAGCACTGGAGGAGGAAAGAGTGGTAATCTCTTGCAACAGGATGTGGCTGGCAATGGATGAGAATCTGGCACAGCAGGGAAGTGAAAGACCCTTAAACTGGTTCTGTATCTAAACAACCGGTGACATGAAAGCACATGTCTGTTGATCACCTTCAGTATTTTGGAAAAAGAAACAAATCAATTGGCAAATAAATTATGAAAAACACCAAACTATGCATACCCATAGAAGAGCAACTGAAATGCAAAAAATTGCACAGTTTGCAAGATACTTCACTATCAAAGTCCGTGACCAAAGTATCTGCACAAGTGTCCCAACAAGCAAATTGATTTTCTACTTCATCAGGAGTTTTCCTGCATGAGGACATGTATGCCAGGATAGTCTGAAATCACTGTGGTGCTGCAAACTATCTATTATTAAAGACTTTCACATCCTCAGAAACTCATCTGTTTTTCAGTTACCAGCAGGATAAACCTGCTACTCTCCCAGTTTGAAAATAAATGGAAACATAATTACTCTCCAAGAATATTTGATCCGATTAATCCCATTTGTATACTTCCTATGAGTAGGCTGGCTTCAGAGCCAGTTCAGTTATGTAACATATTTTTAACTTTCAAGAATCCAGCCTCTTCCAATCTTTTTCTCCCCCCTCATTACAGTATGCATAAAAAGCTGCAGGGAAACTTTTTACAGTTTCTCCATAGTAGAAGATGGATAGCCCACTTGAAATGAGATGGAGCAGAAAGTGAAGAACATTATATCATCAACTTAAAGGAAAGAAGCAAGAAATTCATCTGATTCATTTGATTTCCAAATCAGATATTTTGCCACAGTAAATTCACTTTTGAAAGATGAACAGGAAAACAAAGCTAGGCACTAACAGGCCTTAATCTGGAGCCTTGCACACTTCAAACAGTAACAATCTTTTTAACATTTGAAAGACTAGTACTGTTTAGTTACACAGGCTTCTCAGTGGTCTAATAACAGCACTGTCCTACTTTTCTCATTTCCTCAGACTGAAACATTTTTCAGCCTTCTCCATTCCCAACATCTACATATTGTGATTCACTGACTGAAAATCACATAGATCAAAGAAGTAGTGCATTACTTTTATGTACTAAAAACAGAAAGCTGTGAACTAACTGCTAGGTCTCATTATTAGCCAAAAGCAGCAAAATGCCCCACCGCAAATCCACAGTCCATTACAAAGTCTATGGCTTTTAGAAAAAACACACTTCTCAGATTTTTTTTTTTTTTTTTTTACAGTTTTCCTCCCTGTGTTTGCTAAAAAAGAAATAATTAGGCTTTACATTTTTCTTTTTTGTTCTTTTGAGTGCTTCTGCATTAGTGCTACAAGTACTTTCAAATATCTAATACATAAAGAGCAAGGGAATAAAGGAAGGGATACAGAGAAATAGAGAATCTAATGACTATAAATACAGCACTGTCCAGCAGAGATGCAGAACAGTCAGCGGTAATGCTCCACAGCAGGGTACAATAACTTAATACCAAACTAGAGAGAAAGATGCTGAGGTCCAGATGATGAGAGAGACACTAGGGGATGAAAAAAACCCACCTTGAACAACTGGTTATTATCATACAGCTCTACTACTACAACTATTATCATTCAGTTTCAAAATCCCTTTTTTTCTTCCTTTTTGGTCAGTTGATGACATGAAGTTCAGAATTAAAACATGTTTTTCCACATTATAGGCAGGCCTATTATTTCTCATTTTAATGTTGACCTGAATAAGACCTAAATAAGGAGTACGTTTGCAGAGTTCAGGGGTGGAGGGGAACTAGCAACCAAACCAGCCAAACAAAAAATGTTATACATCCCTAAATACAAAAGACAAAATACAGAAGTTCTGAATTTTCATATTTTGAAGATACTTAAGCAATACATGAAATTATGATGTTTTTCCTTGGAAGTGTGATGGTTTTCTAGTCAAAGTGCACTTATTATTTGCAAAAAAAGATTCATAATTTTGCAATACAGAGCTTAGCATCTTTCTTAGTTCTGAATAACTGCGACTGAAATAAGGTACATGTAGACAGTTTTACATCGAGTTCAATAAAAACCATATATAACTTCCTGTGCACAACAAAACTTACAGTGAGAGCACCATGTCTTCAATTCCCTTCAAGAGTTCACGCAGCCCCAGTTTTATACTAATGTTCCTAACTGTTTTATCTCATTTGCATTCGGCATTACATATTTCAGCTGCTCTTGATTCTTTGGTTTCTATCCCTGAAGTGAAGTATAGACAAAATACTGTTCAACAGTAGTCACCTACCATGAGAATGAGTACACTGAAGGTTGCTGGGTACTGGTATCTGCTGGGTGAAGAAAAGTTGATGTCTTTTTCTGTAAACTACATATCTTCAAAACAATGCTGTTGTAACCTAGGCAAAAAAAAAAAAAAAAAAAAAAAAAGGATTTTAAATATCATTTAACTTATACAACAAAATTCAGACAACATAAAACTGACACGTGACATCTCATTTCTGTTTTCAAAAAGGTGAAAACTAGACAATAGATTCATTCCCTACTGCATTGTGTTCAATTTCCAATCCAAATGACACAGCTGGTGGCACATATATAATCACCTTGGGAGTGCTCTGAGGAATCACTTGACACATCCTGGCAGCCTGTAAAAGGCTAGGTCTTTCAGCTAGGGAAAGAAAAATGCATTTGTTGACTTCTGTTTTTTTTAAAACACATGTGGCTATGTAGATAATTAAAAAAAGATTTTGTATGCAAATTAAACTTTACAGCTGTGAAGAGATAATTTAGTGACACTAAAACAGAATAAGCAAAGCCCTACAGGGAAAAAAAAAAAGTAAATAAAGAGAGCAGTGGTTCAGTTTGAATGCTGAGTTCAGATGCCAGGTTACTAGAGATTAAATGTAAATGTACTGCAGAGTTCTCAAATTATTTTGTGGGCAGAAGATGGGGAAAAGAAAATTTGAAATTCTTTTTCCATGTTTATTTATTTCTTTGACATGTATATGAAAAGGTAGAGAACAGTACCAAGAGAATGAAAACAATCTCTGTCTACACAATGCATCCACAGAGTGCTTGGTTCTGCTGGCTTGTGCACCTAAGCCACTGAACTAGTACCAAGCTTTCTAGTAGTTGGCATAGCGAGTACTTTGCCAGTAGCTGCTCTTCAAAATTTAAAATGTGACATTAGATATCCAGTTCAGATAAGGAAATAGTGCTAAATAATCTCTCTCACAGAAACACATCTGTGGCTTACAAGAATGCTGTCATTTTGTCCCTTTCCTCAAAACTTCTAAAGATACCAGAGCCAATTTTTGGAAGTTTATTTAAACACAGTTATTGTTAAATATTTCTGTCTGGATAAAATAACACCTTTTATCTGAAGCCTACTTCACTCATCAGTTCTCCAACCAGTGACGCAGGTAAAGCATTACCGTGTAGAAATAAGGAATGGAGACAGATCCTCATTAAAATCAATTTGTGTTAGTTCCAGGGCAAGTACTGGAAATTTAAGGTTTGGGATTTAATGCAAGTACTAGTAGAACTAAACCCAGACCCAGTTAGATTCTCATGAACCTAAGAACACAGTAGAACTGGTACAGCTGACTACCCTCTTCCACCAAAAAGAAATGGGTCTATGATGCCATACGTGGATATATTCCTGTACAAAAAAAAAATTCAGTTCCTGTAAGAGTAGCATTTCTGGTGAAACTACTAGGGTTTAGTTTTGTGAGGAAAATAGGAAGGTTTCCAAAAAAAAGGTTTCAATAAATATGGAATCCATTTCTGTGTGTGTGTGGGGGGGGGGGGGGGGGGGGGGGGGGGGGGGGGATGTTGTATTTAAGAACAATAATTCTCTAGTAACTTGCATTACCAGTGATTTAAAACTCATGTGGGTGAGCTATAAGTAAATCATTCACGGACTCTCAATCATTACAGGAGGCAATGCAGTTTATCATTTATGTTGTGTTCAAAGCCCAGTTCAACATGCTACTAAATTTTTCATGACAGATGCTGATGGAAACAAATGAAAAACATCACCATGTCTTGAACAGCAAACTAATATGAATAATTACACAACAGGAGTTACAATTGGAAATGACTGACTTGTTATAACAGGAGTAAAAAAATCCTCCTCCTCATGTGTGTATAATTTACCTCTGGAACTGATGAATTCATGACTGTATCTGTTCAGTTCCTTTGAAATGTATATAGGAGAAAAAATGCCCATGCACAAGACACAGCTTAGGCAGTCTGTACATTATCATAGCCACTTAAATTCTTTAATAAATATTAAATGATAGCCCTTTTATTTTAACAACAAACAGAAGCTAGATGGAAGTACCAGGAATCCATTGTGGGTGTGAGCTGTGGTCCTACGTCCAAGGTTCAAAAAGACTGATTTCAAGAGCAGAATTGTTGAACATTGGTGGTGGGCTTTCAATATAAAAGTTATATACTGTATAAACATTGACAGCAGTTAGTTTCAGCACTGCAGTCTTAAAACCAAAGGGAGTTTTTACACGGATTTCAATGAGCACTGGATTTCATGACAGTAACCTTAAGATTTTTCTTTTGCAGTTTAACTGAGCAAAAAATTGTCACTTTTTTCAATGCCATGCAGGGGTTTCAAACAAAGCTAGTTAGATATATTCAGTGTTTCATTGTCTACCAGCAACCAAAATAAAGACTGAAAGAATCTCTCTTACCCACTTAGTAACAGAGGACTTTAAAAGACAGTGAAGGAGACAGATAAGGAAATTAGACCATAAAACAGAAGAATTTAAACATAAGTATGTTTTGAAATTGTATCATTAGATATCAGTCCACAAACTCCACTGATTTCAGGACTAAATGAACGAGCCCATAAACCTGGAAGCAAGTAGCTTACTTCTGCTCCCCATCTCAAGACAACACCTACAACAGGTGACAGAAGTTCACTCCTTGCCCTGGGAAACAAGACAGGACTGAGCAACAGGAGAGCTGGAAATCTGCTCACTTGCAGCATGCTAAACAATGAAACAAAGCTATCTACTGTGCTCCATTGGTTTCTGAGATTGAGGAAGAAACTGTTGGATGGTAATTTAATTGCTCCCAGTTCTAATAGAAGGCAGTACTTTCCCGATGTAGATGCTAGTCTATCAGTTCTCTTATTCATAGAATTATGTTCCATTGTGAAATGCCAAATAAATATTTAGAAGTACAACATCCATTTGGTATATTCAATGATGAGTACTTCTTAACTCCATCTGGCTAACTCGCAACTTGTGTCTCACCAGGAACATTTTTTTTTTCCTTATTTTGTCTTGCTATTAAAGCATCATAAGCTCCCTCTGGTGGATATTCTGTAGAATACATTTTCTTGAAGGTGAAGCACAATATTTTCTATTTTGTTTTTCCTCCTTCAGAAAATATAAGAGTTAAGAAGTCTAATATTTAATTCCTTTCACATTATATTAGATTGATAAAAAAGGTCATAGATCTGCTAAAATGTCCATCTTTGTTTGAAAAACAAGCAAAAAACAAACAAACAAACAAAAAACCCAAACCAAACCACTGTAAGAAAATGAATTTAGTTGGCTCATGACTTTTCCTAAACCAAAATGTATCGGTATTACACACAATCATGTTGGCACTGATTGTGAAAATGGCTTTTCAAATGAGAAAATTAAATACATACATAACAAAAATTTGGTCTAAATAATAGCAATTGTTATTAGAGAAGACCTGGAAGAATAAGCAGTATATTTTGATGTAAAAAGAATGAGAATATGAAATACAGATCAGCCGCAGGTCAGAATTAAACATAAAACACAGATGTAAATATCTGATTCTGTCCCTCTCTTCCTGGCCATGACTCTGATTTTCTATGGAATCAACGTGCAAGTTTCTCCATTGGAATAAAAGAAGCAAACATTTAAATCTATTCAAAGACCCTTAACTCCCTGATATTTGTAAAATCACTGGGAGTCCTTGGACAGATGGAACTATGTTTTTTGTTTGCAAAATAGGTGAGCAGACAGTCCCTACATTTTCACAAGAACATTCTCAACTGAATTAATGAGTCCACAAGTTCTTCATAGGAATGAGTTTTAGAATGTGGACAGATTTGATAAGAAGTACTTTGCCTGAAACTGAAACTTACTAAAAAGAAAAAAAATGTTGTTGGCTGGGAACGTCATTTCCTCAGCTGTTAATAGACTGCTTGCTTAAGAGGGGCAGTAGTAGTCTACTCAAATCAAATATTTTATTTCAGAGTTCACATATCACCAGAGGTAAGAACAAAGGAAGATGAATATAAATACAATAGGATTGATCCCACCCCTGTATTCAATCTCTAGCACTAGAAGGCCTCTTTACTGCTCAGTTTACCTGTCACAGATGATAGTGAGGTAACACAGCTCTGTAATCTCTCACACATCAGTGAGTAATGAATCAGCATCTCCTAGATGGTCTCATCTGGCAGAGCTTAGCACCTCTCGCTGTATTGCTGATCCTCATTTATTCTCATTGCTTAGCTCATGGCCTGTGACAGTACACCAAGTTTTAGCTTTTCACTGGACGTATTCTGATGGCGGTTCTTTGCTTTCTGTTGACAGAAATTTGTTAGAAAAAGAAATGTGCTTCAAGGAAGTGGAATCTAATTAAATTAGGGGAGATATTAAGAACCCAGTTAGGAGAAAAATCCATTTCTCTAATGTGTCTACCGAACACTAGACAATAAATGTGATTGTGCTTTTTGCTGACAATCTCTATAGAAGAACAGAGCAAAACCCCTGAGCTTTTGTCTTGATTTCTGGGGACAGCTGAAGGCAGACAATATCATACACTCCCACAGGCACCTTACCCCTCTTATCTGCTCATTAGAAAATTAGGTTCCACTCATGCTCAAAGGTGAGAGGTGCCATTGATCTGTAGCTGACTAGAAGCTTTCTGTTTCCAGTGATCACTACCAGGAAGACCTAAACATAACAGCCACCAGCCTGCCATGCTGTCTCATGCTACGAAGCAAATGGAAGCTAGCTGCAGTAGAGACAGGACCCAGCCCTCTGCCCAGCAGAAATTTCCCTCCTTTCCCAGTTCCTTCAGTTACATGTTATCTGTTTCCATGAGGAACATTTATCACAGTAAAGCGACCAACTCAAGTTACACAAATCATTTTAATGTTACATTGATAAAGGGATAACATAATTGGGTAGAGGCTTCTATCCTTCCTTTTATATTACCCTTCAATTGTCAATCTCCTTACATTTTCGTGGTTGGGATTGTTTCCCCTTTTCCTGACTACAGTGTCTCAGAGCCACAGGTAAGGAAGGAAAAAAAAAAAAAAAACCAGCTCCAAACCACCCAGGCTGGATTCAAATGAGCAAACTTAGACAATCAAACACTAGTAAAATCCCACCTGACCTTGCAGTAATAGGATCACATCAAGATTAGTCTATGTCATAGATTAAGCCCTCAGATGTAAACTAATCTTTCTCCAGTCAGCTAAAACTGCATGTTTACTCACTAAGCTGGGAAAAACTCCCATGTGCAAAACTTGATTGTGGCTACATCAATGATTGGAGCATTTACTGCTGCACCACCGAACTGACCTGAAAGTGGCTTCATAAAGCAAGAGCTCTATAAGCAGGTTTTTAAACTACACTGCGTACATTCATGAAAAAAATAAAGCTTATATAAAAGAGAGCAGAAGAGTGTTACACTAAAGACTCAAACAGACTCCATGAGTTCACTTTCTGTCTGAGAAAAGCAGTGCAGACAGCTTCCAGAAGAGAGAAATTCTGCACATCAGCACAAAGACCCCTTGTCGGCAGTGGGACATCCTCCCTTTGGCTGGCAGAGAAATACTGTGCTCAGACTGCAAGCAACTGGAAGCTCTGAACTGGAGCAGCTCTGATGAGTAACAGCATACTCACTGTGCTTCTCTGCACATGAATACAGCAGCTGCTGACTTTGCTTAACTGCAAACGTAACTAGTCTACTGCTCTCCTGCTGGTAGACTCCTTGCACCACAGTCACCAGGGCACCACACTACAAAATGGGTGCTTGCTCCCTGCTCAGTGTCATCAAACTACTTCTTTTCCAGTCAGTGACTTCTGACCATCTGCATCTGGGGACTCAAGTACATTCTTAAAGAGCTCTTGATCAAGAAGAGATAAAGCATGAAAGTAAGAATGAATACATTCAGTTTGTGTTTGTACACATACATACACACAAATCTAGTCAATAAATTCCTACTTACTGATCTACTCAAAACACCTTTCCTCACTTGTCTGAGAAATTTCACATGCAACAGGACAATAGAAGTGCACTGAAAGAAAGTCTTCTATATTCTACAATTAGGGTCTTCAGAGCAAATTTGTAAGTAAAGAAGTCCAACACTAATTTGACAGAAGATGAAGAAAATATCAGAAGAAGTTTTAGTTCACCAAGATGTACTGTGTTTTGTGCTATGCAACAGAACATGTTACTTCTTTCTTTTTCCCTTAGCAACTACTGGCAGCTGTCTTGGCCCAATCCTACATAACTTGCAAGTGTGGAATTCCCCAGGACAAATTTACCAGAGCTCACAAACAAGAGCACTTCATGTTTTAGGACTTAGAGAAGAGTTAAGCACAGACTGGCATTATGCCAGTCCTCAGCAGTAGGCTGAATTCCACCTTTAATGAAGTTGGCATGAACTAGGCTTTTCCAGAACTCAGAGGATTGGTCCCATTGTCAGGTTACAAACTGTTGTTATAGTGATTCGTTGTAGCTAAGTAATTCTCAGCATATGTGCATTTTAACAGAAGAATTGAAATTGACTAAAGGACAAAATAATGCAATTATTACATGGTTGTCAGTTGTAACCACCATATTATAATTGATCCAGTCTAAGGATTCCACTTGGTTCTTCGATTGCACTTAAATAGATCGTCTCTTATACTGTGTTTGAATAGTACCTTGTTTAATAGGGTCCACGTCTAAGCCTTCTGGGATCATGCCAACAATTATTACATCGGTACTACCATAAAGTGAAACTGTTGTGCTTCTGTTGTTGTTGTTATTGTTGGGTTTTTTTAATGAAATTAACTTGGAAATTAAATGGACATTACTATCTGACTTCCCACAAGATTCTGCTGAAAATATATGTATATATATATAGGAGAAAACATATTTAAGGCAGCAATCATACTTTGAACTCCATAAACAAGAGTCAAATTCCCTAATGAAACCCAGGGAACTCAACACCGAAGGCATATTTTATCAGGACAAATCTAGTTATAACTGCAAGTGAAAAAAATCCCAAAGTGAAACACACTGAAATGGAAACATTACCCATTAGTATTTTTGCAGTCAGAAATTGGTCTTAGATTGATGGAAGAGGTTTTAAACTGTCTGTGATGGAAGCCTGACAACCAGATTTAAATGGGAACAAGACTGAAAGCAACCATTTGTAGCTTTGAACAGGTACAGGTGCAATTACTCCTGATGACTGCGCTCCTGACTGACTCCATTTGCAGACACATTACCCTGAAGATGAGTGAGAGTGAGACTTTTTTGATCTTTGCTTAATCCTCACTGTATCCCAAATGTCCATGCAAGATGGATTGTTGCAAGAACTGTGTTTGCCCACATCTTACTTTCAAGCTTTTAATTTTCAAACGTGGCTATCTGAGGAAAGGGTGAATGCACATGATGATATCTTCAAATTGATGTTATTATCAGAAAACTGTATACCAAGTAAGAAATTAATGAGAAGCTACAAGTAGAAAGAATATTCAAAGATTTCCCCTTCAGCTTACCTGAAATTGATAACTAGTGCTATAGAGAGAATGTCTGAGCTGTATTAGTTAGAATGTATATGGTTGCATTAATTCCCAGCAAAAAAGTCCCCACAACTGAAGCAGATGCAACCACAATAGACTGAGGTTTTATTGTTGCCACTGATCTGTTTGATTTCTATGCATGCTGATAAGTACGAAGCTGGCAAGGCCATTCACTTCCCGACTGCTGCTCACTGAGTTATGCAAAGCTTCCAACTTCTCACACCTCTGGAGCAGCAATGAGATGCAGGCTGTTTCTCATCCTTGAGGCACTCAAAGACTGGCTAGCAGCTAAGCCAGCTGCCAAGCTTCAGTTCAGCAGCAACATAACTAATACACATCCAAGGGAAGCTACTGTGTGGATATCATTTGGTTTTCTGTTACTTGCTCATCTTAGATTGTGACAATCTATTCCTTCAATCTGTTCAACTAAAACGACGCAAAAAGATATTTGTCCTGACATAATTATGTCTAATTTTTTTTATTTTTTTTTTTTAGGAAAGGAAGTCCCTTAGAATTTCTAGGGATGAGTTACAAGGATCATTGCTAACATTCTTCTTCTTCTTCTTTTTTTTTTTTTTTAAAGTGGCCAGAATAGGAAAAGTTTGCATTTTTAACAAAAGCTGTTTTGCAATGAATAATTAAGCAGCTGAGTAACATTTAAACCCCTATTTACTGTGAGATACTGGAACAATAAAATATTTCAGATGAAACTTTTAGAAAATAAAGAGTTTGAAAGCTTTGGAGATTGGCAGTGATGTGATCTGTATCACCTTCAGCAAATCTGCATGACCCTCAAATCACCTGCTCTGTTGAGACACTTCCAAGCACAAACTGACCTCCAAACCTCATAATGAACACACTGGAGAATTTCAGAGTTCTTCGCAAAATTATTTAACTATAGCATCTCAGTGTGGCTGATAAAGCAAGATGAACTGCAGATGTTATGAAACATATCCCTTTGGTTCAGGTCAAGGAAGACAGAAGAGATCAACGTGACAGCTCAACAGAATGAACACCAGGTCAATGCAGTTAGTTCATTTCAAATCTTGTAGCATATAGCAAAAACATATCAAAAGATATGTGCACCTCTGTACTGCTCCCTCAAGCATATTTTGGATGGCTAAAAATTCACTTTCATTACTCATTTTAAAACCCTGAAAAAGAGTACCTCTCTTCTTTCAACAAAATTTAAAAAGACAGAGAAAACCTTTATTTAGTTAACAAATTCCAGGTAAATAACACGTTACTGAATTAAAAGAATACCTTTACTTTAAACTGCTTAAGATGAATTCAAGTTCAAGATTCTGAAGATATACTGAAGAGCTGTGCTTAGCATTCTATCACTTAGATAAAAACAAGTAGTTCTCAGCTCACTTAAATGAAGAATGAGTGCTTTTAGCATCCCACTGCACAAAAGACCTTTGAATCAAGCAAACAGCCACTGAAACAACGGTGTGGAAGAGAGTATCACATTTCTTTTCTCAGTTACGTACAACCTATTCATTTTACCTTACTGTTTTCCTTAAAATAGAAAAATGAGAAGCACCTACCTTGTGGGACTCAGAGAAAGTACCATTATTTTGGGGTGCTTGTTAGCTATGCCAAGATAACATTCAATTTAAAAGCAAAGTCTTCTCCATAGCCCTTAGAATGCAGAGGTTCTTTTAGCTCTGCTAGAGGATGTTCAAACGACTACTCAGGGTATTAGAAAAAGCTAATTCCTAATTCCTTCTACTAAGCCTGCTCGCTGCTATGGACTACTACAGGCTTTATTCCTATTAGAGACTTACTGGTTGCCCAAGGTGACGGTGCTGTGTCACAGGTAAGAAAGCGATATGGCAAAGTGTTTCTAAAACTCTAGCTATGAGTAAAAAGATTAAATGATTGTGTATGCAGCCTTTTAAGTCTAAAATAACAGATAGCTGTGCTTTACTTTTCTAGCACTGGCTAACATGCAAAGAGAGTATGACATTATTGCATTCACATGCCACAGTTTGTCATTCTAAGAATCAATGGCAGCAGATTAGAGAAGGCTGATACTAACTCTCATGGCAGTAATTATCAAAAGAGAAGAAGGCCAAGCTATGTCAAAAAAAGGAGCATGCTCATACTCGTTTTTAGATTTTGGGTGTAGGCCAGTAAGTCTTTTCTTATCACTTAACTTAGTACCAGGCTGATTACTAAACAATAGAACAAATACTAAGAGGGATCAACACCTGTAACTTCCATCTGCTTCAGGAACAAGAACAATGGTATTGGTTGGAGATATTTTGGTTTGTGTTTCTTGCTCATTGGAAAAGAAACAAATATCTAGCAACATAACTGTCGTCACAATAAACTCTGGTTAAACAGCTAAAAAATGTCATTATTCAGCAAGGCATTTCCCAAGGCATATTTGAGCACAAACGTGGAATTTAATGGTATTTCTGCAACAAAGTCATTTTCTGCAAGGATTATGAGGTATTTTAAATACATTTTGACAAATATTTAAATGAAGCATTTTGGGTTTAGTTGTACACTTACTATGCTGAAATATGTTATTTAAACAAACTACATTGAGACATTTGATATCAGATAAGGTTGACTAACCTGGGCTCACCTGAGCTGCTCCTTTTCCTTTTGGGAGTTGCAGTTGTCTGTCTGTCTGCCTATTCTCTTTGGCCTGTGCTTAGCATCTCACAAAATATAGTTTATCATCTGGTTGAACTGACAAGACACTTTCTCAAAGTCACAAAACCACTAACCACTATGTGACACGAGTTCCCAAGAAACTAGTTCTGGAGAGCAGGTATGTATAAAGTTTTTCATTCTGTGTCAAACTTCACTATAACTTTGAACTCCCACAAATTGATTTCTTGAACTGTTTACAGTGCTTCACATTTCTGCATCTCACAGCTTGTTTGGGGATCATAATGTTGCCAGTTGGTCCAAATCTTCACAGTTCTCTGGTGTCTTCCCCTCGTATCTTTGTAATAGACTGATAGGTTTCTAATTCCATTTCCTGGTATATGGTTCAGACAGATTGTTTTTTTTATATGTAATGAGATCTTAGTCCCTCTCTCATGCTTTTGTAATACTTGATTACAAATGGAAATCATAATTAAAATATTGCAGCTAGGCATAATTGCATCATAGACTGCAGGCAAATAATTCTATTTAGGAAACATTTCTCTTTAACTTCAGAAATCTGGTGTTAATACATCTTCTGTAAAATTAAAAGATCGTGCGACATCCCTACAGTAAAGCGTACAACTTGCAATTAACTACCTTCAGTTAGTCCACAGCACTAAACTATTTACTCTTAGAATTTATAACTATTAGATTGTGCAGCATTTCAATGTATTGAGGTTAATCTTCACATATTGCCCTGATATCTGTATTCCCTATGGTTACATTAAAGAATATACTTAAGTTGTGGAGAATCTTGGAATCACAATGAAATTTTTTAGAAGTTTCTTTTCAGTTATTCTAAGAATTCATGCAAACATGGCAGAAGAGAGAGCAAGGAAAGCAAATATTTTCTCATCCTAGTCACTGTTTCCATGGCTTCTCAATTTGTCTTGTCTGGTTTTAGAACACTGAAGCACTCTCAGATATAGAGAAAGCTGTGTCACAACAGCAGAGGCCCTTTTCAGTGGGAAGTACCATCACTCCCATGAAACACACTTCCCTTTTTTGTTTCTTTTCCCCCAAAATGATGTCTCACAGTAACTTGGCTAAAAACATGAACTTCCTTAAATGCATCAAGCACCTGAGCCAGAAAATCACATTCTTAACTGTAGGTATGTGACTACTTAAAAAAAGTAATCTGTGCAGTACAGAGTGCCCAATAAGAAGCTGCCTTGTGAGGTTTTTTTTTGTTTGTTTGTTTTGTTTTGTTTTTTTTACCTTTTTGTGAAAAAGAGATGAACTTAAGGGGCAGCAGACAGTTGAAGGAAAAGTCCTCAAAGTCCAGCAGGTGTGGCTCAGTCATCAGCCATTGAGTTGTTGCCTGGAATGCATGAATAACACGTGTTCTAAAAGTCTGAAATTATCTTTCATGGTCTGCTACTTCAGAAGCAACCCTTTTGTTTCTGTATCTGGGAAACCATTTAGAGTTTTATGCATAATTCATTAACTTAGTTTATCTCAGTCTGATAAATACAATCTTCAAGGTCTCATTTCCTGTACACCAGCACATGCCAAAGTAAAAGCCAACATTATATAGATTTGTGTTCTCTTGTAAATTTGATTGGTTTGGGTTGTTTTCTGTGTCCTAAAACAATTAGAAAAGCCATCATTAATGTAACCCCAAACAAACCATTAGTCTTTACACTTCTGCATTGTGGGGATGGATGTTTCCATCTCTTTTCTCACTGTCTCCATGACATGCATGGAGTGCTTCAGTTTTAGACACGTTCCTTCCTTGTGTGTCCAGCCAAGCTTCACTGTATCGTTCACATCATCAGGGCCCAGCAGATGGAGCCAGCAAGACACTTGTTTGGCCTGGACGCAAGGGAAAGGAGTCAGGCTGAGTCGTTAGACTATATCACTGTTTACTTAACACTACTAAGAAACTAGCTGATAATAGCTCATCTCGTGCAAATCAAATATTACACCACCACTTGTTTTCATCAGAGCAAAATACAAAGTAGCTGCTCCTACACTCTCCTACTTCCGATGCATTTCAGTATTTAGTTTAACTGTTCTTCACAGAAGCACTGAGGACAAAAGCACACATGGAAAATGGAAGGTGGCTCTGTACTTAAAGCATTTTTTTATTTTCCTGACTAAAGTCAGTTTAGCAGGGTTATCAATTCACTGCTTAAGATGTCAAACTGAAAAACCATGGATCTATCTTCAACTAAAAGCAACTGCATTTCATTTAGATCAATCTGACAGCAACTTAAATATGCTTTCAAAATCAGAACACTTCTTGTTAGCACCCCAGAACAAGACTCAAAGAAGAAAAAAATATTATGGGAGAAGAGGATTAATAAACTGAACTTTAAGGGGATCCCTGCAGAGCGTGACAAAGCTTCCACCTTTAGAGATGAAGTAGCACATTCTCTGCAAATTCTATTTCCTGGCTGTATCCTCGCTACATTAATCACTTACATAGGATGCTGGTTAACAGTACAATACGTCCCAAAGCAATGGTAATAACACCTAAACTGGTCTTCCACAGAGCCTTTATTAAAGATCATACATTGAGAAAAAAAAAAAAATCCTGCTGCAACACTGGCCTCTAAAGTGAATCTCTGCAAATAGGAGCTACGAGCTTTAAATAAAAAAAAATTTCCCCCTCCCTAACTCAACTAGAATTAAGACTGTATAATAGGTTCAAACAGATAATGTGACCCCAAAAGATTAATTTCTATCTCCCCATACAGGTCTGACTGTGGCTCTGCTCTTCACACTGTTGAATCTTATTCCCCTCTTTGATCTAATCTGTTAGGTCACGCACTAGCCAGCAACTGCCAAAGTGCAATTGTACTAACAACGGCTGGAGAGTCCAGAGCAAGAATATGCACTGCATGGTCAACCGACTACATTATTTGACACAGCAACTCTTTTTGCTACATACAGACAAAGGCAGATGATAAATTTGTTTTTCACAGAAGCAGATAGTTAAAGAAATTCCCAGAGATTTTGTTTAGAATCACTTTTAAATGTAATGTTTTGCTAACTGTATTTTTAATACAATCACATTTTTATCAGCTGGTGGAAGAATCACAACACCAACTGAAATGAGAGTAGTATAATTCTTATCAGTTGAAGCACAGGTTTTGTATACTTACCTGTTTGAACTGTATGTTGTAAGGCTGTCAGCAGTGTAAGAGTAATTGATGTAGCAAAATCTAGACTATTACAAATGAGGAAAGCTGGTAAATATTTTTGAGAACAAGTCACTTATCCAACAAAATGACCCAAACAAGAATTCTTGCTATCTCCACTACCCCTTTAAGGGGCCCTGAGAAAAAGAAAACTGCTGAAGCCAGAATAACAACATCATTAGGAAATTTGACTTAAAGTTGGTAATAAGAGACTCATAAAAGTATTAATATTATTACATTAGCTCTTGGAAAACACATAAGTAGATCTACAGCTACCATAAAGAATGTCTGCTTCACTGCTATTCTAAGTAGTACCCAAAACGAGCATTAAATAATGTTGAAGTAGAACTGAGCTAAGGAATTCAAGATTTTGATTGAGGCTTTGCTTTTAACTAGCTCTACTAAAAAATATGTATTTTAAAAAATTACCTTTGTTGCTTATTTCAGTTAGTGTTCAGGCACTGCTCGAGACGCTGGACTAAAAGGTAATTCAGATTAATTCAGGTTAAAGATCCCTCGGTCCTCAAACTTCTCCCAGAGCATCTGCTAATTCCCAGTAAAGCATTCAGAATGTTCCCATCCCCTTCCTATACCAGCAACTCTGCCCTCCCCTAGCTATCCTTTCTCCTTACCAGAAGGAAAAGCAGGTGCTTCACTGCATTTGAACACAGTTGGAGAAGGAAACACGCGATTCTTAAACCAAGGGTGTATCTATGAGAAAACCTTACTAGCATAACCATATAAACTTATTTCTGAAACCCAGGTCTACCTTTTATGCAGCTAGCCCACGTACTGGCTGTACTGCTCTGTGCTTTTGTTCTTAAGCTTGTGTAGGGAAGAATTTTTAAGTCACCGCGCTCCTCGTGTGCAGGAACAGCTTGGCTCCTGTCTGCTGTAAACAGACCATGCTGTGGTCTGCACTGGATCTGGGTGTTCCAAGCAGAAGGCTGTCAGAGCATGTACAGTTCCTAACACCTTCACTGTGGCCTCTATTACAGCCCTGGCTGACAGATACACTGGCAGAGAACTATTATCTTTTCTAAGAAACAATAGAAATAAAATATATGGTGCCCTCCTGGAAATGGTCTTCCTAAGGGACAGATTCCATGTGCCTACACCCTTTTATCCTGCCAACATGGCACAGAGGGACCACACTTCAAGTGAAAGTTCATCTCAGGCATTTTCAACTATATTTATATTTTTGCAGGAAACATACTGAGGTGGGACTGAGATGTCTGCAAGTTCCGCTCGACCTGGGCAATAACTTTGTCCTTTTCACAAAGCTTCAGGAGTTATTTGACACTGAATTTGAATAGCAAGAAAGTAGTTCCTACTGCAGTGAGGTGACACAAGAAACAGAGAAACACAGTAAAGGCTTTATTTGCTCCTCTTCCTCCCTGGAGGATCCCTCCAAATCACCCTGTATGCCACCACTACATGGCAATTTTACCTTCTGTCCTGAGCACAGTCCAGCATTGCAAGCAAGTCATGGGATGTATGTGGCAGTACTTGTCTTCATTCCCTCTAGCATACTGTCTGTAACTGTGCTCAATATTAAGAGAATAAAGCAAAGAAGGAAAAATAGCTCCAACTCTTACACATTAATTAGTTTTCAGATCTCCACAGAGCATCTCTTCGTGCATCTCCAGAGGGTTTAATTTATGTTAGGAACTAATTAAAGTTATGAGGAAAGATTCTTACCCATACCTTAGCACATATACCCAAGATAAGGGGGCCTGAAAATCCTGAAGTCACATCAAGAGCAATGTGCTGGCAGTTTCCCAGGATCCCAGGGACAGTTCAGGTGTAAGAGGTGTGCCAGGTACACGACGTGGGGCACAACTCTGATGACTTGTCATACGTGAGATACTGTCTACATCCTGTAAATCTCCCTAGATATGGAAGCTGTCTAGAATCAGAAAAGTAGAAAAGTTATGGAAATCACTGTTAGGTTGCATGTGTTTTGCTCTGCTTCTTACAGCTGTCACTGTACAAACAAACCTGATTTTCTAAAAAACATGACTATCAACTAAAAGGAAGGCTGATTCTTATCATAGACAGAAACAAAGAAAATACTACCAGTTGGATTCCCAAGTTGACACCTTTGTTCAATAGTGCTAAACAGAAGCTATTGTAAAAAAAACATGCAGTTATTATCACTGGAATTACTAAAAATAGAGTGAGAAGGAAAGAAAAAGGCACCCTCATTTGAAGTAGTTATTCTCTGTTTTATGATATTAGCTACAAAACCATCAGTTGGAGTTTAAGTGGGACATCATCAATGCTGGCAGACCCACAGACATACTTCTGCATCTCTTTGTATAGAGCTTGTAACCCAGAAATGAGCAGTTGACTACAGTGTACTAGATCTGGTTCTCCTGACCTCACACCTATGTCTCAGCTCCAAAAACTACATTTTCTTAATTCAAATTCCTGAAACAGCAGCCTACTTTCCACACTTATATTCAGAATTAAAAATCTGGAATAAACACAGAAATACTGTACAGCAGGTGTACAGACCAAGATCATTGTTCCTGCTAAGATAGGTGGGGCTTTGTGTTTTAATTGTGCTGTTAAGAAATTAACATGACTCACCGCCTCTCCTCTTTCCTGCCTTTCTAATGGCCTTGTACTGTACAAACAGGGGTGTGTTTGAAGGGGTTGGGGGGAGGGGAGGTAGTAGAGGGAAACTTAAAGAGATACTGATGTACCTGGTGGTGTTTCTGATCTTGATTTAGAACAATACCTAAGCAGTTACATCGCTAACAATGGCAATAAGAGAAAACACTTGACAGCAAAGGATCCCAGGGAATCCAAATTATGAACTAAACAAAAAGCACCCAAGCTAATCTTTTATGAGGTTGGCACTCCAACAGTTACTTGATAGCCAAGGCAGAATAATAACAAGCCAAAATAATAATAAGCCAAAAGAAATCTCTTATGAGGGGGAGGCAGGAAGGGAATGCAAGTTGTCTTTGTGGAATGTTATCAGATGAGAATTAAAATTCCAGCCTTTACTGAGGCTGCTCCTGGAATGCACAAAACACGGTGCATTCCCTTCATACACACATCCATTTTGTGCTTTATCTTTCCATGTCACGCTGCTTAAAGGCTTACAGGCTTCTCAGCAATCTTGGTACATGGTCATAGTGACATCCAAATCTGCACTCCTCAGCCTCAGATGAAATAGAAGCCATTTTGCCCAAGAGCAAGAGAAATCCGAAGGTTCACAATGGGACTACAAGGGATCATGCTGAGGTTTAATTCATATCCTGCCCACCAAAGGCTTCTCAAACATGCTAACAAAGAATGCTTAACAAATCTTTAGTGGTCAGCAGTGAGACAGCATGAGATCTGACAAAGCTCTCATTTCACCTTCAAATGGTTAGAATTTGGCCTATGCTGTTGCTGTTAAACACAACCGTTAATATTCATCACCTATTTTATCACTGATGGCAGTTGTTATCCAGAGCACTTACCTTTCATAAACAATAGAATACTTTTTCCAGGTTTTGAAGAGTAAGTGAGGGAAGAGGACAGTTTTCTTCCCATGGCAGTTTCTTAGAAAATGTGATCTGAATACCACAGACAAGAAAGGCCTGTAGAGAGGATAAACACATCTCTTCAGTATAGGAGTACTCCACAGTTCACATCAGAATTATATAAACAAGTTTCCAACAACCAAACAAGCTATGCAGACCACTCATTGTGGACATTTATATAATAAAATACAAAATACCACTGAGTGATAATTAAGTCACAGAATACCCCAAGTTAGAAGGGACTCACAAGGATCATTGAGTCCAACTCCCCTGAAGTCCTGGACATTTTACACAGTAATCAATTGCAGTGTAAGCTTTAAGGACTACATTTTTAAGCTTCTTTCCATCAGTTCTATAGAATGGACTGAAGACTCATGTCAGATGCCAGTTACTGCCTCTTCACAGTTCATTCCTGCCAAAGACAACAGCAAACTTCCAAGACATGTATAAACGGAGAATTGGAGCTGGATTTGTTGAATAACTTTTTGAACAGATGTTCTACAATGTAGACAATGCTTCAGAAGATGTCACTGTGTACCTAATTCTCATTTGCTTTGCTGAAGATTAGTGAGATTTACAATTCTGAAAACCCCACAAAACACCATCTGAATTTCTAGAAGCTTAAATAGCACTGAAAATATCCATTCACGTGACATTCGTCCTCTACAGGAGCAAGAAAATTTTAACAACTCCATCGGGAGCTAAGGTATATTAAGGTCTTTTGATGTGAGTAGGGAATCTCACCCTGACCACATAACCAAGGTTGCATATGCCATGTTAAAAATTTCTGTTAAAGTTCAGAGAGACTAGAATGTAACTCACATATGCTAGATGAATATAACGGATCACAATAGAGAGACAGGTTCAGTGTCACAAACTGCTCACAGACACTATCAAAAAAGCATGTTACAAAAAGCTCAGCAGTGCCACAGGACAATCCTTTCATATAGGAACTTTCCAATACTTACAGATACTGCCCAGTTAGCAAGGGCTGGCAACACAGAGCTCTGCCCATGTGCCTTGATAACAACTGCAGTGAGTCATCACTACCTGCAGTTTCTGTTGGATTCACTGAGAGCGATTAGGCAAGCAGTCAGGTTTACATTTTAACTTAAAAATACAAAATGTTGCTTTTCTAGGAGCATTTTAAAGGTACTCCATGTTCCACAAGAGAAACTATTTCCATTGCAGAAGAGTTCTTTCAGTGCTGAGGGAGTTTGAGAGACCACTGCTGCCCACGTGACTGCCATTACATAGCTTCTAAACCAACCAGTAAGTTCTGGGAGCACAGGAGCTAATGCAGTCAGTTTTCTATGGATTTATATTCACACGATTTTGCATGATGATGCACAAACTCATGATACAGACTCACTCAGACAACTACTGGGTCTAACCCATCCTATTTAACCTGTTTTCAGACACGGTCTCATTGGTAAAGTTAGCCAAAACTTGCTGGGGGAATCTGCAGAAGACAGACTAACAGTGCATTAAGTGTCAGTGATTTAAGAATTTAAGATTAAAAAAAAAAAAAAAATTGATTTCTACATAACTGTGGTTAAACTGCCATACTATCAGGAAAGATCACAAACTAAAAAACTCTTATCATTCTGAGCACTTTTGTTCTTAGTATCTGAATACAGAAATCAGTGTAAATTCTTTTCTGCAGGCCAAACTCCAGTCAGGCTAGGAAAATACAGGATTCCTCGCATCTAATGCTGCTTAGTGTCAACAGAACATTGCCCAAGACACTTACTTCATAAGTTACTATTCTATAGTTTTGACCTCGTTTATTGGGGTAACCTGCTAGCTTTATCACCACAGCATAGAGTAAAGCAACTTGTTTCACTGCAAGA
The DNA here is from genome assembly GCF_016699485.2 of Gallus gallus. Taxonomy (NCBI): domain Eukaryota; kingdom Metazoa; phylum Chordata; class Aves; order Galliformes; family Phasianidae; genus Gallus; species Gallus gallus. Next base: position 5,648,546 of record NC_052541.1, on the reverse strand, counting down.
GACATCGCAGTGATGAGACCAGACCTTCATAAAATTCTCCCAGGTTGTCTGATTGCATTTCCACCCAGACCTTGAGCAAAAACAAACAAATAAAAATAACAACAGCAATGCAGATGAACAGAACAAACCAACTCCAACCAAAATAAATAATAAATAGGTCAAGAAGGGTGGAAAACGGATAAGCTATAAATATTACTAAAGTCTATATGACAGTTGTCTAAGACACACTAACTTACAGTACCAGCACTGCTACTAAGCCATTTTAGACCTTGGTTAAATCATCGTCTTCCCCACCACAATTCTCCTGTTAAGTGAGTCAATAGTATCTATCATCATTTCCTTTAAGGAATGTTTCAAAGATTATTTATTATCTGTTGAGTTGTGAATGCTAAACATCATTTTTACACCTTCACATCAAGAACAGAAAACTGAAAACATATAATAGGTAATTTGAAGTGTGTGAGCAGATATTTTGTAGCTTTCATATTCACTTTCATCATTTACTTTTCTTAAAAGTTTCAACAAAACTGCTCATATTTTTCTTAAACAACCCTGCTATTTAAAAAGCTCCTCATTAAACCTTAAGCTGTTCAAGCACATAGATGTGAAATCATCTTTGTCACAGCCTGCAAGCCTGATTCTCCACTTCTGCATTACCTGATTACTCGTTCCTTACCCACTGAAAATGGTACAGATTCAAGTTGCTTGGGATCAGATCTTTGCAAAAATATAAGACCTCACTTTAAGAAAAATTAATCCTGATTTACATTAACAAAAGTGAAAGAAGAATACAGACTACAATTGGATCTAAATAAAGAATAGACATTTGGCTAAGTACGAAAAAGGAGCTTCAGCAACACTCACATCTACACCTATTATCAGCATGTCCTATAGCTATATTGTTCAATACAGTGATGAATGTCAGGCACATCTGTTCATGATTTAAAACCTGCATAATTGACAACATTCTATTACTCTGTTTCTCACTAATATTTAAATGCACGTAACATCCACTTCATTTAATTACAACAGCATAGAGAAAATTAAACAACCCACAGATGAAATAGCACACTTCAAGTCAAGGTAGGATTATATGGTTGCAAAACTACTCAATCACAGATGTAAGCCAATCCAATTACTGTCTCAGCTACACTAAAAACAAAAAACAACCCGCAGTATGAGGCCGAGCTTTCCAAACTTATGTAATTAGCTTTATAAAAGAAAAAGGTTATGAGAAAAATGTACCATCTACTATGCAAAACCTACTTAGCCTATGCAAACTACAATTTAGCCAATGCAAAACAGGTTAAATGCTGACAGAGAATTACAATGTATTCCCTTCTGTGGTAACAGGCATGTTTGAAAAAGCAGTCTAAGACAGACATTCAACTATCTGCAGGCTGGAATTAAAAGTGAAAAGACACATGGCTTCTCTAACCAGTGAAATTTCAACCTCAGTAGTTTTCTCTCAGCTATAAACTTCTCTTTGTGCTTTTCTTTTAAAAAAAAAAGAAAAAAAAAAGCTCTGCATACCTATGAAAAATTTTGCAGTCCCTAAGGCTTCTACATCATAAGCTTCAAATGTAACGAGTGTAAAATGAAAAGTAAACATTTGAAGTGAAAAACACATTTAACATCTGATCAACAAAAAAGATTTTATGCATGCTCCCATCAAACTCAGTGGGGCCACTTGATTGAGTAAAGATTTGTATGACAGAAAAGTCTGAGTGACAATGCCTTTAAATCATCTGCTATCTGGGGTGTGAAACCTGTTTAAGTGACATCTAAATGTTTTTCATAGCATGAAAAGTCAAATGGTCCAAAAGTAAAGAATACAGAATGAGTCCAAGAACAAAAAGTGAGAGCTTCTGCATTTGAAAGTGCAAAGCATCAAGAAATAGGCCTTTTCTGAAGAGCCACAATTTTTCTACTGTGTTTATACTGGTAGTACACTAAGCATTTTTATTAAGAGCTTCGGTGTGATGGCAGGATAGTTACTTCTCATTCACATCACGTTGCACAGCTAGATTGTATTTGAGTGATGATCCCACGGAGTTGCCCACATGAACAGGCCAGTCTTCATGTGAGGCTTTGACGCCATTGAGTCAGCAGTCTAACCTCAGAGGCCAGAGTTCTGCCTGTCACACAGAAAGTTGTGACTGTGCAGGAAATTATCCCAAACGTCCCTTGCAATGTGGCACCAAGAGACAGCTGCCATAAACCCTAAAGAACAATGTACTGTAAATAGTGAGCAAAAGGCAGGGGAAAACAGAAGATGAGTCCTCTTCAGCAGCCTCCCATGGTATGATATTTAGAGTGCCTAAGTAAAACATGTTGCTGAACTCAAAGGCAGAATGTGGGTATGCAAAGAACTGTCAGATCTAACAGTCATGCAGCACAGATATTCCCACTGTAACCTGAGGCTGATCTAAGCAGCTAAACTCTTTTTTACATTCAGGACCATAATTCTGTATTTCTGCTTTGCAACAGACAGACGACAAACTTCATACCATAACTCCCTATGCTTCAAGAGAAACCCTCTCTGGCAGCCTCCTGAGACGGTTAGTCTCAGTACAGTGACTGACACCACACAGCAAACAAAGGTCTGTGGACACATAAACCTAGATTTTATTAGGTTCAGCTGTGTTCAATTTGTTAACTATTCACAGAAAAGATGATGCTCCACAACACATATACTCAAACAACGCTGCCTTTTCATGACTTCCTCATTTACCCTGTTCATTTAAAGACTTAAGAGGCACTTAACACTCTCACCAGTTTCAAATAACATTGATGTTTGTGTGAACATTTTTGTGTGTGTGGCTTGAGAGACCTTTATTTATCAGAACAAATCCTGTCACAAGATACCATTCATCCACGATTATTTAATATGTTGTGGCAGAAGCCCATACTGTAATGCAACGGGTATTTACTAGAGGACACCTTTGAAGAATAACATAATGCCACAGTCTCATGAGATTCATAAAGTATTTGCAGAGCAAATCACCCCTCCAAAGAGCAAAGGGCAAAAGCATTACTAATGTGCACTTGAGACTCCTGTTCTAACGCTGTGGTTTAAAGTGCCCAGGGCGTTCCTGCACTTAAGAGATTACTTTTGCTCTCTTCACCTCAGACACCCCCCAAGGTAAACTCTCCCTGCCACTGGCTGATTTGTTATACATTAAAGGAGCTGGGAGATGGTAGCAATGGATGTACACAGCACTTGTTCTGAAAAGAAAGAAAATCCGCTAATACCTAGTCAAGTTATAAATGGAATGTCTCAAGGACACTCCCAACTCCAATTCAATGACTCACGTTCGTTTGCTGTAACATGGCTTTGTTGGCACGGGCTATAAAACAACAGGCCCTATTTTCAATGTACGTCATTCTCTGGGCTGTTGCTGATCAGAGATAGGGAGCAGCTGGGTGGCAGAGCACATGCAGCCATGCTACAGGGTGCAGGAAGGGGGAAGCTGATGGGCATGGTGGAAGCAATCTGCTGCTGTTCAGATGAAAACTGTAGGAGAGAAGCAAAATAAAATACATCAGATACGGACACTTCCTCGCCACAGGCCCCCTGCACAGGGCAGCTGCAAGAATTGCTTAGCAGACAGGCAACCTGAAAACCACTGGGGGGAGTGGGGTTGTTGCCACACTGTAACAGTCTTGAAACAAAGAAAGTCATTTTGTAATGACTAACGGGAGTATTTCTCATTGTATAGATACAAAAAGCAAACAGACATTAACTCAAGTTCCAGGGAAGAGGCTAAGGGCTGAAATATACACTCCAGGGCTTCTAAAGGAAATCACGAAAAGGGGAGTTGCACATGCCCTTCCTCTGCAATGTCTTTCTCTGGCTAGGCTCATGCAGGATACTCGAGCAGATGGCTCTCATCCAGCACAGGCAATTCCTATTTCTCATGCATCACAGCCTCTCTTTTCCCCTTGATTCCAGGGACACGCAAGTGTGTCACGCTGTTACATGGCCCTTCCAGGGAGACAAAGGCTTTTCACTGCTTTCACAAAGTACGGTTTGTGCGCGGTAAATGATCCCCCTCACTGGAAGGAAAGCACTCCATTCCTTTCCCCTCAGCTCAGAGCGTGGGCAGGCCGCTGTAAGAACACACGTCGGCGTTCTCGCACGTCTCTCATTCACCACACAGAAGGGGGGACTGCCATCGCCGCGGGAGCAGGTGGCGGTCCGGTGCCAGGGCTCAAACACGCACGCAGGCCTGCCCGGCCCCGCAACCCACGCGCGGCCACCGCCCGCCGCGAGGAGGGGGCGGGACTCGGCGCAGAGCCCTCCGCGGCCACGCGCGTCCCTGTGGGCGGGGGCCGCGGAGCCGCGCATCGCGTGTCAGGGGCGCCCCGCGCGCGGCCCACTATAAATAGCGCACTGGCGGCTGCGGGCTGGCCGCGCGGGGCACCCGAGGACAACGGCGGCGCCCGCTTAAAAGGGCAACGGCGCCACTGCCGCCGCGCTGGTGGGGCCCACCGCCAGCTCCCGCGGGGCCGCGGTTCCGGCTCCCTCCGCCAGGCTCGGCGCCGCCGACGCGGGTAGTCGCGGGCTCGGCCGGGCCGCTGCGCACCTCCGGCCCGAGGCACGCGCGGTGGGGGCTGGGCGCGACCCTCCCGAGGAGCAGAGGACGGACTGCGGGCGCTCTGTCCGCGGGGGTAGCGTCTCCTGGACCCCCCAGCCCTGCATGCGCTGTCACCTGCGTAGTCGGCCCCAGTCTCGCCTGGCAAGGCAGGATAGACTGGAAATGGAAATCAAGTGCACCCAAATTAGCGTTTCAAAGTCAGATGCTATTAGTGGCCAAAACATGAGAAGTGCAACAATGCCCCACCATCCCTACAGCTGAAAATGCGGGATAGCATGGCACAAGCGGACAGCCCAGGCATTTCCCATATGTTCTTTCACATTGCTGCTGCCACAAATGAGAAGGTAGTTGAAGACCAAGAACTGGAAGTTTCTCTGGTTGCCTTTTCTATACAAGTACTTCTGCCAAAACCCACCAGGAGCCAGCCGAATTTCACCAGAGGATCAATAAAATAAGGAATCAGTCTCTGGTAGAAAGAACTACTGTGATATGTGGATGTGCACCTAGCTTTCCAGAAACCTCTGCACTGCTCACTTCCCCACAACAAATCACAGGATTTTGCTATACTATATTCAGTCTTGAGAGTTAAAGCAGAATTATTGCCTTTGCCCTCAGCCAGTTAAGTCAATCCAGATATTTACTAGAAGATGACTGAATTCATAATGCAGTCAGTAACACCTGTGTTTCCATAGGAATCCTCACAGTAACACGTGGTCAAATGTAGGTTTTCAGAAAGCAGCCCTGGGGTCAGGGCCTGGACGCAGCATTTTGACACGACCTGCTGACTGCTGCCAAGTTATGAACAATGCCTCATCAAAACACAGGGTTGTGCAGAGCGTGTAAATATGCCATAAGAGTTAAGCTGGTATTCTTTCCAGCCTCAGACCACCCTTGTTTACTTAGAGATGTTTCAAGAGGAACATCTAATTCAATTAATTTGATTTTTTCATTTCTGAAATCACTTGTGTACTTACTTGTCAGATGCATCACCAAAGTTTCCAACATGCATGCTGAAAATAATGCACCAAAGTTCACAGAGTGAAGTTAGATGCAGATCAATTACATATTCCTGGTGAACAAAGCAGTGAATAGGCTGACTACTGAGAGAGGAAGTCTAAAACAAGACAGAAAACAATACAAGCAACTTTGTTCAAGCAAGCTAAGAGAGAAACTAAGCTCCCAACTTTGGGCCAATGTGTTATTTTTGCCTACTAAATTTACTCACGCACATATGAATGGAGAGTGCTAACAGAAAACGAGAGAGAATCCTTACACAGGAACCAAAAAAAAAAAAAGGCTTAAGTTCTACATTTCAAAGTGGGAAAGTGCAGCACTGGGACTGCTGCACTACTCGTGTCCTGGGACACTACCCTGCAGGGTTCATTCTTGGCAAAACTTTCTGGGTTAATGCAAAGACAACAAAAAGAATCCTAAGTCATTCAGCCTGGCTGTATTTACACCACTGTGCCAGAAAGCTCCTGCCAGGAGGCTAAACTATACACCATGCTGAAACTGGAACATCCCATCCACATGTCTCTGGTACAGTCCTAACCACACGAACACAAGATAGGATACATTTGGGACCACTCTTCCCATACCTTTTGATGCAGTCCCAAAAAACAGGTCACATACACCGCACATACACTTGTGGCTCTCAGATCTCTCCTAGGAAGGATACTGTCTGTAATAATACCTCTCTGCCTTACATCTTCTGGCCTAAAAATGCTCCCACAAGGTCTGAAAGCAAAGTGCACAGTGCTATGCTCAGAGGAAGCAGCACTGAAGGCTGACAGCAGAAGGTCAGCTATCAAGGTAACCTTTTGGACTACTGAAATTGTAGCTTACCATAATCACTGGAAGCTGTTAACTCAGCAGCACATCCACTGCTCAGACAGTACTGAGACAGGTGATACCATATGTGCTTTTAGGTAGCTGTGAATCACCAGTTGCCACTACACACTATTCAGCTTCTAATGTCTGGATCTGTCACAAACTGTTTGAATTACAATGTCACTTGAACTACTGCAAGGCTGCATACAAGGAAGCCAAGTCAATCTTTTTGCTGAAGGAACAATTTGTTCCTTACATGGAAGTTCACATATCACTTTTTCTTGTCCCACTCCCCTTCAGAAATATGTGCTTGTGCCTGGCATCACCACAGTCATCATTCTAGCCAAGCCTCAGAAAGGCAGAGGTACTGTCTGCATCTCTGGAAATGGTGCAGAGCAGGCCTCAGCTCTGGTCTGAGATACTCTTGGAAGATAACACACACGTGGTTTGTTTTGGTATCCAGACAATTCTGGCAAATCCATGTACTTTTGTAAACAGCTGTTCCTCCTGGCAACAACAGCAGTTAGCCCACACAGAGCAAGGAGTACACCTGGGCCCCTCCCACCCCCTGGGTAACTCAGCCTCAAAACTCTTCCTCCTCAACCTAACAGATGGGATTCTTGGCTAGATTGGTAAAGGACTCCTTGAGTTGCCTCCAAGGGTATTGTAGGAAATTTTATATGCAGATCGTGAGAACCATGGAGCATGCATTTACTCACCTGATTACCTGTACAACCCTACAAACCACCTGATGCAGTGCCAAGTTATTCCAAGAAGCATCCACTAACTTACCATGACTTAACACTGAAAAGTGATGGGATTGAAAAGACAAAACATATAGCTAACAAAAATGAGCAGCCTTCTTTTTCATCTGACATCAGTGCAAAAGTTAAGACACGGGAGCTGTACAGCACTGAACCTTCCTCACTATGCTTCTGCAAGGCAATAAGCCGGGGTACTTTCAGGATCTTCTATCACTTGTCCTCTATCTCCCTGAAACATCCAGGCAGAAAAACTTATCAACAAATGGGTAACTGTGCAGCTGCCTGGCTGAATAGGTATGGGCTAGGAAGAGATCGCTGTTTGCAACACTGGAAGCCCCACATCATCAACAAGATTCATACTTGCATCCTGAACCCAACCTCAGACATAATTAAGATGTCTCTGAAAACACTTGGAAGACATTCTTGCCATGAAGGTTAAATCCCAGCTCTCACGGATATGTCTTCAGGATTCTGCACAGCAGAGGTTAAGCCACTAGAGAGCTATCTAGTTGCTATATTTAAAATAGAATAGTTTTGTTTTACTTGCAGCTTTTTGATTCTAGAGGATTTATTCAGTGCTTCTCTTTGTTTTACTGACTACCCTTGCTTCGGATTTGGGACAAAGCAAATCAAGGTGAAGCAAAAGGTAACATGACCTCAAGCAGTTTAGTTTATAGGCACCCTCAGGGAATCTGTAGCATAAGGCATACCTAAAGGGACCCAAGGCCTGAATATTGTTTGCTTTTGCACTGCACAGGGGCATTGCACAGACTGATACTACTGAGGAAAAGCTCTCAAAAATAACTTCCTTCAACAAGCCCAAACCAGTATCTGCACTGTGAGAAAAAACACCTGAGAATAGTGGACAAACCCCAAGTCATGGGCATTAACTCAGGTACTGCATTTTGCCTGAACATTATACAGGTAGAGATTACAAAGACTCTTACTAACTATTTCTCAATCAGTCCATTAAGCTCCATACTTTGTGATATTATAGCTGCTGACAAACAAACACATAAAACCTAAATGGGATCCTAATTAGGGTTTTTACACATCTGGTGCTATGAAACCTTTGGAGGAACATGCACACTAAACCAAATTATTTTTTGTAATACACAGCTTCTTTCCCACAAACTCCACGTCCCACAGGGGTTAAACTGTACAGTAACAGAGTTAAAATAGGCGCAGGAAAGAGCATGAAACTTAAAAATAGATGAGGAATCCAGGAGGCAAAGGCACAGGAAGAGGTCACTAAGACAGGCAGCAACAAGCTTGTGAAGGGCTTTTAAAAAAGCACATTAAATCCTTTGCCCAACTTAAGACAACACAGTTTTTGCCAACACTTTTTTACTGAGCTAGTACTTCATCCAGAGAGATCAAACTTGGCTTTCATAATGTGAATGAAAAAACCAGTGTTGTGGGAGATGGTGACTGTCACACGCATTGCCCCGTTGATGTGGAGTTTAGAGTGTGGTGGCCCCTGAAAGGCATAGACTGGCTTCGAGTTTGCCTTTACACAATGAAGTCTGATACCTTTTAAATAAAAGTATGAAGATATACCCTCGTTCTGTGGGGATACAAGCACCTCCATCTCTACTCCCCATCATTGTGATTTTAAGGGAAGGCAAAACTGGATGAAGCTGTTCTAGGCTTAAAACTATCACAGTTATTCACTGACATACCTTTAATCTTAATGCAACACAGCAGCAGACTACCTAAGGGCAAAGGTAGTATAATACATGTTTACACACAAAGAATACTGAGCCTGAACACACAGGGGAGTTTTCATGAATTTTGTAGTGAAGTTTTGCAGGCTGTTTAACCTACAACAAGTGGCTGAATTTAAAAGAAAAAACAGTAATCATTATATGTTGTAGTAGCAATTCCTCAAACACGTATTTGTGTGTGTTGACACTTCTGAAAGGAGGACTGTTGAGCAGTTATGCTGGGAAATGAAACATTGCCTAAGCCTGAAGAGTAAACCACAAGAACAGAAAAACAAGTGTTTCTGCAGCTGGTTTCTTCCTCCCACAGCCTCTGATTACTGAAATAGAAAGATTAAAAGTCACCTGAGGATTCAGCTGGTATTCAAGTAACTTTCTTCAAGCTATACAGAGCTTGCAGCTCAAACATTTAGTAACGACTTTCACCCTGTTAGCTTCCACCCCTCCAAAAAGTTTGGCTAGCAGCAAAATAAAGTATGTTCTCTCTCAAAAACACTGCTAGGTACATTTACAAGTTTGTTTCTTCAGGTTTAGCTGTGAGCTTGTCTGATGGGGACACTGGTGACAACATTGGCTTAACTTACCTCTCCAGAAAGGAGTAATATCTTGGACATTTTGGGCAAGAAAGAAGAGGAGGGAATCTATTGAAAGAGATGGCAGTCTTCCTTTTGCACAAGTTCCCATCAAGCAGTAGGACATACAGGTGGGAGAGGCTGAGTTACTATGCTGCGGTTGCCTAGCCTCCTTCACCAACAAAGACGCATCCTATCTTGTGGGCTGGTTTACTCCTTCAAAAAGCAGATTAGTATAACTCATTCTGCACTACAGTTTGCTAGCTCCACGCTAGCTACAGAGCTTCTTACACAGACTACCCTTACAGCCACAAATTGATCACTGACCAAGTACACACTAATATTTATTCAGCTGGATCAGAAAGTTGGTCAAACCCAGAAAGTTTTCAAATGTGGGTATGATCTCACCACAGCCAAACAGAAATGACTGTTTATTCTAATATTTGGGTTGAGGAGCCTGATATACACAAGGGTCATGCCAGAAATGGACAGCATCTGAAATCAGACCAGTAAACACTGATGAAAGTCATAGAATTTTATTTTTTTCCCCCTGAGAAAACCACTAAGGCTTCTGCTAGCCACCATTTTAACCACTGTGATATTATGTTGGAAGATACGTGGTGCTGGCTTGCAGCGATGGGGGACAGAAGTCAACAGACTACTCTCTCCTTGCCCTGATTTATTTACTTTCCAGAAGCTGGGCTTCATTTGGCTTTTCTTTGTCAATCTGGTGAGCAATCTCATAAGAATCACCTTCCTTGATGACAACAGATAGGTGAGAAGCACCCTGACACAATCAATTTTGCCATCCATGAACCACATATGAGAAAGTGTAGAAAGACTGGATTTGTGACAAATGTGTGACACTACCTTAGAACATTTTTATTTGAAATTCCTGACTGGGAATAACGTAACAAAATTATCCCCCAGGAACTCACTTCTACTTGAATATCATGTAGGCTCTTTGGATAAAAGGTTCTGTTCCCATCAAGCCAGAGAATGAGATGGCATAGATAAGATTCATCAGAAGATCAAGCTTTTAACAATAAAAACTGTAGCAAAAACAAGCCATGGGCTGAACAGCTCTTCTTTCATTTATAGTTCTATATTTCTTCTAGGGAGAAGAATCACCTTCCAAATCCTACCCACAATTTAAATCTCAACCATCTTCTGGCCAAGAAAAATAATATCTATTAATATGCCCTCTCCTCAATAGGCTTTTACAGTGGTCAGATTCATTGAAACCACCATTGTACTACAGTGGCTAGAACAGAAGAACTACGTTTCTATAGTCTGAAATAAAGTTTGTGAACTTTCCCTATGTTCTTCTACTCTTACAAAGCTTCATACAACAGCAGCAGCTCCAAGCTGACAATTTAGCCTTTATTAATAGTTAATGAATTTCCATTGTGTAGCTCATACATACACATGAGATGTAAGTAACATGAGTGCAATTAACTAGCATACTTCCAAAACTCAGCACACTGAAGAATTACCTGATGCTAATTCAACAGCGAATATGATCCTACCTAATGTGACTGGCCCAAGGGAGAAAAAGAAATGTAAGAGAGTAAAACTATGCTGTACTTTTAGATTTCGGCCAAGAGTAAAATTGAAGCAAATGGCAGGAATTACATCCTTGCTATGAGGCATGAAGCCAGAGCTAAAAGAATTGCCTCTATTCAGTGTCTCAGCTTCAGAAACAGGGAGTGGATAAACAATTAGACAATGGGCTTGGTGTACAATTTCACTGCACTGAGTCAGAAGCAGTGGGGATGTATAGACTTGTACTTTTGGAGAACCAGTGCTTGCATGAGGATGAGATTCAATACTATCACTTCTGATCTATGAGAGACAAAGAAACCTGGCAGAGATTGAAGAGCATTCCCTCCTCATGCTGTGGATACCACTTACTTCCAAAGCACTCAAACAGTCCAGAATGACTGCTATGGTTCTCCAAGGCCGGTATCAATCTAAACTGAATATTCGAGTAAATACTGGGAAAACACACTATTAAAGTCCTTCAATGTGTACTGGAAATATTTCCATACATTTAAGGCTGTGGCAAATACAATCTTCAGTCTGGACTGACTGCAATCAGAGCTTGCTGCTTTATTCACTTTATTTCTGTAGACACTGGCCCTCCTCCAGATACTGCTGGTGCTTTCCAGCAATACCCCTCGTGTGCCTCTAGCAGCTGTCCTGGGCCTCTGCAACAGCACACTGCCGTGGCTGTGAATGGGCTTGCTGCCCTGCCTGTCACAGCACTGCCAGCTGAGCATCGTTTTACAAAAAATGCCAGGATTTTGGCCAAAGCCTTTAGTTGGTCCTTGAACAAAACCTCAGTTCCAGGTCTCAAACCCTCAATAGCACACGTTATAAAAGACAACATTCCTTAAAGCTGGGGCTTGCAACACTGTGGCTTATGTTTTCATTCTGCAATTTCTAGTTATGCCACAATGCAAGGAGTGGGAAAAGGCATGTATTGGTACCACACATTGTCTAATTAATATCAGCATCCTTTGTAAGAACAACTTCTGGTTCAAATCTGCTTTGGTAAAATCTTGGTAAAATGCCCGACTGACAGTTCTGGATATATCTACCACACGACATAATCCACTTTTGAGTTACTAAGGTCAGCCCACTGCCTCTTTTCACAAGCTTTAGAACTGGATACAAATATTTATGTATAATTGTACATATTTACTTGAGACCCTGAATCTTATTTGATTTGCTGCTGCTATAGTCTTTTTGAGTAGTGTTACACAAGAGGATTTCATACAAGATTTCACAATTTCCTGAATTAGTTTGTGCTGAGAGTGGAAGTAGAATATGGGAGAGAAGAATGCAAATACTTGCCACCTTGAATTCATCCTGTCAGAGTCAGGAGCCATGCAGCAGAACATCCAATTCAATTACAAACTGGAAATCAAGGATCTGAAATGCATTTTCCTTATTTCACAACTTCATTAGAGAATTACTACTGGAGATATTTGCCCCCTACTCCCATCCTCTTAAGGGAGGGAATGAAAAAGAAAGAGCAATATTTCATGGCAATGTTGAAAACTCAACTCAACCATTAATCTCCCAAATCCCTTACTTTCCTCATAAAAATGAGTGTGACATTTCCTGCTCCTTATCTTTTTCCTTTTCTGCTACGTGTACCCTCACTTCTTCATTTACCTTTCCTTCTGTATCTGGCCCTTGTCAGAGGCTTTTAAGGATTACTTATTTTTATTCACTTGTAACAATGGAAAGAAAATGCATCACCTGTGGCAAAGAAAATACTCAGAGGTAACTGTTCTTGGTTTTACTGTTCCTCTGAAGTTTGCGAATCCTAGAAAGAAAAGCTTCTCTTCCTTAAAGAAAACAGCTACCTGCAAACAATCCTTGCTTAGGGACAGCCTAGGCACTCTCCATAAACATGGTAAAAATGGAGTTACTACGATGTAAAGGAAGGACGACGGGGGAATTTGAAGCACAATCCTGCCCTAAGATGACAGACTTGATTTTTCACTCCCTCTCACTCCTCCCCCCCCACCCCCCCAAAAAAAAGTTTTGCATGTTTAGCTGCCGGGTACAAGCAGAACAGTTCCTCAGCTTCCTCCAGGGTCCTAAAATCTGCCAGAATAGCCATGTTTTTTAAGGTTGTAATACAGGCTCACCCTTTCTATCATCTTGGGGCTAAGACTTAGTGTGGGAGAAGAAAGAAAAAAAATTCAGAAAATCCTCGACCTCAAGTTGCTGGTTCACAGAAACACTGTAGATATTTTCATGTATTATAGGTATACAAATATGTAGAGTATTTGGGCAGAACAACGCCTTAGGAAGAAAAACAAAAGTGTTATGCTATGCTCCACTGTCCTGATATTTCCAGCAATGCTGTACATAGGTTCAGTCACCAGAAGTTGCTCTAATGGAACAACTCAAAGTTAAGATGTTTCTAAGTTTATGTGTGAACTTAGAATCACTAATTGCGGCCAAATCCTTTTTCTCAAACAAATAATGTGCAACAGAAGTACAATTTTTTATTAACCCTCCTTAAAATTAGTCTAGAATAGGCAATTTCAGAAAATAACTAACAACTTGAGGGTTTGTGAAAAGTGCTAAAACACCTACATCTCAGTGGAAGTCCCAAGAACTTACAACACTTCTGAAAAAGGAAAGTAAATACTTAAATTATTTTGGTATTTCTGAAACCCTTACCCTATATAAGCATAGAATAAAGATCCAATTATGTAGGCCTCATCCTCCCAGGCTTCCTGAAGGAACAGGGATGCAGGCCCTGTACAATGAAAAATAATGGGCAAGATTACACTTTTAGCAAAGAGCACCAAGTATGGCTGTATGATGTGGTCTTAAAGAGTCTAGTCAGTCTTCCAGATAAGCTGGTTCATTTTAACACCTCATTCCAAGGCTAACTCTGTAAAAGCCTACATTTATCTGACTGACAATGATCTCTTGAAGGAGCATTTCTTCATCCTCGGAAAAACCTTCAAAAAGACATACAAGCTAATGAGCTCAGTGGTCTGCCTTCTGCTTGCATCAGAAACAGTCATTTGCTCGACTCTACGTTACTATCACTGTTAGGTGTTAGTTACACTGTTAGGTAGCTGTTGCACATATGATTGATTGCAAAGGAACACATACAGGACACCACACCCTAAGGCTTTTCATTAATATAAATCTACTGCAAGAGCAAGGGCTGAACAAGTTATCATTACTGAAATGTAATTTCTAAAAAATATCTTCCAAAAAAAAAAAAAAAACAACCTCAAGACTACATGGTGATCCACATGATTTTGCAGAGAAACAGCAAGCATCTACCTGAAGATGGTAAGCTTTGCCCCTCACCACCACCCAGTTCTCTCATTTCAACATCATACTGTTTGCTTCCTAAAATACTCAGGGGAGGTACCATGGCAACAAGAACTCATAACTTCCTCTTCTGTTGCCCTAAAAGGTGATCATTTTTCTCTCACTGAGAGCTACCAGCTGAATTAGAGGTGAAGGGCAACTTCCAGGAGGTGGATGAAATCAAAGACATTTGATCTTTGCTCTTTTTCTGTCTCTGACCTAGAGCCATGGATTTTACAACAGCTTGCTGGAAATATGCACTCTGTAAATACATATCATGCCTTAATTAAATAGAGTTAAGGCAGAAAGGGCAGAGGCATACAGACAAAAGTGAGTTGGAGAATGAAGGGAAAGTATACGGCAAGCCTATTCCAGGATGACAGGAAGTCATAGCAGAGACACTTGTAACAGTTTGCAACAGAAATGCAAAACTTGTAACAGAATGCAAAACTGTAGACCTTTCCTATTCTCTATACTGCATAAACTGTGTAGTGGAATTATTCCTTCAAGGTAAACTATAGCATTTGCTTATGCAAAATTTACAAGTCAAGTTTTAACAGCCCTCCTTCTCTTGAGCATCAAAGCACTTCTATTTACAACATAGAGCATGCCAGTTAACAGTATTGTATTTTACTGCTCAAATGCTCTCTGAGAAATATTCCATGGGCTTTGTCTGTAATTGTGCCATTTATTTACTACATTACACCTCTTGAAATATACACAAACAGTATGTGTGCAGAATATAATGGGGACTCTGTACATTTGAAGTAATTCTTTGGATTACAAGCAAGGAGAGTAGAAGGAGAGAGCCCCATTAGAACTCCATATCCTTGCCCTGCGGTTCACACCAGCCTCTGAGATGCATTAAAAATGCTTGTTGTACGTGTGTCACTCACTGCTTGCAGAAAGTCCTTCTACTAATCTCCACAGAGGATGGAATAGAATCTGTAACATGTATGATGTATTCCCTGAAGATCACTTTGGGAAATTCAGAGACCAGCGCTAGAAGAGAGTTCTCCAAACTCAAGAGAGTGCTTAACTGAGTGTCTCATAGCAACTCTTTGCTATGGAGCTTTTCAGCCTTCCCTTCCCCCTCTGTTTCCTTGCACCTTTTCCTTATTTGAATTTATTTGCCTCAGTTTTTCTTCTTTAACATTTTTGTTCTATGGATGCTTACTAACAGTGTATAATGTGTACGTGATGCCTGCTACCTGAGCTGTAACTGAGCAGTACAGACACATGCCATTGGCTCCACATTCTGCTTGACTGAGTGATGCCAAGGTCCTAATTCAGAAAAATACTGTTGACTTTGGTGGAACCTTAAGGATACAGATAGGGAGCCCTTACTGACTACAGCTGCCTTTCCAAGCCAGGGACACTGCTAGGAGGACAGCTCCAAGGAACAGTGACAGACATGTAGAGTCAAAAAGCCTCAAGGTGACATGCAGAAGAACTGTAAAACAGTGCCCCATTTTAGACAAGCACCGAGTAGAAAATGACAGACAGGAAGGAAGGAAAATAAGAGAAATGCACATTTATTTATCTATTTTGCTTCCTTGTTCAAAACAGATGCAGGCTATCTGCCAACTAGCAAAATTCCCATAGAAAGAGAAACCAGAGAATGCAGCTCAGCTCTTTGACTACTCTGAAGGCATCCATGTCCTGTTGTTTGTTTGACAAGCAGCTGCTAGACACTGGTCCTGCGCTTCCTGTTGCATGGAGAAAACCACAGCTGACCTGCCCTTTTACTAAAGGTCTGCTATTAGCTGCCTCAGCATCATCATGCTTGTTGCTTTCTGATCTGATGGGTCTCCCTCTTGAGAAAACCCACAGCCCAAAGAAAACCTGTTGTTCGAAGACAAACTAAGGCATCAACCCTCTCTTCATGCAGTTGCTTTGAAATACAGAGATACCATCTGCACTTCCTTGGTGCTGTGAGTTCCAGCCAGAGTGAGCATACATTAAAATCTTTCACCCAAACAATGGCACTGTCATATTTAATATTTTTACCAAAACATTTCCATGTGTTAAGCAGCACCACACTCCAACCTGAACTGCCTTTATGGTATTATTTCTGAAAGGTACTGCCAGTTACAACTTTCAAAACACATGCTATGAAAATAAAATCTGAGTTATTAAATGTGGGTTTCTAATTTACAAACAAGTGCTGTCATGACAGTGTACTAATTAATGCAAGAGCTAATTAAACTTGCATCCGTATTTTGCCTGTACAAGATTGCTGTTGCAAGCATCACCCTGTAGCAGAGTAACTGAAAAACTATGCAGTTATGGAAGGATAGAAGCACACCTTCAATAATTGAATGATTATATTATAATGTTGTTTCCTTTATTTTGAGGTACAGTTCTTCACTATGGAGTAACTATGCAATTATCAGAAAGGTGGCACCAGACAGGAGGCTGCTGAGCATGGCCTACTTCATTCTCCAAAGAACATCCCACTCACTGAAGAGATTTATTATGATTTTCTTTTCCCTGTATTTCTCGGAAAAATGCATTACATCATTCATCCACTGTGCTTTGTTCAGCATTTGTGCTACACAAAATCATGAAGAACTGTTAAACACCCAGCACTGCCCTGTGGCGTTTTGTTGTTACCACAGCAGGACAAGCAATCCCTTGTTCTGGGTTGTTGTTGACCACAGTCATGGTTCAGATGAACCCTGATGTGCTCAGCTGGGCAGAACCCTGGCAGCTGAGATGAACGCATGCAATTAGCTAGCACCTGCCTTGCAGGCCCCATTCATGACAGTAAGCCATCTTCTGCTAAGTGAGAAGGCTAAAAACAGAATACCCGCATTGGAGATGACTATACCAATTAGACAAGCAACTGTTGCAGTGTTTAGACATTATTCAGTAAAACACAGTAAAATCCCTCAAATAAGTACAATTTTACTGATGGAAAAATCTATCATTCATATCTATCACAGATGCAGAAAGAACTAGTGGAGTTCCACTGCAGGCATTTGGCAGGAGATTACAAGAAAAGGTTTGCAGAAGAGCTACTTGAAGAATGCACACAAAGCTAGGGTGGTTGCTAAATATGCAGTCCATCTTTCATCCCTTCTGGATCCAGCACAGATCCCACAGTAATTGCCCAGTTGGAGTCTACAGATAAGACACTGTCTTAAATGCAGGTGACTATCAGCATGTTTTAAATACAAGTAGGTTGCTTCAAAAGTAATGCCTCCCATTTTTTTTTGCATAGATACAGAGAGCACAACAATACTATTAGATAGAGCAAATTCTCAGCTACAAAACACTGTTTTTCAGCATAGTCATTGCCATTAGCTATGCATTTTCAACAGAGATGAACAAGAGCCTGCATGCTGCACTCCTAAAAATCTGCACCAGAGGAAGTGACCCGCTGTTGCAACACATCATCTGCTGCCTCACTGTGCTCACATCCACTTGTTGGTCTCCATAAGTGTTCCACAAGTGCCCATGAACATCAACTGTTGCAATTTTTTCCCCACATGGAGGAATTCAATTCTATACTTCTGCTTCATCCGCACTCCCATGTCAGATGCCATTTTGTCAGACCATCCCTCTGCTGCCATCTGTCACACAGCAGATGTAAAATGGAATGGAATATCAGTGGGAAGGTTCAACCTCTACTGCCATACCACCAACATCTGCCTCTGGCATCACGGGCCAAGAGAATAAAATAGGAGGCATTAGTTTCAGAGCAACACTAGTATATGTACGTTGTATGCTGAACGTCACTGAACTCATCTCCTCACTGACCAAGGTTTTCCCTTTTTTTAAATACACAAACCACTAAAGGAAATCAAACTTCTCAGACAGGCTATAAATAGTCCCACCAGCAAATGTATTCCACTACTCACCTGCAGAGAACAGAAGCCAACCACCTAGCTGATCTAGCCAGACCACATTTACCACCACATTTTAATTCTTGAGAACTGATGAATGCAAAAAACAAATGTGAGCTTCATTACTCAAGTAAATAAGAACTAGATTGAGAATAAATCAACTAATACACTTAGGAAACGATCTGTATTTTTATTCTAAAAATATTCTAGTTCTACTTAAGCCCGCTTATGTTTGCTTTCCTTGAATACTTGAGTGAACATAGTTGATTCAGAGGAAGAATAAATGCTCAGAACAGCTAACTTAAACAAACAAACAACAGTTCCTCAAAGTAAATCCCACGTTACACAATTAACTTACAGCAACACAAGTTGTGCATTAGAACCCTATGTTGCTGGTGCTTTCTGATGGCGGTTACATTCAGGAAATGTAAACTATTGCATGAATTAAGAAACCAACCAATAAAACAAGCTGCAGTTTTCTTGTCTATAAGCAATTCGCACATCAAGAAGAACTCCCTAGCAAAACAAATACTGTTAAACAGCAAACTATATTTTGTGAAATATCCACTGACAGCAAAATAAGCAGACAGTTCTACATACACCTCAATTAAAGACAAATAATTTCCTTAGGATGTTAGTCTAGAGTGTTAGGGGAAAATTCTGCTGCAGTTTCCTATCAGCACAGAAAGTGGCCAATCCTCTAGCTAATCACCTGCGTTCAAGGAACATCTTTGCAATTACTTGATTTTAAGTTGTACTGTCAAATTCGGGTGAACTCACAGAACAAGCTCAAAACCTATTAAGTGGGAAACAGCCAGGAAATGATTGAATAAACTTGGGCTCCTAGCAAAAACCACCACCACCAAGCAAATAACAACAATAAAACTAATAAAAAGACTACACAAGGGGATTCTGGGACTTTGGCTCAGGATGTTTATCCATTTTTCCTTGAGGAAGATTTGCATGGTGACAACACTGGTTCCTCTGTCTTCTCATGAGGTCCAGATCCTTTCTTCCTCAAAGACACATCCTCATATGATTGATGCAATCTTTGAAGACTTACATGCCAGATAGCTTTGATTTCAGATGAAGAAGGAACAGGACAGTACGCAAAAAGGTTTATGAGAGTTACAGAAACAATCACACTAATTCTTTATGGAGAGAGGAAAAAGTTTTAGGTTCTATTTGTACCAATAGGCTCTTCAGTAGATCTGGTTTACAGAGATGGCTGTCACTTCCTTAAAGGTAGCACAATCAGCTTGAATGACAAATGCTGAAAACACGTGGGGTAACTCCAAGGACAAAGCTTTACTGTGAACAGTCATTCCCTGATCTTGGGAAAGCCTATTTAAGACTGAGCCTCCGGGATAATCACTGGACATGGCAAGCCCTCCCTAAAGGATACTAGAGGACTTCAGATGTTTATAGCACGCAGACCACAAGGTGAGCAAGGAAATCTTCTCTCAGTATGTTCACTCCAGGGAGAGAAACAGTTCCAGTGCTCCCAAAGTGAATTGATGTCCCACAGCTCATTGAAGCACATATCCCTTCTTTAGAACAAGTTAAACTACTGTTAGTTTAAGAAGAAAAAGTCACAACCAGGAATTTACAAAATGAGTGTCTAAGGTCTCCAAAACTACATTAGAAGTATCTAAACAAGCAACCAGTTTTAAAAACATCTATGCGCCCCACTGCTCTAATAAATAAATAGCACTGACAGGATTATGAATGGGCATATTGAGAGATAAGGAAACTAGTGGTTCAGTTCCATTATGGCCAAGTGGTACAGCTTATGCTCCTAGTGCCATATGAAATACACACAACCCCACTTCTTGAGCTTCCTGGAAGTATCTCTAGGTTTCTGCGCAGTGCTTGCTGAGATTCAACATTTCTGTATTTCACACTACAAATGAGCCTCCTGGTACTTTGATTACGTATTTCCGTGACTGCTCTTCTCTGCTTTAGAGATATAGTACACATTCTGCATCAGGAACTGACTCAGCCAGGAAAGGAAAGAATACTGTCATTTTAAACAATGCTGTTGCCACCGAGCATCACAAAAGATCTGTCTAAAAGGTGTGTCTTGCACTTGTTCCACTTAATGGCACAAACTACAAGCTTTTCAAGTGTCAGCAAAACTTGTCCCCTACACCTGGACATTTCTGCTAATGCAGAGATGCATGCCAGCAGTTTTCATCCTAGAACATTGGGCTCACTCTAGTTAACTAGCTTCCTCATGGATTTAGTTTGGGAATAGATGAATTGCTGAGGAATAACTCATCCTGTCTCAATCAAAGTAATCCACACATTAGACATCTGAAGGGCTGATATTCAGGCTTTGGAACGCAGGTAGGTGTAATGCTGTAATGCTATAATGTGGTGAAAAGTACAGCAATAATAGCACAGTGACACAACCCTACACTGCAGCAAACAAAAACAAACCCCAGTGCAGCAGCCATGGACACAGAAACAAAGGAAGAAAAACTGCCTACCTTTGGAAGGCCTCGGGTAGATGAGGATCTCCAGTGAGATACCCTCACCTCTACTGCCAACCTTTAAATGAGGTCTGGGCAGGGGTGGATCCTGGCTCCACCTCCTTGCATACACTTGAGCTCCCCTGGGTTGGCCCTGCCTTCCTACCAGGTGTTCAATCACTGGTTCAAGCTGTGACTTAGCATTTCAGCTACAGTAGGTATCAAAGTTATTGTGTCACATCAAAGTGAAGATGTAGAGAAGTTATAGTACTGCCACAAAGGTAAGAGATGCCAGCACAACGGCTGAGGAGCTAGACACATGGCCAGTACCAGACCTGTCTCTGGTCTATCTAGACTCAGAGCAAACATGGCAATAAACAACAATAAAGGGAAAGAAAAGCAGATCACAACTTCATGAGCAGCTTCTGTTCAGAAGAAATTGTGTAAACACTGCATTTAAGCTAGTACATGTGTGAAAACAGCTGAATGCATGCAATGAATCAGTTTACAGTAATACAGGGCAGCAAAGCAATACACATTCACAGATGGGAAAGAAAGGTTGGTTTAGCTTCTCAGGCCCTGTTTCTTTGAGTAGGATTATCTGCTGGATAAATCTCCTCTGCAGAACTGATAGTGCCAAAGGAAAAAAACAAAAACCAAACCTCAAATCAGGGAAGTCTCCCATTGTTGCGAAGAAATCCACATCAGAGCAGGAGTCAAGGAATGCTCTGGGCTGGACCAGACAAAATGGAGCACTAGGCCACTATCCGCAGGGGACAGAATCGGGAGAAGGGCTGTTGATTACCCCAGGTGGCAGCTAAGCCCCACACAGCTGATCACTCACTTTCCCCCAGCAGGATAGGGGAGATTACTGGAAGGGCAGAGGTGAGAAACCTTGTAAGTTAAGATGAGACAATTCAACAAAAGAGAAAAATAAAACCAAAGAGAAATAAATTGTATAAAAGCAATTGCTCACAACTAGCAGACCAAAGACCTCCTATTCCCTGACCGACAGCAACTTCTGGAAAATTCCCCCACAGTTTCATTGCTGAGCACAGAATACCCCTTTGGTCAGTTGAAGTCAGCTGTCCGGGCTGTGTCCCCTTCCAGCCTATTGCCCGTCTCCAGGCAGGGGCAGCATAAGAAATAGAAAAAGCCTTGACACTATGTAAGCACTGTTCAACAACAGGTAAAACATTGGTGTGCTGTCAACACTGTTTTGCTCAGAGATCCGAATCACAGTCCCATACAGGCTGCTGTGAAGAAAATTAACTCCATCCCATCCCAATACAAGGACCCACTTGAAGGTGAATGGAATTGAGTGAACCCTGTTGATGGCCACTGTCCCACAGCACATTCAGCTCTCAATGAATAACACAGCAACTATTTCCAGAGGAGAGGAACTCGGGGCTCTCTTCTGCAACAAATCAGTAAGACACAGAGTCACTTATTTTAATTTTTACACACAAAAAAAAAAATACACACAAAAAAGGAACTGACTTAGACAGGAGGGTGTGTGGATGACAGTGTATCTGGTACAAGTTTTCTACAAATTCAGCCTAAAGACAGGAATAAAAGAAAGATTTACTGCTCAAAGGCCAGTCTGTAGCAAAGCTGAAACCTGTGCTGATGAGCTCTTTAACATAGGGCAGCCCATCAAACACCATGTTTTTGACACAGACCTGGGTAGCGCTCTCTTCTATTGGAAAGTATACCAACTCTAGTTTGGGGTTTGGGTTTTACCACACACACGCCAAATATTCTTGACAGGAATAGGTGGCCAATGTCAGAAAAGACTGTGGAGATGGGATCTCACAGCCCCACTATTTTCACTGTTAAAATGGGACAACATTTCCTAGCTAAGTAGGCATTTTGGGTTAACAGTTTATTTCTTCCAAGACATTTGCTAGGGAAAGCAAACATAAATGGGCCAAGGGTGAAAATGTGGGAATTTAGGAGAAAATGGTAGAAAATGTGTGAATGTAGGGGAAAAGGAAGGAATGTAGAAAATCAGTTTTACTGATTAAAATCAGTTTTACTCCAGATGTCACAAGTCACAGGTGTATACAGACATAGCAACAACTACCTGAATGCATTTGATCACTTTTTCAGCAACCTCTCCACAGCTTTCTAATGTCCAGAAGTCTCTAAGCAATCTGATTTGGTCACTCAATCTCTTTAGTTCACCTTTCAATCTAATAGCAAAAAAATTTCTCTCACCTGCCCTGTTTTCCCTACCAGCAAAGTACATGTATACTTCACTGAACAGAAAGAAAAAGACTATTCAGAGACCTATTTTATTCTTTTAGCATTTTAACATGCAGTGACTTTGCTAAACAATTCATTGCTCAGCCTTGTTATGTGATCATCCTAGTTAAAACTCAATAATACCCTCACCTTTATGTCTAGGTTTGTACTACAAATAATGGCTTGCCAAGGAAAGCAGCCATTTTCACACCTGTGCTCCACTGGGACTCACAGCTATCAGTATTTTACCAACTCATTATGCAATGTGAAAGAATTTCTTTTGTTCCCTGCAGGAGCCCAATTTGGAGAAAACAAAATAGACCACACAACCCCTTTACTCCTAAATTTATTTTGCAATCTAACACAAACATACATACCAGGTGCCTCAGACCAAGCATTGTATGTCAATTGTACCAAAGCACAGATCACTTCATAATGATTCCGTAAATATAAAACACCAATTTTTGAGCACTGGCCAGATCAGTAGACTGATCTGACATTAATCTGCTTCAAACAGGGTATTTTGCAATGGTATTTCCACCTGCAATTAATTGCTAGCTTGCAAGCATAAACATGAATAAATGTTACACAACACTTGTTGAATAAACTACTAGATCAATTCACTCATCCAAATGCTTTCTTGTGACATTTGCCAGACTTTTCTGTGGTTTTGAATGAAAAGATGCTTAGCAGAAGTGGCAACATGCAATATTCCAATGGGAATGATCATCCTCAATGCATGACTACTAGCTTCATCACTTACTGCTTTATCAGTAGCAAAATCTGAACCCAAGTCTCAGGCTCCTGTTGAGCAAACTGAATATCAAGTAATTCAATATTTTATGTTTCACCTTCCCATCTGTGCTGTATCTTAATGATAATATAGTAATATAATTCAATTTGATATTTCACTTGAAATAAGTTTTTTGGGCTTTTTTTTTTTTTCTCTTTTACCTGATTCCTTACAGATATGTGCCAGACAGGGAACTGGATTTCATCATTTTAAATTCTATGAAGCTTTCATGGCACAAATGTTATATTTCCCAATGTTCTTAAGTTTTTACACCAACAATTAAAAGGCCCTTTACTGGTACAGCTGCTGCTTTGTTATGATTGGATTTCTCAGAAACACTGCCCCCCAGGTATTACTCATTCACTCACATATGACTTTGCCCTCATTGAATTGCTTTCTGGTACTGCATGATAGAAAGCAACTTTATGAAGGAAGGAGGATGAAAAAGGAATTCAGAAACAAAACTAGGAATGCTTATTTGTAGGTCACAAATTCAGGAGTTTGTACACAGCAGAAAGACATGCCTGTAGGTGGCAAAGAACCAAGACACACTCACATGTGAACTGTGGAGCTCAGGTGTACTACAGAATAGGCTTGCTTGGAATATTCAGTGATTTTTTAGGACTCCCTGCTCAACACTGCAAGCAACAGGACTGCTGTCTTTGAAAATACCTTTTGCCTGCTTCACAGTTGGAAAAAAAAACCACCCAAAAGCAGTGAAATGGACACACACAGGCCCAGATATGACATTTCTTGGTCACAACTCTCAGAAATTGTGTAGAAAAAAGGGGCAGAGCAGCAACAAATGTCATCTGTGACCTGTACTGTATCTGATGTCTGACAGCTGAAGCAGAAACTGCATTTCATCATTCAGCTTGCTTCTGACAAAGAAGTGCTTTACTTCTGGTCCAGGGCTTTCCATTGGAGTTACCAGAAGCCACAGAACCTCACAAGTATATAAGCCCTGTGTGAGTAAGAGGCACCTAGATTCCAGCAGTGATGCCAGCTCCCAGGTGCAGAGGCGAGAAAAATGAGCTAGGAAGAGAGAAGCCAGAGGTGTCCATGTGCACCACTTTATAGATCTATCCGGAAAAGTCACAGGCAAGGCCTGCTTTGTTCTACTGCCAGTCCTGCATGGAGAATCAAAAAGGCTAATAAAGGGGGAAAAAAATGGTATTAAGTGTCTCACATTTCAAAACCCATCTGTGGTGAAGTGGTATCTACAAAATAACAACTGAGGAAGTTATTAAGGAAAAGAACTAATGTTGGATTCCAAACAAAAGCATTGGAATAAAACATTTTCCTGTACAAGCAGCAATGATTTCACTGGGTTTCCCCCCCAGACCTTTCTCCTTTCAAGAGGAGAATATATACAAACAAATTAATTCAAAACCCTTGAGCCCCTTCCCCAACCCTACAGCCCCTGATCAGTGTAGACACTTAGACATGTGCTGGCATAATTTGCACGTATTGCGGCTGTGATGATTTTGTGGACAGCCACACTAAGAGTTCTCCTAAGAAATCCACTAAAATGCATGCAGCATCACTGCTGCACATTTGTAACATCTAGACTATTATTTCACATCACAATACAGAAAAGGACAACTGCACTTCTCTTTGTTTCTCAGCTTTTATCACTTACAAGATAGATAAACTTTATGCAGTATTACTTCACTTAACCCAGTGGGACTCCAGTTAAGACCCCATTTCCCTACCTCTTGCATTGCTAGACATACTGGTCTGTCAGTATAGACATACTGGTCACAATGGTCTGTTACTGTAGCACTAAATAAAAACAAGCATTAAAAACACTACCTTGAATTCCATTATCTATTTAAACCTTTATCATACTACTTTTCCCACTATACACAAGAGAGAACAAATTGCTTTAGTAAAATACAGAAGTCTTTTTTATTCCATCTTCTAAAAGGATCATAATCCTTCTTGGGTGTTCTTTTTAGTTCGTAGTTTATTTTCCTAACTGTTAATTATCTCTGCCACACCAGTTATGTCTTCTGCTACTTTGTGTGCCATCACTAATTAAGACTGTACCTCTCTAATTTTGGAATGGAGAAAAACAGTATCAAGAAGTTTCTGTCCATCAGCAGAAGCCATCAAATTACTCAGGAAGTCACATGGAACATTCTGGAAAAGCAGTTTCAGGAAAGTTTCCAGTGAGCGCGGATTCAACTGAATTGAATTCAGGTACCACAAGAACACAGCCAGAGAAATCTGCTATTTTGATCTGTTCCTTTTTTTTTTTTTTTTTTTTTCTCCTGTTTCTTCAGGGTTGGTTTGTTTGTGTTGTTTTTTTTTTTCCAACAGGGAACTACTTATGCAAACAACATAAAACAAAACTCAATCTTTTCATCTCATCACTATAGTGTAGGAACTGAGATGGGAAAAGGGACCACACGACCTTTTACTTTTCCCAGTCTCCTGAACAGCTTTCTGAGGTGGTGTAAAGCAATAAACTCCCTGCAGTCCATAGACTCCAGTGGTTTACACTTCTTGCAAGGGACTCACTAGATCCAAAGTACATGAAAACAGTAATTTTTTTTTGAGTAAACTTACGCAGAAAAAGTGCTGATCAAATGTCTGTTACTCTAATATCAAATGCTTCGATGCTATCCTGTTCTTGGGAATTGGAAGTTTTTCCTCAGAAAAAATTCCTCATCTTTCCCACTTCTAACAGTCCCATTTCAAATTGCCCACGCACTTATTTTGCACGTTGCATACCTTCACTGCAACTTCCTTCATAAGCATGTGATACTATAGCATCCTTGTAATAGGTCTTATACTGTTATAAAAAATATCTTGCTATAGCTTTTTTTTTTCTTTTTTGGCCATGCAAAATTAAATATGAGCTGATTTAAAGCAAATCTGGCATTTGTATAGGGCCTTTCTCAAGTTCTTGTTAACAGAGTTCATAAAACTAGTTTAAATTCACAAAGCATTCCTGTAATTTGAAACAATAAGCTATTTAGGGAGTGGCAGAACAGGGCAGATTTGATATAAAATTATTTGGCTCCTATGCATTTGTAGCTAAACAAAACTTCAAATTATTAAGAAAAAAACAAATATTAAAAAAAATAACAACTAAACAAACCTACTCATCAAAGCCCAGGCTGAATTATTTCAGTATATGGAAAAATAGAGCAACAATAGAGGGAAAAATTCTCACATCAGTCTACAGGACAGCTGAAAGCATATCAAGGACCATCAAATAAAGAAAATTAAAGAGGAAGATAGGGTGTACTTTCATGAAATTTTTTGTAATCTCAATTTCAAAATTAAGATCACTTGGTGAGAACAAGTCAGCAGCTGCAGGATACAGTCAGCAGAGCTGTATTTAGGATTCACTTCTCCACTTACTCTAATAAATGCACAACACATAATAACAATGTACACATGGCTGGGAAAATACATTATCATTGGAATCTTTAAAAAAAAAAGAGTTCATAAACAGGCAGAGTACGTTGGCTGGTAACTTTCTGTTAGATCTTTTTGCACTACTGACCTAATGACCGAAATGTGTTACGAAAGGGAATCCTCACCACTGCCACTTGCACAGAGGCTGTTATTTCACACAGAAGCATCTAATATTTGCAACCCTGCCCTTAAAAGATGCGAGTCCACTGAACAGCTGGAATTTTCACATCCAGATGATAAACACACCACACCCTGCTCCTGCACCCACCACGAGACTGTGACTTTTTCATATCAAGTGTTCAAGAAGGGAAATTTTTTCTCTTCTGGACAACTATTCTTAAGTCAGAGCCACATTTTCATTCACAGCCCCACTTTAAGAAGGGAATAACACACACCCCCTGGTTACACACATCTTCCGAACATGACTAAGTTTTCTTTCGGATTAAAAAACCTTTCAGTTGTGAGTAACCTTCACAACACTGCTCTTTTCCAAATGACGGAAGGCACACCCAAAGAGTTCATCCAACAAAAAGAAGGGCAACTTTTCACAAAAACAAACCTCCTGCTCTGCCTGCCGTGAGCACACAGCCAGCCTCACAGCTCCACACACGCAGCAGCCTCGCAGCCACAATGCTGCACAAGTACCAGAGAGTTCACACAGCCCAGTGTGGACTGCATTATGGCGAATGAATTCACGAGAGGCATTACTTGGAAACAGGAGCAGCTATCAGGACAAGGTTTGAAGCTACAGAACTGTTAACAAAAGAAAGCTAGGACTTCCTCTACCATCAGCTGCATTCAGCCATTACTCCTCACCTTGCTGTTGCTGCCAGCGGGTCATGCTGTCACACCACGCAGCACCTCTCTCTTCTGGCCACAGGCTCCCAGGACGTAGTGAGCTGTGCTCCACCTGCTTGTGAGAGGAACCTAAGCTATAAGGAACACTGGATATTGCCCAAATAGCCCTCCAGGGCCGAGGAGGCTTCCAAACCAACATGGCGCCGAAAGTCTTCTCCACAGCAGAAAGTCACACACACAGCATGTAAGGCCTTCCCTGATTGGCCATCACCTCCTCCTGGAGCCCGCCAGAGCAGGGCAGCCAATCACATCTCCCGGCTCACCTGAGGGGTCTCTCCTCAGCCAGAAGGCAGCATCAAATGGCCACCACAGCTGGTGCCGCCACAACCTGGAGAGCCCCAGCTGGTGCCTCTCCTGTGGCCAGGGCTGGGATATGCCGGCCCTTCTTGACCACAGGAGGCTCTGCAGCAGCTGCTGCTCCAAGGACATCACAGCTGGGACAGGCCGTGGACAGTGCAAGAGGAAGCAGCAGTGAGGAGGTGACAGGAGAGGGCCCGGGGGGCTGTGTGGGACAGGGGCACAGAGGTACTGGAGTGCAGCAGGAACACCTTGGGTACTGGGACAGAGATGACGGTGATGGCAACTGGGATAGTCCAGGCCTCCCTTTACCTGCCCATTTATTGATAACATTCCTTGAGAAACAGGTAGGACGTGAACTCTGTCCTTTCCTCACCTGACAATGGCCCATGTTCCTCATGGCAGGAGAGCTGTGGGGTTTGTGCTGTAAATCTACTGCTAATTCTGAAGAGCTGCCAGGCAGGTCTACTTCAGCAACCCTCCTCCCTTGAGGAGGAGTAGGAGCTTGAACTCAAAACTCTTCATTAGTTGTTCTCTTTGTTAAAATGTTTGGGTGGGTTTTTGTTTTTTTTTTTCTTTCCATAACTACTTTTTCCTTTAGGAATAAAAAGGTAAGTTTCAAAGTCAACCTTTTTACTTGGAAATGTGTAAACATTTCCTGTAGACAGACATGTTCAGCAGAACAAACGGTATGACATGCCTGCATCAGAATGATTTGGCTCAGTTCAGCATGAAACCACATCCTCCTGCGTGAGCAGCCTGCCTTATTCCTCCCCGTGCTGCAGTGACTCAAGTCCTGCAGAGCACCACAGGATGCGCTATTAAGGGAGCAGACACTGAGGATGGTGGTAGACATGGGTTACTCACTGAGCCTGACCTAGAGGGAAGTGCTGCATGAGAACCTAAAGCATAGCTTCTATAAAGCACAGCAGTAGCACAGGCAGACGTTGCTCCTGAATAAGGCATTTTCATGTGCACGAAACCAACTTTTTACTCAACACTAAAGCTATGCAAGTTTTTGTAACAGATGTTCCCTTCCTCCCACACCCCCTCAAACTCCAAAACTTTCCATCCAGAAAGGCTTCCAAAGAAGCCCTTCTGATTTCTGGCTGGCTTTGTCTCAGACGAAAGGTCCATCTGTACTTCAGGCAAGAATTTCACAAGCATTAGTCTACAGAGAGCATGTTCCAACAAAAGATAAGCACAAACTGACAGCCCTCAGCTCTGAATTCAGATATAATGCTTTTGTTAGTCACGCACACAGCCCATTTATTCATTCAAGCATTAATCTATACAAACTGGCTGCGTTGTTATCTTCTGTGAGGTGGGAATAATAATAATAATAAGCAACTTTTAAATAATTGAGAGGCAGCACAGTGCTACAGGGAGGAGGGCTTTGACAGAAAGGATGGTGATTGGTACTGTGTATTCTGTGCAAGTCAGTTAAACCTGTCACAACACATTACAGTCCCCGCTCGAACTCCATCTGCACGGCAGCAGACCAACCGGTGTAGCCTCCCTCCTTTTTTCTGGCACTTTCATCAGTTCCAACTTCACAACAGTGAAGCCTGGCACATGTAAAATTGCCCCTTACAGTTCAAGCCGTAGCGGGACGCACCCCGAACCGCCAACATCCGGCTCGAGGGGGCGGCTGCCAGCCGGGCGCTGCCCGCTCTTTCCCGCCCGCCGGCGGACGGCCCCGCGCAGCGCAGAGCGGAGGGTGCCGCACGCTCCCGCGGCGGGCCGTCGCTCGAGGCACGCGGCGCCCCAGCAGCCAATCGGGCGCTTTCTTTCATCCGCGGGCGGTGGCCGCCCGGCCCGGCCCGGCCCTGCCGGCGCGCCGCCAACCTGACCGGCGCAGGATGTGGCCTCGCGGTGACGTCAGGGCCAGATGTTTCCCCAGACCACGCCCCCGCAGGGGTCCGGGCCACTCCGAGGAGCGATAACGGGGAGAGCTTATTCCGCTGTCACCGCGCCATGCAGGGGCTGGGGAAGCCGCGTCGTTGTCGTGTGACGCGCTCGAAAATCCAGCATTAATTCACGCTCCAAGCAACAGGCTGCCGGTGCCGGGATCTATCCGCTCATCTTTTCCCTCTTCCATTGGACTTCAGCGCCTTTTTGATTTAGGGACAAGCTGGGCGTGATCGTCACGAACAGAGCGCGTTTTTGATGGCTGCTAGATCAGGCTGGACTTCTCCAGAGAGATCTTCAGAAATAAGGAAGGGTCTGCTTGCATAATCTTTTTTATTTTTTTAACAGAAGGAAAAGTGCTCTTTTCTCACCTCTTCTGTTTGGATTTCTTTTTGAACTTATGAAAAATGGCAACGGCAGCATACGTGGATCATTTTGCAGCAGAATGCCTTGTTTCTATGTCCAGTCGTGCTATTATCCACAGTCCCAAAGGGGAGACTGATCCCCAGCCTGATGCCATAATGCGTCCTTCATCGAATGGCGAAGAGAAGTGGGAAGTCAGAGAGACCGGGAAGGACAATGGATCGTCACTGATGGTGGTAGCCAGCATTTTAGCAGATCTGAACCAGCACATCCCAAACTCGCCCACTCTCAAAAGGGAAAAAACAGAGACCTTTGATATAACAGAAAAAATACACATTTCTATTGCTCCTAAGGAGTTTGGGGAAGAAAGTGTGTCTTCGGCTAGTAAGCGTGGAGGAGGAAAAGCAACCACACCTACTAGCCTGGCTGCAGTAACTGAGCCAAGCCCAAGACAAAAGAACAAACGCGGGAGAAGCTGGACTGACCCTGGATCACCCCAGAAAAAGCACAAATGCCACTATGTGGGGTGTGAAAAAGTTTATGGCAAATCTTCCCACCTTAAAGCTCATCTAAGGACCCACACAGGTTAGTTGCAATCCAGCCAGAGATTTATTTGTTACAGCTTGGTAATTAAAATGAATGTTGAAAAAAAAGCAAAAACAAAAACTAACTTGTATTTGGCCACCATTATTTTTTCACCTTTCAGAACTCAAGCTTGGAAAAAAACAACCAAAAAAAAACCCAAACCAAAACAAAAAAAATCCTCTGGGAATAAGCCCTTACTGGGCATTGGTTCAAACCTATGTTGCCCTTTTTACTACTTAATATCACAGGGAACGGAGCATTTGTCGTCTGTGTGGATCCTACCAAGCTGTAATTTTTAGTCGCTAGCCGCCTTCTTCGGTGCATCTTCTACTTCCCTTTCCAATGCTTCTTACCCTCCCCCACCTACGTTTTCCTGCCCTGTGCTCTCATCGCTGCCTTTATACCTGTTTATTGCTTCCCATATGAGCATCAATAGCCTTAATACTTTAAAATTAAATGTTCCAGAGGCACCCAAATGGCTGTGTTTGTTTCTTTCTTTAGCAGGCATTTTTGTGAAACTAGAGTAGGCAAGAAGGCAGTTGAAAGGCTAAACATGAGTCACAAGGAGATACTGAACATAAGTGCAGAGGGACATGGGGGGCCTCAAAAAAGCTTTTGAGTAAAACTGATTTCAATAGCAACAAGAACAACAACAAAATATTTGAACGCTAACACTTAACTTTTTCTGATCAGCGTTCACTTGTTGGTGAAGTTTCATTTCACCCCTTCTTTGTTGCTGTTATATGAGTCACACACACACAGAAAGTTGAAGCCTTGCAAGCACCATGGAAGCTATTGAAACACTTATGAATGCTATCTTGAAAAAGGCCCTGTGATATGCCATATTTCACACCTCTGCCTAATGGTGGGGAGCAGGATGGCCTGCTCCACATGGGGAGCACCAGAAACTGGAGAGATCAATCTCTGCTGGAGATCTGGGCACAGCACTTCTGGGAAGGCACCACACAGATGAAAGCAGGCTCGTGCAAGCTGTTCCACTGAGTTATTTCAGGCAAATTAGTTTACTAAAGTCTGTGATCAGTTTACTTCTAATGTTAAGAAAAAGATCAGAACCGCATGATAGACACCTCCTGAACCATTATAAATTAGAAGTGGCAGCCCCACCCACACCAACCAGACCTCTACAGGCATATGTAGCTTGCTTTTCCTGCCGCCTTCTTGGTATAAAACAAGAGCCATGCTAAACTGAGGATGTGTTTTGCTCTGTGGGAGGGAATAAAGACCCATCAAGTTAGAGCATATGGATGGACAATCCCCTGTGCAGCACAGCCAAAGGAACAGCGTGTTCCTGGCACCCTGGGCATCTTGCCCTGCTTTGCATTGTGCAACTCTGCCTGTTTGGAGTTCGACAGAAAAGGTGCTTGCATGGAGCTGTGTACATTATTTTCAGTTCTTTTGCTCTCATTTCTGGCCTTTGCCATTGCCCTAGAAGTGGAGGATAAATTTAGCAATGTTACTGGGCTCTCAAACCAACTGGATACCTAGGGGAACTCCTCTCCCTGATTAAAGAGAGAAGGGCTGAGCCATGCCCGCCCCGCAGGGAGAGGAGCAGAGTAGGGGGAGCAGCACTCCAGGCTGCCACTGAGCAGAGTCATTCGGGGACGCTGGCTTGCCTCCAGGTTCTTGCAGTTGTGTGGGATTTTTTTTTTTTAACTCTTCATTTCCTGTATTTTTTTTCAGGTCTGTAGGGCTTAATTTGTTATTGCTGTAACTAATGGCACAGATAGAGAAAATGTGCATGGGAGTTAGAGGAAAAGCAGGGAAAGGACTGGTTTTGCCCAGGGAGTGGCAGGACCCTCAGGGACTACAGCTTCTTTGTTTTTCTGTGTCTCCAGTGTCTGTGTGGGAAGCTTTAAACAAAGCTGCCAAGTTTTCCTCCTCACTGGCAACAGGTCTGTCTCTGTTTGGATTCAGTTTTAAAGGCTTTAATACCTCTTACTTGTCTTGCAGTGTTTCCCAAGGTGTTTGTGCTATTTTTATTTTTTATTTTTACTTAAAGTAAGCTGTGACAGGCTTGGAAAAGCTAACAACATGCAGTGACTTACAGACTGGTTGAACTCCAAAACACATAATGGGGTTTTAATGGTTTAGAACATGGCTCTTGGGTCTCCTCTGCTTTTCAGTGATCGAAAACTTACCTAGCTAACATGTACACATCAGTCTACTCATCTGTCATGTGCATAGGATAGTGGCTATCCACATCACCAGACAGTGGATCAAGCACTTAAGTAGCATGTGAAATGTACTTTAAGCAGCTGCCCTAGTAACTCCCAAACCTGATTATTAAGCACCACTCAAAAGCTTCTGCTATGGAGTGAAATTTTTCCATGTGCTGTATGACTAGACCAGCTGGTATTTAGGGGCAAATTGAAGTACTGCAGGCTAGAAGATACCAATGATAGTGCTGGAAGTATTTGTACAGTGCAGTTTACGGCCAGCTTTAGAAACTTGCTTGCCTTTGTCAGCCACTGTGCTCACAAATTAAAGGCTTTGCTCTTCATATTTGGAGGAAGGGCAAGCTGTATCACTGATGTTATGGTGTGGCAGTGAGGCACCTAGCCTTTCAAGTGTTATTCAGTTAGATCTAGTCCACATTCATACAAACTGAAAGCTGGCATTGTTTTCTGTCTGTTTGGTGTTTTCAATTGTTCTAGCTCAATTTCAATGCTCAAGTGACCGAAGCAGACAGCAGTGTATAAGATGTTAATTAACCCATTTCTAACAGAAAAAAAAAGCTAGAACAGCCAAGGAGGCAGTGTCTCCCTTTTGTCCTTAGATCACTGTTTGGAGTACAGTGTTTTAGAGTGAAGCTATGTGTGCTAGAGTGATTCATAGTGTCTTGTGTTTTGTACGCCAGCAAGTTAGGCTAGCTTAACCTTTGGAATGCTTCATCTTTATTAATGAAAACAACCTTGAACCAGGCAGATAACACTGGTCACCAAGTTCTCTGCAGTTCTCTCCACCAGCTTGCAAACCCTTCCCCACCCCCCTAGGTTTCCTTTCATGTTTATATTTTCCACCCCACCCACTCACTGGATGTGCTGGAGTTTACCATGATCATCAGCCACAAAGCCCTTGAAGATTTAATGTTTACCAGAAGGTTATATTTAGTATCAGTGGGTAATGTCAAGTCCAGATTCTTTTCCACTGAGGTTCCCGTGGACCTCAGAAGCTGTGTTGTGCTCCACAGATGCAGCACTCTGTCTCAAGCTATAGTGATCTCATTGATACAAAAATCCCACTAGCCTAGCAGTTTAAGAAATCCCCTTTTCTCCTGAGAAGATTCCTCACCAGAAAGCACTTTCAGAAAATCAGGCAAAGCACTTACATTATAAAATTCTCCTTCCTCTTAAGCAAGTTTTCTGCACAGGCTTACTAGACAGGTTTGAAAATTCTCTGGAATCACTGGTTACCAGTTAGCATCTCTGATGCATCACTGGGAAGAAAGAGTGCAAAGCCTGATAGCCATCTCAGAGTAGAACCTCATAGCACATCATCCACAACTCTCATGTTTTGATAAGTTATAGAGCGTATCGATTCATTGCATGATACAACATACAAATATATAGAATCCCCAAAATTCTCTATATTACAGCTCCCCCCAAATCACTGTGACCTCTAAAGCTTTTACCCATCTACATTAGAATCTCAACGTACATGCAGAGAAAACACAAAATATAGCATTGCTCCATTATTTCAGTGAAATTTCCTTCTGAACTTACGAGTAATGCTCACTAAGCACTACGCCAGAATGTAGGAGGTGGTTTTCATTAATCAGAAACTAATGTGTTTGCATTAATTAGTGTAAGCTAAGGAGAAGTAGCCACCAGTGTCAATCTGAAGTGCTACGGTGATAAGTGTGTCTGGTGGGATGGTCACTTAACAGCAGCTCCTCTGTTCTATTGCTAAACTGTCATACCTTACTTCTCTCCCATGGCTACCTGGGAAAGAGCCTATCTTATTTTAAGACAACACTACTGGAATTTTTAGGCAACACTACTTTGAGGCAATAACACAATTTTAAGGCAACACTAAGGAACCCAAATTAAAAAAAAAAAAAAAATCAATGTTTAACTTACGTACCATTTCTTCTCCCTAAGGAGAATTTTTCTAATGAATTCATAACTGAGATCTGTGAAGGTGGGGAAACTCATAATATATTTGGTATTTGGAAGCAGTCTTCTGACATACAAATGAATTGGGCCTCTCTCTCACAAGGGTAATGCCAGCATGACAATCAACCTGTGTTTACGTTTGCAAAGAAGCACTGATATAAAGTACAGACAGTATTTTAAAAGGAAGGATGGTTTTCACTTTTGGTTCTAGTAAATCTGATTTGTTCTCACTACGTTAATTTAAAGCACAGCAGTTAGGCACAACTTCTTTAAAGTTCATCTGAATCAAGGTATCACATAAATGCACGTGAAGAAACTGAGCAACAAGCATAAGGAGAAGCAAGTTCACATGCCAGTGAAACAAGGTGTATCTTACATTTTAGCACCTCCCAATAACTGGAAACTTAAGAATTTATCTACAAAAAAGTGGACTAAATCTGGCTTAAGTTCCCTTTTAGCTTCCTTTGTGTAAGCACATAATGACTGCAGAAGGTGGTAAATGTGCATGAGCTGAAGGCAGGCAACGTTGATAAAGAAACAGATCCTTACAGAAGGCTGCAATATGAGAAACTTGATGCAATTCCTCCTGTGTTACCCAGCCAGTGCTGGGTACCACGAGCTCAGTCTGTCCTCTAAGCTAGCAGCTCTGGATGCTGGACTGAACATGAAGCTGCTTTCACCCTGAATGGGATACCAGAAGAAACTGGAAGTACTGATTTCCCACAAGGAGGAGTACAGGCTAAGCGAATTTAGCCTTCTCAACACTGTTCGGCAATCTCAGTTCTGGTGGCTGGGCCTCCAGGTTGTTTTGTTTGTTTGTTTTGTTTTTTTACTTTTGTTGGTTAGCTGGCTAGCTTTATATATGCCTAACTTACTATCATTGGCATATATTCAGTTAATCAAATGGCTACAGGGCACCACTAAGTTTTTCTGCCCCATAATACTCTTTCTTATACTGCCTTCCATCTCCTCTCCTTACTAAGCTTAGCAAAAACTTCTCTCAAATGTTATTCCTTGAAACTAGCTCAAACAATAGCCTCAGGACAGCTTCAGCTTCAAATGAAACAGTACACATCGTCCCTGCAGCCTAAACCATAAGCATTCTCCCTTATCTTTGTTTAGTACAGTTGCCTGTTTCTGAAGCTTACTGAAAATTGACGTTCTTAGTTGTCTTTCAATAACCCTTTAATTTTCAGAACAGTACAAAACTGTGAAGCCTTGATTTTTTTTTTTTATTTTCTGAAAGGGCTCTGCGATTCTTAAGAAGCATTCTTAATTCTAAGAAAGTTTAAATGCATAGATGAAAACATGAAACAACTTCATTAATAGTCCTGCTAAAGTCCTTAGTCCTATATGCAACTCCAAAAAAGATACTAGTTAAGCATACTGATTCCAAGCCAAGATGCGAACAGTTTGTGTTTTTTGAAGGTAATAAATAAGCAGTATATATGCTCTACATCTTTTAATCTTAAAATCTCTCAGAATAAGTACAGAACACAAAGTTCATGAAAGAGCAAGGGAGTTTTAAGACTTACATTTCCAGAAGTAGCCAAAGTCAGAAAGAAAGGCAAAACTGCTGCTGCTCACTCCATTTACCTCACTAGTTCAGGACTGAGTAATAGGATTCAATCAACTCAGCTGCAAAAGAGTTTGGGTTTAATTGATTGTGTGGAGAATTCAATTGGTGACAGCTGCATTTACCACACACTTGAGTAGTATTAGCTACAAAAAAAAGCACTGAATCTTCTGACAGTTACACAGATTTTCTGTGCAATTCTTTTCCTTTCCCTGCACCCAGTCTTTAGTAAGGTATTAATCATTCATCAGTTTCTGAATGATTAATGACAGGATAGCCTGAAAGCTGTTATCTATGAGATATGTATGTTTTGGGTCATTTAGAATAATAATAGGAAATGAATTTGTACGTGTCTGGTTACCACAATCCAGTGTACAATACAGTACATACTTTGAAAAAACCAAAAACTATGTATGACAGTATTTTGCAATGGGAGCAAACATACTATAAGGTTCATAGAACTAAAGAACGCTGTGTCCCACCATTATCGTCCTACATCCATTGAAGAGCAGACCTTGTCAAGAATTTCTTCATCCAGTCCAACTGCTGAAGCTTGTTGCCACCATTTTTGAAATACTATATAAGACATGACAGAACATATGAAAAACAATTAATTCTGGCATATAGGACGTGTGATAAAAATAAACTGATTAGGAAGACCAGAGTGATGATTAAGTCTGCTATTTAATAGCTGAAGTTGCTTGTCATCTTCAAAAAAATCTCTCTGAAAAGACTGTAGAAGGCAGTGACAATTTTGCATCCCTGAAGGACAGAATAAAATACTGAGCAGGTACTCCAGAAATTTGGACCATGATAGAAGGTCTCTCTGCCTACCTTATTGGAGAAATAAAGCTGTTGATAACAACTGACAGAGTTTAGGTATTGGAGCTAACAAGCCTTTAAAGCAAAATTGTACATGTCATTGTCAAAACTGAGATGGAGAGAGGATCCACCAAGAAAAAAACTCTTATTTCTCCCTCTTCATCACTATCTTTGAACGGGGTGTAATCAGCATAGCTAAATATTTTCTCTCTGTAAACTTTTCCCCAACCTTTCTCTGTTTGCTTTTGCTGAGTGACGGGAAGAGGAAGATGACAATTTGTTTAAAAGACAAATGAGAGGAGGGGATATATGGTCGGGTTATGTTGCATAGAAACACAGTCAGTAAACCAGGAAAGAAAATCTACAGCAGGAAAACCAAGCAATTTGTGATTTCCACAATTCTTTGCAAATTACATTTTGCTAAGACAAGTTTTGCTCTGGCAGTGAGTTGCCAATGCGTGCAGCCTGGGATCTTACAGTAGGAGAGCAGAGGGTAATTAACAGAAAAATCCCAGAGATCTAAGTCTTGCAGATAGTCCAGAATTGCATGTGAGTAGTGTGCTTGTATTAGAAATTAATTACAGCCTTAGGGAAAAAGTGTTCTGAAGTACCTGCAGATGATTTTTGTGCAGTAGCACATCCAGTGCTTCTCTGCAGGACACTGGAAACTATTTGTGTGTCATACAAGTTCTGAATAAACAGATATTTTGTGAAACTGTAATTCATTAAGAACTAAACTCAGACAGGTTTCATCTGAAAAGAGGGTGCCTTTAACCATTCAAAACACAAGTGCTGCATTGTGTTGTTGCCTGGTAGAACACGGCTATGGCACGTCCAAGAGCACAAACCTGGAACTTGTTTATATTGGACATGTGGTTTCTAGTTCTGTTTTATAACTTAAGTATGTTCCAGTTTTTTTCCCCACCTTCCAGACTTGGATCAGCTGTTTGGAAATCAGTAGTGACAGAGCCAAAAATATTCTACTCTTGCAGGACAGTTTTTTAATGCAGAATAGCCTTTGAAGGCTCCTTTCTGCAGTATTTGCAGAGGTATTCTTTTGTTACCAACTAGGCTTTTATTAGGTAGATCCACATGGGCAGTGAGCTCATTATCTTGCTGTGTATAGTTTAACAACAGCTATACAATGTAGGTTATTCAAGTTCAAGCACTGAAGCCAGACACACATATCCTGTATTTTTCACATCTTGCAGATTCAGCAGGTTGTACATGGCCTCCACTTAAAAGTTTTTAAAAGTTCAGACTTCCATCTTTGTAACTACTGGTGGAAAAAAACGACCTCAGAAGCTTTTTTTGCAGCCCTAACAAAAAACATTTACTTACCAGGAACTTGGCACAAGTCAAATGGTACTGAAGTGCGCATATCCTGAAACGACCTTTGGTGCAAGGGAAAGATTTTCTGTAACCAGTTACAGCATTTTTGGACTGTTCTCAGGAATTACAGGCAAAATATTTTTGACAGACTGTCTGTTGACATTGCAGTCAGTGGATCAACAAGCTATCTCATATTTATTGCACATTATGTGTTTTCCGGACTGGAACACTATTCAGTTATAAGTTTTGTAAGTTTTTGGAATACAGGCACCTGAAGAAATTTCACAGAAGAGCACTGTATTGCTGCTATGCATTTTGCAGCTTTCCATCAGTTTTGGTCCTGCAGCAAGCAAAAGCAGCTCAGCACCACGTGAGCAGAATGAGTAGATTGGGTCTGTGGTTTTTACTATCACTGACAGTAGTTTTAAAAACTGCTGAAGGACTGGGGTAGAAATGCTAAGCACTTGGCTCCAGAGGAAGACCAGCAGAGGTACAGCTGAAAAAGAGTCATTGAGCTTCTTCAGCTAAATGTATTTCCACTAGTGAGCCTTACTGTAGAGCCAACTAAGAAGGGTTAGAAAATGGCAGCCTGGTCTGTCATATTTCCTGCCAAAATTTTCTGCAATGGAGCTGCTTGTTAACAACTCAGAGAAATATTTGTCTTGCAATTTGGGTTAAATAAATGAAATTACATCAGTACAAATTTACATGCAAGACTAGGACTTCATAGAATCTTGCAAAACCTCACAGCATATATAGGGCTTTCCTAGATTCTTTACTTCATAACTTAGGGTTCTACTGTAACAAACATGAACAGAGATGCCACTGACTAATTCCTGTTATGTATTATGGAGGGGGTTAATTAATTAAAATTTGTAATTTCTTTTAATGCCAGCAGAATGGCAGTGTAGCATTAATATATGATTACTTCAGTAGTTTTTGTTTGTTTTGGCGATTGATATATTTTGGAAGACCAATGTGAATTGTATGCAGCTCTTATGGATGCATGTGAAAATCTTAACAGAGCACTGGAAGCCCCTCTAAGTCAATGGAAATTTCCATTTGGCATATGTATGTCCACACCAGCAGTGCCAATAGAATGTTGGCAAACACTAGTCTTACTGTATAACAAACCCAGGGCGTATTTACAAAGTTGGTTTCTGAAATTTTAAGAGCACGGCCAAAACAAAACTGGATGTCTTGGATTCCCTGAGGAATTAGTTATCTGCCACTACTCACAGATAGATGTTTCTCTCCTTTATGCAGAGATACACAGCATCTGCACCTTCCATTTTCTCCTACTGTCATCATTCTTGGAAATAACTGAATTCTTCTCACTAACATGACTTAGAAAAGACTTGCAGAAGCAAGGATATGCTACTAGTGCTATGCTACTAGTGGGAACATAGCTGCATATTATGGGAATGTAATGCTACTCAAGGTTCATTCCACAACTTTCTCAGCATCCCTCTGCATAAACAAGATCAGTAATTACTTTTACATATTGAAGGAGACTTTCACCATTTTTCTAAATTTTCCTTCCAGCTTCAGTCAGTTTTCTTGTGTTGGCATCTCCTCTCAGTCTGTGGGACAATTTTATTAATGGCACCACCTTGTTGACCAAATCAGCCATGATTGAAGTGAGCAT
This sequence comes from Gallus gallus, assembly GCF_016699485.2. Taxonomy (NCBI): domain Eukaryota; kingdom Metazoa; phylum Chordata; class Aves; order Galliformes; family Phasianidae; genus Gallus; species Gallus gallus. Next base: position 5,607,873 of record NC_052541.1, on the reverse strand, counting down.
CTTTTTGAGTCTAACTTCTGGGGAGCTGTCTTAATTAACAGGTCTCGCAGATGACTTTCAGAGAGTGAGATGGTTGAGCATTCCATCAGTGTTGTCATTGCTGTGCTCAATGAAGTAAGTAAAGGTTGTAAAACAGTTGGCACAAATGCTTTTCTGTGAACCCTGTCCCAGAATTATAAAAATGGGAAACATACCAAGGAAATGTGTTTAGTAACATGACCGTCAGACACCTTATTAAGGTGCTAATTATGGAGCTCTCCTTACATAATGCAGAGACAGAACTGGATTGAGAAACAGCTTCTAAGCGCTGCTTGCCAAAGCACAGGTGGTCAGCAGCAGCTTCTTCTAAGCAGTTTCAGGATGTCTCCAAAGGAGTGTTTTGTTTTGCTTTAAATGGAGTAAAGAACATTCTGTCATTCTGTTTCTTAAGTTCAGTTTATGGAATTGACAGTTTCTGCTAAACAGCTTGGACTAAGCAAACATGCTGTTGTTTCTCTACCAGTATAAGCTCTCACCTGACTCACAGTACAAGATCTAGAAGGTGAAGGGCTATTCATTTTTAGACTCTGCTGCTAACATTGTTTACAGGTGAAAGCCACATAGAACTCCCCGTTTTTTTTTCTGCATTTCCCTATATCAATTTTTGAGCAGTGCTGCCTCTGGAGAAAACAATATCGCCGTCCATATCAAGGTCTATAATGATAATATCAAGGTCTATAATGATCAGCTCTATAATGATAAGCCATTGTAAACCTACATCCTTTTCTCTTTCCTTTAAAATGACATTATTTGATAGGCTGCTGTTAATTCCCTGAAGTTTTAGGGCTCAATAAAATAAAATATAAAAGTCATAGCTCAGCTCTTTCACTGTGCTTGATCGGATAAAATAATATAGATTTTTGTACTCTCCCTTTTCTCAGTCTAACATGGAACTTTGCAGCTGCAGTCTTTCACCCTTCTTTCATCCTTATCTTGACTGGTATCCTTACAGACTGTTTATGAGAACATAATTCCATTTTTGTATGCTGTAGAGTCCTTACTTTTGGATGTACAAATCACTGAGCTTAAAAATTCTTTCCTCTCATTAAAAATCGAGTAGGTAACAACATCCTGGGTGCATCCAGGTTACACTGTGTATTTCTCTAGTAGACATAAATGCTGTAAGCTGGATATGGTCACTGCTGCATGTAGTAGATCCTATCGGTCAATCAGGGAGACAGACATTTGGTATAAGCTACATGTTTTATGTATATATATATATATATATATACACATACACACACACACACACAGACATCTGCTTTCATAGATGTTGAGATGAATTTATCACAAAAAGATGAATGTGTCACAACAACTGATGTGATACACTCAGATTTTCTTCTTTGCATCCTTTGGAGGAATTGATCTGTACTCACATTTGCAAATGTTAACTTTGCAAGTTAACACTTAACTGTTTTCTCAGCTAAGTAGTTGTAGAGTTTTGTGGTATTCCCTTTCTGAAGAAACTAACACACTTTCCCTTTGAGTGCAGTTGTTGCCATTTCAAGTACAAACACGGTAAGAACATGAATACCGCACCACAACTGTTTTTCACTTTGAAATCAGACCACTTTTTTTTTTTTTTTTTGAAGTATATAAATGTTCCGAAGTCAAGCTTGTGCATAGCTCTTCTGATTATAAAACACAGATGCAGCTCCTTACTGCCATACAGAACTCTACTGACACAGCAATGGTCAGTGAATAATCAACTCTAATTCTTCCAGCTTCTGCATTACTTTCTGTGTGGACTCCTTGTGTCCAGTTCCTTCTCCCATATGGCATGAGAATAAGCTTGAGCTGCCTCACCCAGAATGCTGACTTTATTCTCTTACAGCATTTACAGCCCTGAGTAGTAGAACAGAAGGGTTATAGTGAAAAGGTGATGTACAAATGTTCCTCTGTAAGCATGCAGACAGCATTGTGTATTTAACTATATGGTGCTGGTGTTCTCTATTTTCTGCACAAAACAGTAAATATCTGTTTGTGACTACTGAAGTATCATCTTTCCAGAGACTAACATTTTCTTACTTGCCTATTATTCACAAAGAGTAACATTTCTAAAACTGAGTTGTAAAAAGTCTTCTTGTCAAAAGAAAGTAGAAACAAGTATCAAAGAACTGACTGGAATTCATGATCAAAGTACTGTGTGTGCCACATAATTTGTAGGAATAACAGACTGTCCCGTTTGGCACTGTCAAGCTGCAACAGCGATAGTCAGATCATCTCAGTTTCCCAAAGCTAACTCAGGGTACAGCATAGCTCATGAAGTTGCAATTCCTGTTTCTTTGATTTTATTTACAGTCAGCCTGTTGTAATAGAATCTTCTGATGACTCAGGTTTATGAACCTTGCAGCTCTGCACATGGCAATTCCTGAATTCCAGCCCAAGCCCCCTCACAGCTGCCTGCATTGTGCTGAGCAGGAGGTAGAAAATATGGACAGGGAGTCAAGGAGTCAAGTTCAAATCATTTTATAGTTCCCAGACTTAGAACTAGATTGAACAAGAGTCTAAAAGGAAATAAGAGCAGGTGGGGACTTCTGTGATCTTTCCCAAGTGAAAATGATGTCCTGTGCTTAGGGTTCTAGAGGCAGCCAACAGACTTGCATGGCAGGGATTGTCTGTTAGAATTTCAAGTAATAGCCTAAAATAATCTGCATTTTCTATTATACTGTACAGAACTTTTCTATCTATCTAGAAAGCTTCCCCTGAAGATCTTTGGCAATAGTAAAATTGTTTATTTTGCAGAGTATTTCATTAGCCCCTCTGCTTTAGGCAAGCAGTTTGCTGAACTAATCTGTTGCACGCAGAAAGAGAAATACCATCTCAACAAGCCAGAAAGGTTCCTCTTCTAATGCAAATGAGCAGGGCTGTTAAAGAGCAGATCTGCTAGCTTCTTAAATGATAAAGTGTAGAAGAGCATGAGTAAATGTGCCTGAGGCACTAATAATTTATATTTTAAGAAGTAATAGAGATCTTTTTACTACAACTTGTATGCCTATAGAGAAACTGCATCTTGACATGAATATGACCTGTAGATCTCAGAACCTTGATTAAGTGCTTATTCTGGCAATAAAACAGTGAGGCAAAAACACATCCAAGAGGCTTTTTAACTACTTTATAGAGCAAGTGGTGGCTGCTGGACAGTTCTTCTAGTATGCTTCCTGCATATTAGCCACAATCTGCATGGAAACATAAGTGGTTCTAAGGCTAGACCATTCTGTTAGGGGAAGCAATGAAAACACGAGCAAGGCACGCAAAGAAAAACAGTTATATTAGATAGAGAAGCTATGTTTGTAAATTTGTATAATTTTATGAATTTCAAAACAGTAAGGATGTTCCTTTCAATACTACTTAGAAAAAAAAAAAAAAAAAAGAATCCAGATGGTTCCTGCATTTCCAAAGAAAAGAGAGGTTTTCAAAGTTATGTATTCCAAGATGGCCTTGACAAAGCTGTCTTTGAAGTATGTCTGCGATCTATGTAAAATCTTCACCTTATGGTTATGTTAAATCCAAAGCCATATTCAGATAACTGGATGCGAACTTGTACTCCTCCACAACCACATACTCGATTGCCAGTACTCACTGCCAGAGAAGCCATTGCCATGGCCATTCCTATTGCCATGGCCTCTCTCCTGTATCACAATCCCACATATCAGACTTAACTGGTCTGTGACCTTGCAAGCAGATGTCAAGGAAAATATTATAAAACATGGAGAAACTGCAAGTTCTGAGCTGCACCCAGGGTTGTGCTGAAAGAAACAGTGCTCTTGCAGTGATGCTTATCTACTGCAGCCTCTCCTGTTGCATGGTGCGCTCCCACCATATGAACTGCTGATGCCTGAAGTCTCACAGATTCTGGGTGAAATTGCTTTGCAGGCCTATCTAAGGAGGAATCAATCCTAAGGGTGTCTCATTGCAACATCTCATTAATAACCAATCATTCCTATTTTGTACAGAATATGAGCAAGGTGGTAACACATGCTTTTGGAAAAAGCTTGAGACATTGGATTGGACATTCTCTGATATTCAGAGAACTGACTGCATATACCTATGAATTAACTCAGCTGCTAACAAAATAATTAAGATAGCCAATACTAAAAGACAACTAAATAGTGGGTAATTGCTGAAAATTTTATCCTATTTATTTTCTGCCTGTATATGAGAATGAGACCTAGATGCTTACACATATATTTGTAGTTTTAAAGAAATAACACGTAGAAAAGACTGAAAAGCAAGCTGAAACTAGAAAGGAGCGGGTAACTTGCTCTTTTTTTCTTTAAGTATGGGATGCTTAAATGAGACTGTTAGATGAGGAGATGCAAAATAAACAGGAAAAGTACTGACAGAATAGGATATAAAAATGAGACTTGCAAGGGTTGAACATTGAACTACTTGTCTTTTCTAAAAACTTGACCTGCTGTAAAAGTGTGCACATCAGAATATGAGTACAACTGTTTTCACAGAATCTGGTTCTGTTATTAAAAAGTAAAACTGGAGTCCAGGCTTAAATAAGAAGTATGGCTTTACAATCTGGGTAGAAGTTCTTCCGAAGTGTATGCAACAGGCTTATGCATACCTTGAATGGAAGCTGCTCATGTTAGGCAACAGTCCTACTTTTGATTACCAGCCCATAAAATTACTTCCCAGAACTGCCTGTTTCATGAAGCTGGATGCTCTATACGTAGTCAATGACTGATGCTGCTCATAAACTACTTCAGTACCACCTTGCATTCTGGTACAACACATCCAGAGTCAAAAACAAAAGTAAAATTCCCACTCCTTTTCTCCTTATGGCAAACTTTCAGTATTAAACTGCTTCACTCAGCTATAAAGCTATGCTTATAAACTCTGAAGTATCACATTTCACATATATTGCGTTCTGTGAGGTTGTTGATGAAACAATTTGAAAGTTCACAGAGATATTTCATAGTTAAAGCAAAGGGCAACTTTCCTATTTTTTGTTTGCTTGGCTTCTAACAAAATAACATGTCATCTTGTCTCCAAATCCTGGGAGATGCTGTGCACATAGTATGTCATAACTTAACCCTCAGTGTCTATTCATGCCAAAGTATATGGACTTCAGTTGGAGGCAGATCACTTTCAACATCTTCCAGAATTCAGATAAATAAAGCACAGGTCTAAGTTTAGATGAATAATCCTTTAGTCTGTTATTTTACATAGCAGGACAACCTTCAATTAATTTGATAAGCTTTGCTTTTACAAGCATTTCTCTGTTTTTAGTAGAAAAGAATAATAAAAAAATCATTGATGTATCAACAGAGAAAAGACTGATTCATGGGGTCATATGATTCCTTCTTTGCAGTTACTAAGGCAAGTGCTGGTAACAGTGCGGGGAGCCAGAGTTTCACAATTCCAGCAGGAATTCAGCCGTACTTCACACCAGATACATATAATTTATCATTACCTATTTGCTTGCTCTCCCACTTAAAACATTTGAATTACTACATTAGGGATCAGAAACATTACTGGGAACATTTTGATGAAATCAACTTTCATCGAAAGCTCTGTTTAAACCACAACAGAGGCAGTTTTTACGTTCATTGTATAGACAAGGATGATTTGTGATGTTTCAGTTTGATTTCCAACATTCTTACAATACAAGCAACTTCAGGTTTAAGGCTTTATGTTTGGTCAAACTTTTAAGTTCTTATCTTCCAAAGTAATTCGTTAGTGAGTTTCATTAGGAGACAGTACAGACTGGAAGGCAGTGGGGAAATGTGTGAATACATAATCTCTTTTTCCACTGCAAGAGTGGGTTGGAGAAAGACACAGTGCCAAGGAGGGTAACGACATTATGAGCTCCCACGGAACAGTCAGATGTCTGATCTGGAGCTGTTTTGAGCTTGCAGAGTGGGCTGGGTAACAACTGAGGAATTCTGAGGTAGCAGAGGATAGATTCAGACAGCCGTTCGTAATGGAAACCTTGTGTTTCTGCTGGTACCTTAACTACACATTCCCTGCAGACACATTTGGTTCAGTTATGTCAGCTGTGGGTATGCTTTTTTGTCCTTCCTGGAAGAGGGAGAATTAGGGCTGGGGAGTTCTCCTTTTTGGCTTCAGTCGCTGATGGCACAACATTTTCATTAACCACCTTCTTTGCTGTAACAGAAGGTGAGCGGTGCAGCTGAAACCATCAGTTTGTAGCATACAATGCAGCATGCCAACACAAAAGTAACGTGGACTCTAAATGACTTTGATCTTTGTCCAGCATATACATTCACCAAGGTCCAAATTATTACTTTACTTTTCAGATTTTAACTGGATTCATTTGATAAAAACTGTGTTGAATGTTACATACATTTGAAGAGCCCTCCTCCAGTCCCTTGTCACTCTAAAAGGCTTAAATTGGCTCATCAACGTCGCTGAAAAAGAGGAATAAAATCCCACATACCTTCATTGATGTTAGACTGTAGACTGTACACCGTAAGAGGCCAGAATTCTCTGACCTGTGCTGAAGGCACAACATTTTACCTAAGGAATGAAGAGAGCCCCTTGCACAACAAGCTGTTGGATACAGGCAGGGACTCTAGGCTGAAATTCCTTTGCTGGGGTGAAGCAATAGGTCCGACTTGCTGATTAGTACTTACAGTTTTTGGTTTTGCAGTCCTAGGATTCTTTTGAAGTATATTTACTGAAAAATATAATGGACCATTAGAAAAAGAAAAAAATCAACACCTTTAAATTTTGTCATTCAGTAATTCCCGGGTATGCTTAAAGACTCTACTTACAGTGTTTCTTTCTCTTAATTTCTATTCACTATAGAGATTTTAATGATCAGTTCTAATTCTTAAATTCATAGAACTGGATAGAACAATAAATCAGAAAAATCCATTAGTTAAAGGGCTACTATACTAATCCCAGGTGAGCGTCACTTTGCAAAGAGTCTCATACTTCAGTGTGGTTTGGAAACGACACGTACCTGTAAGACACACCTTCCTCTCCCTAGTATGCATCACTTCATCCTTTCATCAGAACACAATTTAATTATCTTGCAATTAAGTGCAAAGGCAATGGGTCAGCTATTCATCTCCATTCTTGGTACAAGCCACAGGAGAGAGAAACTCAAGTGGAAGTTGCTGCTCTTTTAAGTCAGTAACATTTCAGCTGTTTTCCTGAGCACAGACTGAGATCTGATGCCTCAGAGATAAGGAGGTCCAGTAAGTTTTAGGTTTACTGAAAGGAGTTTACACGCAGCAATTGCAGGGGCCTAACTGAAAGAAAAATACAACATTTAGTTTGCATTATTTTAGAATATAAGGTCTTTGGCACTGAGGCTCTCGCCTTTCATTTTTCAAGCCTTGCTACTCAGTAACTAAGAGCATTATTTACCTACAGATTCCAACAGCAGAGGGGAAAAAATGCTGCTTTGATACTAAGATGCTGCAAAAGACCCTGTAAACAAAGGCATGATACTTTGTGGAAACAAACTCAATAGCAGTTATTCCTGTTGAGCAGGCAAGGTCCATTCTGGTCTGCATGCTGACCTAGACATGGAAGTTCACTCTACAAGATAGTATAAGAAGTTTATGTCCTCACAGGTATCCCAGTGGTTCAGATGTCCCTCTTTTCTCAGATGGGAGGTCTCCATTTTGTTTGTGTATCAAAACTTTGGAGAAAGACAGTGAATGGTGAGTGTTAAGCTATAGAGTTAAAACAGAATCAAAAGAAGAGAATTAGGTAACAGTGATGAATCTGTGCAGAACTGTAAGAATACTTATAGCTTATCCTTGAAATTACATGCATTGTAAACACCATCTCATAATCATGTAACATTATAATTACTAGCACGTTGCTTTCTCTTCTGGCTGTTGGATTGCTATCCTTGTAAGAGGTAGCTGAAGTCTTGATTAGTCACAGTTGTACAGACTAAGAGGTCTTAGTCTTAGTACTAAGACAGTAAACTTAAAGTGTAGTGCTTTCAAGATGTACGTGCTATCACACTGCAATCACATAGAAAGACCACAGCAAATATGACAAAGGAGAGATTAGGCAAATATTATGCATGTGGATTTTGACAAGACCATCAGGAGGATACAGGTTGTAAGACAGTTGCCACCATTAAGTTGTGCATCATTTTTGCTGCTCATCAAAAGAAAGCCTTACCTGAAACATCATCATACTTCCGTGGGGAGAAAAACATACAGAGGCTTTCATATCTGCCATGGTTAATCGCACTAATACTCAACGTATTAATGATCAATGTACAAAAACAACTTGTCTAACTCCATATGGATATAATCACTAACTCCTCCAGAAACTTTGCTAAGAATGTCAGAAGAAGTGAAGATAGAAAAATATGACTCCTGATGTCCAGCTTAGTGAGGCATCCTGTCTTACATGTACAAATTAGAGCACTACATAGGATCAGGAAATGAAAGAAACTATTTTATTCACTTACTTAGTCTGGAAGGGATTCCTTACTTCCATCTCTCTAGGAAGAGTTGTGAAGCCAAATGGCATTTTTGGCAGCTAATCCATGTGTACTAAAAACATTATATGAATGGTTGAAGTGATCATGAGTTTCTAGTTTAAACTTGTAGTATTTGCTCCAGGAATGTTTTCAGTTAGACTGCTATGACTTATAATTCTCGTAAAGGTGGCCAGGGCACTCTGCAACCACCTTGGCACATTTCACCTGCAATCCCTTTCCTGTTGTCTCTTTCACTCTTTGCTGCTCTCCCATGCATTTTAACCATACCATATTTCAAACGAGTGAGAAAAAAGATGGCTGGAATGGTGACATTTGTCTGACACTATCTTTTACTGTCATCTATTTTTGTCTGTTTTGCAACTGACTTTATTTAGAGCCTCAGACACAACACAGCTGAGACTAGATAAAAGCAATATATAAATAACTATCTTTTAAATGAGAGTGTTCTCTATGAGCTCAGACATAATGCAAATGAAGATGTGAATTACACAGTCATTAATTTATTGGAGAGGCAAGAATATAACCTCATCATGTTGTGAAAGAACCAGTTTGGAGTTTTGGGCAAGCAAGACTGACACAGAACAGTCTTGCTATAAAACCTTGTCATGCAGAGTGCTGACATGGATGTGCTAAACAGTTCACGTAATACGTATTGTTTAAATAAGAAAATGATGTTGGCATACAGCCTTGCTGTTTGACAGCTGATCAGTATATTTGAAGGCATCACCTGTGTCTTACAGTTAACAACTGACTGTGGTTAAGGCTAGGGTAGGAAGTCTGCATGACTTACATTTCTCGAGCATTGTACCCATTGTTATTGCAGTATCTGAATGTGTGTTCATCATTTGGATTTGACTTGTTCTAATTAGTGTTGATTATAAAGGTAAATCACACGCTTGTAACTCTTGGTTGTGATAACATGAGAACTACCAGAGCAAATAGTAGCACACGTTAACTTACAATGTAAACCTTCTGCTTAGATATTCCCCTTTCAAGAAGTATATGTGTCTAAACAGCTCAATGAAAATGTTAAGACACAGAAAATAATCCAAGGATTTAAATGGAAATTATGGTGGCCGGTGCTGCTCTTGCCCAGTAGTAGTAGTAGTAGTTCCACATGCACTCAAAAAGCAGAAGAGCCAACAACCTATTGATTTAATGAGAGGGTTTATTAGTAGAGATGCCCGCACCTTCAAGTGAGTTTGCACTTGATGTCTGGGTATGTCTCTGTTGGAAATCTAAACTTCAGTTCCTAAAGTTCCATCACATCACAGATGATGGAAATAGCAGAGACAAGCTCAATTCTGTCAGCAGGTCATAAAACCTCACTCATTGTTGCTCTGGGTCCTAAGGCTGGGGGGAGTGTTACGTTCCAGAGCCTAATAACATGTGAAAGTTCTTTGATTTGGGCATGCATAATGATCTCCTGCATTGGGATTCTGGTATCTAATGACAGTCAAACTCATTCTGTAACTTTTCACTAAGAGCGTTACTTGAACCTCCTCCTATTCACTGACTTAATGGAGCCTAACGCTGCTGAATTTGCTATCGCTGTCAGATTTGGTTGAGGTTATCTGAGATATTTTGTACGTCTGAACAGACACACAAAAACATGATTGCATCTGGTTTGTGTCATTTTGAACTAAGTCTCCCCAGTATCACTAATTTTAAACTGCCTGGTTTCAGTTTATAGGAATATGGAAATTTTCAGGTTTGGATTTTTTCGGTCCCTTTTTCAATACTTCATAAAGAAATCACTGTTCTCTGATAATATCAGAGCTGTTTCTTATTCTCTTTCTCACACTCAGAAGGTTAAAGGCTTGTTTTTCAGCTATCCAAAAATGCTTGTTTATAAGCAAGAGAATAACAGAAATGAAAATATTCGTAAATACATGTCAATGCTATTGAAGGATGACTTTCTTTTTTTACATAACAGCCAGTCTCAAGAAACATAGACTGCTTGGCTGAATGTTTTTTTCTCCTAGGATAGCATTTCCTTTCTTGGAGGAAGAGTGGTTCAGTTACATATCTATTTAACCATCTGCTCTTCATCCTCCCCACCCAGCCTGCTGCTGGTCAGTGTTTCCACATACATCCTTAATTTTGAATATGAAAGCATAGAAATATAAGAATAGCAGTGGCAGGTTTCTGTCTGTTTTCATGACAACAAACAGTTCTGTCTGGTGAAGCAGCAGAACAGAGTAAAGATCACACAGCAAATTGTTTCTGGCTGACCAACCGTGGTTTTGCATTTGGAATCCTGAAGTCTCAGGAAACAAAGAATTTCTTTGTGACTTCATGGCCTTGGCATATGCTTGAGGATGAGAATGTAACGCATCCTAAGTCTCACAATCTGTTTTGGCATTTCAGTCAGTTGTAGGTTATATTTTAAGTGTGCTCAGACCTACAGACAGTACTTTCTATGATTTTTAGTTGTCGTTCAAATTCTGGATACAGAATCATTGAATCATTAAGGTTGGAAAATACCTCTAAGTTCCTCTAGTCCAACTGTCCACCTACCACCAATACTGCCTACGAAATGATGTTCCTGAGTACCACATCTAAGTGTTTCTTAAACAATTCCAGGGATGGTGACTCCACCAGTTCCTTGGGCAGCCTGTTCAGTGCAAGACAAATATCATATAGATGAGGTGGCAAAACAGAAAGCAGATGACTCCAGGGACTGTGTAGAAGTGTCACTCACCACAAGGGAGTCCTCAAAATTATATGTGGATCAGGGTAAAGTCAAGAATGCACTATAAGGATGGTACAAATGGAGCTTGGTAGACCTCATATCTTGCTCCACCATTCCTGTAGTTTCATCATCCTTCTCATAAACAGATAGAGATATCTTGATATAAATAACAGTTGACAAATATAAAATAATACAGAGGACCTTTATGTAACACCGTAAGTAAAGACTGGCCCCATATCCTTTTGAATCCTTTCCAGCAAAAGTGCAGGGAGGGGTATTTTTTAGTGCTGCTTCCACACCATGGGCAACTCAGTAGTTTCTTTGGCAGTCTGTTCTGGCAGACAATTTAGTCAGCGTTAGTAGCTATGTCTGTGCCACTGAAATAATTTCAGAAGTTAGTGCACCTGCAGAAGTCACTTAGTCTTACTCAGAGAGCACTCTGAGTTTCTTAACACAGCTGTATGTACATTTTTTCCTTTGAACTGGGTGGAGTTCCTGAAGAAACCAAAAATGTTCTTGCTCGTGTAATCTTCAGTTAAGATCAGTTGACTGTGATTCTCAAATGTGATCACCTTTTGTAATTCTAAACACCAGCTATGTGATGACGTGCTCTGGCAGAGGATGTACAAAGGTTACAGTTTACTGAAATTCAAAGCTACTTAAAATTGTTAAAAATTAAATACTCATCTTTGAAAGGTATTCCTTGCCAGCCTCTGAAGAATAGAGAAGTCAAGTCTGAATTTCTTTTCGCTCCCTTTATTTTCAAGCACAGACATTTGTCTTTTGGAGATTCTTTAACTGTTCCTAAAGCTCATATAGCATGATAATATTCTTCCTACCAAGATATAGCATTACAACTCTCCATATACACATTGACATACTTGACATGTTAAAAAATATCTCAAATACAGCAGTAAGCATTTCCACATTAATTTATAGGATCAAATTCTGCAGTCATTCTATAAAGGCAAAATTGTAAGTACAACATATCCATGGGTCAGTACTTATGCAAGAAAGCTCTCCTCTTGGCTGCATGTTCCCTAATGAGATTAGGCAATCAATTCATATAATCTCTCATTCTCTTGATTGCTTTACTACTAGCAAAAGGACATTTATATAACAACTTGCCTGCACAGAAAACCACATCTCTTTTGTTTGAGGGATGAGTCCGATGAAAGACTGAATTTTCACCTGTGGTTTTGGAGCAGCAGCTAGGTCTTTGTCTTAAGACAAGTTTGTTCCAGACAGCGCTCTATGTTTTTATGGACCAATGACTCTCATATCTACACAAGCCATTCAGCATTACCTCAACAATACAATTTTTCTTTGAGGAGGTATTGCTAAGCCTCAACAGAGCTGGGAAACGCTCTAGAAAACTGACCACCACTAGAGTGATGCCAGCTGTCAGTACAGGGAAGGGCAACCACCAAGAAGATATGAACCAAATCTAGAGACAGCTGAGGGGAAAAATATTTCCTAGGAAGGCGTACAAAGGGTAGAAAGCAATTGAAAGAAAGACATGCTCCCTCATTTTTATTATTTTTTTGGCTGGGCAGTCAAATCATCACCACAACCGTCATTAACATCAAATCAGACAGGTAAGCATGATCCTGAATTTTCCCAGCCAAATCTGATGTGCAATGCACGAGGGAGATATGTTGTGAAATATCTTCATCAACTCACTGTTAGTGCTGGAAACACAGACATTACACAATCTTGCTCCAGAACCTCGTTTGGAACTGAACTGTTATGCCTGTTTCTGGCTACCAAACATTAGACATAGGAAAGAACATCTGATGCCACATAATTTTCTTTGAGTTTCACAGTACTCTAACCAGATGAAGCAAAACACTGCATGTTTTCCTTGTTTTCCTTGTCTGAAAGCAGTCATCATCTGGGGCAGTGTTTCCAGTGAAGAATGTGTGTTGATGTGTTTTGCAATGAAAACAAACACACAGAAAACTAACTTGGGCAACAGAAATGTCCAAAGACCATTGCCTTATGAAAAAATAAAAAAGCCATGAAGAATGATGAGAAACTTTGAACTTGCAGGCTAGATCCACCTGTCAGACCGTGTCATTGCTCTTGTTGCTGAAGTCCTAAAGTCCTGCAAGTGCATCTGTTGCATGTCCAAAACACAGGGAGAAGACTGGTGAATTTGGTTGCGCAACTGTTTTTACTGGCATGTCTCATCATAGTCAGGAGTGCATCCAACAGACGAGTGGATACATGATAAACAGCCAAAATATTTGCCTCCCATGTATTTCACATTTCATTTCATTCAGCAGAATGAGATGTGTTATCAACAACTTGCAGGAGAAGGCTCATGAGGACACTGAATGAATTTGCATGTTTTTTTTAAGCAACTAAACTACATCCAGCAAACCAGTTGGTGGGGCCCTAAGTTTTTAATCTTTAGTTCTAAAAGCAGTGCTGTTCACCTTAGCTGCCTTATTCTCCTTCTCAGGCTGCACAGCTACTACAAGTGCCACACTGCAGGCCTCTGAGACTGCCATGCACGAGCACCCAGTCCTGGGAGAGATGCTTGCTATGTCTGAGATCTGCTGAGAAGTGCACCAGCTCACTGGGTCACTGGTCCTACGCTCAGCATCACCGATCACAGGTTTTAGGATAGCTACTGATAGCATGTCACTACCCTCACAGTGGAACATTTACCTAGTTGAAATACAGCGTTACCCACCTCCCACCTAAATGAGACCTAAGACAGTGAACAAGAGAAAACATTGCACCTCGCAGCAAATGCAGTAAACACAAGCATGACTGTGGAGAATATGAGGTGAGAGCCTCACATTTGGTGCCTTAGAATTGCCATCCTGTACTTTCACTGCAATTGTTTTCATGTAGCTATAGAGGGAGGCTTCATAACACCGTCTGAATTTTTACAGGGAGTTAGACAGACACAGGGACAGCTTGGAAGTGAATATGCAGTAAAAATACAATTCCAGAAGTAAAATCCAACAGACCGCCAGAGATATGAGATGTGACATCAGTGAAAGGCCAGGATCCCTGAACATCCAGCTATTAAACAAGGTATCAGTAGTTTGATGTAAGAGACTTTTTAAAATGGAATCCCACAGTGGCCTCCCACTCTGGCTGAGAATGCCACTGCCTCCATCCCCTTGCCAAGTAGCGTCTTCCTCACCCTAACCTTTTTGTTTTAACTTTTGCATATGAAAAACAGGGATAACATTGCCATGCATCTCCTAATCATGCCACGTTTGCTTTCTGCAGGTGAGCGGCCTTTTGAATGCAGCTGGCAGGAATGCAACAAGAAGTTTGCCCGCTCTGATGAACTGGCCCGCCATTACCGCACTCACACTGGAGAAAAGAAGTTCAGCTGCCCGCTCTGTGAGAAACGCTTCATGCGCAGCGACCATCTGACCAAGCATGCCCGTCGCCACGCCAACTTCCATCCGAGCATGCTCAAGAGACGAAGTGGGAGTAATTCAAGAACAGGCTCTGTCAGTGACTACAGCCGCTCAGATGCCTCAAGTCCAACAATGAGCCCTGCCAGCTCCCCATAGACCTACCTGCACTGGATGTCAGCACTTTGCCTCTAATACCTAATGCGGAGTTCTGTTTGTGTTGCACACATTTTAAAGACCCTGTCGCTTTCCCTCCTCAATTTTTCCCTGCCCCCCTCCTTTTTATATATATATGAAACCAGTAAACAGCTGCCTCCCACTGCAATTTTCAGCCACATTTTCTTCACCCAACCACACGAGCGGCCATTCTAACCTCATGGACATAAGGACTTACACGTTCCACTTAGTGACTCCTGCTGTCTCAATATTTCATACATTTTACAACCACAAACAGATCCTCTTGATTATTCTTTATAAGAAAAAGAGAAAATCTATAAAAGAAAAAAAAACAAAAAAACAAAAAACATTTTAATTCACCTCAGGTGTCAAAAGTAGTTTTGTAAGACCAGATTGCACAACATGAACATACATAACACTTACAAATCAACTGTGTTGGATGGTGTCCCCCTTCTCCTTTCTCAGGGATGGATATTTATGTTACACAATAACTACAATGAAGACACACCCTAACCGCAGCCTTATTCTGTAAATATATTTGCACTCAGAAGCTTTTTGTTTGGTTCTTTCACACACTGGGAAAAAAAATAAAAAACAGACAATACAAAAACCAAACCAGTACTGGAATGTAGTACCAGACTCTTCTATTGTTTGTATTCCTGGCTATACATCTACACTGGGGAGCATCCAAACAGGATCTTCTTTCTTGAAACTGCCCTCTGCTTTTGACAGCAAGCCACCTTGTCGCGTCACGCTGAAGAGGCTCTCAAACCAACTTCCTATTCCAAAAATCTCCATGAAATTGATAAACTACTACTTATTTTCATTTGTTTTATGCCAGATAAAATTCTGAGCAAATAATTCTAAACAAGATGCCTTAAGTAAATAATCTAAATCACGAGGAAACGCGTTTACACTGGGTAACACTGTATTACAAAGTGACACGGAATCTCAGAGGCATTCTTTTTTCTCCAAGTTCTTAAGCTCTCTGCACTGCGGAGCAGCAGGGACCAGCAGAACACTCAAACCAAACCAGAATGACTTGAATGATTTTCTTTATCCTTTTTAAAAAATTATTTGTTTTGAATGAACTACGGAAATAGAGTAACTGAACCAATGCCCATCACTGGTTTGTCAAGGTACTTACCTACTGTACAGTTGTATCTTAGTAAGACAAATTGCTTAAGACAGCCTCTGTTTCCTGTTGTATTGCAATCATGGTCACTGATAAAAGGAAGAGAAAATTATAATGTATTCTTCTGACTAGAAGAATAAAATACATGTTTTTAAGTGTTAAAAAAAAAAGGCATTTTAGCTCTCCTTAAAGTTTCTTAAAAACACACATATCAGCATAAAGAAAGGTTCTGTTATTTCTGAATAACTGCTTAAAAGACAAAGGGAATCTTAGCTGTTTTTCAATAATTTTGAAGTACTGGGCATAAGATAGAGCACAAGGAAGTAGAGCTTCATCATATTTTGTATGCTAAGAAGTACAGCAAAAAACCAGAGCATTGCGATGTGCTAGAGACATGCGCTTTGTTTTGGCTGGTTCTGATGGTGCACACTATAAATCAGTCTTTTTGATTCTGGAAATTTGAGTGTTTTCTTGTTTTTACTGTAGATTATAAAATGCAGGTGAGTGTAGCACGATGAAGCAAAACTCTCCATTGCCAAACATGCCATTTGATGCCAAGTTAATGCTTACCCATTCCAAATGAGCTTGTATCTTACTTGCTAGCTTGCATCGATCCAATTCTCCGAGATTTTTTTGTACTGTATATTAACTGTGAGAGGCTAATATAGATTCCTAAGTAGTTTCATGGGTACTTCCATAGTATATACGTTATTCCTAATACTATATTTGTATGCATCAATTTACAGACAGTTCAAAGTGCAGATATTTCAGTAATTTCTCATGTTCATTTGCCTCAGATTTCAACTCCGGAAAATCATAATTTCCCCTTCTGAATTGGAAGTCATGCTAGGCACAGTTCTACTACTGCATTTACAGACAATGAAGGAACAGGGCTCTCTTGCAAAACAAGCATTACTCGATTTCTGGGATGAGCTGCCTAACCACTGTATAGTAGGGGAAAGCCAGATTGTTTTACCTCGACAGATTTCTTTTTTTAAATCTCAGCTACTGAGATTTAAAAAAATGTAAAGACTTTATACTATTCAGGTAAGAGGAATTCACATTCCAATCATTTCTGTGACTGATAAAAGTGTTCTTGTGCTGTAGCCAGGAAAGGCGCAATTAAGATATCCAGCTAAAGGGATTTTACAGGTCAGTTGTGCCACATGCACATACTTCCAGTCATAAACACATGTGTCATTATCATTAGATCATAAGGGGATATGGAGGGAAAAAATAACCTAAGTATCAGCAACAGTCATAGCTTTTGTGCTCTACCTTCAGTTTGTTCTAAAATCCCCTTCTCCAACAAGACCATCATTTAGTCTTTAGCAGAGGAGGAAGCACTCGAGTCCCTTCACTGGAGTGTAACACTCGCCACGAATCAGTGGATACAGTGCAGATTTTTATAGCCTCAAGAAGGAATATTCCCACCATGTTTTGTTAGTACTAAGATTACGGAAAATAGAGATTATGAGACAACCTATTCTGAGACAAAAACTAGTTAATCTTTAACTCAAATAGTAATCTAAAACATTTTATGTATTTTCCTCATAGAGATTACTAACAACAATAACTCGAGGCTATGAGGGGGAAAAAAATGACTGGGACAAAGCTGAATTTCCAGTTGAGCCAGTTCATCTGATACGAAGGCTGTGAGACTGCATGCAGCCAACACAGCTACACTTTCAGTAAATTCTCCACAGCTTGCCATTAAAACTTTTTTTTTTTTTAAAACATCTTAGCTGCAAACACCTCAGAGTCTGTTAGGCTGACAGCCGAATTGCCAACTTGTAAAAATCCTAGTTAGAGCTTCAGATCTCTCCATTAAAAGCTTAATAGATGATAGTTGTAGGATACCAAAATGAATTCCAAACCACTGGTAGTTTTCAGTGCTGAATGTAGAAAAAAGTTTCTCTTGATATTCTCATACATGAAGTGAGAGTTTGGGGATTTGTGAAGCAGAAACAACAGCAAGCTCTTACGACTCTGCACATGATTGTTTCTTCTCAGTTTTGCAGATATAAGAAGTCTGAACAGTTTGCATTTTTAAATCTGGTTACTTGTCCAAACTAACCTCAGATTTTCACCTTTTTGTTGTTCCACCCAGCTGTGTGACCCAGCCTGGTCTTCTCGCCTAGCAGCTGGCACTGCACGCTCAGGAAGTAACTGCTCTGGGAAGGTGTGAATTTTTTCCTTCTTCTCATTTCCCTGTGCAATCTGCTGAGGTTCATCCTCACAAACTATAAAGTTGCCTTATTTTTTTTTTCTTTTAATTCCAGAACCCAGGAACAGGTTTATTAATATTAAAAAAGCCCTCACAGCTTGTTTGCTTTTCTCCAGCCAGAATTCTAGCTTCCTTTCAGGATCCGAGCTAAACTTCTTTGCTATAGAAAAAGAGTGCAAATTAAAATCATCACCTCACTACCATCATCCAATTGCAACTGAAGACACTCACAATCTCCCTCCAAACTATCAGCTCAGGTCTTAGCATTGGGTCAAGATGTTAACTGTAGTATGTGAAAACAGACAGCAATGAAAGGAGAATTAATGTTCTCCAGACGTCTAAGTGATTTTTCTTGCTGATATAAGACTTGCCTTTAGAAACTCATTCACCCCTTCCATTAACCCCATCCTGTGCCCAGGATTCCTTTTTCATCCTCCTCCTTATGAAGCAGTCCTGGCAAACCACAGGCAGCTAGATTTTATTGTGAGAATTCTTTATATCTGCAAATTACTTGTTACTTGCTTTTGTAATACATGCATAGCATTTGCTTACATTACATAACTGCAAAAGTACGTATTTATAACCAAACATTGGAAGCCTATGTTTGGTAACACCTAATTCTCATTTGTATCCTACCTTGAGTACTGCATTAATACTTGCAATAACTTTGAGCGTGTGTACACCCTTAAAACCTCATTACCTTCTACCCAGAAGTTCAGTGCTTTTCTTGTTTCTTGCAGCCAGACAGGAAAAGGCTGTCTGAGGAACTTACCTGTTTCAAGGTATTCACATGCAAACTGGTTTTCTTTCCCAAGAGTTCTAGGATTTGTACTGTGTGAAATGCATCGTTGCTTTGGGTAATACAATTTATAAAGAATAAGAAAAATGAACTCTGCATACTAAAGTTTGCCTTTCCATTGCCATTTGATTTACTCATTTCACCAGGTGATGCCTACAAACTGACTTTCAGGTGCTGTTTTACTCCCTCACGCCATCTGTTCATGCATTGGGTGCTAACATACAGTCTGTATCAGTGAACAGTATGATGAACTTCTGTATTTTCAACATTTTGGAAGATAATTTTCTCTTTGCTATAAGAGTGGTGAGGTGCTGGAGCAGGCTGCCCGGAGAGGTAGTGGATGCCCCTGGAGGGGTCTGGGGCTGGATTGGATGGGGCCCCGGGCAGCCTGGTCTAGTATTAGATATGGAGGTAGGTGGCCTGCATGTAGCAGAAGGGTTGGAGCTTGATGATCCTTGAGGTCCCTTCCTACCCAACCCATTCTAAGATTCTATGGTTCTATAAAACTAGCCTTAGGCAGTAGAAAATAACCAAACTGTACTTGTTTAGCCCATAAATAGAATAGAAAATGCTAAAACCCATCCACTGGTATGATTTTTTTCATATGGATTGTTTAAGTGTATGCACATATATATAAACATGTATATATGTGCACTGTATATGTATGTGTGTATATACATATGTATATGTATGTGTGTGTATACATAAATACACAGCAGTGTGTATGCACTACACACAGAATAATGAAGGGATGTCTACAGAGCAAAAATAGGTATCCCTTTCATTCTAACTAGCGATGAGTCTGAACCAAAATCCTAGATCCCAACACCACTGCCTTTGGAAAGTTTGAATCTGGATTGGGTTGGTTTTTTTTTGAGATTTGTGGTTTAGTTTCGTCTCTGGTTACAGCTGTAGTTCCTTACGAGTATATGCATTGTGAGGGATGTGTGTGCATGTGCACATGTGCTTATTCATGTGTGCCTGCCTCCGTGGGTGACAATGTGCGTGCCAGTAAATGTGCACATGTTTACATATGTACTTTCAGCTTTGGGGAACTGTAACGTTTTACTGGGGTCATCTTCATCTTCTGGACAGTTCTGTCTACAGCACATGAATATTTCCGTGGGTCACTTTCAACTCTATAAATCACTACATTGAAGTATTACAGTTGTACAGTTATATATTTCATCTATACTTGCTCTGCTGTAACTTTTTACGTATTTTGTACTGCATAGATTATATATTGTGATATTGTCTATACAACAACAGTAAAAAAGGAAAAAGGAAGAAAATTAACAGCTGTAAAGCATCGTCTTAACATGTATGCATGGTTAGTGACGTTTACATTTTTCAAAATAAAATTTGTTATATGAAATGTTGGTTTTCTTATACTTTTGTTCTCGTTACCAGTTAAATATACCCGACTAGGTACTATTTCTGCTGTTACTTTGAGGTTTGATGTGTTGTTCAATATCTGTTTAAATTTCAGCCAGTGCTACTGTTTAAAATGGGATTCTTTTAAAACCATTGAGAAAACATTTGTGTGATGTTTGCTTTGCATTCTTTTTTGCTCTAATTGGTATTTTAGAGTTGCATAGTGAAACTCCTTTCTTAAGACTGGTATATACTATGTTTTTCTTTGCATGATAGCTTCTTTGCATAAATATGCACCAACTGAAGAGTCAACCAC
This sequence comes from Gallus gallus, assembly GCF_016699485.2. Lineage (NCBI taxonomy): Eukaryota > Metazoa > Chordata > Aves > Galliformes > Phasianidae > Gallus > Gallus gallus. Next base: position 5,587,273 of record NC_052541.1, on the reverse strand, counting down.
CCTTTCTTTCAAAGCTCAGTTCTATGCACATGGCCACAAGTGGCAATGTCCTGTCAAAACAGCAGTAATCTAATCTCACAGTGCTCCAAGATGTTTTCTTTTCTCATTTCAAAGATGATGAAATCAAAGCACAAGTGACTGAGCTAATGCCTCAAATACATGAGGCGATAGCAGATACATGTCTTGTCCCCCTTGGGAATTAACACCACACCCTCAGAAAAATTTTCTTCCCTATAGTGATTTAACTCTCTGTGCAATGCTATATTCGAATGCAAAAATAATTTGAAAGAGCAGACTACTGTTGAAAGGTGAAGGCTAAAATATCCTCACTAAGCTAGGAGCAACTCTGGAAATTACTTCAAAAATCAGTACATTTTCTTGAGAAGGATTGGTTAAAATGGTTCAGAGCAAGTAACCTGGAGAGGCATTATCTTTAATAAGAGTATTCCCCATGTGTTTATTACCATGTTGAACTGTCAGTGCTATTCACCATCTCTGATTATGCACCGGTCGGCTTGTACAACTCTGTGTGCCTATAAGCAACTGCCACTGTATAATTTACCCAAAGAAAGGACCTAACTAAATCACATAAATGCTTAAATATCTTAATGCAGTACTTATGCAGTATTTTTTTTATCTAAGAGTAACATACTCTTTGGGCACGCAGTGGACAGCTTTGATTCTATGAGTGAAGCCTCACTGAAACAGATGACAAAATGCTTGTATCCAGCAGAAAAATGTGGGTTTGTTTCATTCTTCTCTTCAAACATTAGCATGATGTGGTTTCTATCTGTTTATTCTGCATGTCTGTGTTATTATAATTGGGTAATTCCAGGTTGTGAGAATCCTCAGGCAAAAGTCTTGGTAAAGCATCTAGTACCAAAGCGAGTTGAAGTTCCCTCGCATACCTTCTCTATCAGTCTGATGGCTGAACTTTCTCAGTTTCAGATCCACCTATTTCAATTTCTGTCCTTGAACAAATAGGCTAGGCAGCAGCTTTAGCAGCTTAGTTGCTTTCTGCTACATCATTCCTATGGGTGGAGAGTGACATGTCTGAACTTTCCGGAATGAGGAAAAGAGAAATAAATTCTTCTGAAAGGATATGCCTTCTCAGCTTAAGTGTGGATTGTTGCCTCAGAAATGTAATGTTACATGCCTCCCCACCCAGACATTCACACTCTGCGATGTACATGTTAACACACTGTCATCCGCAAAAGAAACTGCTCCTCTTGGGTTGCTAAATATATGGGTTTCTGTCTTGTCTGTGACTCAGCACTTGTTCATAGACTTGGCAGCAGTCCATTAGTTCAGAAGAAAAGAGATAATGCTGCTAGCATTAAGATGAGAATTTTGTATTTACATTTACCTGTGTACCTTTGGAGTGATTCACCTTACGGTTTGCTGCTACAGCTGTTCAAGGAGACACAAGCATGACATGCCTTGATGGTTGACTGTAAGAGATTAAAATGGCATAGATATAAATAACGCAGTCAACAGAAAGAGAAATGACAGAAAACAGGTTGGAATAAAAAAGAGGCAAGGAAAATGAGACGAGCTTATTGTTTCTAGCAGCTGACCCGAAAGGCTGGAGCACCAGAATGCATGCGTGGCTTCCTCAACAATTCCAGAGTGACCAAGCTAGTCAGCATCTCCAGTGGGGGGACCATATCATCTTTTCTAAGAGCAGTACGGGAGGGAGATATGTCGAACAGTGATTCAAGCACATTTGTCAAGCTAGCTACAGTGCAATGCTGGTATAGCTAAGACTGTAAAGAGAGTAGAAGGGATTTTTTAATAATTTTTTTAACCCATACACCAGACAAAGGAAGAGAGTCTCAATGCCCAGACATCTGAGCATGAATTAACAATGGCTTTGGGAGTCAGATTTGTGCTGTAGCCAACTGAGAGAACAAGATTACATTAAACAAATTTGGAGAAGAAAAGAATGAGGAAAAGAGATTGGGAAAACCTGAGTTGGGTTTTAGGTCAAAACGGACCCCAAAGGTCTAGGAACACTGCTAACAAAACCTCAACACTTACAGCTTAGTAATGACAGAAACACAGAATTGCAGAGGTTGAGAGGGACCTCAAGAGATCATTGAGTCCAATCCCCCCCTCTCAAGCAGGTTCCCTACAATAGGTCACACAGGTAGGCATCCAGATGAGTTGTGAATATCTCCATAGAAGGAGACTCCACAGTGTCTCTGGACAACCTGTTCCAGTGCTCCATCACACTTATCAAAAGTTGTTCTTCTACATGTTTGTATGGAACTTCCTACATTATAGTTTTAGGCCATTACTCCTTGTCCTATGCTGTGCACCACCAAGAAGAGCCTGGCCTTTCCATTTCCCTTCCACCTCTCTTGATATTTACAAAGATTAATCAGATCTTCCCTTGGTCTTCTTTTCCTCAGGCTGAACAGACCCAGGTTACGCAGCCTTTCCTCATATGGGAGACGTTCCAGGCCCTTTATCACCTTTGTAGCCCTCTGTTGGACGCCTTCTAGGAGATCCCTGTCTTTTTGGGATCTCTGGGATTTTCTGGGAGAGCCCAGAACTGGACACAGTATTCTGAACGTGGCCTCACCGGGGCAGAGTAGAGGGGGAGGATCACCTCCCTCGACCTGCTGGCCATGCTCTTTTTAATGCAACCCAGGAAACCATTGGCCTTCTTGGCCACCATGTTGGCTCATGGCCAGCCTGTTGTCCACCAGAACACCCAGGTCCTTCTTGACAGAGCTCATCTTCAGCAGGTCATCCCCTAACCTGTACTGATGCATGTGGTTATTCCTCCTCGGGTGCAAGATTCTACACTTGCTCTTGTTAAACCTCATCTGGTTCCTCCCAGCCCAACTCTCCAGTCTGTCCAGGTTCTTGCTGAATGGTAGCACAACCTTCTGGTGTGTCAGCCACTCCTCCCAGCTTTGTGTCATCAGCAAACTTGCTGAGGATGGACTCCATCCCTTCATCTAGATTGTTGATGAAGATGCTGAAGACGACTCAGCACCGACCCATTGGGAATACTGCTAGTAAGAGTCCTCCAACCAGATTCTGCACCGCTGATGGCATCTATCTGAGCTCTGCCAGTCAGCCAATTCTCAATCCACCTCACCATCTACTCATCTATCTGACACTCTATAAGTTTCATAACAAGGATGTAGTGGGAGACTGTCAAATGACTTGCTGAAGTCAAAGCAGACAACATCCACTACTCCTCCCCCATCTACCCAGCTATGATGACATCACATAAGACTACCAGGTTGGTGAAGCATGATTTTGCCGTTGTGAATCCATGTTGACTACTGATATCCTTCTTGTCTTCCAGTTCTTGGAGAGAGTATCCAGAACAAAGCGTTCCACCACCTTTCCAGGCCTGTAGTTTCCCAGATCCTCCTTCTTAACCTTTTTGAAGACCGGAGTGACACCGGCTATCCTCTAGTCTTCTAACACCTCTCCCACTCACCAAGACCTTTCAAAGATTAGATAAAGAGTGGTTCAGCAGTCATCTCTGCCAGCTCCCTCAGCACACATAGGTGCATCCCATTGGGGCCCACGCATTTGTGTGCATTGATTTTGGCTAGACACTCTCTGACCAGATCCTCCTCCACCAACTGGAAGTCTTCCATTCCACAGACTCTCTCTCTTACTTTCAGGGTCTGGGATTCCTGAGGGCTAGTTTTAGCATTAAAGACTGAAGCAAGGAAAGCATTCAGAATCTCTGTCTTCTCAGCATCTCCTGTTAGGGGGATCCAAGGCATCCATTTCATTTCATAGGGGACCCACATTTTCCCTAGTCCTTTTACTGTTGACATTCTTAAAAAAAACCTCTCGTTATCCTTTACCCCCTTCACAAGGTGTAATTCCAAGTGGGCCTTAGCCTTCCTCATTGCATTCCTCTAATAACTGTACCTCACTAAGAAAAAGCAGCTCTGTTGTGTAATATCTGCCTCATCATAATTGCAAATTAAGGATCAACCTGCCCAACCTGACTGGCACTGGCAGGAGTTGCATTTAATCTCTGGCTCCTGCTGGCAAGAACAAATGTTCAGTAGGCCAAGAGAAGTTGGCATGAGGGCCTGGGCTGAAGGGCTCTGAGGTGCAGTTGTTGGCAGGTCTCTGCCTAGCTGACACGTGTTCTCTGCGTCACTGGATAGCATGCCTGCTGAAGTGCACCGCAGCAGGTCTGAGCCTGCTGGGCTGGTGCCCGCAGGGTGCTTTGCAGAGGGCTGCACAGTGGGGCTCAGACGTAGCCACACTTGCAGCATATCCTGTACCTCAGCCCACAGTGCATGCTACTATTTCCCTCACAGGGGCAAAGTCCAGGCAACACTCTCTCTGCGTGGGTTGTTTATGCAAACAGGAGTGCTGTCTGCAGACCAGGAAATTCAAATCACACTGTCCCCAAGTTTATACATCACATCTTTACCACCTTGTCACCCACATCACAAATACCTTAGCAAGTCAGTAATAATGTGTACAGAAGTACTAACATCAGAAGGCTGCTTTCCATCAGGAGTAAAGGCTGGGATCCTGCCATCATTACACGTGTTTTGGCAAGAAGCCCACATAAGTCAGTTGGAAGTGAAAATTGAAGTGGACCCCCATCTTCCACGTTCCTCAGACTACAGGAAGAAAAGACCACTGAAGAGTCATGCAGGTATCCCGAAGTGCTGCTATTATAGCATTTGTCTTTTAGGACTCAACATCACCAACTTATACTGTGCACTGCAAACACTTAAGAATTACCTTCCCTGCCTAACATCTGTCTAACACGTCTAGATGTCCAACCTAATACTGGAAGTGATTTAGCTGTACTAACATGACACTGCTTAGACTGGAAAGCAGCCCTCACTCATTAGGCAGAGCAGGGTGGACATGAGGACACCACTGAGAAAAGAGAGCCAGTTGGAGACACAAATGATGGTGTTTGGAGAGTTTCAGGTGTGCGACAGCACAGTAAGAGCAATGACATGAAATAATATGGGTAAGAGAACAAGAAGCAATAAATGGGAAAGGTGAAGTTCAGAGGAAGAAGATCAGTGTATAGGGTAGGGCAATTTCTAGAGAGTAAAAGAAAGGGCTAAAGTACAAAATCCAGAAGGAGCTCTGGAGGAAAGAGTACAATAATAGCTCCTGTGGTGGCATTTCCAACAGACTGAATGGTGAGATATGCCAATGAGTAATAAACAGGACCGTGCGTCCTTAAGAGACCAATGTTTGCATTTTCCCAAGCTTTCCTATTGTGGAGATAACTTACTGAGTCATTTCTCTGATCCTGGAGACAAACGGAACAGACACAAAACAGAACAAAACACAATAGCAACGGGAAGAGAGAAATTCCTCCCTCCCCCTTTCACCACACACGTGTTTTACGTCAGAACACTCAAAGCCTCCAAGTGGAATAGAAACAAGGAACAGACTGACAGAGCTCTGCGGTGCACATTTTTTGAATCAAGGTCACCTTCTCCACCATTGCGAGTTAAAACAAAAGCCACACTTCTCCAGTCTGTTACTGTTAAATATTTTGTCCTGCTGCGGCGGCTCAAAGTCTTACCTTCCAGATTTTCCACAGGCAGGGAACAGCAACAGGACTTGCTAGCTTTTTTAAACTTCAAAGCTCTTCACTTCAAAGACCCTGCAATTTTTCTCTCAAGCTTCGTGCCCCACCCTCTGGAAAAAAGATGTCAGTTTGGGAGTCTCTCAAAATACCACATTCGGAAGCTTGCAGACCACAGCCTTGCTTTCATACCACACATCTAGAAGTCAGTGTGACAGCATCACAATCTCTGCAAAGGGGAATGATGAACTGGGCACCCCACTATGGCTGGTCCCCAGCCCAGGCTATACCAAGACTTCCTATGCCAAACTGCAGAATTCACCGCTGATCAAACCCAAGCAAAGGACAGTTTCTCCCTCTTTAACCTCTGTTATTGTGCCGAGAACTATCTCAAGCCCTGTGCATTACAAGACAATAAGTCCCACGAAGTCACAAGGTATTAGAAAGGTTGGTTCCAAATGCAACCTTTTTGTAAACTGTAGGAGTAGCAAAAAAATTCCAAGCTTTCCTCTACAGCAGCTGCCATTCACACTGCAGTGTGAGGCAGGCTGGGAGGAGCAGGATAGTTTGTCACAAAGCAGCCAGCTTAGTGCTGGCACAGCTGGGCAGCAGGGCAAGCTGCAGGTCCTCGGCGCCGACCCACGTCTGCCTTCCTCCTGCAGAAGGCAGGAAAGGAGAGGAGCCTGCGAGGCTGAGGCTCGAAGGCAGACACAGCACAGCCCAACTTCTACAACTTCCCCTGAGGACCGAGTGGTGGTTTCACCTTCATGTGCCCTCCACTGGATAACTCGAGTGAGAAAACAGAGGCGAACGCAGGGAACAGGAACCATGCGGAGGGTGGGACGGCACAAAGAAGACCGGGTGAATAAATCCAGGCTGGCTGTTGGCTTCCCTGCAAGGAACCTTCCATTAAGGGTCTGCTGTATATTTTTGGACTCCACCTCTCTATTTTTAGGAGGGATAATTAATGCAGAAGGAAATAAGGAAGAAAAAAAAAACAAAGCCTGGAGTCCAAGAATGGAAAAATTTGTATTCTCTGCAAAATTGTCCACTATGATTAAGGAGCAGTAAAAAAAAGGGTTCTATTTCATGAGTAAAAATACACTACAAATCACTGTAAAAATTATATGTTACACAGCATTTGCTAAGAGAGGGGAAGCATTTCCAGAAGACAGCATTTCCCCACTTAACTGTTATTAAAGAGGAATGAATGCTCAGCTTTAAAATGCAGCCGCACTCTGGCTGTGTGTCAGGGCAGCTCTCAGCTGTGCAGGGGCTGCCGGTGCCTCTTTGCACTTCACTCTGGCTTTGGGAGGGGCTGGCTGACCTCTGACAACTGGCACCCGCTCTGTCCAGCTCCCTGCCTGCAGTCAGCAAGGGAAAAGTCACAAGCAAATTGCTGAACACCCTCACCATCTGCTAGAAAACCCCAGGAGCCACCTGCAACACTCATCCCAGCGCAGTTGTGAAACACGGAAATACTTTCTAACATAAGAAAGCAGGTCCTTAAAATAATCTGCCTGAAGTACGAGGCTATTATAAAGCCAGAAAATGTTGTTGGTTGGTTGCTGGTTTTTTTTCTTAATGAACACATTCTCAGAGAATACAAAACGAGAAGAGCGTTGCCCTGTTCTTCTGTTTGTGTCTGCATTCCCCACCTCACTCCGAACAGCACCTGCCTCCAAGCAGCCTCCTTGCCGCTGCTCAGCCCTGCACTGTGCCTTGCAGCCAGGAGTGTTCTCTCCACCCTCCTCCCTGGAGCAGCACTGGCTCAGTGCCACCCAGCCACAGCCCACCTTCACTTTACACACCACCTTTTCTACTGCAGGGGTCACTTTGTCTCAGACTGAATCAAACTTGTACATTCCTGAAGCCACAGGGAAAGCTGATGTGAAATGTTCAACAGGAGCAGAAGGTGTCAGGGGGCAGCAGCCAAATGATGTCTAAAACCGTTACCACCCTTTTAGGTGCCTTTAAAAGCGTCTTCGCTTTGAAAAGCATCAGACAAGAAATTCTCTTTTTAACTTAGAACTGCTGTTTCCTCTAAGAATGACTGAGGTCTGGGAAAGGTTGTAGCTGGGAAAAAGTCCTGGGAAGTATTCAGTTCAATTTCCTAATCATACCTTTCCTGCCTGATAAACACTTGCCCCTGTGCCTCTAATTAGACAGAACCTCTTTCAAATGCAGTGGTTGAGGATCTGTTTATTTCTATGCTCGGGGAGATAAATGTCAGCTTTGAGGAGCTAAAAACAACTGGAAGAATGATGACAAGCTGCAGGGCGTCTTTGCTAATGAACGGTGTTTCTAATTTTAAAAGGGTTTGTAGATGTGACAAACTGTAATGAGCATCTGAACTACCCCGTGCTAGCCACGTGTAAATAATGCAAAGCACTATACAGGAAAAGGGAAGCTGAAGCATCTGTATTTTGTACGTGTCCAATTACTTTTGCTAATAAAATGTCAGAGTAGTATTGTCTACAAATCCCAGAAGCCCAGATTCATGAGATATTTATGCTTGAGCTTCTGGCTTCTCTGATTATTTCCTCAAAAACCAGGTCACTGGATGAATGGCAGAAGCCAAAAGCAAAGCAGGATGGCTGTGGTACAGGTTTTATCAGCAATAAGATACATAGTCACCCCCTAGCTGTCCGAGTCTAAGCCCAATACACAACAAATACCTGAAGTGCATCACACAGCAACAGCTTTCAGTGCAGTGTGGGAAATAAGCTCAGGGAGTTCATCCAACTCTGGGGTGACAAGTAGCAAACGAGACACAGCCACTGACAGCCATGGGTATCCCCCGGAGATGTGGGCACAGAGCACTGCCTAGAAAAGTCTTCTTTTTTCATGATTATTTCTGTAGTTAAAAACTTCCTTTAAAGAAGGAAAGCAATCCCTCTTAAACAAACCACCTGTCAACACGTAAAATCCCAGACAGAACATTTTTCTGTTTGTCTGGAATCCTGAGGAGAAAACAAGATGTCAGTGACAGATTTTGCAAGCAACCGATGCCCCATTAAACTCACAGCTCTTCTTCTGTGCACATACATGATGTTAGCTGGAAAGCATTACCTATAAGCGCTCCAAAGAGAGATACCACCATTTTCCTGTGATTACATCCCCATCATTTCTTAACTCCAGTGTTTCACGCTTACCTTCAATTCTGGAGCAGAGGCACCAAAAGCATGTCTGATTCCCTGGGCAGGAAACTAGACTTCAGATCTAACTGGACTCTTCTGTATAGCATTTATCAGTCTGCCAAAACAACTGTGCTGGTGAAACACACAACAGAAAGCACATGTAAAATGCTGCTGCAAAATCTATCTTCCTGAGCTGTCAGCCGTCACTCTGGGGCAGGAGCCAGGGCAGCTCACACATCAGGGACAGAGCAGATGACAGCAGATGACAGACTGAGCTGACAGCAGCACCTGCCTCAGGAGGAAGGAGGTTCAAGCAATGTAACTTTGAACAGCACGGACACAGCCTTGTGGAAGTAGAGGATGAGGATCATCTGTGAGGTCTAACCGAAGGTTTCATGGGGCCAGGCTGGATGCTTGTTTTCCCTATAACTGTGCCGAAGAGCTTCCTTGCTGCTCCTACACACCCTGTGTGGGCAGGGCCTTAAGAAGGCAGTTCTTTCTGGCCTGTCTGCAGCAACTATATACACAGACTTATTAATTGAAACATACTAGTAACTGGGGCCTACGCCAGGCACTGCCATTTGGACCACTTTCTTCATACTTCTTTCAATTCACTGATGAGGATTTTTATTACAATTGGCAGATGAAGTCTGATGTACGAGGCTTTACATTTCAGAAAAACTGAGACATGTCACGACTTACATGCTGTTGAATCCCGTGGAGAACTCATGGCCTGCTGGGCCTCCTCGGCGTTCAATCCAGTCACTCCTGCAGTGTTCAACCTTTGCAGAAGTCTGAGCATCCTGGGGATGATTTCCTGTAGAGTGAAGACATTAAATTCACTACTGTTTTGCACAGCACTATGATACTCCAATTCTACGATACTCATTCTTTTCTTTTCATATCAAGTAAAATCAAGTTAGCACTTACATTTCATGTTGTAAAACTTTTTTTCCAGGCCAACTATTTATGGTCAGATAACCACTGTATTACACACTATCTAACCGTTCTGGCTACAGAGCTGCCCTCTATTGCCAGGGGGAAGTTCACCTGATCAGTAATTTCCCCTGCAGTTTATTGATCTCATACATCCCAAGGTTTAGAAATCAGTCTCAGATGAGGATTCAAAAGACCTCTGATTTTCAGAAACGCATTCCAGTTACATGCGGGTTTGACTGAGCCATCTGTATACAAATAAATGAAAAACTGGTTTTTGAAAAACTGTTTTTAAGACATTATAATTAAAATAACCTTCCCTGTAGCAAAGAAACTCCCTCTGCCCTCAAGCAGCATTAATAGTAAGTTATGTAGCAACCACAGATGCTGGTTAGTTTGGCGAGGAAAATAATTTCACGGAAGAAAACTGGGATAGCTTTGAATTAAGCCAACAGGCTGAGGAGAATTCCTTTTGTATCAGCATTTTGCAGACATGGGCACCTTTCACTGTCCCTGTGCAGCAGCCTGTGATGGCAGCAGGGCCTCCTGCATCCCCACAGCGGGAGATGGTAACTGTGGTCGGCGCAGTGAAACTGTGTGAGAAAGGTTCATTGAAGCACAGCCATTTTACAGGAAGACCCCAAATAAACCATTCCTTATAAGCACTGCTTTTCCTCATTTATACTTCTTACAGAAGAGATTAGAGACAAGGACAAATTACGGCGCTATTTTCAAAACTCCTGTACTGACTCACCCACGGTAGTTCTGAGCACACAGTAAAAAATGAAACGCATCTCCAACACAAGCTGAAGGAAGCTGAGGGTTTGGATTTTGACTGGGACGCTCATCAGAAAAGACAACCAATGCTAGATTTCTACCAGCAATGCCTTACATTGCTTTAATGTCCTTCCCCCAGGGAAGTCTTAAAGTGTTTATGAGTGCAAACTACGGCTTTTCAAAGGAGTCTGCCCTGGGCTTTCCTGCAGCACTGATGGCACTGATATAGCTCTGGATGGACGCAGGAATCAGATCATACTGCACAATTGCACAGTTGTAGCCTCTAAATCAGTGAAAATAAGGACAAGTGAATTATTTTGTGTAGCACTGCAATAAAGGTAACATAATCCCAGTATCGCTCAGTAACACAGGTTAAGTTTAATATTACAATGTCCTTATATATAAGAACAATATTCCTATAAACTAGCATATAAAGATGTGTGCACAAATAGCTCTCCTGGATACTCAAAGGCATTGCATTTCAAAGTCTTTCCAGTTCAGATAGCAACATATTTGGGTTAAGAGATTTATAAAGTGCTTTAGACATACCACATGCAGAGTTAGATTTGGGTCAGATTTTGGGTCTCTGGAGGGCTTAGTTTTTCACGTTTTATTTTTAAGCAAGCTTAGGTGCTTACTTTCAGATTATGTTTGGACTAGCAGATAGAATCAGAAGTTCCTACACCCCGCACCCATCCTTCTCTGGCTATTATTTCATCTCCCCCATCTGAAGGGTGTATTATAAGTGACCTGAAGGAAGTTGTCCTGTAGTCCTCCACCCCTCCTACTGCATCCTTTGTGCCAGTGCTGGTATCCACATAATCCTGCAATAAGCTGGTTCCAGAAGTCAAAATGACAGAAATCTATTCTCGTAAAAAATATTGTTTTGGAGGCAATGCACTGTATGACATATGGGAAGCTCTCCTATGCTGGAAAAGTCTCCCAGTTTGCAGTTCAAGTTGTATCCTGAGTCTTTCCTTGTGCCATCCCTAAGCCTTCTCCCCTGTCTGGTAGTGCTGTTGCTCTGACTACCAGTCAGAAGATGAAGTGATGTAAAGCTATTATGCTCCAGAGAACTTTCCTGTTAACATTTCTATTACTTGTTTCTGGTAAGAACAGTAACCTTGAACAGCATTAGTACTCCCCTAAGTCATTCCCTCTATACTACTCAATGCAGTCCAGTCTCACCAGTCAAGACAATTCTTCTGCAAACAGAGAGGTGTGGGCAGGTCCCTAACACCACTGATCCTTACCTTCTGTCTGTCTTTAGGTCCAGTATGTCTGTGCTAGGGATTAAGGAAATCCTAACGATGGGCTAGCACATCATTAGATGGAAACCAATGGAAACCTGTGAGATCTGCGGAACAGGTAGGTGTGTTCAAAGATTTGGAACTCGGTTTTGGAATCTATTTTATTACCTGATTTATATCCAGTTCAAAGAGGTAATCAAACAGCAACTACTGAAGGTAAAGGTATACCGTGAACATGAGCAAAATAATAAAATGGTTAATAAAAAACTTTAATCAAGAATGAAAGAATGGTAAGATAAAATGAAAAAAAAAGTTATAAAACTTATGCCCTTTCAAAGTTTTTTAGCATACTTGAAAAGATGAGGAGTTTAAATGATAAACACTTTAACACCAATCCATAGTAGCCAGCCCCACAATCACAAATAATCTTATCAATCACCAGAGAAAGGCACTTTTTAATGAATTATTATTAATATTAGCAAATTACAGGATCCTAATACAGAGTAATCTAGACTGCTTGGTAAACTGGGTACAAACTGTTTGATAGAATAAAGATTAAGACAGATCTTTAGAAAGACAAATTTCACTCCCTTAGCTAATCACCAGGTGGACAGCTCTTGCTCAGGAAACAAGAAAAAGAGCTGGTATATAAACTAACTTAGAAGAGAAGCTGCAATGATGGACTCACCTCCTGTTTAATGCAGTCTGCAGCAGGGTCTGCCTGAATTGTTCATCTGGAGTGCACTTCAGAAAAAATCTTTCAGTGTAATTCAGGTATCTACAGATCAAGGAAGGTGTTAAAAAGCAGGAGGAGAGTCAAAGCACAGGCATGAGGAAGGTTACAGAACTGGAAATACACCTATGCAACAGCCTTGGAAAGCTCAGTCTGACACACGGAGGGCCCAGCACAGGGTACAAGCAACAATGAGACCCGAAGGCAGATGCCTGCCATGCAAATTCACACCAGAAACAAAAGTTTTTTAAAGAAAAGGTTAATTAACCATTAAACAATATACTATATAGCAATATGATTTCTTCTGCATTTAGACTTACCAAAACCAACCAGCCAACCAGCTCTAGTTCCAAAACAACTGTTCCACAAAGGCCCCATCTGCCCTGATGACACAGGTCATCTCCAGGCATGGATCCCCTGAGGACAGCGACAGCTCTCAGAGCCCAGCACAGTGCTGCAGCACTGCTCTCCTTGCATGGGGAGGCCTCGTGCCCTTACAGCCATGGGGCTGGGAGCGTTAAAAAAAGCTGAACAGACCTTACAGTGCCTGGTTTCTGTTTTTTTCCAATTATTTAGTTTATGCAAATTAATCTTGAAATGAAACAGAGTGTCTTAATATAAAGAGATTGAAAGTTTATGAGGAGCCAATTAAAACCCCACTGGTTTGCAGCATGCCCCCTGCCTGCTTCTCTTCCAGGTTTCAGTTTCCCCTACATACACTAAGGAAAGTACACAAAAAGCACAACCAAGAATTCAAGCAAACAGATACTTTAGAAATAAGTTAATTTTATTGAATAGGCATTATAGCTTCTCTCTGTTTCAAATAATGGAGAAGTCAATTCACACAGATTACAGAGCTATCAGTTACTTGGAGTAATCTTTCATAAAAGAAAGAAATTAAATACAGTTCTGCTATAAAAAGTGCGACAGTTATAACTGGAAGTTTTTCAAAACATAAGCAAGTTTTACTACCTATTGCAAAAATTGGTTTAGTGCTTTAATACTTTACAAAGGAACAACCCAACTGCTAAAAACAGCTCTTACACATCATCTTTGTCAAAGTATGGATCAGATTAAAAATGACATTTAAATTGAATTAGAATGAAAACTGCATGTAGAAAAGGTTCCCAAGAACTCACACTTTTCACAACAAAACACACTCATTATCCTCTAACATTACTGAATGCTCATTTCCTTTGAACAACAGATTGAAATATATGGCAGTCAGCTTAAAAACGACCAAAATTTTCATTGCAGGCAAAAGTGACTCCAACCAACCACACCTTGGAACTATGACTGGGGAAGGCAATGGGAAAAGACAAATTCATTTCTTTCACACGTAATAGAAGTTTTGCATGAAAACGATCAAATACAGAGAAACCTAAGAAGGCTTTTCAGCTTTACATAATTTCAGATACGCCTTACTATACTGTTCTTTGAAATCCTAAATCAATCTTTGCTAGAAGAGTATAAATATATAGAAGACCATAAGAAACTGAAACACAAGCTCTGAAAAAAAAGGTTGGTTCCACTACACCAAGAAGTCGAATTCTTAACCAGCAAAAATCAGCGAGGCTTGCTTCATTCCTTACTAATGTTTATTTAAGCAATGGTGAGAGCCAACTACCCTTCTTTGAGATGTATAGTGAAGGTGCAAACACATTGCTTCAGTTTTAACAAATCTTGGTTTGCCAGGTTCTTAGAAAGAGTCACATTACCTGTCCTGATTTTTTCTTCATTTTATATGAATAGCTATAGTTATAATTGAAGAGACACTCTCAATTAATGAGTAAATGAACTTCTATAAATGGAGTGTGACATCTGTGCTATTTCAAATCTTGTTTGTAGAAACAAGCTACTCTGTATGCGAACTGAACAGAGAAGGAAAACCTAGCAGAAGCTTAAAAAGTTATCCTGCCCAAATGAGAACAAAGAGCTTTCAGACTTGTCTAGGAAGCAGAATATAAAAGGGGAGGGCAAATTATACAATAGTGAAGTTGTGATCAATTAGCTACTCATACCCTTTGGGCATGATAGTTTGGACTGTCCTACCAGATGTTCCCTTATCTGAAAGGCATTATGTTTTAACACAGAATTGTGTAACACAAAGCATACTGAATGTCAGAAATACAGATGAACTGCACCAATGTTTTCAACATCTCATTCAACTTTTTCCACACGAACACATCAGTCACAAGAATCAGTGAGGAGGAACAAAGCCTTCCAAGGAGAACATTGCCTCTCTGCCATGCAAAAGTTAATTTTGAGACATTACAAGAAGTTCGTAACAGTATCTTATTTCTTAAAATTGAATGCAAAATAAAGCTCTAGACTGATTCCAATAGGAATGCAAGAGTTGTACAGTTTTGAAAAACTGTTTCATAGCTGAATCATGATAAGGCTGGCACATCACGAACGCAACACAGAGTTCCCAGAGTTAAGAGCAATGGGCTTGAAAAAGACACGAAGTAATTGCTCCTCCCCAGGAAAGAGCACAGACCTAATCTAGATCGTTTGGACAGAGTTTTATACAAAACTGTCAAAGCTGACCTCGATTACTACGGTTGGGAACTCCTTGCTGCTCAGGTCTGAGGGTCTGATTCCATTCATTATTTAACCTGGCCTTAAGCCCTGTTTCTTTTCCTTGGTTTATGTTGAAGCAATTGAGATTGATATTATGTACATGCAACACTCCTTGAGAGGCTCCAAGGGAAAGCATTCTGTGTACTGTACGTGCATAGTACAAAGACTGTATTTACAGTACTTGGAACCTCGAACAATTAAATAATAAAATCACTGCCTGATTTCTGCTAGTATTAAAACATAAGTGCACACAGTTTGCAAACTGTAGAGACAAGAGCGCTTTTACCACGCCTACATGGCTGTATTTCAATTTATACCTGATTGCAAGCCTGCTACAAGGAGACGCCGGGCACTCTCCTAGCCTGAGACACCACAGTTTGCTGTGACATCTCCTGCATATTTTAAACAAAAGCACTGGGAAGAGGTTTTGTGTTAGTTAAACCTGGAGGCAATGACAACAAGGCAGTGTTCCATACCATCTGCACTGCAGGCACCGCTCAGCCACCACAGGCCAGAAGGAACTGTGTTCGGTCTGGGTCAGCCGTGGCTCTCAGGCTTCTGACACACTGCCAGGCTTCACTGGGCAAAGGTTCTATGCTGAAGGATCCCAACTTCATTCTACGGCAAAGCAAGTCCATTGATTTACCTCAAAAGGTGCCTTTCACCTCTTGGCTCCCTGAAGGTGCAGCCCCAGCCTTAATGTCATGTTTGCGTTGATTTTGCACATGAACAAAAGAAGTCATTATCATACCAGTTCTCATGTTTTTGATTTCACACTTAAAAAAAAAAAAAAAAAAAGGAAGGATAAAGAAAGGGGAAAAGGAAAATAGGAAAATGAAATATGCAGCACTCACAGAGGGCACCTTAGGCACTGTCTAGTTCTAACACTGGTTCACACTTCTGTAATCTCAGATGCTGCTGTCTCTACAGAATCTGCTTTTTGGCGAAGGCTAAACCTCTGCATCAAAGCAAAAGGCTACAGCACGCAGAGATCAACGGCAAAGCAACAGGCCTCTGCTTTCCCAGAATGCACAAAGATCTGCGCTTCCAGTCTTGAAAGGAAATGGCTCCTGACACAACCTAACCTCCCCTTCTGCAGCACTGTGGTGCCACGGTTACTGCACTGCCCAACATTCATCTGTTTCAACTCTTGTCGCCTCTGCTGAGTAAGGTCTTCTGACATGGGGACGCTTATCAAAGAACTGTACGTTTTTAAAGAAAAACGTCGTTTAAAGTGACAGGTTGCTTGGATGAATATGCAGACACTTATGCAGAGTACAGCAAGCTAGAATGCTTTACAGCCATGGCTAAATGAGAAGTGGGGCAGAGGCTGCATCCAGCTAAGTGACTCCTGGTCCCCACAGAGTCGTAATTTTAAGGCTGTTTGGAACCCGGTGGCTTTTACCCATATCCCGTGCTCCACAGTGCAAATGTGCATCAGCCACTTCAATTCTCTTGATACAGTACATGCCTTCAGGTAATGGGAGATAAAACAGCAATCAGAACAGCGTATTTACTTGAGAGGAAAAAAATCAGAGCGAGTACACTACCCAAGAACATCAGAGGAATACACCAGCCCTGTTTTGACTGCAGTAGATTAATGTATAACAATATGGTCTTTTGGTACAAAGCAAGTCTCTCCGTAGGCAAGCAATCACCTTATGAATAAGCTCAATTATTTGTTCACACATGGAAAAATCACCAAAGATAAAATGCAATTTCCACTGAGTAAAAATAAGCAGAAAAATAAAGGAAAACCCTGAATATGTGTTGGAGTAATGCTCCCCTGATTTTCTGGAACCCAGAGCTCGTGCTCCCCCAGAAACTGATGCTCAGTCCATCTTCAAACCAGCCTGTTTGTTAGGAGAAAACTAGATGCAGAAACCTCTCATTAGGCATCCAGATTCTGCTTTTTTGGTTGGAGTAGATAACTTAATAGGAAAGTCATAAAAAGAAACAAAAAAGCCAACAAACTAAATCACAAAAGTTAGAAGAATTTTAAAATCTATACTGACTCCCAACTAAAAACGTGCCTCAGTTCGTAAAGCCTTTTTGGCATGACTCACAAGTAACTGAGATGTACAGTACAAAAACCCATGCAGAAATGAAATCTGCACACCTTAATCTGCAGGGAGGCAACACATTTCATATATATTCAGATACAACGCATCTGCCAACTACAAGATGACATTTCGATGATCTATAGTGATTTTCTTCCCACGGATGCTAAATCATTGCGCTGATTACTAAGGCGTGATTTTCATTTGCAAGGAACAGTAAATCCAAGATTGCATCCTTCTAAAAAGCAAAACTGACGTACATCAGTGGATGCAGAGCATGTTATCAACACCCCGGGTCAATCAGTACCGGTGCAGAAATGCTTCATTTGGTAAGAAAACTTTCCAGATGAATGTTTATTCATAAGCTGCTTATAAAAGTGGCTGTTGGTAGGGATCAGAAGGAAGAGTGGAAGGAGAGTTTTACCAAAACATATAAAGAAAAATTTAAAGCTTTTCAATTAAGAAAAAAAAACTGTATATTCAACTCTCATTAGACATAGATGTGCACAACAGACAGCAGTTAGAAACAACACACACATTTTTACAAAGCTTTCTTTTCGTGGTTAATTTCTACCAGCACTTTGGAAGGTAACCTACTAAAATGATGACCCTGTTTATAATAAAGGCGCAAAATATTGCTCTGTAGCATATTTTGAAAATAATATAAAAATAATTTCTATATTACAGTTTAAACTTGGCTTGTAAAATTCCAACATAATACAGCCTTAAGTCTACAAACAGAACATACTTACAAACACCACTGTGGTTTTTTCCTCTCATTTATAACAATACAGTATTTTTAGTCACGTACATAGGAAATTAATGTGCAAATCAAAAGAGGGATTAGTGCCTGATACCGAAATAGTTTAAGTTCCATGCTGTGTACCGTTTGGTGATCTCTCTGTAAGCTGTCGTACCTTAAAACAAATACGCTTCAAATACACTGACAGAGACTTGAAGTACACAAAGCTGCAAAGCCATCTACAATCAGCATCAGTTACTTTGCTTCTCTGGACCTCTGTCTGTCTGAGATCATTGCGATATCTATCAACACACAGGTTTCTAACTGCAGAGCATTCCCAGTGTTATGAAGACCTTAGTTCTCTGCTAGCTCATACTCTGCTCTCACATCCAGCTTGCAAGTATTTTATGTGTCCGTGAAGCACCTTATGTAAGGCCCCCTCTACTAATGGCATTCTGTCTGCAGATTTCAGAGGACAGCAGATTTAGCCCACAAAGGCCTAAAGCATCCCCCTGCTCCTCCTTGGGCACGATTCTCATCCGTTCTCTCACTGGAAGAGAAGCGACAGGCAGCTCGAGAACAAGCACTGGCTGAAGGGCTCTGGCCTCCATCCCACCAACATCTATGCTAAGTTTCTTAACAGTTAAGTTTCTGAAAATAAGCAGTCTCCTTGATGTCAGGAAGACTATTCATATTGGTGAAGTTGAGCACCAGTTTAATTGTTTGCAGAGTCAGGGAGTTGGAGGGCAGTATTTTGTCAGATCTGTGCTGTGCATTTTTTGATATCTACACATTCATCATCACAAGAGAAGTAGATTACCCTGAATATACCTGTATGTATATTGCCTCAGCAGACTGCTTTGATCTGCAGTCAAATGGTGCACAAACCCATGCTAAGCATCTCTCCTCAACGTTTTCTCTACCAGGTGATACTGCTCATATAATGAGTTTTGTGATTTTAGAAACGATGACCCTGAAGACTTCACTTGGCCTATTCAGATGCACTAAGAAATAAGCAACGCAATCTCCAAATACAGCATTTTTCTTTCACTGATGCTTCTCATGTTAACTTTGGCTTAGGAAGAAGGAACTAACTGCGAAAGGAATCTGGGTCACGTGCACTGTTTCCATTGCAGTTATAAAGCATAATGAATTATATTAACAAGAGATTAATCAATCATTTAAAAATCACTTAAAAATTTAGAAGTTGCTTTTGATAATCTATACCACCTTCTTCTGAATGAGCTGCTTGTTAGCCATCTGTTACAACTGACACCCACATCTGAAAAAAATACTCGTAAAGTCCAGCAATAGTTTATTAACTCCTTGTAAAGCATTTTAAATGGAACTTCAATATAAAGTGTGACTGAAACCCATTAGGTATTACAGGTCTACTGTGTTATGAGCAGACTTCTGTATCTGAGTTTATGAACAAATAAAAGGAAAGCGTAATAGGTTTTAACACTGCACATTCACACATTTTAAACATTTCAGCTTCCTCCCACCTAAGTATCTCCTGGTGATTTTGGGGCTGTTCTGGGAGGGTGCAGTCTGCCCAGGCTTTAGACTGTACTTTAGGAACCTGGGTAACAGTGATCATGTCCAATTGCTACTAAAGAGAAAGAGAAAAAAGGCACAGTACAAACATGTAAATACACGTGTATCGCAGCCACATGAGCTGAAGAAAAAATGAACAGGGATCCCCAAAACCAACAGTGATTTCTGTACAGCTTGGGCTCAGCAGTAACTTACAAGCCCTGACAGGGGTCCAGGTCAGGCACAGAGAAAGACTCTGTGACATAATTACTATTAGACGAGTCCTTTATCTAAATACTGACCTTCTGTAAACTTCATGTTGTGAACAGCATATCTTAAAAACATACTTCAGAAACAATTACTTTGAAAAATGGAAAGCAGTAAATTCTCACGGTAATTCCTTGGTTTTAGACATGCACTGTTATTGCCCTCCTCATTCCGAAGGAAATACCTGACTCAGATCCATGGGTTGGTGCACTTTGCTGCTAATAAAAGGTTTTTTAAGCACAACTTCACACAAACATTTCCCAGAGCATCAAATGCAACCGCTACTGTAATGCTCTAAGAATTCCTAAATATTTATTCTAGGAAGTTTTATCCTGTCAGTTGCATCCATCTCAACAGCAAATACAATCTAATCCAATGTCTCAGTTAACATGTTCTGTCCTGTTTTAACATAACTTGAAACCACAGATCTCTCTGGCAATGAGAACTTGAATGTCATCACAACACTTAACCCAAACAGGACACTGCTTACCAGTGTTTTCATCCAGAGCCGTGCGTTTTAGAACCTGCTTACCTTAAGGACAGAAGTCTCAGTGAGTTTTAATTTCTCATTAGGCTTCCCAGTATTTCCCTTTTATGAAAGACTGCAAATTCAGTGACATCCAGTGTGTGCTAATATATTGCTCTGATACATGAAGTACAGATCTGGATTCATGGAACAGCAGACAGGGGAAGGACCAGGACTTTGAGAAGCAGCCAATGGACTTACTCTGAAAGCGTTCATTAAATCTCCCTCACGTGGTCAATGTGCTCAGTTTCATAAATTTCTGAGGGACATGAGCAAGTGAGTATGTGCTTTTTGGAAAGCAAGTAAACACCAGCATAAGGCTGCGTATTGTGTTTCACAGACTCCTTCACACGTGGCTTTGAGACTAATTAGCGTTAACTGCATACAAGCTAACCATGCCAAGAGTCAAAATTGGGGTACAACAGAAAAGAAGCAGAAACAATGATCCCTGGGAAACAACCTGTTTTGTGCAGGCCAGAAAAATGCTATTTTGTAATGCATAAGGCAGAACTTATGTCCTGCACCTCGAGATGGCAGAGCAAGCATTCTTGAAGGCAATGCTATGCTGTACTTCTTTGTGGAAAAAACGAGCTTAAAAAAATGTAGGGACATGGCTGATGAACCATTGCTCACAAGCGTACCCACAGTAAAGGTCTACTCTTGTTAGATTATGCCAATAGGCCGTGGAATGGTATAAAAAATGCATATACTATATTCAAGAAAAGGTGCTAATTTCAAGCATCTACTTGAACAGTATTTCTGGTATTTGCGTTACAGAACCATTTCTATGAACACAGCTTTACTTTCAGAGGTATTGCAAATACTTATGTAAATATCTGGAAATCAGACATGTGCGCATCTGTGCTAGGAGAAGGCATTTGTACCTGTAGGCATTTCATAGCCATCTTGAAACCTCCTGGCAGATGTATGACTTGCTGAAGGAGAAGACTCAAAAACAGGTGGGGTCAAATGTCTTCAAAAATGCTCAGAAGTAATTATGTTTGCAATAACTATCAATCAGTCAACAGCGTTGGAAGAGGAATAAACAAATAATGATTAAATTCATATAATGGCTAAGGCAATCTGGGGATGCAATACAATTGTTTTGACAAGCAGTTCATTCGGCTCTAAACTGATCCTACATTTGCTAGCTGGTCATCAAATTTTCCAAATCTAATACAATTTTTATATTTTAATGTATATATTTTTTCCAATTTTAAGAGCAATGAAAATACTACTGAGATTCAGGTGCCCAAAACTATACTGCGTTTTATGAGTTTTCTCTGTATTTTTTTTACTTAGGAAGTGAAGTCTTTCAGGTCATAATGTTTTTATATAAGATGTGTTTACAAATTCAATACAGGTAAAAATGGCACGAATCTACTTTTTAATGGACACGTACAAAAAAATGATGAGAACTTAAAATCAGGAAGACCTACAGCCCTCACGAATTCAGACCTTTCACTTCCAGTTTCCTAGAATCACCCCATCTCAAACTAAGGTGAATATGAACATCAGTGCTAATGCAGTATGCTGCCATGTTAGAAGTGTGCGTTATGCAGAAGTCACTACCCTCCGGAAAGAAAGAAAAGCTATGAAAAATCTATTCTTGCTGAGGAAAAAAATACTCTCATAATAGCTACAGAATTTCAAATGTTTACAAGGCAGATACTACCCTACTACAACACCACATCTCCGGTATTACAACTTTCCCCTATCATACTACTACCTGAGTGATGTCAGTGTAAATTCAGGCACCATTAGTAAATTTTTGACCAAACATACACACAGCACTGACAAAGAAGTAAACAACCCTTCAGCTTACCCAGAATATGTAAAAAAGACACTGACAAAATGGAAAATAATATATTTTTTTATGATAAATTAATCCTATTATTTCCTCATTGCCCAGGAAAAGCGAAAAGCTAGACACTATTTACTCATCAATCCTTTATTCTTTTTTGAAGGATTCCTTTTACTGCAATTCAACACTGTTTACTCTGCAAGTAAGAAAATGGTAAAACTAAATATAGTCACAGAAGAATCCTCAATGCCTGTGTCCTTTACTTTCTCTCTCCCTGCGCTTCAGCTCTTCTTTGTAGCAGTATGAACAGTAATTGTCAGTCTCAGGACGACCATAAAAGGAACAGTTATCCTTCTTACAGCGGTTTTGCTGGATGGGATATATTGGGCAAACTGTGCTTCTGCCTTGATTTTTGTCATTGTTCAACCAGGTCTGAGGAGCATCCTCATCAGCATATTCTAAGCAGTCTCTAATATCGCCAGTGTTGAATCCATTAGTGTATGTCTGAGACTTGTGTTCAGTAGGCATGGCATAGCTCAGCGATTCCACTGTGTTCACTGTGCGGATACCAGTTATCCGGGCTGGGCTGTAGCTCTGAGAAGACAGTGATCTGTTTTGTTGGGGATACGTGGCACAGGTTTTTAATGTGCCAACCACTGGCTTGTAAGTGTCATCTTGGAAGCTCGATGGCTTGGAGTTGACATCATGCAAATGGATGACACTTTGCCTTTGAACAGGTGGCGTATGGCTATAGTGGGCAGATACTGGAATGGGTCCGCTTTTCTTAGCACCATTACTAGGTGAAGAAAATGACCCAGGAGTGGGACTAGTGCGATCTTTAAATTTTAAAACCAGTTGAGTCGTATGGCTTTGAGGCAAGACAGGTGATGCCCTATCCTGAGGAGATGTTTCTAACTTTTCTTTTGAATACGCTTCTGGCTCCAGCTTCCTACTAGATGACCCATTCAATGCAGCCTTTTTCTCAGCATCCTTTCTTTTCTGTTCCTGCTCAGCATTGAAACGCTCCTGTGCACTGGTCAGGTAATAACCGATCATCTCCTCATGGAACTGATGCCTGTGGCTGGTCAAAAGAAGGCCAGCAAAAATAAACTTTCGTTCACCCTGCATGGCCGCTCTCAAAATATTGAGGCTGAGTTTCACATCAGTGCTGTATTTCCACGGGTCAGTTTGCTTATCAGAGAAAGATTTTGTGTTCATCTTTTCAATGGGTGAGTTGCTAGCTCTGTCAGTAGGAGATGGAGTGGTCTTTTCAGATGGAGAAGTGCTTGCAGACTGTCCAGATTCCTCTTTGCTACCTTTGCGAGACTTAGACTTCTTCTCTTTGACTTTCTCTATGGTGTCACCATTTTTCCCATTCCCTGAATTTGCCCTGCTCATTTTGCCATGCACCAGGCCTCCAAGACCGCCCATATTCTTCTTCAGCTTGATTCCTAGGGTTTTACTGAGGCTTCCTATTTTATTGGCAACTGAATCCGTCCTGTTTTTGTCTTTATCCTTCCTCTGTTTGTCCTTTTCTTTTTCTTTACTGTTTTTCCCATTACTGCCGTTGGAATTACTACAGATGGAATCTCGGTCCGAGTCCATTGAGTCAGCCAGAGACTGAACGTCTTCCCCAGCTGAAGCTGTAGGGGATTCTGGTTGAGCCAAAGGGGCCTGCTATGGAAAATTAATTATAATTAGATACAGAAAAAGCAGTTTCACACAGGGACTTGGTGCAAAAAAGAGTAATCTAATATAGACTTTCACATTGACTTTAGAAGTGTATTTTTTAATTTACACGCTGACATTTTATGCTGGTTTCTTTCTTATTTGGCTCTGCTACCTATCTTGCTTGCTCCTGCGGTAGCTTTTGGCTCACTCCAAGCACATTTGCAGAGTAGAGGTCAGTCATTCAGATGATCTGTGAAAATCACTGTCTGAATGATGGACAGATGCAAGTTAGTGCTCTCATCAAGAGAAGTCTGCAGCTCAACCTCCCTGTTCACGTTGGCCAGTGGAGTGGCTGGTCTGCATACAGAAACCAGTCACTGAACTGGAAGCATCCACAATACTTGCAGCCTCTCAGCACGGAGGCAGCCCAGAAGGGAACTGATACGACTGCGATGGAGAATTAGCAAGGTTCTGCTGAAAGCTGTGAGGGGTGTGCAGCATACAAATCTGTCTGTAGTAATATTTCAAACTTCATGATGTCCATAAAACAACTTAGTTAATTTCTTTGTTGTTCAGGCCTCCAGTGCATTTACATCAGAGCTACAACGCACCAGAGCTAAATATCTTGTCTGACATAGTAAATTTAAGCACATAGACCAATAAGGTCTGCTCACTCTTACTGGAAATACAATGTAGATTGATGTAAGAAGTCTGAGTTCCAAGTCACATTTTAGGTAAGGTGATAAAGTATCTTCCTTGACAATGTAGTAACAGAATCCTACGACAATTTCAAATTTGTCTGTAGTCACTTAGTCCTGCAAAACTTAGTTTTGCATCCAGGCATCGCAAAACATCAATCTGCTAAAGATAAATACGAAACATTTAACTAACCATAGCGATATAGAACCACTCTGGAGATGTATATACCTTCACTGAAGAAATGCACACCTGTTTCTTGTCCCTGAGTATTTAAATGTCCTCTTGTCTGGAATCCCTGAAGCAGGGAGAGGTAGCGCGGGTCTCATGTGGTTTCAAGCTCACAGCTTACAGTTACAGGACAATTTTGCCTCTCTTTCTGATGTGGTGGCTACTGCTTTAGGGTGAAACTGTAGAAAAATGGATTTTTTTCCTCTCCTGCAGTTTGTTAAACCCTTTTTCCTTTTGAGTTGTGCTCCTCCTTTCAAATACCATCTGTGCAGGCTGTCTAAATCACCACCATCTTCTCCTAGCAACCTTTTGCCTTCAGACTAACCCCTCAATCTATTCAGTCTAATTTGCAGAGAAATGTGCAGCTGATGAGGTGCCAGCTGGGCACAGTTCTAAGATAGTTTTCCGAAAGAACCAGGCTCCAGTTCAGTGCCAGCCTGTGGCCTTTTGTCAGCCAGTCTACACTGGAGGCTGTCCAGGAGTTCAAATCTATTCTTAAAAAGAGAAAGAGCTGGGGACTGGTGACCTAACAGTGGTATTAGGAGAGCAAGCCAAGGTTTTGAGAAAAAAGTAGTTAGAGAAGGCCTGTTTTATTTTTCTGAACTAAAGGGGCTACTGAAATAGATAAGAGAAAGATAAAGCTAGAAAATACACTTTAGCACAGAATGTAAGTTGCAAAAACATACAAGAAACTGTCTTAAAAACAACACTAGAAATCTACAA
Source organism: Gallus gallus (assembly GCF_016699485.2). Taxonomy (NCBI): domain Eukaryota; kingdom Metazoa; phylum Chordata; class Aves; order Galliformes; family Phasianidae; genus Gallus; species Gallus gallus. The sequence goes on along the minus strand of NC_052541.1, from coordinate 5,562,041 downwards.
GCCTAGTGGCAGTGATGGTGTGCCACAAGTGACTTGTCTCTGCTGCTAGGATACAGGTGGTTCCAGGCAGCTGGCCAGGACATGCAGCCTACCCTACACAACACCATATTGTGCCTCATATCGCTTGTTTGGTTTAGACTGAGGAGGAAGTTTACCTTACCCGTGTTTCAGACGGTATGCGTATCCATGTTACATTCATATAGCTGTGTAGAAGATTAAGCTTTGCCTCAAGAGACAGAATCAAACTAAGGATGAAAACAGAAAGGAACACACAGTCAAAAACACCCTGAGAGAAAAGGCATAACCGGGAGAGACTACACTGCCCAGCACAACAGCAGTCTGATCTGTGACCATCAGCTGGAGACCCATCCACCCTTCTCCCACATAACCGAAAAACATGAACAAAGCTCCTTCTGGTAGCAGCTCTCTCAGTACTTAGATTAGGTATGGCTCAAGACATTTTACTGCTTAATATTGAAGTCACAGGAAGGTCTTACTTGGCCAGTTTGGTGTTGTCATTGTCATCTTTTCCCCACTCCCAGTCTTTCCCAGGATCGACCGCAAAGTGCAAAGGCAGTAGCTTGTGTTCAGAGTCAGTCAGGGGGATCACCGCTGAAGTGGAGATGGAACAAGAATTGGGTGGGGGGCATGGAACAGAGACAAAAGGTTTAGCTGTGAAAAGCAGTTAAAAAAAACACGGGTAAAGAGAAAGGCCAGAAGTTGGCTGTGCCACAGTACTGCCTCATCCATATTTTGATGTTTGTGTGACAGAGAAAAGGAGGAAGAGAGTAACACCCTGCTTGCTACTGGCCAGAGTCACCGGAGGCAGAGAGGAGACCTCAGGGATAACAACGCCATTTTGTACTGCACAATAAATATTTCCTGGAGATAGAACAACTGAAAGCAGTAACACGTTGAAGTATTCCTCTGCATGTCACACACATGCACACATTTGCTAAATATTTTCATTTTCAGGTTCATCAGTGGAAAACAAAGCCATGCTAAGAAATAAAAATAGACTGATAACAGCATTATGTGACAAAGCAAACAGTTGTTACTGGGATTCTGGACTCCAACTGTGAATTAGCATAATTGAGGAGCAAAGATCAACATATTTATGAGCTAAGAGGTCAGTTTCAGACCTATCTTGAGTGTAGGGGAAAGAGCATTACTGCTGTAATAACCCAGCATCACTGTTTTGGCTATTCTGTTCTTGCCCCTCCCTGCCAGAGCTCTCTGCCTTCTGACATATCTTAATGACTCTGCTTTACACTCAGCATGCAGAGATCACACTTTGATTTCACGGAGTGTCCATCATTCATCACCACCAACAAACCAAGAGAAAAGCACTGTCAGCTTTAATTAAAACCAGCAATTTGCTTCCATTTCATTAGAAAACAGACAGAAAGCTGCTGAGGGACTGGGCAGGATCCTCAGCACAGTGCAGGTCACTGCTGTTTCTCTGACAGCCAATCAAGGAATTTAGTTTTCTGTGTCACAGCCCTTAAGGACTTTACCTACGTAGCCATTCCAGCAAAGCCAAGGAGCAAAGAATACAGAGAAATCATCCAGCAACACGGCAGTGAATTACTGCAAGTTTATGGCATTATTGGTTACGTGCTGTTTACAGCATTTCTTGCAGTTCAGAAAATAGGCTATCAAAGAAAGGCACAGCATTTTTGGCTAAATATTACACTTTGCTTAGCAGAATGCAGGAAATATAAACTGCATTTATTTATTAAGTTAGTATTCAATTCAGATAGCTTGACAACTGCAGATAATATGCCTCTTTCTCATCTTATTTGCAGGTCTGAGAATAGCCAAAATGGACTGAATTTCGTGGAAATGTTGCCCCCTGCTGCCTGTAGAAGGTAATTCCTGAAATATTTCCCCCATACTAACAGCAAATACAGTACAGAACAGCAGGAGATTAATCAACTTCAGCTGCTGATTGCCTGTAAAATATCACTATTACCCGGAGAAATACTCTTCAGGTTAGAGTATAAACACTGTGCCTGGCTATAAGAGATGCTTCTTTTAAGAAGTCAGAGCTCTAAAAGCTCTCAGTCTTCTGACAGTTCAAAATCTGGCCATGTACTGCGGTGCCTTTGCCATCCTATGCTGACCCTCACAACTGTGCATCTCCCTTCCACCGTACCGAAGCTGCCAACACCTCTGTGTTGGCACGATACAAGAGCATCTGTGTGCCAATCTATTTCCTGTCACAGCATTTGAAGAACAAGCATGATGCTGTTAGCTGCCAGCAGTCTCTAACAGCAACCAGTTTTGCAGCTGAACGCCAAAGCATTCCCTTCATGCCAGATTTAATGCCAGTCGTTCTCTGCTGCTTCACAGAACTGAAGCTTGTGTATTCAAGACCCCGCAGTAAAACATGTAAAACCAGATCGTACGAAATAAATATTATTATTACATTATGGAGGCATGTCCTACAGGAAGACAACTCCACAATTTCTAATAGACACCTGTAGAACCTGGTAACTTAATTGCATGGAGACATTCCTGTCCTGGCTGCAGCATATCAGGAGCAACCACCAGCAGTGAGACAGTATCCTTAGAAGGCTATCCAGAACCCTTTCCTTCCTTCACTTTTTCCTTATTTTTGCACTAAATTGTAAGAATTTGCTTTGCAGGCTTTAATTTCTCACAGGGCATTTCATATCATTCATCAGTGTAATGTTTAGAAAATGGCTCCTATGTGAAAAGCTTTTTCATAAGAGCTCTTCTACAGATTGAGCTGGAAGGCTGCTGCACTGTCCCAGTGTGTAATGCAAAGGCCAGTGCTATTGCCCAGCACCTCCTCGCAGATCCCTGGAATAGCTTTGTGCTACTGAAGGCTCAGCAAGTTGACTGGATTCATTTTCTCATTGGATATCTGACTTTTAGATCAACTTTTTTTTTTTCCATTTCTGTGTTATGATTCAGTTTCCAGAAACACAAAGGCTGCCACATGCAACAACTTGCAGTGTTGCCCATATCATACAATCTCATTAAAAACAACAAAAAAAAAAACAACCAAAAAACCCTCAGTTCCTCCCAAGAAGAATGACTCAACTGGATGTCAGATTCTTTCATGAAAACGGTTACAATAAAATCTGTCCTTCAACAGTTTTTCCTTGTTTCATCATTTCAATGACAGCTTTCTCCCTGTTGACAACTGCACAGCTGCAGCACGCTCACTGTCCCATAACCGTGGGAAATACCAACATACATCCAAAATCAGATGGAATGCATGCAGTGTTAGGGAACTGAATGCAAGATGTTCAGTTGTCTCTGAACTACTCTCTAGGAAGAAGGACTAAATGAAATTCACTCAGGAGATCACAGAAACCACATGTTCCACATTTACATGTATTCACTGGGGATTTAAAACACCTCTGCAGTCATCAGCAAAAACATGTGGGGGACTCATACCTAATGTTAAGCTCCTCTTCACTGAATTCTTCTAAAGCCACATCACATCTTTAGCAACAACACTTTTCCCTTCGCCACCAAAGGAGCGAAGACAGACATGAGTTCATCTGAGCTCTGCTTGTCTTGATCTGCTTACTATTAGCTTGGAATTTCATCAACGTGGAACTGGAAGCTTAAGTGGACAAGATTTATTCACAGCAGGCTGGAGTCAGAAGTTTGATTTGAGACTGGAAAGCCACACGTGTACCCCTCTTTCTGTGCTAGAGGTGTCAGCACCGCAATCTGTAGATGACAGCTGGATGAATCCATTTTATACCCACACTTACATAAATTTAAATGAGCTTTGTAGCTTAATGGTTTTTTTAAATGTGGAGCTTTGACAATAATGAATAGTCATTTAAAACTACCATCAAAATATACCATTTTTCATATGAAATACTGGAAAAACAAAACGGCTTATGGAAGTGTACCCTATCTTAAAGCAACAATACTGCTCAAGAATCTTAGACTTCCACTACATTAATTATGCTCCAGCACCACAGAAGACACAGAATTAAAGAGCACCATCCTGGCTGTACATACTGCCAAACGGTGATGCAGGGTTACATAACTGATTCTCAGAACAATATGGTAGTAATGAAATCAGGAGCCTGACTGCTTACAGTCTACCTAATTAGGAGCCTATGTTCCTTCAAACATGTATGTAAATCCATCTGGCTGGCTTTCAACAAGACAAGTTTCAACAAGTTTTTTTTTCTTTCACTGGTTTTGTTGTTGCTTTTTTTTTACTGGTCTTACATCAGTTCTTCACTGACAACACCAAGCAGCAATACTAAGTGACCAAGCACTGGGACTAGTAAAGCAACTAATACAGCCAAAATTTTACTGTAGCCTTGTGGACCACAGCACTAGCAATAATCCGGCTATGTAGGATAGAGGGTTAGTGTAGATGGGGAAGAATCAAATATTAACATGCTCTAAATCACTTAAGGTTTACTGTTGACATCTCTATCACTTATTTTGCAAGTAGCTGCACCTAAGTCAGACTTGCAGTATGAAGATATTAACTTTTATAGTTTGACACATATCCACGTAACCAATGACAGGATGCAAGAGAATGACACAAAGCTGAGCAAGGAGAGGTTCAAGCTGGACATCTGGAATGGCTTCTTTGCCATGAGGTGGTCAAACACTGGTACAGACTTACCAGAGAGGTGATCGGTGCCCCATGCCTGTCAGCATTCAAGGGGCATTTGGATAAGGCACTCAGTGATAACCTTTAGCTTTTGATTAGTCCTGAAGAGGTCAGGAAGTTAGGAGATCTCTGAAGACCCCTTCCAGGTGAACTATTCTATTATGTTCTGTGATACAGTGAGGGGTGGATTCTCTATGAGATACTGACTTTCTACTCTAATGAGGGAGAGCACCTGGAGAAAAAATGTTCCAAACAGCAGTCTGGCACATGAGAACTCTCAGCACATCAAGCCCAGTAGCAGCTAGTTACCTACCCTGAATTTGGGTGCTGGGAAACAAGAGAAGGGTAGGACGACGAAGTGCTGTATTACTTCTTACAGAATTCTATTAGGCAAAGAGTTATTCAAATTAAGGGCAGTTACAGCTACCTCCTAGGCTACTTGTGCAGGAATTAATCCACTCCTAACATTCTTGTCAATTTTAATCCTGTATCCAAGAAGATCAAACCTGACACACAAATATATCTGTTCGGACTTGGCTGTCACTATTACAAAGTTAAACAGAAGATAAGGTATAAAGATAAAAACATTTTCACTAAATGTTCTAAAATGGAAAAACAAGTGCATTTAGTGTGCTGGGAGAGGCCTCTCATTACCTGATTCACACTTAGCTTTCTAAATGCTTTACAAATCCTAATTAACACAGTCCTTCAAGAACCCAGAAGCACAGCAGATAACTACAATTATAGCTATTTGTATATGTAAAAAGGCACAGTGATAATGCAAAGATTAGAACTGAATAGTTCTTGGCTCACGGTTTTGTGATTAGACCACTAAGGTTTAGACTGCAAGAAATAAAATTTAGTGGATATTACTTCCTTTCTGATAGACACATATGCTTACTATGAAATCACTTAGTGCACTGTGTTCAATATGTATTCCTGAATTTCTGTGTTTATAGCATACCTTGCTCTCTCTGTTGATCCTTTTGTTCCATGGAAACAAGAGCAGAGAAATGTGCCTGATCATAGGCTAGAACCAGAGGTGAGCAATGGCATCTGTTAGGTAGAACTTCAAGTGGCAAATAAATTCCTCCAAATGGTATAGGTGCAAACGCTGCAATAAAAAATAAGATTATTATTACTTTTTTTCTTTTAATTATGTAAAAAGACACTAATGCTGCTTTTACTGTATGCAACAGTTGTGCTACACTGTTTTCAGAGCTCCAGGAGAAGAGCTCTGAAGTGGAGCAATCAATAGGGGAAACAGTCAAAACAGCAGGTAAAATTTCTTTATAAAAACATCAAGAAATACACTAAGGGCAATAATGAAAACATTCTACCTCTACATATGCTTTCCTTAGTCTGTTTACTAGTAAAGATATAAAAGTATTTTAACAAAATCTTGATGACTGTTACACGTTTAACACATCTGTAAGGACAAAGCTCCAAAAGTATTGCCTCTTATTTTATGACATTGGCCCACGACGTCAGAGGTGGTTGTTGGTGGGATGGCAGCAGAGGGGCAGTCTGACAAAACAGCATCTGACATGGAAGTGCAGATGAAGCAAAGGTGTACAACTGAATTCCTCCACATGGAAAAATCACACCTACTGACAATTCATTGACATTTGCTGAATGTTTCTGGAGCCCAAACAGTGGGCGCGAGCACGGTGAGACAGTGGGTGGTGCATTTCATCCATGATAACAGTGATGTGAAATACAAGCCACGTTCTGGAAGGCCACTGCGCAGCTGTCACACCATGAAACAAAGAGCACTTCAATCAGCTATCAGTGCCAGTCAGTGGATTATGACCAGGGAACTGTGTATGGAGCTTAATATTGGCTTTAATATTGGAAATGATGGTGGCAATGTTGGAATATCACAACAATTGTGTCAGGAGGGTCCCATGAATGCTCACATAGGAACAGAATGAATACCATATGCAGGTTTGTCAGGGCTTGTTAAACCAGTATTAGGCTGGAAGTGACATTTTCCTCGATCTCATCATTACTGGTGGTGAGACATAGTGCCACCATTGTGAGCTGGAGTCAAAACTTGCAGCCCATGGAACAAAGGCATAAGAATTTCTCATTGAAGAAAAGTTCAAAACAGCATTCAGTGGGTAAAGCGATATGCACTCTGTTTTGGGATAGGAAAGGTGTGATCCTTCCACTCTTCCAGGAACACGGACAGTCAACTCTGACTGCTACACTGCAACGGTGACTAAATTGAAGGCTCTAACTTCCACAGTCAAGCCAGAGGAGATGATAACCTTTCTCTTGCAACACAATAACACCAGGCCTCATACCAGTTTGAAGACTTTAGAGTACCTTGTCAGTCTTGGCTGAGCTGTCCTACCACACTCACCATATAGTCTGGATTTGGCACCTTCTGACTTCCAACTGCTCAGGCCGATGAAAGATGGACTGCATGGGGAACATTTTACAAGTAATGACATCATCATGACAGCTGTGAATCAGTGGGTCTTCTCCACTGGTGCAGGTTTTTATGAGTGCAGCATACAGGCTCATGCCCATTGCTGGAGAAAATGCATAGCTAATGGCAGTGACTATGTTGGAAAACAGAATTTTGTAGCTCAGAATTTACTCTATCAAATAGCATTATTATGCTCTTTGTATCTGTTGCAGCTTCCATGAAAATAAATAGGAGGCATTAGTTTTGGAGTGACCTATGTAAATGGGCACATCAATTTCCATTGAAAAACTCTTACCTTCTCCACCAGAGTCTCGTAACATTGTGTCTGCTACTACAACTATAGGTCGTCTTAAAATGTGGGCCAAGACAAAAACGTGGAACTCTTCTAAGCTCTCATACACTGGATCTTCTGAATTATCAACCCTAGAAGACACAGCATTGAAACTTTAGAAAACCAACCCAGTGGGGCAGCTACTTCCTCTTCCTTGTTACTCATATTCCTACTCTTCTGAAACACACATTCCAATTACTGAAATAAACCAGAAGAAACTGGAAAGAAAAATATATTTTTGGGAATAAAATAATAGCTACAGAAAATGTCTTTACTCGCAGACTCCACAGGGGCTCATTAGTCATCAAAATTCATTACTGAGATATTGTCTGGTAGCGTAGCTAGAACTGAAAAGGTAAATCTCAAATCTATCATAAAAACAGTCATTTCACATGATGACACGGGCAGAGAGATTCTGCAAAGGAAAGCTAAATGCTTTTCTAGTTCCTCCAACCATAACATAGACAATTTACCTTAGCAATATAAGAAACAACGTCAGCCTGAGTAGGTGGAATTTAACTTGCAAAGTTGAGCAAAGCTTTTTCCTCTGATCATTACCAAAGCATTTTTAAGACGGAAAAGAGTATCTACTTAAATAACTACAGATTCATTTTGCTATCAGTTTTCCCAGTGAGATAAGTTTCACCTTCCTTTAGACATCTGAAATCAGAATTCTAATTCATTTCATCTTTAATATATACAAATAACTTAAATAGATCAGCACATCTGGAAGTAAGATGACCCCTCCCACTTAAACGTTTGCCTGAGGATGAGGTGAAAATTTTCATTTCTTTTTTACAGAATGAAGAAGGAGTATAAATGAGTATGTACTGAGGTAAGACATGGCCAAGAAGCTTTGTCAGTGGAGCTTCATGTTTCAGAAAACACACAGAAAAAAATCTATACAAGAATCCTACATGGCGGGGCAAATGAATGTGACCATCAAACAATAAAACAGCACTACAGAGAAGTTATTTTTTCTTTAAGTTGGCCTTTTAACAGGATTGATCCAACTACTACTCCCTTAATCTAGCTGGAGTAGGTAGACAGGGCATATTTCATTTGCAGATTAAAACAAATGGTTTATTCAGGAGTATTCCATGTGTCATGAGCAAGTACTTTAAAATGAGGACAAAAAAGTGTTGTTCTTGAAAGGAATTTTTAAAAACTGACATAAAATCTAACTGGAAGCCAATGAGGGCACTTGAAGAGTTATCTGCCTTTGTTGTTTTTTCCTTTCAGATTTTTGATACAACTGTGTATATCAGACCCACAATACTGCATTAACCAAAGGATATTAAAAATCATATCTCAAGTTCTACTTTTTATTTCTTACTCTTTAAAATCTCAATACTTTTTCTCAGGGAAAGAAAAGCTCGATAAAGCATTCATTAGTCATACGAGACATCAACTAAAATAAAAGATGCACTATTTGCAATATTGAACGTTTTTCTATTTACATCTGGTAATTTTTCTATATACTGAAATAGTGAGAAAGAAACAGCAGTCCTGTAACAGACAAACACATCAAATAATAATTGTTTTTAAGCATTACCTTTATTAAAAAATGATCTAAACTAAATCCTCTGCAAGATAAGGGTCTTCAATGGACACAGCAGTTGGGTATTTTGTTGAATTATTCTGAATACCTAACCAAGTCTGAAAACCCAAACTACATATACTTGAGAGATGCTTCCTGTTTAAATGTTCTGGTGTTGCTGCCTTTAATAAAACTCTAATGACACACAGGAAGATTACAGAAACCTTCCCTCTCTTCTCACCCATTTAAAATCACCCGACTTTTTTAACAAGATGCCGACACCATATAAGACAGCTAGCTAGAAGCTGACAGGCATTTCTAAAGATGAATATCATCCACTCTCAAAATATGTATGTTTCAAAATCCATATTGCTTCATACAAACGAAACAATTATGATAATCTGATTTATTTTTTTTTAACATTTACAGAAGGATGTGCAAATTCACTTCAAAGTAAGACTATGCCTCACAGTTGGTCTGTAGTTGATTCGTTTGAAGGATTTTACATATTGGGACCAAAAAGCTAGGAGCAAGGTTTTCCAGTGTTCCCTTCATCTATTTCTCCAACATTCAAGCCTCAGAAAGAACATATTCTCAGAAAAGAAATCCATGGAAGTTTAATGACAGTTGCTGGTCACCTTTACACGTACTTCAATCTCAGAAATTTATTAAAATTTGTAGGTGAATGAGGCAGCATAATTCCTATGCCTGTCACTGAATTCTTTTGAAGCACATGCAACTTCTGATGCTTTTGCTAATCCTGACACCAAAGGAGAATGCTTCATCTATAATTCAAAGACTAATCTGCAAGATTTCTTAATATAGTACCTAAAGTAGAGAATGTAATAAACTCCATCTCAAAACTACTGTTTTGATGTTCCTTTTTCTTCGCAGAGTCTGTTGTTTTGAACACTGCATGCATTACATGATTCTTTTAAAGTAAAAATGAACTGTTACATATTTATCCTTACCTCTTTTCAATTAGAAAAAGAGAAATGCGAACCATGGAAAAGCAACTTAAATTTATTCTCTATACAGCAGTGTGTGGTATTGCCTTTTGAACTGTCTCGGAAATAAAGTCTGCCAAACGCAATGTTTCATGACATCTCTGATTGGAATATACTGAAATTATAAACTACATGAAATTTGGAGAATTAAAGACAGAATGCAGCCTGGGAAAACTAGTGGTAAATGGCCAAATTTAAGAGAAATGTGAATTGAACTGCATAAGAGGACTACAGCATATAAACAGGAAAATATCGACAAACATGGAAAACAAACTGAGGAGTAAACTGAAAACCAATCAATTAAAAAAAAATTTAAATAGAAGAAAATGAAAACAATTCTGGTTGACAATTTGATTATCATCTTCCTTCTGCATTAGATTTCCCTACCCCTAGTATCACAAGTTTTAAAGGAAAAAACAGTATTATTTCAAAGCCCAGAAAATATTTTTTTTGAACACTTTATTTCTTCATTATGTTTTATGCTTTGTCAACTTACTTTTCACATACAGTTTTCTTTGGGGGAATCGGTAACTAGAGGAAAAAACGCACTGAGTACACAAACCTAAATACTCTTCATTACAAAAACTAGACAGAAAAACTAGAGCTCTTGCATTAAGGCTGGTTGATAGTCTCATACTTTGGAACAAATGCACTTCAAGATATGCATACTCTGCACTTACCCACCACCAGTGCCTCCATTTTTGCTGAAGTGCGTGCGAGGCTCACTTGATGCCAGCTTAAGCAGTTCATTCCACTCCCGCTCCCATTCTTCTTCTGTATACACTAAACCTGACTATGGGAGAGAATGAAACACATTTGTAGTTATGCTGGTAAAAAAAATAATAATAATAAAAAAAAATCTATGCAGAGCTCTGTAGTAGTATATGCAATTAACTTTTCTGAGCTTCTTACATGATATATTAACCGTTCAACATTTCCATTCAGATGAAAAGAATATTAATTTACTAAAAAGATCTAAGACAGTAACTGCAGGAACTAACTGTGCATATTTATGCCCACAAAGCTACAAATACATTTCATTCCGATACTCAAATTCTAACTACAAATATCTCTCCCCCATGCAGAAAGGAAATAGAACGAATTTGATAGCGAATGAAACTTTCACAAAGTTCAGAATTTTTTTTTTTTTTTTGACACTGAATTACGTTAACAAGACTGTCTTTAGACCATACAAACCTCCTTATTCTGCTGGGTCTGTTGCCATCTCCACCTTCTTTTCAGTGCTTCCCGTTCAGCTCCACTTCTCATCATAGTGTAGAGCGCCTTCCGTAAAACCAGATCCCGGTCATGAAATCCCCACATTCCTACAGTATCACAAGAAGGCACTCAGTTTTAAAGAAACTACATTAAAATAGAAATAACAAGTACTAACATAATTAATATTGTCCTATAAGCAAAAGCAAGATAGCTTATACATTATTTAAGATTCGCCTTGGCAAATAATCTACTCATTATTTCTAATGTTTCCTTCCAAAAGGGTCAATATATAGATAAAGTAGTGAGCAGTAAAAGGGAATTCTAACAAAGCCTAACCTTGGCTTACAGAATGACAAGGATGTGAGTTATTTCAGTATATGCTTGCATATAACAAACTTTGCTGCAAGCACTGGAATATTCAGCGCCCAGGTTACTTCTAGCTAGCTAGTTCTAGTTGCCAGCAGAGCTTGCAGACGCAAGAATACTAATGACAACCACAGGCACTTTTGTGCATTGCAGATGATGATCCTGACGCCCACAGCCGTCCACTCTTACACAGCATGATGGCAAATCTCCTTTGGCTTCAACATCCAAATAAAAAGCATTCAAGATGATTGGAAGCCTAAAAATACAACCAGCCACAGGCTTTCAAGCTCCTTTCAAGATAGTTCACAGATCTTTGCACAGCTGAGCAGTAACCATGACAAAAGAGCAGAACACTCATCGAGACACATGCCCATAGACATCCAAGTTTCAGTTATATTATCAGCTGCTGGCATTAAATATGTGTATTTCAAACTTTGCAAGTCAAAATACTCCCAGCATTTTTTGTAAATAACATACAACTCCTCCAAGGAAAAAACTGAGTAGGCAAAGATAAAAGGATCCTTGGAAAAAATAAAAGCTTTTTTTTTTTTTTTTTTAAACTACTATTTCCAAAAAGAACAGTCCCTTGAAAATGATTAAACATCCTAATGTTCTTTACAAAGTTGCTTTTTGGAGGTCTGCTGGTACAAGATTTTAGTAATGGCAACAACAAAAGAAGCCTCCTCATGATAGTTATGATATGGAGCAAACATCAAAGACTTTTGGCTTCACAGGTTTCTATTCGTTTGATATAATTTGAAAAAAGGCTTCAAAGATCTTGTATTAATGATTAATTAATCAATTGGAAATTATTTTTCATAGAATCATGGAATCCTTTGAATTGGAAAGAACCTTTAAAGGTCACCTCGTCCAACTCCCCTGCAGTGAACAGTGACATCTGCAGCTAGATCAAGTGCTCAGAGCCCCATGCAGCCTGACCCTGAACATCACTAGGGACGAGGCATTCCCCACCTCTCTGGGCAACCTGTGCCAGTCCATCACAACCCGTATAGTGAAAAACTTCTTGCTCATACCCAGTCTGAATCTTCTCCCTTTCAGTTTGAAACCGTTTCTCCTTGTCCTGTCACAACAGACCCCACTAAAGAGTCCGTTCCCTCTCCTTCTCACAGCCTTCTTCAGGCACTGAAAGGCTGTTCTCAGCTCTCCCCGAAGCCTTCCCTTCTCTAGGCTGAACAGCCACAACGCTGTCTGTCCAATTTTTAATTCCCTCCTAAGGCTGTTATACATATAGTTAAAATCTAGAAGGAATGAATAGAGCTAATAACTTAACACTGCCCTCTTGAAGATCGCAAGACAACTGTTAAGAAAAGCCAGAGGACCACAAATGCAATTCCTTGCCACAGTGAGGACAACCCTCCACATGTAAGGAAAATGCACACTGCTGTTTACGATAAAGGTTTTCTGATATTGTCCCAATTACACTTGTGATACCACCTCACAAAATTTACACCTTCACCCCTCAAGCATGCTTACAACAATCAATTCCCCAAGTGAAGTTTGAAGAATGTACTGCTCCAGAACCAGGCTTTTAATGAACTTCTTGGCATTCCATTTGTTTCTGAGCTTTCATTGGGGATAGAGCAAACTTGTAAATATTTTTGGCAGAAGGCTCCATGCACAGATTCCGCCTTACCTAAAGAGGCAGCATGCAGGAGGCAGTTTCCATCACCAGTTGTGGCCAAGGGAAGAAGACGTTTGCAGCTTGTACACACCGTGGACCACCAGTTTAAACGGCCTGAAAAGAAAGCATCTGTTAAAATGACATAATGGATACTAAAGGAGGACGAGTACTGTGAGGAGTCACATGGTGATGATATGCAATGTCAAAGGCTATTTGAAATTGTCAGATTTAAATTAGAAAAAAAACCAACGGTGCTGCAACGATACCTTCATAGGCAGTTTGCTGACATGTGCCTAGTTTCCTTAAGTAGGCTAAAAAGAGCCTTTCTTTCATTTCTCCAGCAGATTGTATTACCAGAAAACTGCCCATCTACAAAACCACTCATACACACTGATGTTCTTGAAATGTAATGCTGCGCTGTGCAAGTAGAAACAAGTAAAACTGACCAAGTAAATGCTTCTTTTTGGGCTGATGCACCAGCAATACTGAGGCTACCAACCAGAATGCAAATCCAAAGTCATAAACCAAGATGGCAGAGAAGGACACAACTATGTATAGCTGGCTACACACACCCAGCAGTGAGCTCCTGCTCAGTTTACCAGTTTATTTTGTTATCAGAGACGTGTTTTTCCATGACATCACTGCTTTTCATTTTAGTGTGAGAAAATATCTGCTGTTCATACTAGAACCAAATTACATAAACGTACTCCAGGCTTAGAAAGGAGGAAATGAATATCGTTTTCTTGTAATTACGATGGTTGCAACTCCAGCACCTGACATATAGTTGAAAATCTGTTAAAAAATCTTAGCTAGGAAGATGTTCCTATTGTCTCAAAATGCATTTATTTATATTTCTTTTAATTCAAAGCTTAATTTTTAAAAGTCTGAAATCAAACGACATAATCTTAGGTATTTGTTTTCGGGTGTGTGAAACCCAGGCAAAATACACAGCTGCGTTATATGCTTCATAAAAATTAGTCTTCAGGTTCGTACAGTTTAATTGTTACACTGAGTTATGTTTCAGCAGAGCAATAGAAAAAACCCACTGTGTTAGAGCACTTTTTGAGGTCGTTCTGCTGCCCACGTGATGTGTCTGTGAGCCCATCAGCACAGCAGTCTGGGCGCTGCTGGTACCTCCCCTGCAGCCAAGCAGCTTCTCTGTCAGACTACACCTTAACTGCACACAGCAAAAGTAAGGTAATAGAAATCAACTTGCTGCAGTACAAGGTTTAAAATTATGTAATACCTTTCACCCAGATCTCATTTAAGATTATCACCACCTGAGCCACCCTCCCTTGCAGAACTACACTGATTGCTGCAAGAGCACTCAGTCTGCACATACCCTGCACACTGACCTCATTCCAGGCAATAACGAGCAGCTGGGTTACGAGATGCATAAAAGCCTCAAATGCTTTTATGAGTGCATGATGAGCTCTAAATGTCTAAGAGAAATTCAGAAGGCAATCACACAAACAGTAACAGATACACTGCAGCAGCAGAGAGAGAGCAAAGAATGCTGCCTTAATCTGGGTCTTCTGTTTATGATCTGACAGCATTATTGAATGAAACAAGAGTTTCACTACAGGTAGGAAGCAACCTGAACACCCTTTCACATGCAGATATAATAGTAGCAAGTGCCTAAGCATGTAGAAAGAAAATTTAAAACCTTTTAAAGACATCCATCTCGTTTGGGCATGTCAAACAAAATGTGCTACAGGCTGTTTTTATCATTTTTGCACTCCTAATCTATGTTTTTTTTTGAGCAGTAACCTGCTGCTCCTTCTCTTCCCTAATCAGCTTTCTTTTTTTTCCCTCCTCCTATTGAAATTCACGCCCTTAAACCAGAACTCAAGCACACACCTCTCTCTTCCCTTAACAGTATCTCCAAACTCAGCTACTGAAATGACAATCCCCTTCTTTTTTCTCTTTCTCGTTAAAATAAGATCCCAGTCCTTTGCAGGGAAGGCATCTCATTCACCAATGTTTTGATGTCACTGACCAAACTGTAGTCAAACTGGGCCCTCTGTTGGTCAGAGACAATAAAACATGTGATGTTAAGTGACACCTATTAATTCATGCTTCTCATTTCAGACATGTGCACAATGGCAGGCAATACAGGGAAACTGAACATGTGTCTTATAGACAACAGGTCACTTTATATGACAACTCTTGACATGAAAACACACGTGTGTTCTGGTTTTTTGTTTTGAGCTTTTTTTGTTTGTTTTTTAAATTCAGTATTCGCTGTTTGATCTGTTAAACTCATTTCAACTGAAGAATTCTTTCTCCAGAAAGTTTTAGAGTCATAACAGCCTCCTCTTCAGATACCAGGGGCTCCAGGGAAGAA
Organism: Gallus gallus; assembly: GCF_016699485.2. Classification (NCBI taxonomy): domain Eukaryota; kingdom Metazoa; phylum Chordata; class Aves; order Galliformes; family Phasianidae; genus Gallus; species Gallus gallus. The sequence continues at coordinate 5,546,526 of NC_052541.1, read as the reverse complement.
GTAACCTTCACAAAGCAAGAAGTAATGGGGGGACCAGCAGCCTTCACTAAGGGAAGTCCCAGGAGCAAAACAGTTACTGGTTGTTTCCACTTCCATAATATTTTATTAAAAAACAAGTCAGCTTTCATAGTATGAGTCAAGGTATTGCCCTGATTCAAGTAACATGAAGAAAGGAATAAATGATTAATCCTAATTGTCAGAGAGGTCTGAGAGGAATACTCAGAAGCAGAAAATTCTAAGCAGGTTTCCATGGTATAATCCCGTAAATGTGTCTGCCTTTTGCCACTTGCAGTGATTTTGGACACATGAATGAGAGATAGGACTGCTGCTCTCTACTTCCTTACTCATCTTTTCTGCATTAAATGACTGAGCTGCTTATGAAGCAAATCCTGGACAGCTGTATTTTAGAGCCTAAGGTTTTGAGGCAAACCAGCATTGACTGCTGGCTCCAGACCAGAACCCTAGCCCTAAGTTTGCTATCTTCTTTTGTTCTGTATTTGCAAAGCCCATTCTCCCATTTCCTAGCTTGGAAGCTACACCCATGCTGGTATCTCAGTCCTACCACACCCTTCCATATAAGATTTATTTTTGGACCAGTACATCCATCCCTGTATCCTCCACTCCCTGAAGTACACCATGCACATCCACTCTCTCATCTGTGGTCTCTCTGCAAGTTTCACTCTTCCAGGCTTAGGCTTATTTAGACACACAATCTCCAAAACTAAGTCAACATCTCAGTACACTGGGTCCATACAGAGGGGTTCATTTCATGGTTCATTAATAAACTTTATATTTCATCAGGTAAAGAAAATAATTTCAAATATGTTTCACCATATCTATCAAAATTAAAACTTTAACTTAAAGTGTTAAACTACTAATAAATATGAATTAATATCAAGATAAACTTTTTTCATGTTAGTAATGAACTATTACTTCCACAATTTCAGTTTCTCATTACAAAAACAATAATCAATACACAAGTTGGATATCTAAAAAATATTCTGAAGCCACAACAGAACTTGAAGAGGTTTCCTCTGTTAGTCTGCAATTGTTAACTGAAATTAGAAGTTAGAAGAAGAAATTAGAAGTGCGCTAGAAGCACCAACACCAGTCTTCCATTCCTTCCTTCTGCATTATCTTTGAATTATTAAATGAATTTGACAGTATATGAAGTTTTAAGAGAGGATGAGGGCATGCATCATTCTGCAAAGCACAGTATTTCCTCTGGCATTTTTTTTTCCTGTTCAGGACACCCAAAGGCTGAAAATGAAGCATCGTTGAAAATAGCAAAATATCAGATAGCCCAGCCACTGCCATCTGAAGTCCACACCCACCTGCTTGTTCCAAAGCAACCATCGTTGCCTGCTCAATTAAGTCACGTTCAATGAAGCTTCTGAAATCTTCACTGTACACACTAAGGTCTGGTAGCTGGAATGTGTAGATGGGCATCTCCAAAGGAAATTGTTCATTGCTGCATTCATTTGCTACATGTGATCGAGCAAGGGAGACTATGGCTGAGCTGGCATGAGAAATGCCTCTGGAAAGCCGCTTTTCTGTAGAGAAACCAGAGATTATAGATTGTGAGACTACACTGAAAACCATTCAACACTGACAGTCTGGTGAACGTCATTTCACTTTGGAATGTATTCTGCTTCTTGTTTACTGCTTTTTGGGGCTTATTTCTCTATTCTAAATGATTGCTTAGTTCTCATTACGGATTCCCTATGGCAAATTACAGATGAACTGCACTCTCCTTTCAAAACAGATTAACAGTGAAGAAATGGCATGAAAAAAGCACTTTATTTTCAAAAAGTTCAAAAGTTATTCCTACATTTCTAAAGATGCATTACCAGAAACAATTCCTGGCGGACTTACAATGATCAGTTACTGCTTTGAACTCTTAAATTAAGTTGACTTGCGAATAAAAAGATACAGTATTCTGCAATCACTCCATATCGAATGCCACACTGTTCTAATCTCAGAGCAATGCACCTGGACACAATTTTAACATCACTGTGATGAAAGTCAGACAAACTCAGATTTTAGGCATGAGTGTTTTTTGAAATCCTGATCCAAGGATCAATCCACAGTTCAGAAGAAACAATAACATTAGCACGTCTGGTGTAAAAGAATGTATTGCTTATCTAAAATGATAGAGCTAATGTCTCGTGATTCCACTTCTCTGCTGACAAATGCCATGTAAGAAACAGTCAGTAATGGACTGATAAAGCAAAATAAGCATTAGAATGTTAAGAACAGAACAAATTACTACTGTGTCATTTTACTTTTCTGTACAAGTCCTCAGTTCTAGTATCAGCAAACAGGTAAGAGAAAAATTCATCATTAACAGTCTGCCAGTGTTAAAAACCATAAATCATTCAGTTCAAACTGACATATTTTTGAACTCAGAATATGGAAAAGTTACAAAAACTGAGAAAAGCTGTACATACCAGGACTAAAGTGACACCAAAGGGGTTAGATCCATTAACACTGATAAAATGTTATAGATGACAATTTTAAAGGGAATTGAAATAGTTATATATCTGAAAGCAATTTCAGTTTTTAAACAAACACCAACTGTAATACTCCTCTTGTTTTTGTCTGACATAACAAACTGCCTTCTCCAGTTTCAGAGCTTTAGTCAGCAATAGTTCTCTCATCATGAAGAGGTCAGGAAGGATTTCAGTTATGCACACAGCATAACCCAGTTAAAGGCAGACTTGTACCACAGAACCCACTGCAGACATAAAACCATCAGATGGACATTGCAGTGTAAACTTGGTAGTACAGTAATATGGATTTTTACAGTGAGTTGGATCCTAATAAGGATCAAAGCATCAGTTTTATCAACTACACTGTGTTACTCTTCCTCCCCTTAACTATATTGCATGCTTTCAGGAGTCATAAGAAGCAGTGCAGTTCCTTTTCTACTGGTGGAAGTTATCCATTTAAAACAGAGCTTCACCAATACTTGTGAGCACTGATGACATTTCCTGTCTGATAGAAGGGATGAGCTGGCAGGAAAAGGGAAGGCTTTCTGTTCTAATGATTGCACAGAAAACCCTGCTGAAATCACCATGCTACTGCTGTTGCTTTCCTACATGAAAAGCTATCAGAGCTGTAGATTTACCTTAGTGCTAACTACGGTTCCTTGATTAATTAATATGGAAAAGGAATGCATTCCAACAATCCGAGCAAGAGAGTGAAAATTTGAAACAGAATCGCATGCAGAAAAAATAAATCCTAATGCTCATGATGCTGTACTGGCAATCAGCTGCCTGAGGTAGCTGACTCATTTTAGTTCTGAAGGTTTCAATTCCTATTTGGTGGGACTTGAGAAGGGATGTTCCTTCTTCAGAGGAGCCATGAGGGATCCAAAATTAAAAGCTGAAACTTATTCATAGATTTCATACATCGTAAGCAAATACTACGAAGAAGAATGCAAAGACAGAAATATGTATTATTTATTAAAAAACACCTTTTTTTGTGTCTCATGTGGTATAAAAGTACTACATGAAGCACTACATACAGTAGTGGTCTCTGACACCTTCTAACTCCCTTTTTCTGTACCACAGGACTGCCTAGGAATCGTGTGTTTTTGTACTTGAACTGCTCATTAAAAAAAACACAACCTGCAGAGCTGAGGCAAAGCTTGTGACAGCTGAAAAACGCGATGCATAGCAGCTCCGCAAAGCCCATCACAGTGACGTGGATCACAGGCTGGTGGCCAGTGACTTCAACCTCCTTGCAGACACGCAAAACTCACAAGCAGACCAGCTAGAAAGCTGCTCCACAGGAGCCCCAGGGAAGAGCTCTTACCTTGAGCGATGTCATCCTGCCGCTGCAGGCAGGGCCGCTCGGCCTTTGTCACCTGAGGGGGCTGCTCGGGCTCGGGCTGCTTGCAGTACTTGCCCTCATTGAACACCTGCGGCAGGTTGGCGGTGTGCACCTGCCGGAGCTGCTCATAGTCACTTAAAGCTGCTGTCAAGTCCCAGTTTTTGCCTGCCAAACAAAAAAAAAAGGACATCTACTCAGGTTGGTCTGAGAGCAGACTGGGAACCTGGAAACCATCTCCCTGTGCATTTGGAATAAACTGAAACAGAGAAATCATTGTCACTTAGAGCATCAGCTTTTGGATAAAACATTTACAACTGCTCCTTCCTGAACAAAAATGCACAGTTGATAAACACCTTGAACGTGCACAGCAAACAGACAGGGATACAACTCTTTCCCCTCTTCTGAGCATTCTTGTTTTCTTTTCTACTGTTTGTATCTATAGAACACACGGCCTTCTGTACCCATCCACTGCTGCACATCTGCTTGAATTTATTGCAGTGCTTCAGCATTCCCCTTTTCAGAGGGCAAAATGTCCTTATGCTGCTCTCCAGTACACCAACCACACTGAGACACACCGTCCTTCAGCCAGGTTCCATCCCCACATTGTCCCTCTCTAGACAAAAGGAGAAGAGACCTCTGAATGGAAGAGACCTCGACGTGAGTAATGCTTGCCTGCTCAGAGCTGAGCATGTGCTTTGTCAGATCACGTCTCACTCTCCTTAACAACAAAACTCAGGCACCCCTTAGGCAGCCCACACTGGCTGTACTGTTACTAGATTCTATATTTTTGAGGCTGATAACACTCGTGCAGCAAGACCTGAGCAGCATGCTGTTTAGGCTCTAGTGGTTTTTTTGCATCTTTGTTTTTGCTAAAACAGCATAGATTAGCAGCATTGCAACAGTTAACAAATTCATTTTCTTTCAATTCTTAACAACAGACATCATATAATTAGGGGACATTCATCATTAATCAGCAGGAATAGCAAGCATGCAATTACAAAGCCACACTCACAACCTTCACATATCCACCTACTCCAATATGGTAAAAAGAACATTTGAAAGGTCACCAGCAATTCCTGATATAGTGATAAACAACATGCCAGAAAGGATGCAACCTGAGACAGAGAACCAGGAGAGCTCTACGTAGTAAGGACTACGGCGAAGGTCAGCATGCAACAATACACATACACAGGACTTCAGCAAAGCATAGTTTTGAAAGGACAGGAAATGCAGCTTGTAGTTGAACAGGACCAAAAACGTGGGGAAAAAAAAAGGATGCAAAGGGGGAAGGGAGAGGTTAGAGAGGACAGTGATGCTGAACAGGGAGCTGAGCTAAGAGGAAGAGAGGGCATAATCTTTCAAAATTATAAACACGAGATAGGAAAATAAGGATTTTGACAAAATGACAGTAAAACTAAAATGAACACATCTTCCAAAATTTTAACCATTCTAAGAGAAGACAACATTTGCCCAGCTACTTTACTTCCAATGTCATTTTTTTGTTCTTAATGAAAGTAGCGTGCAAATACAATACCCTTCCGAAAACAAGGACTACTGAAGAAGCAGTATAACAATATAAATTAAATGCTGCCAGCATTTCTTACATGTTTTACTATCATGGCAGGTACATTTTACAAGTCAAGGAAAATAAATCACAATCAAGAACTACTAAAGCTAATGCAAAGCTTCTGCAGAACTCTACTGAAAATACAAAAAACTGAGAAATAATTATAATAACTAAAAAGCCAACCAAATAAAGTCTCCCTGCCTGCAGAACAGAAGCCTTGCTGGCAGACAAATCCTACATTTTCAATCCTATGCCATCCCAATCATTTTCATTCTTTCAAAAACCAGTGTAGAGTCACTACCTTGTGACTCAAAGATTCCACGCTGTCGTACACAAAGGTGTTCTTAGAATAGCAGCTGTGCCACAGATACGAAGTAGCAGCTGTTAGGGGGAAGGAACATCATCTCCTCTTTTAGCCCACTACATTTTACATTTTAGACCCTGCATTTTACACAGGGCTGTACTGTGGCTCGGTAACAAAGCAGTTAAACAGAAAAAGAGCTTTCAGAGGAATGCCCAGTTCAGGAAGCCCTTTCCTTATGGGGATGAAATCGACCTGTAAGGATGTGCAGCCGCAGAAGCTGATGGAGCACCAGACACAAACCCGGTATTTGGCAGTGTACATAACTTATTCCTACAAACAAAGTCCAGGACTCTTCCTCCATCTGTGCTCTGTGCCATCTTTCAGCTTAGATTTTGAGCCATTATGCACGGCAAAAGGTACAAAAGCATTTATCTCTACACTACTGCCTTCCTTTCAAGAAGGCAGAAAAGAGTTCTTAGCTGAAAATGTTGGCTGCAAGGCTGAGAGGAGAAATGAGCAAGTCCTACCATCAGGTGCCCCTTATAAGCAAAGACATGCCCCAGATCAATCAATTTAAAGCCAACTATAGAAAGAGAATCGTATCTGTCCCTGGAGTTACATAGATGTCCCATCTCACAAGAGAATGCAATAAGGCCTGGAGGCTGTGAACTGACTGAGCTCTCTTAAACAGATGAAACCCTTTAAAATTCTTCTTTTTCCTATCAGTCTCAATTAGTCCCGTCCAGATTTGATGTTAATTTATGTGTTTTTGATACCCTGTATATTTGGGAAGATCTTCACCTTTGACACAATGGAAATCAAAAGCTGAGCGTGGCTGGTGCATTTTGTCACAGGCAGGACTTCTCCTGGAACATGTGTAAGCCTGGGTGTTTTGCACGATGCTGCTGGCTGACAGGCTCATAATTGCCAACAACTATAAGAGATCATCAATTTTATTTAGGATCAGAAGTAAAGATTATTAACAAAGAACATTATTCAGTCATTCCAGTGTCTTGATGAAATCTACTCAGGAACCCTTGTATACGTGTTTCAGATGAACCATGACTAACCTCAACTTCTTAACACAGCTTGTGCATCTAGCTGTATGTGCTGTTGAAGTTACAAGAACTATTCTGAACTCAGCAAGTTCCGGCCTTTTACCCTCACTATTTCATAGACCTTTTTTTCCCAGGACTCTCTCCAAATGTTTCCAATTCGGCCTGCAGATACCATGCAGAGTTACCAACAAATAAGATGAGAAAAAGCCAAGGGACACTCCTTTCAACTGCAAAAACTCCTTTACCTCTTCAGTTATTTCTCTTTCATTGGACACTATCTCCTCTATTTATTAAAACTAGGGGGTAAAAGATGACTAACACAGAAAGGCATCTGGAGAAATAGAAAACAGCCTCTGACCTTCCAGACAATTAACTGATTCTTAGTTCTTATCAACACAGAATGACCCTCACTTTGTGCAACTAGACCAGTGAACAATTAATTAACAGAACAGGTTAATTAAAAAAATAACTTCCCTCAACGTGATAATCATTTAAGATAGAAAGTTTACTGTTATCTTCTTTCCCATCTGAGGAAGTCCATTCTGCTAATAAAGCAATGCACAAGTTCACTTTAAATGAAATCAATTCTTCCTGTTTGGCATGATGCAGATTAACACGGATAATAACAGGCACACGATAAGGACAGGAATTCTAGATCAGCTTCACTCTTTCTGAAAAACTCAGATGCAAAATCAGGCTAATATTATACCACAGGTTTTAAAATAAGTTTAAAATAAGTTTAATTTTTGTTTGAGCTCTCAAATAATAACACAGCAAGGACACTTAGTTAATGTTTTCCCATTTTCTGGTTGATTGCAAAGTCACTCAAGATGAGCAGACAGCTGGAAATGACAATTCTGATCTCTGTGGAACAAGACATTGATAGCTGCTCAGTTTCTTCTTCCCTTTGCCAAGTCTTCCACAAGAGAACTATAAAAGGAACTGTCTGAGGGAAAGAATAAGAGGCTATTTTGGGAGAGATGGTTTTGTACAATCATATGACAACACTGTAAATTTCTCTACCAATTATGTGGTGTTGGTTTTGTTGTTGTTTTTTCTTTTAATTCTGCAGACGTACACTGTTCTCAGAAAGAAACATCTTTCTACTGCATCTCTTAACTTCCATGGGTCAGTCTCCTTGAACACACACATTCCATGACTCAGCCAATCTCCTGACTTTTATTAATGCTGAACTACTCACACCTCAATTAAGTTCCACACGAAGCTGGAAACAGTTACCAATTATTTCTGTGTAATGGTTAAATATGACACAGACAAACAGTCTAGCAAAAAAACCAACAATACTGCCTTTTATACAAATAAATGCTGAACATATTCATATAAACAAATGAAACCTCTTATATAAGTACATAGTTACTCACTTAAATATGCTATTATTGCTGCAGTTTAATTTCCTTCTTATTTCCATTATTATTATAGACACTGAATTTCACAAATGTCCTTCACCTGATGTTTGTCTACATCACTGGCGTAAATATACCTCATCCTATGCCCAATCCCTTATCCTCCGTACTAATCAAGTGATCACTGCCTGCGTACCTCCTGCTGTCTGAAAACTAACCTATATGTTACCTGATCTCGTAGCAACCTCTATGTTCACCCACACCTATACAGAAAGTCTCTGACTGCAGAAGGACATCATTAGAGTTTTAGACCAGACAGCCATAAAAATGTTTTAAGTTATTCTTGTCTTCATAAAGGCAAGTGCGTGCTCCTGGTTAGCTCTTAAAAACAGTACTGAACACAATTATTCTCAAAACAAAGCTACTACTACTGTTTAAGTAGAATCAATTTTACTACTGTAAAAGTGTGCGAAGAGCATATTTTTGAATGAGATCTAAAAGTCAGCATATATTTTCAGCACAAACTGCTGAAAAATACACTGGAGGAAAGGGAAGTCTGTACCAAAACCAGGACCTGAAGCAGTGATACTGACGTGTAGGAAGCAGCAACAGATCTTCCAAGTAAGGAAGACTGAGTAGAAACGTAACTCACGGATGTGGAGTTTTGCTACAACATTACACGTAAGTGGGTTCAACAGAATACAATGCTTTTCTGGTTTTCTAATTTTCAAAAATAAGGCTATTGTAATGAAAACACAATTGGTTTTATGTTTCAATTTAATGAAAAAAATTATTCTGCAGTAATACAGAACAAACTGTCCTCCTCCATTCCAAACTGGGTCAAATTTAAAAAGTATTCGCTCGTCCTTCAGCCATCCAGTTTTTGTAATTACTAATATCCTCATGAAAGACATGAAATACCAAAAAGCATAATTTTAAAATTAGAAAGAATATATTTTGGAAGAAGACACAATGGAAAAGAACTGGTGGAAGAACTGGCAATAAGGTCTTGGTGCCTAAGATGCATTGAGAGATTTGAATGCTATTTTATGAAGTGCTTTTAAACTTAGAAAAAGACGTAGATGTTCTTCTGGATATAGTCAGTCCAAAAGAAAGCCTTTGTCTCAAGGAATTATGTGAAAGGCTGTTTGCATGAAATGTACAGTACTGGAAAAGCTACTGCTTTCAGCTAAGTTTGCTGAACACATTTTTGTTTGTTTTTGTTCTGCATACACACACACACCCAAGGTCTTTGTAATCATACAGAGTAAAGAACTCGGGTCTGTATGAGATATTTTTGATACAAAATGATCTGCTTCAAGCACAATCAATTCCTAAACCATCACAATGTGTAGTGTCAGATCCAGTTTCCATGTCTCCAGAGTCAAATGCTGTTCGGAAAGCCAAGCAACTGTCACAGTCATTCTACCTACTCTACAGTTTGCTGACAGATGTGGTGCTCATATTCTCCTCAACCTGCAGTTTTATTAACTATCTGGTATACACAGTAAATAGTTTTTGGTGTCCCATACTTCCAGACGGACATATTTATTAATCTTTGCTTGCCTCTTAATTATTAAGCATTAGGATTTATGATGTCTTGGAGATGCCATGATTCTGAAGACACTTATTTGTAGATGTTCAGGCTCTCAGAAGTTGATTCCCATTGGGTGTTTACTTCAAAGTCTCTGCAGGACTAGAGAAGGTGTAAAGAGCTATCAATCAAGAAGCCTCCCTGGAGTCTTGACCAACAAGGAGGAATGTTGCAAAGTCTTGTAGTCATATCCAAGCTGACAGAAATGTGCTTCCCATTTTAATAATTCACCCATAATAGCAACTATAAATTTTAGTGCTGTAAGTAAAAAGCTGTTCTTTTAATTGAAAAGAATGATAAAAATAGCATAGGTGGTCCACAGCAACATTCAGGCAATGAATGCAAGAAGTGCTGAGGAAAAAAAAAAAGCCCTTCAATAAAAAACGTATAGGAAGGTACCAAGAGGAACAAAGCAGTCAAAAACAAGCATGAATTGCTCTATGCAGTAGATACTGCCAGCAACTATCAGATTCGACAAGGAGTATTGCAGCTCCTGATGGAACATAGATCATCTGCAGAATTCAGCCCAGAAATAGCTCACTCAGCTATTGCTCAGGCATGATGGCACACTGTGAGCAGAAAAATAAATTGATACTGCTATAGAGATGGGGAGATGAAAACCTCCTGAGCAGAGAGAAAGAAGGTTTGGCTTAGCAGTATAGATGTCCCACGACAGGCTTTTTCTCATGATCTCAGCTACCTTGGACCCTCACCCTGGGAGTGGGCATGAGGTTATTAGGATATTTAAATGCAAGAGGAAAAAGAAAAAGCTGGGGGAGGAGGTTATTCAGACTTCCTAGCAACAAATTTATTCTCAGTCGTGATAAAACTGAATTATTTTGTGCTATCAAAGCCTCTGTTTGAAAACAGTGCAAAACTAATTATTAATTAATAATTCTGTGCTTGAGTTCTCTCAGGTACTGCACAGATGTCAAGAATGGAAGCAGCCAGTTTAGCATACTGTCACCAAAACTGGTTTCCTTTCTTAGACTGCACCTGGGAATTAAGAAGTCCCCCACCAACCCTCATCTCTGAAAACAAAACAGGATTAATCAAAACTCTCTGGGTCAGTGACATAAAGGTGTATGCTATGCATGCACTGAAAACAGCCATTTTGACAGTGCCTTATTTTTTTCAATTAATTTAAATAATTCAACCTTATTTTTTTCAATTCTAATACACATTCAAATGAAAAAAAATACATCAGTGAATTACTCATGACACTTGGCTCTATGAGCTATCAGACTGCAATCTCAAAGTTTAAAAGCTTTCTTCAGAAGGAAAACCACACTGCTTACAAACCTACCAAAGTATGAGAATAAACTGTAATGGGACAAAGGATCTTTACAACATTCAAGAAACTCAAGAAAACCTAAAAAGCAAGACAGATGATATTAAAGTATACCTGCATGTGTTGTTAAGTGTTAAGCCCCTTTCGCCTCCACATCTTTCCTTCACTATTCTTCAAGTCTGTACATTTTTAAGTTCCCACAGCTTTACCACGTGAATACAAAACAGCAAGTGGCCTAGAACTGGCCTTTCAGATTAACCAAGTAGAAATGAAACATTATTCATTGGGAAAATATCAACTAAGCAATTATTACTGCAATTTTAACCACCGATGAATGGCTGATTAGACAGAATATTTTATAAATGTACTTAAAAGACACTAATACCATGAAATTGATTTTAATTTTGTATGTAGAACTAAGAAAACCAAAGCCATTTTTTTTACTTTGTTGCAGCTTTTAAAGTCTGCATTTACATCTATTTTCAGATGTGCATGGCAAAATTCTCAAACAAGTGAACTAATGCTGTTCAGTCTGTGAAATGTGAGCTCCTTAGCAGTTAAGCAACTACACAAAAATATTAGAATTGGTTATCTTGCAATGTCAGAGCAAGCATATATTGACCACAAGCTCCTTGTGCTATACTAAAGCAAGCACAGCCAAAGATACAACAGTACAAATAATGTGACTGCCAAAAGGCAAACTTTGTTCTGTGTATAACACTGGAAATGTATATACTTACATAGCCAAAGGAATTCTTTATACATTCTTTTGAATGATAAAGAAAATACAAAAAGTGAGGCTTACTGCTCTGCATGTTTCACTTACCAGAAACTTATCAGAAACCGGATTATACTACTTTTTATTCTATGATACTAATAGAATATAATCTGTCTGCCAAGAGCCAAACACACACAATCTAGAACCAATTCAAGATTTTTTTTGTTTAAAAAAAAACACAAACCAAACACAGAAGGAACTAGCCATGTCACTAGCAGTGGGTCCAATCTTGTTCAACTTCAGTGACCCAGACGAAGGGATGGAGTCCATCCTCAGCAAGTTTGTTGATGACACAAAGCTGGGAGGAGTGGCTGACACACCAGAAGGTTGTGCTACCATTCAACAAGACCTGGACAGACTGGAGAGTTGGGCTGGGAGGAACCAGATGAGGTTTAACAAGAGCAAGTGTAGAATCTTGCACCCAAGGAGGAATGACTACATGCATCAGTACAGGTTAGAGGATGACCTCCTGAAGAGGAGCTCCGTCAAGAAGGACCTGGGTGTTCTGGTGGACAACAGGCTGGCCATGAGCCAGCAGTGTGCCCTGGTGGCCAAGAAGGCCAATGGTCTCCTGGGTTGCATTAAAAAGAGCATGGCCACCAGGTCAAGGGAGGTGATCCTCCCCCTCTGCCCCAGTGAGGCCACGTTCAGAAAACTGTGTCCAGTTCTGGGCTCTCCAGTTCCAAAAAGACAGGGATCTCCTAGAAGGAGTCCAGTGGATGGCCCTTTATCATCTCCCATATGAGTAACCTGGGTCTCTTCAGCCTGAGGAAAAGAAGGCTGAGGGAGGGGGATCTGATTAATGTTTGTAAATATCTAAAGAGAGGTGGGAGGCAAATGGAAAGGCCAGGCTCCTCTCAGTGGTGCACTGCATAGTACAAGAAGTAATGGCCTAAAACTATAATGTAGGAAGTTCCATACAAACATGCAGAAGAACTTCTTTTGGTAAGTGTGATGGAGCACTGGAACAGGTTGTCCAGAGACACTGTGGAGTCTCCTTCTATGGAGATATTCAAGACTCATCTGGATGCCTACCTGTGCAACCAATTGTAGAGAACCTACTTTAGTAGGGAGTTTGGACTCAACCTCTTGAGGGCCCTTCCAACCCCTGCAATTTTGTGATTCTGTGTGGAACCACTGAATGAAAACACCTCTTTCATCTCTATCTTCATTTCAAATCAAGAATGGACACTTCCTGGACTTTGTGTCAGACACAATAAGCAGAAGAGGCTGACTCCCAGATTGCTACAACCCCCCTTCGGGTAGTTAGAGAAAGCAATAAGGTCTCCCATAAGCCTCCTCTTCTCCAGACTGAACAATTCCAGTTTTCTCAGCTAGTCCTCATAAAAGGAGGTGCATGAAAGGCATTTAAATGCTAGCCACATCACAGCAGCGTGTCATCAGGAATGTCAGTAAAATACTGCAAAACCTGCACACTGTGACTGCTACTAAAGATAATTACAGTGACGTAAGTGTGGCAGTCTCTTCCATGTCCTTTTTAAACAAACGTGAAAGCACTGAGTGAATTAGTGACCCACAGAATGAGGCACAACTAGTGTTAGCAGCTGTTACACTAAATACATCCATTAACTGCACATGCTGAAATTTTCCTATGAGCACAATCTTATCCAGGACTAGCAGTAATGCTTCTACCTTGATAAATTCCTGTATAGGAGGAAGTAATTGGTACTAATTGCACATGTCTATTAATCTGTTCAGAAAAATTAAATTGCTTATTGCCAATTTCTGTTAATATGTATGGTGTAAATTTCACAGAACAATGCTACTCTATACTTGTACAGAAGCATTATCCCTTAGAGCAAGAAAAACAAGGTAAGCAGCTATTCTGAAGTACCTCTGATATAGAGGAACCCTTTTTAAATTTTTGCAAAGATCTATCAGCTCAGTAAATGACAATCCATCCTGATAGTGCTAAGAAGAACAAAATAAAACAGCAACATCAAAAAGAAACAAACCAAAAAAAAATAACAGACCACGATTAACTCCAGGCTAGAATAACAGGTTGAGTGAACTGCGCAGACAAAAGTGAAGACTGTTAAATATAGCAAGCCAACAAAGATACTCATAATGAGATACACTGTTTTGTGTGTTTTGTTTTTGTTTACATGCAAAATTGTGTAGACCTCTGGATTAATAGTATATCACTTATTATTACTGAAAAACCTGGAAAGAAAACATAGCAAAATACAAAAGTTCCAGTGTAAACACTGTAAAGTAAATCTGTTTTTGCAAAAAGTAGATATATACCCCAACATATACCCTCAAAATTAGTGTAAAATTTCTTAAAGAATATTGTTTACAAAAAAAGAACAACCAAAAACATCAGCTTAAAAAGTTCATAGAATCAGATGGGAATTTACATTTATAACTACCAAATCATTTCTAATTTTCCATCCCCACATATTTTTACAAGTCCAGATCAGAAGAAAGGTACAAAAATGACCACTACAAGACACTTTCAAAATCAAAGATATTCTTCCACTTTTAAGCTTCTAAGCTTAAGGCTACAATAAAATTACTAAAAAGACCCAGTTATTTTTCTGATACAGCCTCTCAGATGTTTTAAACATAGCAGCCATTTGACTCCCATACCATCAAGTTGGAATTAGGCACGTATATTAATTTGGACCTCAAAACATCTCTGGCTTCTTTGTCTACAGTACAACTGTTTCAGACTCAACTCAACTGCTTTGGCCAGTGAATCAAAACATTTAAAACTGCTTTCAGACAGCTAAAAGTGACAAAATTAAGCTAAAGCCCTATGCCCCCATTCCCCGGGTGGCACATATACGCTTAACACGATTGTCAATAAGTTAAAATAAGCAATCTAACACACTAAGAACTTTTTAAAGCTTTTTTCAAAAACAACTACTTTGATGAAATCTATGGGCAACTGACTACACGAGTTGGCTTACTAACCAAAATACTAAGAAATGCCTGTCAACAGAGGCTAGAGCTTTCTTTTTATTACTGGTTCTTGCTTTAAGAAAGCAGCAGACATAGGAAATAGCTGTGTCCTGAAAGCTTACCTTCTAGTAAGTCTCTGGCCAGACCTGGTTCTGCCCCCGTGGACCGAACAAAGTCTGACAGGACTGCATCCATATCAAGAGTCATGTGATCATTCAGAGATGCTGCCGGACATGAGGCAGCAGTAGGACTCGCCGATTGGCTAGAAGGCATCCATCTGCCAAGGAGAAAAAGAAACAAAGTCATGGAACATACTCCAAAATGATGGAAATGTTATTTTTCCTCTCTTCATCAAACAATTCTAAGAAAAATGCTAGAACATTCAAGTTATGATATCTAACAATATTTATCATTCATCTCTGTCTTAGCCTAGAAGCTTTTGGCCACTCCTGCTTTCTTCCTAGTTTTCTTTTATTAATTATTATTATTTTTTAACATTTCATATTTTTTATTGGCTTTTCTTATCTGCAGCTTCTTAGTAATTCCACCACTATACAAGTCAAACTAAATGTATGCGCTGTTCATTCAACACACAAAGACTCTATCGCGGTCTGTATGGATAGAAATGCTCATACACTGAAGTTTAGCAAATGATTAAATATTTGACCAGCCTCCAGCTCTTTCACTTTACTAACGCTAACACATGTAGGACAGAGTTCAGTATTTGTTCTTTTATCTGCTTTCTCACTACTACTTCCGTAATTACTGTTTCCCCATTACACTGTCAGGCTTAGATGGACTTTATGAACTAACCTCCTAGAGTTGTGATTAACACAGTGCCAATAACACATCTATGTTCTAGCCATTGCTAAGAAGTGCTTACGCAGCATCAAGGCCATCTCTGTTTCCCACCTTGCCCATCCAGAGGCTGGGAGGGAACAGGAGTATGACAGCTGACCCCAGCACACCAAAGGGGTGTTCCATACCATGTAAATGTCATGCACACTAATAAAACTGGAGGAGAGTCTTTCTAAAGTAGCTGTTGCTTGGAGACTGGTTAGGCATCAGTCTGCTTGTGGGAGGTGGTGAGTGATTGTCTTTGCGTCACTTGCTTTCCCCCCACCTCCTCCATCCTTCATTTTAATTAAACTGCCTCTATCTTGATCCATGACTTTTTCCTCCTTTTTGTTCTTCCAGCTTTCTCCCCTATCTCTCTGTAGGGCTAGGAGGACAGTGACTAAGCAGTTGGTAGCTGCTCAGCTGCTGGACAGGATTAGCAAACTCAGGGCTTGTTAAGGACAGCAAACAGCAACAGCGGAAAGCAACATTCTTTTCTTTGCATGGGAGAATAATCAAGCAATGCAATGCCCTGAAGTCTAATTTGGTATTTGACCCTTGTATTGCTGCCATCTACCAGTACTCCAGAAGTGGTCTCGTTAAGACAATAAACCATCACATCTTTCCCCTCCTACTCCTCCTCTTCTCCTTTCCCTCACTTTGTGAGGAAATGAAGCATGGCAACTCCCTCCTCTCCTCTAGGATAGATGCCTCCTGCC
Organism: Gallus gallus; assembly: GCF_016699485.2. Classification (NCBI taxonomy): domain Eukaryota; kingdom Metazoa; phylum Chordata; class Aves; order Galliformes; family Phasianidae; genus Gallus; species Gallus gallus. The sequence goes on along the minus strand of NC_052541.1, from coordinate 5,530,249 downwards.
TTGATGAAACAGCCCTTCAGTTTTTCAGATAAAGCTGTGTAACCATAATGCTCATATGATGCAGAAAGATTACAGGCGCCACCCACGTAGAGAGAATTACCACTTATCTTCTCTGACACTGGGGTACTGAAGCCTAGTTAGGAAGGACAAAGTCATTAGCTGCTCAGATCCATCCCTAGAGAGTCAACAAAAGGACTAGGAAAGGGGGCAACAATCCACATATGCTGCATACAGCTCCTGTTGAGTATGAAGCATCCTCTGAAAGCATCCTCTGAAAGAAGACCTTGCAAACTACCAAGGCAAGTGGACCAGAGTTGAGAATGGTATCCAGTATCTGAGGCAATTAGCAGTGGTGGGGGTGCTTTACAGCAACCTGGAGAGCAACCAGTCCTCCAAAGATCTACATGAAGTTCAGCATGTGCAGTCCAAGTCACAGAAGTTTGTATGGAACACAGCGAGGCCATATATCAGCATCTCAGCAACAACGGACTGGACAGCCACCAAGGTACCATCTGAGGACAGACCAGCCTGCTGGTCTCAGAATGTGCAGCACATTCCTTTTTAAAAAGGAAAGCTTAAGTGGAAAGCATAGCATAAAGGTGCCCAATATAAACTACATCATTGTCACACACTGAGACAGTCAGTCACAGATAGTTGAAGTCCCAGTTAATAAACCTCAGCCAGGTGACCTCCAGGCAAACAACAGAGCACAAAGCACACTGCAGCTGAACACTGGGTATCTTTCCAGCCTCCAGTATTTCTGTAGCTGACTGTCTGGTGCAGAAACCCTCTCCACAAACCAAATGAAAAAAAAAAAAAACACCTGCAGCAAGAAAGCACTAAAAACTTGGACCAACTAAGGCCCAGCTGGGAGGGGTAGGAAAGGAAGGTCCTAGCTGAAGTTCACTCCTCTTCCTTCTTAATAAAGCAGTTAGAGCACTAGTTAATGCAGACAGGGTACACAAAAGTCTTCACTGCTTTTACTAAGCAGTTACACCTAATCCCTGCCCTGACTCACCCATCTATCCAGGGCTTCCTAAAGCTGTCATCATGCAGTACCAGCTAATCATTAAGAGGAAAACACAGACTTTTTCCCACTTCACAGCAAGATTTCCCATCCCAAGGTCAAGTGGCTCAGTTTTAGCAGCCTGCTGCCAGCTGTGAACACCAGCATGGCACTGAGGCAGCCCCACACAGGGCTGTGCCCAGGTGCCAGCAGCGGAACTCTGTGGGGAGATGGCGTTGCAGACACAGCCCGTGGAGCTGGTTCCAGCCAGCTGTGCCATGACAGCACAGGACATGGTGCCTCTGTGCAAGCAGTCTTGCTTTACATTGACTTAGAAGGTTGGTTTTGAAAGGGAGAGAGTACAAGATGATATTACTGTGTTTTGTATCTACTTTTTTTTTTCTCCTAGAGAAGTCAAACCCAGTTTTCAACATAATCTTTATAAAATAAGGAAAGAGAAATTAAAGCTGGCACCTTGAGAGTAGCTGGCATCCAAAACAGTCATGCTAAAGGTATTCCCCTGCTCATTGCAGGGGAGTTAGACTAGATGACCCTTAAAGGTCCCTTCCAACTCAAATAATCCCACAATTCTATGATCTCCATATTCTAGACTGTCTATAGTGTTGTAGAAACAGTGCAAAGCAAAGAAAACTGGATCAAGTTAAATACACAACTTAAGCACAAGTGCAGATCTTACTCCCATTCTATTTGTCTTTGGTCAACATTTACCTTCAAATATGAATTAGATCATTCCTGTTAACTCTTCCTCACAGGCTCAGATGCAACTTTGCCAAGGGTAAGGATGAACACAGACATTCCCTACTGTGAACAGATGATATTGGTTGGCTCTTGCTTGTACCACAGCTACAGAGGAATAAAACTGGAGAATAAAAACAAGGGGAAACAGTTGATTTCCCTGTTACCTAAAGGAACTAAGGTCTTTTCCTAAGGGCCATCATGGGACAGTAGAAATATCTCTAATAGTTAACATTACAAAGAGGTTGTAACAGAAGGAAACCTGGAAGTATTGAAATGGCTACTTAAAAAGGAATGCTAGCACTTTAGAAAAGAGTACTACCTTAGTCAATCATTGCCAAAGTCAATGTGTAAGCTCTGTAGCAACTGAAGCCTTTTTCTCTGTTTAAACAAAAATGCAGGATGATAATGCTGCTATTGTTCCACTCTATTAAACAGAACCTAACATCCATAGAAAAAGACCATAAGAAACCAGATCCAAGAGATTTCTTCAGTGACTAGAAGTATGAGACAAATCTTAACTGGCAGGAAGGAAACATATGGACCAAGCTAGAAGAACTTGCTGCTGGTGAATGATACAAAACATTAGCAAATTTCAGATTCTAATACTCGGTGACTCAGTAGTATTGAGTCTATGACTAGTGATTTAAAGTGCACCAGCTGGTCAATCAAGTGCTGTCATTATGTCTGTGTGCTAGACTGCTCATAATTTTTGAAAACTTAAGTGCCTATCAGTCTGAAGAACTCAGTTCATGAGTTGTCTCAGTATCAGCACTATTTCAGTATTTTTAATTTTGGTATTGAACAGACATCCTTTTAACATCTGAAGACAGGACTGATCTCTTCATTTATGACATCAGCAAACACCTCAGAATTGCCTCATGATTACCTAAGCATGAGAATCCACTCAGTAACCACATCAACATAAGCATTATTTTTAATCCATTCCAGCAAAGGTTAGGTAGTGCAGATCTTTCCTATAAACTAAGTTCATTCTGGTAACACAGAAGGTTCTCTGGCTACACGTAGAAAACTGGTTATCCCCGCATACCGACACCTGATGAAAACATGTAAAAGCCAGAGATGGCACTTGCTGCTTTCTTGAGAAACAATATAAATTGAAATTGTACCCAGATTCTATCATAAAACAAATAGTAGCTTTACAGCTAGAAAATCAATGACTTATGCTGAGTGCTAAGACAGCATCAAACCAGACCTCTCAAATCCACGACAGCGTGAGGAACGCTTTAGTTGAATGCATCTTATGTGCTTGTGCACTATGCTATACATGTCTCTAGGATCTGAGTCCTGCAGCAGTGCTTAGAACACCTGCACAAAAGCATCTATGCTACTTAGTTTTTCCTGGTACTCACCAGAGCTGAATTTACAACACAGCCTGAATTAGTAGTGTTTATTCAGACGGAACTGCCTAAAAAACAGAAGGGTTGATGGAGCCACATGTTCATAAACGTTAAAATTGAAAGGCAACTAAGAACAAACCCACCACTGACTGACTACCTGAAGTAACCACTGCTTCATCATTATGGACTACTTTAAGATAAAATGAGGCATGCAGAGGTGCGCTGACTGGAGCTGGACTCCTGCTCAGCTTCCTGAAAAATTCCAAATTTCATCTATGCTGAATTAAGCACATCCAAAGCTGTAGGAGACAACTAAAACCCCTGCTATGCATGCCACTGAGTAGTGGCCTGCTGCAGAAACTCTTTTGTCATACACTGGACAATCCTCACAAAGTCTCTGAAGTATTACAAACTAGAGGTGGTACTACAAACGCATAAAAATTAATTGTTCTACTGAAAACAGTCTCTACAGGCAAAAAACAAGGTCTCTTACTACAGCAATATTTTGTTGTCAGAACTAACCGTAAAACTATTTCACTTTTTTATTTCATTCAGCAGACTATTTCAGTCATAATTATCACAGATGGCAGGTGGTCTAGCTATTCCTTCAACTACCACTCAATGCGAATAAAAACCTGTACAAAAGCCCAAACAATGCAATGAAAACAAAGATCCTCCCTTAATAATTTTGAACTAGTCCAGATGGGGGGTTCTTTATTGCTTTTTTTTTTCTTTTCTTTTTTTAACCTCAGAAAGAACTGTTTTCTTATCTCTCTCAGATTTAGAGAGGTACTAAACACAACAACAACAACAAAGAAAAACCCCACAGAACAGCCTTTAGAAAATTATACTCTTTGTCAGAAAACTAAGATAGATCGTAAGGAAGAAGGCAGTCAATAATTCACTACAAACAGGGAGCTCAGAACCTGGCTGGCTACCAGACTCACCGTTCTCACCAGAACAATGCAAGCTCTCCTCTCATTAAGATTACCACCACCACCTCCGTTTCTGGTGCCTACTCAAAGTATTAAGGTAACCTACCCTCATATGTACCACATGCACCTAGAGCAGACCCAACACACTCTTCCATATTACACCCACCAAAAATAACGTCTCCTGTTTCATTACGTTGGTCCACGATGTCAGAGGTGGATATTGGTGGTGTGGCAGTAGAGGTTGAACCTTCCTACGAATATTCTGTTACATTCTGTTGCCATGGGCAGATGGCAGCAGAGGGCAGTTTGGCCAAATGACATCTGACATGGAAGGGAAGATAAACTAAAGGAGTGGAAATGAATTCCTGTTTAAAAAATGGCACCCACTGGCATTCACTGATGCTTGCTGAACGTTTATGGAGCCCAACCAGTGAATGCAAGCACACTGAGGCAGGGAGCATTGCATTTCTGCAATGGTGACAGCAGGTCACCTCCAGTGGTGCAGATTTCTACGAGTGTGGCATGAAGGCTTATGTTCACCACTGGCAAAAGTGCACAGCTAATGGTGGTAACTATGCTGAAAAGTAGTGTTTTGTAGCTGAGAATTTTCTCTATCAAATAGCGTTACCGTGTTCTCTGTACCTGTTGTAGTTTCTTTGGAAATAAACAGGAGGCATTACATTCAGAGCAACCTACGTACTTGCTGTTTCTCTTTCAAGTGTCACACACACGATACATGAACAGTACATCGTACTGAATGTAGACAAAAACTACTTGACCCTCAAAGCACAAATGATACCTCTTGCTTCATTTACTCTGTATTCAAAATTTCTTCCCTAAATAATTCCATATTCATACAGCACAAATACAAGAGGCAATGAAAGGGAATGATGGAGAATGTCATAATTCTACTATCTTGACAACATCATTAAACTGAACCAATGCACCAAATAAGATAATTGTCGTTAGTGAAACATCTGAATTCTTCAGGTTGAAGCAGTGCAAATTTTCATTCTTTTCTGCACGCAACATGTATTTACTTACTCTTTCACAGACTTAAAGTTTCTGGCTTACTAAAAAAAGTGTGGCCATTACATTTCTAAAGTTGTTTCAGTTTTCATTAGGTAACATTCTGCTAGATGTCCATATACAACATAAAATTATTAAGCAGAAAACTAATTAAACAATCCAATCCATTGGAGATTTGTCTAGAAGCAGAATATCATCTTAAGACAGTTAATGTAGGAACTCAGCTCTTTAGGTTGTCTGGAAGGAATAGCATGCATACATAAGAATAGTTAATTGTCGAGAGCATCTGTCAATCAAGTAAAAGGGGTTTAAATATTAACATGCAGGACTGGTTTGAAAAATAAGAAAGAAAATGTTCTGCCAGGAGCGACTGAAAGGGATGACACTGAATTTTTAACATTTTTTACAGCAATCAAAACACTCTTTCTAAGAAAAATCTTGTAGTTTGCCTACAGGAACAACATCTCACTCCAAACATGAAACTTCACTCTACACTTTATTTAGGTTAATTTCAATATTGTTAAATACACAATGACTTTGTTTCAATAAACTTTTTGTATGCAGCTCAACATTTCAATCATACTTTGTTTCCGCATTCCCTGAATAGCCAGGGACATGAATTCCTACATGCTCACCTGTGTACACGCATGTATACATACATACACACACACTGTCTATTATATGTGTACATAAATGTATAGATGCACTCTTCGGTACAGATATAGTCAGGTCTGCATTCAAGATACAGTTCTTAAAAAAAAAATCAGAGAATCATACATACAGGCATGTTTCCATTTCATCTTCCTCTGTATAATTTCTGAAAATCATATACACAAGTGTCACCCATGTAGAAATTTGCTTATTTCTGCAGTAGGTGCACACATATGGGTTGCTTATACTAAAATATGGACTATACTGTAAATTATTTTCTTGAATGTTTGAAAGAGTATATAATACAGTATATCGATAAAAAGGTGCGTGATTATCTGAACAAACTTAGTTGGCAATTCGTACGATTTGTCCAGTTTTTAAAAAATAACCTTCATCTGTTAGATATGTAAGCACTAGCTATACGAATTCATAACATCTTTTCTATGATTACGGGAATAATATATATAAAAATTAGTATATGACTACAGAGCTAAAATTGTAAACCATGCTGCCACAATGTGAATGGCAACTGCTAACAAGTCAAGGTGCTAACAGCTGACATAAACGGTATTGCTGTTCTCTGTATCTATAAACAGTACTCAACAAGTCAAATTTAATTTCCAGAACATACCTTGTTTCATTTCCTGCCAACTACTTTGCTATTAATTTTTTGCAAGAAATTAAGAATGAATATGTTCTACATGGCAAGGAATAACTGCTAGAATGTTAGACTAAATTCTAATAGAAATGTTGGTTCAAGAAACCAAGCACTAAATAAAAATGTAGAACTTCCCAAGAGTTAAGGAAACATTATAGAATGATCAAATTTCAATGTTCTACAGAACTGTAACAATATGGTGAAAACTGAAAATGTAGATTCAGTCACATTCATTTAAACCACATCTATACAAATCAATGTAGTTATGTTGTAAAAAAAAAATTATGAAGAAAAAGAAACCCACACCAAAAAAACACCTACAGAACATCCACAGATCCATGTGCTTTTCTTTAAGCACATGCTGAAATCCTATCATCTCTGCTGCTTTGGACCAACTGCTACTGACTTGAATCACCTGCCTTCAAATTTCTGAAAGATTTTCCAAGTCCAAAATGCCCTACCAAAGGGTTGATGGAGTTGGGGAGGGTGGTTGATTTTATTTAAAGAACAAACAAAAGGTTTGGTCAAGAAATTATCTTCATTCTCCCACAGCCTTCATGACCAGCATTCAGTCCAAATTTCAACCTGGAATCTACAGCTGGGGCCCAACTAACCTGCTGTCTGCAACTCGGGCTGTAACCACAACTGTTCAAAAACAGTGGTATTCTTTTTCTCATAGGAGCAATACAGCTTGTGACAGGATCATTATTTTTTTTCCTTTGGCACCCCACTACTCAGCACTTTCTTTGGTCTTCCACTCAGGACACTGTTGTGAGTTAAGCAGAAGCTATTAAGATAATCTCTTACTGAAGTGATCACACTGATTTATTTAACCTCTAAACATCTCTAAAAATGTTAATTATTTTGAGTTAGTCCCATGTTGGAGTGATTGCTCCTTTGTAAGTTTCTTGTTTATTTGATCCTGAAGATTTAAACTTTGGCATTCTAAGATCTATTTTTGTTTAAATAATAGTCAATGGTAAATACCTCTGCATGAAGGCTCTTCCAAAATTCACAACACGTCCTTTAGTTATTCCTCTACTTGATATATTTGTATATTTACAATTAATTCTAATGCTTGTAGAAAGAACAACTTACTTTTCTTGGTCCTTTGAATTTGAATAGGCCACCAATCTGATTATTATATTTAATAGATATTTGCTGTAATCTGGGATTTCCAAGAGATATCTGTATGTCAGTAAGAATCTGGCATTCAGACTGTCACAAACCTTGTCTCATTTGCAGATGAGTATTACTGAACCAACATGCTCCTACAGTGATTACAATAGATCAATCATCACTATTTATGGATGTTGGTTGCTTTCCAAGTAATGCCTTCTACTTACTTCCACAGAAACAACAATAGGTACAAAGAGCACAACAACACTATTTGATAGAGAAAACTCTCAGCTACAAAATGCTATTTTTCAGCATAGTTGCCACCATTAGCTATGCACCATGCAACAAAAAAATAACTGAGTGGAAGAGCTTAAATTCAGAGAAATTTCAAGGCAGAAGCTAGATAAAAGTGAACTCTTTTATAATTCCATCCTGCCTTATGACAGCTGTGTGAAACATACTGCAATTCTCAAAATTTAAAAGGCAAAATTGTCTGAAGTGTTACCCAACAGCATCTGTAGTTATACAAAGGGAGGTGTACAAACTTGTAACTCCCATTTTTTAGCTTTATTTATAATCACCCAGTAATTGAAAGGAGGAAAATAAACATGAAGTTCAGTCAAAAGCCAAGGATATCATACCATAACTTCTGGATTACACCTGCTGCTCTAAATTCTGCATTATATTTGCTAGCCCTGTGTGGGCAACCCAGACAATACAGAGCTACCAAAATGACAATACACATCTACGAGTATGGTGCCCAAATCACCCATTCCTACCTATCGTGCTCACCAAGTCTGTATTCAGGTACCTGAATCTCACTTGAAATGCCAAAAGATCATGAAAACCTGGGGAATTTTATTTTTTTAATCCCGCATATGCTTTGCTTTAAGTTCACCTTAATATGTCAAGACTGCACAAGGTCGTAAAAAAAGAGAAACAACCAGACAGAACTTCTGACAGCAGCCTTTTTCAGATCAGAACATTTAGAAGTCATCAAGACAGTTTTCCCTATACCAAGTGCCTCCAGCTAGATGGACAAAGTCTCAATGCATATTGAAATGCAGGCTTGCTCTGTTTAGTAACAAAAGCTCTCATGTTAAGCAACAAACAAAACCATTTAGAAAGACATATCCCACAGTTGTCCTTCCCTCAGGACTTCCCAGCTCTCCCTACAGCGATTTCAGTGTTTCTACACAATGCAGGCCCTAAGCTTCCACCCAACCTCTCCAGCAATGCCAGAACTTGCCTGCCGCAGACACCACCTACCAGAAGCCTACTCCACTCCACCAGAAATTCACATATGGCAAGCTAGACACAAAGCAGCTCTTCCACACAATGCATAAAGCTGCTTAAATGAAACACTGAGCCTCTATGAACAGCTCTCACAGATCACTTTATAATCATACTACTGAGTAAATATTTATGTTCTTCTACTACAGAATTTTCAAGGGCAATTAAAAGAGAGCTTATCTTGTAAATATTTTTACTATCAGCATGATCTTATATTCATCCCATTCAACTCAGCTCCTCCTCAGTAGCCAGCAGTAGAAAAAATGATACCTGTTTCACTGTATACGTGCATTTGTACAGAGCTTAAATATATATATATGCATGTGTGTATTCAAAAATTACTATGTAGCATATTATTTGTATCATTATTCATGTATTCTTATCATATGATATTTCAATTCAAACATATACCTTCATCCAGATTAGCTGCATCTTACTGAGTTCTACTACCAGAATAGCGTATCACTGTATTAAGAGGCAATGCACAGTGACAGTACAGAGGTGACATATGGTCAAAACTAATATGAAGTAGCAATCAGCCATTTCTTCAGAGTCTGATTAAAAAAATGCTTTAATACTAGACAAATGACATCCTGGTAACACCTGTAGTTATTGAATTAAAAGGCATTAGCTGAAGTAGCCAAAATGACAATAACTACCCTACCTAATAGGAGGTAACATGCACTACACTAGTCACTGAAGTGGGATAATTATAAATTACTTACAGAATGTTAAACAAGCAGTATGAGAAGCCAACATTTAGTTACAGACCACCTTCTTTCTCAAGAATAAAACAGTTACAGGAACAAAAGGTGAAGAAGAAAGACAAAGACGCTCCCATCAGACATTACTACTAAGGTTCTGTCCACATAGCAGAACTCTGGAAAATCAGCCCAAATTAATTTAACTAGATTTGTCCAAGTCTATTACATTCCTTTGCAAACACGTTCATCTGGGAGTAAAAATGTGTTAATTTGGCTCAGCTCATCTTGCCTTTGAAGTGAATTAAACTAAATCCACTGGAGGCCACTTTAATAATGAATGGAAGAGTGTACACAGAGACTTGGTGGGATCTAAGCCCTCCTCTTTAAATTCCCACACTTAGTTGACTTCCAACAATTCTCCTTAGTGTCTGTGTAGATGAGTGTAGATGTGTAGATGTAGATGAGATGTCTTTTCATGGCCTGATACATTAGACACAGAAGTGAAAAACAGACAATGAGGGAAGATGTGCTGGAAAGTCCTCAGTCAGCACAATAAACCCCTGTGGGAACAAGCAAAGAGAAAGGCTCTTCAATTTCAGAAATGTTATTTAAAACATTTATTACTTGCTTATTTACTGGAATTCCTTGAAGCTAGAAGTATTGACAAAGGACTCTGCTAAATTACCTTCTGAGGAGACTTACTGAAGAATTAGAGATTAGAACCTTATACTGCAGGCTAAGATAAAAGAATGTAGAAAAGATTGAAAAGATAAGGCTGTGCTGAAAAGCTACAGCACACTCCTGCTGCAGAAAAATCATAGAAAGCTAAAGACACTCAATATCTTAAAATACCTGAATCCCCTTCAAATCTTCTGAAACAACTACGGTCACTGCAGCAAGGGCTCTCAGAGGTGCTTTCCTGGCGCTGCACAAGTACAGCAGCTGCCCTGTGCCAGATGAGAGCAGGGAGATAAATTCACAGGCAACATTCCCACCTCACTGTGCTGCAGGAACACTTTTACAACTGTCTTTTCATGGAGCTTGAGAAGGATTTCATAATACTATGGCATTATGAATGATCTCAGAGATAAATATGTCATAGATAAATGAGAAGTTCATAGAAACAGGGGTCCATAACAGAAATGTGCCAATAAGCAGGAGAGAAAAGCTTTCCACATCCATCCCCATCAATATTTTTCCAGCACAGAACAGTTTTATTGCTATGATGCCTTTGCATTCAGGCAGGACAACAGATAAGGGCCTGAACATGAGACAGTTACAGCATCTCCCTTATTTTATTCACACAAGTTCTCATAGTGTGCTAATTATCCTCTGGCAGAAGGCAGCAGTAAGATAAATGTAATGCCACTGATAAAAATGAAATTTCCCTAAAACAAAGCTTCATCTTAAATCAAATTCAATTGATTATTCTTTTATATGGGAGAATGATAAACACGTAGGCAGTATCTTGTACTGTACTGCAAATACAATCTGAGACCTCTTATTAAATGCACAGTTTCATTAAGAAACGTCTCTTCCACTACAACATGCCTCTACAAACTACAAGCAATTAGAATAAAGTAAATTTTCTTCTCATTTTGAGTTCTTTTCTTTGTCTTTTTTTTCCCCCACATTTACACATTTTTCATTATGTTTCTGCAAGAAAATATTGTTTTCAAGTGCTGAACATATTCCTCCAAATTTCAGCCTTCAGGTAAAGAAGGTACCCTGGCAAAAGCTCTAACCTTACAATTTCCTCTAACATCCATATATTAAATACTTCACAATTACTCTGCTTGCATACAATTTACCTCAGTAAGTAGAAAGCATGATACTGATTAATTATTATTGGATATAAAATGTAGGTTTTGTTTGTTTTTAACTTAGAATTGTGTTATAGGTTAACACTTAGGCCTATAGGCGCCATGAAATGCATGCAGCTGAAAACCCAGCACAATGAAAAGCAGCATAATCACTAGCTGCTGCTTCTATTTTGACTTATTTAGTCTCCTGTTTCTACATTGGGAATACTAAAACTGTCATAGCAACGTGAGGCTACATCTTCATTTACAACACAGATAATCTTTTAGGTCGTGTTATTCGTGCATCCAGTTCGCTAAGCACAGCAGTAAATATTTCATGGGGGTACGGAGCAAGGAACAGAATACCCAGGTATGATGCAATGGTATGCAGTGGTCAGGAAGCAGCTCAACCTCAAACTGCTTTACAACAAGTTATTTCCTCTAATATTCTCACTTAAGAGCAAACAGCTGCTGCTAAAAGCCAGACTGCCAAGATTACTTCTCTTGTTAAGGCTGCTTGTTCTTGAGCCATAAATAGATACAAAGCAGTTCAAAGCTACCTTTAAGCAAGTTTTTCATTTCACTTACTGTGAACAGACTTTTGATAAGATTTCCTTGAGGCAAGTGTCTGATAGGCGTTATGCTGCTGGTTTTTGGTAAGGAAAATACTCCATTTTTGCCACAGTAAAAGGTATGAATAAGCAAAATTGTGTCCCCTGAGAAATCTGCAAAAAGAAAAAAAAGACAAGATATTAATCATTGCTCTTATTCTGCACTATTTGAATTACATCAATCACTGTCAAAAGACAGCTTTGCCTTTGACACCAACAGCTAAATAGATGCATTACTACCAATGCCGATAAATTGGTAAAGGCACTAATTTGCATTAAAAAGATTACCTGAGCAACTGTAATATGAACTGTTTGTAAGCTTATATAGGGTACTTACTGATAAAACTATGCAACCATTCCTTATTTTCTCCCACACAGACATTAGAAAAAGGCTCTGATGCTCAACTGTATGCCCAGTGCACAGGCAACACTAAGAGCTCGGTACAGTTGTTTAAAATGGAGTCTCATGCATTTTCAGACCTTGAGGTAAATAACTCAGCTGCTGTTTCCCAATTGTCTGTTCTGAATTCTGCATCATTACTCATACAAAGGCAATGCATATAATGGTGATTTTTCTATGTTCCCCATAAAAATACTGATGCTACTGTGTGGTTCATCCCACAGCTTCAGTGACAGACAGTGGTATGAAAATTCCCCCTCTTGCAGTGTCTTAAAAAGAAAGGCAGAATTAACTTCTGAGATTAAGATCACATTCAAAAAAAGCTATCTCAGAAGTTCTCATATACATATAACATAGAGAGCACATCAAGTTACTGTACTGGAGCCTGGCCAGGCACCCATGGAATGTGGTGGAGTTCAGTTCAGCATATACATATCATATACAGCAGTTAGGTAAGCAACAGCAGGAAGGAGCTCATATAGACGTCTACATTATGCAACAAAACTGAACGGGCAAACTTCCCCAGCCCCACAACTCCCATCATTGTTTCTGCTGAGAGGAAGTTCTTTGGTCATTGCGTTTATTTTAGTGAAGTTAATTAAGAAGAATAGAAGGTCTAGTTCTATTTCCTATTAAAAAAATGCTTTAAAATGTCATCTGCAACATTTTTCAGAGCAGACAGAAATACAAAGGAGAAAATACAGAGATATGAAACTTGGAAGCCTGAATGATTCATTTCACAACATTCTGAAGATGCATAATTTAATGTAGCAAATACTTTCCGTGTATTTCACTTGAACTACACAAGTAATTGACAACCTATGAAGAATCCATGAGTAAAACTGAAAACCTGTGCATCAGATACACATGTAGAGATGGAAAACACCTTTCCACATGAGTAGTACAGAACAGTATATCATAAAATGTATGTATTGAAGGTCAAAGGTAAAATCGTGGCTTTGTCATGACTCATTTTTTTTGCCAAGTAATAGCACAAAACATGCATTTCATCTTAAAAATAAAGGCAAAATAAGTACTGTACTATTACAAGTCTGTGCTGTTTTCTTTGAATCTGTTTCTTCTTCATTGTAATTCATTTGCAAAGTTCTAGTGAGAGTATAGGTTTACTTTCACTTCATTTTCAGTCTAGATTTTCACTTCATTTCAAATCTAATAACATGGCTAACATCTATTGTGAAGTTATCCAGTATGAAGAGTGGCTCTTCAACCTTTTTCAAAAATATAAAATTCTGTAAAGCAGCAAGAAAGTCCCTCTTTTGTATAGTTAAATCAATTTCTTAGCATTGTTGTCTCGCCCTACAACTAGGAAGTGACCACCTCTGAAGTCATGAAAGTTGACAGTCTTTCTGTCTTATTTTACTACTATAATTCAGACAATCTTAAAAACAATAATAAGCAGGGCATTCAGGTTCAACAAGGAAAACTGGAAGCTGATGCATCAAGGAAAGTGTCACAAGGAAACATACAAAGGAACTGGACACAATAAAAAAAAGCATTAGTAATTATCAGATATCCAAAATCTGATGGTAAAATAACACAGCCTGACTTTGAGTGCTGCTGAACATTTCTAACCAACTTCAACAGGATGAGTGGATATTCAATGCCTCTGAGAAGTAGACTGCTAGTTCTAATAGCCACTGTTGTCATCATCCATTATTTTGTGCCATGAAAAACAGGACACAGTTGGAGTTAAATATCAGTATGTAAAACAGGAAATTTAGAAAGCCAGAGAAAATTATGGAAGTTCCCATTAATTGCAAAGTAAGCCTGGAAGTGTTGAGACAAAAAACCCTTCAGCACATTGAATATCAATTTCTACAGGCACCAGCTAAAGGAAATTATAATGGCACCCATTTCTTAACATGCATACCAAGCTCACATAGGTAAACAGTGCCTAGACTTTTAAACAGTCTCTCCTGAAACAAACTGCTCACCGTAGACCACAAGACAGAAAAGAGGAAGAGAAAATACAGAAGAATTTGTATCCTCTTTGAGCTTTAGTCATCAAACCTAATGACAACAAGACTCTAAAGAATTATGACCTATTTCACATAGTTTACTGCAAGCTTTAGCACATAAGTATCTTCCATCAGTTCAATTCACTGCAGAAGGAATTATTTACATCCACTTTTTAAAACTTTTCTTACACACACATTTCACTAACATCTGTATTTTTGCCTTTTTTCCCCAACAATAAGCCCTTGAAAAAAGATTTAAATAAATATGCACTGAAGCTATCCAAAGTGATATTCCCTGTGCCACGTTTATTTGTTGTTAGTTTAAAGACATTGATAAACATCTACTTAGCTGCTGGTCTGAAACTAAATGCATGCAAAGCTGATCGGTAGTTGTAGTTACTATTTTTAGAAAGTATGTATTGTCCATTTGGATAACATAGACTGTCAACTCAATAGAAATTCTCCCAAGTATCAAGGCAGAAAATTCTTCTTCCTGACTGCTTATTAGACAGAAAAGCAAGGAAGAAAGAAGGAATCCTCTGATTCTTGATTCAAAACAAAAAGATGCAAAGATGGAATGGAGATGATTTCAAAGATGATCTATAATTACATTTGTGCATCATATGAAATATAAACAGCTGAGAAGGAACCAAAAAAGAGAAAATTATTTCATGTGGGCAACTGGTCTCAGAGCAACGTATCAGTAGTGTTTGGTAAAACAAGTGCTCAGACAGGCAGGACTATGGATCTCATAGAAGAAAAAACAATTTTGCTGGAAACCTTACTCTTCCATCATCTTTAAAAATAGACAACTAATTGGACTCCTCAAAATGGTGGTTAAATGGGTGACCAATCATAGCATGAGAAGCAGAGAAACAGAGTAACTCATTCCACTACTCAGGCTTACAAAAACCTATTTGAAACATGTTCTTATGGTTAGTGCCAACAAACTTTCCTGTAAATTGTTCAGTCAGTTTGCCAGTGAGCATGGGCACTATCTCCTCATCTAAGTCAGATTTTCTCTGATTTACACATATTTTTGGGGGGGGACAACAACGACACCCTCCTGAATTTCACTCTGCTGAACCAGTCAATTAACTGGAAGTATTCTCCTTTTCATGACAGACAGAATGAGCTAATTGCTTGGAGCTGCAGCCAACAGACACAGAAAAGCAAAGCATCTATTGGCCGTAAGACCTAAAAATGTGAGAGGCACAAGCTGACTTTTATCTACTTGAAAAAAGATATATTTTTTTCCAAGCACTAACATGAAAGGAAAAGTGGCGCTGTCAGTAAAACAAGAACACTACCACCATCAACTAGTCAAATGCTTAAACCTGGACCTGAACTGAGATCATGCCATCTGTATTTGTGCTTTAAGTAAGAGAGGTGTATGTGGTTATATGCAACATAAAGGCTACTCAAACTGCACAGCAGATATTTTCTGACATGCAACATCAATGTTAATGGCAATAATCTTTAAAGATAAGAGCCTTCAACTAAAAAGAATTAAAAATAACACTTTCACAAACTGATTTCATCCAAAAGAAACTGAGCTGCTACTTCTTCAGCAGCTTCAGACAACCCTGAATCTTATCTGCAATTTTTTTTTAAACAGCTTATGTGACCATATAGTCTGCGTATAGACAGATCTGTTCGATTAAATCAGACTGCCAGTCTCCTGAAGTAAAGCCATTGCCAAAAGGTGCAAAATTATGTAAACAACCTCCAGCAGGGGACCTGAAAATCTGGCTCTGCATTTTCTCTATAATTCAAGTGACAGAACTGAAAGCCCTGAGCAGGGTGTTCTCAAACAAAAAGGCATCCTGAGAATTTCTATTACAGTTGCCACCACTACTGACAGATGATTAGGAAACTTCCACATAGCACTTTACCTTGTCGATATCAGAGCCTGTTAGGATGTCACCCCAGCATGTGTCACCACTGAAGGCTTGCCATGGAAGTCTTCCTGACTAACTGCTACAAGAGTTTAGAACGTGATCAGCTCCTCATATTTTTCTCTCTCCTTTCCATGAAGGCATCCATCCACTAAACAGTGATGAAAAGACAGATGCAGTTTTTCAAACCAAGTCTTCAGCAAGAACCTCTTTTTCGACGTGGAAATCAAAAGTTATGGATGAGAAATGGATGAAGTTTCTTATTCAAGGAATCTGGTTGAGGAAAGGACTTGAACTACTAGAATATATCACTTGGTCCTTCTAGCATGGAAAAGAAGTACTAAAGTAACACTTACAATGAAAAGATAGCCAATAGGTCAATATGCTTTCACCCCACCTTGGCTGAACACAGAGGATGCAGAGGATGCATTGCTAATGGAGTAAGGAAGAGCAGGAAGGATCTGCAGCCACTTCCCTATATTTCTAATAGGCTGAACAAAGTATAGCAATTATTTATTTTAAATTCTTCCTCACCATACGTAAAGGAGCAAAGAAAAAATTTGGTTTTTAGTTTTTATGGCACTTTTGCTCTCACTTCTAGGCTCAGCATCTTTCTCCTGGTCATGACTAAGCTGACTAAAATATCAAACAGCATAGCATAAATTATTTACTCTGAAAATGAACAGTGAAGATAAACACCCCAATTCAAGCACCATTTGCATTTTGCTGCACTATTTCTGTGAGAAAATAACCTCCAGTATTCTTGCAAAAGAACACTAGCACTTAAAAAAAACCATTTTGGTTGTGAAAGCTAAAGCTGAAGTTAATTATACAAGCCTATCAGAAGCTGCACTTACAGGCACAAATGTGATAAGCAGTAAGTAGCACATAGTCTTGTGACCTTCAAGGTTTACAAACAGCCCTAATGTTTTTCAGAAATAACAGCTGGTTCTTAACACTGCAAGTACTGACCTCTTCAGTTTTGTCTGGACCCATCTATCTGCCTCCAGCCAATAACACTTACACAGCAGCACAATTTGAGGGACAGTGAACATCTCTGAATTCACAGAATCAATAAATCAATTCAACATGTATGAGACTTATCTGGAAAACCCTACCAGCTTTACAGGAAGCTATTCCATGTGCAACAGGAAGAAGGAATCCTGGCTTTGATGGTGTTCTACCCCTATTTTGTTTTTTTTAATTCTCTCCTTTATGTGCTCAACTGCAATGTGCCCACTAGCACATTGCAGAGGTAACCCAGAACCATGTATGCATTACTGGCTAGACACCTGCTTTCAAAGAGTCTAAAAACCAGTAAGGTTCTAGTTTGTCTCCCTTCTCCACTAGCATTAGATTTCTACAAATCCTGTATGACTTTTATTAACTTTCACAGTTCTATTTTCCAAACTCTACAATGGTTTCAGTGGAATGGGAAGCAATGGCACATGGATGGATGGGCATAAGTCTCATCTGTCAGAAAAGCAGGCTAAAAATGCTTTTGCCCTTTTGTGACACTTGATGCCACTTCGATGCTGCACGCCTGTGAGTTTGCTAACATGACATTGTCCAGTGTCTGATTTCAGAACTTCACTTCCAGCTAAGCATAACCCTGATCTGTAGATCCTATGGACAGAATTGAAGGCTTACCCCTTTAATCAGTTTTCTTTTCTTACCAAGTGGAAAAACACAGCACTCAGATCCTCCAGTCTGTAGCCACACAAGTCAATATGCAAATAGAGAGGCTCTCCCAGGACGGAAGTAGACAAGGTGCTTAAACTGTTCTCAGGAGTTTCCATTAGCTATTTTGAGAGACTAGGTTCTACAGAAGGATGGTTAAAAGTCCCATCACACAAATGTTCTGTTTTATGCATTGCTTTAAATTGCAGACAACTTTATAACATGTTGGACGAATTCAGAGCCATGACAGAAATGATAGCATATAGCATTTAAACATTTGTACCAACAATTACTAGACATACTGATTTTAGCATCCTTATAATGCAAAACAAGGAGATAATTCATTTCTTTGTTTTATCGTGCAGCTTTAATTATTTTATCATGTTTTGTCCTTTGAAGAAGCCATCTGTTACATTTATTTATCAAGATTAATTTTAATTATTAAAATCAGAGATTCTGTCTCATTAGCCCAAGAGCATGCCCTGGAAATGAACAAGTATGGTCCATCTCAGTTTTCACCATAACACAATTTACCAAACCCCAATGTAATCACTTAAAATAAAGTTGTTTTGCGCATAGCTCTGCTTGGCTCCTGCTTTCAAATGAAATTAATCTGCATCAATTCTGAAATGTTTTGTGCCCTGTTCTTATTTATTTCTAGTAAGGCTTTTTTCTACTCTGAGCAAACCCCACTGCTTGTCCTTCCCATACTATAAAAGACAATGTAACAGATGAAGTAACTGGACAGACATCTACTTCATTATTTTTACCGTCTTACTGCTTTCCTAAATGCTGCCAACCTTTAGTAACTTCAGAGCATTCCTGTTTCACTAGAAATGTGGTAGATAAGTCAGATGGCACTCAAGAGAAAACGTGCGTTCTATGGTACTGTCATGCTCTATCGGTAAAGCTGTTCTAGATAACCAGGTCTATAGCTTCACCTACTAAGAGATACAGAGAAGTGACAACTGGCTTCCTCTTGGATATCTCTCCTAGGTGACATTTTAATCATTACAAGAACCAGAAGCGTATTTAATGAATTGCCTTGTTCCACCAGAGTATCAAGCAATTCTAGCAGATGCCTTAGGAATTAATGCAAAATTTGATTGAAATTATTTAATTGTACGTATTAAAGCCTCTGCTAACAACAATCACTGAAAAATTGTGCGTCGTGGTAAAACGTTCTCCAGTGTCTTTTCAACCAAGATATTTCAATAAAACATCCTTTTAATCCTGGTTTGTTTAATAACAGAAATAAGACACTTGTTGGTTTATTATACCACACCAGTGTGCAATTCATTTTTATGAAACAGCAACAGTAAATAACTTGAGAACACAAATGGAACAATCGTATCTCCCAGCCTCCAGCAATACAATATATACGGAACATTATTATATGCAGCACACATCTTGCAAAGGATATCGACTCAGTTCCAAGTTAGCAAAATGTGACCATGAAAAAGATGTCTGAAACTTAATTAGTGTGTTTGACCCTTTTCAGTCTTGAAACCTACTACTTGCCAAAAGTTATTTCAGTCTATAAGAGCACAGAGACCCTCCAGTCCTCTATAAAGAATTAACTGTTCCATAAGGAAATTTTAATGTATTGTTTAGGATCATACAGGCCTAATTTACACTGAAAGTTACTTTTGTTACTCACAAGGATTTAATTCACTCTGAATGAAGTTTCCAAAAATTTCTAATGTCCACATGAAATGAATAGTATCAGCTTTTCCTGCTTGAAAGCTATGGAGGTAATTCAAGAAGAAATAAGAGAGATGATGATTCACTTGGGAAATAAGTTATTCTCTACCTCCTCCATCCATTTATCAACTGGTTCCTTCTAGTTATATAAATGGTACCAGCTTCTCCATCCATATATTCTCAGCCCCTATATGCACCAATAAAACTAAGAAATCAGGTAGAGATAATTTTTGTCTAATTTTACTGAATTTTTCTTCCTACGGAATAACACTTAAAAATATTCTACTGTACTTCTACTAATCAGTAGAAATGTTTTGATTTCATCTGGACTAAGTAAACAAGTTAAGTTCACACTAATGAAAGGTATATACCAGAAGTAAAGAGCAAGAACTCTTGTTTTCAACATTTGGAAAAGTAAAGCTATGTGTTTGCACTCATTGACAATATGTACCTCATACAACAACATTTATCATGTAACAAAACTGCTTCCAAAAACCACCAATCCAACCAGCAATTAAATCGCAAAATAAAAGCGCATAGCCTATAATTAAAACACACTTCTAACCACATTAGGTAAAGAAAACTGAGTATCCTCACACAGCTCATAGTTGTTATTAATTGTATCTTAATGAGGACTCCTGTGATAAATTCAATATTGACATTCAAATAGATTACAGCCAAATGGTACATAGTCATGAATTAGCTTTGAATGAATAGTAAGTGTTTAACAATGAATTTAAGAGTAAGTTGCCTGCAGTGACAGGTAGTGTATTTGGTTACCAGAGAAACTAAATAGCATTTCTCTGTAATATATCAAAATACTTCTGTAAACACTCTACCACAACATCAGGACCCAAGAGAACGTGTAAGCAAAATGGAGTAACATTTGTCTATTCATTCTGACTACAGGCTACATAAACCACATGAAAGAATTAGAAATTAGATTTGTTTTCTGACAGCCACTTAATCATTACCACAAAGTTCTGGGACACTCCTTAAACCCCAAAGAATGCAGTTTCCTTACAACTTACAGATGGTGCTTTGTTACACTATGGGTGATGCCTCCACCAGCCCCTCATGAGATGGCAGACAGTTGGGGTAGATGGGTAACACAAACTAAGAGTTACCAGAACTTTCTATTCTTTGCAGAAGATGCGTACCAAAGCACTCAGGGAAGACACTAACTCATTTTACACAGGTGCTGCTGGTCTCTGATCACTGTCACAGGTAAACTTTGGGAATTGGCTGGAGTCCCTGCCCCAAGTAACATGATTACTTTTAAAAGATTAAAGAAGCCAATAACGCGGCTTAACTTTGTTTGAGCAGAGCAACACAGTCCATTCAGTGTTGGTGATCTGGTAAAGACAAATAAAATTAGCCTGATACCTGTGGAGAAAGACTTGTGGATGGTGAGTGCAGTGCCCAAAGCCACAAGGACTTTGGAGGTGGCAAAGGTTCCAGAGGGAAGGTTCCAACCCTTGGACACAGCTTTCCCCCCCATGACTGAACTGGTTACCTATGAAATTCTCAGCAAGAACCTGACAAGGTTTTACTAATACAATTCTTAACCCTCAACAACTTAACAGAAAAAACTGAGCTCCCGGGGATGGGTGGAATTCTGAAAGAAAAGCATTTGTTAGCTGTTGAGAAAAATGTTGAGTTCAGCAACAGCTTAGGAGTCTTCACATAGTTTGGCACATCAAGTGCCACTTCTGAAAGGGAGACACACTTGAAGGACTCACACTCAAGACATTTGATAGTTAGAGATGAAAAACAGGATCTGAACACCACTGGGACCTGAAAATATGAAAGATCTTTGAATTCTAAATTTGCCCGACTTCATTCACACACACTCCAGTCCATTTAGATGTGCTTAATATGAATTCCAATATACAAGGAGTCAATCATCATCACTCTGTTTCTAGAGTGCTCTAAATGGTTATTAATCAAAACCTGTGTGCATAGGAAGTATGGTCTTCAGCATGGAATTGTTGCTCAGGCTTATAGTTCTCTTCCTACTCTATTCCCCAAAAGTACTGAAGATAATTATGCCATGAGATAATATTTTGATAGCCACAACCAGCAAGAAGTGTACTCAATATTGTATACTGAGCTGAATTCAGAACTGCTGGATGTAGAAATCCAGCTCTCTGCAATGACTGTTCATTGACTGACAAATGCTGCAGAAAAAAAACAAGACTGTATATGCCAACATACAAGAGACAGCACAACGCCAACACCAGAATGCACAACCTCTGTTCAGCTATTATACTTAGGACAGAGAAAGGAAAGCTGTATTGGTCAAGTATACTCACAGCTTTTAATGCACCTAATATGTTGAAGACGATGTGCTGTGTCATGGGCTCCTCTACCACCAAAATAGTCTCCCAACTTTTTTTTTTTTAAATACAAATGTATGCATCATTCTCTGCAAAGAATCTGAGCAACTGTGTTTATTCCACTTCAAATTGAGTTACAGGTTGACTTAGAAAGAGACAAAAAGAAATCTAAGTTTTCACAGCAATCTGTTCTACAATATAGAAGCATCTCTAGTAACAGTACAGTTGTTTACTTAAATATTTTTCCTTTCCTTTCAGACATCATTTTAGAATAATTTTCATAATTAAGACATTATAACCATTTAAATAATAGAATACATTGGTATCTCTATCCTTCATTCAAACATACTTTATCAAATTAAAATCTCCCAGGAATTTGACTTACTGTAACTTTTTGAACTACTTGAATGGAGACTCTCTTCCTCCTTCAGTGCTCATCTGTGCAGAATACATATATCTCTTTACTAAGCTCATTAGTGTTTTTTGAAAGCACCTGTAAGGTGTGCAGATGCTACTATTTTAAAGGTGAAGCTGAGGAAGCCAAATTAGCTATAAAAAAGTACCTACTAACTTTCAGTCAGTCCCTGCACAATTATTACAATTTTAGAGGGAATTTAGCACCTCAAAACTTAAAAATCACGTTAACCATACGCTCAATTTTCAGCATAATGTTCAAAACAGACAGGTGTGAAATCAAAAAATATATATCATAGTTTCACATTCTTTTCTGTGTATTCATGGACAAAAAGAACTATTTTTAACTCCATTTATTTATTTTGCCTACTTAGTTTATTGACTGTTACCTCCAGTAATACTGTGGACCAAAAATGTCAAGGGAGGAAGAAGCAGTCGGAAAAAACTTTACAAGCCAGTACTGCTGACAAGGAAATGTTATTTGTAACACACTTAGAAAGAAGTAGAAATATTTGCATGAAGTTTGGTTTAAACAACATATTTAGCATTACTGAGAAATTCTGCAGCAGAAGTAAGCACGAAATCCAACTCACCATTGTAGCTTCCACTTGCAAAAATATCCCTTCTCTCCTGCATGCCCTATCTCATTTTGGTGAAGTAAATGAGGCAGGCACCGATAATCCCACTTTCCTCCTGGAAAAAGAAGAAAGAAGTCAGAACAAAAATGGCAACTTACAGCAGCAGATAATCAGTTAAATAACACGTATTTAGCAAATGTATGGTTCACTTCACTGTCCTCACCAAGGTTATTGCTATGGAGGTCTTCCATTATAGCCTCACAATGGATTGCACCCTTCTGTCACTATGGAAGGAACTGCTAAGAAATATAAAAGCAAAAAACAATGCCCAAAACAGAGCTTCTGCAGTGACAGGTCAACTGCTGCAGCAGTTCAATGTTACAACAGTATCGATGGTTTTAGGAACTTATTTAGTATTCAACCGAAGATAAAGATTAATTTAATGAATAACAATACATTGTCCAACAGCTCTATGCTGCCACAGGCAATAGGCATACTGTTAGTTTGTTAATAATTTTAGGTTTCTTTGGTTAGCTATACTTAACTGAGTGAAGAACTGAATAGAAGGCAGGGCTCAGAGTCAAAATGAACTGAGTTCATTCCAGGTGGTGGCTAGTCATCAGCGACATCCCCCAGATCTCAGCAGTGGGGTCAGTTTTGTTTCACATTTTTATTAATGATATTGACGAGGAGATCAAACGCACTCTCAGTACTTACACAGACAAGAGGAATTTAGGCAGGGCTGTCAATCTACTTGAAGTTAGGAAGGCTTTGCAGAGTAACCTGGATTGGCTAGTTGGATGAGCCAAGTCCAGTTCCATGACATTCAACCCCACACAGCCAGACAGGATTGAGGAACAGTGGCTGGAAAGCCTACCAGCAGAAAAAGACCTGTGCGTGCTGGCTGACAGTTGCACATGAGCCAGCACTGAGGCCAAGATGACCAACAGCATTCTGGCCTGCAACTCAAATAACATGGTCAGAAGAACTAAGGAAGCAACTGTCCCTCTGCTCTGGGCACTAGTGAGAATACACCTCAAATACTATGTTCACTTTTGGAGCCTTCACTACGAGAAAGACCCAGAGTTCCTGGAACTTCTCTCAGAGAAGAGAGATAAAGCTGGTGAGGGGACTAGAAAACAAAACGTATGAGAAGCAGCCAAGAAAACTGGGGCTGTTTACTCTGAAGAGGAGGAGGCTGAGCAGATGCCTCATTGCTCCGTATAATAACCTGGGAGGAGGCTGCAACAGAGGGGTCAATCTCTTTTCTCAGACGATAAATGATAGAACACAAGAAAACAAGTCCCAACCTGCACTAGGGAAGTTTTAAATTGTACATTAGGAAGAATTTCTACACAAACATGATGAGGGCCAAGCATTGGAAGAGGCTGCCCGGAGAAGTGGTGGAATCTCCATCCTTGGAACTATTCAAGAGATGTGTAGATGTGGCACTAAGGGACATAGCTTAGTGACAGGACTTGGTAGGTCAGGCTTATAGGTGGATTTTATTATCTTGAACCTAAATGATTATATGATTCTAATTACTGTAAATTAGAAAAGAAGTGTAATTCTTCTTTTCTTTGCAAGGCCCTTATGTTCATCATTTCGAAACAACTAAATGACAGATGCTAGTTTAAGGGGTGGGGGGGATGTTTACAGCTACTCAAAGGAATAAAGTGGGCAAGGCCCCTTTTCCTGTTTTAAGTATGCTTACCTATTTAGGAGGGCAGGTGGCAACTGTCCAAATGATTTTACTTCTGATTTTGAAGCTCTGGAGTATTATGTGCCTGTGAGAACAGAGAGAGAACACAGAACATGTTTTACTGACTCCAAAAGTAACATCATAAAGAACTGTTTTGCATCCATTTACATTATCCCCACTACACATCCTGATCCTGGCATTACAATCTGCAGCATTATTATGAAGAAAGAATTTTTCTAACTAAGTTAACATTTCTAGTAACAGCACGTAGAAAAAAGCTAGTCAAAGTACCACTGCCCATGAAAGTGCTTGTTCATTTCAAGTGCCATCAAAAAAAGGTGGTTACATTGCAGTTCAAAAATAGCCAGAAAAAAAAAAAAAACTCTCTCTAGATAGCAAAAACATGAAGAAAAAAATGAACACAGAATTGTATGAGGAAAAAAAAAACTCCCTTGATTCCTCTGCCTCCTGCTAAAACTATCCCTACGGACACCATACATCCACTAGATGGTAAGATGGGCTGGGAGGAGATATATTGGCCTGACGGTAACCCTATGGAATTGATGCAGTGGCACCAGCAACAGGCAAGTAGACATAAAAACTTGTTCTTCAATACACAGGTCATAAAAAGCCATAGTTGTCTCTATGAACTACAGATTTAGATAAAGTTGCAGTTGCCATAACAAGCAGTAAATCTGACCTCAGTATTCAATTCTATATTCAGTTATTAAATGAGTATTTAAAAATGATAGGCATAAGAAATTACACTAGAATCAAACTGAAACAATCACAACGAAGTCTTTAAGAAAAGAACATCAAACATTCCCAGCAAGTTCTTAAAGGTAATTAATGATGCCAAAATTAAATCTGTCTTATTTATATCACAACCAAGATATGAACATCTCTCCTTAATGATTCATTAAGTTTTTAGTGTAGCAGTATTTTGACATTGTTATAGCCTAATAAGTACCGTATGTTCTCACATTAGCTTATACTACCCCAATAACATATATGTATATATCCATATATATTACTGTTTAAGCTCAGATTTTCAATATAGTTCCATTTAAGTTCCCAGTTGCATGTGTCACTTTAAGGCAGCAGTTTGCCTCCTTGTATAGAGCTCCAATTTCAGATCTGATAAAGATCTCTATTAGGTATATTGCTGCTTGCTTTGAGCATCTACAATGACAGCAGGAACAGTCAGAAGTCACAGAAAATGCAGCAACTACTTGTCTGGTCAGAAGCTAGAGAAAACTGTTCACAATGGAAAATTCTTTTTAATTACAAGAGAATTAAAATTATATGGCAACATATACTTCTTTGTCACATACAGCAGAGACTTTCAGGCCCATGCTAGAAGACTGCAAAACCTAAACTCTCAAGTTTATCAACTATCTACACTCAGATTTGAAAACAAAATAGCTAAGATCTGAATTGAATGAACAATGGATTTTGTCCCTTATCTTCACATATTTGCTTTGTGGATAGGTAGAGAAACAAGAGGCGCACACAGATCCAGAACAAAGAACATGTCTGTAGCAGTGTTTATCCCATCACTTATCTACTCTAGTGCATGACACAAAGAGCAAAGAGATCACACACACAAAAGCGAACTCACTAAAAGGTCAGGAATGTCATTTCCTGATTTTTTTTTTTATGCTTTCTTGATTTGAAATTCAAGTTAAGTGTTTACAGGCCAGTTTCAAATGTACTGCCAAACACTGCAAATCACAAAATGAAAGTGCAATTCAAAGTGTAATACCAAAGTCACAGCTTCTGTCAAGCAACAGGACAGACCATAGCGTTACCACTGCCTCACGTGCCTGTGTCGTAGTCCTTGTTTATTATTCATGTGCATGTCTGAGGGATGGGATTGAAGGAAAAACTCACCTCTCAGGGACAGTTTAGCTTAGAGAAAAGAAGGCTCAGAGAAAGCCTTATCAACATCCATAAATACCTGAAGAGGGTGCTGAAAAAGACTGAGTCAGGCTTTTCCAGTGGTGCCCAGTGCCAGGACACAAGGAGCACAAACTGAAACACAGGAAATAATATCTTAACATCAGAAAATGCTTTTCTGATGTATGGGTGATTGAGTACTGGCAGAGGTTGTCCAGAAAAGTTGTGGAGACTCAGCTTACAAAGAAAGGAGGAGAAAAAGGAAAAATTTTCAACTTCCATCTGAAGTACGCAAGAAAATCTCCACAGTTTAGCATCCTGCATATGTTATTTGCATTTAACCATCGTAAGCTCATAGGAAAGTCACAGCAAGTATTGCTAGTCACTAACAAATGACTTAAATTTGACTTAGTGAAATGCTTAGCAAAAACTTCCTATCTACTTTTGTTTAACTAGTTCCTACATTAACAACTCTGCAATCCAGCACCTAGAGCCAACTGTGGTGACAGAAAAGGTATGTGCAGCAGGGAGAGGCTAGTGAAGGTTAGCATTCCTTTAAATGACATGATTACAGCTTTTAATTAAATACTACCACCGATGAAGATATTCGACAGCTTGTGAAAAAGCTGAAATGCAGTTGAAGGCAGAGAATAAATCCTAGCAGAACAAGTTTGTACTGACCCAAATATTATGCCAAAATTCAGTAGCCTTAAAGGCCAGGTGCCTCTTCCTTCTCTGCTGCTCTGCTTTGGGCTCCCTAATGGGTGCCATTCTCTCCTTCCCACACACCGTGATGCTCATCTAAGTGGTGTTCGGTCCACCGAATCACCGAGCCAACAAAAAGCTCCCACTGCGTTATTTCTGTGCACGGATGAACTTTGTGCTGGACTGAATCAACACACACAAGTCTGCAAAAACACCACAGCCAGTACAAAGTAGACAGCAGGATGCAAGTGGTGTGAAGAATGTCTATAATTCAGTGTCAGCATCCTTTGGGATTAGCTGTCAACAGTTTACGGGCTGGTTCGGCCCAGTTCTGTGACTGGCGGGGCGGAGGGATCCTCGGATCCACACCTCTGGAAAGGGGAAACAGGGGACCCCAAAATAATTACAAACAGCAGCAATGGTCTGAGGAGAAACAAACTAATTTTCTAAATACAGTATCACAATGCAAGACAACACACTATAATACATTATAATTAGAATTGGAGCAAATACAATAAGAGAAAGAGCGTCCAAAAAAGCTGAAGGCCTTACACTAATGGCATGCGGCCAGGACAAGCAGCAGCAAGAGAACCTGATGATCGAAAAGAGGGCTGTCAGGTGATCTACTGAGGCCTTAGATGTGTTCCCCTGAGCAGGAATGATAACAGAGCAGCAAACGGTCTCCTGGGGAATGTAGTTCTTCTTCTCTTCCAGACAGGTGCCCGGAACTGGAGCATTAACACTTTAACTCCCAGTGCACTACATGATGTTATGATGTGGAATACCAGTAACCAAAAATCATAAAACCATGACATTAGCTCAGCTCTTTTGTAGATCCACAGCTTGAGTGTACCCAAATCCAGCTCTCGACTGGTTGGCCCCTTGCAATTGTGCTGAGTGCAAAACGTAGCCTGTCCCCACAAAGCGGGCCTCCTGCTGGCCTCCAGGGAGCAGACAGCTATGTCCTGGTGTGGTGACAGCTGGAAAACCAGTCCTGACTTCTTACAGCACAGAAGCAAGCACGGCTGGGGCTTAGGTCCAAGGGCCTTATCTGCATATTGTACACAGCTTTGTTTACATGCCTGCACATTTCTTAACACTCCCACAAATGCTGTGGAAATAGCACCAGTCCTACCTGTCCTCGAACAAAAGGGGCAAGAGAAGTGAATTGGAACATCTCTATTTCCCTCCACAGCCAAGGAACATTCTACCAAGAGTAACAAAGAAAAAGATCATTTGACTGCCTAGCAATGCATCATTAAATTAATTGGACTCTTCTGTGTTCTCAGAACTGCTGCCAGCTACTCCCATCATCTCTCTGTGAAGAGGACTGAAAAACACATGATCACAGAACTTGTTTCTTCTCCCCAACAGCCGCACTTCATTGTATATATACTTAAATATCTAAGATAGACAAAAACTCTCAAATAAAGAGCTCTTTCCCTCCTTAGCCATTGAAAGACAAAATTCTCAAATTGGTTCTAAGAATTTTCTTGGAAGATCAAAATAGTATAGATCTCTATTGAACTCCAGAAGTATACCTTGACTACATAACTCATCATATACTTTCACTAAAATACTTCTGTTTATGAAGAGAATGTTTCTGGTTTCGTTTGGTTTAAACACAAAGTTGTCCTACTGAGTTACAGAACAACAGAAGCTCTTTCTGTAGCCTTGCTTTCATTACAGCAGTAACTATCAGGGAATACAGATCATGCCATGTATCCACATATACAAAAACACCTAGATGTAATTCTAATTGTATTAGTTTTTCTCTCTGTAAGTTATTTATAGGACTTTCAATTTACTTTTTGAAAAATTGTTATTATTAGTCTATTATACTGAGAAAATTGAAACAAAAACTGTATTAAACAATCAAGTAAACATCATTTATGAAGCAAAATATGCATTTGTAACCTATATGAAGAGAATGAGCATGATTTGCCCCAGGTTAGTTTTAAAATCCAATTCTTGTCTATCAGGTCCAGAACTAAAAAAGAGTATAAACCAAGACAAATCCACCAGCATGAGCAGTTTTACTGCCCTTGTGACACTGTTCACAAGAAAGCAAACAAGCACCCAGTTGCTGGCATGACAATGTGGCTGAGATCTTTTAGAACACACAGGAAGAAATCCCAATGTCACCAAGTCACAGAAAATTTTCCACAGACATCATCTATAAATATCCTTTAAATAACATGACCTCTGCTAATGAGCAAACAAATCTCAGGAGATCAATTGTTACCTCTTACCTTTAAATGATGGCAACATTAACTGACTTTTACCTGTGGCTTCTAATTTTGTGGTAGCTTGAAAATGTAATTCATATCAGAATGTGTTTCAATTTAAAATATTTCTACACATATATGCAGGCATGTGAGGCTACTTTTGTATATGTATGCATGTATACATATACAATGTTCATATGTATACAGACAAATATAAACATACTGACAAAGCTTCCTTGCTAAACCTTGATTGATTGCCAAAGCTCTACTTATTTTGATCAATCAATGTTCTTAATTTAACTCTTTTCTACCATACTCTATTGTGGGCATATCAAATGATATTTCTCATTAGTCTAAAACAGTCAAAGAATTGCAGCATTGTAGGGGTTGGAGGGGACCTCTGGAGACCATGCGGCTCATCTCTCCTGCTAAAGCAGGGTCTCTACAGCAGGTTGCACAGCAAAGCATCCAGACAGCCTTCATTCATTTCCTGATGGCAGAAGAGGAATAATTTTTAACTTGAACTACATCTTCTTTATTTTAAATTATCAGCAGTAAGTTTCAGTGAGAAAGCTACTTTTAAGTCACATACATTTGCAAAAAGGTCACAACAGTAGCTGAACAAAGCTCTGCTGTGAACTTTCTCTGAAAGCCCTCAGCCAACTCATTTCCAAGCATACAGGCACCGTAATGGTGGACATTAGGAAAATCTGTTGCTAGAGAGCTGTGCAAACTTCAGCAAATAAACAGAGTGCATTTTTAATTACAAACTGAACCACCTTTTTCTAAAGGAACTCAAAACGCAAACAATTCAAGTTACTCTTTTGCACTCTGCACCAAGCACCCAGCTTGTTGACTTCACAGGAAATACGCAGCCATCATATTCCCCTCTGAGGCTTCTTCTGACCAGTTCAGGCGTACTAGGAGAGCTCCACCTTTATAAATAATAAATGAGACTTCACTGTTAAAAGGATCTTACTTGCTTAGTTGCTTTACAATGCAATGCATCTATAGATACAAAAGCTGACAAACTCCAGAGCAGCACTACACCATATTGTCAAGTACCTACTTGTGGGAGAGGACCTTTCTGGTTACTGCCGTATGAGACAACGCAGCACAAAGCCGGAGCATGCTACAGGCACTGCTGCCTACAGACTCACAGCAGAAAATGCAGTTTCCTATTGATTTCAGTTTCACTTCACGAGGCCTATTTTTGTTTAACTCCTGCGTCACCAAGTAAAGCAGATTTCCAGTTGCCAATCTCCCAGTAATACAAGGTAAAAGATTCACAGGTTTGAGAGAACTTCCCGGAAAAACGGGGAACCTGCTTTTGCTTCAGATAACTGCAGAAGCCTTGTTTCTCCCCAGTCAGCTTCCGAGGACTGAAAGAGAAGAAAGGAGCCCACAGTCTGCCTCACCGACCTGGTACAGCTGAGCCAGGGCGACTCCAACCGCCTGCAATTGGCACAGCTCCCTCGTTTGCCACCATCTGTGCTGCACACCCGCAGCTTCTCAAGGTGAGGGTGGGTGGGAAAAAGAATGGAGAGTGTCAAAGGCACTGAGACATGCACAAGTCTGCTTTGCTAACCAAGTATTTCTGCATCGTGAAATGCCAGCAGAGCAAATCTGACCTCCGTACAAGAGAAACACTTAAGGAAAAGGAGAAATGACTAGGGGAAACACTGTGTGATTTAATGAGGTGAGGGAGAGAGAAAAGATTTTGAACCACAGACAGAAAGTCTCATCACTCAACTCTATATATGTGTGCTTTTGTATATATGTATATATATGTATAGCTCAGATGTTAATGCACATTTTCAAGAAAAATAATTACTCAAAATCTGCTTGTTAGATGAAGATAAAAAAGAACTCCTCCTTGTTTTTCAGAGATGCTCTAAGAGGAAAACATGATGATTCTACGATGAGCTGTCGCTGAGCTACAACCCACTCTGTTCTATTGCTGCTCACTACAGCTGCTTTAACATTCAGTCAGCTCAGCTGCCTTTTATATTCATCACATGCAGAAATTCTCAAATGTCCCTTATCACACAAGGCAATCCCTGTCCTCATAGTCCAACCCGATTTGATCTCTTTTTGCTTTGTTGACATTTAGGATTGATTTGCGAAATAGAAAAGGAACCCTGCTTCGAAACCATTTGAATTCCTACACCACATACGTTTTTCTCTGCCATTCCTTTTGGTCTCTAGAAAACCGAGGCTACATGGTACAGTGCACCATTTGCATATCAAAAGCAACAGCACTTTATGCAAAAGTGAAATGCAACCAGTTTTCTGCTTTCAGGAAGAGCTTAAGACATGAAAAAGCACTTCCTTCCTTCCTCTGAGTCTTTAACTCTAAATTCAGGTGTAGCTTAGTCTGTCACAAGTGGTTAAGATAAACAGCTTATGACTGAAGAAGCTCCTCCACTGCCACTGTTACCTGATAGATATTTGCCAAAAACAGAGATCATTTTCCTTCCACACAGAACAGTTAAGAACTTCATAGTCCTGAATGAATTAACATAATTAAGAAAACAATTCAAATGCTCAGAAAATCACACAGAACGAATTTATCTCAAGTGACCTACAGCTTTTGTGAATGACACCAATCCTCCTACTGGGGTGTTTCAATGTCTTTTTTTCAAGCTGACTACCACGGCCTCAGATGTATCACGTTATTACAGTGTGCAAGATGACTCTCTGTCCTGATTTGTGACCAGTCTGTGGCATCAATGCCAACAACTTCCCCATCTAGAAATACAGCCGGCCAGCCTAGACAGAGCAATGCGGTGGGAACAGCAGAACAGCTGATGGAGAATGCCGGCTGCTCAGCACAGTGCCTGGCTGCTCTTGGTGCAGACAGTGGGTGGTGCTTGAGCTGCCATCAGCCCTGCCAAATCCCTCCTCCGTTACTTCCCACCACTAGAAATGGTGAAGTATTCCCCAGATGCTGCCACAAGAGTACACTGATCAATTCAGGCATCACCAGTTTCATAAAATATGTATGCTTCAGGCGATTTAAAAGAAAAACAGCTAGCAGACAGCTCCTATGGTCCAAGAACCACGCTACATTACAGCATATTGGATCATATACTCATTTGAATTGTACTCCCCAGTCAAGTTAGTTTATCATTTTTGAGTCACCTAAAACCCTCCTTAAACCCTCACAGATAATCTGAAATTTATCCCCATACATCTTCAGTTACAGACAGATCATTTACATAAATTACACTGGATCACAAGCAAGAGCCCAGATTTAAAATTAGCCGGTCTCAGCAAAATACCTTCCATTTTTCATCTCTTTCTTGCTTACTAAAAATCTAAAGCACACAATGCAAAGTAATGCTCAATTCACATCACCAAAGAAGTGTTTAAGAGTATATTGACATTGGCATAGGCATCTTCCTATTACTCCTTTGTCATTTTGGAATCATTTTTATCACATTCACAGGCATTTCTGTATCAGTGCTCTGCCTCCCATGAAGCTAACAATGATGCCACTACAATGCTTTTTCAAAGAAGTGACAGAACAGTGCATCCATAAAAGACTGAGATCTCACATGCAGGAATAATAATTGCCACCACAGCATGTAATCTTCAAAAGGTTCAACCCATCTGTGAGGCTACATTCCTCTATTGTATTTTAGTTGAGAAAAGGGGGAAATAAAAATAATACTCCTAATAAAGCATTAGGGAAGCTTTGATGCTGAAGTCATACATCTTATGCTGAATAAATAGGTTTCTCCTTAATGACAGCCAAAGCAGACAAGCGATTTCTCATGAAAACTGGAGTTATCTTTCTAGAAGGGCCTACTGCTTCATTCCCCCCCAAGACTCCAGAAAGATCCTACACCCTACACATGCCAAAAAAAATAAGTAAATCAGGCCTGAGAGTACCCAGTTTCCCCACATTTAAGTCTGACTAGAGTTGTTCATTCAGAAACTAGAGTGAGAAAAGTGCCCACATTCATTAAGCTAGCCCTTCTCTCTGGCGGCATGCACCAAACAACAGGAGTTACCCATAAAATATATATACCCTTGTACATCAGTAAGAGATAAAATGCATAGAGAAGATGCACAGCGACTGACACATGGCAAAGACCTATATGCCACCTAAAGTAGCTTAGCCAATCTCTGACAGGCTCCAAGATTTGTAAAATTCAAACAAATCTGCCTGAATACACATGAATTAGAAGTGAACTTTTTCACAGCTCCGTTTCTCACGAAGCACAGAGAAGAAACCTAAAATCCACATTTCAAACAGCATACGCAAGCCTCTTCAAAACAGATCACAAGTCAGCTGTCAAAATTGTCTTCTATGTCTTGCTCCATCCTCAGTCCAGTCCTGCCTTTCCATCTGCCTGCCTGATGTATTCAGCGGTTGTTGCAGGAGCCACTTCCTCTTGTCCGTCCTATTTAACTAATGTAATTCAATGGAATAAAATCAACTATTTCTGCAATAGCAGGAAGGCACACAGCACACTCTGGAATACCAAATATACCAATTCAATTTATTCAGTGGATACGAATGTTACCCAGAATTCCTCCCTGTGACTGACTGACACTGAAACAGAACAAATAATTCAGTAATCACACCTGCACCCGGAACAGGCTGTCTTGTTCAGGACTGAGGTCATCAGAGAGGGGTTTGCAGTGCAGCTGCTGTGCTCTACATAAACACAGAGCTTCCCTGGAAATGTGAATGCCTGCTTCTTCCACTTCCACCTCCTTTTTAATATCACTTTCCTATATGCTTTGGTCAAATAAGTGTTTCTGTCTCCCGCTGTCTTCCATCAGCAGCTGTTTTTTCCTAATTTGAGAACGAACTGGATCACAGAAGTATTTTCTACCATAAGCAACAGAACCTTAGGGTTATTTCAGTATGACTTTGATGCAAGGTTCTCATGTGTTATAATAGCGTAGGAAATAAAAGTTTAAAAACTTACTCTGTTTCTTCAGTAGCCACTAAGACAGAGCTCTAAAGGAGAAATAACCAACAGTTCAGATGAAAGCGTGGCGCAGATTGCTTACACTTACTCATTTCCACCCCTTCAGTAGCAAAATCATTCGGGCTCACACTCACAGCTCTGTAATGCCAGGCTCCTCCCTGCACCGACCCTACTTCGCCTGCAGCCACTGCACTAAAACAAACTGCTTGCAACAATGAAGCACAGTTATAGCCATTTCTCATGTGCTAGATGTGCATTTTCTTCACAACATTCCTCATGCTTCACTTCTATTGCAAGTACTACTCAGTATAGAGCTTCTCAACGCTTGCCAAATCACATTCTAAATATTTCCCAAGCTAAACTGGTGAGGCACGAAATTCTGTTCTAATGTACAGGATAACCAGCCTTATCTTGATGGATTATTTTTGTTAACTGGCAGCTAAAACTTCTGCAGCACGAATGCAGAAAAAAATGCACAAAAGTGTTCAGAAGAACCCAAAATAACTTATATATTCAAGTATCGTTAACGTACATCATTACAGATTTAAGCCCTCCTTTTATGAGCAGTTCTGTACAAGTGCACTTATTTTTTAAACACATGTTCCTGAAACGAGGTGCTAAAGGTAACCAGCAGCTGTGTCAGTATCAGCCAGCACAGGCATCCCAGCTGAGCCAAAACCCCTCACTGCTGCAAGCTGGGAATCCTGCTTCAATAGGCATTCTCTGTGAGACCCATTCAAATTCTCATATAACCCAACAGAATAAGCAGGAAGTTCAACAACAACAGAAATATATAAGCACGTTTTAACATATTAAAATAATGCAAGACTTCCATTCTTTAACCAAGTTCCCGTGCATATGTAAAAAAGAACAAACACAAAGCCTTCAATTTCAACTATGCTGTTACAAGCAGCACCAAAAGATGGAAATGTTTCTCTGCCAGTCCAGCTGAACGTTACCTCATCAACTGTTATTAAAAATACTCATTGAAATGAGTGGCCAAATCACCATTGGCTTCAACAACAAAGAACCCTCTCTGAAGAGAAAAAAAAAATATTGAAGGAAGATGGTTGGTTTGCACTTCTCCTATGTGCATCACATCAGCTTTTGCATCGAAGCTGGTAGTGCAAAGAGGAAAGCAAAGCCTGCTATTTTACGAACTGATGTAATCGTGCTTAGTACTTCTGCCTGCTTGGCAGTGGAGAGCAATGACAGCGCTTCACCTCAGATCACACGCTCCTGTTCTCTTCCCCCTGCTCGTACATCCTGACACGTTAGGAGTCAGTTTGCAGTCCAGTGGGACACAAAGCAACACTTGTCTCAAATCTCTCTTCCCCCACTCTCCTCCTTCTCTCAATGGTTCCAGCTACTGCAGGCAAAACCAAAGCTTAAGAAAGTGGAAAGGGGAGAGAAGGAGAAATCTCAGGAATTGAAAAAAGCATGTCTAAACACTGAGGAGTGGGTCATCGATCTACACACTGTTCAAAGAATAGATGAATTTTAGATGTACTGTTGCAGATATTTATCTATACACAGAGCTGATCTGGGAAAACTATTGTCCCCCTATGCCAGGAGGTGATGCTTCATTGCTTCTCCAGCCCCTCAGAGATACATACTGCAGTTATAATTATAGGCTTGGTGCTCTTAGCTTCCTACTCTGCATAGGCCAACATATGTATTTCAGCAGGCTCCTACAAAGTTAAGTTTCGTCACTCTTTATCAGTTTCTTCACCTGTAAAATGGGAGTTAGGACATAAAGAACTCCAGGCATTAACCGTCACCTTTTCTTCACCTAATCCAGCTCCGAAATTCCCCCTCTAATGAGCTCTTGCATCTTTCATCCTCTTAACAGCCAAACAATATACACCAGATGCATCTACATACTGCCCTGAATTTCCACACTAACAAGCACAAACATACTGTGCTGCCTCTTAAAAGTATATTTTGTAGTGTTTGTGTAGTAGAGCACAGTTCAATTTGTGAGCAACTTTGATGTTCTGCTGTCAGAGGAGAAACATTTCTTCCACAAATGAAGTTCTCTAAAAACAGCGTTATCACATAGACATGACCTTCAACAGAAAATATTTCAGAGTACATACATTTACACATGGAAAATACTGCAAATACTGTAAATACATACTGACATATATAATCCATTAGTGAAACCTGCCAGCATACACAATTTATTTTCTAAGAAGTTCTACTAGGAGGTTTGTTGAATCTGCCCTTCTGTACAGTGCACAAACATAACTGTGCATTGGTTGTATCGAAACTCATCTAAAAACCCACCATCAAACCAGCTACACGATCAGCCAAACAGCTTCCCCACATCCTCTTCTTTTTCCCTCCCACTTCTATTCTATGCTGGGATAGATTAATAAAGAGAAGCTGTAAGAATGGTGCAATCTGCCATTTCTAGATTTTTTGTTGCCTAAATCAGATCTTTTGCAAGGTTTAAGACATTGTGAAGTACCTAATACACAATAAAAGCACCTTGACACAGTCTGAAGAAGAGGAGATATCATGCTAGATAGTTACCTAGTTTCTTTTGTTCTTCTTTGTTCTTCATCTCAGATATCTTCAGGTAGTTAGATACATCTTTGTTAAATTGCAGACAATAAGAAAAATATGGTTCTATTCAGTTCAAACTGAAGAGTTACATTTGGCAGTTCTCCTTTCCATTAATAAGAAAGGGCACAAACCCACCCCCTACATCTGCTGGCATTTTTGAGTAGCTTATAAGGTTACGTGCAAATAAACAAGCATACATTTTACTAATTAGAAATCAAATACGTTAGGAAAAATATAAATATCAAGAATAGATGTGTTTCTATGGACAGAAAGAAAACGTTATGTATCTGTTAAAATGTATACATATGCACATCTATATAATCCAGATGTAACAGGCATCAGTATTTTATCAAAATGCTAAATTTATTTCCTATGTATTTATGTGGATAATATAACTACACATCGATTTATCTATAAATAAAAGGACTTTACGTAACATTGCTAACATTACTGGGTTATTTTTTTTCCACTTGGGATAAGCTGTCAATTCAAAATAGAGAACTTGATACACATCAGTTATTAACCCTGCTGTAAACCATGCAGTTTGGAGCCCAAAGGATTTTTTCTGTATCCTTCTTACTGGCAGAGCTGACAGACATCTGACAAAGCAGAAAAGCAGCATTTCAGTTATGCTTCTTCCATTCAGCTCCAGCTGTTTTGTTTTTGTTTTTTTAAACCAAGAGAAAAAGGGAAAAGCTTCCAGTGTTTTAGCCTAGGAAGTCGGAAACCTGCTTATAACAAATGGCCCTTGTTTTATTAATTACCACTAAAAACTCAGATGCATTAATTTACAAAACAAGCAAAAAAAGAAAAGGACAATAAATTCTCTTCAGTAGCAATTCTCATTAACTTGACTTTTTTTTTTTTTAGTACCACAGCTGCTGCAGACACCAGTAAGAAACAGTTTCTCCAAGGCCACTCTGTTATCTATCATGTCGTTTTTCCCTGAGATCACCGATTCTTCTCTAATGGTAGAAAGAAATGTAATTACAACAGAAGACTTGGATTTCCTTCTAGTTTTGTCACGTGTATTAAGCAACAGAAGATGAAATACAACTTAAAAACATATTTTAACGTAACACTATTTCATCTTATTTCAAAAGCCTTCTGGCACCACTGACTCTGATCCCTTTATTTAACCTGCAAGACCCTAAAATTATTAAGATGTATGTCTGTTTGTAAGACAAAAAGACAAAGCAAACTACGACAAGTGGAAATGACAAAAGGCAAAAGGTTTTTTTGTTTTGGTTTTTAAACACACAGTCACATCTTCTCCAACACTTAATATTGGTACAGACAAATCTGCCACTTGTCCCTGTGGCAACACGTAATAAGATAACACTTCACCAGGGATCTTGAACTTGAGCCCATACAGACTTGTTCCTTTTGCCAGCCACACTCAAAACCAGTTTCACCAGCAGCACTTTGTAAGTACCTAAGACTGAACCACTGAAATCTTGCAAATCACATGCTGCAACGTGTCAAAATACAGTCAGCCACTGCACTGACAGTCTAAGCAATGAGAACTGCTGTGCAAGGGCCGCATTAGAAAACAAAAAGATCTCTGAAAACTGGCAGAGGTACAGAGCAAAGTGATTCAAAAATCAAGAGAAGATACAACTGAAGGGTGATTTATACAAAATCATCTTTTCAACACAACTCTGCCATGAGTGGAAATCCATCAGAAGCTCCCTTGAATGGCAGGTATTAGCTTTAAAGATGAGCACTGAAAGAAAGATTTCATTTTGTTTGTCCTTTTTGCCTGAAATGCACAGCATAAGCAAGGCAGCCACAGTGTGATGAACTGCGAGTTGTTTGGAAATAAATTTGAGGTGCTTTGTGAAGGGCTCGAAATGTTTCTGTAAAAACATTGCATCATAGACTGGCTGAGATTGAAGTCCCCTCTGGGCCCACCCGGCCCCATCCCTGCTCAAGCAGGATGCCCTGACAGATCTCCCAGGAGGAGACTTCACAACCTGTGCTCCATCACCCGCACAGTACAGAAGCTCTTGGCAACAGTCAGATGGAATCTCTGGTGTGTGCCCGCTGCCTCCTGCACTGTCACCTCCTAGGCACTATTGTTTTTAAAGAGTTCTGTCACACCTCAAGCTTTAAAAATCACAGACATCCGACAGGCATGAAACTGTTTAAGAAGTGTTAGCAAAGGGTAAGGATTGCTATAAAATCTCAAGGAAGTGAATGAGGACAGCAACACTAACCGTCAGCCAAACAAGAATTCAAAGCCTAAAAAGCCATAAATCAAACAGAAGCTGACAGGCTTCAAAGACAGAAGTGCCCCAAGGAAACACTGATCCAAGGCTGAATGTGTGGATGACCACCAGGGATCTGTGGAGCTGCACCTCCATTGCTGCCTTGCACATCCATTGCAGCTGTCAGCTCACATCCTTAAGGTCTGCTGTCCTACTGGAACTGGCCCCCAGATGACTGATGTTCTCCACATGGTGCCTGCTGCTGTGCAGTCCCATCCCCACCCTGTATTTTTA
The DNA here is from genome assembly GCF_016699485.2 of Gallus gallus. Taxonomy (NCBI): domain Eukaryota; kingdom Metazoa; phylum Chordata; class Aves; order Galliformes; family Phasianidae; genus Gallus; species Gallus gallus. Next base: position 5,490,774 of record NC_052541.1, on the reverse strand, counting down.
GTTAGATTCTCTAGGAGCTATAGAAGTAGAAATTGAATATGGGAAGAAATGTGAGTCTTACATTGCCATTTAGGATCTTCCTGACAGAAAAGCAAACCCAGCATGTAGGGCAGACAGGATACAAGGATCCCCAACTTATGCAAATGGATTTACCACCCATGTGCAAATTACTGCCGTGGCACATACATGGTACATCTGATCTGAACACACGCTGTCAAAACATCTAGGATTTCTGTGCATCTGTAGCTCTGGAGGAACTGTGACTCCAACTGAATGTCCTGCAGCCTGATTAGAGCTACTACAGGAATTCCCAGGCAGCCATCCAAAGGCCTCACAAAGCATCCAGACAAGATTTCTAAAGGGGGATGGGGTGGGGAGGGGGGGGGGGGGGAATGTACAGGCAACCCCCAGATACACGTACCCATCACAGAGACTAATCACTGAGAGAGGACAGAAAGCATGATAGCCCTTTTTAGGTAGAAGAGTCCCCTGCTTACTCGTACACAAGGAGAAGAAAATACTGTCTCTCTGCAGGAACTTCAAAACCTTTGGAGCACGTATGACAAAAACTGATAAGTTATAACACTGCCTGTATTGGGGTTATTTACTTGAAACTTTAAAGGCTGTGTGTGTGTTTTACCAGTGAATAGAAAATTAAATGGCTTTTCCTGCATAGTTTCATTTGCAAAAATGAACGAAGTAAGGCACTCAAAAAAAGCAATCATATCTCATGCAGAATTTCGTGTATGGCTGAGTTTTAGGGTTTTGTAGACTTGTGTATAACACAGGCTTTACAAACACCATTAACACCATAGTAATAACGATAACTTTGTAACTCTGTCTCACCTGAGACATCAAAACCAAAATATGCATCTGACTTCATGACTCATTCACAGGTGGAAAAAATGTAATATACCCCTTCAGGTAAGGGGACACCAAACTACCAACTCTCACTGCTGTAAGCCCAGACAGGACAACAATCGTATCTTACGAACCAGCACTGAAAAGTCTGGGAGAATTTTAAGAAAACCATACTCAGTTCTGCATGTGACTAGAAAGAATGCATACACAATGATTTTTATTCCGTTATGAAGCTCCTCATTTGACTCAGTCACTGGAAGCACCTCTTGAAGAACAAACATAAAGCAGAAGACTGGAGATGTGAATCATTTCCATGGGCACACACTGTGGCACAGCAGAGACAAGTAGCTCCATGTTCCTATTGCTGCTGTCCTCACTGTGAGGATTATTAAACATTCTTCCTTCCAAAATAAAATGTTTTTATGGGTTTTTAATTCCCACTATTGGAAAAGATTGTTAAATGCATATCAACGTGAACCATTAACAGGATGAAGTTGCTAAAAAACAAACTGAAAACATCAGAAAAATCTCCAGTGACTGCTCTCTTGATGTCACATAGCTGGAATTACTTATAGCCCTACACTTGTTTACAAATCAGAGCTCAACCAGATTAGTGCAAAGAACAGACTAACATGCTGCTAGCCAGTAGAATATGGCTTACACAACTTCAGTATACTTGGGGGTTTAAGAGGATCTGACTTTGAACTTTCACTGCACAAAAGTAATAAAATTTTTGGAAATTTTTTAGAATTGTTAGAATACAAAGCATTTAATCATTTAAAAAGCAATCTTATTTTTCAGCAATTTATTTGGGATCAGAATGTATTATTCAAGATAAATTGTTCAGTTAGTGTTCTGTATTAGAATACTTAAATATCAAAGTACAGTTGGTCACATTGATCCTTGACATAGCCTGCTGAGGTCACCAGGATTTCATTATGGATAAATACAGTTCAATAGGCTCAGCTGTTATTATTTACTTTAGAAATAAGCTAAATGTAAGCTTCAATCCTGACATTTTAAGTGAGCTCTTACAAGTTTCCACCAGAGAAAATAAGTGAAGCATTTTTTCGTTTGTTTCTGGGGTTTTTTGTTGTTTATTTTGTTTGGTTTTTGTTTCTACAGTCCATCTATGCATACACAACTTTATGTTAATTTAGCATCTCAGCTTGCTTTCCTAATATATAAAGGTTATATGATTTCCAAATATGAAATAATAGAAAACTATCTGTCAGCTTATTCAATATATTTATTTGCTCCCAGATTAATACAGATAGCGAATACTTAATAAGATAGATATTCATACTCTGGAAAGGCCAGAACTCACTCCATTTGTCATCTTGTCCCCCACAGACTATTCCAAATGCACAAACAGTTGGAGCCAAGTGGAACAGCTTGCAGACTCAGAATCTACATGAGCAGTGCTCCCCTTGACCTTGCACAAACATGCTGAACCCACCTGAGGGCTGTAAACGCTCACAACCGAAAAAACCACTGCATGGTTAAGATGAAGCTACTGCTACACAAATGTATATACGAGAAAATGTACGTAATAAGAAAAACAGATAATGTTAAACAACTAGGAATAGGCACCAAAAAAATTATAATGGAACTTCCCTTCAAGCCTGCATTTCCTCTTGTTGGCTTTGCGTACCACATGAAGACATCACAAAAGAGAATGTAGTTTCATCCAAAAGGACAGTGAAATTCTTCAGTCAGATCATGCTAAGTTGAGTAGACGGATTGTAAACACATCAAATTTCATATGGAAAATCCTGCAGAGTAGGGTTTTCAGCGACAATCTCAACCAGACCCTAAACTTTTTTTAAAGCCAGATAATTTTATATATATATAAACAGAATACATCTCCACGTTTTTGATGTTTATTTCTCAAATTCTCTTTCTAGATGTTTTAGAATCTTTAGATTACTTACATTCTCTATAAAACAATGTTTAGCTACTACAACACATTTAAAGAAATAGTATAATCCGGGCGAGGGTCAAAAGATCAAGTCTGGTGCAATGACATCAGCAGCATGTGAAGGCATTCCACGGATGAGAATAGCCATCATCTTCTGTATGCTGTTTCTTGGTGTACTGGAATTTTCCCCTATTACTGTATCTGAGCACTACGCCAGCAGACAGATGGTAGGTAGCAAGGTGCAAAATACGTAATGGCCATAGATCAGCTGCATGATAGGGAGCTTGCATATTTTTCCACTGTGATCAAATTTATGTCAAGATTTAGTAACAGCTACTCAAATTACCATAGAACCACAAGTTCTTATGAAAAGCAAGCATATGTACAAGGATTAATGTGTATGCATGTATATATATATATATACACACACACACACATACACACACACACACCCCCAGTATACTTCCCTTCTTCGATCTTCTTCAATTACAGCCATAATGGGTAATGTTGCAAAAGGAAGGAGGAAACAAACGCGTGGTCACATATTTATAACATACTGGGCAAAATGAAGAAAAAAGGAAAGAGGGTCAAAAATAACCAGAGATGCTCACAATAAAAGCCATTCATCCTGTTAGAGTCTTACAGTGCTTGTAGGTTTCTACTCAGATGGACTGCTCTGAAGGACAGCAACTTACGATCTGTAACATGTATGAAGTCATACCATAAAACTTTCTCTGACACTTTTTTTACAGGTTCCCTCCACTTCTTTCTCTGTATCCTTGCAACAGCTGACCAGTTTGTTATTTTGTGGACGTGCAAAAATATAATCTTTCATTCTAGTTAAATTCATTCAGAAAATTCCAGATATTAAGAAAATTATTAATAGAAGATAACTTCAGAAAGTTATGAAGGAGGAAAAATAAACAAGACATTTTTACAAAGCCAGAATTCCAACCAGTTAAGTTTGTACTAACTATACTACCATTACAAGAATTATTATTTTTCCTCCTATGGATTTCAAATAATATCTAGGTCGCCCATAGAAATAGTTCAGAGGACAGCAGATGCACTGATAACCTAGCCCCTGCACAGCACAAGCTAAAGAAGTTCACCTCCACATAAAGCCCATGACTTTCATTTGAACTACATCATTTATTTCAGAAAGATAACCAGCACTGATGGAAAACGCATCAGATCCCAGACAGTTTAGTGGACCTGTCACTGGAAATCCAGGGGAACTGTCTTCCAATTTGCTTTATCTAGCTCCAGCTTGCACGTCACGGCCCTCTGCTAGACATACAGTCCTCTGCTAGACTTACTGTTCTGGAAATTAGAGATTGTAATTAAATATTTTATCCTTCTTTTCCTTAAAGTAAACAGGTTGTTTTGAGCTTTGGAAAGCTTGTCCTGTAAAAGCAAATTACAGAATCTTATTTCTCCTCTCATCTCACGTTTATGCAGATCACTGCTTCTACAGCACTGAAACCCTGCTCTCAAAAATAAATAATAAAAGATTAACTATTACATTTTAAAGATACACTTTCATAGCCTGCTAATCATAGCTTGCTGCTACAAGCAGCTAGGATTATGCATGGCAATACAAAACATCTGGGCACTCAGAACAAGGAACCTGGTAGTCATGCCTGACAATTGCTGCCATTTCCTTCTCCTTCTGACATGTTCAATGGCAATTTTCACATTAGCAGCTGAAGACCAAGTGGAATGGAGCTACAGGTACATCTTGCCAGTTTTAACCTGAAGATTGTCAGGCATAGTAACAGGTTTTTACATTATGACATTATGTTCATCAGGAAGTAACTGACCCATCTGATGGGAAGTCCCAGTGCCTTTTTGCATCCATAGAAGATAGGCTGAGGCAGATGGGCAAACATTTCAGTTACAAATACAAAACCACCCAAACTGAGTGATACCTTTCATCATATCTGCATAGTTCTTAGAGGGCCTGGAGCCTCTACGAAAACCTGCCAAGATGTGTGCTCATTGCTAACCCTGATAGCACAGTTCTACCTGCTGCCTACCGCACATAACTGGCTTCTATTTCAAAATGTCACTGAGTCAACAGCAAGACTTATTTATACAGCTGGTTAAGATGCATAGTAAGAGCATTAAATAAAACCAGTTATAGAAAGCATTCTTGGATCTAATTAGTGGTAAAGAGCCAGGTTTTAATTAAATGGAAAGATACATAACAACAAGCCTATAATAACAGACTTTTAGTAGATGATGGAAGCTGCTAAACAAAACCAATGGAATCAAGTGCTAACTTGTGTTCAAAACGGGGGAAAAAAGAGAGGGGAAAGAGCAGTAAACTGGGAAAGAGAAGAAGTGAGGTTCTGAAAAAGCATTCAGGTAGTGATTACTGAGAGGAAATGAAAACTCCCTGGTTTTAAGGAGTTGTAAATGTGCGAAGTGCATGACATGATGCTGAGCTATAGCAGCTGTTTTTGCAAGTGTCAGACAAATATTTCACTAACCGGAAAAATAGCAAAGTTATAACCTATCATCAACACCTCATACACCATGAAAAAGTATCCAGTTTGGATATAAAGCAGAAATATTTCCCAATGCATTCACAATTGCTGAAAAGTTCTAAGCAGCCCTGCTGTTGCTAGAACTTATTTAAAGAAACCGAAGAATAAATCTGGCAAATGCTAAGTACGAAACATCATATGCATCAATTATGTCAGCCAGAATTAGTTCTTCACTTCCTCCAGGGATCCTCTTAAAAAGAAAGTCTGGTACTTAAAAGCATATAATGCACAAAAATGCAGGTTGCTTTTAAGAAAAACACACAAGTCAAAAGCTCATACCAGTAAGAGAATGATTACACCAAGTTTTTTTGTGTTTTTCTTTTTGTTTTTGTTTTTGTTTTTTTTTTTAGCAGATGCTCACTGAAAATATTACCAAAAGATAACGAACAGCCTCACCACCAGAAATGGATGATGACACCCGAAGAACTCCACACAGAGTAGAAACAGCTCAGAAAAACCTTTGTCAAGGAATGGCATTCATTTCAGGAGTAAGCATTTTAAGTTAGTGCTCGAGGCATGCTTTGGCGTGATTCCATATGGGAGTTAGAGCTATTCCATGATATTTTTTTACCAACATAAAATAACCTTAGCTCTTTAAATTGGCTCTGCTGAACTATTAAGCTAATGAGTTAGTCATTTTTTTTTTCCATGGTAAACTCTTAGGGAGTTTTATTCCATGCTCTCATCCACAAAACAGCACACCATGAAGTCACTCTGTAAATGGGGCTGAAGTTACCACCTCTACATGACTTAAGTGTGGAGTTCAACAGAACATAAAACAGCTCTTTTAGGGAGAAGTAACACGCATTCATAAAAATTTACTTTCAGTAATACTGGAATCATTTACACAAGAAACTCCAGTAGAACTACAGAAAAACTAATCAGCAAGTTCTGTTTGTTCTGCATTGATTTTAGCCACACAGACATCAGTGCAGCGTCTTCATTTTTCAATCTTCGAAGAATTAACAGCATATCATAACATGGCAGGCACTAGTTTTTCAAAGAAAAGTAGACCAGCATGGAAATGTAAGATGAAGTTTCATCATCCAGTGTGCTCTGAAACTAGATAGACTAGTTTTCATTGTGCTACTGCAATAACAACAACAAAACTACATGAAAACACTTATCTTGATGTTCAGACTTCAGAATGGATTCTACCAAGATCCCAGAAAGACCCTTATTTAGAAAGGCATATATAACACATAACCCAATACAAGGATTGCAGTTACTGAATTTAAAAGCCTAAAAGGATGAATATGTTCATTGATGCAGCATGTAGCTAAGAATGAAATGGACAATAGTATGGTTTTCTGACCTTGAAGTCAAAAGGACAACAATCAAAGCCCATTCTGATCTAGTTGTTGCTAGAGCCCTATTGCAGCAGACATGCATCCTCACATCCCACAGAATTAATCTAGTATGCCCACTAATTTCTGCAAAGAAGAGAGTCAATGATTCCCTCTCCTGGCTACTTCCACAAAGAATTTGAGAGCTCATTCTAAGAGATGCTTCAATGCCGGAGACAAAAGTCTTTCTATAACTGCACCATTGCTGTAAACCTAAATCTGGTCATGAAATAAAGGCTTTGGCATCCAGTGGGCAAAAGATAGCACAGCTCTGAAGCCTGTTGGGCTTTCAAACATCTGCAAATGACAAGTACACAAGAATTTCACTCACTGAAAAAGCTGGCACTGTTTATACACCTGATAGGGTGCCCCTATCACAGCCAAGCTGACTACTATATACTACTGTTATATAGCCTGGAGGAAAGCCTGTGTTTTAAGATTCCAAATTAAGTTTAATGATCATTACACAGAGAAAGGGTTGTTAGAATCCTTTTCCTTTAAGTGAGAAATTGACCATAAGCTAAATACTCCACAAATATGAATCTATCAATGATCACAAGGAAAAAAAAAAAGGGCTTTCACAGCTCTGGTAGCACTTGAATAAATAATAAGGTCCCTAGTGAATAACAAGTGTCCCTTACAGCTACAAGGCTGTGTAGATACATGTCTAGGGTGATGGAGAGGGAATTAACAAGGAGATTTCCAGCTATTCAGACATCTAAATTGATCTGTTGTTCAAAACCTTGGAAATACACATGACTAGTTATTTCATCCTCAACGGAGGCCTTTTATAGACTCAACTTCAGGAAGCAAACATATCAAAAGCTGTTTGACCTTGATGTTCCAGGAAACAACGCACCATGCTACAGCCATGCTCCTTGCCATGTTCAGAGGGTTTTGATTTTTTCTGCTTTTTCATTTAAAATTATTCACTACCAAAGTAGATGTTTCAAGCTTTAAGATCTAAGAAATACCTTCCAAAATTAATACTGAAATAGCTAGAAAAACAAAAAGTTGTTTTCTCAGTAAACGGGTAACATACATAGAATCAGTGAGGAATATATTACAGAATCATAGAATATCTGGCCAGTCAGAAGTGTAAAATACTACTGGAAGATATGCCCACATGCTAAGCTGCCAACAAACAGTCCTAAAAGCCTGTTGGCCTTTGCTCAGTCCATCGGATTGCAGAGAAGACAGATAATCTTCCTGAGATAGAGAAAACAAGAAGGAAGAGGGGAACAAAGTGTCAAATTACATGACATGTATATATTAATATTATACATGATAATAATATTATTTCTACAAACCCCCTCATCCAATTAGTGGAAAGAGAAACAAATAGAACAACTTCTGACAATGCAGCCACTACTAAATCAAGAGAATAAAATAAATAAACAGCTTCTGCCATAACAGAAATAATTTATTAGGCAGGAAGTTGTTGAATTCTTTTCCCTACTGAAGGAATGCATTTCTAAGTCTCCAAAGCCCAGTATTTTTGCTTTTGTATTAAGCACATCTTCCACTGATTACAGCTGTAGCTCTGCTTCTGGACAGTGACAATAGCAGGTGCAGATCCAGCAGTGAAAAGCTGTGTTTTTTCAACAGCTCCTAAGCAAAAGCAAACTTTATTATCAGACAGCAGGAGCACTGGGGGAGCAGAACCTCTCTCCCTGCTCTTTCTCTTCAGGAGCAGCAATTTCTAGAGTACTGCATCAATAGTTATTTGCCTCAAAATCTGAAAAATACCAGCTCAGTTCATCAATCGAAAACATTCTCAGACACCCACAGCAAACCCACCCCGAAGCACTAGGCAAAACATATATATGCACCAAGAAAAAAAAAATGCTGCTGAAAAGACTGCTCATCTGTGATAGTAAATCCTTCATCATTATCAGATTTGTACACGGTCTTTTTATTTGACTACCCAGTTACACACTGTACAGATACAACACAACATTTACTGGACTTTCAGTCTCAAACTCCCAGTCTTAACGATCACGTTACAATATGCTTCTTGTCTAAGTAATAAAATTCATTGAAAGATGAACTTGAAAGCATATCAAGTAGGAACTTAACTTATTTTTTAATATCTATGAGACTGAATACCATCTCATTTTCTATCATACATTTAAACTTCCAGATTTGAAGTATCCATCTCCCATTATTACAAATATATTGTACCATTATTTTTGTATGACGCCCTTTCAGAAAGCTGCAATACAAAACATCCTAGTTGAGTTCATTGCTTTGCAGCTGTTGTAATTTAGAGATTTTTCCACTTACACATCTCTTGAATTCAGTTCTCATTGTACCCTTTAAAAACCCGAGCCTTAACTATCAGATTTCATTCTCCATTACATGGAATCTCCTGTATCAAAGTTGACTGTTTTTCCAGAAAGACAACTCAAACTCAGCAGCTCTTCTGAAAGTAAAAACAATCCAGCAATTCAAAATTAAACTACCTCAGCATTTGAGATTCCTTTGGATTATACAACCTGGCCTGCCGAAAAAGAAAATACCAGGTTTGAGTAAGTTTTTCTTTTAATATAGCCACCCAAAATGGGAAATTAACATGAACTGTTCACAATCATCTTTCATTTATCTACTCTTAATCAACTATCTACATAACCTATTTATTCCATTATCCAAACCAGACATTCTCTCTGCTGTCTCACAGTTGCAGCCACTCACAGTACTTCTGATCAAACAAGAAGCGCACAATCCTTAAGTAAACAGCTAAATCCATGTAGTTCAGCCTTCCTTTGGGCTTTCTAAAAAACAGAGAAGTGGAACATTTTTGCCAAACAAATAGAAAATATATATCTAAATTATGGTAAACACATATCTGAATACATATTTTTGTGTATATATATATATATATACACACACTATATATATATATGTATTTCATCCTCCGTTGAGGATGAAATATATATATTATATATATATATACATACATACACACACACACATATATATATATACATACACACACACGGAAAATATATATCTGAGTACCTAAAAATGGTGACAGAACAAGTCAGAACTTTTAACAATGATACTGCTTCTCATGCATTGGAAGAAATGAAGATTACACCAGTGATCAGGAAAAAAAAAAAAGCTTTTATTCTTCTTGAATTGCAAACTTATTTTGCATTGCTGTACTTCTCAAAGGATTTGGGAAATGCATGCTGATGGTGTTCACCAGAACATACTACAGCCCTGTGGTCATATTCTTACTTAAGCTTTCATTTTCCCCATATAAATCGGCTGCTTCATTTTGGGGGCCAAGAAAATGCTCACAATACATCACATGCTCTCACTTCCCTGCTTCATGCCTCAATCACCATGCAGAGTTATGTGGTCTTTCATGCATACAATTAAAAAAATGCCTGTATTAATAACAAAAATTTCTGAGAGAATTGGGATTTCTGAGATTTTTTTGAAGCTTCAGGGAGGTGGAGGATGACAGATTTTGCTGACATTTACTCTTGGATAGCACTGAAATATAAAACGGAAATGGTTCACAAAATGTATGTTACTTTCTTCACAGTACTGAAGAATAACACCACGCTCTTCACAAATTAAACATCAAAATAAAAGAATGTTTCATGATAGCTGCTTTCAGCAAAGCTTATATAAATTGTTTCTAGTCATCACCGTCTGGCCCAAACCTTCATTTTACTGAGCTACTGAGAATAAAGGACAGTGATTGAAGGAACACAGTGCCACTTCAAACACTACTTTTGCAGTCTGTGAGGAACAATATCATAGATTAGCATCCTAGTGTATTCTGGAATTTCACTGTGGCTGTGGCATACCTCAACCCAGAAATCTGCTTCTAGAGAAAGACATTTGTCTCTATCGTTAAGGACTGATGATTTCATCTGAAGCTGCACTCATCAGATGTTAATACCTTGCAGCACAGGCAGTTATCACCATGCCCAACTGCACTAACAGGTTGAATATGCAATTGTGCTAAAATCCAGCGTATCAAAGACATTCTTCTCTTCTAAAACATATGTATGCCTATAAGTCTCCTTCCCCTGGACAAATGTAGTAACTGTTTTATTCAAAGATGTTTTCTTGATCATGAAATTTATGAGATTACTCTGTACTGCACTTGTTACTTTACAATCCAGGCAACAATGTGAACATAAAGTCAATGACTAACCTTTCCTTGCATAATTTCAGAAATTTGGAATATGAGCAATACTGAATGTAATACCATAATTCTAGCTTTCATCAACCACATTATTTTTGAAAAATCTTTACATCTTACCTCTATCAGATACTGTTCAAACTTCTGCCCCAAATTCCCTTCGGTAACATCCAGCTTGATGCCTACCTAGAAAACTACCCCACCTAAAGACATTCACGAGTTTGATTTTACAACTTAGTTGAGTTGTGAACTTCATGGGCTTTATACAGTATTCCCCCAGACCGAGCTGCAGCACATTCAACAGCTTGCTCCTAATACCAGGCTATGGTCATCACACAATAAATTTGTTAGTCATGACAGTCACGTTAGTCATAAACAAGTTCCAATACTATTTGAATGACTCACTTCAACACACAAAGTATTGAAGATCTTCTGATCTGAAGGAACATTTAATTTGAGAGAGTAACTTTTTCAAATTAAAATAACCAAACAAATAACTTGTTTTAATTTCTCTGAACTAAAAGGAAGAATTCTAAGGGACAGTCAGTTACACTCAAAATGCCACAGTAATGTTTTCCCATACCCATTTTCCTATTTTATTAATTTATTAATCCATTTCATCACTGAAAAAAAATGGCTCAGCTAAGTGAACAGATCCACAATTAGTTTCATTTTCAGCAGCCAGTTGTAAATTTCTGATTTTTAAAGAGTTAACTCTCTAATGTCCATATCCAATTCAGGTTTTAGTTTTAATAACTGCAACATAAGTACTTTCTGAAGCCAAAATGAGTGCAAAATTAATAAAGTACATAGAGAAGTCCTCAATAGAGAGAAAAGTGCTATAGATTCCAAGGGGTGGTAGACTCACAGACATGACAATAATGTAAGCAGCGACAGGGTGAAGCTCTTGGGTTCCAGTCCAAATCTTTCAAACTGATTGCTCTAATCAGGGTCCAAAGTCTAAATTTAGGTGTCTAAAATTAAAATGGCCTGACTGTCTAAGGGGTCAATCTCCTGTATCTTCCAGTTAATTTAAGACACAGTAGGGTTACTCAGTTTTATGGGGGAAAAAAAAAAAGCAGATCACTAATAGTTCATATACATAACTAGTTTCCTAACTTTAAGGGCACATACAACCATTTTCTGGACTACATCATCTTTTCCTAAAGGTGAAAAACGTGCCTCAGGGACAGAGGTCCTCTTGTTCACATTGTTCTCAATACCATAAAACCTTCTTTTAAAAATAACCAGGCAAGCATCTGTTCCTTTCCAGTTTAAGCAAGTTCGACAATTACCCCCTATCCATTCCTTGGTAATTTTTATGCCAAGGAAAGAATAAGGTAGAACCCAGAATATGAGTATTAATCCCCCCGAATACTCAGTAAGCTACAGTTAAGAATGACTGAAGAACTGTCACAGCTGGAAGATGAAAAGGCAGGTTAATAGGATGTGGATATTTACAATATATCCAATTCCAAGTGGCTGAAAACTATTCAACTGTAATGCACCACTTTTTTTTTTTTTTTTTTTAATTTTTATCATTAAGTCTTATGAGAAGTCTTTCACAGAACCACAAAATAGAAAGCTTTAATCCACCTTTCCTCACCAAAAAAGAAATAGCCTGAGAGATTACAAAGATAACACTACTGATTAGGTCAGTAAACTATTGGAGACTTCATTTCTATCCCATTTCTACTATACACATAAGAACACAAGTCACACACACTCTCCTCTTGCCTCCAGAGGAGGAGGAGCTACCGCATTTCCTGGCTACAGCACCTGACTAGCTGAAGCCAAGGATAGATGCGCTGCTAGCATTGCATACTTGCACTTCAGCACCTGATGCATCAGCTAAGAAGGTGATTATTATAATCATTTTACAGATATTCTTTATGAGGGAGGAAATGTTTTAATAATAGGAGATCTTAGATAAGCCAATAATCACATACCAACTCTGCAGCAACCCCAAATTCCCATTCCTGCTAGGTTCGCTATAAGAAACATCACAGTTTTGTATATGATGTTCTTTGTCATGTAGAAACAAAGACTATTCGTGTCAGTTCAAATACTTCTCGCAGCTGCAACTTAGTTTGTTGTCTTTTTTTTCCATCCGAGGACCAAAATCCTCATTTTTTGTGACATACATTCTCTCATTTTACCTGTAGTAGTCTACACAAGCTATTACTATAGACTACAGTGCTCAGATTCCTCATGATTCATCAAGAAATCAATAAAACACATTAGTATAGCTGTAACTTTCAACTCGTGGCTGCCTTGATTTACTTCTAAGACCACACATGAATTCTAGGCAGTCACTGGCACCAAAGAGCTGATAAAATCTTGGCATTCAGATGCTTAACCACAGTTGAGATATACTATGTACAATAGCTGCTAAAGCTGCATTTTGCTAACAGTAACAAAACTGTTCATTTAAAATACACAGTTTGTCATTTGGTTGAGTGGTATTCCACGTTGAACACATCCCACATAAAAAATGGCTTGAGATTTGAGGGAGAAACTAGAAAGTGATTAGAAAGTGATGATCACACTCTAATAGCACAACACTGCAATGGTTCTACACACATTGTGCTTTTGTGCAAACAAACCACAACAAAAACATCATTCGTGTACAAATTCGTGAACAAAGCCAAATTAAATCAATCAAAGGCTACGATGAAGGGCATAAAGAAATGCCCTGCCCCAACCACTCTCTATAACCACCTTGCCTCCCAAACCCTCCCCATTGTGAAAGTCCACAGCCCCCACTACAAGCTACATCACCAGCGTGATCCCTGCTGCAGCTGGGGACGTGCAGCTGGAGGAGAAACCAAGGCCCCTGCAAGAACCACGTGCTGCCCACCAGGGACAGTAAGCTATCCTGCGCTTTGCATACGCAAACGCAGATAGGCACTTGTACATACAAATACATGTATATATGAATTAATTTTGCCCTATCTGAATGGCATATCAACCACTTAGTAGCCAACACCCCTCTCTGCCGCAAATAGAGAAAGCTTATTGTCTAGAATAAGTGTTCAATCTGTACATAAAGAGTGATATTTTACTTCTCTAAGGGCTCCTGTCCCCTTTTCTCTAATTGATTAAATTAAAAATAACAAAATATTAGGACATCTCCTTTGGTTCTGCCGCAGAAATAGAGCATACTGCCTGAGAGGTACTGGCTAAATTTCTTTTCAAATCACACACTGGAGGTGGCTTTGATCAGCGCTGTGGTAAGCACAAATTGTGTTACTACTGCTTTAGTTTCAGTGAGCAGCACAGTTGTTACAGTTAAAAAGTTCTCAGTGAAAGTCGGTTGTCAGAAGCAGGAAGGATGCTAATCCAACCAAAGCAGCAGTCACTCTCCATGTTGCTGTCTCCTGGGAACATCAGAGCCTGCTCCTTGCAGGGCCTACAGCATGAGAAAACAAGAATTTTTCTCATCTCTGAAGCTGTTCTTCATATTCCTGGCTGCTTTCTACTCTGCGTAGCCTGAACTGCAGAAGTAACTAAGAAAGCACTGTGCTGCTTATGCAATTTAAGCTAACAAAGTCCATTAATACTTACTTCAAATATATAAGCATTTTAATCACAGAAAATACTCTTTGAATGATAACAGAGAGATACAAGAGGGATGCTCTTAGACCTTTCACCTCTAATTAGAGTAATGCTTTCTGTTTGCTGAAATCAATTACCTCCAGCCAGAAGCTAGCAGCTGTTGACCCTTCCCCAGCATAGCAAAGATATGCCCCTACATTAAATTATCCAGGAAGCACCAAAAAAAAGTCATCAATAAAAAGTTAGATGAAATGTTAAGAATATATACACCAAAAAGCATAATAAAAAGTCATTTTATTGCTAGAATTAGTCCATCTTCCTTCTGTTTTTTGTTTGTTTTTTTTTTTAAAGTTTCATATGGGTGTTTTCACACAAATGACCTTACAAAAGACTCCCTTACTGAGCAAAGAACTGTACAGTTACCTGAAACTTGCTGGGTGAAGTATTGCAGCATGTGAAAGTTCTCACGTTATATAAGATGCCAAATAGTACAAACTCTGAAATTATCACAAGATGTAAGCTGGCAGTCATTCACTGTCCCTGCTGTTTTGGTATCAACACATATTCACATTCTTTCCCTATCAAGATATCTCATAAATTCAGTACCTTTAAGAAAGGCTGTCTGGAAGTCGAGATCAGAGTACAAGGTGAATGAAGGTTTCCCTAATGGCACCAAACAAAGCTTTTAGCATAAGTACATTAGCTGTTGTAGACAAATGAATAGCTTAAATTGCAAATGCTAACAGGCAGCAGATAATTGGGCGTATGTTTGCATCTGTGGCTGAATGTCTGATACTGAACTTTTGAACTCTCATGTAAAAGCTTGGTGCTTGCTGCAATCAGTAGAGGCTGGCTGTAAATTCTGAAAACACCTGGAACAAACAGAATTAGCACCTCACGAATCCTCCAATAAACACAGAGACAGAACATGCAATTAAAAGGCTAATCATGCACTGTATTTCCAGACACTACCTAGATGAATGCATGAAAATATGGATTTGGGTAGCAAAAAGAAAGGTTCCCAGCAAGTAGGCAAAAATAAATAAAAATAAATGGCCAAGATAGAAGAAGGTGAAGAAGCTAGCAGGAGCAGAGAGTCTGGAAGTAAGGCAAAATCCTGGCTAACAGAGGGGCACAGAGATTACTGAATGCCAGGAGAAGCCCAGGAACCTCAGCCAGCGATGCCCAAGACTGGGAACTATGAGAAGCTGCAGAGCACAAAGCAATGTGACTTCCTACCCAGCCTTCCCAAAACCGCAGCGATGTCTCTGGTGGGATGTGAAGTCAAGACCTAGTGAACGCTGCGCTGGCAACAAAGCAGCTAAGTGAGTATGCAAAATGAATCAACCATGGTAAATGCTCAAATCCTGTTGGTTTTTAAATGAACTCCAGAATGTAGCTCCATTAGAGGCTAGTTTTTGCTGTTTCATCTGTGCCAGCTGTAACAGTTTCCTGCTTGTTCTCCTTTGCAGGCTTTAATCTACCTTCTGAAGACCACCAATTAACAATGGTTAAGCACACTTGATTCACCATTTACAACACAAGAACAGAAGGAAAAATAAATAAATAAAGCCCCCTAAATTACAAAGCATTTATGCAGTTAAGTTACTTTATAACTGCAAGCCTCAAATAACTGGATTTCAATCACAGGAACATTATTAGAAAACAGGAAACATTCTTCTGAAGAGAAGTACATATCGTACTGCTAGTTGCTACCTTGTGGAAAAATGCAGCTGAAGCTGAAAATAAAACACTACTCTAAAATTGAAGTTCATAATTAATAACAGAAAAGGTTCTGAATCCATGGAAGGGTATCAAAGAACATTATTTCACAATTTCTATTTCAAGTATCATGAAAAGAAGCGAACAGAAGTATAAAAGCTTGGGCAAAAAAGAGCATCTTAGTCTCTTGGGACTTCATTTCATGCTGTAATTGGTGAAAAGTCTCCCTTAAAAGGTTATAAATGCCATATTAATTTCATTAGGAAAGCCTCCTGTGGCATATTAATTTAGCTCCTGGCATCGTTATTGCATCTTTTCAGATACACAAAATCTTAGGAGGCAATTTCATTAACAGTAAAGATCTGAGAAAAGCAACTATTTTAAACAGATTGGTGATAATTCAGCTTGGGAGCATGCATGTTTATTAATATACTCACACTCCTCTGATTAACAACATACTGACACAGCAAGAGATAGCAGGTTGTGCTACTGAAATTACGTTATCTTCAATGCCTTTGTCTTTGCAAAGATTGCATGAACAGTTCTCAAAAGATTAATGGCCTCCTCTTTTATTTAAGGCAGATACTCATCTTTAGTAATCATGTGTAAATTCTGAAGCCAAGCATGAAGTTTACCATCTGACTTAGCTTATGATGCTACGAAAGAAGACTTTTCCGAAGCACTTGGTACACTCAATACTATAGGTAATTCTAGACATATGAAATAGTCTCGTTGCCAGTCTGTACAACAGCACTATCAGCTTCCCAATCCTGACCTTGATTCTGTAACATGATTTATACATGCAAGCCTTTGAAGCTATCTACAGTCTCATCAGTTACTAGAAGCCAACAGGACCTTTTATCACACGATAAAACGTAACCATATGTAAAACAAGATCTATAAAACCAAGCATGCTGATACTTATAAATCTCACATTATTATCAAGTTCAAAAATACAGCATGTATTCCATACACTTTGCATCTTTGTAAGTTCTAAAACCTGCATAGGATTTCCTGTTAATTGAGTCATCCCGGGCTATCAAACAGTTTTCCTTGGACCATCCTTCAAACACATTGCATTCATTCAACCCTGCTCAGTCATGAGAGAAAGAAGACAGAAGAGCTGCTTTAAACCACAAAGGTACAAGCTGTGCAAGCCGAGCTGCTAATGTTAATACATTTGTGATACTCATCTAAGTCTATAAATCAGGACCGAGTGTCTTTCTCAAGAGGATGTTATTGTTCAACTAGACCTGTAGTTTTTTAAGCAGAAACTCCACCACCAAATTCTATAGCTATCCCGGGCATCTCTTCATCAAACCAGAAACTCCAATGCAGTTAATAACAGATACAAAGTCTGGTGCCCATTGGTACACAGAAACAACATTTTAGAATGAAAAAACCCATATGCGTGAATGTACAGAGACACGTACACACTTCAGGGACATTCAGCCCTACTCCTGGGAACAGTGACACACATTTCATCATTCTTGGTACATTTCCCCATTCTTTGGGCAGTCTCATCTACAATATTTCTTGAGAGGTACCAGAAATAATGTTTAACTCCACAGCAGTACGAATAAAGTGTAACTGGTTGCCAATCAAATACATGTCACAGAACAATTACCAGGAAAATAAGTAATTGGAAATTACATTCCTTTAGAACAGAATGGAAACAAATTAACAAAACAAGATAAGCATTATTAAAATGAAACAATTTTAAACTCATACCAGTGTGCATACGCAGAAAAGAAAGGCTTGGAATAGCTCTGCACATGGGACTCACTCAAACACGGATGAAAACAGAGCATGAATAGTACTTTCCTTTCAATAGATTATCTTCTGTAGAAAACAAAATGCAGGGATCCCACAGAATCACATCTGACCAACCAGCCCTCAGACAGGAACCTGGCCTACTGACTGCTACTCATAAGTTCTGATTATTCTGACTCAATTGTAATTATTATTGAATCACATACTGTTTATTTTAGATTATACATTCAATTTGTTGTGGCCATGCTTCATTCTATTCCACTTTAAAAGAAAGCCTGCTTTTTAGGCTACCATCTGAGCTGACATGAAATGCTGCTTTGCAACTTATGAACCGTCTCCAAAAACACTCTGCTTATTAACAGCAGTGTTTGCTCAAACACTCTGAAAATCAACAGACATTTTCTCACATATGCAATTGCTACAGAAAAAGAAAGAAGGCAGTACAAGGAATGCCTCAGAGACATGCCTTCAGTTATCTGCCAGAGCTTACAAAGGACTATATGTCTTACAGCTCGGGTTTAAATAGACATGTCTAAGGGCTAGGAAACCACTTGTCATCACAGTACAGAAGTACACGGAGAACTGATGCGGCCTTGTGGCTGATAACCTGATCCACTGTTTTGTGGGTTGGGGTTTTTTTTTTTTCCAAGTATGCAACTAATTTTTTCAGTTGGGGCTTTCACAGCTTAGCTATTAATGAAGTTACAACTTTGTGTGGTGGTTTAATCATCAGGACAAGAATTTAGAAATTACTTCATATGATCTAAAAGCCTAAATCCGATTCTGAGAGGTTATGTGATCTCTTAAGGTACCATACTCAGCTTTTCAAGTGAGTTCAGGCGCTTTGGAAACTTTTAAACAATTTTCTCTGATTGAGCTATTGGTATTTAAAAAAGAAAGAAAAAAAAACAACCATTCTAGTCCCCCTCTTCCTCCAAAAAGCAAACCTAGAATCACATCAAGAACTGTCACACAAGACTTTACCATTCTGCTGCAAAAAACACTGATCAAAGATTTACCCAGCCACTGTGCCTCCAGAGCTGCAGTCTGCTCTCTGTTATATTTGGTCAAATTAACCAAATCCTGTGATATTTGTACAGGTAGGAAGACACTTTCATGAAGAACACACTACTTCATTTGTGAACTACTACCAATATACTTCAAAGAAATATGCTTATTCTTAACTGTAATATGTTTCTTGTCAAACTGTGAAATCCTGCTACTAACTTCTGTAAATACGACAAATCCTCATCTTATTTAACATGCATTAAATGCAGTGACCCAATTTAACAGTGCAAGGCTTGAAGAAAAGAAGAACTGTTAGGTCTGCAAATATATAACATCATTTCATTCCAGCCAAACAAACAGTGGGAACACGCAGAAGCAACACAGAATGAACACTGCATCTTATTAGCAGCTCTGTGCACCCGGCTGTTTCATTAAACAGGTTACAAGCCCTTCTGTTCTCTGCCTGCTCAGGAATTCAAGAAATTAAAAAGAAAATAAAAACAGCAGCTCTTCTGGCAAACTAACGTAGGATGAGCAAACAGGATTTCAAACAGGTTCTTAAAACTATTTTCTAGCCCTGGCCATTCTCAAAACAAAGTTATGGGAGCACTTTTTTTCCAATCACTTGACAAGGTTCATATGATCAACTAATAGACCAGCCCTATGTTTAAAAAAGACAAAAAACAACTGTATGAGAATTAAAAAATTCAGTAGGTTTTTTTTTTTTGAATAGTTATTTTGCTATTTGTCCATAGCTGGTACATGCCTATACAACTGCAGCTACATTTTTGATAACCTCTTTCTTTCTTATCAAAACCACTGGAAGCCCCTTATAAGTATATACTTATGTAGGCTTTCATACAGACAGCTATTGCATTTTGTTGTTTTTTTAACTTAGGCTCGAAGATCAAATAAAGGTCATATTTTGCATAACCATCCGTATGGAAAGTTAAGTTCTGCTTTGATGTTTTTAATCTTCATAACAGTAGCAAACTCCATTCTTACTGCTGCATTTAAAAAAAATAAATGACAGACAGTGTATGGGGCTCATCGTCTCAAGTCATACACTTAAACACCATGCTCATTTTTTCATAGTATGATGATAAAAAAAGATAACCATAACCTACCAAAACCAAAGTTGCACGTATTAGAAAATCTTTCTTCTGGATGTCCAGATTTCACTGTACAGCAGTGAACCAGCTATGAAATTACCTCCTCTTAAGACTATGACATTTCTTGTACAATACTGGTAGGGTACAGGCTCTAAGGCAATCTATTCATTTTTTAATTCCACCAAATAAAATAAAATTTCACAGACATATGTAATGAAGATATTTGGGGTTTGGAGATAAAATATCCCCAAGAAATCACGTCTGTAAGACAAACCACTTTGTACAATTCCATTCTGCCCCCGTGAATATACTGATATGGCATCGTTTCAAGCATCACAAAGTAAATCTTTTATCCATATGCATCAGTCAGGAAAAGTGTTTTTTACAACAACAGGACTTAATTGGAACCTTTTTGACAGCAAAGGATTTTGTTCTTCCAGATGTGTAAAGATGAACAGTAGGGAACTTAAATGCACTTGTTGGCCAGCCCCTATTCCTCCATTTCAACTTAGGCGTGTTTTACTGGCACAGCTATTCCTTCTGAGGTCACCTTCTGCCAAAGGGACTCAAAATCCCACCACCCAAAGGTTACTTTCTGACATTATTACAGCATGAAAGGTCTGGGAGGAGTGGATAGTTTGCTTTTGTAACTTGAAAGCTCCAGACCTCTTTTTCTCCTGTTCTCAGAGTGCGGTAGCACGAGCCTCAAGGCCCACCTGTGCCCCAAGTCATTTAAGTTATAGTTAGAATCTTTTTCTCCTTCACTGCTATGCCTCAGATTTGTACCAAAAAATAAAAAAAATTAAAAAAAAAAACCACAGCTCACAAGATGCATAAAAACAAAACCTTCATGCTGTTCTGTATGTTCATATAACTTCCATAGGACAATCATTGAGGCAAAAACAGCCATTGAGTCATTTCTAGCCACTGTGACACACAGCATGCAGAGTAAAATTACTCTTCAAGCCTTTTCCTCACAGAAATAAGGCATCTTTTAGGGAGGAAAACCTTACGAAATCCAAGGAAAGATATTCTGTGTTTTTCTTCTGCATGTGGCTTTTGAGACCTCTTCTCTCATGAGAATGCATCCCTCTATTTATAATGGTGGGAAAGTATGGTATGTTAATTGAGACACGTGCAACGAAAGCTAACAAGTGAAGGTACCATTACTCCCGTTTTCATGTAAAGCATATTTTAGGAGACAAAACTGGAAGAAGGAAAATCATAATGGCTCCTTCTCAAATTTCATATCAGAGAAAGTCAAGATATTATCAGCTACATACAGTCATCAACTACAGATACTTACAACTGGGATGCTCAGGCATGAATATTCATTCCCATGGTAGCACAAAGCCAGCGATTTATATTTCTACATTAATTGAGGTCTACAATTCAGTACGCAACAGTCTGTGCTCACAATAACTTATTTCAACCACCTGATCTGCTCTAGCAGTGAGGCAGAGCAGCCAAACTACTGATCTTCAGCTGGATGCACATTCCTTAAGACTTTCCAGTATGACTGTACCTTGCTTATCTGCTGAAATGAGCATATCATCTTTTTGTAGTCACAGGGCTTCCAGGCCTGTACATAAGCAATACATCATAGCAGCACGGCACATGTGCCAGTAAATCACTGCCTTCAGAAAACACAAGGACAACTTGATTGAAAGATTCCTCAGTGTGTAGCAAGCAACAAACATTCTGTAGCATGTGCTTATGATCACAGACAATAGCAAGCTCAGACTCAGATCCTATTGTATCTCCTAGTCATAAGCCCTGAGCTGCAATTCCCAAACTACCAGCCACTGTTTGACCCATCCTACTGTACCAATTACACGTATTCTCCCTCTGAAGGGTAAAGAAATGGAGCTAAGTACTTGGGGATAGATTCAGCAATAGGAAGACGATATCTCCTGTTGCAGTCCAGTGAGAGACAATGTAATTATGTTTCTTGTTTCAAAGAACACAGTGGTAGGCTTTATGGTGCTACTCCTTCTTATGCACATAGTTCAGGGACAAATGTCAGAAGAAATCCTGAACAATGAAGTATGAGAAAAATGCAAATTGTGTTGCCAAGGAAGTAATACAGACATCTAAGTGTGGTTTCCTCAAGAGAACTTCCCTTTTTGAAGGGTGAGAAAGAAGTGTAACCTTCACAGAATGTTTTCTACCCCAACCCTTAGCCAGTTCCTTCTCCTTGCAAGAAGTAGGCATCCTTTTACTAATCCTGATTAAATTCTGCTTTGGCCATTTACAGCCTGCCTATTAATCTTTGTATTTCCTGCCTAAAATCATAATATCCTTACTCTCAGTTGTGCATCTTAAAGCAGAGATACAAGCATGATTATAGACATAGAAGAATAAGAAAAAGAAAATCAGTAAAGCATGTCTGGAGCCTTCCAGATGAAGAGAGTTATTTATATCAGTACAAACAACTTTCCCTAGCTTATTTAAAACTCTGTCTCTAAATATTCATCAATGAAGAGCAAAAAAGAAACTCTAGCATGGCATAAATGCAAGAAATCTTCAAATATAAACAGATAGATATGCAAATTTTGTCTATCTGAGATCCCAGCATATTGCATTCATACAAAGAAGCCTGGAGGAACAAACTGCCTAAGAAACACACAGCTTTTAAAGGACCTGTCATGTCAAGTGTTCCTCACTCACTAAAAGGCATCCACGAAAACAGCCTCAAAAATTCCATCTCCTTCATGTGGGTCTTCCAACACAGAAGTGTTGGAAGCCAAATATCAATTTAAAGCCAAATATCAGAGCACCTAACTACCCTCCACAAGGGTATCATAACAATACATAAGGGGATGTGAGAATAACTTGTGGAACCTCACATCTTTGAGGCACACTGTCACTCAGATATAGAACTTCCCCAAAATGACCTGGCACTTGGATGCCCTTCCATGGTTTTGCTGCAAGTCTTGGCTTTTTACAGTGACTGAAAAGTCAAACATGAAACATTCATAGAAATGACATAAAGCATCTCAGCTGCGACTTCTGTTTTAAATTCCAAATTTTCTTGTTAACTTTTACCTTGGACTTCAACGTGCAGCTGGTAAATGATCAGGTATTCCAGTATGTATGGTTCATGAAAAGAGTTTCTCCTTCTCAATGGCATTTTTTTTTTTTTTTGGTTGGTTGGTTTTGTGTTCATGGCAGTTGTTTGTTTTATTGTGTTTTTGTTCGTCTGTTTTTAACAGCATAAACTTATCAACCTGACTTTATTTAATGTTATCTTCTTGGCCTCCTCAGGAAGACCACCACATTATCCATTACTCATATCTTCCCATGTGTGCTGAATACCATCTACTCACAACACTTCAGTCTGGATTCTGGTCTCAGGCAGTTATTCTGATTAGAGCACACAAGCTGCCTAAGCACAGCAGTTGACAGTCTGTGTTTCCTTCTACACTTTGTTGCTTACTACAGTCTGAACCTCACTAATAAGCTCAAGTTTACCACTGTTGAGTATCCAACCTCTGAACTGATCTCAGTGCTGATGGAGAATATTCTTTAAAACAGGACAAAAGCCCCTTGGCGGTATTTTAGAAACTCTTAAGACAATATAAGCATTTTCACAGAAACTTAATGAGTATATATCTAGCAAGACATATCTGGCATCACCTCCTTCATGTCCTCGCTTAGCAATTTCCAATCACATACAAGCACCTGATACAGTTGCTCACCAGTAACAGAGAAACTACCCATTCCAACTGGAAGATGGAAGACCTCAAGTCACAGGCTTCTTCTGGTACTTTGTCTCATTGCAATAGATCTCAAAAGAGAAGGAACAAGCTCATCAAGATATTGTCTGTTGTATGTTCTTATTTGGCATTCTTATATTTAATACAAAGATAAACATAAACAAGCACTATTAATTGGTAGCTGGATGAGGTTTCCAAACTATGTGTATAATTAAGATGAGGCTTACCATTCACTTCCAGTTTTCTTAATGCGTACGCACCAAAGCAACACACATCTTACATTATTAGAAATGACCTCACTTAAACACTGAGATTTTAGACAGCATCACATTTTCTCAAGCGGCAACTCAAATTCAGTACTTACCAACAACATTCCCACCTTGCTAAGAAATTCTGAAAGATACCTAAAATTCGGTAGCGTTGGGCGTGTATGCACATTTAGTCAGGAAAACACAGCCAGAAAAAAAGTACTGGCCTTCCAGGGTAGCTTCCTGTGACTGAAGTGAGATTCAGTTCACGATTTGCATGGTTCAAGGCAGATGAGCCACTTTACAATGTCAGGTTCCCAAATTAAACCTCTGTCATTACTATACCTTGAGGGCTGCATAGATGCTGCCTAATGGACACAGTGGTAACCAACCTTTCCTTGCTGAAAGAGCGTTTTTGAAGAAAACGATGCTTACTGTACTGCTTAGAAAGTAATTACAGTAGAAGACCAAACTGACTTAACAACGAAAATCAATACTGCAAGAAAAGCTTCTACTCCAATGCCCTTGTTCTTCAGACCAGGAGTTCATGGAATGACTGAATTGTCAAACACTCGTGCATTTAGTATTTAGATAGGACCAGTACAACTGCAGCCCTGTCTGTTGTAAAACAGAGAGCAAAGGAATTCAATAATTTGTTAATCAGGAATATAACAGAATTTCATTTCCGCTATGATGCTGAAAAATGCAGAAAAACTTCAGACTTCTTTTGATTCAGACTTCTGAACAGCCAACGATTATTTTACCAGTTTCTATGGCACTATCACCATGGCAGCTAGCCATTTTAATCAAAGGCATTAGAACATATTTCTGATAACATCAGAGCAACGGCTTTGAAATATATTACTTCTCCTGGCCACAGGCAGCAGTAACAACTTGGTAAATTTCCGTGTGACAGAGGTCACTAACAGCATCAGCAGCCATCAGAACCAGAAATGTGATATTTTGAGCATCTAATAATGAACAAGTTCTCAGTGTTCCCTATCCTAACTCCAAAAACAATACTGGAAATATAATCATCGAAACAGAAGTGAGAACCAAAGTTCTACAGGTTGCTTGCTTTCTACATGGGTTTTTATCTCTTCTTTGATTAACTAGTCTATACATACCATTACCCAGTAGATTCCAAGAAAACATGCAAGTGAAAGAAAATCGCCGTAAGACGGTGAGTAACTGAAAACACTGACAGATAAAGATAGCTGCTCTCACATTAAAAAAGAATAAGCTGTTCTCTGCACAGGTTAAATGGTATTGAAGCACCACATACAAGATTGAAATTGTGATAAGCATGCTGACAGATGAAATTTTAAACACACAATATGAAACACACTAATTTCACTAAATTTATCATGAATTATTTCAGATATGCTCACACTTGAAAACAACATTCAAAAATACCTTCACCAACTGAACTCTTGCATTATTTTGCCTTAAATAATCAGTGCTGCAATTCAACATTTTAAAGCAGCTTTTAGAACTACAGCACAGCATCAGTGGGTCGTGATTTTAGGAAGCCTCCTCGATCTGAAAGACAACAAGAATTCACATTCTTGTATGTAACCTGGAAAGCAATAAAAATAAGTGATGTATATATACGTAAGCTTGTTCAGAAAGCTTACTGCATCTAAAAGGTCAGAGCCAAAGACATCACATTTAAAAACAAACTAGCTTAATACCAAGATATACTGCAGAAAGACTTAAACAGCAGATGTGAGTACAGTGAGATAGTGGGTGATGCATTTCTGCAGTGGGTCAACTGTGCTGGTGCAGATTATTAGGAGTGCAGCATGCAGGCTCTTGCTCATCGCTGGCAAAATGCATAGCTAATGGTGGTGACTATGCTGAAAAATAGTATTTCGTTGCTGAGAATTTGCACCATCAGATAGCATTACTGTGCTCTTTGTATCTGCTGCAGTTTCCACACAAACAAAATGGAGGTATTATTTTTGGAGCAACCTTCACAAATATCAATAAATACTAAACAACAGTACAGTTTAAGCTGTTGCTCTAAAATACAGATGGCCTTGGGGGAGCAGAGAAAAAAAACCAAAAAACTCCTGTTTGAAGTTAAAAAGCCAAATGACCCATTCCTAAGGCCATCAGAACTACATGACATGCCCAGAGTTAGTACTTGGCATGTCAGTTATTCATCTAGATGTATGGGACTCCATATATGGAAACCAAATATTTTGTCAGGCAGTGATAAAAAGCAAATTTGTCCTCTATGAAACAAACAGCAACCCCCCACTTATTCAAATTTCATAGGAAATTACTTTTTCATACTACCTTAAATTAATATTCTTGTCTTGGGATTTCTGATGGGGGTTTTTTGTTTGCTTTTTGTGGTTATTTTTTTTTCTTCAAATTAAAATGTATTTCAAAATGCTGACACAGAAAGATTAAAAGAATTTCTATACCTTTTTGATTAAATCTAATAAGCACATCCAACAAAGAATTATGTTATTTACTTCAGAAACAAACCATGTTTTTTGAACAACTGAAAAGACTGAATTGACAGTGACTGAATTGACACTATTTAGACATAAAACCAGGGTTTCTGGAATTTATAAGCCAAATTCAATATGCAACAGTCTGTACTTCAAGCTTAAATCTTTTCCAAGACTCCATCCTAAGTACAGATAATATCAATAACATTCTGCAGGAAAACAACAGAGCACAGCCCTTCAACAAGAAATCATTGGTATAAACATATCCAAAAATAGATGGCACTGACCCCAACGAAGAGCAAAAAGCTGAAGTAAACTGAGAAGGAGACTTGAAATTAATTGTAACTAGCTTTGTCTCTTCGAACTACCTAAGATTAACTCAAAATACTCATCACAGGTACAGTTACGTCACAAGTCAAATCTCCCACATCTCCAGCCTCTCCAAGATCATTAGCCTTCTAGTTTTATCCCCTTGGGTCAGCATCTGTGCAGCAAAAAGAAAGACCAGAAAATACTTGATGGTGAAAAGTTGTTTTGTTACACTTACATACATATACTAATTAATCTGCCTTATAATCAAAATTTGTTTACTCACAAGGAAATGCAAATAGTGCTACCATCTTACTGCGGGTGCTCAGCTTCCTCTGTTTGGTATCACACACCATTTTAGCAAACCAATGATTAAGAAATAGAGAACATTGCAATGTAGCATCTATGCAGTGTTTATATCCCACTTGAACTAATAAACTTCTACCAATATATACGGCTATACTGCTGAATTTTCAGATCATCTGAACAGCCAAGGTTTCTTTCTTCCTCCTATGAAAACATCAAGTAATTTGTGCAGGAGGTCCAAGTATCTTTCAGCTCTATGTTTTAGCTCTATGAATCCATGTTGGAAATGCAGTGCATATTAACTATAAACGAACTACTAGACCAGAACGCTTTCAAGAAAAAGCCCTTTCTACATCTTTCAGTCTTCAGTTTACCAGCTGCACGTTACATCTTAAGGGCTTGCCATTTCTTCAACCAGAAGTTTGTTTAATTTTTGATTAATATGAGTCCTAATATGTTTCATTAAATACAAGTCAAAAGGAGGTTCAGATTTCATCATGCCCCATCCCCGGATGCATTCCAAGCCAGGCTGGATGCGGCTCTGGGCAGTCTGGTCTGGTGATTGGTGACCCTGCACATCACAGGGGGGTTGAAACTCAATGATCACCGGTGGTCCTTTTCAACCCAGGCCATTCTATAAATACAGAATACACTGAGCAGACAGAGAGTTCATCACAATAAGATTTGAAGTATAGACTGCCTGGTGACAAATATTCTACAAGTTCTCTTAGTGCTTTCCCACTTCCAACCTCAACTTTTTCTCCAGCAACACACAACTGTGTGGGAATATCTTGACAGAGTGATTTTCCTCCTCCAAAGGCTACAGGAGTTAAGTGTGTCTTAAGGCAACAATGAGCTAAACGTGACAAGATGATAAACATATTTCTTAAACTCTTATGTGCCTATAACGTTTAACAGAATTTAAAATGTTGGCAAATACCATTTGTTTTCCCCAAACACAAAAACGGTACCGAAGAACTCATACAAGAAACGATATGTAAATGACAAGAAAACATCACAGTTATTTAAACACAGCTTCATATTACAAATTCTACATCCAGTACTTTGGCCAACAAGTTGCTTTTTTCCTAGCAAATAACAAGAAAGGCAACAATTAGCACAATGCTTGTGATGGCAAGATCTGAGTCAATGTTCATACACCTGGCTCACATGTGGCTCTACAAAAATCCCGGCCTAGAGACCCATTCACAGAAAGTCTTCTCACTCCCTGGCCTTTTTGCTGAATCCACCAGCATGAATACATGGGACAGCTGCCAAGAACTGTTAGAGATGCAGAGGTAGGCTTACTAAGCACCTTGCCCACCTGCTCACTCTGCACACTTCAAGTCTACAACATCCAGCCATCATCATCCTTACTTACACTGGTAAACCAAAACTAAAGCCCTCTAGATCTAGGGAGACCATTTAGACAATCCACATCAACAGCATAAAATGGAGACGGATTCAGCCTTGACAGCTATCACACTCATTTTAATAACAGATCATAAGAAAACAACATTCTTCCTACCAGTAGCACTTTAATTCCAGAAGCTCAAGATCTTTTCCTTTAAATTTGTGCCATAGCAACCTTTTCTGAAGTCAATGTCACCTGTAAGGACTGAGTGAAAATGTGGGCCAAATTTAGCACATTAGTTTCCTTTGAGCTCAAAGCACTCCATTTCATCCTGTACGTGATTTGAGTTGTAAATGTTGTGTCCAGCAACATATTTTCAATAATTCCAGGGCAAAAAACTTGCCCCGAT